>NC_060143.1:403073329-404323329 GCF_021461385.2 Schistocerca piceifrons | reverse complement strand
GACGCCTGTCGAGAGTTGTTTACTTGTCATTGTCCTCTGTATTTACAGTTTAAGCCTGTTAGAAACGAAAAAAGTAATTTTGGATGAGAAGGCTGCTGGTGTAATGTTCCTCGTTAACGACCAGTACACGGGTAAGCGAGAAAATGTTGTCATTTTGCTTGTAGATTTAGGCATTATAACGAAGGAGACTTGTAACTACAAGTTCTCATTGAGGTGTTATTCAACCATCATTAAGCTTCTATCAATTTCAATTACTTCTCATACACGACCTATGAAGAAAGATTTCTTAAGGTAGTTAATGATCACGCAGCTTTCAAACAAATACAAACTATGATTATAATTATATATTCTTTTGTTACCTTTTTTTATTCTACTTAATTTAGTTTCAGTGGAAGAGTCCCACCGTTTGCCTCTAATACCTAAATGTTGATGTTGCCTTGAATATGTCACGATTCTTGTGCTTGGCGATAGTCTTACGTGACAGAGCAAGTCTTCGGTGGTCTCCATGGTAACTGGACGTTTAATACTAATGTCTCCTTCTTTCTGTGTTTTTATTCGTTTCATAGTTAAGCAATATTCGTTCTATTTTGTTACAGCCACCATCCATAGAGCTGATTTTTATCTTTTGCAGACCAACAGTTTACTCCTTTATCTAATGGCATGGCTGTTAGTTCCTGAGGAAACATTTTCTATTGGTCCTATAAGACGCAACTGATGAGACTTTCTAATTGTATTAACTTTGTCACAATTGATATCTCTGGCTCCAGAGTGCGGTATCTATCGTTTTCTTTTTCTGCACATTCATGTTTTATCCCATGTCATCATTACTCTATTATAATCAGCGCTGGTGTTACGTTTGCTTCTACAACTGTAATGTCAAGTTCATTCAGTTGACACGTGTGATACCAAATACTCAGTTTTTAAACAATTTAGACACGGTCCGGAACACTAGGTAGTTTGCCATTAAAGAATTAAAGAACACCACACCATTCTGGGGCTAATTTTCCCAGCTAATTCACGCATTCTTTCAATGTAAAACAAAAATTTGTATTTCATATTTCTTTGTCTTGTTCTTATTCTTTCTTCGCAAATGCAAAATTTCTTCTAGTCTGTCTCACATACTCATTCTCTAAACTTACCTATCAATTTTTGACGAGAAAGAAGTAGTTTTGGCAACATTTCGCCCTTGTGAGTACCGATTATTTTTATCAAACAATGGTAACTACACTAAAAAGAAGTTATGAAAAGATATTTTTAACGCACTTTCGACTAGGAGTACATTAGATCCGTTACGGATTTCGTATTCGAATATAAACTGTGGTCAGAGTCCAGACCTGCCCCTGTAAATATCCTTCATTTTAAAATCTGGTCCCTAAATATCAATATGATTCCACCCCGTGTCTCATGGTCTTTTCCACGGACGCAACCTTCTTTCATGATTCTTAAACTAAGTGTTAGCGATGGTTAAATTATTCTCTGTACAAAATTCTAGCAGGTGACGTCCTCTTTCATTTCTTTCCCCCACAGCATATTCACCTCCTAATTTTCGTTCTCTTTGTTTTCCTGATATCAAAGTCCAGTCCCTCATCACAATTATATTTTCGTCTCCATTAATTATTTCAATGACTTCTTTTATGTCATTGTACATTTCTTCAATGTCTTCGTTGTCTGTGGAGCCGATTATCACATAAACTTGTACTAGTGCGGTGGGTGTTACCTTTGTGTCTATCTTGGCAACTCTAATGCGTTCACTGTGCTCTTCATGGTAGCTCATCATCATGCCTTTTTTCTCATTGGTTATTAAACCTACCCTAGCATTAGCCCTAGTTTTTGTACTTGCATTTTGTATTTATAACCCTGTATTCACCTGAGGAAGAGTACTGTTCCTCTTGCCACCTAACACCACTAATTCCCACTATATCTAACTTTAACCCATCGATTTCCCATTTTAATTTTCTAACATACCTGCCAGTTAAGGGATCTGACATTCATAGTTACAGAAATTTCAACTGAAATTAAAACTGTTGTACCTTTCTATTTTTCACCGCCATTGAAGAAGATCCTTTTGTTTGATACTCCACGACATACATGAACAGGAAACTTAATTAGCTTATCGGAAGCAATCGTTCACCGTGCTTTAAAAGCTGAGCTACTTAGGACCGTTTAAAACTATGAGTGCAGCACTTTCAAGTCCAGGTACGCTAGGAACACCAACACCTCCACGTACAATGGCTACAGTGAGCCAACCATTACCATGAGAAAAACTATCACTGACATCAATACTAAAATTAAGTCTACACCCACAAAAAACACACGGTCCGTCGACAAGTGCAGTAGCAGCAACACTCTTAACTGGTATCCTATTCTTCTTGTCACCATCTGTTGTGGAGAACTCGATGTTCTCGATGGTTTTGTAGACTGTCTGTTTAGAACGGCGACGAATTCTCCTGTAAGGCATCGTGACGGCGTTCAACGCAGTTGCCTGTGCAGCAGCAGCAGCAGCGCGAATGAGCCTCTGCGCGGCTCTCGCTCGCTTATATAGTATATGCAGTAGCTTGGACTTTCACAGTGCCAGCGGAACGTTATCCCGGACGCGCACACTAGTCTCTCTAGATGTGCGCGTACGCTGGCACGCCGCCACGATTGCGTAAGGCAGACGCAGCTGCTGGAGGTCAGAGAGGTCAAGTGATAAGTGTATTAATAGATCAAAACTGTTGCCTCCTTGAGCCCCCGTTTCGTGATGTACCCTTGACCGATTAATTGCTGACGCTACAGATCAGTTTCCATAAAGATGTTATCTCGCTTTCTCCCAATAGAAAATTAATAAATATGATACTTAGTGAACTTATTTCAGACTAATGTGTATTGTATTTATAGTAAGCCATCAGTAGAATCGGAAGACACTTTCATGTGTCTAAAAGCATCTGTCGGACAGAATTGTAAAATTTGTAGCAGTCTTCTTTAGAAAAATTTTCTGTTTGTCAAGATCGCAAGGAAGGACAAATCGATTACAAGTTTAGGGTCGTTAAATGATCATCTTCATGCCATATAATAGAAAGCTGTTGCTTTTTAGACTACTGACACATGGTGCTTTGTCACAATCATGTTTATAAATCCTAACTCAAGATAGTGAGTACAACGTCTAGCCCCATTTCATTCGGTGTTATAGCAGTTACAAAAACTGAAAGAGGACTGATCACCCAAATACAGACGTGAGAGAGGCAAGCTACTAAGTCACAATAAGTTTGAAGTAAATGTTACGACAGACGACATTGAAGGTCTTACCGTAGCTAGTTAATAAGATAGGGAAGCTTCAAAGAAGAGCCGTATGCTGTGTTGCCGGGTTTTTAGTCTCGCATCACAGAAATACAATTGGTAGTCTCTGTGTAATTCGAAAAGCGTTATATTCAAACTTTCGAAGCCTCACAATCCAATATTTTGTCTATGAGCCATTTGACTGGTTTGATGCGGCCGTCCTCACTTAGTTTTTCCTTAGTTTCATTAAATAGCTTCAGGAAAACTACGGAATGGTTCATTTGGCAAGCGCATGGCCGATTTTGTCAACATCTTTAGTAATCCGAAGTTGTGCTCTGTCTGTAATGATCTCACTGTCGACGGGACGTTAGTCTCTAATGTTCTGTTCGTTTTCCCTTTCTCCACAATACTTCCTTCTTTCTTCGGTTTACTCTCAAGTCATACTCTGTACTCACTGGCCTGTTCAATCTACTCTACAGATACTGCAATTCTTCTCCATCGTCACTGAGGATAGCTCAGCCATCGGCGAATCCTATCATTCATATCATTTCACCCTGAATTTTAATACCACTTTGAACCTTTCTCTTATTTCCTTCATTGTTTCTTCAATGTACAGATTGAACTGAAGGGGCCGAAGGCTGGGCACCTGTCATAGACCCTTCGTAACCCCATCACTTCGTTCTTGGTCTTCCAGTATTATTGTTCCCTCTTGGTTCCTGCGCATATTGTGTATCACCGGTATTTTCCTACAGCTTAGTCATACTTTTCTTAGAATTTCGGAAGTCTTGCACCATTTAACATTGACGAACGCTGTCACCACGCCGACAAATCTTATGAAGTGCCATTATTTTTCTCCTGTCTTGCTTTTAATATTAAGTGCACTTTACGACTACCCTTCTGTTGCCTTTACCTAACAGAAAGTAAAAGTGAACATAATCCATCAGATCCACGATTTCTAATGGTTCAAATGGCTCTGAGCACTATGGGACTTAACATCTGAGGTCATCAGTCCCCTAGACTTTGAACTACTTGAACCTAACTAACCTAAGGACATTACACACATCCAAGCCCGAGGCAGGATTCGAACCTACGACCGTAGCAGCAGCGCGGTTCCAGACTGAAGCGCCTAGATCCGCTCGGCCACAGCGGCTGGCGATTTGCGATTTTACCTTCAATTTTTCATTCTAATATTCTTCTTGGAAACTTGGATACATGAGACGACGAACCGATTGTACGACTGTTCTCGCTCATATAAGTATCTACCCTTGGTACTTTCTTCATTATGCTGTCATTTTTCGAAAAGTTGATGTCTCCTGAATCATAGTTTCTACACATAAAGTTTTGTAGTCGTTTGGTTTGCATATCCGCAATGATTTTGAATTAATGTTATCTATCACTTACGCCTTATTTGGTCACATGTTCTTGCAACCCTCCCATCGCCATCCCCAGTCTCCTCCTGTCACGTTCTTAAGCGCCGGACAGCTGGGAGCTAATGATTCGCTATAGAGTTCTAAAGCCTTAGTAAACAGCTCTGCCTCTTGAGCAGACATTTTCAAACTGTTGGGACTGGAGTTGTAAGCCAGTCCCTACCACAGAAGGCAGTCAACATCATTCCTTCCTGCATGGGCTCTCAGCTAATTAGCAGACACAGGAAAACGGACAAGGGATACAATATTAATTAAACAGACGGCATGAAAAATGTTTCTCAGATTTAATAACAAATGGCCGAGAACGGTCTTCGCTGAACAGGCAGACTCCTGTCAAAAGTATCAGGAAACCCCTGCGTAGTGCTACATTAACCAGTAGATGTCACTGTATGCGGATCTGCCGGAATAAAAGGAGGCGCGAAGTATTGTATTGTCATTAGAGAAACACACGCAACAGAGTGGCAGCAGCAGGACAGCTCAGTGATACCGAACGTCTCATCTGGGTAAAAAATCCATCAGAGAAATTTCAACATTTCAAGAGCTGCTCAAGTCGACTGCCTGTGATGTGCGTAAGCAGTGGAAACGTGACGTACAATCGTAGATAAGCCAATTCCAGGCGGACCTCATGAACTGGCGGACAGTGGCCGTCAAGCACTGTACAGGTTGGTTCTAAAAAGTGCTCCCAGCAGTCTAGGTAACACAATTACTGTGTATAGAGAGTTAAGAAAAAGCAGATAGTAAATTATCTGATGTGATTACGGGAACAAGGTTACAGTCACAGAACAACAAACTTACTAATTCAAGTTGATATATATTAGAGTACCTGTAACCTCTATAGCAAGCACGCCAGAATCACCTTTCTGCTACTGTTAGTCCGAACAGGACTGGAGAACTCAGGGGGGACGGCGGTGTTTTAAATGTTTATAACATCTGCGCACTGTTACATTTCAAGCATCAGAAATAGGACTAGTACCAACTGCTGCGAAAGACTGCACTGACAGAATGCCTGCTCGGACTTACAGAAGCGACACCGTATGTTGTACACAGAGTTTTCCCCTCGTGCCTTGACCTACAACGTCAAAACACAGTCGTTCTGCAACACTACGTCTTCTCTAAGAAGAAGGAAAAGCTTCTTGTTTTTCCCAAATTTACGGATTGCTGCATTGTCGAGCAAATAATCGAATTATCTCAAAATTATCGCATTAGAATTCTTCAGTTTCTAGGTAATCTATCTGTTAAGGTATCTCTTCTCTCAGTTTTTAACCAGAGGCAAGTTTGCATTCACTGTTTTAGGAACGATTAGGTAAAGTTGAAAATGTAATAACAATTTCACCATTGAGTCAGCTGCAAAATGGATCCATGTTCTGCAATGACACTTATAGAGTTTTCATTATTGACAATATTGGGATCATTCTTTGTTAATGACCTGTCGTGACACACGTGCGCATTCAGGCGCGTGACGATCCTTCCCAAGGCTGAGGAGTTACATCCTCCAAAGTTCTGCTAAGCTCTCACTCCAACGCTAAACCCTCCATGTCTTCCAGATAAGATTCTCCCTTTTTCTTCTGTCAAGTTACCAGGCACTTCCTCCCGCTCGTCGAGGTCTTCAAGAATCTCTTTCCACCGTTGCGTTTCCACTCTACATTTTGGCAACACTTCTTTTGATTGCACCGACGTTTGTTTCGATTTTTCTGTATGCTGTATCAGTCCTACAGGGGCCCCATTCTGTCTCAGGTCCTTCACATTGCACCCGCAGACACATCACGTTGTTTTCCCGCGCTTGCTACTTATTTCACTCAAGAGTTGCCCATATTGCTGCATTTATGCGTCTCTATGAACATTTTTGTACTTTGTTCATTCGTCGAGAAGTTCAAGTGGTTCTTTTGTTGCCCACTGTTTCTCCGTAGTTACGTTCCTTGTACCAGTGTTGGTCTGTCAACTTCGATGATTTCCCAGTTTAGAGACCATCATTCCTCTTCAATTGGTTACCGGTGTATTCGTTATCGCATCGTCTACAGCTTTAGAGAATTTCAGATGCATGTCACCGTTCCTCAGTCGTTTAGTATCTCACTTTTTGCTCACTGATTCTTCAGGACGATTTTCTTAAACTTCAGGCTACTCTCCAGGATTATTAAATTGTGATCCGTGGTTATATCTTCTCCTGGGTTTGGCATACGGTCCGATAGGTCGTTTGGGAATCCTTGTCTGGTCACGATTCAATCCAGCTGGAATCTTCCTGCATCTCTGGCCCTTTTTTATGTATACCTCCTCCTCTTCTGATTTATATGGATTAACCATAACTACATGTTAGCCGTGGTGGCTCGGTTTGCTGGCCTAACTACCTCTGGCACCGGTATCGATAGTCACCTCCCTTGTGACATCATTGGTTTTCCGGGTTGAGGCGTGGAGGCTCAGAGCGGCGGAGTGAGTTGTGAACTACATGTGACTGAAGGAGGGGGGCTGGAGTAGCAGCGCCTGGCGGCGGTGTTTGGTTGTGAGGATTTGGGATTGACCACGGATGTACCCAACCAGATAGCCGAGCTTGTGGAATTTTGGTGCAGCCGCTAAAGAAGGTGACGGACGTCGTGCTCTGGAGTGCTGCTGATGGGGGCCATCTCCTGCTATGTGAAGAGGAGTTAGGACAAATCACGCTGGGGAGACATTCTGCCTATGGATATTCTGACCCTGTGCTTTTATTGTTAAACGGAAAATTGGCGCAATATTATTGTGTCTGTTCAGTGAATATGTATTTCTTTGTTCTGCAGTATGCCTTTTTTTTAGGAGAGATATGAATATTTTATGAGGTTGCAATGTCGACTGACTGGATAAAATATTCCACACATTATATGTCCAGTTTATGTAGGGTACAGCGATACAGTAGCCATAACGTCACACGACAAATATTTATAGAAAGCCACACGATTAAATTACAAGGTGATTTCATAAATTCACCTCCACCTTCAGTTTAGAAAGCTTTTGACAGCAACGTTTGCAGCTCTTCTCGATTCAGCTTGGCGTTACTTAATGAGGGCAGAACGTTTCATTATCTGAGGGATCAATTTGTCCCTTATGTTTACTTTTCCTTGTAGACTTCGTCGTTTGACCACACCAACAGAGAAAATTCCTTATAAATAAGGTCCTGCTGCCATTCTGATCAAGATATGTAACTATTTCTTCCGATACATCTACCGGGAAATGGTATGCTCAGATGATGTGATACCTGACGATACTGTATAAGGTGCCCGTGTTAGTGGAAGAACGTACCTATCGTCGTAGCAAAAGGAGCTCTTCCAACAAAGGTGGAAAGACCTATATTACATGGCCCCGTAAGTCAAGCCCCATCAACACATTCTTCTTCAGTAGGAGTGCCTAGTACATTAAAAGTTGTTTTGCACTACCCCGTCCCTAGAGTTCCGGTACTTGTACAGAAAATTGGAATAGAGATCAAAATAAACAACATTTCCGTTCTTTTTATTCTCATGAAAACCACACATTTTTCAGTACCTTTAATACCCAGTAGCACGTCCTCTGGCATTGAAGCATGCCTGTATTCGTCGTGGAACACTATCCTCAAGTTCATCAAGGAACTGTTGGTCCAGATTGTCCCACTCCACAACGGCGATTCGGCGTAGATCCCTCAGAGTGGTATGTGGGTCACGTCGTCCATAAACAGCCCACTTCAATGTATCGCAGGCGTGTTTGATAGGGTTCATACCAGGAGAGTATGCTGACCACTCTATTCGAGTGATTTCGTCATCCTGAAGGAAGTAATTCACGAGATATGCACGATGGGGAAACAAATTGCTTTCCATGAAGACTAATGCCTCACCATTATACTGCCGATATGGTTGCACTATCACTCGGAGGATGGCATTCACCTATCGTACAGCCGTTACGGCTCCTACCATGACCACCAGCGGCGTACGTCAGTCCCACATAACGCCAACCCAAAACATCAGGGAACCTCCATCTTGCTGTACTCGCTGGACGGTGCGTCTCAGGCGTTCAGCCTGACGGGGTTGACTCCAAACACGTCTCCGGCGGTTGTTTGGTTGAAGGCATATGCGACACTCATCGGTGAAGAGAACGTGATGCCAATCCTGAGCGGTCCATTCGGCATGTTGCTGGCCCCTTCTGTACCGCACTGCTGGTGTCGTGGTTGCAAAAATGGACCTCGACATGGACGTCGGGAGTGAAGTTGTGCATCATTCGGCCTATTGCGCACAATTTGAGTCGTAACACGACGTAATGTGGCTGCACGAAAAGCATAATTCAACATGGTTGCGTTACTGTCAGGGTCCCCCTGAGCCATAATCCGTAGGTAGCGGTCATCCACAGGAGTAATAGCCCTTGGGCGATCTGAGCGAGGCATGTCATCAACTGCTCCTGTCACTCTGTATCTTCTCTATACCCGAACAATATCGCTTTGGTTCACTCCTAGACGCCTGGACACTTCCTTTGCTGAGAGCCCTTTCTGGCACAAAGTAACAATGCGCACGTGGCCGAACTGCGGTATTGACCGTATTGGCATGGTTGAACTACGGACAACAGGAGCCGTGTATCTCCTTCCTGGTGGAATGACTGGAACTGATCGGCTGTCGGACCGATTCCGTCTCCCGCTGCTCATGAATGGTTGGTTACATTTGTGGGTGGGTCTAGTGGCATCTCTAAACAGTCAAAGGGACTGTCTCTATGATACAATATCTTCAGTCAACATCTATCTTCAGGAGTTCTGGGAACTAGAGTGATGAAAATTTTCTTTTTGATGTGTGTATATCACAATCGAAGCCGCAGTTGGAAAACTCAGTTACGTAAATCGAAGGCCACCTTCGTAAACTGAAATTCGAAAGACAAATGAGAGTCGATAAATGATCCCGTAGGAACTCGAATACTATAAAGCGAAACCAGATCTTTCTTCTGTAACCTCCTGTGTCTACATAACCACAAAAATTTGACAAATGTTATACGAAACGTTTTGTTCAAATTGGTCTATACCATAATCTTCTAAGGTACTTACTACGTGTTCTGAAACATACTAAAAGTGATGCAGTACAAGCTGCACCTCAACTTCTGATTTCATAGGTAATGAACTTCCTCATTACAACCAAAGTGTCGACGTTAAGGAGACGATGTTCTACTAACAAGTGAAACAATCAACAACACCTCACATGTTTATCGATTCTCAAATCTTTCTGCATTTTTACTTTATATTTATCTTATTTCTATCTTGCTTTTGAGCTAGGGAACCTTACGAAAGAAACGGCTGTTGCATTTCTATCTCTCTCCCTTGGTCCCTCTTTCCCTCAGTCTCTCTCTTTCTCTGTCACATACACACACACACACCCACACTCCCACACACACATACAAGTACCGGGAAATGCCGTAGCCGTTTTCGTAAATGGCGCTGCTCGACGCGTCAGACGACAAATGTTACCCGCAGTCATATACGAGGAGGAAATGAAGTACTGGAGTCGCCTGAATCGTATTCCTTGGGGAAGTTGAATGGTGCCTCTCCGCATCTGCTGCAGCCACCGCACGAACCAAGACAGATAGCGGGTGCCGAAGTTGTGACGCCTGGTCTCGCAGTAAATATGGCCCGCCAGAATTCCAGCAAACCTCCGAAGGCGAGGACTTTCGAAGTCACTGACAAAAGGCACCTATCTACGGTTCAGCTGCTCCGCAAGCACAACCACGTCATCTGTGCCCTACAGACTCAAAGCACCTGCTACGAAACGTAATCATTCATTCGCGATAAAAAGTTCTGAAGAAAGCCGTGACCGGGAAGAAAACCACAGTCGAACGTTCTTATACTCTAACAGTAGCTACTGAATCAGTAATTAAAATTTTCATAATGCACTTACAGAGGGGCAGAGATTTTAGTAAATAATGTGTTGCAACACGTACGTAAACGAAAACTGTCGATATCGATTAGACGAAAATGAAAATGGCATCAACTTGTAGATATTGTGTTAACACAAATCCTTCTCATGCAGTTATATTACATGGCACTCTATGAACTTCACCTACTTTTATTGCTAAGTTCTCCTTATGTCTTATGTCAGCTTATGTTTACTGTCTCATTCGGTCGTTACCATTCGGCACGAAGGTACCCCATTTCATCAAGCAAGACATTTGAATTAAGGTTAATTAACTCTCATTCAGAAAATATCATTGGTTTCTGCTTAGTTGTATACCCACGCAGAGTCAGGTACAATAGATGGAGGTTTGACTAGCCCGTTAACCTTCCTTGGGCGTCTAAGTTATTGAAGGCACTTTTCCTAATAGAGTTATTCTTGGACGTGCGACGGAATATTCGTATGGAACTGTAATCTCATCACTACGTCACAACAGCACATATCACAGTATGCGACAGAGCATTCGCGTGGAACTGCAATCTCATCACTACGTCGCAACAGCACGTATCACAGTATCCACTCGAGACTACCTAAACGAAACCGTGCGGGTACGAATGACCGACCAATCATTATGGACAGCATTTCAGACTGCCATATAACTTTTCCTGATGTGGCTGTAAAAGAGAACTGCCTTGTGATTTTTTAGTTTACTGCGTAAAAACATCAATATTTGTGCAAGAATTAACTGCATAATATTATTATTTCTTTGTGACTGGGAAACGAGACCGTTATTGTCACACGTTCAAAGAAAAAAAATTTCTCCGTCAGTTCTCCTCTATGAATATAGTAAGGTGTAACATGAATCGCTCACACTGAAGAGTTAGTCTAGGTTGGATCGTATGACTTATAAAAAGCATCTTATTTGCGCTATATGATCAAATTTAAAGCTTTCCAAGACACCATTACCCTGATCAAGAAACATCTGTCAGACTTACGCTTCATTGGCGGATATAGGTGGATCACAACAGTAGACGTTTTAACGTTCGACCCTAGTACGTGGCATCTTTAAACCAAACATATTTTAACGAGAACTTCGTCTTATTTTGCTTGGTGTTTTTGTTTCACCCCAGTTTGCAAAAGTTAGCTACATAACACTCACAGTGGGCATAATATATTTATTTACTAGGTGAGTACTCGACGTTGCCAGTCTTCCATTAGTCCATCTGCCTCTTCCACGTTCCTCACCTTGCTGTCCACCACCTCCACGCCGAACTCTCTGTCCTTGTCCTGACCCTTCCTTTGTAGATCTCCTCCTACCCTTCTGTCTGTTCATCTGCTCCTCACACCACTCTCTGTCCAAGTGCCGTTCCCCTTTTGTCTTTTTGCTCCTTCTCTCTCTACCATCTCCTCCTTTCCCCTCGGTCTGTCTCCTCCCACTCCCTGTCCATCTCATACTGTCCCTCAAAAAAAAAAAAAAAAAAAAAAAGTTCAAATGTGTGTAAAATCTTATGGGACTTAACTGCTAAGGTCATCAGTCCCTAAGCTTACACACTACTGAACCTAAATTATCCTAAGGACAAACACACACACAGACCCATGCCCGAGGGAGGACTCGAACCTCCGCCTGGACAAGCCGCACGGTCCATGACTGCAGCGCCTTGGACCGCTCGGCTAATCCCGTGCGGCTACTGTCCCTCACTGTCTTCCCATGTCATGATCACCCTCCCCCCCCCCCCCACAACCCATCTTTCTCTCTAAGTTACCATCTCCATCCAAAAGAGCGAGGTTGCGCAGTGGTTAGCACACTGGACTCGCATTCGGGAGGACGACGGTTCAATCCCGCGTCCGGCCATTCTGATTTAGGTTATCCGTGATTTCCCTAAATCGCTCCAGACAAATGCCGGGATGGTTCCTTTGAAAGTGCACGGCCGACTTCCTTCCCCGTCCTTCCCTAATCCGATGAGACCGATGACCTAACCCGCCTCCATCCAAAAGGAAGCAGATAGTTCTTTGCAGTTTGAGATCTGGTACTAGAGACGGAAGTTGAAAATCAGGTGGACTGATAAGATAACGCCAACACCCAAGTCAAGAGCTGGTTATTGGTTTCCAAATAAAATAGTTTATGATCGAGGTAAAATCAAAATTTTTCAACCCTGTACAACGTCTTGTACATCCAACTCAAAAATTGAGTATCAGCTCTCAGTAGCACGCAGGGGCTTTGAATTCAGAACCTGATAAACTCATGCCCGAAATTCGGAACGGCCAAAATAGGTGCGGTAGAAGAAGTTATTTTTAAATCGACGAATGCTGCTTGGAAGTTATATGTCCACTTGAGCTTTTCGCCAGTACACCACAATTGGTTGACGGGCACAGCAGTTGTGCAAAACTAGGCAGATTACAACTCTGAAGGAGCCTATTATACCGCCGGTAACCAAGCAGGGACATTTCATTAGCAATTGGTGCAAGACTAGTTGCAAAAGAGCCAAAGATTTTACTGCGATAACAACGTCACCCAAATAATAGTACACAAATCTAAACATCAGATCAACTGAATTGGAATTCACCAATCACGACAACATGGCTAACCCCATAGGTAGCCGAAACGGCACATGATTATACCAAAACAGATAACTGTGAGTGCAGAATACAGTGAGAAGCTTAGATTTCTTGGCCACCTGCACTTGATTATACGCTTGATTAAAATCTGATATGGTGAGATACTGAATTCCCAGAGCGCATGTAAAACAATTATGTAAGTCTGAGAAGTGCACAGATTCTAACACAAACTTTTGATTAAGAGAGCTGTAACGGATAACTAGCCGTTATCCCTCACCATTGGGCTTGCGCCCCAAAAAGTAAAAATATAGGCAAAGTGTATGGGGAGTCTGAGGGCCAAATCACGTCATCTGCCAAAAATCGACAGTCTTTCAGTACTCACTCTTTAGGAGATCGTAAATGGTAACTCCTTCGACACTTCCAGCTACTCCTGCCTGCTATTGGCTCAAATGAGCCACTTCAAAATGCTTCCTCACCCCCCCCCCCTCCCCCTCCTCCTTCCCGTCCTTTCAATTACACACTCCTTAATGACAGTTATGATTATACAAGTCATACTTCTTAGCAGCCTGAAAGTTAAGCTCTGGTCATCTCGGTACATAAACACGTTACAACAACAAAATTCATCACTAATGAAAGCCTCCTTATCCCAAAATTAACGCAGATTTTCCCCAAAACAGGCAACAAATCCCTATTAACGGTCTGACATTGCCAGTCTACTTTTTGCAGAGGAGTCAGGGTACAACTCTAAGCAGCCTTTTATACCGCCGGTGACAGAGCAGGGACATTTCACTCGTCGGCTCCACCAACTCTCAAATGGGCTCTTGACTCAAAGTAGTACAAACAAAACGTAAACCACACCTAAACTGCTTTCATTTTACTACAAGCCTTAAAAAGCGCTCGTAAGCTCTTGCTGTGGGCTGCCCCTTTATTGTGTGAGCTCTGCTTCCCCCTGTCCCATGGTAACTGACAGTCTCAGACCAAGTAGCCGACTGATTGCATCACAAATGTGTCCTATTATTGGGTTCCCTCATCCTTGTTGTGGTGCGCTTTGATGTGGTGCGTTCCCACTTGCAAGCGCCCCGATCTATACTGACTACCATCGGACTTTTTTTTAGCTATAAAGCATTTTTAAATAACCGCCATCAGTTCATGAAGTTCAGTGATTTTCTTAAGATGAAATCTTTTCGTAGGAACAACAAACAGCCAATCGTTTTTCTAAATAGAAGATTTATTAACACCCTTTTACCATGATTTCAACGTTCATATAAACTTCTGCTTCAGAAGGAAATTTTGATAGTTGAGTTACATGTGTTGACGGAGGTACATTAAAATACAGCCGAAAGGCATAAAATATAGAATTTATCCTTGATAATGATTCAGTATCATGACTTTTGCTTTTTATTTTCGACTCGATCATTTCCGGACCAGGTCCCTTCCATCAAATTGATACGTTTACTCTTATCCATCCCTGAAAGTTTGTAATATTGGCAAGGAATCATTCTGTATAAGTAGACTTAAACGTCGGAATGTCAATGATTTATGTATTATCCACACCAAACGTCTAGAACTAGTTAATCATGCGTTCACCATGTACTTCGCGTTCCTTCATCCAAACCAATCGCCACATAATCCTGTTGCACGCTATGACACTCTCGTCTACGATTAATTATTTTATCCATTATCTTCCGAACACATTAACTTGACAGACAGGCCGACATTGCTTTGGCGTTTGCAGTGTTTCATCACTCACTTTTTATCATGACAGCGTACGAGCACCACCGCAGCACATTACATATTTCAACGAGCGTACTCAGTGCAGTGTGTAAGCGATTATCGATTGTGTTACCTCCGCTTTTATATCCCATGGACCTGAAGCCCTGTCTTCAGTCATAACGTTGATTATTTCAGGCTCCTCTACGTTACGACTCTGTTGAATGTCTGCTGTGTTGTCTCTAATCACTTTACGTTGTTTTCTCAGTTCTCTGCGACTCGAAATGCTATTATTTCCTTCGTCACCCTCGAGGATAACTTAAAACTTCATCAGAGTGCTTTTCAACTCCTATTATCCGGTTCCCTGCCTTCAACTTGGACACACCTGAAGACTATGCCATTTCTCGGTAAAACCCCAGAGGAACTGGACGCCAAGGGCCAACTTCAGTGTCTATTTGTCATACAGTATCGCCTCTTGCTAGTGATGATTCTATCTAATCTTGCTGTTGTATCCTGCCTACTCATCAAATATAGGGTGCCTACGAAACCTGCTTCTCGGGTCGCTAGACAACAATTCAAGAAAATCGTATTAGTGCATTTTTATTACAGTAAGATAAATGACAAAACTTAACTTTGAGAATTAAGTCGCAAGCAATGCGCGACTAACAAAGTAGGAAATCTCATCAGTATCGATAATGCCTAATGCAAGAGAAATTATACAGTACCTAAGACGCTGCTGTACAGCTCGTAGAATGGCTAGTCTGCAACTGGTGTGCGACCAAGCGGAGCGGCGCTTATGTTCGCCTAGAGCCCGTTGTTGTCTCTATTTCATCCTAAAGAGGGGCTGGTCAGCGTAGTATTGGCTGACGTCGTCTCACAGCCCCCTCTGCTCCACCGTCCTTGACCGGCTTACCGGCTCTTGACGTTACACCGGACCGCTTACTATCAGGTTTGATTTCATACGGCACTGGAGTGCTTAGCAACTGTGTTTGTTGAAAACTGAGAAAATGTACAGAAATCTATCGCTAATTATCTCTTGTGGATCTATATTTTAACCACTGCGTGTCTATCGTCAGTGGGAAAAGATGCAAATCAAATCTTTTCTATCGCATGCCTGTACGAAAAGGCGCCACTAGACTATCCAGGTCAGTATTTCACTTCACATTCAACTGAATTGAAATACTGACATGGAGGACTGAAAAAGAATGAACACCATTTGCTGCCTCGGATCAAGTTGAAATTTCGTTCAATAGTTTCGAACCGTCCCTAGTTGTTCCATCCTGTGCTTCAGAGCGAAAACTGGGGTCGCGCTACATTTCAGAGAAGTGAGATCTCTTTAATGATATTATAATTAAATCGACCCCCTAGCTGCAAACAGGCGTCAATATACATCATTGGTGACATGTTGAAAATGTGTGCCTCGACCGGGACTTGAACCCGGGATCTGCTGCTTACAGGGCAGACATTCTATCCATCTCAGCCACCGAGGGCACACGGGATAGTGCGCCTGCAGGCACTTATCCCTGACACGCTGCCTGGGAGACCCACATTCCCAACATGTCCACACTACCACATTCGTAGTACGCCTAATACATGTTTGCCCATCACACTCTTTACTCGTGGCAGATTAATCTACCAATTCCTGTACGACATGGGGCATAACGTGTGAGTTCGCACAAGAAGGTCAATGGCTGGGTAGCCATATTTTAACGATATGTGAAGAAAGAACACATAACATTAATTACTCTGCAGTTTCTCTAGAATAAAATGATAATTAAATCGACACCCTAGCTGCAAACAGGCGTCGATATGCATCATTGGGGACATGTTGAAAATGTGTGCCTCAACCAGGACTCAAACCCGGGATCTCCTGCTTACAAGGCAGATGCTCTATGCGTGTGAGCCACTGACGATCTCACGGGCAGCGTGCATGGTATAAGTTCCTGCTGGCGCACTATCCTCTGTGCCCTCGAAGTTCAGGTGGGTAGAGCGTCTGCCATGTAAACAGGAGATCCCAGGTTCGGGTACGGGTCGAGGCAAACATTTTCAACATGTCCCCAACGATGCATATCAACGCCTGTTTGCAGCTAGGGTGTCGATTTAATTATCATTTCAGGAACAGATATTACCTTCATATGTAGTTAAAATATGGCTACCCGGCCATTGACCTTCTTGTGCGAACGCACACGATATGCCCCAGTTCGTACAGGGCTTGGTAGATTAATGTGCCACGAGTAATGACTGTGATGGGCAAATATTTATTAGGCGTACTACGAAAGTGGTGATGTGGACATGTTAGGAATGTGGGTCTGACGGGGAGCGTGCCAGGGATAAGTTCCTGCAGGCGCAGTGTCATATGTGCCCTGTGGGGCTCAGATGCATACTGCGTCTTCCATATCAGCAGGATATGTTAGGAATGTGGGTCTGACGGGGAGCGTGCCAGGGATAAGTTCCTGCAGGCGCAGTGTCATATGTGCCCTGTGGGGCTCAGATGCATACTGCGTCTTCCATATCAGCAGGAGATCCCGGGTTCGAGTCCCAGTCTTGGCACACATTTTGAACATGTTCCCAATGATGTATATCAACGCCTCCTTGCAGCTAGGGTGACGATGAAATTACAATTTGATTCTAGAGAAACTGCACGGTCATCAATGGCATCTGTTCTTTCGGGAACAGATACTCTCATGATATATGAGATCTCTTCCATTGTGTTTGCAGACCCACGTTACTTTTAGACGGCTTAAGTAATTTGTCGTTTGGGGGGGGGGGGGGGTTGGGGGCAAGGAGTATCAGCAGTGGTGTCAAAATTGTCAGTAATATCGCACTGCGAATTGTCGCTTTCGATTGCAAAAGGTGTGCTTTATATCGACGCTGGGCATCGCTGTTCTGACCTCCATCGGAGAGGCCTCAGAAAAGCAGGTGAAGTGCGCGTAATAGTTGATGTAACAATCTTCCCATCGTGTGACACATCCATGGTGCCGTTGGGCAGAATTCTGGTGAAATTCGGTGCATATGTGACGATATTAACCAATCTCACACCTCACATGTATTTCTGTGCTGCGGCGTTTTCTTTCGCATGTGTCAACACCTTGATGTTTGAAGCGTTGCCGAATCCGACGGTGACGACACAGGCCGCCATGCTTTTGCACCATTACAGAGGAAAATTGCAGGCAACTTTGAGCCAAATTTCAAACTTCTGTATCGCTTTTGGGAACAGTTATGGGGGTTTCGAGAGGTGGACCTGTAATTGTGTTGCGCAGGGTAGAAGTCTTAGGAGAGGCCAGTGGCAAACCTCTTCACTAACAAGTTATCAATGAGAATCTACTCAATCGTTTCTAATACCCAATACAGGAGTGAAGAACTATAGAAGAACCAAGGAAATAACAGAAAACAGATTTAACCCTGCATCACCATTCAGGAATACCTTTGTATGCCCAGTGACTGTCAAGCGGTTTAGAAACTGTTCAGGGGTGGACAAATCTTATACAAGCGACGTCTACCGAAATTTATTTAATAGTTCTGTCAGTTGTTTCGAGAAATCGTCTGTTAATGGTGTTACCTCTGAAGTGCTATGACTTAAGTGTCGTAGAACTGTTTATCAGCTACCTTTTACCTCAGTGAGGTGTAGTAGTGATTAAAAACTTGAAACGTGGTTAAAAACAACATTCGCAATCACCGACTTCAGATTTCTGTTTGTTTCCATATAATGGTAACACAGAGACGGCTTCCTTAACAACATTATGTTAACACCTGCTTGTAGTGTACAGTTACACACATATTTTGATAGGTTCCTGCTGTGAGAAATTGGCTTAATCACAGTATAAGATCACGTTATTTTCATGCATTTTGTCATCGTTCACCTCAGTTTTCATAAATTTTGTGTCATTAATGCCAAACTAACACTGTAATTAGACATAGCTTTCAAAACTGACAGTCGTTTATGTCAACGACAATTTCGGTGTAGCAGTGTGCTCTTGACAAAACTAAATAACGCGCAATTTATTTAGGATGCTCCATGACCATAGTGAAATGGAATGTCTTAAGTGTCTAGGCAGCATAAGTGAGCAGAAGTTGAACAAATATCGACAGATTCCTGACATGGTTGCAGAAGCAAGTAGTCGGTGTCTTCTTTGTTACGGTGCGTGCTACATGTACTCGGAATGGATTTTACGCACGACAGCTCGTCACAGAGTGTTGCAGACTTCAAATTTTCTTTCACTCTACTGTTGCAGCGAAGAACACCCTCTTAACAAGATTACCATTAAGTTGCAAATGTCGTATAGTTTCTTGCGGATGTTCCACGCATTACTCGTGTCAAATGCAGAACAATTATGAGCTGAAAGAGGAGCATTCTTTCAAGCACTCAAAAGCTATATCTGCTATTCGTTTCTTGTTGAAGAATGATGAAGCAATTTGGTAGTAGTTATTTCAGATGAATGTCAGTGATAAACACTTTTTTTTAGTGATTAGAATAGTTAAGCAACATATACAACTATGAAAGCCATGCTGAATGATATCTAAGATTAGGACTGTGTATTTAGTTGTCTGTAACTTTTTCACGCATAGTACCATTATAGTCCTTTAGTGGCTCCTTTGTTTGTCATGGTTCAAGATCCATCACTCGTACATATTTAAACGTACACAGGCTTCAACTTCATTTTCTGACACGTTTAGACTTCGTTGGCTTTCGTATCTTGTGCTAATCTTTTAACATCTCCGTATTTGCTACACGCAATATTTATCGCCATTAATGTGTCACAAAGTCTACTATTGTCACTCATGTCGGTTACTGCCACTTGCCACTTGCCAAAATCACACCACTATGCTCTGCTAGTAGTCAAGTTCATAGGACCCTTATTTTGCTATTTTTTTCATTATTATCTTTTGAATGACGTCATAATTACTGTGGTAAACAACGCTGATACGAACGGTTTGTAATGGCTGCTGAATGAAATAATAATCACACTATAATAACTTTACCATAAACTACTGTAGAAAGATATAGGTTAATATTAGCAAAGAGGAGAGGGCAACTTACTAACCACCATAATTTGGGAAAGCACACTAATAAAGAAATGTAATTCTTCTGTAGTCAAGAATGCAAACTTGACAACAATATCGTAGAAAGGAAGATGTCCAAGCTAGATTAGCATGGCCGAAGCAAGCTTTCATCAGCAAACTGGAGTATGGAAAGAGATACAGTATGTACTGAAATGAAACGTTGGCCATACTGTGAGGTTACTGTTACGTCTCCGAGCCAGGAAATCACCATCGTTCGTTCCTATCTGGTAAATAACAGACGTGCTCTGCAAATTGTGCTCTGCCGTCGTGGACAAAGCATTTTCTTACATTATTCCGATTTGTTTAGATGATTAACTTAAAACATAATGCTCTTTTTCAGAAAGGAACAGTCACGGAGTCCGACAGCATCCACTATTGATAAAATTCACATAATGCATTACTTTCACGAGTTTTTCTTAGGGTAAATTGATGTGTTTTGTGAAGATCCATGGGTCATGCTTTGTCTTGAGAGAATGACCGTTATACTTGGAATCTTGTGGTACTCTTCGTGTCGTAAACACGAGCGATATTAGTTGCAATGAGTTTCCTTGTTCTTCCTATCCACGACTTCCATTGTAACTGTTCATTTCCTACAACTTTGTGAATACAGACTAATTTTCGACCCTCTGCCAAACACTTGCTTTTCATTTCAAAGCCATCCTCCTGTGGTTATTTTTACTGAACGTATATTTTTCTCATGAACTTAACAAGTACCAAGATGCAAGCATTATTCGGAATTATTTTGCAGTTAATGCAGTTAAGGAAACACATTGATTTTTGGCTATCAGCTGACAATGTGTCCTGATCGTGCATGGCATTGGAGTGCCAACACAACAGGCACGCCAGCCCATTCTTACATAAGTAAGATGGTTATATACATTCGTAAAAAATTTCTGGCAGTTAACGGTTTTTTTTATTTTTATGCTCATTTTCTGCTAGTACACCTAGGCGTACCTATCTCGTTTTCTAAAGCCCTCTCTATGTTCTACCGCTTATTTATCCAACGAGCTTAGAAAGGTTTAATACCTGAATGCATCCTGTATGAATGGTTTATGCATGCACCTATTCTGGTCCTCCAATCATATAAAGTTCGGCTGTGCTTAATTAAGTTCCACTCTTTTCAATTTTCGTTGTCTTGCAGTGATTTCTGTTCATAAAGAGATTATTTTTATAGCATAGTGAATGAGACTGCTTTAATAATGTTATGACTTTGGACTGTTTAATACAGAAACGATTTCAACATGATATCAATACAAATAAAAAAAATTGATGTGTGTACTTTAGTATGTATGTAAACATGTATGTCCCACTTCTCCTCCTAAACCACTGGAACGATTTCAACAAAACTAGGTACACGTATCACGTACTGTCTGGAAAGAATAACCGTTAGGGTAGCAACCACCTACCCGAAGAGGTAAGAGGGGGAGTGAAACAGAATGTAGCCCACAGCGCGAAACTACCCACAGTTTGGTCGTCCAGTATTTGAGAATGAGAGCCCTTAGAGACTAGCAATAAAGTTTACATTTAATTTAAAACCCTTACGATACTTCTTCTTGCTGACAAAGCCAGGAAACGATAAAAGAAAAAAGGTTATCGCTTACTACAGTTTCGGTGTTCATGCAGTGAAACTGCCACATGAACCATGACGTTTTGTTCTATTACTTCTGTACTACTAACTACGTTCATGAGACTTTTAAAGACAGTACCCACATTCCGTATACCACTGAAGGTAGCACAAAAGTTACATGGTTTAAAGTACTTATTTCAGGAGACATGATGTCGTAAACACAGAATTTGTGAAAACGTACTGAATCATCCAAGACGTTTAAATTTATTAGTTCGTTGCCGCTGGCTCTATTTGGAACATTTTTCTCAGGCAGTATCCAAATATTCCGCTGAATGTATCTATAATAAATATATGATTGTACGACACATAGTTCAGGAGGTATGATACCAAAAACACTGAGATTTGTGAGAAACTAGTGCATCATACATGACATTTTAATTAATTACCCCTTTGATACTTACTCTGTTCAAAATTCGTCTTTTAGACAGTAGACACATATACCACTAAATATTGTTAGAAAACTGTAACACTGTAGAGAATACTGTTCAGGAGATACGACGTTTTAAATACTGAGTTGCGTGATAATGAAACCGCGCTCGAAATTCGCTAGACAAAAAGATGGACTGTGTGTTAAATATGTGTGAAATACGTTTCACATGTTCGTATGCGAGCAAAGCCAAGGGTATAAAGCTCATGCTAAACCCCTGCAACGACTGCAGTCAAATTTACTACGCATATTTGTTACAATCTGGAAAGAAATACTACAGGGGTAAGAACCATTAGCCTCCTTCTCCGGTGAATGTGATAACGTGGAGAGAGAGAGAGAAGGGAGGAGGAGGAGATGGACATACAGCGAGGGGGAAGGAGGAGATAGGTGCAGACGAGGAAGTGGACAGGTAGGGACGGGGTATTGGACATGATGAGAGAGACTGGGAGGAAGAGTTGATACAGAGAAAAGGAGCAGATGGACAGATGGAGAGGTGCAGATCCATAGAGAGATTGGGGAGGAGAAGATGGACAGAGAGAGAGGCAGGAGAAGAGGAAAAGAGAGTGTGAGGGGAAGGAGGTTGGCAGACAGATACGGAAGGAGGACAGGGAATAACAGAAGATTGGAGTAAATATAGAGGGTGAAAAGTATTTAAACTGACAAACTCTAGGAAGTTGTAGGAGACATCAAAACAAATATTTCACATGGGTTGTCTTGTAGGGAGCGGGACGTCTTCCAGCAATTCTGGCAATACCCTGGCGAGAAAATTGTAATAGTGCCTGCCATTTAATGGCCTAGGTAGCAGATACGGCCCAATTAAACTGTTCCCTACAACACCGACCCACACATTAACGAAGAACCGCACTTGATGAGCGCTAGTAACTATGCCGTATGGGTTATTGTCACTCCGAACAAGTGAATTGTGCATGTTGAAGACTCCATCAAGCCAGAACGTTGCTTCATCGGTAAACAACACAGAGGATGGAAATGTAGGATGGATTTCACACTGTTCCAGGTACCACTGCGAAAACTGTGCTCTGGGTGGAGAATCAACTGGTTTCAGGTTGTACACACGCTGTAAGTGAAATGGGCGCAACAATAGCTCTCGAAGGACTGTTCTTACATTCGTCTGATTCGTCCCTAAGTTACGTGCAATTGCACGAGTTCTGATTGAAGGATCCCGCTCCACATGCTGCAAGACAGCTTCCTCAAATTGCAGCGTTCTTACCGTGCGACGGTCCAGGTAATCTGCTAAATGACCCGGTCTCACGCAGACGTTGGTACACAGTCGTATGGTGCGGGATACGGCGATTAGGATAATGTTGTTGATAAACCCGCTGTGCAGCTCGTCCATTGTGGTGCGCTACGTATTACGCACCAACCATATCAGTGTGCTCACTGCATGTGTATCGCTCCATTTGTAAACAGAGACAATGCACTACTACACTGATGGACAGCAGATGCCTACAACTGAAGAGCGTAATACATCTACATCTACATCTACATCTATACTCCGCGAGCCACCTTACGGTGTGTGGCGGAGGGTACTTATTGTACCACTATCTGATCCCCCCTTCCCTGTTCCATTCACGAATTGTGCGTGGGAAGAACGACTGCTTGTAAGTCTCCGTATTTACTCTAATTTCTCGGATCTTTTCGTTGTGATCATTACGCGAGATATATGTGGGCGGTAGTAATATGTTGCCCATCTCTTCCCGGAATGTGCTCTCTCGTAATTTCGATAATAAACCTCTCCGTATTGCGTAACGCCTTTCTTGAAGTGTCCGCCACTGGAGGTTGTTCAGCATCTCCGTAACGCTCTCGCGCTGACTAAATGTCCCCATGACGAATCGCGCTGCTTTTCGCTGGATCATGTCTATCTCTTCTATTAATCCAACCTGGTAAGGGTCCCATACTGATGAGCAATACTCAAGAATCGGACGAACAAGCGTTTTGTAAGCTACTTCTTTCGTCGATGAGTCACATTTTCTTAGAATTCTTCCTATGAATCTCAACCTGGCGCCTGCTTTTCCCACTATTTGCTTTATGTGATCATTCCACTTCAGATCGCTCCGGATAGTAACTCCTAAGTATTTTACGGTCGTTACCGCTTCCAATGATTTACCACCTATGGCATAATCGTACTGGAATGGATTTCTGCCCCTATGTATGCGCATTATATTACATTTATCTACGTTTAGGGAAAGCTGCCAGCTGTCGCACCATGCATTAATCCTCTGCAGGTCTTCCTGGAGTACGTACGAGTCTTCTGATGTGCTACTTTCTTGTAGACAACCGTGTCATCTGCAAATAGCCTCACGGAGCTACCGATGTTGTCAACTAAGTCATTTATGTATATTGTAAACAATAAAGGTCCTATCACGCTTCCTTGCGGTACTCCCGAAATTACCTCTACATCTGCAGATTTTCAGTTGTTAAGAATGACATGTTGTGTTCTTTCTTCTAGGAAATCCTGAATCCAATCACAAACCTGGTCCGATATTCCGTAAGCTCGTATTTTTTTCACTAAACGTAAGTGCGGAACCGTATCAAATGCCTTCCTGAAGTCCAGGAATACGGCATCAATCTGCTCGCCAGTGTCTACGGCACTGTGAATTTCTTGGGCAAATAGGGCGAACTGAGTTTCACATGATCTCTGTTTGCGGAATCCATGTTGGTTATGATGAAGGAGATTTGTATTATCCAAGAACGTCATAATACGAGAACACAAAACATGTTCCATTATTCTACAACAGACTGACGTAAGCGAAATAGGCCTATAATTATTCGCATCTGATTTATGACCCTTCTTGAAAATGGGAACGACCTGCGCTTTCTTCCAGTCGCTAGGTACTTTACGTTCTTCCAGCGATCTACGATAAATTGCTGATAGTAAGGGGGCAAGTTCTTTAGCATAATCACTGTAGAATCTTAAGGGTATCTCGTCTGGTCCGGATGCTTTTCCGCTACTAAGTGATAGCAGTTGTTTTTCAATTCCGATATCGTTTATTTCAATATTTTCCATTTTGGCGTCCGTGCGACGGCTGAAGTCAGGGACCGTGTTACGATTTTCCGCAGTGAAACAGTTTCGGAACACTGAATTCAGTATTTCTGCCTTTCTTCGGTCGTCCTCTGTTTCGGTGCCATCGTGGTCAACGAGTGACTGAATAGGGGATTTAGATCCGCTTACCGATTTTACATATGACCAAAACTTTTTAGGGTTCTTGCTTAGATTGTTTGCCAATGTTTTATGTTCGAATTCGTTGAATGCTTCTCTCATTGCTCTCTTTACGCTCTTTTTCGCTTCGTTCAGCTTTTCCTTATCAGCTATGATTCGACTACTCTTAAACCTATGATGAAGCTTTCTTTGTTTCCGTAGTACCTTTCGTACATGATTGTTATACCACGGTGGATCTTTCCCCTCGCTTTGGACCTTAGTCGGTACGAACTTATCTAAGGCGTACTGGACGATGTTTCTGAATTTTTTCCATTTTTGTTCCACATCCTCTTCCTCAGAAATGAACGTTTGATGGTGGTCACTCAGATATTCTGCGATTTGTGCCCTATCACTCTTGTTAAGCAAATATATTTTCCTTCCTTTCTTGGCATTTCTTATTACACTTGTAGTCATTGATGCAACCACTGACTTATGATCACTGATACCCTCTTCTACATTCACGGAGTCGAAAAGTTCCGGTCTATTTGTTGCTATGAGGTCTAAAACGTTAGCTTCACGAGTTGGTTCTCTAACTATCTGCTCGAAGTAATTCTCGGACAAGGCAGTCAGGATAATGTCACAAGAGTCTCTGTCCCTGGCTCCAGTTCTGATTGTGTGACTATCCCATTCTATACCTGGTAGATTGAAGTCTCCCCCTATTACAATAGTATGATCACGAAACTTCTTCACGACGTTCTGCAGGTTCTCTCTGAGGCGCTCAACTACTACGGTTGCTGATGCAGGTGGTCTATAGAAGCATCCGACTATCATATCTGACCCACCTTTGATACTTAACTTAACCCAGATTATTTCACATTCGCATTCGCTAATAACTTCACTGGATATTATTGAATTCTTTACTGCTATAAATACTCCTCCACCATTGGCGTTTATCCTATCCTTGCGGTATATATTCCATTCTGTGTCTAGGATTTCGTTACTGTTCACTTCCGGTTTTAACCAACTTTCCGTTCCTAATACTATATGCGCACTATTTCCTTCAATAAGAGATACTAATTCAGGAACCTTGCCCTGGATACTCCTGCAGTTTACCAATATTACGTTAACTTTTCCTGTTTTTGGTCTCTGAGGACGGACGTTCTTTATCAACGATGATAATGTCCTCTCTGGTAAGCCGTCAGGTATTTTATCGTTTCGCCCAAGGGGGGGTCCCTCTAACCTAAAAAACCCCCGTGTGCACGCCACACGTACTCTGCTAACCTAGTAGCTGCTTCCGGTGTGTAGTGCACGCCTGACCTGTCTAGGGGGGCCCTACAGTTCTCCACCCAATAACGGAGGTCGATGAATTTGCAACCATTATAGTCGCAGAGTCGTCTGAGCCTCTGGTTTAGACCCTCCACACGGCTCCAAACCAGAGGACCGCGATCGACTCTGGGCACTATGCTGCAGATATTAAGCTCAGCTTGCACTCCGCGTGCGATGCTGGTTGTCTTCACCAAATCAGCCAGACGCCGGAAGGAACCAAGGATGGCCTCAGAACCCAAGCGGCAGGCGTCATTCGTTCCGACATGTGCTACTATCTGCAGCCGGTCACACCCAGTGCGTTCAATAGCTGCCGGAAGGGCCTCCTCCACATTACGGACGAGACCCCCCGGCAAGCACACCGAGTGCACACTGGCATTCTCCCCCGACCTACCCGCTATTTTCCTGAGGGGCTCCATAACCCGCCTAACTTTGGAGCTCCCTATAACTAATAGGCCCGCCCTCTGTGACTGTCGGGACCTTGCCGGAGAATCGGCCACTGGCCCAACAGGCGAGGCATCCTGTGGTGGCTCGGAAACGATGTCATCACCACTAGGAAGCACCCCGTACCTGTTGGAAAGGGGTAAGGCAGCTGCACGCGGCCAGATCCCACCTTCGCCTTTCGGCCAGGCACGCGCGAGCCCACCACTGTCCGCCATTCACCCTGGAGTGATGGCTGACCGGTAAGATGCTCACTGCCGGAAGACGCAGCGACATCAGGGGTTCCATGTGATTCCAAGGCCACCGAAGTAGGCATAGGTCTCATCACAGTTGCCCCAACGCCACTACGAGCCGACGCCTGCGCCTCGAGCTCGATGAGCCTAACAGACAAAGCCTCCACCTGCCCCCGAAGAGTGGCCAATTCTCCTTGCGTCCGCTCACAACAACCACAGTCCCTACACATGACTATGTTTACCCTACTCTATACGGTGACAAATTCCCAAGATAATCTTCTAATGAGCTACTCTGATAATCAAGAAAAACTCACTGAAATACGAGACGCGAAAACTACGCTAGGTTTTCCCAGAAAAACTATTTAAAAGCTAAGCGCAGCAAATAAGTACAAAAACGCTTTATACAAACAGTACTCGCTGCTGCTGGTGCTCTCGCTCTGGCTGTCACAAGACAACTGCTGATTCAAGTGACTAGTGGCTAACGGCCGCGAAACAAACAAAAGACGGTTTTAGGGCGCTTTCTGTTCTAAACGATCAAGAAAACACTAAGAAATCTAACACGAAAACTACGTAAAGTTTTATCAAGAACTGTTAGTTACTATGCAGAGCAGATAAACACAAATAGAATCCCTTCCTTAGTGGAAGGTCGTAAACAAAATGCAAAATAAACGCTTTATACAAACAGTACTCGCTGCTGCTGGTGCTCTCGCTCTGGCTGTCACAAGACAACTGAATATCGTAATACGGCCTCTAACAACTGAAGAGCGTAATACGGCCTCCACCTCATAGGAAGAAATGACATTAGGGAATAATATTTGTTTTGATGTCCCCTACAACCTCCCAGAGTTTGCCGGTTTAAATACTTTTCACCCTGTGTACTCGAGAAATAGTGGGTATAGTCAGCTAGTTAATCAGTTATTCAGTCTTGTGATTTTGGGATTAATATTCACAACACAGCGTTTGACCTCCGTTTACCTTTCCAGTTACTCTGATGCAGCATAAAAGAACACAATTCGAATTTTAGCATTTGGAATATGGAGTATTAAAAGGAAGCTGATCTGGTGAATTTAAATGTTATTGACTGCGCTACTCGTCATTGTCTCGAACCGCCTGTATGTCCATTGAGTGTTCAACTGATTCCTATAGTCCTTATGCACTGCACATCGGAAATAGGTATGTTAATAATCACTTTATTGGGTCGCTTATGCCTCATATTACGTAATTCTTCCGATTTACATACAGCGTGGAGCACATTAGTGTCGTGAGCAACACCTTACAAGGAGAGTCAGTTGTAAGGGGTCTAAGGTTAATTTTAAGGGTGCAGTATTCAATGTTATTACTTTGTTACGTCACTGCTGCTACGATCGTAGACGTGAAGTTGTTTTCTGCAGTCCGCTGCCGACGGCACCATGTTCTGCCATGGCGTGTTCTTGCTCTTAGGACAGATTTTGGTTTTCGGTAGTATCCCTAAATCACTCTAAAGAAATGTAGACTTCCTTTCCCCTCCCTCTTTTGTAATTCGAGCTTGTGCTCCGTCTCTAATGACTGCGCTGTCGACGGGGCTTTAATCTTCCTTCCTCCCTCTTCGGGAACCACGCGCCACGCAGTGAGCAGGATCTGCCCCGCCACGTGTCGAGCACGTCGCTGTAGTCCCCGCCGTCCTCACGGAGGGCCGGCGGCGTCAGCAAAACAAGCGCCGACACGACGGGCCTCGCTACGTCACGCCGTGGGGTGGACGAGGTGCGCGCCGGGTTGCTGCCCCCGCGGCGGCGCGCTGCCAAGCCCACTGCCGGCGCCGCCACGCCAGATCGATGCCGGGGGCTGGCTCTGGCCCGCAGCCGGCGCCGACGCCACCGACGCCGTCGCCCGCCTGGCTGACGCCGCGCCGTCCTCCACCCCCCCCCCCCCCTCCCAAAACCCTCTGCTGCCGCCCCCGCTGTCCCTCTCTAGAGATCGCTGGGCTGCGTAGACTGGTCAACTCCAAAGCCTCCAAGCAAGTCTGAAATGAAAGCTCTGGGTTCATTCTAAAACTAAAGAAAGTTGATTCCACATTTTTTATTCGACATAATGAAGTAAAATTTGTTTATTTTGTAGTGTATCATGTCTGACCTACATATTTATGTTGGCATCGTGGAGGTCTAAAATCGACGTCCGCAAGCCACCTAACAGTGTGTGGCGGAGGGTACTCTTGGTACCAGTAACTGATACCTCCTTCCCTGTTCAACTCGCGAATGGCGCTTGGGCAAAATGATTGTCAGTAAGCCTCGGTGTCAGCTCAAATATCTCGAATTTTATCGTCATGATAATTGAATAAGATGCACGAGGTCTGTACAAAAAATTTCTGAACTTTGTTCACAAAAATTCTCTACGCTTATCTTTTGCTTATAGCGCATAGCCCCCTTCCAATAATTCTCCTCCACAATTGGTACACCGCTCCCAACGTTGTTTCCACTTCCGGAAGCAGTCTTTGCATGCCTCTAGCTGGCTTGCACAAAACTTCATTCGCGATTTTTCTTTTCTCTCGGCTGTCGTTGCAAACGTTCGTGCTTTCAACGGGGTACTCAACTTTGGAAATAAAAAAAGGCGTCAGGGGCCGGGTCTGGAGAGTACGGATGAATAGGCAGCACAGTTATTTCGTCGTTTGTGCAATAGTCACGCACCAACAGAGAGACATGAATTGTCTCGCCACATTTCCAGCCATTCCCTTCACACATTTTCTCACAGGCGTCACAACACGTCTACATAGTACCATGGATTAACTGTTTGTCTTTGTGGCACTAATTCATGATGAACTGATACTTCAAAGTCAAAGAAAACTATCAACATGGCTTTGACATTTGACGTAATCTGACGATCCTTCCTTGAGCTTCGAGAACCTTTTCTGACCCATTGTGAAGACTGAGCCTTATTATATCCCTTGGCCCATGCACGCGGTTTCAGTGACCATCCTATTGCTGTTTGTTTAAAGTTAATATATATATCGCGAGGTGGGGCGTTTCGCTTGCGTGAGCGAAATATTTGTTCCTTGACTTAGCGTTGCTTCATGACGACCGAAAATCGGAATTTGACGGAACTTTGTTACGAGACAGGAGAACGGGAGGACGTGTATGAAGTGTCTGCAATGAAACACTCACTGTTAGCCGCCCTGTTGTATAATTTGTGTTACACTAGACAGCGAGAAACTTAACATCAGGGTTGATGGTCACGAAGTAGATGGAGTTAAGAAAGTCTGTTACCTAGACTGCAAAATAACCAATGACGGACCGAGCAGCAAGAAAATCAAAGGCAGTCTAGCACTGGCAAGAAAGGAATTCCAGACGAAGAGAAGTCTAGTAGTACCAAACAATGGACTTAATTTGAGGAAGAAATTTCTGAGAATCTACGTTTGGAGCACAGTGTTGAACGGTAATGAAACATGGACTGTGGAAAAACCGGAACGCAAGAGAGTCGAAGAATTTGAGTTATAGTGCTAAAGACGAATGCTGTAAATCAAATGGACTGATAAGGTGCGGGATGAGGAGGTTCTGCGCAGAAACGGGGACGAAAGGAATATGTGTTCTAACAGTGCAAGAAGAAGGAACAGGATGATAGGACATCTGTTAAGAGATCAGGGAAAGGCTTCCATGTTACTAGAGGAAGCTATAGGTGGCAAAAACTGTAGAGAAAGACTGATACTGGAATACATCGAGCAAATAATTGAGGACATAGGCTGCAAATGCTACTCTGAGGTGAAGAGATTAGCACAGGAGAGGAATTCGTGACGGGCCGCATCAAACCAGTAAAAAAACTTCAGAAATTGTCTTTACATCTGTCGATTATGTTCCGTTCGGAATGACGAGTTGAGGTCTACTCCGATCCTCTGTAATGATTGTCTTCTCTAAGCGGCAGTGCGGAACGGTGGCAAATGCCTTTCTCGAGGAATAAAGGGATTTACCTGAGAGCCATTGTCTACAGTGCTATGGATCTCATGGAGAAGTAGAGCTGACCAAATTCCGCAAGAGCGCCTTTCTGAGGAATTCTTATTGACATTTACAGATTCTCCTTCGCCAAAAAAGTCACAATTCTTGCACATAAAGCACTTCACAAGCTTACCTTTACTTTCTGCATGCTCAGTTGTCGGCAAGTTGTTGAATCATATTCTTCTGTCCTCTTTAAGTTCGTTGTCGTTCTCATAGTGCTTCTCGCCATAAAGGCCCTTCAATTCGGGAAAAAGATGGTAACTGTTCTGGGCCCTGTCTCGGCTTTTATACACATATTCAAAACTTCTCACTTAAAACTGCAGAAGGAAATCCTTAGCCAATGCAGCTGAATGTCGGTGATTGTTATCGTGAAGCAGCTCAATGCCGCTCGACAGCAATCCACGCCGTTTGCTTTGAACGGTGCGGCGTAGTCGGTGCAGTGTCTGGTAGCAGACCTCTGCATTTAAGATATCTGCTCTTGACTCCGGTGGATAGGATGCACTTCCGATACAACAAGTCTATGACCATGACCATGTTGGTGCACAGAATTTGTTTTTCTTTTTCCTTTGGAATCACGAGTAATGCTGTCATACTGACTGGAGCTTGATTTCTGCTCTATTGTACGTAATACAGATACCGTCACCAGCAACACTGTGGTTCAAAATCTCCACTCCTCGCCGTCATTGTACTATAGAGTAGGGAAGGCGGTGATCCCTGAAACAACACATTTTCGCTTACATCGGTTATTTTTATCTCCAGTTTAATCAAGCTCAAACGTCAAGGAACAGGAGATCATGATCGATGTAGGGTTGAAGCTGCGATAGAAATCGGCCTCACTGTCTTAAGCAAAGATAGTAGTTTTGAAGAAGACGGGTACATCGGCTGCGGGAGCGAAAGCACACAAACTGATGACTTCCCCGCATCCCCACTTTTCAATGGTATCAGTTTTTCACGCTGAAGCAATGACTAAATTAAGGGTTCAGTCACCGCACCAAATATAATCAGCATGAATAAAATTATAGATATATCAATCAAATTTACTTTCTCTTCCTAGGAACACTGTGAATGTTTTCTCTTTGTCTGATTTCACGAGTTTGTGGTGCACCTCCTCCGTATCTAACCGTTTAATGCAAACAGAGCATTGTACATAATTGCTGCCGCGCTTAGTACAGTACTTCCAAAGTAGGGGCGATGCTATTATGCAATAAAGTGATGAAATGAAATGTCGTGTGACGAGGGCCTCCCGTCGGGTAGACCGCTCGCCTGGGGCAAGTCTTTCGATTTGACGCCACTTCGGCGACTTGCGCGTCGATGGAGATGAAATGATGATGATTAGGACAACACAACACCCAGTCCCTGAGCGGAGAAAATCTCCGACCCAGCCGGGAATCAAACCCGGGCCCTTAGGATTGACAGTCTGTCGCGCTGACCACTTTCTTTTTTTTTTTTTTTCATTTTGTTCGTTATCAATCGCTGTGTTTAGTCGTTACGGACGTCGCAAGACATCCGACACAAGTTCGGTGGTTGATCCTTCCACTCAGTTTTTTATTACAGAGGCCAACTGGCTCTCTGACCGAACACACTGAGCTACCGTGGCGGCACCACTCAGCTACCGGGGGCGGATAATAAAGTGATGTCGAAGGACGACAGCGAGAAACTAACGTACATACCAGGTGTGGGCATGTCTTACACACTGCACGTACTTGCGTAGCATCTAACAGACAAATTCTTATGCCATGTGTTTGTTTCTCGTTACTAACTATCAGCGCTGTTATTAAAAAAGCACTGATTGCTTTTCACATTTTCTTTAATAACCTAATATCTCGAAGGAATGGAAGTTTTACGAATAGACAGTATTAGCTTCAAAATTATTTAACAACCAACCATTTTAGCACTGATTCCGTGTCAAATTGATACGACGATATTTTTACCTGTTTATTAGCAGGAAATGAAGAATCCTGTTGCAACTGAAACCAAGGAAATACCGATAAAACACCTTTTACTCAGAACTAAAATAATGATGTTTGCTTTAACTGCCGACCGTAGTGGCCGTGTGGTTCTAGGCGCTACAGTCTGCAACCGCGGGACCGCTACGGTCGTAGGTTCGAATCCTGCCTCAGGCATGGATGTGTGTTATGTCCTTAGGTTAGTTAGGTTTAAGTAGTTCTAAGTTCTAGGGGACTCATGACCTCAGTGGTTGAGTCCCATAGTGCTCAGAGCCGTTTGAACCATTTGTTTTAACTGTTAGGTTTTCCCCATCCGTAGTAACAAGTAGCAAAATTCAGTGCAGTTCTCATTCATTAATGTTTTCCCTTATCTATCAGAATACACAACTTCGGAACGAATACAGCTTAAAGTATCTGAAGACAAAAGACAATGCTGAAATGTCAGTCCTCTTCAAATTTTTACCAGTCCTCGACTTGAATTCGTCGGTCAAAATCGTATACCGACGTTAGCACTCTTCACCATGAATATGCATTTCGTACCATTGAATATGATGAAGCATTTTAGAAATAACACGTTATATACTATATTTGTATTAATTTCTGGTATACTGTATGTCTGTAAATTCCGAAGGGTGGATTTTTTTCACATTCAGAAATCCTATTACGCACCGAATGTCACACTTTGCGGACCGTTAATTTCTTTACACATTTTAAAAACGCACAAATAGAAAGTAAACGACCAATTACGCACGCTGTTAGCATCATAGCGTCATACAGCCGCCAGCGATCGGAAGGTCCTTGAAGCGGCGGCGGAATTGTGGGGACAAATATGCATTTCGTCTGATAAAAGCGTGTTTTACTTCCAGAATCCCCCTCGTGTTAACCATCTGGTGTAACAGTTACATGGATGAACATCCAAGTATATAACTCCCACGCGACAATACTCAACTTCGTCGCCAACAAACACCATTTTCACTGGCGAAAGTACACGATTCATTGTCCAGAGATTTTCCGCTCCATTTATGTTGCAGCTATTGCACCCAAAATTCACATAAAATATTACTTTTAATTACTAAAGAAATAAAAGAACTCCCTATACCTGGAACAAAGTCTGTTTTTTAATGAAATGTGGACCACTAAAATTAAAACTTAATCATGCTGCTGGGACCAGTAATTAATTTTTATCGACAAATGTGTAAAAGTTACAAAAATATGTTTGTTTTAAAGCTGAAAAGTGTTTTGCTTTTGCTTTTGACAATGTTGTTGCATTTTTTGTTGTGGTCTCCGGTCCGAAGAATGCTTTTGTGTATCTCTCCACAGTGGTTTATCCTATGCAAGACTCACCATAGCAATATATCCACTGCAACCTGCATCCATGTAAACCAGCTTAATGATGTCAGGTTTTGTTCTCCATCAACAGCTTAGACTACCCACATGTCCCTTTGATTATAATATAATTCCATGACGCCTCAGTACATGTCCTATGCTACCATCCGTATAAATACAATGCCAAAACAACAGACTTCTTTGCAATTCGATATGTTTCGACGTCAACATACAAACGCGCGCGCGCAAGCACGCGCGACCGCACACACGCACACACACACACACACACACACACACACACAAACACACTGAAGAGCCAAATGAACTGGTGCAACTGCCTGACATCATGTAGGGATCCCTCGAACACGCAGAAGTCTCGCAACACGACGCGGCATGGACTCGACTGATGTTTGAAGTAGTGCGGTAGGGAACTGACACCACGAATCCTGCAGTGCTGTTCATAAATCCCTAAGAGAGCGAGGGGTGGAGATCTGAACAGCATCCCAGATATACTCAATAGTTTTCATGTCTGGGGAGTCTGGTGGACAGTGGAAGCGTTTAAATTCAGAAGAGTATTCCTGGAGCCTCTCTGTAGCAATTCTGGACGTGTGGGGTGTCGCATTTTCCTGCTGGTATTGGCCAAGTCCGTAGGAATGCACAATGGACATGAAAGAATGCAGGTGATCAGACGGAAAGTTTACGTACGTGTCACATGTCAGAGTCGCATCTAGCGTATAAGGGATCCCATATCACTCCAACCGCACGTGGCCCACACCATCTTCAACAGTCCTCTGCTGACTGCATGCTCCATGGATTCATGAGGTTGCCTCCATACCCGTACGCGTCCATCAGCTCGATATGATTTGAAACGAGACCCGTTCGACCAGACATGTTTCTAGTCTTCAACGTCCAGTGTCGATGTTCACGGTCCCAGGCGAGATGTAAGGCTTTATGTCGTACAGTCATCAAGGGTGCACGAGTGGCCTTTCGACTCCGAAAACCCATGTCGATGACGTGTCGCTGAATGGTTCGCATGCTAACAGTTGTCGATGGCCCAACATTGAAATGTGCAGCAGTTTGCGGAAAGGTTGCACTTCTGTCACGTCGGATGGTTCTCTTCAGACTTTGTTGATCTCGTTCTTGCAGGATCTTTACCGGTGGCAACAGTGTTGGAGATATAATGTTTTGCCGGATTCCAGTACAGGAAAGTCCCCGCTTCTTCAATACCTCGAAGATGCTGCGTCCCATAGCTTGTGCGCCGACTATAGTACCACGTTCAAACTCCCTTAATTCTTGATAACCTTCCATTGTTACTGCAATAGCCGATCCAACAACGGCGCCAGACACTTGTACTATATAGACGTTGCCGGCAGCAGCGCCGTATTCTGCCTGTTTACATATCTCTGTATTTGGTTCGGAAAGTAATGTTCGATAGCTCGGAAATTTAAACCACAATGAAAATTCAAAATTTTTTTATTTGCAACAGTTAGCCACGCCTTTCAGTTACCTCCCTAAATAGTCGCCTCACCGACTTACACATTTTTCGTGGCATTTTACAAACTTATCAGCACCTTCGTCACAGAAAGCAGCTGTCTGTGCTTTCCGCCAGTTCTCTACACTGGCCAGCCTTTCGCAGTTTGTGCCAAAAAATGTTGTTTACATAGTCAGCGGTTTATGTGGGCAGAGATGAACAATGGAGGGAGCCAATTAATGGCTGTATTGTGGATGATCATGCACTTCCCATAGGAAACGCTTGAGGAGTGTCATCATTGCCCTGGCGGTATCTGGCTGAAAATTTGAAAATTATCTTGAAGAAAGAAACGCATGACAGTTATGTTATGTGGGCTGCATAGATTCAGGGGAACCTCTCACCAGATCCACGTTACTCGGTGGGAGACACTGTTGTTTCAGACATATTTATATGATCACTTTGCGCTCTGAACTGAAAAGAGCCACGGAATGCGATCGACAGGCACACTAAAGAAGCTGCCCAACGCATGTGTGCAAATTTCCATCGGTTTTTCACAGTGGTTTCCATTTTACCTCTAATCGGTCCTTAATTTCCAAAAACACATCATATATATATATATATATATATATATATATATATATATATATATATATATATAAATTCTCTCATTATCGCAATTTAAATCGACTATATTACATTATCTATATTTTACTTTTAATTGTTACTCATCCTATAGCATCATTACAAAATATTATCGAATCCTTTCAACAGGTCTTCCTAATCTTTTGCTGTATCTGATAGAATTACAGTGTAACTGATATATCAGTATTACTGTACTGCTATGCATATTACCATGTAACTCGTGAGGAAGGTTGGAGAATAGAAACGAACCCTCCTTGTCTCAGTATTTCAGCAGCACAAAACCTAATTATAACGATATGGCGATACCATCATCGACTCACGGCAGAAAGGATTGAAATATTCATGTTCCTTCTACACACAAAATACGACTACCTCACGATGTTTTAGTTTAAGCAAGTTCTAGGCTGAGAGAAAAGGAAACAAACGGATTTAAAGATCGTTAGATATGGAACTTACGTTTGGATACGAGATGTACCAGGATAGAAACAGAGCCATTTTCCAGGAACCGTTGCTAGCACTCGCCTAGTCCATACAACGAAACCTGAGAACATCTCATTCTCTTTGTCCACTTTTCTAAAGTGAGTCCGTTATCTTAACCGTTGTGCCACAGAGCTCTGCTCTAAACTGGAATACTGAAAATCAAATAAACTGCGTGTAAGTTGACATAAGTTGATGAGTGAGAAGAGGGCATCCTTGGTGTTTATACGAAACCTTTAAGGGTCTGTGTAGTATTAAAGGTAGATTACTTTTTCCACCTTGGCTGTATTACGATCATTCATTTGTTTCACAAAAACAGTTGACTTCAGCGAAGTGACAATTTCAAGCCTTTACTCATATTCTCATTATATTACGATGTGACCCTACGTTGGTGCATACAGTGTCAGTCTGCCACTGCATACACCCACTAGGTGTCACTGTGTAAAATATCGAGCATACTGATAGTATGAAATAAGAGACTCTGATCACAGTACTGGTGACACTTGAAGTGTCTTCTAATAAACTTATGGCCGTGACAGCAGGTATGAAACTTGAGACGAAGCATTTCTTGTACGATTAATCAGATCCATACGAAAGACTTTTCAGCTTGCAAATACGTTGCAAAGCATGCTATCTATATAAAACAAAACAATCGTGTGGCATTATTGGCTAGTAGGTACCCATGAATTTTACAGCCTCGTAATAGTTATGGTTGTTTCAGCACTTCTTATCAGTTGGGTATAAACATTTTTAATTGATTTTAAACTAACTTTCTGATGACCTAGATAACTGAAAATTTCAACATATTTCAGGACTATATGACAATAGAATATTAAACAGCTCTTTTTTCTGGTGTGTGGCAAAGGGTACTTTGTTTTCTGCTTTCGTTTCCTGATGAGTTAGAGACCTGAATTTTTAACATAGCTCAGAAGTCGATGAGGATGCACTATTGACCCCTTTTCGTGGCTGGTGTATGGCGGAAAGTATTTTTTGTTCCACTATTATTTCCTCATTTTCCAGTCCTCAGTTCCCTGGTGAAATCGATGGTGGTAAGTCCTCATGTAAGCAGGATTCACAGTAATTTTTACCTTCCACGTCTTTTTTTGAGATAATCGTAGGAAGAGGCAAAGCACTGGTTGACTCAGTTGAACAGAAAGTGATATAGTACGAAAATTGTGTTGCAGTCGCATCAGAAAGAAGTCGACTGAAAAATTTGACATACATAAGACTGAAAGCAGAAAACAGTTGCTTATATTAAGATTTCTCAGTGTAACACATTTTTAAAACGGACCAAAATGTGTAAAATTGTTTTCTTAAGCCCAATACACATTCCTTACCCCATACAAATAGTCCTGAAAATCTGTGCTTGTGAATTTTTCATAGCTATGAAGAGACTTGTAGGATTTAAAATGCAAACTGTGGGGCGTATACAGTGATGCAGCAATGGTTCATCTCCTTCTCATTATCCTTCCTATTATAGGTTAGAACAATTCATGTCGGTTAGACCGTCAGCGAGAGTGCACCGCTAGTTCCTGCTACTAATAAGGTGAGTACACATTTCGCTTGTTACATATTTTTACGAGCTTCAAACAGGAGCGACTGCAGTAATGGATAGGAACTGTGTTTGTTGTGTGCAGATGCGAGTTGAGTTGGCGACCCTTCGCTCATATCTCCAGGGAGCGTTGGCTTCCGTCACACAGCTTGAGGCTGCTGCCAAGGGGCGTCACTGTGGGGGATCGGACGCGGGGATACGGGGGACGTCGAGCACATCCCATGTTTCCTCCGGTCGGTCCACTGCTGTGACCGCCCCGGATACTGCCTGCACTGAGGTTGACCCCTCACCCGTGGTCGAGTAGGAGATCATTCCAAAGTCTGTCAGGCAGTGGAAAACATTCCGAGGGGCCGATCTTAATGCCTCTCCAGTTCATTTGACGAACAGGTTTCGGGCGTTATCTGTGGCGGACGTCCATCCTGCTCCAGAGCAAGCCTCTCGGCCCACAAGGTGTGCACAGAGGGTGGGATTGCTGGTAGTTGGGAGCTCCAACGTTAGTCGCTTAATGAGGCCCCTTAGAAACATGGCTGCCAAGGAAGGGAAGGATTCCATTGTGCACTCCACGTGCATTCCGTGGGGAGTCATTCCGGATTGGAAAGGGTGCATCCGGATGCCATGAAAAGTATAGGGTGCAGCCAACTGCAGGTGGTGGCTCATGTCGATACTAATGACAAGCGCCGCTTTGGATCCGAGCAGATTGTGTTTGGTTTTGGGAGGGCAAGCGGAAATGGTAAAGGCTTCCAGCCTTGCTTCCGAAATTGAGGCGGAGTTCACCATCTGCAGCATCGTCGATAGAACCGACTGTGGTCTTTTCGCACACAGCCGAGTGGAGGGTCTGAATCAGAGGCTCAGGCGGTTCTGTGACCGTGTAGGCGGCAGATTCCTTGACTTGCGCCATCGGTTGGTGGGTTTCAGGGTTCCGCTTAATAAGTTAGGAGTCCACTACACACAGGCGGCGGCTACACAGGTAGCGGGGGCTGTGTGGAAGGGACTGGGCGGTGTTTTAGGTTAGAGGGTCTCAGGGAACCCCAGAAGAGGCGTCCATCTAAAAGTGGCAAGGTCGTTGAAGATACGAATGGTACTGTAGTTTTAAATTGTCGTAGCAGTCTTGGGAAAGAACCTGAACGCCAAACCCTAATACAAAGCAATGAAGATCATATAGTTGTAGGTACAGAGAGCTGGCTAAAGCCGGAAATAAGTTCAGCCGAATTTTTTTCAAACGATCTAACAGTGTTCAGAAAGGACAGATTAAATACAGTTGGTGGTGGAGTATTATTTCAGTCAGAGGTAATTTGCCTTGTAGTGAAATTGAAGTAAATAGTTCGTGTGAAATAGTATGGGTAGAGGTTATACCTGATAATTGCAGTAAACTATTAAATAAATGAACCACGGGACTGCTACGGTCGCAGGTTCGAATCCTGCCTCGTGAATGGATGTGTGTGATGTCCTTAGGTTAGTTAGGTTTAAGTCGTTCTAAGTTCTAGGGGACTGATGGCCTATGATGTTAAGTCCCATAGTGCTCAGAGCCATTTGAATCATTTATTAAATGAATCATTTTACCAACTCAGAAGATATTGTTGCTGAACACTTCAAAGAAAACTTGAGTCTCATTTCAAATAAGTACCCCGCTCTTACAATTATAGTCAGTGGTGACTTCAATCTACCCTTGATATGCCGGAAAAAGCATACGTTTAAAGCCGGCGGCAGGCATAAAACATCCGAAATTGTACTGAATGCTTTCTCAGAAAATTATTTTGAACAATTTGTTCATTAGCCCACTCAAAGCGTAAATGGTTGCGAAAGCATGCTTGACCCTTTAGCAACAAATAATCACGGGCAAATAGTGAGTATTGTGAAGAATACAGGGATTACCGACCACAAGGCAGTTGCTGCTAGGCTGAATACCATAACACCGACAACCATCAAAAAGAAACGCAAAGTATACACATTTAAAAAAGCTGATAAAAATGCTCTTAACGCCGTTTAAACAGTCTTCACACCTTCTGATCTGATCATGTAACTGTATAAAAGTTGTGAAATATTTGCAAAGAGATAGTATCGACAACAATTGAAAGCTATATACCACATAAATTAATAAGTGATGGTACTGATCCCCCATGGTACACAAAACAGGTCAGACAGTTGTGGCAGGAGCAACGAAAAAAGCACGTCAAATTTAAAAGAACGCAAAATCCCCAAAATTGGCAAGGTTTTACAGAAGTTCCAAATATAGCGCGTACTTCAATGCGAGATGCTTTTGATAGTCTCCACAACGAAATTCTGTCTCGAAATCTGGCATAAGACCCAAAGAGAGTCTCGTCACACATAAAGCACACCAGTGGCAAGACACAACCAACACCTTCACTGCGCGATATCAACGGTGAAGTCAATGATGACAGTGCCACTGAAGCAGAATTATTAAACACGGTTTTCCGAAACTCCTTCATCAAAGAAGACGAAATAAATATTCCTGAATTCCAATAAAGAACAACTGCCGAGATGAGAAACGTACAACTAGATATCCTCGGTGTAACTAAGTAGCTTAAATCACTTAATAAAGGCAAGGCCTCCGGTTCAGATTGTATACCAGTCAGATTCCTCTCAGAGTATACTGATAAAATAGCTCCATATTTAGCAATTATATAAAATCACTCTCACAGAAATATCCACACGTAAAGACTGGAAAATTGCTCAAGTCACACCAATACCAAAAAAGGGAAGTGGAAGTAATTGTAGTGGGACGAAATTAAACGTCACCCATCCACCAAAGTCAGCCCAGTTTGCAGGTGACTATAAGTTTAATTTAGTTTTGTTTATGTGTTTTCTTATTATTTGTAATAAGTGTGAATTATCTAAAAGTTTGTATTTTTTTTTTATGTGTTTCATGTACGGAGAGATCGGCGCAACGAACGGGGACAGCATCTTCGTTGCCGCGACCAGAGAGGAAATTGCTGGCCGCTATACGTCGCGGGTCGACAGCCAAGGAGCAACAGAAGATCCTGGAACCGAGTTGTTGCGTCGTGTTTCTAAAAAATTAAAAATGAATTTTTATACTCTTTTTGTACAACAATGACATCAAATAGATCTTAGTCTTATTGAAATGTTAGTCACTGTCTGTCAACGCTCAAGTTCACATCTGTATGTGTAGGAAGCTAATAAAATAGTGTATGCTACCAAAGTTGAGACACGTGTCTTGAAGATTTATTTATGAAGAGTTATGTGAACGGATTAATAATATATTTGACAAGATTATTGATTCAGACAGCGTTGGCCGAAACTTTGAATCTAAAAGGTTTATTTAATGTGTGATTCTGATATCGATTAGATCAAGATAACGTGGGTCGATATAATTTTCTGAGGAGAAACAAACGAAATTTAAATTCGAAAAAGTTACGAAAACCAATTGGCCCAAGTGATGTAATTCTTTGCATACGACTCAACGGATGTTTTACAGTTTCGTTCAAGAACCATTCTATGACAATTTAAAAAGAATATGAATCATTTTTGAAGTGGGTTGTAACTGACGTAGGTGACGAAGTCTGCACATGGTCATACATATATCAAACGAAAACCTAAATACGTCGTTACACCGCACCGTGGCGACCTTAGAAACAGGACTTGTGTGCAACTAAGGCACACAGGTACGAAACAAGAAATCAAGAGTCCTTCGGAAGTCAACGCGAGTTTTCGTGGAGCCTTCACCAGCCAGCGGCGACTTCGTGGGTGTGGGCATCTGACGGAGCCGCAGCCAAGCAGTACGGTCACGCAGTTGTTCCACGAGAAGGCGCATCTGTTGGGCAGCAGCTGAACGCTGCAAACCCCGACAACCTTTTTTCTCCCTAAACTAATAGGCCCAGTACGTCAGCTGCGGGGCGTTCCTCCGGCTGGTATTAGAGGTGTTGCTGAGGGCTTCGCCTGTCTACGGCGGTGCCGGGCGGGGTTGCAGCCAGCGACGTTTTCGGTGTTCGACTCAGCGTCTTGCCGGTTGCGGAAGCGGGGTCGCAGCATCTCAGCGGCTGCATCGACGGCTGTTACATCTGCAGCCCATAGCAGCACACTGATCATCGAGAACTACAAATTACAATATTAGTGTCCGGTGAGTTTGTTTCAAGTTGGAAGTGGAGTGTTGTACATAGGAAGTGTGCTTTTACAGGATTGTTGATTACAAGTTTGCGTGTGTAAATAGTTAATATCTTACAATAATGTCGGGAAGTGAAATGTCAGACGAAGAGCAATCTATGTCCGATAGGAGCATGAGATCCCTTTTTAGGGCGATAGCTAAATTAAAACAATCTAACGGGGATTTCCTAGCTGAATTAAAACAGTCTAACGAAGAATCTACTGCTAGATTAAAAGAGGAATTAAGACAATCTAACGAGGAATCTACTGCTAGATTAAAAGAGGAGCTAAAACAGGAATTAAAACAGTCTAACGAAGAATCTATGGCTAGATTAAAACAGTCTAACGAAGAATCTATGGCTAAATTAAAACAGTCTAACGAGGAATCTACTGCTAGACTTAAAGGGGAACTAACAAAATCAACAGACAGGTTGAAGGAATATCTTAATGAAACCAGTCGAGAATTAAGTGGTAAAATAGAGTCTTCTAAAGTTGAAATGCAGGAAAAATTAGTAGGACTTAGTAATAAGATTGCTGATAATTGTAAAAGGTTAGAAGAACATATCCAGGAATCGCGCGAGGAAAAAGCTCGCATGCGACACGATATTACTGACTTATCCGAGAGACTAGATAGTGTCAATATCTTAGTTGTAAATGAAATACAGAAAAATAACGATATGTTACGAGATGAATTTTCTATGCAAACAGAAACTGTTCGCAGAGAATTATTGGAATCTATTAAAGAGGTCTCTACCAAACCTGGAGAGATTTCTTCAATAGATAATGTAGAATTAGAGACATTAACTCATCAAGTAGAAAAGGACCATACCGAAATCGAAAACATGAAATTTTTAATTACTGAAATATGCAGTAATCTTGAGACTGCCAAAGATAATAATATTGACGAAGGTACAGAGCGTTCACATCGTGAACACAGTGAAGAATCGATATTAGCTAATCGCGTATCCAATACAGAAATGCGGATACAGGAAATTACGAAACGGTTATCGGAATTAGATAATAACGAGAACATTTCAGGTAGCAGAGGTAATAACATAATCAGAGACAACAGTCGCATCGAATTTGCTAGCACGGACGACAACAATATGAATAACGCAGTCACGGCAAGCCAATCCGATGCAACTCCGTCTCTGCCAGCTAAACAAAATCCGACTATTTCTCTCGCAGAATGTCTGGATGACATAACAACAAATTCAAATGTAGCAAGTCGATTTCCTGTATTCAAACCAGGAGGCGAACTGCACCCTATAATCTTTATAAAAGCTTTTGAAACATCATTATCTCCTAAATGGAGCAATGAAAAACGCATTCAATTTGTAATAGGACATTTAGAAGCAGAAGCTACGGAATGGGCAGTACTGCATAGAACTGAATTCAGGGATTGGGATGATTTTGTTAAGCAGTTTAAACAAAATTATTGGTCAAGACGAAAACAACAACACTTAACTTTAGAGTTGTTAGCCCCTCCTCCATATTCTAAACGGTGGAGAGGTTATAGGAATTATTTTGAATGGAATTTAAACCGTGCTAAATTAATTGAAAGTCATCTAATGCGAGTCCTAATTAGTGGATTACCGTATTACATAAAGGAAAGAAAAATGTTATTCTACGAATTATACAAAACCTTAATAATGGGGACGAAACAGTTAACACCCGGGGTGTGTGGTTATATTTTAACGACTTGTTGTATTGGAAAGCACAGAGGGAACACCAGAGATGGAAAATCTGCATTCCGGAAACTGTTGTGGACGAGTTAATTACTTATATTCATGAAGGTTACGGGCATTTTGGAATTCATAAATGTATTAAACATCTAATGAAGTATTATTATTTCAAAAATATGTCACGTATTGTGAGAAGTATTATTAGGGCTTGTGAAACCTGTCAAAAGGTTAAAGTTAATAACAAATCCAAGCGTTATAAATTATATGCTGTAATTCCTCGAGGTTTGTGGGATCTACTATCATTAGATTTTTTCGGCCCTCTGCCTCGGAGTTCAGGAGGATTAACATATGTGTTTGTTGTAATGGAATGTTGGTCCAAACATGTGAAACTGTATACTTTGAAACGAGCGAATACAGCAAGCGTTATACGCTGCCTCACCCGAAATTACTTTGTTAACTGGGGCATTCCTAAACGACTTATGTCTGACAACGGTAGTGCCTTTATTAGTCAAAGATTTCAAGATATGATAAGACAATATGGAATCAAACATATCTTAATTTCGAAATATCACCCTCAAAGTAATTTAGTAGAAAGAGTCATGAAAGAATTAGGACGATTATGTAGAACTTATTGTGCACATAAACATACTCGGTGGGCCAAACTAATGCCTGAATTCGAAAAGATATTAAATGAATTGCCTCACCTAACGACGGGATTATCACCTATAGAAATTTTAGGCAAACGAATTATAGGTGAGCCTTTACTAGCTGCTTTACCTTGGCCACCAGTAAATGAGATACAACAAGATATTCCAGACGAAAAAGTTTGCGAACAGATTGTAAAAAATGCCGAACGGAGAATTAAAAGTTATAATCAACAGGCTGTAGAACCCTCATTTCAGGTAGGAGATCTTGTGCTAGTACGATCTCATCCTAAAAGTTCTAAGATCGATAAGGAATGTAGAAAATTCTTCTTTATCTTTGAAGGTCCATATGTTGTACATAAGATTGTACATCCCAAAGCATTACTTCTTATGGAACCTTCATCAGGTGTAATTAAAGGATTATATAGTGTTGATCAAATGAAACTCTTCATTCCTAAATAAGTTAATATTTAGTATATGTTACACACGGAAGAGCGTTCATAGTTTATTCATGTGAAGTTTTCGTGATAGTTACGTGTTATTTTAAATAAATGACAGAAAGCTTAAACATGTGTTCTACAATAATCTACTGGTACTTCAAAAAGAGAAAGATAACCAAAAGGGGGATTTATATGGAGGAAACTTTGCTCTTAGGTCAAAAGGAATTTTGCATATTTTAAATTTACTCGGATAGTAGGAACCAAAGGGGATGGTTAATAATTTTAGGGACCATGGGCGTCCAGAGCTATATGGCTCACGAGAACATAGCAGAGTGCCTTTAATAGAGGTTTGCAATAGTGTTAATATAGAACACACCAAACGGGGCTCTCTCGCTTGTTTCTCCTAAATAAATGGCCATTACCCAACAAGGTGTCCGAAGGTAAAGAAAGCCGTGCCGAGATTCTAAAGAGAGTTTTGCTTGATTTCTTCTTGACCTCAGGCATAAATAAGGCATTAGGGAAGAGAATGACGTAAAGTAAATAGTACTATTAGTTATTGTGAGAAACTTATTAGTAATATACATTCTTGAAAAGAATAACTCTAGTAAATAAATGAAACTATAACTAATCTATCACAATTTGAATGCTCTGTCCTAATGTACAACGTTAAAGAACGTACTAAATTAGTATTTATTAGCAACTATTAACTGAAGAGGAGCAATCTCCCTATATTCGGTTACGAATTACCATAAGAGCACAATTAAGAGTGAATGACAAATAGTCACAACGATATCGTATTAAAAGGATTAAATCTATCTAATAGCAAGGACTCTAGGTTACGTAAAATGTGAGGAAAATGTATTAACAGTTAAATATTGTATATTGAAAAGTTTTAATTTCGGTTAAAACCTGACAAACTGAGCTTGTGGGTGGGGTATGTAGTGGGACGAAATTAAACGTCACCCATCCACCAAAGTCAGCCCAGTTTGCAGGTGACTATAAGTTTAATTTAGTTTTGTTTATGTGTTTTCTTATTATTTGTAATAAGTGTGAATTATCTAAAAGTTTGTATTTTTTTTTTTATGTGTTTCATGTACGGAGAGATCGGCGCAACGAACGGGGACAGCATCTTCGTTGCCGCGACCAGAGAGGAAATTGCTGGCCGCTATACGTCGCGGGTCGACAGCCAAGGAGCAACAGAAGATCCTGGAACCGAGTTGTTGCGTCGTGTTTCTAAAAAATTAAAAATGAATTTTTATACTCTTTTTGTACAACAATGACATCAAATAGATCTTAGTCTTATTGAAATGTTAGTCACTGTCTGTCAACGCTCAAGTTCACATCTGTATGTGTAGGAAGCTAATAAAATAGTGTATGCTACCAAAGTTGAGACACGTGTCTTGAAGATTTATTTATGAAGAGTTATGTGAACGGATTAATAATATATTTGACAAGATTATTGATTCAGACAGCGTTGGCCGAAACTTTGAATCTAAAAGGTTTATTTAATGTGTGATTCTGATATCGATTAGATCAAGATAACGTGGGTCGATATAATTTTCTGAGGAGAAACAAACGAAATTTAAATTCGAAAAAGTTACGAAAACCAATTGGCCCAAGTGATGTAATTCTTTGCATACGACTCAACGGATGTTTTACAGTTTCGTTCAAGAACCATTCTATGACAATTTAAAAAGAATATGAATCATTTTTGAAGTGGGTTGTAACTGACGTAGGTGACGAAGTCTGCACATGGTCATAAATATATCAAACGAAAACCTAAATACGTCGTTACACCGCATAATCCGCTCAATTACAGGCCTATATCACTGACGTTGATTTGCAGTAGGGTTTTGGAACATTTACTGTATTCGAACATTATGAAGTGCCTCAAAAAAAAAAAAAAAAAAAAAAAAAAAAAAAAAAAAAAAAAAAAAAAAAAAAAAACGATTTACTGACACATAGTCAGCACGGATTCAGGAAATATGGTTCTTGTGAAACACAACTAGCTCCTTATACTCATGAAGTAATGAGTGTTATCGACAGAAGATGTCAAATTGTTTCCACATTTGTAGATGTTCAGAAGGCTTTCGACACCGTTCCTCACAAGCCGCTTCTAACAAAACTGCATGCCTACGGAGTATCGCGTCAGTTGTGCGACTGGTTTCTTGATTTGCTGTCAGAAAGGTCACAGTTCGTAGCAATAGACGGAAAGTCATCGAGTAAAACAAAAGTAATATCCGGCGTTGCCCAGGGAAGTGTTATAGGCCCTCTATTGTTTCTGATCTATATTAACGACATAGGAGACAATCTGAGTAGCCGTCTTAAATTGTTTGCAGATGATGGTGTCATTTACCGTCTTGTAAAGTCATCAGATGATCAAAATGACTTGCAAAATGATTTAGATAAGATATCTGTATGGTGCGAAAAGTGACAATTAACACTGAATAAAGAAAAGTGTGAAGTTATTCATGTAAGTACTAAAAGAAATCAACTAAATTTCGATTACGCGAAAGGTCACACAAATCTGAAGGCTGTAAATTGAGCTAAGTACTTGGGGATTACAATTACAAATAACCTAAATTCGACCACATAGAAGATATTGTGGGTAGAGCAAACCAAAGAATGCCATTCATTGGCAGAAGGTGCAACAGGTCTACTAAATAGACTGCTTACACCATGATTGTCCGCCCTATTCTGGAGTATTGCTGTGCGGTGTGGGATCCATATCAGGTGGGACTGACGGATGACATCGAAAAAGTACAAAGAAGGGCGGCTCGTTTTGTTATCGTGAAATAGTGGAGATAGTGCCAAGCATATGATACGTGAATTGGAGTGGTAATCATTAAAAGAAAGACGTTTTCGTTGCGACGGGATGTTCTCATGAATTTTCAATCATCAGTTTTCTCTTCCGATTGTGAAAACATTCTGTTGCCACCCACCTACATAGGTAGAAATGATCATCACGATAAAATAAGAGAAATTATGGCTCACACAGAAAAAATTAAGTGCTCCTTTTTCATGCTTGCTGTTCGAGAGTGAAAATGTAGAGAGACAGCTTGAAGGTGGGTTATTGACCCTCTGCCAGGCACTTTATTGAGAATAACAGAGTAATCACGTAGATGTAGATGTAGATCTACTGCATGTGCCTCACCTTTCTCGCGTATTGATTACCCGTTTTTCACAGTTACTATTGGAAAGGTAGAGAACTAGTCTGAACGTGGTTGGATGAACAATGTACAAAGTACCTAAATGTGTTCCATAAATATTCGCCCGAAATTTTGTGGAAAAATCTGTAGCCCTGAAAAGTTTTTAATCTCACACCTAAGTTTGAATTGCATAGTCATGTATATGCAAATGCAGAGGCAGTATCTGAGAACCAGCCCAGCGTTGACCTAACTAGGCGTGGGAAACCGCCTACAAACCACACCTAGGCTGGATTCTGTACCAGGCCATGGTCCTTACTCCGACACTCGTTATATCCCGCCGACCACTGAAAAACTGCGGAGGCAACATATTGCTTATAATAGCATCTACACCACTACAGATTCCCACATCATACTCATAGATCATGGATGTTTTGAAGAATATATTAATAAAGTTCTTTATTTTTTTCTAAGTACAATGGTAGTAGTATAGTGATCGCTGTTTAAGTTATGAGGCAGTTAGAAATATTCATGCCTGTAGCAGAGTCGGAGGTTATCTTTAGTTACTGTCTGCCATATTTATAGTCCTTATTTGTCCAAAGTGGCTGCGAAAGACGAACAGAGATTGGGATATGGTTGAAAATTCACATATTTGCCAGACTGGTACAGCTGTAAGTTTTTGTAAACGACAGCTTTACATCGATGCTGTTGAAACAGGAGACATTGCTAGTTTATGTGCCCTGTTAAGATAAAAGAAGTATTTGAAGACCGTACTGAAGAACACAATATCACAGAGTAACAGCGACACCGTGTATCACAGTTACTTGGAAAACAGACACGGGGGAAGGTATGAGGTGGCACAAGCAAAAACCTTCAAGGATACAAGGATCACCAAACCTTTGCTGACTTCTGTGTGAGATATTGTGCTGATTATTACACTTTTTCACATTTAAAAGTAAACTTTACGTTAAGTTCCTATCTCGTAACCACATGTTCCCTACTGTCTCCCTGGTTTGCCTATTTCTGTTTACTGAAACTTTTTACCTTCGTTACCACGTGTCAGGCTTCGCCGTTACCACGATTCAGACAGGCACAGTACCAAATGAGTCGACGTCAGATCAGGGAAGTCTCGATTAGTGTTGAGTCTGAGAATACGAAGATACAGTCACCCTCTTTGCGTTAAATCAAAACTAGGCAACACAAACTATAGCGCTCTAAAAGTGTACCACTGGATCGCCATAGCCTCCAAGAGACCTCTACCGTTTCTATATTGCAGCAGGTGGCAACAATATGCCCGTAGGCCTACTAAACTCCTCATCCACAACATTACTGACTGATTTCGCTCGATATTTGCACAGACAATGAACACAAAGCTCTCAAAGAAATGCTTGCAGAACTGATGGAAACATTCGAAGATATCAGACTCAAATGTAATTCACACTGTTCCCCAAGCAAATCCATTTTAAGGCTAAAAGCAGGCATGTCTATGTGGACAGTTAAATGGCTATAGGATGAAGATTCGTTGTAGTGTAACTATAAAGATGAGGAGACCAGGTGCGATTTTATGTAAACAATATATTGTAAAATTAGTAGGTTTTCGCGACCAAAAGCAATACCCGTAACATTGTTATGGGTTGAAAAGCTTATGTGACGTGGTGAACCAACATGTCGGCAAGTAAACTACATCAGAATATGTAATACGCTACGTAGATGCAGAGTGTCAGTGGTAGTCTTACATAACCTGACAGACGCCCGTTATTGTAATGGTCAAACATTGGTACATCATTGTAGACGACGACGTGGTATACCAGGAAGGCATTCATGACAAAATTATGAGCACTTTGAGAGAATTTGGGGAATATTGCTTCATTTCTGTTTTCAAGAGGCACAATATTACGGCATACAATCCTGTTGCCAGCATCAGATCATATTAGTCTCTCATCCTCAACAGCGGGACAAAATTAAGAACCACTTCGGCAATGTCTGGCCGCTTTTGTATGGGATTCAACATGTGAAATAATCTCTTTCAGTATGCCTGGTATAAGTAAACTCATCATATCCCCAGATTCTACGATTTGATACGTATTGAACAGTAAGTGTTATACCTCGAGTTGTTTCGCGGCCATCTGGTTAGCACATACCGGAAGGCGTGCGTGCCGTTGGGTAGTTCCCCAAGCGTATACGGCAGAGGAGGGTTGCAAATTCCGGTATTTGCAGCGCCGCTTGATCGCATTACCGTAATACCGTACACTCGTGGGGGAGTGAAATGAGTTTAACTGCGTCCACCCTCCTGGCTGCAGTAGAGCTAGCTGTCCGTTTGATCCACCCTACCCCACGTTTAATGCGGCTGAAACTCGCGACGGGTTCTCCAGAACTGGAAACATAGCTCGTTCCTCTGGCATAATAGTTGTTCAGAGGACCTCTATACTCTTCGACTAAATAACGCCTCTATTCCTTGGAAATGACTCAATGGCAGAAAACGTCCGATACCCATTTCGTATCTTATATATGAACCTCAAAATATAGTCTTCATGTACTTCCTCATTGATTAATATATCCCACTACTATATCTGATCTTAATAGATCTACAGTAATGGGAACGTTCCTTTCTTCAGACGATTTCCATAAATGTTAAAACAATATTCAGTCTTTACCGCTCTTTGTAATGTCATAAAAAACCTCCTTATTTCAGACTATATCTTGCCTAATCAGTGCACTTATTCTATTGGTCGTCCGCAAATAATATTCTATTGATTTTGGTATGTTTCATTGGAGTCACAGATCCTTCGAATCACTTCATAGAGAACAGTGTCTGCATCATACAAACCACCTCAATTAAAAAGCTGTGTCATACACACTCTACACCTTACTTCGATTCCCGTCTTTATTCTAGAGTTCATGACGGCTGTAGAACCTACTTACAGGAATATATCGGAAAACCTGTAGAACCTCGTTACAGCAGTAGATCAAATAAAGTCAGAGATTTTTTTCTGATTGTTTATCCGAAAACTTTAATCAGGTGAGAACACCTCTCATATACCAGTCACAGAAGTGGGAACATTGATCAGGGACATTTGTAGTTTTTAAAAGACTACTGATTACTTTAGATGTAGCTGTTTCCAAACTGTTATTGCTTACGAACATATGGGTTAATCTGACGAATGTAAATAGGTGTAGAAAGTCGTTCATTCTTCAGGCACTTTAGAGAGAGTGAAGGTTATGTATTGTATCCTGTTTCAATAAATAGAATTTGGTTTGCAACGTATGAGTATCAGTAGGTAAGAAATGCTGACCATTGTGCCCCTACAAATAAAATTTGCTAGACCCTTATTATGTATAGACATCACCTTCAACAGTTTGAGACTTTTAGATGCAGAGGCTTAGTTAATTGCGTATTAACAAATAAGCAAGTGAGTGATTTACATCGAGACATTCATCCTCATTCACATTTGTTTTTCATGTAAATTTATGCAGTTTATTTTCGACACGTATCTTGACAGATTATGTAGTAGTATCATCCCTCCCGACTCAGAGAAGAACGTAAATAATAAAATCCCTTGCATGGTTTTTAACATTCTGGTCACTCACCACAGTGTCTATATCTACATCATGCGCATGACGAATGAAATCCTGTCTCCTTGACAAGACAGAGTATCTTTTACGGTGTGCGTGTGCGTGTAAGCGTGAATGTGTGTGCGTGTGTTTCTGTGTGTGAGTGTGTGTGTGTGTGTGTGTGTGTGTGAGAGAGAGAGAGAGAGAGAGAGAGAGAGAGCATGAGTGGATGTACGAATTCAATGCAGTACCTGTAACACTGGTTATGTATTTCATTGATAAAAATTACCATTGAACGCGTAAGTAACCAAATTTGTTACGAAGCAGATTGAAAATAAGTTGTCGTATTTATCATTAATAAATTCCGTAGAAATGGTCCTTTCTCGTCTGCCGCAGTATTCAACGTGTGCTGGTATGAATAAATAAAATTGTTCTCATGGGCAGCATAATGTTACGCTATCGTTTCTGGAAGAAGATGAGATCTCGTAGCAATGGCCCTTGCAGAAGCTGTAAGAATGGGGGCCATCTGCATACTTATGGCCGGTCGAGTTATTGACGTCACGCTGGGGTCTATCCTTAATGCGCATTTCTGTTGGCACTGCAGCGACGATGCGGTACCAGCTGCCTGGGAACTTTGCCATCGACATGGATCCTCATGGTATGTTCTCAAGAATTGAGAATGAACTCCGCTGTGTCCATATTCCGTAACGTAAACATTCTGCTGATATGTTTTTCGGAACCTATTGTAAGACAGAGAAGAATATTTAAGATTAAAGGAACAGTAACAAATCAATACGCAGTAAAAGTATTGACGGTAACAATATGATAGTAACCTCGTGCAAGTGGTAGCAATTTATTGTTTATCCCTCCAGTTATCACCACTGTAACATGTTTGCTTGTCTGAGTATTATTCACCCTTCTTAATAATCTTTAATTCTGCCATTTTTAATGTTTCCTTTGCTAAGATATGCCCCTTGTCTGATAACGGCATAGATCAAGACCTATTGTTCCCGTACAGATTTCAAGGCCCTTTTTCCTGATTTTTCTTCTGTTCCTTGGACGTACATTTTCAACACGCCTCAGTCTTTATAGAGGAACAGGTGGAAGAGGAGAAACTTTAGCTACAGTATCGCGCAGAAGAAGCTTATAAAAATGCACAGATAACACGAGTTAGAACAAGCAAGGGACGATGTGTTGAACTCATGTTTGGTTATCAGCTGAATCAAGGCGTTGTTCCACCGCAACGTTTCGACAAATTTCGTACTCGTCACCTTCAGGCGTATAGACAATGCCGAAACGATTAGGAAGGAAATATACCATATTTTTATTGATGGCGTAGGGTCTTATGTAGCTCGCATACGACAAATCGATACAACAAAACATCAATTAATCAAATCTTTAACCTTAGCGGTAACAGTTTTGCAAGGCCTCACGTGATACAGTATCGTCAGAGCAACCAAGCTCTGCTGTACTCGAAAGTAGCACACCACCCGACAAAAACATGAAGCATCCTGATGCGAAGGAGGAAAAGAAAGGAAACTTTGCCCATGTACTGTTTACTGCAGTCATTGCTTTTGGTCGTATACATCTGAATTCTTCAACGGCTTTCTACTATCTCAGATACGATAGTGGAGACTGAACTTCAACATGTCACTTGTGGAAAAACCTACACTACTGGCCGTTAAAATTGCTACACCAAGAAGAAATGCAGATCATAAACGGTTATTCATTGGACAAATATATTATACTAGAACTGACATGTGATTACATTTTCACGTAATTTGGGTGCATAGATCCTGAGAAATCAGTACCCAGAACAACCACCTCTGGCTGTAATAACGGACTTGATACGCCTGGACATTGAGTCAGAGCTTGGACGGCGTGTACAGGTACAGCTGCCCATGCAGCTTCAACTCGATACCACAGTTCATCAAGAGTAGTGACTGGCGTATTGTGACGAGCCAGTTGCTCGGCCACCATTGGCCAGACGTTTTCAGTTGGTGATAGATCTTGAGAGTGTGCTGGCCAGGGCAGCAATCGTGATAGCCTACAATCCGATCTTTAACAAAGTCGGAAACGTGATGGTACGCATTTCTCCTCCTTACACGAGGCATCACAACAACGTTTCACCAGGCAACGCCGGTCAACTGCTGTTTGTGTATGAGAAATTGGCTGGAATCGTTTCTCATGTCAGCACCTTGTAGGTGTCGCCACCGGTGCCGACCTTGTGTGAATGCTCTGAAAAGGTAATCATTTGCTTATCACAGCATCTTCTTCCTGTCAGTTAAATTTCGCGTCCGTAGCACGTCATCTTGGTGGTATAGTAATTTTAATGGCCAGTAGTGCATTTTATTATTTGCCTCACAAAATCATCTTTCGGATTTGTAGGAACGCCTTCCACTTTGTGTTATAGCTATTACCTTGTTATTGTCATCCTTAGATGCCATCTGACTTTCAGTAATGGCTCTGAGCACTATGGGACTTAACATCTGAGGTCATCAGTCCCCTAGAACTTAGAACTACTCAAACCTAACTAACATAAGGACATCACACACATCCATGCCCGAGGCAGGTTTCGAACCTGCGACCGTAGTGGTCTCGCGGTTCCAGACTGAAGCGCCTAGAACCATTCGGCCACACCGGCAGGCTCGGCATAAGGACGGGGAATTTGTTAGTCAGGGTAGTTTGGTGAACTCATCCTGGTGCTGTTACAACCACTAACGTACACTGCGAGCTGTGTGACACGTTGCACTGTAGATACCATCCTGCCGACGAAAACCGGATTGCAATTACGAGTGAGCTTGGTCCCCAAGGGCAGATGATGTTATGTCTTCCTTTGCAGGCTATGTGGTTCGTCAGTGGATAAAGGAACGCGGAACAGATGCCATTCATGAACAGAGAATTCAGATAAAAATTTAGTCTACATCTAATATCAAATAGTAAAAATGGTACGTAACTTTATTGCTCTTGTGGCAGCGTCTGCTGTTAACTCTATATTTGAATGTATAAATATATACAGATGCAACACATTTATAAATCTGTACTTGTCAACACAATGTCTATGCAGAAGGTATCATGTCTTTGCCAAAGAGAAGTCTGTAAATGTTATTCAACTGGAAAGCACACAAAATAACAGTAGTGCATGAAAGTTCGAACTTACACTATGCCATGAAAAGTATCCGGGCACCTCCAAAATCATACGTTTTCATATTAGGTGCATTCTGCTGTCACCTTCTGACAGGTACTCCATATCAGCCATCTTAATAGTCGTTACACGTCGTGAGAGAGCAGAATGGGGCGCTCTACGGAACACACGGACTTCAAACGTGGTCAAGTGATTGGGTATCACTTGTGTCATACGCCTGTAAGCGAGATCTTCACAGCCCTAAACATCCCTAGGTATACTGTTTCCGATGTGATAGTGAAGTGGACACCTGAAGGGACACATACAGCACAAAAGCGTACAGGCCAGTCCCGTCTGTTTTTTTTTTTTAAAAAAAAAAATTCTTTATTAACATCAATATTAATTATACATATTTAGCCCACCTCCTGATATGATTAGTGGGCCGTAATTGTTACATCAATCAGAAGAATATTTTTGCAGCTAATATTACAATTTGTGTTAGTGCGCTACATTTAAGTTCCTAAGCTAGTGTTGAATTTCTACAGTAACTATGGACACTATAATTTTCTACAATTTGTGTTAGTGAACTACTACTTGTTAAGTTCCTGATCTAGTGTTAATTTCCTATGGTAGCAATGGGCAGTTAATTTAACCTACTTCTAAACTAAGAATGACTACTAACTGCAGCGTCACAGGTGTGCCAGTAAGTACAAACCTACTTGGAAAGGCCTGGCTCCCCGAGCTAACCCCGAGGAGCGTGCCCCTGGCACTGGGCTGGCCAAGGTTAGTAATCGCTGCAGTTTCCTATGTTAGTATTCTAATCTACGTCCTACTCTACTAACTTAACCTACGTCATAATTGGTGCATTGTCATAGTTGGTGTGATTGATCCCATCCCCCTAATCCCGTACGTGGCGGTTTCCAACTGATGCAGTCGGCCATTCCACGCACAGGCGGTATGGGATTGGGATCAGGTCTTAATCAGTTGGTTGGTTGAAAATTTGATATTTACTCTTGATCCCTGAGGTACTCTATTAGAACTTTCCGTGATACCTCTTCTGCCAGAGCATTCAAGGTCTGAAAAGTGTCTTCCTGTCTTAGAAGGTCGTATGTCACGTTGTGTGGAAGTCTATCTCTATATGTTGTCGCCACGTCGTTAAAGAGAGGGCACTCGAAAACCACATGTTCGGGAGTTCCTTCCGCTGCGCCACAGTCGCACTCGGGGGTTGCCCTTTTCCCAAACCGACATAAGTATGTCGGATAGGGTCCATGACCAGTGAGAAAGTGGATGAGTCCTCGTGTGGGTTCGAAATAATCCATGGTCCCGCGTTCTTTAACATTAGGTAGAAACTGGAATGTTCTTCTCCCCGTTTCATCTTCCTCCCAGTTCCTCTGCCACAGTTCCTCCCCTCTGTTTCTTATCTCCCTCTTATCCTCTACTCTCACACCCATAATATCTGTTATTTTTCCTCCATCTCCCTTTTTCGCCCAATACCATGCGGCTTGTTCTCTTATTTTGATATCTAACGGGCAGAGCCCCATTATAACTAACAGAGCTCCCCCTGGTGATGTCCTGTAGGCCCCTACTGATCTTAATATCATATTTCTCTGGACTCTTCTCACTATCATGGCGGGCACGACCCGCGTGAGCCTGTGCGCCCAGACTCCCGAGCCGTAACCCACTACTGATGTCAGGATGCTATTATGATAAAGTTTGATGAGGTGAGGGGGGAGATGAAATCGTTTATGACCAATGGAAATGAGATTGTTTAATAACTGTAAGGCTTTCTGTGTTACGGTTTCTATGTGTTTTCCAAAGTTCCATCTCTCGTCAATTATGACTCCCAAATATCGCGCCTCACGTCGCCGAAGAACTGGTGAGCCATCAATTCTCACTGTAGGATTTCTAATAAGCTGACCTTTTAGTAATAGATAAGTAGACTTAGTCGGAGAAACTTTCATTTTCGTTTTGAGGCACCATTGGTGCAGTCTGTCAATTGCCCTTTCAATTTTCGGTTCTATGTCCTCTCGGCTACGACCACCGACCAGCAGGAGGAGGTCATCTGCGTAGGCTATCACCTCTAGTACTTCTTCACTCTGTTGCAGTTCGTCTAGTAAGGGTTCCATATGCACGTCCCAGAACAGGGGCCCCAATACGGAACCTTGGGGACACCCCTTAGTGATTACTTTTCCGATCCTTCCGCTAGGGGATGATAGCCAAACCTCCCTATCCTTACAATAGCTCCTCAGACACCCATATAGCGGCCCTGGACACTCTTTCTCCCGTAAACAGGAGAAGAGCGAAGGCCATCCTATGGCAGGGTTTGGGTATGGCGAATGCTCGGTGAACATCATCTGTCAGAGTGTGTAGCGCAAACAGTAAATTTCGGAAGTGGTGGTGTTATGGTGTGGTCGTGTTCTTCATGGAGGGGGCTTGCACCCCTTGTTGGTTTGCCTAGCATTATCACAGCACAGGCCTACATTGATGTTTTGATCACCTATTTGCTTCCCACTGTTGAAGAACAATTCGGGGTTAGCGACTGCATCTTTCAACACGATCTAGCACCTGTTCATAACGCACGGCCTGTGGCGGAGTGGTTACACGACAATAGCATCCCTGCAATGGACTGGCCTGCACAAAGTGCTCACCTGAATCATATAGAACACCTTTGGGGTGTTTTGGGAGGCCGACTTCGTGCCAGGCCTCACTGATCGACATCGATACCTCACCTACTTTCTTGAAGAATAGGCTGCCGTTCCCTCTGAACCCTTCCAGCACCTTACGCAACGTGTGCCTGCGAGAGCGGAAGCTGTCATCAAGGCTAAGGGTACGCAAACACCGTATTGAATTCCAGCATTACCGATGGAGGGCTGCACGAAGTTGTAAGTCATTTTCAGCAAGGTGTCCAGATAGTTTTGATCACATAGTGTAAGTTCTAAGTAGGCTGTTTAGGTTTTTATATTGGTAACGCCACATAGCGCTCTGTATGAAAATCACTGGCTGTGCTGTGTGCAGTCTGTGGCTAGTTTGCATTGTTGTCTGCCATTGTAGTGTTGGGCAATTGGCTGTGAACAGCGCGTAGCGTTGCGCAGTTGGAGGTGAGCCGCCAGCAGTGGTGGATGTGGGGAGAGAAATGGCGGAGTTTTGAAATTTGTAAGACTGGATGTCATGAACTGCTATATATATTATGACTATTAAGGTAAATACATTGTTTGTTCTCTATTAAAATCTTTCATTTGCTAACTATGCCTATCAGTAGTTAGTGCCTTCCGTAGTTTGAATCTTTTATTTAGCTGGCAGTAGTGGCGCTCGCTGTATTGCAGTAGTTCGAGTAACGAAGATTTTTGTGCGGTAAGTGATTTGTGAAAGGTATAGGTTATTGTTAGTCAGGGCCATTCTTTTGTAGGGGTTATTAAAAGTCAGATTGCGTTGCGCTAAAAAATATTGTGTGTCAGTTTAAACACAGTCATGTATAATTTTTCAAAGGGGACGTTGCATATGTCGACCCTTAGCCGAGGATACCGCACTGGAATCTTCTGATTTTTTCTTGCAGTTTGTGTAATTGGTGCAACCTTTGTTTATTGCTAGCGCGTAATTGTAGAGAGAATTTCCTTTGCAGCTGTAGTTTTTCATTCTTGTACAGTAAAACAGTTGTGGCATGCATGTAGATTTGCACCAAGTATTTCGCAGCTGCGCTTGCAATTAACGAGATATTATTTTCAGTGCTATGTTAATGTGTTTTCTTATTTTGCTCTTCAAATTGTGCTTTTCTGTGTTATCGTGTGAAATATTGTGACAGTAATGGCGTGTGAAAAGCGTAATACTAGGCTCGAAAGTAAACTGGGAAATGACAGTGAAGACGAAAGAAGTGCGTTAGCGCCACCATGTAATGAATTAACTAATGTTCAAACTAGAGATTTGGTAACTGTGCATAGGGAAATGGAGCGGGTGGCAAATAATGGCGTAGACAGTGAAACAATTAGTGAACAGGGAAGCATTATCGATCGATCGGTCGGCAATAGCTCGCCTCAGGAATCCGAAATGACAGGACACAATCTCGCAAATACTGTAGATTCAGGTTTTGGGTCCTCACCGTTTTCTCAAATAAGTCAAGACACATTTTCTGCTTGTCAAAATGTGAATGCTGCCGGTGCAAATTCACTGCCGAAAGGACTGAGGAACATGTTTCAGACACCAGTGCATTGTTATTACAATTAATTCAACAAATGGGACAAGCATAGCAAAAGCTTCAAAAATTAGACACAATGGAACAAAATCTTCGAAAGTTAGACAGACACAATGGAACCACACCAGAGACAAACGCAGCAACAGTTAGACACAATGGAACAAAAGCTTCAAAAGTTAGACTCAGTGGAACATATGCTTGAACAAACACGTGAAGACTTAACAACTGAGTTACATAAAATCGAATCGATATGTCAAAAAGTCTGTAATGACGTAAAAACATAAATTTGTGAGCATTTCCAACCTATTTTTTCGCGGCATGGAAATACATCACAGAATCACGAAGCAGCCATAAAAGAACTGCAAACTATTGTTCATGAAAGTCATGAGACCTTGCAAGCTAAAATTGACTGAGTTGCATCTACCGATTCGGTTACGCAACTTGCAAAAACTCAGGAAAACTTAAAGGACACAATTGATACTCTGAAAATTGGTTCAGAAAGACACATGGAGGAAATTAGTTCATTATCAGAGAAAGTAGTTGAACTTTCGAATCAGCTAAATAATTTATCTACGAAGGTATATGATAATCTGAATGACAAAAAACCGGTAGTCTTTAATGACACAGAATAGTGCGAACAAATTAGGAAATTCAAACAAAATCAGAATCAAATTAATACGCAACACCAAAGAGAAATCCAGGAAGTACAAGATCAGCTGACACAGGTAATACAAGAATTACGTATTTCAGAGGACACTCGCGCCCCAATACGGGAAGAGGGACATAGAAATACGGAACAGCCACAAAATAATAACACATCGCATTTCGGAAATTATGAAGGAAATTGGCAAGGTGCACCGAATTTTGAAATGGAACCGCCAAAACGATGTAACAATGACCGATATGCGACTCGCCGACATGATAATTTTGACTATAAGCCGTTCATTACTACACGTAAATTTAAATCATTTAGGAATTCTGGCAACGACATTCATCCACAAGCGTGGCTCCATCAATTCTCTCAATGTTTTCCTCCCAACTGGTCATTGGCGCACAGATTAGAATTTATGTGTGGCTATTTAGAGAATGAACCAGCTGTAAGAATGCGATCGGTCATTCACGATCGCCACAGTGAAGGAGAATTTTACCATGCCTTCATCTCAGCATATTGGTCTCAAGCCACACAAGACCGAGTAAAACATAGCATCATAATGATGAAACATTTCGAACAATCTGAATTTACCAGTCTTGTGAAATATTTTGAAGACATGTTGCACAAGAATCAGTACCTGTCAAACCCATACAGCCTCTCAGAACTCATCCACATTTGCTTAATCAAATTACCTAAACAATTACGACATATTATTTTGGCAGTACGTTGCAAAGACGACATTGAAGCTTTTCAGGGACTCTTACAAGAATTAGAAATTGACACTGACAATCGCGGAACGCGAAAGCAGGAAGACATCAATTACAGGTCACATCCGTCGCAATTCCGCGATGAAAGAAATAATAACTGGACACGACAAGGCTATTCTCACAACACAAATCGTGACCAAAACAAACACCAGCCGTATGAAAACCGTTGGCAGAATAATAGTTTCAGAGAAAGATCACATTTCCTTAGTAATAAATACGACAGAGATAACCACAGAAACAGACAATATGGCAACCAGAACTATTATTATCAAGGGAGACAAAACAACTTCAGACGCAACGGTCCACCATGCAGTGATAATTCTGGGAGAAATTCTCCACTACTTAACTGACAAGAAAGAAACTACAGGAACTACCGACATGACGAAGACGATATAATCGTAACGACAGACTTGAATTGCATCAGAACTGGCGAGATTCAAACAGAGCAGGGCACACTCGACAAGGTGAATTTGTAGAAGTTAGGTCTCCTAATCCTAATAACGATGCGCGCCAGCAAAGAGACAGACAATGACTCGCACCACAGGCAGCCATGTGCGCCGGCTGGCTCAGAGAAAAATAACATAGACGCAAACCTTGAGACAAATTTTAGCATTCTTTACCGACGTATACCGCATGATAATTGCGTTCAAGTTAATTTGCTGCTTACTGAGAAAAGGTAAAGGATTTCCCTACATTTAACATGTAAATCCGTTTACTGAAAGATAATCTGTTTTTTTACTTCACAGTCTTTGGTACAAAAACTTTCACTTCACGTTACTAGTACAATCTGTCACACTTAGAAACTGTTATCATGCAAAAATGTTTTGAAGATAACTATCCAATCTAGAACCTAGGGAACATATTGAGAGAGTAATTACGAATGCATTGTTATAGTGAACAGACGACACAGTGTTGTTATTTGTACATTCTTGCTTGTTAGTTGCATGATTACGTAACGACTATCAGGCTTACATACTTAGAACATATACTGGCACTGCTAATGAAATTTTAATGCAACATTTTGGTTTACTTGAAAATACATTCAGGATTTAAAGTAGTTCTGTGAGATACCAGATGACACAGTGGTTAGTTCATGTGACAGCTACACGATTTTATCACGACGCCACTAATGAGCGACCTTTTACAGTGTTGCTTTTGCAGTATTTCTGTTTCATATCTGCACAGTTTTTCTGAATTCATGTGGAAAGTAGAACATGTTTTAATAGTAACTTTTGTGGTATAGCTACAATGAGACAGCCTTTTTTGTAGCACAACAATGCGTTTCAGTGTAGTACTTTCTTGATCACGCGTAATGTACGTAATAACTACGATATCTATACGCAAAGCATTTCACTTTTGTTTATGATGAGGTAAGTACATTGACTTCTGCAGAACTTAGATTTCGGAGGACGATAACTACGACACCTCCACAGAATTATCCTACAGCAAGACGCACATTTAGCGCTACAGGATACGCATTTGAGTGATTAATTTTGTACTTAAAACATTTATTTTTAAAGATTTTTGAATTACAAAGATACAAAGGTTTTCCGTGATACATTTCATTCCATTGCTGTAATCTGTAACACCTGAGGATATAATTACATTAATCCTCAGGGGGTACACGCCTTCTTTGTGTACCATGTGTTTGGCAAGCACAAGGAGCCCTAGCTAATACGGTATTTGCTTATACAACTTTACACATCGGTACCATATTTCTCTAACACATAAATTACACAGCTATCTGATTATTTAACAGAGAAACAAACATTTTTTTACTACATGAGTGACACATGTTTACGCAATTACACAGATGGATAACTTCACACTTATGATACTGTATTTTGTCTGTACTTTGTGAACTGTTCATATTTTTTCGGAACCATTGTGATACTATGAGGGCTTTGAATGATATATTTGGTATGGGATCAAGATTTTTGAAGTACATTTGAGGTAGATGACATTACTTAAATGGGAAGAGAATTTTTTTAGGTTTTGAAATTATTGCAGAAAGCTATGACGTTTTTGAGATTTGACTGAGGTGTTATGACGTTATTTTTACGATGACGATGTGTATTATGCTGCTGAGGTATGTTAATGATCAATAAGATGATGATACCATATATGAGGAATTTGATTATTCTACATATTTATTATGAAGAAATATTGAAGAAGTGTCAACGAATACGTATATGAATAATGAGTAGTGGTTAGGGACTCTGATTTGTGGAAAAGGATGTTGGAAACCAAGAATCGTACTTTAAGAGTTATGAAATGTGTGTAAATGCGTGAATGTATCACAATGCCGACGAAAACTTTTTGAATACTGTAATAATCATAGGATTTTGTTTCTACACATTTGCAATGCAAATTCTTGACCTGTGAAATTTTTTATATGAGACTGTCACTGTAATGCAAACTGGTGTCATAAATATTTCAGTAACAAAGTTAAGTGACCACCTTCACGTAATGAGTCATGGGCACCCAGCTGCGCAACAGTTTCCTGGAAAAAAGCCATTAGTGTGTGCCTTTCAGAGGCACAGGTGAAAAAAAAGGGGCCATTATCCTCGCTATTGACATTCCTTTGTATAAATCATCGCAAATACGACACGCTCAAACTTGAAAACATATGATAAACTGTGGAGCTCTTAATTTATGATATTTACTGAAATGCCTAATGAAATGACGAGAAATGATTTTATGTCTATACACCTGATTATGACTACTGTCTTTCTAGTTGAGAGATTTTTTTTACTACCTTATGAAATGCCATATGGCTAATGAATGAAGTTTCATGCCTTCCTTTGTACATATTTGCTCATTTTCTTTAATAACTAGTTTCTAGCTGCACTGCAGCATTGGTTATTATAAAATTTAATAGATGTACTAATATCACTATTTTCTGTCTACAGACCCAGTAAAGAATACGTTCATGATAAACTTTCTTAGAAAAGAGAGCACAAATGGACATTTCTCTTCACAGGAATTGCATAAATAATTTTTAATGACTTGGTAACTTTCTTGCAGAGTAAGTTTTTGTGATGCATCACTCTAATGTTAAGATGTGACATAGGTATTAAACATGGCCATTTTTACTGTAATACTTTTTCTACTTGAGGTATGTCATGTTTAGATATAAGTTATTGCATTTGCTGCTGCTGTTTGCCAGACATAGTGCTACTACATTTCACTTTACATTACTCTGTTAAGCCAGTTTTACTACTGATTTATTTTTCTTGTTTGCTGCTTATTACTTTATATTAAATGTAATATTTCTGCTTGCTTTGCCAATTTGCATTTTTTTTGTCATTGCTGTTTGTGTTAATTGTTTTGTGCTGCTCCATTGCCTCGTCCCTTAGTTTAGCATCTCAGCTCAGTAGATTTAAGTTAGCTTAAGATGGGGTAGGACATATAAGAGAACAAGTTGTGAATTGGAAGAAATGCACTGAGAAGCTATAAGAAAATGGTTTGGCCAGAAAAAAAAGTATTTTGAAAGAGTATATGAACCAAAAAAGTAGGGTTTAGGGACAACAGGTTTAGGTATGATTTTCTTGGAAGTAAATGATGAGGTAAGATAATGGAAAATAAATAATGAGGTAAGGAATGTGTGAACATATAAATACAGAAAGCATGCTTGGACAGAATGTTTTTGGTGGAAACAAATGTTGAAATAAGAGGAAAGATATATGGAATGAAGTTTTGGGGTGGACTGCAGTACCAAATGTCACACTGAAAACAAACCCTGTCCTGTATTTTTGTGTTATTACACTATGTGAATTTGTGCTTTTCCTGTCTTAATGTGTTAAGCTAATAAGAGTTATGTTGTAGAATTTTTCTGATAATATGTTATTTTGTTTGTAAAGATGTTTAGACATTATTTATTCTGTTCTGATTTATTGCTCATGTGTGAAGTTGATGTTTCGAATGTTATTCTGATCTTTTATGTATGTACTCATGTCATAATTCCTCTAACACTGATGTATATGTTATTTCGATTCATTTGTAAAGCTTGTACTACAAATGTTGTCTGTATTGTTATGTTCTTTAATGATGTATTTTGTACCTTTGTAATTGTATTCTTATGTTATAAAATTGTAATTCACACCAGTTCATCATATTATTAACTTGTAAGTTCCATTTCACTGCACACGTTTCTGTTGGTCATAGTATATGGACAACATGTGAGAAGTAGGGACTGTTAGTGTTTGCACGTGTGTTAATAATTCAGCAAGGGACTGGATAACAGCATTTCTGGTTCTAAGGACAATTCCAAAAACTTTGTGAGTGCACAAGTGGTGGTTATTGACTTGCTATATTATCCGCAAGACTCTTCAATGGTGATTGTGCACCTGCACAGTCACAACAGATGGCTGCTGGCCGTCTCTACAAGGACTACAGTGGGTCTGCATCTTTGATGACCCACCAGTACCATTATTTCTACAAGGACTACAGTGGGTCTACACCTTTGCTGGCTCACCAGTACCATTATTTCTACAACGACTGCAGTGGGTCTGCACCTTTGGTGGCCCATCAATACCACAATCTCCACCAGGACTACAGTGGGTATGCTCTTTAATGACCTACCTACCAATATTCTTCAAAACTTCGACTGACTCTGCTGTGGGTTTCCTCTGTTGTGGCCCATTACCTGTCTGCATGTCGAGAGTCAGCACTGTCTTTCCGTTGGAAGGACAACACAACTTCTTCAAGACTGCATGGAAATCCACTACTTCTGTGTGCATTTTCTTTTACTGCTCAGACTTTCAGAAAAACACTGCAATTTTACTGTGATGAATGATCAGGACTGTCTTTATGGACTGTGAGAAAATTTTAGCTTTTGACCAAAATTGTATCAATAAGTGTGTGCATTTGATATCTTTGTTATTGTAATTATCGAAAATTTTATCAAATCATTATTGGCCACTGCCCAAAACAATTTGTAAAATTTTTTTTGGGGAGCATGGGGGCTATGTAAGTAGGCTGTTTAGGTTTTTATATTGGTAACGCCACATAGCGCTCTGTATGAAAATCACTGGCTGTGCTGTATGCAGTCTGTGGCTAGTTTGCATTGTTGTCTGCCATTGTAGTGTTGGGCAATTGGCTGTGAACAGCGCGTAGCGTTGCGCAGTTGGAGGTGAGCTGCCAGCAGTGGTGGATGTGGGGAGAGAAATGGCGGAGTTTTGAAATTTGTAAGACTGGATGTCATGAACTGCTATATATATTATGACTATTAAGGTAAATACATTGTTTGTTCTCTATTAAAATCTTTCATTTGCTAACTATGCCTATCAGTAGTTAGTGCCTTCCGTAGTTTGAATCTTTTATTTAGCTGGCAGTAGTGGCGCTCGCTGTATTGCAGTAGTTCGAGTAACGAAGATTTTTGTGCGGTAAGTGATTTGTGAAAGGTATAGGTTATTGTTAGTCAGGGCCATTCTTTTGTAGGGGTTATTAAAAGTCAGATTGCGTTGCGCTAAAAAATATTGTGTGTCAGTTTAAACACAGACATGTATAATTTTTCAAAGGGGACGTTTCAAAGTATATCCGCATTTGGTGCTCCAGAGGGAAGACGCTTGCATCTGATTGACAGCGGAGTAGTCGTTCGTTGCGCGGCGGTGGTTGTAGGAAAAGCGGCGGCATAACTCTCCCTACTTCGGTTTGGGCCCAACCGATGATTGCTGCAATGCCCCATCTTATATGTGACTTCGTTTTGCGCATTAAACTGTTTGCCTAAGTTTAAAAGTTTCTTCTGGTGTCCACTTAAAGTTACTTGTTGCACCCTATTTATTTCTATTTTCAACATCTCTCAACAGAATCGTGGCCTATAGTGGTGTTAAAAAGTTTCTACATACTAGATGAAAAGCCTCCTTATTGAGCGTATCTTTCATTTTGTGTGATTCTGTAATTAGTTCTTTTACACAAAGAACCTCACTTTCCCGGTTTAATTCTTGCACTAGACTTGACTTAGTCCTGTTTTGATATTTGCGTTTTTAGGAGTAATCGATGTTTCTCAAAAAGCTTTTTAAATTTTATTTTCATGTTTTGTTTCATTATTTTGTGCCTAATATGTAAAAATTATCCAGCGTTGCCCAATGCCTGACACATGGCAAACTTTATAAAAATTGTCTTTGGAGAAAATCAGAAACTGCTGACTGTAAAATTGATTTTTTTCCTGTTGGGAGCGCTGTCATGGAGCCGTTATATCCTCTCCTGAGAAATGTTGGCTCACAATTGTTCTAACCGATCCTAGATGTCATGCATACTGTTCCTGGGACAGTGCTGACACCCGCGCTGGTCGCACATATTTTCTATTGGGGACAGATCTGGATATCTTGCTGGCCACGGAAGTTTTTCAACATCACGGACAAAATTCATGGTGACACGTTTCGAGTGTGGTTCAGCACTGTTCTGTTGGAACTTTACACCACGATTCTGCCGCATGAGGACACAGCATGTCCTTGACGTATCATTATGTGGTCAAAGTTGCTCGACCAATACGTCTCTGACTTGAAGTCATAAGCTAAACGTCAAGAGTGACAACACTGTGACTCTTCTGAACATTGGAAGAATAAGATATCTGATCACCACCATATTCACCGATAATGGTCCTTCGGTATAGCGCAGAACTGCGATTCATCGATGAACATAATGCGACGCCATCCATCAACAGCCCGTTCTTCACAGTCGCTGCTCCAACCGCAGCCATTCATGTTGTGTTGTAAAGGGCAGGCTACGCATAGGGCAGTAATTTCACTATCCATAAGCTGCTAATCTGTGACCAGTGGTGATGGACGATACAGGATGTTGGAGGGAATACATTAGTTGTTATAGGATGGCAGGCGCAGACGTGGAAGAGTCGCGATTTTTCTCGTGTACAGTATAAAGATCGTTCCTTGTGGTGGTTACAGTTGGATACCGAAACCTTCATGACGATTATGCCTCCTCTCACGTCCCCACGTGGTTCAACGTCGGACACTGTCACATCCAAATGCCTCACAGATCTGGCTGTTGCACGATACGACTAACCAGCCAAATAAAGATCCAGAATGAGGCTTCGCTCAGACTCTGTCATGTGCTGACAGCGTTGTCTGGCACGAGTACTGGCAACTCTGCATTCTTCACAGTGATTACTCAATAGCTGATGCTATTCACTTCCCTTACGTACCCTACCAGGCAAGGTAACACTGATTGACACGAACAACACTAATTCATTCTGGCGGTCATTCTACCAGTCACAGAGAACAGTTACTCGAATGGCGTGTAAATGTGAGAAGATACTCTGACATCAGACTTCCAGGTTCCTCATTTCTTTTGTTAGGAGCTAAATGGAGAACGTACACATCATCCGAGACTATCGGCAATGAAATAAATCATATTTCCTTAATTTTGGGACCGATGACCGTTGCAGTCTTGTCCCTTTAATCCCCCAAACCAATAACAACAACAACATTTCCTTAATTTCACTTGCATCTTGACTTTAGACTAACACTGACTAAGTTCAAATGGTTCAAATGGCTCTGAGCACTATGGGACTTAACTTCTGAGGTCATCAGTCAGCTAGAACTTAGAACTACTTAAACCTAACTAACCTAAGGACATCACACACATCCATGCCTGAAGCAGGATTCGAACCTGCGACCGTAGCGGTCACGCGGTTCCAGACTGTAGCGCCTAGAACCGCTCGGCCACCCCAGCAGGCCTGACAAAGTTAAAAGCAGGCTTATTATCATATTTTACATCATAAAATATGATTTATTATTACAAAATTAAATTTACTTCACCTCTATTCTGAAAGAAATAAATTTTCCACGTTATTTGACGACTGATGGGGAATCATTATTGAGTTGCTGCTGATATTCAAATTTATTTTATAGGGAGATGAAATAAAAACATGAAGTGATTGCAAAAGACTTGGGACAACAGTCGAACGGAATAGATACTGTCTTGGAAACAGTGTATGAGATGAACATCAACAAATTAAAACAAGGGCAATAGAGTATAGTCGATTTAAATCAGGCAGTGGTGTGATGATTAGACTAGGAAATGGAAACTATACATTAAACGCAGTAGATTAGTTTTCGTATTTGGGCAGCAAGATAAGTGATGGTGGCTGTAGTACAGAGGATACAAGATAGCAAGAAAAGTGCTTCAGAAAGAGGAATTTCCTAAAATGTAGTATGAATTCTAGTATTAGCTATTTGTCAGGAGTGTAAACATATACGTAAGCGAAACGTGGATGATGAACAGAGCAGACAACAAGATAATAGAAGCATTTCAAGTATGGAGCTCCAGAAGGATGCTGAAGCCTTATGTGGATAGATTGAATACCTAATGAGTAAGTAAACTGAGCTGAGGAAAAAGAAAGTGTATGGTACAAAGTGATAAAAAGAATGGATCCTTTGATAGGAGACGTACTGAGGCACCGAGCACTCATAAATTGAGTTATGGACGGAATTGGCGGGGAGGGGGGGGAAGGCTAAAATAGAAATTGTTGAGGTAGGCTTCGGTAGCAGGTAAACATATTGAAATGTGTGTAGGTAGTGGTAATGTTTCGAACACCACTAGTGTGGACAGCTGCCTCAAACCAGACTTTGGACTGATGACCACGGAGGTTACAAAGTATGTTATTATGCAGGAATGGAGAGTCTATAAATTGAAAATAATTGCCAGTACAATCACCAGAATCGAAAATTTCAATAAAGATAGGTTTTTACAGAGGAAAAGTATTTAACAGACAAACTCTGGGAGGTCGCACAAGACACCGAAAAATTTTAACTTTAATGTCATATTTCAGTGAGAGGAGTTTTTAAACGGTTAGAGATACTTTTCGCTGGATCAAAATTAATTAAACTAACAAACTCTCGACGATTGCATGGGGACAAAAAAAAACACTTTTTCTACTGTGTTGTGGACTGGCAAGACAGCCAATCCAATGTGACGGGTAGCCGTAAGGCACGCGTTTAAGCTCACGCAGGATGGCGTGAGGTCTGGAACAGGACAAGTAATGAAGGCTAGCAAATAAAGTACGTAGCTTCTGGAATACTTTACTTCAATCCATAATTGGTGAACATCTGTCTGACGGTACATGCATCACAAGATAAATAGCAAATGATAATGGCGCCTTGCTAGGTCGTAGCAAATGACATAGCTGAAGGCTATGCTGACTATTGTCTCGGCAAATGAGAGCGTAATTTGTCAGTGAACCATCGCTAGCAAAGTCGGCTGTACAACTGGAGCGAGTGCTAGGACGTCTCTCTAGACCTGCCGTGTGGCGGCGCTCGGTCTGCAACCACTGATAGTGGCGACACGCGGGTCCGACGTATACTAACGGACCGCGGCCGATTTAAAGGCTACCACCTAGCAAGTGTGGTGTCTGGCGGTGACACCACATTCCTCCCCCGCAAATCGGCGTACGGTTGTGTTATAAGGCTTCCGCCCGCCGTGGGGAGGACCCCATGTTGACGTATGCGACGAGGTGGGGAGCCTAACAACAGGCGAGGCTGTGCCATCCGCACCCTGCCATTCGGTCCGAGGGGAGCTAGGAAACGCCTGAAAACCTAGTCCAGGGTGCACGCCAACATGCGGTGTATGCGCCCGTATAGAGACAGGAGGGGCCGAAGGGTCGACCTCCATCGGGTCGGGGCACCCGACGGGCGAAGACGCCATGTGGTCCGGAGCGGGCATGAGTTCCATGGCGGAGGACAACTGGTCACGGGAAGCGATCGGCGGATCGTGACCCAGGGAGGCGCCCGGCGTTTGCAGCGACGCTTCCACTTCGGGCGTCGCCGGCGGGAGAACAGGCGGTGGCGGCGGCGGCGGCGGCGGCGCGTCGCCATGGGGCAAAATGGAAGGCAGCGTCGGTAACACCTGGGGCTGAGGCGAGCCAGTAGATGGGTCCCCAGGGCGCTGACCGGACGGCACCGTCGCTGAAAGCAGACGGGGAGCGGCAGATCCCGTGCAACGACAGAGGCACAGCTGATTGAGATGCCGACGCACCTCACCAGAGGCCCCCAAAACCAGATACATAGCGCGGCCGAGGCAGCGAAGAATGCGCCCTTCGAGCCGTGATAGTTGCGAAAGTATACAACGTCGCCTGGAGCAAAAGCAGGTGGCTGCCGCTGCACAGGAACCTGGTGAGGCGGATGTAGCAAAGACATCAAGGTCCGATGAGGACGGCCATGGAGCAACTCAACCGGCGAGCGACCATCTCGGGGCTGAGAGCGATACGAGGACAAAAAGAGCAATAACGCGTCCTCCCGAGAATGGGACTCTTTCAACTTCAACATCTGTGACTTGAAAGTCCTGACCAATCGTTCAGCGGCACCGTTTGACTGAGGCGAAAACGGTGCGGATGTCAGATGTTGAATACCATTGGCCTTGCAGAATGACTGAAATTCTGCGGACATGAATTGTGAGCCACTGTCGGAAACAATAGTCTGTGGAAGACCTTCAATGCAAAAGATAGCGGATAACGCTTGGATGGCGGCAAATGACGTCGTGGAAGACATCCGGACAACAAAAGGAAAATTTCTGAATGAATCTGCCAGAACCAACCATCGAGCATTCCAGAATGGACCAGCAAAATCGATATGTAAGCGTTGGCACGGGGTAGTGGCTTTCGGCCACGCAAAGAATTTCCGCGGTGGCGCGGATTGTTGTTCGGCACACGCCATGCAAGAAGAGCACATATTCGTAATCGCGGCATCGATTCCGAACCAAGTACAGTGCTGACGAGCAAGTTGTTTCGTTCACACTATACCCCAATGTCCTTGGTGGAGAAGCTGTAAGACAGAGGACTGTAACGAACGTGGAACCACGACCCTGGACACAACAGCAAAACACCACTTCGTACAAAAAGTCTCTCCTTGTGAGCAAAAAATCGGCGAACCAACGGATCCTCGATCCGTGACTTCGACAAAGGCCACTGCGTAGCAACAAAACGCAGAACGGTAGCAAGGGCAGGGTCTGCAGCTTTCTTGCAACATACAAGGGACAAACAAAACTTGTGTCATTTTACGTCGTTCGTTCTTCTTCTGCAGTGAACTTGTTTGGTTTAGTTTTATTTCAGTTGTTTTACTTGTCTATAGTCAATGAGGTCCTATCAGTAAACCAGACTGTGCCTTCAGCCAGTGTTTCTCGTCTATGTGAAGAATTTGCAGACATTTTTGCACCGGGCCTTGGTTGCGCTAAGAACTATAAAGCACATTAGGAACTGAAAGTAAACGCGCAACCGAAATTTTTCAGAGCGCGCAATGTTCCCCACGCATTGCGTGATGAGGTCGCAAGAACATAAAACGATTTGGAGTCACAAGGTGTAATTGAACGTGTGCAGGTTTCTCTCTGGGCATCACCCTTAGTTATTTTGCAAAAGCCTTCCGGAAAATTGAGATTTTGTGTGGACTTCAAGGCAACAGTGAATCCCATCCGCGTCGCCAACTGTTGTGGACTGGCAAGACAGCCAATCCACTGTGACGGGTAGCCGTAAGGCACGCGTTTAAGCTCACGCAGGATGGCGTGAGGTCTGGAACTGGACAAGTAATGAAGACTAGCAAATAAAGTACGTAGCTTCTGGAATACTTAACTTTAATCCATAATTGGTGAACATCTGTCTGACGGTACATGCATCACAAGATAAATAGCAAATGATAATGGCGCCTTGCTAGGTCGTAGCAAATGACGTGGCTGAAGGCTATGCTAACTATTGTTCATAATTGGTGAACATCTGTCTGACGGTACATGCATCACAAGATAAATAGCAAATGATAATGTCGCCTTGCTAGGTCGTAGCAAATGACGTGGCTGAAGGCTATGCTAACTATTGTCTCGGCAAATGAGAGCGTAATTTGTCAGTGAACCATCGCTAACAAAGTCGGCTGTACAACTGGGGCGAGTGCTAGGACGTCTCTCTAGACCTGCCGTGTGGCGGCGCTCGGTCTGCAATCACTGATAGTGGCGTCACGCGGGTCCGACGTATACTAACGGACCGTGGCCGATTTAAAGGCTACCACCTAGAAAGTGTGGTGTCTGGCGGTGACACCACATAATGTGTTTCCCCGTGAGAAGAAAAACTAACAAAAATTTTGATTCTATATTAGCATGAGACAGCAAATGAACACAACACAATTACTTCAGTCACAGTAGAGATTCAAAAATGCTTCCATTGACTTGTAAACAGAGGCTACATTGGTGGGTCATGTTCTGTCTAACACGATCAAAGACTCCAGGAGTGTTCGTAGTTCCTGCTGCTATTGCCGCTACCTGGGCAACCAAATTCTCTTCTGATTCAAAAGGGGTTTTGTAAAGATGTCTGCACGTCTTTCCTCACGCAAAGAAATTTAGAGCGTTCAGATCAGGGGAATGAGTTCGCCGTGGTACAGGGCCACCACTGCCAAACCACTTATCTGGAGACTGCTGGTTCATAAACCGACGCTCAGGACTACTGAATTGCGTCGGTGCCCTTCATTGTGGGATCGCATGCACTGTCTTTTAGTCAGTGCATATCATCCAGCAACTCTGGCAATGCTCTGGCCAGAAAATTGTAACGATGTCTGCCATTTGATGGCCTAGGTAGAGGATATGGTCCAGCGAAAACAGTCACAAACGACATCTGCCAATACACACACTTGGAAATGCAGTTGATGAAATCGAGTAAGTGTGGCATGCGGGCTAGCCTCACTAAAACACGCGAACTCTGGATGTTCAAAACCCCCTAACTTCCGAACGTTGCTTCCTCTGTAAAGAGCACAGAGGAATGGTTCATTTGATACTATTCCAGATAATACTCCAAAACTGTGTCCTGAGTGAATAATCATGTGGTAGCAGTTTGTGCACACGCTGTAAATGAAATGAACTGACAATTTCTCATGATGTGCCTGACTCGTCCCCAAGTTAATAATAATTGCAGGAGTGCCGAGAGCGATTACGCCTTCTACCGGTGAAAATAATGGTCACAGGTAAATGTGACGCAATAGAAAAATGTTTATTTTGGTGTCACGTACAACTTCCCAGAGTTTGTCGGTTCAAATAATTTTCACCCGTATATTACTTCGCTCAGAAACTATTGTCAGAGAATTAAGAAATAAAAGGAGAAAGAGAAACTTTCTTTGAATTATATGTTGCACCTCCATATTGACTATGGGGCCGCCGAAGAAGAACGGACTCGAAGCGTTTGGAATGTAGTGCAATAGGAGGATGCTGGAAAGTGTAGGTCGGTCAAATGAAATACACTGAACCGCCAAGGAAACTGGTATAGGCATGCGTATTCAAATACAGAGATATGTAAACAGGCAGAATACGGCGCTGTGGTCGGCAACGCCTATATAAGACAGCAAATGTCTGGTGTAGTTGCTAGATCGGTTATTGCTGCGGGACACAGCGTCTCCAAGGTAGCGATGAAGCGGGAATTTTCCCATACGACAATTTCTCATGTGTACCGTGAATATCAAGAATCCGGTAAAATATCAACCATTCGACATCGCTGCGGCCAGGAAAAGATCCTGCAAGAACCAGACCAACGACGACTAAACAGAATAGTTCAATTTGACAGAAGTGCAACTCTTTTGCCGATTGCTGCAGGTTTCAGTGCTGGTCCATCAATAAGAGTGTACAAACCATTTAACGAAACATCATCGATATGGGCTTTCGGAGCCGAAGGCGCAATAGTGTACTTTGATGGCTGCACGGTACAATGCTTTAAGCATCGCCTGGGCCCGTCAACACCGACGCTGGACTGTTGATGACTGGAAAGATGTTGCCTCGTCGGACGAGTCTCGTTTCAAATTCTATCGAGCAGATGGCCGTGTACGGGTATGGAGACAACCTCATGGATCCACGGGTCCTACATGTCAGCAAGGGTCTGTTCAAGCTGGTGGAGGCACTTTAATGGTGTGGGACGTGTGCAGTTGGAGTGATATGGGATCCCTGATAAATTGGATACGACTCTGACAGGTGACAATTACATAAGCATCCTGTCTGATCACTTGCATCTATTCATGCCCATTGTGAATTCCGACGGACATTGGCTTTTCCAACAGGACAATGCGACGCCCCACAGGTCTAGAATTCGTATTGGATGGTTCCAGGAACACACTTCCGAACTTAAACACTTCCGCTGGCCACCAAATTTCCCAGAAATGAACATTATTGAGCGTATCTGGTATGCCTTGCAATATGCTATGCAGAATAGATCTCCACCATCTCTTACTCTGATGGATTTATGGACAGTCCTCCCGGATTCATGATGTCAGTTCCCTTTAGTACTACTTCAGTCATTAGTCGAGTCCATGTCAAGTTGTCTTGCGGCATTTCTGCGTGTTCCCGGGCGCCTTACACGATATTAGGCAGGTGTACCGGTTTCTTTGGCTCTTCAGTGCATATTGTGTTTTGAACAACTTTGTGAAGCTACATTGTTGCTATAATCTGTAGTTTACTTATATCAGTGGAGTGTTCATGCAAGGTAATATTCTTCGTCTCAATGTACTCCCTTGTATGACTGGGACCCTGAAGATATGGAACACTATATACAAAGGTAAACAATACGTCAGCTTTACTGAATGGAAGTAGCGTATTTTTGTTGAGGTGTTTGTGCTGAAGCAAATTAAGGTAGGCAAGAACACACATATCGCCGACCAGCGGCAGACTGGGCAAAGTTCCCGGAGCAGTGAACGCTAAGCCGGATTACTGGCCCACGTACGTCTTCGACGCTCGTCTGGCTTCTTAAGCCGGGAGAAGTGCCGGTTACACCAGACGGAAAAGTTTTACCCGAATTCAACCGAACAGTTTGGGTACCCACCATACTATTACTGTATCGTCCGAACTGTAATGTTCGTTCTTCATGCACTCGCTTGGAAAGGAAAATATCGTCGTAAGCACAAAGAGAGTCAGTGGTAAAAATTTGAGGAACATATTACATTTATTAATAGAAGTAGAAACGTTTACATGAATTTTGTTCAATGTTTTTATTTGTGGATAAAAACCCTTATTATTTATGATACCTATAACTTACAATTTTACGCTACTGGCCATTAAAATCGCTACACCACGAAGATGACCCGCTACAGACGTGAAATTTAACCGACAGGAAGAAGATGCTGTGATATGCAAATGATTAGTTTTTCAGAGCATTCACACAAGGTTAGCGCCGGTGGCGACGCCTGCAACGTGCCGCCATGAGGAAATTTTTCAACCGATTTCTCATACACAAACAGCAGTTGACTGGCGTTGCCTGGTGAAATGTTGTTGTGATGCCTCGTATAAGGAGGAGAAATGCGTATCACGTTTCCGACTTTGATAAAGGTCGGATTGTAGCCTACCGCGATTGCGGCTTATCGTATTGCGACATGGCTGCTCGCTTTGGTCGAGATACAATGACTGTTAGCAGAATATGGAATTGGTCGGTTCCGCAGGGTAATACGAAACGCCGTGCTGGATCCCAACAGCCTCGTATCACTAACAGTCGAGATGACAGGCATCTTATCCGCATGGCTGTAAGGGATCGTGCAGCCACGTCTCGATCCCTGAGTCAACAGATGTGGACGTTTGGACGACAACAACCATCTGCACGAACAGTTCGACGACGTTTCCAGCAGAATGGACTATCAGCTCGGAGACCGTGGCTGCGGTTACTCTTGACGCTGCATCACAGACAGGAGCACCTGCGATGGTGTACTCAACGACGAACCTGGGTGCACGAATGGCAAAACGTCATTTTTTCGGCTGAATCCAGGTTCTGTTTAGAGCATCATGATGGTCGCATCCGTGTTTGGTGACATAGCGGTGAACGCACATTGGAAGCGAGTATTCGTCATCGCCATACTGGCGTATCACCCGGCGTGATGGTATTGGGTGCCGTTGGTTACACGCTTCGGTCACCTCTTGTTCGTATTGACGGCACTTTGAACAGTGGACGTTACATTTCAGATGTGTTACGACCCGTGGCTCTACCCTTCATTCGATCCCTGTGAAACCCTCCATTTCAGCAGGATAACGCACGACCGCATGTTGCAGGTCTTGTACCGGCGCTTCTGGATACAGAAAATGTTTGCCTGCGCCCTGGCCAGCACATTCTCCATATCTCTCACCAACTGAAAACCTCTGGTCAATGGTGGCCAAGCGACTGGCTCGTCACAATACGCCAGTCACTACTCTTGGTGAACTTTGGTATCCTGTTGAAGATGCATGGGCAGCTGTACCTGTGCACGCCATCCAAGCTCTGTTTGACTCAATACCGAGGCGTATCAAGGCCGTTATTACGGCCAGAGGTGGTTGCTCAGTATCCATCCACCCAAATTGCGTCAAAATGTAATCACATGTTAGTTCTAGTATAATAAATTTGTTCAATGAATACCCGTTCATCATCTGCATTTCATCTTGGTGTAGCAATTTTAATGGCCAGCAGAAACTTTACGGGTCCAAAACAGATTGCCATAATCGAGAGCGCACTCGTAGGGAATGTGTCCCCCTAATGCGACGGAAGGTGAGGCGGGGTGAAAGAAGCTTAATTCATGTTCTAAAACAGCCATGATAACTACTGAATATCCAAGTTTTGCGTACTCCATAGTTCCCTCAGATAACTTGGTACCAATGCCGGAATACTTCCTGTTACAAACACATCGAGAATTTTTACGCAATTGTTGTTTAATATGAGTTAGTGCAAGGAGCCAACAAGGTGTTAACCGATATATTTTATTTTTCTTACTTCTCCGTTCTAAAGACGACAGTTTAAATGCGAATTGGAGGAAAGGTCCTACTTCAACTCTGAATAAAGGATTAACTGGGGTATCAAATCATTTTTGAGAGTCAAATCTTATATTCCCTTCTGTTTAACCACATACTTTAATTTTATTCATGCCTGAATAAACTTAGGAACTTGGGTTGTCGCTATATTTCTCTCTGTGTGGCAGTATTTCCTGCAGTCCTAGCTTCATTGTGTTTTATCCCTCAAGCCCGTTTTTATCTTCTGTTTGACGAGCTTAGCCTATACAATAGAGCAAAAATTAGAATTCAGTTAAAGTAAGGAATTGAAGATAAAAAGAACGGTATCATATTTAAAATCATGTTGCTATCGTTGCATTTTTTGTCGAGGCGTATCTCACTTGACGTTTTTCTGTCCAACAGGGGCGCGCGGGATTACTCGAGCGGTCTAGGGCGCTGCAGTCATGGACTGTGCGGTTAGTCCCGGCGGAGGTTCGAGTCCTCCCTTGGGCATGGGTGTGTGCGTTTCTCGTTAGGATAATTTAGGTTAAGTAGTGTGTAAGCTTAGGGACTGATGACTTCAGCAGTTAAGTCCCATAAGATTTCACACATATTTGAACATTTTGTCCAACAGGCAAGCAGTATCTCTGTCACAATGTGAAGTGTGTATGCTTTTCTCATCCGTTTCTGTTTACATTTTCTGTCTTGAACCATCTGATAATCATGCTTTATTATTCCTCGCTTTCTCTGACCAAAAAGGATTTTCACGTCATTGATTCCTTCTCTACTTTTGTCACAGATTTCTGTTAGGCGTCATTGCTCACATCCGACAGGAACGAGGCATTACCTAATGGTAATAAAACTGATATTTCTTAAATTCTTTATCTCTATTATTACATATATTTTCATTATTATTGCTCATGTACTGTACAAAATGTAATGTTGAGTAACTAATGATATCTTGTCTGCATATAAGTGAGAGGACCTAATGGCCCTCATCCTGCCATGTGCTATAAATTGACATCCATATAAGTAAATGATAAATTTGTCCTAGAGTTACTTCTTCATAACGTAAGACGTATCTTTTAGTTGATTTTTTCATTTATTTTATGAGGGTGATAGGTGTGTGGATTGCGAAAATGTTAGATTTTTTGTGTTTTCGGATGTTACTGTTTTCGCGTGTTGAACTCCACTGTTTTTCTGTGACTTTGTGGTAAGTAGGAGACGCGAATAAGACCTGTTGTACAGGGAAACACATGTGGAATATCCCTCGATGTCAAGGCACACATTCTGGCATCGTAAGAAGCACGGTAGCAGCTGACGCGAGGCGGGAGAGCAGGCTCGCGTTAACTCGGTACAGGGCACTGTTGTCGGGTAATTGGGGCACAAGTTAACAGGTAGACCGGCCGGGCAGCCAACGCCAGGCCTTGTCTATCGGCGCCGACAAGGGCCTCTGGCGACGGCCAAAGAGCAGGCGGCGGAGGCGATGGCGCCAGGCCGGGCTCTGCTCTACTGCTGTCGCCACCAGACGACGGGAGGCGTAATTTGGGTCTCGGCTGTCGGCTGCAGGGTGCAGGGTGCTTTACGTGAAGCAAGTACCAAGCTGAAACTCAGCCGCTGTTGGTCATGCCGCTAAAAACCACAAAGGGCTTCACGACTTTAGTGAATGAAGTAAGGAAAACCGAACACGACTTGTTACGCCGAGCGGTGTAAGGCGCTGCAGTCATGGACTGTGCGGCTGGTCCCGGCGGAGGTTCGAGTCCTCCCACGGGCATAGGTGTGTGTGTTTGTCCTTAGGATAATTTAAGTAGTGTGTAAGCTTAGGGACTGATGACCTTAGCAGTTAAGTCCCGTAAGATTTCACACACACACACGACTTGTTACGCAACCTGTTATGGCCTAACTGCAGTCCTCCCAAGAGCAGCAGGAAATGTTGCTTACTTGCTTTGGTGTACTTACGGTCAGCAATCAGCCGCCACACCAGCGCTCGAGTCTCACCGTCTGTCACGTCCTTGTACCCTCTTCTTCCTGTCCTGGAAGCACTCCTGCAAATGAGCCCTTAGCAGTACACTCTGTGAGAGTGTGGGTACTGTTCTGTCATTCTGCGCAACAGATTAATCTGAGATGTAGCCTTTACCCTGTGGCTCCTGCAAGGTGCAATTTTGCACCCCCACAGTACTAAAGATTTCAGACAGACGTTCCTAACTTTCTAAAGAGAAATTCCTGAAAAACTTTCACCAATAAATATCATCTGGAGTCGTCCGCTGTAAGGAAATGACACAAAATTCACATAATTTCTTATGTAACTAGTGGGATACTTGGGTACTGGAGTAGTGCTAGTTAGTGTAAGAAAAAACATGAAACTAACGAAAATTCATATTTATTTTTGCTAAAACTCTGAGAAATCACAATGGCTTAGTTATGAACCGAACAAGTTATTTCCGGGTTCTTTTCGGAATGTGAAGTTACCTCTCAAGGATAGGATTCGCTAATGATATTTCTATACAAAGTTTAAGCTTGTTGTTGACTTGGCGGGATGGCTGAGAGCTGCGCCTATTCATCTTGAGTAATTATCCATTAGAATGTTGCTAGGCACGGTCGAGGCTGTGACATCTTAATTATAATGAAGTGGACTGTTGTGGAGGAAATATGGGGCTCGCAATAGCTGTAGCGCACAATACCGTAAGCTGCGATGACTGCTGTCTGCACTGCTCGCTGCTAATAAATAAGATATATTTCGTTCTATATGGATTGATCTTCGCCAATCAAACTCTCCCTACGCCTTCATGAAGTCAAGGACTCCTATTCACCCCTAGTCTAACTATTGGCGTGGTACACCGGTCAGATAACCAGACCACCGTGATGCCGCTCAAAAATTCGCTCGCAGGCGTGTAACTATAACTATGTCCAGTCACACCGCACAATAAGTGTTGCGGCCAACACAGTGAACAACGCGTATCGCAAGGACTCAATATAGAGTCGCACTCCGATTCGCTCTCCCAGTGCTCTCCCACTGAAGTACTGAGGAGAGACTTGGTCCTCGCTCTTTGAGTACACGTACGAGCACACATGCTCTTGCTACATGTTCTCGCTCCAAGAGCGACAACGGAACGGCGACTCTCAATGCCAGACGTGAAAGGGTATATCTTTCGGTCTCTTCCGTTACTCCTTCAGCTCAAGGCATCAGAAATATTGTCTGCCAATCAGCATTGCTCTTCTAAAATGGGAGAATGACGTTTCGTTTAAGGTGATCAATCCGGAAATCTGTAGCATCCGCGTTTGGCGTTTGCTGTCTCCCTGTGAAAATCTCTGAAACTGCGTGCTATATTTGTAAAGAATGCGTGGGCTGGGCGCTCCCACACAATGTAGCGGAATTTGCTTTTAAACCGAACACGGGGTCGTTGCTCGTTTCACTCGGGTAAACGCTGTCTGCTCTGTGGGCGGTCGTGCGCCGAGATAGATAGGTTGAGTCGTCCTCTGAAAGGACCTACCCCCCAGCGTGTTGTTTGCTTCTCCCAAACTAAAAGCCTCTGCGACCGTCGCGTCTTGAATGTGTGTGTGTATGCCAGCCTCGAGTATTTCAATCCCGGAGCGCATTTGCGATTTACTAGTTATTTGCATATCGTTTACATGAATTTATACAACATTGACTTTATCTTATCGAGTTTGGGTTCGAATGAAACGTCTTGATGTGCGGAATATGATTGTGAGGGCGGAATATGTAAGCAATGAATGTCAGGAGACCACGACGTCGTACAACTCTTGCCACTGAAGAAGTACTCCGAATTGGAGAAAATGAAGAAGATGTATATGTATATACATACGCTGACGACATAGCCGTAGGTTCAACAGATACACAGAAGCTGCAGAAAATGATTGAGAAAATAGACAAACGGTGCAGTGAACACAAACTACACATAAACATAACAAAGGCAAAAATGGTGATTTTCAGAAGAGGAGACAAAATGCCCAAGAATGCGGAAATCAACATCAGAGGACAACAAATAAAAATCTCATCAGAATTTAAATACCTAGGGGTGACATTGCAACCAACAGCCAAACGCTTTACAAAACATACAACAGAAAGTGCAGCCGAAGCAATAATAGTAATACAGGACATCAAAAACATCCACCTACTCAGTCTAGAAACTGCCATGAAATTATTCAATGCAAAAATCTTGTCAATCCTGGCCTATGGAATGGAGGTTATATGGAACCTCCTGACAGAAAAAAATCTAGAAACACTAGAAAAGGTGAAATCTACTTATCTAAAAAGAGCACTAGGTCTCTCAAAGACAACAAGTTCTAGACTATTGTACTTGCTGTTTAGAGAGACATTCCTAATTGAAGACATCAAACTTCGATATTTGATGCCACACACCAGGGCTTCCAGAAAACAAGTGAAAATCATTTAGGACAAACGAGAAAAATATGGCCGGAGTTCTATGGCACCGAAGCAATGGTGAACCGCTCACGGACAGCACCAAATTTCGAGCTGCGACATGTCGTAACTAGACTTTCTACTCACGGCTTTCATCATCTAATTTGCAAAAACAAAACTTATCACGACCCAACCGCAACATGTGTATGTGACCTGTGTAACGAAGCCTGTGAACGATATAACATAGAACTCTGAAGTAAAAGAGTAAAATCCACAAATGAACATGCAAAAATGTAAAATGTAAATGTAAAATGTTAAGCAAAGTAACTCTATATGGCTATTTGGCTGCAACTTTATTAAATAAACTCCTGCAAATAAGGTCATTAGGAGTGACATCAGCGAAATGTATTACATCTGAAAATGATCAACCATACTCTCTCCCTCCTATCGTAACTTTCTCATCCTCTTCTGAAACCATTGCTAGCTCTGCCGTCTGCTGCCTCTTCCGTCCCGTGAGTGCTATACCTGCATCCAAAGGTGAAGGGTAAAATCCTCATTACATTTCAATTTACGATTACGCCATTGCTTACAGCTTTGCGTGCACTATTAATCGAACGGTTCACACAAACCCGTGACCCTTATTGATGATAAAAGAATGAGATCTTTTAAGAGTACGTTAAAATGCATGGAATGAGTTGATGTTTACACAGAAAGCAATACCAATTTCACATTTCATTTAGCTAGTTTTAAAGTAGTGTCAGTATTCTCAAGTTGTTCTTCCTAAAAAATTATCCGGAAATTCCAATATGAAGAACAAGTAAACTGTGGATAAATAAGGATAATAAAATCTCGTATAAGAGAAGGAGGGACAGTTATATTAAGGCCACAGTAAGTCAAGATCTGTCATTACTTGCATACTAGAAAAATCACTGTAGATTATGCAGTTAATGCGATTACATGTACATGGGGTACTGTCAAACGGGAAAAACGTCAGCCAGGCAGTGAACAAGACAATATAACAGTTAAACGAAATGACTGTTGCGTAATGAAACAATGACTAAAATGCAATGTTGCGACTAATAATTGACAAGTTGAATGTATATTTAAAAAAAACTTTCTAAATATAGTTGCAAAACTAGAGTTAAATTGTTTTATTGAAAAAATATGATTATATATTAAATATATCATTCTACAAAACATTAAGCAAATGGAAGTAGCAACAGTGCAATTAAGACGATTATAAAGTTTCTAAAGAAACAAAAGTTCATATGTTACGGATGGAATTTTAGACAGGATTCTCAAAAATTATTCCAACTCGATAAGTAATGTCCTTACTGAAATATACAAAGCGTCACTGGCACAGGAAGTTTTCCAGACGTGGTAAAATATGTAATTGTCAGACCGATCGGTAAGGAAGGTGGCAAGAGAGACCTAAATAATCATCGACATACTTCCTTATTCACATCTTTTTTGAAGATATTCTATAAAGTAATTGTATTCAACAGTAATCGTGCACTTAAGTGGATACTGTTTACTTACCTTGTAACAGTTTTGAATCCAGATGGGTTGTTAGACTGATGATGCTGTTTAAACACTCACCGAACCGTATGAATCTTAGCTAATAAAATTTCACCAGGTGGTATTTTTTGTGATATTTCCAAAGAATTTGACTGTTACCCTCAGAAAAAACTGAAGTATTCTGGAATTGATGGCTTTACACCCAGCTATACTGAACCATATTTAGCAAACAGAATGCTATAGGTTGTGCTGAATAATTCACACAATGTAGCAAGGGTAGAAAATTTTCGTGAGAAATCAGAAAGGGTGTCCAATAGGGCTCAATTTGAGTCCAGTCCTATTCCTTAAATATATGTGAATGAGCTTTCACTTAGCATTCACGTACCAGAAGTCGTACTCTTTCAGACGATACTAATCTTATAGTAAACCCAATTAGAGGGAGAGCAACAGAACAGATGGTCTTCGCCGTCTCTAGAATAGTGCTCGATCGCAGATAGGGGAAATGGCCGGTGCATTTGAAACATTCGAATAATGCGCCATTCGAGACTTCGCGGTTATCTTTCCCTTTTCGTTCTTGGAATTCCCTTTTATGGCCATTAACGGTTCTCTTAATCGAGTGGTGGGGAGAAGTTTTTGTTAGAATTTAAACACACCAGTGGTTCGCTCTTTTAGGCTGCTTCGTTTGGCCGTCCCCCTCACACAAGCGTATCTTTCTCGTGTTAACAGTAACACTCTCTTTCAACAGGTGGGTAGAGCTTTTCGTCAGTATTTAAACACGCCAATGATTCTCTCGCTTTTGGTTCAGCGTTTGACCATTTCTTTCGCGCAAGGCACATCCATGTCACACTCGAAGTAACTTTGTGTTTCTGGGAGGGGGGAGTTTTCTTTACCATATGATGTGCCCCGTACTGGAGCTTTACTCCTTCTGCCACAACGGTGTGTTAATGCTCTACTAGGTATACAGTCACCCAACTGTAGCTTCACATGGTATAGGGAATACAAGATCATAAGTGAAATAAAAACTCTTGACCCAGTTTCCTTCCAGAAGGACTTATGCCGTCTCGTCAAGGTAAAATTATCGTGGCAGAGTCTACAAGGAGCCACCGACATGATGCCCAGATGAGGCATTTCGTCAGTCTGTATGAAATTGACAAATAGTCAGCTTCTGTAGGAAGTGTATATAATGGTACATATAATACTTCTTTTATTTTGTTTTATTGACTACATTTTATAAACACGTAATTACCTTAAAATCTTACAAAAATATCTGAAGATATAGGTTTCATTGTATCTTTTGGTTTCTTTTAGTGTTCTGTAGCTCCGTCAGTACATACGTTACCCTTCTAGGATCGCTTTGTCGTCGGTCAGTCTGTTGCAGTCATATTTTATTAAGTACATAAAATATTTCTTCAATCTTCTGTCTCTACATATACAAACTTAAGTTCCCTGCTCGCTCTGTTTTCTACACCCAGACTAATCTAATGAACTACTGCAGAGATTTTCATACGGTCTATGAATTGCCGGGACCGATATCTTTCAAATATCGATACCGTTAACATGTAAAAATCTTTGTCATTCTTGATCCCGGAATGGATGAACTATCTATAAACTTAATAAATTTTGTACGAAACACTGATATTGCGAGGCCTACTCACGGTTTTCCAGTTTTTATTCAGTAAGAGAGCCTGTTTTGACTGCTCATACTGAGGAATCCGTGGCTAGGAGGTGATTCATCATATGACGGCATTACTGGTGGAATCACTTTCGTTTATGAGGCACAGTGTTAATGATAACTACTGAGAGACATTGATTGATACTGAGTAAGCTGTTATCTGTACTGTGTGCGTCCTTTCTCGGACAAACTAAGACAGTTTTTGGGTGTGCAAGGGACGCACATCGATGGGTCATCGGTGAAATAATGTATGTGCACGATATCACATATGAACATTTGGAGGATTGTGCTTTAATGTCTGTAAGCTTCGAACCGTACCTTGCCAGTCAATGAACTGAAGCTGTTACGCTAGTGCAATGGAGTAGGGCATCATATACCCGAACTTTTTCCGTAAATACGTCAGTAGCACGTGTTTCGAGTTATGCACACATTGTAAGTTAAATTTCACAACACCAATCTGTGACGGTATAGGAATCGTATCAGTGTATGCAATAAATACATGTCGGATCTGGAGACATTATTTTCAACGCGGAATCGCCGAGTACCAGAAACGTCGGCACATTGCCTCGAATGCTATCATCACCTCCCAGTGACCTTTATTTCATGTCTCTCTGGTTATACTGAACTGAGATATAGATAAACTGTAGCTTTACTGAGTACATTTCATTTTCCATATTTGATGTACATTTACCGTACGATGTTATAACACTGATTTTTGAAGGCTAGCCTTACGCTCTAACAGCAATGAAAAAGGGCTGTTCCCTGGAGAGCAAATGGTGTATGAAAGATGTAATTTAGAGGACTTCTTTTTCAACTTCGGTACGACCAGTACTGAAATTTCACTGCATTAACGAGATCTGTAAGAGTGCTGCGTTGTAACGTTGCCCGTCATTGTACAAGATAGTGTAACTTACTGAAATGTGTCAAATGTGGGCCCGTCTACGATAACGAATGTAAAGAAAGCTTTTAGGGAATGTTTTAGGGATCCTGAACTGTTAACTAAAGCGCACGCGCGCGCGCGTTTATGTGTGTGTGTGTGTGTGCGTGTGTGTGTGTGTGTGTGTGTGTTTGTAATATTTAGGGCACCTCCAACGAATTCCAACGAAATTACAGGAAAACGTGAACGATGACGGATTTATCGAATTCTGCGACACGGCCCTTGTCAATTTCCACGGTTTTCTAATTAATGTAACTGCATGTTATGGTAGAACATAATCAAAACCCTCCAGGCAGTGCTTCGTACTGCCACATATGTGCAGACTCCCTACTTCTGTATAAAGACCCAGCAATTAAATAAAGAGGTAATCGTTCCATTAACGAACAGTCTTAGCGCAATTATTTCCACCTTTTTACTTCTTTGGTATGCATTGCTGGTGAACTGAACAAATCTGGAGTTTACAGAAAGGAATTTAGTGACTCTTCCTGATACAGAACTGACAGAATTTCTTGTCACTCGTTTACGAAAAGACAACAAACTCTTTTAAGAGTTGTTAACTGAATATTAGTTGTTTGATTGAAAGTATTGTAAAGAAAAGAGCATACCATTCTTTAACAGTTTCATTCACAAACTATAAAATTATCTTCTGAGGTCAAAGTATTTTCGAAAATACTTTTTCCACTACATTCAAAGTTAGCAGTTCTACTTCCAATCATTACAAATTATTCTTAATTACAATTCACTTTTGATTATGTTATTGTAATTGATGTGTAGCATGTACAGATGCGATACTCTGCAGCCACTACCCAGGTGAGGTGCAGCTGAAGCAGATGTTTTTAAAAAAAACTGATAAGTAAAATCATGCTCTCCAGTGCATAAGTTGTGTATTAAGTGTCTTCTATTTCATATAAAATGTTGTTCCACTCTTATTTTTTTCTTAAATCAACAGTAATGTCAATAATTTTTGCAACAGTACTATCGTATAAATGTAGTGTTTGTTCCATATCCCTCCCGACATTTTCTCTGTTAATTTGTAAAGAAGTAATCACACTTGATCTCACTCCTTCGGTGAAAAATCCATGTTCCGCCAATTCGGATTTCCCATGTAATAAGTAATTCAAGTTATGAAGTTCATACATTCGCAAACCACCACTACGTGGCATGTGCACGTATCTATGATTAATAAGCTTTCTTCTGAACGATCGACAGCCCTAGCAGGCGCTGCATTCTAATCTGACAACGGCTGTACACTCACATACGGCTTGTTTGATGTACACTATGACGCGTGTTGCATGGCTCATAAGCGACAGGGTATTTCCAGATTTCGAGTGTCTGAGTGCTTTTATTCGTGTATGCACACTTATTATTCAAAAATATTGCTACAGTGTGCTTGGGAACCGTATTTAATTTCGTAAAATGATGTTTATTCTTGACTCTGCTTTTTGCATGCTGAAAAATGTACATGGCTAGTATATGATGAGTTACAGCCTTAATGGTTTCGAGTTGGAGAGTAAATTGAATTTCATTGCTTTTTCGTCAGAATCCCACACGTGGAATTATACTTTCAAACTTCAAGGGGAGTGTGGGAGCAGAGAGGGTACTTTGCGCCCACATATGGAATATATTGTAATCCAGGCAATTACTTTATATTTTAAAATTTTCATTAAGTTATTTTTTGTTTTTAGCGAATTTTTCTATCAGATTGTATAATTTTTTAAACTTTCAATTTAAACTTAAGCCTAAAATTTAATTCTAAAAAGTAGTTGTCACTCCCACAGTGACTGTCGTATTCAATATTTTCAAGTTCAGGTCCTTAATTACATGTTAGTATCTCTCAAAAAGGTATAGTATGAGTAAAATTCAACAACGATTACCGAAATATTAATTTTTAATTTTTTTGCGGTGGTCGTATAGTACTGCCAGCTTGGTAGAACACATTACTGAAAATGCACTGATATTTCTAAGATTGTTGTAATTTTGGACCCTACTAATATATCAGTACTTGTTGAAAAAGTACGTTGGTAATATAAATCAACATCAGGGAACGAATATTATTAACATCTTTTACGTTGGGCATAAAGTACCCCATCCCTCAGTAATGTTCGTTAAGACAAACGCGTTGGTATTCGAAGCATTAATCGTTTTTTACGATTACTACTAAGTTAATTCGTTGTAACATAATGATATTCGGTCACAACTTTAGAACAGGTCATTTAGAGTATTCATATTTAGGACAAACCATACCGCTGCGCTATAAGGCCAACAGCACATTGCCAGCACTAACGAATTAGGCATTTAGTCATTATTAATGGTGATAGATGTTGGAATGTCAGCTTGTAAATATTCAGAACAAAAATTCCTTTTAGAATTCACCAATGAGGATGAGAAAACGTAATTTTGAACACAAAAACGACAACACAGTTATCAGGAAAATTAAAATAAAGTACAGCTCGGGGAACGTCCAAACAATACACCAATGATGACATGCAGTAATAATGTAGAAGAAGAAACAATAACAGAAAATCCGACAGAGTATACCCAAACTGGTGAAATACGTCCGGGGGTTAAACCGACAAAATATTCTGTTCTTCCGAGATGGAGGACCCTCTTTAATGCAGTATTAAGCATGGGAACTTAAAAAACCATTATGTAGGAGTAGAAATAACATTATGTAACAACTTAACCAGCCGTTTAGTAAACTGTTAAATGAACTGAAGCTTTGGTGTCATTTCTATCTCTGAAGATCTCCACCTCAGCTGTAGACGAAACGTTAGGAAGAAAAAAATATTCATAGACCATGCCCATATCACATGAAAGAGTCTCCAACAAATACGAGTAAGTATCTCTCCAAATTGAAAAATCTACGTTAATTCCTAATTTTTTCGTAGTAGTATGAAGTTAATTCTAATGTTATATTCCTATAAAATGGACAGTTATCATTTCTGAAATGGAATTGTTGTTGATTTTCACTTCTGAAAGAGGCAATTTTAAACTCTCTGTATCTTAAACTGTTGTAACTGTACGCATGAAAGTTGCTGAAGTTATGACATATACTAAATGTGACGCCATAATTTCTCATCTATACATTAAGGCAAAGTGGTTCATAATGTGTTTAGTTTTACAATAAGTCATGTCACAAATACCGACATAATGACTAGAAAAATAATGAAAATGATTGAACATTATTTAAAGTCTAATGCTTCGTTACTGAAATACACATCCTATTAAAATTTTAAATCTGTACCTTTTGTACTTTACGTGAGTTCAAAATTATGAAAAAACTCGTTTTTATAGTATACTGTAAATAGTATCATCCTTAGACTCCTAATAAATTTAAATTTATGGTATTAATTTATGTATAATTATATTAACAAGTAATAATTTTTATGACGTGGTACTGCACAACAGTTAACCGCAGAGGTTGACCTAAATTCAGGTGCGGGGTCCAGGAAGAAACGCAGGGGACGAGAAAGCCACGCTCTCAGCTTCCTCACCAGTTTTGACAGCTTCGTAGCACATGGCTGTTGCATTAATGTTTTGCCAACATTCAAACAATATATTGGACGCCATTTCTGAAAGGGTTAAACGTACTAAATGTTTTATATGTACTAAATATATTGTAGTTCCAAATTTTTCAAATCAATTACTGCTTACGTAGAGTAGTAACACTGTAAGGAATAAGTTATTTTAAACGAACCTACATAGCTAGTGAGGGAGTGTAAACATCAATAAAGAAGTCGACAATTGTGCGGCTGCTGTTATAAACACCACCGTGAAGGTAACTATAAGCAGACCAAACACATGTTGCCAAGGTTGTTACGACTACGCCATAGAAGTTACCACAGGAATCCTTTACACGTCATTCATACAGTCCCGATCCCTCCACATAAAATTCCTTTATATTTGGAGGCCTGAAGAAGTCATTCATGACCACTGATTTCCTTCGAACAAAGAGGTGCTTTCCTGGTACAATCATGGTTCCGCAGGGTTCTTGTCAGCGTGCCTAATTTACAACATCCTTATTGGGCATCGAATTTATAATGCTTAGATTATGTTATTTTTCGGTTTACAGCTTTACATCGTCCCATTTCATACAGTGCTTTGCTCCAGAGGTACAGCCAGGAAAAAATTTATTCCTGAAGTTCACGCTGATGTTCGATATAAGTACACTTGTTTCACGAGGAATGCTCTATTAATCAGTGGACTCCTGCTTATCTCTACATTTGCATCTACATAGCTTCTCTGCAAGCCATCGTTCGGTGCGTGCTGGAGGGTACCCTGTACCACTACTAGTTGTTTCCCTTCCTGTTCCACTTGCAAAAGAGCGAGGGAAGAACCACTGTCTGTATGCCTCCGTATGTGCCCTCAAGTCGCGTATCTTATTTTCGTCGATATATATTTATGCGGCAGTAGAATCGTGTAAAAGGCAGCTTCAAATGCCGGTGCTTTAAATTTTATCATAGTGTTTCTCGAGAAGAACGTCGCCTTCAGTACCAGGATTCCCATCTGAGTTCCCGAAGAATCTCAGTAACACATTCATGTTATTTGAATGTTCGAACCAACCGGTGACAAGCCATGCAGTTCGCCTCTGAATCACTTCGAAGTCTTCCTTCAGTCCGACCTGATACGGATCCAAAACACTCGAGCAGTACTCAAGAATAGGACGCATCAGCGTCTCTTTTACAGGTGGACCACTCTTTCCTAAAATTCTCCCAATAAACCGAAGTCGACCATTTGTCTCCCCTACCTGAGTTCTCACATACCCCCTCCATTTCATATCGCTTTGGAACGTTATGCCTATGAATAGGACGCATAAGCGTCACTTTTACAGGTGGACCACTCTTTCCTAAAATTCTCCCAATAAACCGAAGTCGACCATTTGTCTCCCCTACCAGAGTTCTCATATGCCCCCTCCATTTCATATCGCTTTGGAACGTTGTGCCTAGATATTTAAGCAACTTAACTGTGGCAAGCAGGACACTAGTAATTCTGTATCCGAATATTACAGGATTGATCTTCCTGCTAGTTCGCATTAACTTACAATTTTTTCACGATTAGAGCTAGCTGACAGTCATCCCACCAAGAGGAAATTTTGTCTAAGTCGTTTTGTACCTCCCAACAGTCACTCAACTCCGACACCGTACCACACACCACAGCATTATTTGCAAACAACAGCAGATTGCTCCCCATATTGTGTGGCAAATCATTTATTTATATAGAGAAGAACAGTGGTCCTATCACACTTCCTAAGGGCAATCCTGATTACACTTTTGCCTGTGATGAATACTCGCCGTTGAGGACAACGTACTGGGTTGTATTAATTAAGAAGTCTTCGAGCCACTCACATATCTGTGAACTCATTCCATACACTCGTACCTTCGTTAAAAGCCTGAAATGGGCCACAGTGCCAAATGCTTTCCAGAAATCTATAAATATAGAATTTGTTAGTTGCCTTTCAACCTTAGTTCGCTGTATATCATGTGAGAAAAGAGCTTTCTGACGAGCAATTCTTTCTAACAGCGTTCTGGTTCGTGGACATAAGATTCCCAGTCTCAAGAAAGTTTAATTTATTCAGACCGAGAATATGTTCAAGGATTCCGCAGCAAACCGCAATTATGGATATTGATCTGTAATTTCGCGCGGCCTCTCTTTTACCCTTCTTATATGCTGGAGTCACTTGAGCTTTTTCCTAGTCCTTTGGAACTTTGCGCTGGGCGACAGGTTCACGATAAATGCAGGCTAGGTAAGTGTCCAATGCCGTAGATCACCTTTTACTTCGTCCTTCATGCTTCTAGGTTGAAATATTCCATCACTTCGTCTGCTACATGATCCACATAACTGATGTCACATTTCTCGCTCATCTCATTTCCACTACACGTAATCTATTCTGTCTTTCTTTGATTTACTCTCAGTCGGTACAATGTGTTCCATAGGTTCATTAAAATTTTTATCCCATTCAACAAATTCTATAGTTCTTTCTCCCTTCCAGTTTCCATAGCAGTACCATCAGCGAATCTTATCACTGTCATCCACTCAATCTGGAAACTTTATCTCCCTATTAAGAGGCAGTGGAGAAGAAATGTAGCCCTGTTTTACACATCTGTTTATCCGAGTACTTGTTTTCCACTGTTATTTTTGGCATGGATGATTTATGGCCTATTTATGACCCCATAAACCCCGAAATTGCTTAACCTGAACAACATTCAATTGGGTGTACATAAAACCGGACAGATGCCAGTAGGACACGTACTCTGTGGGTTCCGCACAAATTAATTGCGTATACAAACAGTGATAGTAATAATAACAATAATAATAATAATAACAGTAATAATAAATTTTTGAGGCTCAACGGCCTGTTGCAAGTCTTTCTATTGGTCGACAGTTTGGTGTCATGCGTGTCACTAATGGACCGCAGTTCTGCACACCAACCACGGCTTGCAGCCACGCATTTGCTTGCTAGTCAACCAGGCCCTATTGGAGTACAGGTCGTTCATCAACAAGTTTCCATGAGTGAGCTCGTGTGTATCAAAATATGTGATGTGTAAGGACATATCTTTTGATTAAATTGATATAGAAGCATTACTCTGTCCAGTTACATCAACATGACCACCTGCCAAAATCTTAAGAAACAGCTTTTGCAGCGTGGACCGCTGAGAGACGTTTAGGAAGAGAGTGGTGTTGGTGGTAAGTTCCTTTGGGACCAAACTGCTGAGATCATCGGTCCCTATTCTTACACACTACTTAATCTAATTTATACTAAAGACAACACACACATCCACGCCCGAGGGAGGATTCGAACCTCCGACGGGGGGAGCAGCGCGAACTGTAGCAAGGCGCTCCATACCGCGCAGCTACCCCGTGCGGCTAGAATACTGTCTGTGAGGTTCTGGAAGGTACCGCTTGGGATGCAGAGCCACATCGATTCCATTCCCGTTGCCAGCTGCACTAGGTTTCTCGTTTAAGGATCCTTGACCCATACAGACCGTCCCACAAATTCTCGATTGGGTTTATATCTGGGGATTTTGGTGGCCGGGAGAGTACGGTACACCCATCTTCGAATCAAGAGCGTAAACTACGCGCTGTCTGACATGTTGTACTGTCCTGCTGGTAGAAGCCATGGTGCTGAGGAGAAACAAACTGCTTGTGAGGTCGAACATGATCCCCGAGTTGAGTGGCATTCTTGAGAGGATCCATCGTGCCTTTCAGGATGACGAGATCACCCACGGAATGACACGAAAACATTCTGCAGCCCATGGCAGTCCGTTCTCCGGCATGGATCGTTCCCATGACGGTTCAAATGGTTCAAATGGCTCTGAGCACTATGGGACTTAACATCTGTGGTCATCAGTCCCCTAGAACTTAGAACTGCTTAAACCTAACTAACCTAAGGACATCACACACATCCATGCCCGAGGCAGGATTGGAACCTGCGACCGTAGCAGTCGCGCGGTTCCGGACTGAGCGCCTAGAACCGCGAGACCACCGCGGCCGGCATTCCCATGATAGTTTCAGGTTGTTTGGTATCAAACCTTCATCGCTGTACACACCAACAACCATCTTTCCAATGGAACATAAAACGTGCTTCATCTATAAATGCAACTTGTCACCAGTTATCAGACTTCCAGTTGCGGTATAGCATGAAAATTACGGCCTTCGTAGCCGATGAACAGTAGTCAGCAAGGGTGCACGAACGAGGCGCCTGCTGATGAGGTGAGTACGCAGCAACATTCTCTGCACGGCCTCTGCGAAGACACTGTTGGTAGCCCTATGCTTCATCTGGGCTGTTAGCCTCTCAACAGTTGCACATATATTCGTCCGGACTCATGTCGGCAGCAGTCGTTCAACTCTGTCTCCTATGGCCCGTGGTGTACCACAATTATCTCGACGCCAGTTCTGGATAGCGACGTTTCGCCATTCTCGGTATACTTTATCCAAAGCAGTGCGTGAACACTTCAGAAACCTAGCCGTATAGGAAATGCTTCCACCCTTGTCAATAAAGTCAACTATGATGCCCTTTTGTACGTCAGATTGCCGGCCACTGTGGTCGTGCGGTTCTAGGCACTTCAGTCTGGAACCGTGTGACCGCTACAGTCGCACGTTAGAATCCTGCCTCGGGCATGGATGTGTGTGATGTCCTTAGGTTAGTTAGGTTTAAGTAATTCTAAGTTCTAGGGTACTGATGACCTCAGAAGTTAAGCCCCATAGTGCTCAGAGCCATTTGAACCATTTTGTACGTCAGATTAATCGCTCCGTTTCCGAATCACTACTAACGCACTGTTTTCCGCGTAAGCCCCGACACGCTTTATAAGCCATCGCCTACTAGTGTCCCACATGCCGTCTGCGAGTGGTTACTGCACGTTGACGTCGAAAATAGGCGATAGTCACATTAATGTTACTTGAACTGTATTTACACCATGAAGGACCCATAGACCTCGGTGTATTCCATTAATTTCAACTTGTTATCTGCATGTGTTAGTTAGAAATCGCGGTCATACTAGACGGACAGACAAACAGACGGACAACAAGTGGGAAAAAGAACTTTTTACTCGTATAATTACAAATTAACGATTTTCTGAGTTTTTCCGTTACTTATACTGTGAAAATTTTCTTCTCCCCAAATTTTATGTTTCTAGGTCAACACGAAGTATCCTTTACGTTTTGATGAGTGAGCTTGCGAGTACCAAAATACGTGACATAAATGGTTGTACTTTTAATTGCCCCGGCCGCTGTGGTCGAGCGGTTGTAGGTGCTTCAATCTGGAGCCGCGCTGCTGCTACGGTCGCAGGTTCGAATCCTGGCTCGGGCATGGATGTGTGTGATGTCCTTGGGTTTGTTAAGTTTAAGTAGTTCTACGTTCTATGGGACAGATGACCTCATATGTTAAGTCCCATAGTGCTTAGAGCTATTTGAACCATCTTTTAATTGCATTGACTTTGAAACTTACAATTCTTACACCTTCGAGACCGTAGCCCATAGTATGTGACACAAAACTGATACATCTTTCGGTTCCTGCGAGGAAGGAGTCTTAAAAGTCAGATATACATTCACACAGACAGACAGGAGGATAACAATTAATTCTATAAGGTTTCTTTTCTACCCACTGAGATACAGAATCCAAAAGGATTTCGACATAAAAATTATCTTATCAATAGATGAGATACTATGTTCGAGGGAAACTAATTGGATGTAACACTATTTTATACACTACCAGCTACATAACTCAATTACGTCAGTCTGCTCCGTACCTTAGTGCACTGACAACTGTATTGTAGCTCTTTGTTCCGACACGAAAGCAACTGACTGCTACCTGATGTGTTGCAAGCTGTTTCATTTGTGGAATAAAAGCTTTTAGGGGACTTGTCGATACCGCGCTGCACTCTTATCTGTAAACTGTCTGTCACCTGGAGCGGCTGTACGCCTATGACAGCTGTCACGGGACAGCGCCTCTCATTCGATTCGTTCTGCCAAAACGTGACAGTGTCAACAGGCACCCCGCGTGCACTCCCGAAGCAACAGATACTGCTGCGAAAAGCCAATTTAAGCTCTCGTGGTGCGCTCCCAACAGCCTTAACAACCTACTCTGTCTCTCCGAATGAATGTGTTGGTACGAGTTTGCCTGCGTGCATGAATACCATCTCTCTCTCTCTCTCTCTCTCTGTGCGTGTGTGTGTATGAGTGTATGTGTGTGTGTGTGTGTGTGTGTGTGTGTGTGTGTGTGTGTGGGTGGGTGGGTGTGTGCGTGCGCGTGTGTGTGTGTGTGTGTGTGTGTGTCGATGTGCATGCACGTGCGGTCACATATACATTCTTGTAATGTGAAGTGGAAAACCAGCAGTTTGCACTTTTCTGTTGTGCATGAACTACGAGTTTCTCTCCCGCCTTAATCGATAAAGTTTTGATATTATTCTTTCCATCCTTTTACCACCAAAATAAAAAAAGGGAGTGTAGAAAATATTATTTTTATTGTCTATTACTAAATAGCTCCCGCGCAGGTTAAAGAAAAGCTCCTGAGCCCGGATTCAGAACAAGGGGCACAAATGTCTTTTGTAAAGGCTTAAAGTAAGCTCCCAATATCTATCTTACATTAGTTTTAACGCAACGGATAATGCGATTTCGCGCGAACATGTCAGGGAAGACAATGAGTCATGAGTCATTCCAGGTATCAGGATTTTACAAATTTTGGCGGCAACCATTTGGAGCACATTTATCCATTCGTCTCATAGACAGTTACAGTAAATCATACTCGAATATATGGTCGCTTGTTATCTGACTGGAGCAGAATTATATGAGTACAAAAAGTGACATGTGTGGTTGTAACAATACTAATTGCCACCGGATGAAGCTAAAATGTAAGTCACATACAAAGTCGTACAGTTAGTAAATAGTAGGCAACTGCATCGACTGCTGGCTGCTAAGTGCAAGCTGAGCAAAGAGGGAACACGTCGGATTGTGGGGGAATGCCTTATCAAAGGCACAAGGCACAAGGCACAAACTTATTTTTTTATATAGATAGGTAATGTACAGGCTCTGGTTAATGTGTTTGGGAATGTCAAAATATGTACATAAATGGCCGTATCTTTTGATATCATAAATTCAGAAGATTGAATTTTTTACACCGCTGAGAGACCGTAGACCTTACTATTCTACGTACATTTCGTCTTATTACCTCAGCCCACTCCTGAAAGCAATTACACAGGTATCGGGGGATGTGTGGAGGTGACTCCCAGCGGTTTTATAGGTCAGAGGGTTAGGGAACGTGCAGAAAGGGCTTCATCTTCAAATTTTGCAGTACGAACTCAGGAAGAGGGTCGACATAGGAACAACCAGTCTCTGTTGATCTATTGTGGAAGTGGGACAGTGGCTAATCTTATATTTATCAAAGAAATTTCCCAAATAGCTATGCAAATTGAGAAGTTATATTATTTTATTTTAGCCACCAGTTTCGGCGATGCAATATGACATCTTCAGGCACCACAGTTGCTGTCAAGTCATCGAAGGAGGCACTTGCGAATTCACGACATCCAGAAATAGATGACCCCAATCTACCAATATCGCAAATTTTCGGGATGTGCGTATGGGGCCTGAAGACGGCATATTGAATAGCCAAAAGTGGTAGCGAGAATAAAATAAAATAACTTCTCGAGTTTCACGTCTGTTTGGAGAATTTGTTTGTCGGAAAATCAGTACTGTGTTTGTAAACTGTAGTAGCTGTGTTGTAAAAGAATCAGAGCTCCAAGCGCTGATAGAAGTCACCGAGTCTCAAATCTTTATACCTATGGAAAGCTGACCGGAAATTAGTTCAACCAAAATTTTTACAAAGGAGCTAACCATGTTCAGATGGAATTGATCAAATATAGTTGGTGGTTCAGAGTTTATCATGTAGTGAAATGAAAGTAAGTAGTTCCTGTGAGTTGGTTTTGGTAGAGGTATGCTTGAGAACTGGAATAAATTAACAGCGGGCAATTAATAATTGATTCCATTTACCGACATTCGACTTACATGATACAGTTTCTGTACACTCAATAAAACCTTAGTGTCATTTAGACAGGTACCTCACTCATACAATTATAGTTAATACCAATAAGCGTATACCAGATGAGGTTTAAATACAGAGAAACAGTATCGATAGCAGTTCAGAGATATATACCAAATAAATTAATAAGAGATGGTACTTATCGCCCATGGTACACAAAACACGTCAGAACACTACTGCAGAAGCTACCAAAAAAGCATGCCAAATTTAAAACAACGCGAAATCCTCAAGATTGGCAAAGTTTTACAGAAGATCGAAATTTAGCGCGAACTTCAATGCGAGATACTTTTGATAGTTTCCACAAGGAAACTACGTCTCGAAATCTGACAGAAAAGACAAACAGATTCTGGCCGTATGTAAAGTGTATCCGTGACAAGACACAATCAGTTCCACTGAATGATAACTGTGGTGGTGTTATCGACAGCGCCACTAAAACAGAATATCTAAACATTGTTTTCGAAATTTCCTTCACAAAATAAGACGATGCAAATATTCCAGAACTAGAAAGAAGAACAACTGCCAACATGAGTAATTTAGAAGCAGGTATCTTTGGTGTAGTGAAGCAGCATGAAAAGCTTCCGTTCCAGATTGTACACCAGTCAGATCCTTTTCAGAGTGTGCTCTTAGGATAGCGCCATGATTAGCAATCATATACAACCGCTCTCTCGTAGAATGATCCGTACCCAGAGCCTGGAAAGTTGCACAAGTCACGCCAATACGCAAGAAAGGAAATTTGAGTAATCCGCTGAATTACAGGCCCAGTCTCTAACTTCGATTTGCAGTGGGAGTTTGGAACTTACACTGTGCTCGAACCTTATGAACTGCCTCTAAGAAAACGATTTATTGACTGATGGTCTACACGGTTTCATAAAATATCGTTCTAATGAAACAGAAGTCGATCTTTATTCTCATGAAATAATGAGTGCTTTCGACAGGAGATACCATATTGATTTCGTATTTTTAGATTGACAGAGCGCTTTTGACACCGTTCTGCGTAAGCGTCTTGTAAGCAAACTGCGTGCCTATGGAGTGTCGTCTCAGTTGTGTGACTGGATTCATGATGTCTTGTCACAAAGACCACATTTCGTAATAAGTGACGGAAAATCATCGACAGAAACAGAAGTAATATCTGGCGTTCCCAAGGAAGTATTATAGGATCACTGTTGTTCCTAATCAACTCAAACCATTTAGGAGACAAACTTAGCACCCCTCTTAGATTGTTTTCAGATGATGCTGTTATTTACCGTCATTTAATGTCATCAGACAATCAAAACGTATTGCAGAATTGTGTACACAAGTTATCTGCATGGTGAAGGAAGTGGCACTTGACTTAATTCATGATAATAGTGAATTCACACACTCAAATTGTAAGTAGGCTGTTTATGTTTTCTTATTGGCAACGTTACGTAGCGCTCTGTATGAAAATCACTGGCTGTGCTGTGTGCAGTCTGTGGCTAGTTTGCATTGTAGTCTGCCATAGTAGTGTTGGGCAGCGGCAGCTGGATGTGAACAGCGTGTAGCGTTGCGCAGTTGGGGGTGATCCGCCAGCAGTGGTGGATGTGGGGAGAGAGATGGCGGAGTTTTGAAATTTGTCATGAACTGCTATATACATTATGACTATTAAGGTAAATACATCGTTTGTTCTCTATTAAAATCTTTCATTTGCTAACTATGCATATCAGTAGTTAGTGCCTTCCGTAGTTTGAATCTTTTATTTAGCTGGCAGTAGTGGCGCTCGCTGTACTGCAGTACTTCGAGTAACGAAGATTTTTGTGAGGTAAGTGATTTGTGAAAGGTATAGGTTAATGTTAGTCAGGGCCATTCTTTTGTAGGGATTTTTGAAAGTCAGATTGCGTTGCGGCAAAAAATATTGTTTATCAGTTTAAACACAGTCATGTAGAAATTGTTCAAAGGGGACGTTTCATATGTCGACCCTTAGCCGAGGATACCTTACTGGAATCTTCTCATTTTTTTCTTGTAGTTTGTGTAATTAGTGTAGCTATTGTTTATTGCTAGCGCGTAATTGTAGAGAGAATCTCCTTTGTAGTTGCAGTCTTTCATTGTTGTACAGTAAAACAGTTGTGGCATGCATGTAGATTTGCACCAAGTATTTCCCAGCTGCGCTTGCAATTAACTACATATTATTTTCAGTGCTATGTTAATGTGTTCTCTTATATTTGCTCTTCAAATTGTGCTGTTCTGTGTTATCGTGTAAAATATTGTGATAATAATGGCGTGTGAAAAACGTAACACTAGGCTCCAAAGTAAACTGAGAAATAATAGTGACGACGAGTGTAGCTTACCAGCACCGCTGTTTAATGAATTAACAGACATTCAAAGTAGTAATTTGGTAACTGTGCATAAGGAAATGGAGCGGGCGTCAAATAATGGTGTAGACAGTGAAACAGGTAGTGAACAGGGAAGCATTATCGATCGATCGGTCGGCAACAGCTCTCCTCAGGAATCGGGAATGACAGAACACAATATTGCAAATACTGTAGACTCAGGTTTTGGGTTCTCACCGTTTTCTCGAATGAGTCAAGACACATTTTCCGTTTGTCAAAATGTGAATGTTGCCGGTGCAAATTCACTGCCGAAAAGCACTGAGGAACATGTTTCAGACACCAGTGCATTGTTATTGCAATTAATGCAACAAATGGGACAAAAGCTTCAAAAGTTAGGCACAATGGAACAAAATCTTCGAAAGTTAGACACAATGGAACAAAATCTTCAAAAGTTAGACACAATGGAACAACACCAGAGACAAACACAGCAACAGTTAGACGCAATGGAAGAAAAGCTTCAAAAGTTAGACTCAGTGCAACATACGCTTGAACAAACACGTGAAGATTTAACTACTGAGTTACATAACATTGAATTGAAATGTCAAAAAGTCTGTAATGACGTAAAAACACAAATTTGTGAGCATTTCCAACCTATTTTTTAGCGTCATGAAAATGCATTACAGAATCACGAAGCAGCCATAAAAGAACTGCAAACTATTGTTCATGAAAATCACGACACCTTGCAAGCTAAAATTGACTCAGTTGCATCTACCGATTCGGTTACGCAACTTGCAAAAACTCAAGAAAACTTAAAGGACACAGTAGATACGATTTCAACACAAATGGACACTCTGAAACTTGGTTCAGAAAAACACACTGAGGAAATAAGTACACTATCGGAGAAAGTAGCCGAACTTTCGGATCAGTTCGCTAACTTATCTGCAAAGGTAGATGATGATCTGAATGACACAAGACCTGTAGCCATCACCGACACAGAAGAGTTTGAACAAATTAAGAAATTCAAACATAATCAGAATCAAATTAATACGCAATACAAAAGAGATATCCGGGAAGTACAAGATCAGTTGGCACAAGTAATACAAAAATTTCATATTTCAGAGGACACTCGCGCTCCAACACGGGAAGAGGAACTTAGAAATACGGAAAAGCCACAAAATAATAACACAGGGCATTTCGGAAATTATGAAAGAAATTGGCAAGGTGCACTGAATTTTGAAATGGAACCGCCGAAACGACGTAACAATGACCGATATACGACTCGCCGACATGATGATTTTGACTATAAGCTGTTCACTACTACACGTAAATTTAAAACATTTAAGAATTCTGGCAACGACATTCATCCACAAGTGTGGCTCCATCAATTCTATCATTGTTATCCTCCCAATTGGTCATTAGAGCACAGATTAGAATTTATGTGTGGCTACTTAGAGAATGAACCAGCTGTAAGAATGCGATCGGTCATTCACGATTGCCACAATGAAGGAGATTTTTATCATGCCTTCCTCTCAGCATATTGGTCTCAAGCTACACAAGACCGAGTAAAACATAGCATCATAATGATGAAACATTTCGAACAATCTGAATTTTCCAGTCTTGTGAAATATTTTGAAGACATGTTTGCACAAGAATCTGTACCTGACAAACCCATACAGACCCTCAGAACTCATCCGCATTTGCTTAATCACATTACCTGAACATTTACGACATATTGTTTTAGCAGAACGTTGCAAAGAAGACATCGAGGCTTTTCAGGGACTGTTACAAGTACTGGAAATTGACACTGACAATCGGGAAACGCGGAAACAGGAGCACAACAATTACAGATCACATCCGTCACAATTCCGCGATGACAGAAATAATATACGACAAGGCTATTCTTTCAACGTAAAACGTGACCGAAACAGAGACCACCCGTATGACAACCGTTGGGAGAGTAGTAATAATTACAGGGAAAGATCACCTCTCCGCGGTAATGACTATCACAGAGACAATCAGAGAAGCAGACAATATGGGAACCAAAATAATTATTATCAAGGGAGACAGAATAACTTCAGATGCAATGGTCCAGCGCGCAGTTACGATTCAGGGAGAAATTCTCCACCACGTGACCGACAAGGAAGAAACTACAGAATCTACCAACATAACGACAAACCTGAATTGCATCAGAACATGCGGGATTCAAACAGAGCAGGGCCCTCTCGACAAAGTGAATTTGTAGAAGGTAGGTCTCCAAACCCCAATAACGACGCGCGCCAACAAAGAAACAGACAATGACTCGCACCGCAGGCAGCCACCTGCGCTCGCTGGCTCAGGGAAAAATAACATGGACGCTAACCTTGAGCAAATTTTAGCATTCCTTACCGACATATACAACATGATAATTGCTTTAAAGTTGAAACTCTGCGTACTAGGAAGAGTAAAGGATTGCACCACATTTCACTTGTAAAACCGTTTATTGAAAGATAGTCAGCTTTTTAACTTTGTCTTTGCCATATAACTTTTCACTTTACATTGCTAGTATGCTTCGTCAGACTTAGAATCTGTTAACATACAACAATGTTTGAAGTTAAATATCCAATCAAGAACCAAGAGAACTTATTTAAACAGAAATTATGAATGCATTGTTATAGTGAACAGACGTCACAGTGTTATTGTGTGTGTACATTCTTGCTTGTTAGTTGCACGATTATATAATGACTATAAGGCTTACATACTTAGAACATTTACCAGTACCGCTAATGAGATTTTAATGCAACATTTTGGTTTAATTGAAAATACATTCTGGATTTAAAGTACTTTCTGTGAGATACCAGATGACACAGAGGTTAGTTTATGTGACAGCTACATGATTTTATCACGACACTACTAATGAGTAACAATTTACAATGTTGCTTTTGCGGTGTATCTGTTTTATATCTGCACAGTTTTTTCTGTATTATTCTGGAAAGTAAAACATGTTTTAGTAGTAACTTTTGTGGTATAGCTACAATGAGACTGCCTTTTCCGTAGCACAACAATACGTCACAGTACTTTCTTCATCATGGCAATAAGCATAATAACTAAGATATCTATACGCAAAGCATTTCACTTTTGTTTATAATCAGGTAAGTACATTGACTTCAGCAGAACTTTGCTTACAGAGGACGATAATTACGACAGTTCCACAGAATTATCTTACAGCAAGACGCACATTTAGCGCTACAGGACACGCATTTGAGTGATTAATTTTGTACTGAAAATACTTATTTTTAAAGATTTTTGAATTACAATGGTACAAAGGTTTTCCGTGATACAATTCATTCCATTGCTGTAATCTGTAATACCTGAGGGTATTATTACATTAATCCTCAGGGGGGATACAAGCCTACTTTGTGTACCATGTGTTTGGCAAGCACAAGGAGCCCTAGCTAATATGCTATTTGCTTATATAACTTCACACATCGGTACCATATTTCTCTAACACAGAATTACACAGCTATCCGATCATTTAACTGAGAGAGACAAATATTTATTTTACTACATCAATGACAGATGTTTACACAATTACACAGTTGGATAACTTATCACTTATGAAATTGTATTTTGTCTGTACTTTGTGAACTGTTCATATTTTTTCGGAACCATTGTGATACTATGAGAGCTTTGAATGATGTATTTGGTATGGGATTATGATTTTTAAAGTACGTTTGAGGCAGATGAAACTTTTGACATGAGCAGAGAATTCTTTTAAGTTTTGAAATTATTAGAGGAAGCTACGACGATTTTGAGAGTTGACTGAGGTGTTATGAAGTTATTATTACGATGATGATGTGTATTATGCTGTTGCCATATGTTTATGATCAATAAGCTGATGCTATATGAGTTATTTGATTATGCTACTTATCTGTTATGATGAAATATTGAAGAAGTGTGGACGAATAAGGTAAGGAATAATGAATAGTGGTTAGGGACTCTGGTTTGTGAAAAAAGTTGTTGGAAACCAAGAATCGTACTTTGAGAGTTATGAAATGTGTGTATATGCGTGAATGTATCACAATGCTGGCGAAAATTTTTTGGACGCTGTTATATTTATAGGATCTTGTTACTACAGATTTGTAACCCAAATTCTTGACCTGTGAAATATTTATATATGAGAGTGTCACTGTAGCGGAAACTGGTGTCGTAAATATGTCGGTAAGAAAGTTAAGTGACCACCTGCACGTAATGTGTCGTGGGCACCCAGCTTGGCGACAGTCGCCGGAAAAAAAAAAAGAAAAAGCTATTAGGTGGTAGAAAAAAAAAAGGGGAGGCCATGACCCTCGCTATTGACATTCCTTTGTAGAAAGCACCGCATATACGACATGCTCATTACTTGGAAAGATACATCTGCACGCCTGATTATGACAAGCGTCTTTCTACGAGAGTTGAGAGAATTTCTACTAACTTATGAAATGCCTCATGACTACTGAATGATGTTCTTATGCTTTACTTTGTACATAGTTGCTTATTTCATTCGATATCTGGTTTCCAGCTGTCTTGCAGCATTGGTTTCACAAAATAAAATTAAATGCATTTGCTAATGTGAACACTTTCTGTCAACAGATCTATTAAATAATTATATTATGACCCACATTCTTCGGAAAAGGAGCTCTTGGAATGGAAAGAACAATAAGAAGGGACTAATAACAGTAACTGCATATATCATTTTCTTTTCAAGTACTTGGTAATTTCTTTTGTAGAAATAGTTGTGGTGCACCACTTTAATTACATAGACATTAAGATGCGATTATACATTTCCTTTATCTGCATTGTTGTCTTTAGTGTACTATTTTTTCTGCTTGAGCTTTGTCATGCTTAGGTATATGTTATAGCATTTACTGCTGCTGTTTGCCAGGCATAATGTTACTGAATTTTAATTTGTGTTACTCTGCTAAGCCAGTTTAATACTGATTTATTTTTCTTGTTTGCTGCTCATTGCCTTATATTAGTTGTAATTTATGCTGCTTGCTTTGCCAGTTTGAATTTTTTGTCATTGATGTTTGTGTTACTTGTTTTGTGCTGCTGTATTGCCTCGTCCCTTAGTTTAGCACCTGAGCTCAGTAGATTTAAGTTAGCTTAAGAGGGGGTAGACTATAGAAGAGAATGAGTTGCGATGAATTGGAAGAAATGCATTGAGAAGTTATACGAAAAAAGTACAGAAGACAGGTATAGGTAGGATTTTCTTGGAAATAAATAATGAGGTAAGAAATATGTGAAATAAATACAGAAAGCATGCTTGGATAGGATTTTTTTGGTGGAAGCAAAGGTTGAAATAAGACCAAAGATCTATGGAATGAAGCTTTGGGTTGGACTGCAGTACCAAATGTTACACTGAAAACAAACCAAGTCCTTTCCTTTTGTGTTATCCCACTATGTGTTTGTGTACCCTTGTGTATTTGTTTTCTTTCTGTCTCTGTGTAGTTTCATAGAATTTTTTCTTCTTCTAACACTAAGCTACATTCAATATGATGAGGAATACTGTTACCCTCAAATATAATTGGCATTAATAATATGTTATTTACCTTGTAAATACGCTTAGGCATTATTTATTCTGTTTTGTTTTAATGCTCATTTGTGAAATTAATGTTTCGAAAACCATTCCCATTATTTTATATATTTACTTATGTCATAATTCCTGTAACACTGATGTATATGTTTATTTCTATTCTTTTGTAAAGCCCCTATTACTACAAATGTTATCTATATTCCTATGTTTTTAATGATCTATGTAATTGTATTCTTATGTTATAAAATTGTAATTGTCACCAGTTCATCGTACTAAGTAACTTCTAAGTTACATTTCACTGCACACGTTTCTGTTGGTCATAGTATATGGACAATATGTGAGAAGTAGAGACTGGTAGTGTTTGCACGTGTGTTAATAATTCAGCAAGGGACTGGATAACAGCATTGCTGGTTCTAAGGACAATTCCAAAAAACTTCGTGAGTGTACAAGTGGTGGTTTATGGACTTGCTATATTGTCTGCAAGACTTCTAAGGACAATTCCAAAAACTTTGTGCGTGCACAAATGGTGGTTTGTGGACTTGCTATCTTCTCTGCAAGGATCTTCGATGGTGATTGTGCACCTGCACAGTCGCAGCAGATGGCTGCTGGCCATCTCTACAAGGACTGCAGTGGGTCTGCACCTCTGGTGGCCCACCAATACCACAATCTCTACCAGGACTGCAGTGGGTCTGCACCTCTGATGGCCCATCAATACTGTAATCTCTACCAGGACTACAGTGGGTCTACTCTGTGATGACCTACCTACTAATATTCTTCAAAACTTCGACTGACTCTGCGGTGGGTTTGCTCTGTTGTGGCCCATTACCTGTCTGCATGTCAAGAGTCAGCACTGTCTTTCCGTTGGAAGGACAACACTACTTCTTCAAGGCAGCATGGAAATCCATTACTTCTGTGTGCATTTTCTTTTACTGCTCAGACTTTGAGAAAAACACTGCTATTTTACTGTGATGAATCATGAGGACCGTCTTTATGGACTGTGAGAAAATTTTAGCTTTTGACCAACCGTGTATCAATAAGTGTGTGCATTTGATATCTTTGTTATTGTAATTATCGAAAATTTTATCAAATCATTATTGGCCACTGCCCAAAACAATTTGTAAAATTTTTTGTGGGGAGCATGGGGGCTATGTAAGTAGGCTGTTTATGTTTTCTTATTGGCAACGTTACGTAGCGCTCTGTATGAAAATCACTGGCTGTGCTGTGTGCAGTCTGTGGCTAGTTTGCATTGTAGTCTGCCATTGTAGTGTTGGGCAGCGGCAGCTGGATGTGAACAGCGTGTAGCGTTGCGCAATTGGGGGTGAGCCGCCAGCAGTGTTGGATGTGGGGAGAGAGATGGCGGAGTTTTGAAATTTGTCATGAACTGCTGTATATATTATGACTATTAAGGTAAATACATCGTTTGTTCTCTATTAAAATCATTCATTTGCTAACTATGCCTATCAGTAGTTAGTGCCTTCCGTAGTTTGAATCTTTTATTTAGCTGGCAGTAGTGGCGCTCGCTGTACTGCAGTACTTCGAGTAACGAAGATTTTTGTGAGGTAAGTGATTTGTGAAAGGTATAGGTTAATGTTAGTCAGGGCCATTCTTTTGTAGGGATTTTTCAAAGTCAGATTGCGTTGCGCTAAAAAATATTGTGTATCAGTTTAAGTACAGTCTGGTATAATTTTTCAAAGGGGACGTTTCAAAATGAATCCGCCCAAATTTCAGTTACACCATAAATCACACAAATCTAAAGGCTGTTACCTCAACTAAATACTAAATTATTACAATTACGGTTAACGTAAAGTGGAACGATCACATAGACGACCTTGAGGGTAAAATAAACCACAGGCTGCGATTTATTGGCAGAACACTTGGAAAAAGTAACAGGTTTATTGAAGACACTGCTTACAATACGATTGTCCGCCATCTTCTGCAGTACCGGTGTACAGTGTGGTATCCGCATTAGATAGGATTGACGGAGGTCATCGGAAAAGCTCAGTGAAGGGCATCTCGTTTTATATTATCGTGAAATATAAGAAAGAATGTCACAGATATGATACAGGAATTGGGGTGGCAGTAATTGAAACATAGGCTTTTCCTCTGCAGTATGACCTTCTCATGAAATTTCAATCAGCAGACTTCTCCTCACAGCGTGAAAATATTTTCTTGGCGACCACCCACATAATGGCGAATGTTCATCACAATAGCGTACTCGTAGGAGAACACAGAGTTCTCACGGAGAGATTGAAGTGTTCGATTTTCCCGAGCACTGTTCCAGAGTGCAACAGAAGAAAAGTAGCTAACATAGGGTTCTATGAACCCTCAGCCAGGCACTTAATCTTGATTTGCATAGTGATCATACATTTATAGAAGAAGATGAGCGAAAGGAGTCTTAACAGACGGACGACATACAGGTGGACAACAAAGTGATCGTGTAAGTGAACCGATTTAGGTATAGAATAGTGTAAATGGCTCAAATGGCTCTGAGCAAATGGTTGCTGAGAAATTATTCGGGTAGAAGGTAGGTAATAATTCTATACAGGTTTTAATATTCCACAGAATTCAAGGCACTGTATCTCATTAGCCGTAAAACTTTGAACTCGTATGGATGGTCGCAAAGAAAGGCTGGCGCAATGTTCGAAGAGAAACAATAATAAACAAAGGTCCGAAAACGTACACAAACTTCTGCTTCACTTTCACTTACGAACCAAACCAAGAAGTAAACACGATATATGCTGAGTGAAGCATATACTGCAGATACACTGCCTTCAACAGATATCTCCAGTAGTCTGAAAAATAATCACCAGTTAATAATCCGATTGGGTACCAGGCAGTCGTTCCATGTCGATTTTAATGTACTACACAATGCAACATAACACTGTTTACTAACCGTGAAATCATTAAGACGTGAAAGTCGTGGCAAGAACGAACATCATGCTGGTGATAAAGAAGCACTAAATTGGAATAAACATCAGCGAATTTCTACACGAGCTATACACGAATAAAATATTACCATGTTATGAACCTATAAGGCATTGGAATTTTCGGCTTCAGCTTCACACAAAGTATGTGCCATCAGACTGCATTTCTGCAGCAAAATTCAATTAAAGTATTAAAATTAACTTCTCCGTCTTAAATGATGCCGAAAGTAAAGAATTTTGTGATTTTGCGACTAAGTAACGCACTCTCATACCTGTGTTCACAACTTAGTCCAAACAGCCCTACAGAGCCTTTCCGTTTACTTTTCACATCGGAGGCAGAGCATCTTCCATAGCGGACGTTGAAGAACGGCCCCACTTTTCAAAGAGTGATGGGAGAAAAGACCCCTCTGTCCTCGTCAACTACTGCACGACAAATTTCTAATCTGACATATGAGGCATCCCCTACCCTTATTTATCTGCTAAACTTGTTCCTTATTGCATTCTATTCTATTCCTATTCGTGCCTCTGTGGTTACCCATGTAAGCAGTCAGCCTTAAGATAGACACTTATTCATTGTCTCATGAGCTCACTATGGGAACACAACGATAAGAAAGGATGTGTACCAATAAATAAATGAGCAAATTGACCCATCCCTTCTGCAGAGACCACTGGTCAGCAAAATAATTAAAAATGGCAGAGCAAAGTCAGCATGATAAATATGCAATCGTTTAATAACAATGAAACTATACTTATGGACCAGTTTCAGTACTTATAGGGACTTAGTGTTCAGTTTTTAGTGCGTGATGATTAGCATGTACTAGAGATTTTGAGGTGAGAAAACCGGCAGCGTACTTTTTAAACGCAGCTGAACGTCGTAGATAATACTTGTATGTATTACACTTGTGTTCCCTCTGATTTTAAAATCTTTGAGAGTGTGCATTAAAGAATCTGGATTTCACCAACAGCGATAGACATAGATTTTTATTGACAACGAAATCAAAAATCGTGATCCACTGTTTTGCCTGACATCACAATAATTGGTACTTTTAAAACACTAAATTTTAATTTTACCTCTCTGCCACACACCGAAAGACGATACCACATGGAAAGATCGCCTATCTCATGGTCACGAGCGTCAGATTCAAAAAAATCATGTGATAGAGTAAATAAGAGGATGATGAACTGACTGTAAAGACAAAGCATTGTTGAACAGTTTTTAATCTGCCTTGAACCTCAAATTACTCAGAATTCATATTATTACAATAATTAATTCTTGTTTGATTCATATTTTACCATATAAGACATGAGAACCATACAGTACAAGCATAATTAACTCTAATAACTATTACCCACCCCTAATGAAGTCTATTTGATGTTTTCTTTTTAGTCATCAGTTTTCTGACTGGTTTCATGTGGCGCACAACGAATTCCTCTCGTATGCCAATATTTTCCTCTCTGTGTAGCACTTGCAATCTAAGTACCCAATTATTTTCAGGATGCATACCAATCTCTGCCTTTCCCTACAATTTTGACCCCCTACGGCTCCCTCTGGTACCATAGAAGTTATTCCCTTATGTCTTAATGGAAGGCCTATCGTCCTCTCTCTCTTCTACTCGTCAATATATTCCGTATAATCTTTTCCTCCCCGATTCTGCGGAGAACCTCCTCACCCATTACCTTATCAGTTCACCTAATTTTCAACAGTCTCCTGTCGCGCCACATCTCAAATGCTTACATTCTCTTCGGTGGTTTTTCCACAGTCCGTGTTTCACTATCATACAATGCTGTGCTCGAAACGTACATTCTCAGAAATGAAGTTAGGCATATGTTTGATAGCAGTGAACTTCTTTTAGCCAGGAACATCCTTTTTACCAATGCTAGTTTGCTGTTTATGTCCTCTTGCTCCGTTCATAAGTTATTTTGCTGCCTAGGTACCTAGTTTCAACTACTTCGTGATCAACAACTCTGACATAAAGTTTCTTCGTATTATCATTTCTGCTACTTCTTATTACTTTCGTCTTTCTTTGATTTACTCTCTATGCAAAGTCTACACTTGTTCCTCCATTCCTTCCATTTAAGAGATCCTGTAATTCTTCTCCACTTTCATTGAGGATAGGCATGTCTTCAGCGAATCTTATCGTTGATATCTTTTCACCCTGAATTTTATCCGTACTCCTGAATCTCTATTATACTCCCCGGATCACTTTTTTGATGTTTAGATTGGACAATGACGAAAGGCAACATACCAGACTTTCACGATTTTTAATATGAGCACTTCGTTCTTAGTCTTCCCTCTTGTTTCTTGTTGTTGTTGTTGTTGTGGTCTTCAGTCCAGAAATTGGGGTTTGATGCAGCTCTCCATGCTACTCTATCCGGTGCAAGGTTCTTCATCTCCCAGTACCTACTGCAACCTACATCCTTCTGAACCTGTTAAGTGTATTCATCTCTAGGTCTACCTCTGCGATTTTTACCCTCCACGCTGCCCTCCAATACTAAATTGGTGATCCCATGATGCCTCAGAATATGCCCTACCGACCGATCCCTTTTTCAAGTGACGTTGTGCCACAAATTTCTCTTCTCTCCAATTCTATTCAATGCCTCCTCATTAGTTATGTGATCTACCCATGTTTCTTGTATGTACCGTATATTACCCTTATTTTCCTATACCACATCCCTACTTCCGTCAGAATTTCGAACATCCTGTACCATCTCATAATGTCGAACACGTTTTTTTATTTTGGCAGATCATCTGAACATATCTTGATTTTTCTTCAGTCTTGCTTCAGTAACAACCACAACATGAGAAATGTCTATCTGGTGCCTTTACCTTTTCTAAAGCCAAACCGATCTAACAGGTCCTCAGTTTTCTTTGATAAGTAATGGAGCAGAGGAGAGACAGAGACTTGGTTACCCACGCTCCCAGTCACTGACCTCCTCTGTGGAAGGGAGCCAGACGCCGACAGACCAAAAAGAAAACCGCCCTTCGGCAGGATAAATCGTTCGACAGAATGCTGTGGACAAGAGTAGAAGGCAGGTGGGAGCAAAGGTAACAATGGATGCCTGTACAAGACATGAGAAGCCGATGCGAAATCGACGATATGTAGCTTGCTATGTGAAAGAACGCTTATTGTGAACGCATTTTCGTGTCTACGTGTGCTCTTCCGTGAGAAGTGTCGTGAACATTGCACTAAATTTATATTTATGCAGAGGAGGAGAAGTTGACAATTGGACAGGACATGAGGTACCTATTCCTGCCTGGCGACAAGGAGTTTGCCCAATGAGAGGATTCCTCTCATATTTGGTAACATGGCCGTGGGAATTTCGGGTAGCTCAGAATATTTAACGAGCATGGTAAATAATAATCTGATTGTGCAGAGAAGAATATGAGCCAGCCTGTTGAGTACAAGGCCACGCCCAGGGACACAGCTCTAGAGGACGTAAAGTGATCGTCTTGGAGGAACCGTCGACAAGACGGGAAAGAGAAAATATGTTGGCGATACGAGATAGAAGACATTGGCGATCGAGACGCCTTCGCCGGCCATACACGCCGCCGGAAGATATGGCCAGCCATCTGCAGCACACCTGCCTGCCACCTTCGCTCTGCTACGAGATGCTGCCAGCCGCCCACAGCGCTTCGTCCTCCTCGTCGATATCAGCTGCACCTTCCCCCGGCAAGATGAACTACAATTCTCACTCAGGTCCACCTGCCAGTTCCGTTAACCTCACACAAATAACAATTTGATCCATGGCTGCGTGAGTGTTCGGACTGATTTTAAGGCATGATGGAGTCTCAGAGCTCCTTCAGAAGTATATACAAATATCGTTACTTTTCAGGCTTGTTTTGTTTACTATGAATACTTCTATAAACGAGTGAATACAGTGTTATAAAACATAGTTTATTTGGCTTACATTAGGAAAACATTAAAGAAATATTTAGGCATTAGTATCGTTGGAATAAGTTTCAGTATAATCTTTACTAAATTTGTTATTTTGGCATGTAATAACTTGTATTAGCATTAACACGAACGAGGAACTGCACAGTGTTGAGGTACACCGTAAAACTATATGAATCGAGTACTCAAATACAAAATATAAGAAACGAAAATGACTAAGTTTACATTACATAGCACACCAAAAATTAAGCTACACAGAACTTTTTCCGAACAAAGATCAGACTGCCTGTGACAAAGATATATGAATTAATGGAAACAATCTTCACAAACAAGTACAGTACGCAGTGGTGCATACATTGTTAGAACATGTTCAACAACGCTTTGCAATTTTCCTTTCCAATACACTCTGAGAAAGCCATCTTCTTCCATGCATTTTTCTTTGGTGGATGACATCTATATCCTGGCCCCTTTTGACGCTACATTCAGTCAATCCTTGTTGGACATTTCTTTGCAGATTTGGAGTTTTAGCTCTGGGCGCTGTATGTGGATGAACATGTCCTAGGGCCACGTCTTTCAAAAAATCTTACTTTTATGTTATTTTCTCTTGTGTTACCTAGGATGTTGATTTGTACATAACCAGAAAGCATTTATAGCTGCAACATCCATAACATTATCCCATACAACAAACAGCCATCTTGTTGTCTGTCATTTGCGAGTGTACATACCTTTTGGTCAAGGGAGAAGCCATATGTGATTTTATTTTGTAGCAAAATAAAATCATTTCTGATGTCTCCTTTCTCTGAGTAACATCAACTGTGGCGTCGTGATGCATGCAACTCAGTAAGACCACACTCTCACTCTTCTTAGTCTCCAGGCACGACCAAAGGCTAACGAAATTTGTTAATGACGGAACGGGAAACTGAATCGGATTTGAGTCTGGTGTCGGAGATATAGCTTTATTTTTGTGTCAACCGTAAGTTTTGAGAAGTGTGGGAAATAACAGAAAGAAGATAAGAAGTAAAATTGGTGATGGATTTGAAATTTAATACAAGCAGGAAGACACGGATAACTTCAAGAACTGATATTTATTCCGTCATGCCAGCTGTAGATACGAGTTATGTTTTTGGTCACTAATTTTGAGTTATATATGGTTAGATTGTCACGATTTTTTCAAAAGCCAGTTTCCCAACCTAATGCACAAGAACATCCTTAAATATTTCGTAAATTACCTTTTCAGTTCGTAAAAGAAAAAAGTCAACTTATTTTGTACAAAGATACACCAAGTTTGATATTAGCTAAAAATTAAAAAGAAAAGTAACTCTTAAACATGTTCCATTGAATCTGTAGATGGAAAATTTATTTCATAAAGATATTAATTGTATTATAACTGAAATACAACTCATTTGTAAACAGAATTTTAAAACTGTTGAACATATTTAAACATTTCATTAACTCGATGGAACATACAAGTTTTATATAGAGAATAATGAAAAATCTTGTCAATTATCCAGTTAGTCGAATGCAGAACTAAGTCTAATTTATGAAAACGTAAGCTTAGTGTATGGGCGTAGAGTCACTTTCTTATAAATTATGTTACCCCATTGATGGAACGCGTCTCATTTGAAATTAAGGGAAAATTGCGCTATAGTCTGGTCTTGTAGAAGGTCCTTCTAGAGGAGACGCTACTCTTCTTTCAGGGGACTTTTGGCCACATTTGTGTGCTAAAGTAGATTGTTCAAATGGTTCAAATGGCTCTGAGCACTATGGGACTTAACTCCTATGGTCATCAGTCCCCTAGAACTTAGAACTACTTAAACCTAACTAACCTAAGGACATCACACAACACCCAGTCATCACGAGGCAGGGAAAATCCCTGACTCCGCCGGGAATCGAACCCAGGTGCCCGGGCGTGAAAAGCGAGAACGCTACCGCACTACCACGAGCTGCGGACGCTGAAGTAGAGTCTGTGGATCTAATAATGTACTGCGGCTTGGCTAACAGACTTCTATCACTGGATTCCTCGATACATGACTCGATAATAATCTTCTCTTGTAGGGAAATATGGCAAGACGAAGTTTACTAGTGGAGTGTTCGGCTAGATACGTTGATGGTATTATTTGTTGTAAATCTGTCTGAATGATTACTAAAAGCCTAATCTGGAGGTGTATCGGTAGTAAACAGGTAGATTCCCATTGCTTTGAAACCAGAGATGTTGTTCCCTAGTGTTACACCTTTTCCCCAACAATCATGTTGTAGCTGGAGGATTTCTTTGCCATTTTTCAACAGCATTCTAAAAATCAAGCTTTAATTTTCTGAAAACTGGTCGGTCCAGTGGCTGCAGATACTGGATAATATGGCTGGGGAGGCACATTAAAATGATACCATTTATCTTGGCAGACTCCAACATGTGCACCGACCTAGGCTGTGTAGTAGGCCATTAAGATTCAGCATAACTGTTCCAAGAGGTTTTCGGAGCAAAAAATAATCCCCAAGCTATTCAAAAAAGGTCTCAGCGTTTACGTAGGCAGATTTCTTTGACATGGCGACTATACTTCCCAGTGGCATGATGTCCTCCGAATCTGTTTCTTCTGATTGGCTATTTAACTGAATGCCTGTCTCACTGATGTTACATATACTTCCTTGTTTACTAAGCAAACCATTTCCCCCCATTATGGTTGAAAGTAAGTTGAACTATTCCTTGGCTTCATCATGATTCAATCCCTTGAGTCGGGCCAAAGATGTTCCTTCAGATTTTCACACACTTAGATAGAGATGTTGATATAAGAACAGCTGTAGCCAATCGTAACCTGCTTTTCCTTTTCCGTTATTAAATTTATGGTTTAGGCCAAGCGGGACAGAAGAATCACAGGGTACACTTCTAACACAGTCTCTCATTAAGAGAAAACCACGGACCTGTATTTCTTTATGTGGCGGACAAGTCGTACCTCATTGGCTGGACCCCAACAACGACTAGGACCCATTGGAACTTTCCAGTCACTGCTGGTCTTCAATTTTGTCTCGTGAGTTTGCCTGGGAATATTAAACTTCGTGGAAGTTTTTCTCATGGAATAACCACCGTCGTTTGCTTTACTGATAACATTTTTAAAGTCTTCTTCTTTCCATGATCCCCCAGAAAAGCTGGTCTTTCAAGTGTACTTATTTGGCATGTGTAAAAAAATGAGAATTCGATCAAAATTTAATATGTCACATCATGACCATCTACCCTGATGATGGTATGGTCGACTCTCTCGACCAGCCGAGGAAGACGGCTATAAAGCGTCACTCATCAAACATGGTGGAAGCCAACTAAAAAAAAATAAAAAAAAACCTACGTACTGGCATACAGACAGACCTATACAATTTTAAAACTAAAGTTTCCGTCGCCACTCAAAGCCTACGTTATGTTTTAATCGAAAGGTTGTGATATACTAAGTAGTTTCATGGCATACTGAAAAGTAAAATCATGGAAATTACTTTCTGTTGGTTGAAATGAGAACTCATCTAGAGTCGAAACAGTCAGTCACGTTACTAAATAATTTACAATTGACCAGCAGCGTTGTACAGCGGATCGTGGGCGAATTACAGGCGTTGGGCGTCTCTTTGGTATGGCAATCTATCCTTGGTATACTCTACTATGACTGGCTGTGTCAATATTTAATAAGGAAAGGCGTGATAATTTAGAAAGGTAGTAATATCTGCAGTCTCCTTCCAAATGTAATATAGTGGACTCGTGACGGTAGCAAAAGAGTAGATGAAATAATGTTCGGGAATGATAAACGGGCCCATAATGGGATATTTTACATTAGAAACCCTTGTGGACCACAGGAACTGCGTATTTTTAAAAGTTGTTGTCTTGTTGCTTATCTGGTGTCCGAAGAACGAAGTTCCATATCAAAGTTGGTACCGCAAGACTGAACCACAAGTAAGTACAGTCGCTACTCGATGCAGCAGTAAATGAGAGACAGCGGCGTAGACACACCCAGTGGAAGTTTCAGACGCCGCCGCTGCTGGAAGAATACTTACGCCAGAGCGCTATGCCGCTCAGCGCTCACTCTAATCACCTTTTACAACTGCAGTATCGTTGTACGTCACACCTAACAGTGCGAGCTGTAAACAAAGTGAACTGTGTATCAATCTTAATAGGCAATTGTAGATTAAGAAATGATTCTCATCCTGAATTTTATGAAGTGATAGGTTACATAGTACAGCAACATTAGCATATACGTGACTTTCAGGCCGATATGTACAGTTTCCTAATTAATTATATCAAATTATTCAACTATTAATAAAGTGATCCATTATTTTCTGTATGTTGTATAAACTGCTCGATCTTCTCTAGAGGTAAATCTGAGATTGATAGAGCCCTCTACAGTGCCGTCGCGAATGTCTCAAGAGTGTTTTCCTCTGGCGTTACTGATGGTGAAATAAGTAATGTGAGAGGAACATAGCTGTGGAAGAAAAGTGTCATTACTGTTATTTAATGGAAGTACGCGATGTATCGAATTGAAGTACCGATATGAACGAAGTTTTAAGGGAAAAAGCTATACCTTTTGACGAACTTATTAAGACGCTGGCAGTTATTCGGGGTATGCACTACGTAAGAAGATAGTAGTGAGAATTGCTTCAGGTAACAGAGTGTTGGAAGTTACATCAAGGAGAAATTGAGAAGAAAGAGCCGGATGTATCCATGTGTGTGATGGAATAGATCAGAGTATGAGAGAATATACCCTTCCTGAAGAGTATATCGAAGCTGCAACAGATAGAAAATTAATGATGGAACAGATACATGAATCGTTTCACATGCCGTAACACGAATGCCAAGATGTAGGCTGATGTGAGTGTTTATACAAAGAGATGTTTATAAAATAAAACACAGCATACGAGCTGCATAGAGAAATTTCGAAGGTATTATATTTGCGAATCGGGACACGTGTTGTTCAGAAACGTGTATCTGTGGTTACAGAGGTCCAGAGATGTTAGAATCTGCAACGCAAGAAACATGAGGGAATATTACGTAGCATAACAGTATTTTTGTAAAAAGGAAGTTAATCTCAAGTAGGAACAAGTCAGTGTGTTGCTGAGGACAATTTATAAGTTCATGGTATGACTGTTGTACACATGCCGTACGAGAGTGAGAAAAGATTATAGTTCGTAAGTCGAAGATTCCTGGTTCGAAGGAGAGCAAGGCACTTTAAAAAATAATTTAAAGTGCAAGTCTTTGTAATAGACAGTATGAAAAACAAACGTTTAAGTTGAAAACACAGTGCAGAGGACACTGAAGACGAAAGGGACATATTTATACTCTGAAAACAGCGAAAGGACTATTACTTGTGCTTACTGTACCGGAACTGTTCAACAAACCTATTTTATGGAGTTTTGAAGAATCTGATGCACTGCATTTTAAATCACGATCGAAGTATATGGAAAACACAAGTTGTATGATTTGCAAGAATTATGAGTAAATAAAAATTTAAATGTCGTGTGACTAGGGCATCGCGTCGGGTAGACCGTTCGCCGGGTGAAAGTCTTCCGATTTGACACCACTTCGGCGACTTGTGCGTCGACGTGGATGAAATGATGATGATTAGGACAACACAACACCCAGTCCTTGAGCGGGGAAATTCTCCGACCCAGCCAGGAATCGAACCCAGGCCCTTAGGAATGACATTCTGTCGCGCTGACCAATCACCTAGCAGGAGGGGGAGGGGACTATGAGTAAATATATATTGTTGAAACATATACTAGCATAAACTAAACTATTTTACATGAAGCATAAATACTGTAGCATTTCCAGTCTACTTCAAATGCTTGGAGATTTGTGAAGTTACGAATATTCATATTCAATATTATAATTATATTTCTTGTATTCCATAGTTACTCAAAGGGAGAAAATCAAAGAAAAAGCACTTACCTATAAAATATTAATTAAATGAACTTCATATAAATAATCTTTGTACGGAAAGTATCCATATCTTTGTGTTTGACAACAATAGAGTCATTCAGTTATGGAGTGAATTGGCAGTTGCCATATTATGGTCCTGGAAGTTTAATTCGTGCAGTTTTGTATAAAAAAACATATAAAATGAAGAAATTCAGTCCAGTGATGAATAAATTCCCAGAAGTAGTGTCCAGGATGTACTATTCAGACTGATAGTACCTACTACACACGAGCATTGATATGTTCAGCGAGCCATAACACTTTATGAACAACAAATTCACCAATGAGCAACAAGAAACGGGTATTGAGTGCCTATCCCTGTCATGTATTTACGAGTATTAGCTCCAGGTACTTAGTGTTATAGTCTGAAAAAGTGCACTTGCTTTGAAATTCGTTTTTCTGATTATTTATTCGACATTAGACTGCTTTAAAAGGATATTTGGACTCTGTTCTTCATTTACGTTTTACAGGTCAATAACGAGGAAATCGACATGAACTTATATGGAAAGCAATGCAATGACATTATGGCCAGACTGTTTTCCTTCTAACAATTAGAAGTGGTCGGCGATTATTACGATGGACAATAAAGGACCTAGACTGACCAATACGCAACTGAACACTTGAAGTGTAAGTGTGTGCGTGTGTGTGTGTGTGTGTGTGTGTGTGTTTGTGTGTGTTTGTGTGCATGTGGAAAACATTTAGGAAAAGTAACAATTTTAGAACTAGATAATGTGACCAAAGAAGAGGACAAAATGTTAGAAGTATTAAACATGAGAGTGTCACAAGCGAATAATGCTTTAATAAGGCTGGGACGGTTTTACGAGAATACTAAGGTTGCAAATAAAGAAACGAAGACTACTTTAGAAACAATAGAATGGTCAGTTGAATAACCCCAAGATATCTTGTAAATTTAGGACACAAGGTAAAAATATCTCAAAGCACTGTGTATGGTCTTTCAAGTAACATAAATAACAATATAGAACCTAAAATCTAGGCAGTAGAATCAAAAATGAAAAAAATGAATCTATGCCAATAAAGATATCAAGCAGGTCAAAGACGATAATAGCAACTTTGCAGAAAACAACAAAATAAGTCTCAAAAATCATCATGAAGAAGTTTACAACTTTCATCACAACTTATAAAATTGTATTTCTAGTATCGAAACATATACTGATACAACATTGGCAGCTTTTGAAAGCAATTTTGAAGGGAAAGTAAACATGACCATTCAGAAAAGTAAATTCGAATGAAATGGTTGGTAAAACCTCGCTTTCACATTTCCTATACCATTTATATCCAGAATAAATTCCATTCTGAGATCAGGCACAACTAAACAACCATGTCTTAAAGTCACTTCCTCAATTAAAAAAAAATAATGAATGGTCTTTTTTTCTCTTCCTTCCTGTTTTTCCTTTTATTTTTACACAGATTATAGACAATTCAATGCAATCATCCTCCAGATGGACTTTTATCATTACTGTCCTCGAATGTATGATAGACTTTTGTTACAGTAGTACAAATATTTTACTAGTTTCATCAAAGCTTCACATACCAATGTCAAATGGGTAATATATTTGCACTAGTGTTTATCAACCGAATGTAAGTTACTATAACAAAATAAACTGAATATTTCCAAATGCGGTAAGCGTTTTAGACAGAGGTACACTGGGTGGATAAAATCGAATTTAAAATACTTGAGGACAATAAGATTTCTGAAACTGGAGGACTTATAGACAGTCATAGCCATGAGCTGAAACCCTTATTGCGGAAATATAGTACGGTTTTAGTCATATTTCAGGGACTGTTAAAGAGTTTCGATGTACTTCACAGTTAAAATCCAACCAATCGTTTTCCATAAAGCCGAATGATGTATCCACAGGTAAATGAGGAGATGCTGTGAAGTAGTTACAGGAAGTAAAAATGTGTGATATTGTTGAGAAAAGTGTTGGTCCATTTAATAATCCCTTTGTACCTGATCTAAAGATGAATAAGTAACCATAATTTTCTATTTGAAAAAAAAAAAAAAATGCATAGAGAAACAGAACATCCTGGGAACACTGATAAAGTTTTGCATTTACATTTAACATCAAGATTTCATGAAGCCTTTTTAATATCAGAATCCAAAAAGTATACTGCTTTTCTTCAACTGTACGATGTTTCTAAAATTGCGCATTACCTTCTCGTTTTTAGTGCATTTAAAATTAGTTGCGTCTTTTGACGTTTAGATCACCGGAGGGAAAGTGACGCCGTTGGTCACGTAACAGCAATGGCAAGCCTGCTTTGCCTACCACGCCGTCAGTGGTTGTGCTGGTAAAGCACCCCTATTGTCACACCATGAATAAATAGTACCACGTATTGTCATACATCAGATGCGTCAGCGCTCGTTGTAAAGTCGTATTTTCTGGCTTGCAGTGTTGTGTAGTCGTCAGGTATTGTAAACAAGTGTGCTGTCTAAGGGCTGCATTAATAAAAACTGTGCAGTACATCTGAAAACGAGATTTGCAATAAAAGTGTAGTCCAAGAAACTTTCGACGGCTACTGCATAACATTCACCGCAATTCGGCAACAGTAATGGACGAAACACCATACCACTCTGCTGTGACCCATAAATCTCCAACAGTGCAGTAGAGGAAAGCAGATGTTTTGCTCTAGGAACGAAGAAATGTTCCACAAGATAAAGTTGAACATATAATGTACTATGGTGAAGCTAATGGAATCTGTACTGCTGTACAAGCCAAAACTTCACGCTACCCGATCGGCGAACAGGCTAACGGTAAAGGCCATAGTTTAGTCATATTTCCCCCTCATCATGCTCGTTTACATCCGACTAATACCGCATGGACCTAGGTGAAAAGTCATATGGCAAAAAACAACAAGAATTTACGCTCACTGAGGCTGGAATGCTGAAAAAAGAAATCACTGCAGCTTTTCACGACGCGACTGGTTTTGAATTATCGACCATATCAAGAAAATAGTTGTGGAGACATTGATTCATGAAGGACTGTGAGGAGTTTTGAGAATACGTAACTTCTCTTGTTACCGTTTTAAAATCTGCTTGTTTTGTAGAAAGACAGCAGAGTTTAGAAATATTAATCCACTAATATTGTAATGCAGTAGAAATTGCGACAGAATCCTGAAATAGTGTATTATTAAACTAACAGTTGACTACAAATCAAGTCAGTAGTTTATGAAACGGCACATCTCCAGTATAAAAATAAATGCCTAACTTCCTCACCTATGTTGTTACAGAACCAACACCAATTCTCGTTTCACCAGCTATCGATGTCCCTCAACAATTACATTATTTCTCTGAAACAGTCTCTAGTTACTTGAATATCGCGGTAGATATGGATGTTCCACATATTAACATATTAACCATATGGCAAAACACTCTAGTCATTGCACGCAATAATTTTTTTTTTTTTTTTTTTTTACTGACTCATGAGTTCGTGACGGAGCGCACGTTACACACTTCCCATTTTCTTGAGGTTGTAAACAGACAGTCATATCGCTCCAAGGTTAAAGAATAATTAAATATGTTACCTTCGTTTGTTACGTAATAACATGTAACCTAACAGCACCAAACACAAATTAATAGCGTGACCTATTTTTCAATGCAAACTAAAAATTTCTAGCAGTAGTTACCTATAAATGAAATATTACGATATTTATGACCATTATATGGTAGGAGTTTCGTCATGGAGCTGACTAATTAAACTTTAAGATGTGAGAGGATGACAGCTTATTACCGATTGGTTATTTTAAAAACGTTTGAGAAAGATCACAGATCGGCCGGCTTGCTCTTCACGCAATCAAGCTATCCTGCCAGGCCCCGCGCCGAGTAGGCCGGCACGGTAGCTCAGCGTGTTCGGTCAGAGGGTTAGCTGCCCTCTGTGAAAAAAAAAACTGAGTCAGTGGATCAACGACGAACTGAAACGGGTGTCTTGCGACGTCCGCCACGAACAAATGAAACGAACGAAAACGAACAAAAAAAGCCGGCACGGTTGCTCAGCGTGTTTGGTCAGAGGGTTAGCTGCCCTCTGTAACAAAAAACTGAGTTAATGGATCAACGACGACCTGAAACCGATGTCTAGCGACATCCGCTACGATCAGATACAACGACGGAAAAAGAACAAAATAAGATTAAAAGAAGTAGGCCTGCCATTATACCGTGCTCACCTGCTGAGGCGCCCAGCACATGCTGGCAACTACGCTTTCCACCATTTGCTCCGTCCTGAATTGTCAAAAGTCGCAACTTATTTTAAACGCACTTTAAATTCATGTGTAAGAGAGTTTATTAGAGCATTAGATCATGTAGTTCGATAGTAAATTGTATCAAGTTAACTGTTTATGCAGATGACATTTTGGTTACTGCACTGGACTGAAATAAAGAGCGTGAACTTTTGTGACTAGTATTTGAAATGCTTGGGCAAGGAGGAATGACACTAAGATTAGAAAAATGTTAATTTTCAATCTCTGAATTAAAATTATTACGACGTTTAATTACAAAAGGGGAATTTTGTTATACCCATAGAAAATTAAAATTGTTTCAGGTTTTCATGCTCCGCATAACAGAAAATATTTAAAACATTTTATGGATTGTGTGGTTTCCACAGAACATTTATTAGTGAACCAGGATAAAGTGCACCCTGAAAAAGTAATTTTCTTGGGACGAACACAGTTTTGATATGGAATAAAAAATGTCAAGAGCTTTGGGACGATCAAGAAGGAATTAAATAACCAACATTCATTTCACAGACCTGACTTCAGAGTAGCATTTTGTTGGCATTTTGACAGAAGTTATTTTATTTTCGGCACAGATACACCTAAAAAAAGTTGTATGCACTACACAACTGCTTTCGTAGGCAAAATGCTTTCAAACGTAACAGTTACCGAAAAGAGGTTATGAGCAGTTCGTTGGGCATGAACAAATTATAGAATTTAATTAAGGGCCTTCTGGGTTACAAGCTAAGAGTATACTTAGATCATAAGGCCTTAAGCAATCTTCGGAGGTGCTGATATTACCATAGTAGACCGACCAGAAGGATAGCATATTTCATTTTAAGATAATATACGAGTATGTTAAGAGTAGTAGCCACACTGTTGACGATGCTTTGTCAAGAATGTCATTAGGAGAAGTTAAGGAAACTTCTCATGACGATGAAGAAACATAATTTAAGATGAGGTTTATCAAAGGTATACATGTGGAAATAATTATTGGGTCTACAGTCAACGAGATTTTGAGAAGTTAGAATCATGATCCCCAGTCGAGACTATACAGAGGCGTTTGGATGAAAAGAAATATGGAACTTAGACAAGTAATAAAATGTATTGAAGGGCACACAATACAGAAAAACAAATGCAGAGTGCAGACAGTTGGAAATTATTTTGATCAGAAGCAGAAGCACAGAGATGAATTAAACAAATATATGAAAGATATGATCTTTGTCATATTTCACAATGTATGAAAAATTAAAGTAAAATGTTTACTTTTACAAAATGGCTGAAAAGGTAAGTTAAAAGCTGCTGTCATGTAATAATGTCACACAGTTGAGATAAGTAATAGGATGTGTGAGGGTGAAACGCAATACATGATTCTCGAAAAGAGTTTTAGGTTTAGAGGTGGTGAGTTGTTTGTGTTTTTACCAAAGGAAACGGTAGATATTGTTAAGATTTTGTCAGAGTACACGTTTTTCCAACATTCATAAAGCAGCACCTTGTCAGGAAAGCCACGGGAATAGAATTATTTAAGAAACGGAAAATGACTTTTTGAGAAATGTAGAGAAACCAAAAGTTATTTCATGAGATAAAATTTCACAGTTTTCGTCTAAGAATTGGAAATCATTTGTACAAAGACCTCGAATAAAACTTGTTTTAATTTTAGTACACTTCTATCATTGAATCCTGCAGGTCGTGGATGAAATTGATCTGTTTTGTAATAACTATTGCTGTAATAAACACCCAGACAACACGGTCAGATCGCAATGTAGCTTTCTACATGTACACACCATCTGCGTGTATGTATACAATTAGAGGTGCAAATCAGTGTCATTGTTAGAGTGGACACCGGGGTGTATTGGTGTTCTTCTGTTCATTGTTATTATCAGGCCTGGTAAGGTATATAGGTGTGTGAGTGGGGTAGGTGATAACTGTCAAAAACACAACGATCACGCGCACTCGTGTGAGGCAACATTACCGCCGTGATAACGACGAACTCTCATAACCAAAAGCTTCTGAGATCTGTCTCCAAGAGAAAGGATGTGCGATCAGCTAGTCTTCAAATCCGTCCCAGTGCAAGTCGCCTAGACTTTAATTACCGGTCGTAATAGTTTTGGATAAGGTTACCTCAAATGAGGACACACCTGTTTTTTGATATCCTTCGTAAGTCATTGCATGCATCCAGGCAAGAAGGGCAGCCACATGAGCTGTTACAGCCAGGTTACCCAGCTCTCCAGCAGTCCATTATAATCCACCATACAGTAATATGTTCCAAGCGTGCATTGTTGTATATATCTACTTTGAATTAAATCCTATGATTGATACAAGATTAATTCTTTTGAACTGGAGTGCCCTTTTTACGTGTGCTGACTTGCTTCTTTTCTCGTTGTTCTGCCTGTCATGTGTTATTTTGTTTCTGAAGTAGCAGAGCTCTTTAACTCGTCTACTTCTTGGTCTCCAGTTTCGTAGGGATTATAACCAACGTTGTTTCTGCTAATCCTCAGTTTATTCTCAATCCATAGTATTTGTTCATTAGACTGTTAATTCCCTTAATCAAGTACGAGAACTCTCCCTTACTTTCACAGAGTATAGGAATGTCATTAGCAAATCCTACCACTTCTTAGATGGTGTTTGAGTTTTTTCACTTAAACTTGGGAAAAGATACCTTTCCATTAAGTATTTCCTTCTTAGTTCTTGTTCATATTGCATATTACTTAACGGCTTATTTCCATTGCCCTAAAAATTTCGAACATTTTGCTCCATTTTACCGCGTCAAAGGCTTTTCACTGGGAAAGATCCTATGAACCTTTCTCCACTTTTCGTAAGTTTCGCATCTATAGTATAATGCGACCGCTAGACTACCTCTTCTTTGCCTTTACCTTTCCTAAAGCCGAATTGATCGTCATCTCACACATGTCCACTTTTTTTCAATATGTTATTATTGTCATCATTTTGGATGTATGAGATATTAACCTAGTAGTACGATATTCTTCGCGCTTACCATCGCTAGCTTTCTTCAGACATAAGTGAATGATATTTTTCTGAAAGTCCTTAACTTATCATAGACAATAACATGTTATGAAGTTTTGGACAGTAGGGTGCAGTGTATTTAAAAGACTAAGGAAAAGCCAAAATAATTGCTATTTTCTGTTACAGTCTAACTTCTTTTCGTTCCACAGTAGAAACGAGAAAGTAAAGAAAACACAAGAGTAACAGGATGATGAAGTATCAAAGACGGTCCAGTCACTTCCATTTGCAGGCAGGTTACTATCAGATTTTTCTGGTATGCTAGACTAGACATTCTGTTTGGTGGCCCTATAAATGAGGCAGAATAACTGTCTAATATTACATCCACCTTCTGGATAAAATAGATGGGTAGATTCCCAAGAAAGTCTCTGAGTTTCAATACGTAAGTGTCATCTTTGATGAGTACAAAGCACAGCCCACAAAAATACTCTAACAATGAGACCAAATGACCTAGAAGGCGAAATGTAGCAACATTAATTCGGTTCGGGTGTTCTGATACCTTATACCACACACATTTTCGTGCACGTGGAAATGTTAGTGGCTCTAAAAGTTCAGAGTGCAGTAGGGAGGCTACGACGATATCAGAGTATATTTCACACACTTTCTACTTTATGGATTGAAATCTACACGCTGAAAAGCAATGGGAAAATTTCTCTGACGTTCGTACAATGTCGGCCATACGTGCGCTTTTCTTTTATATATCCTGCTGCAAAGTGGTAAGGTTAATCTGAAGATTTTTTTTTTGAGTGATGGAACCGAAGGTACAATTTGGGGGACGACTCTAGCATACACTTGTTTAAAAATTCGTCCTAATAACGTAACGGACGCCATGTGGTAGTTCGATAACACATAGGAGTTAGTTTTTACTCATAGAAAGGGTGCAGGGTGACGGCAACATGACTATAGCACTACGGGCAAATAACGTCCTCAAGACATTGTCGTTTAAAGATTTCATTTCAACTTAATACACGCCAGTCATTGAACTGTATTCGTTTGGGACTGACGTGGGGTTATTTGTTGAGCCTGGCCGTATTATTTGACTGCACTTGCTTTTAATGTTGAATGAATTGTTCAAAAGAAAACGAGGGAATGCGAGGCGTATTGCCTGTATACCAACGGTTTGAGAATATTTATTATATTTTAGTTCCAAGAGGAAAGTTTTATATTATTATAATATTTATGTGATAATTTTGAAGTGTGATGATTGACTGCGTGATTTACAGGTATTGCATAATAGCTGTTGACTTTAAGAAAATTACGCTATGTATATTCCTTTATTTTAAACATTTACTATAAGAAGGATTGTGTGTATTCAGATGAAAATTTTGGGCCACAAATACTCTTTTTAAACAACCATCCGTTGCGAATTTTTGGAGACAGGTTATATTTCATCCCTTTCTGATAGACATACCATCTTAGCCAAACTTATATGATCAGTCAGGCTCTTAGGAACGGGAGGTGGAGACAGTCATTAGTTTCTCAATGTTTCCAGGCAATTGAATGCGAGAATCGCATTATTCAGCGGCCATGGAAGCAAATAAACGTGAAAAGCAAATGCTTATTTGGGTTTAAAAACTTAGTTCTTACACATTCCGAATTAGATTCACCGCACCTGATATGAGATGACTATCAAGAAGGGAAAATTGGGCATGCAGTAAGATTCTGTAATGATAAGTTATTTGACGAATGTATAAAGTTACACTACTTTAGTATTTCGGAAACTGGAAGCCAGTTATTTACTTGTTATTTCGTAATCAATAGTGCCATATGAGCATGTTTTCCTCACTGTTAATACTGTGTCGGTTGAATGTGCAGCAACAGCTATTCCGTCGTTTCGAATGATAGAATAGTGAAGTGTCCGTCTCTTGACTGGATATGTTCTCTTATTATTGCAATCGTCCACATACATCACTGTTCTGAAATGTTATCTGACGAAATAGAAAAAAATGAGTGCGAACTATCAGACGAGTACAGAAACAAAAACAACCGCCTGTGATCATTTATTCCGCTGTTGGATGAGCACGTTATTTGTTTGAGGACCGATGCGAAGCGAACTTTCAAAACAAACAGTCATATTTTTTTCTTTTTTTCAATTTCGAGTTCTATTTGCTGTACTGTGGTGCTGAATCAGCGGGCGCAGACCAACACGTTTATCTCGTCACTTAACTGGAGCTCGGGCGATAGATATATCCTTCACTTTCCTTTGTGAAATTGCACTGCGGGGTAAATACGAAACCTCAGACCACAGTTACAACCAGAATAACCACGTGATTTTATCATCATAATGAACGTCCTTCTAATTTAAACGTTTAGCTCCGATAGCTATCTCCTATAAGCGCCCATTCTTTTACTGTGACAAATACACAGTACGTCAGCAGCCCCGTGTGTAATTGTTACGGTATAACATCGTGGGAAAACAGAAAAAGACGAGACTCGATGGGTTTGAGGTACTGTATTTCAGATGGATGTTCATTATTAAGTGGACTGATATACGAGGACTTGCTGAGAAGTAATGCTTTCGAAATTTTTATATAACACAAAAAGAAACGTTATTTACACTAAGCGTCTTCATAATTAATTCCTACACGTTTGCAGTTCTTTTTTGAGTTCAAATCAGCACTTATGTGAGTTACGAGCTGTGGCTGGTAAAGCTCAGACGTGGCAGTTCCACCAACAGTCTTACCTGCCATGAGCCAGCTCACAATTTAGGGACTCAAGAAACGCACTTTCATCATATAATATAGCCTCGGAACCGGAGCGGATTGCCGGGATACGACATGGGCTAGGAATTGGAACAAAAGAAAGATGTTTAACGATGCTTTGAAAGTTGCACATGGAACGTTAGGTGGATTGCTCTTAAGGAAGTCGAATTACTTAAACAGCTGAAAGAAAAGAAAACATATTTTGAGAAAGTACAGAAAAAAGCATAAAACATCTAGAACTAAATTTGTAGATGACTCCATTGTAATGCACAGGAGAGAAAAACAAGAACAGAGAGTAAGTAGAGGGGTAGCGATCTACATTCATGGAAAACGAAAAGATAAATTACAGGACTATGAATGTCTGAATGAACACATTGTACTTGCAGGAATTAAATGTCCAAGAGGATTTCTAAGAACTATAACTTCTGCCTTACAATGTGAAAGAAGTCCAAGGCTTTTCACAAATGCTTACAAGTGATTATGAAGAGATACAATAAAAATCGTATTTTACTTTTTGGTGATGTCAACGCTAGAACTGGAAATATACCAATTCCAAAACCAGTAGGCACATTTGGAGATAGCGTATATAATGAAAACGGAAAAATGCTCAGAGACTCTGCCACCTTTAGTCATTTAAAAATTATCACTTCCTTTCTGTAGGAAAGAAAAAGACATAGTAATTTATCTGGTTGCAAAGAGAATATAGATCTGTTATAGATTATATAATAAAAATGAGGGATGTCTTGGACATGCTCGAGATACCAAGGATCGTCGAGGAGAGGATATTAGGTGAGACCACTTTCTTTCGTGTCAGTAACAAACGTTTATGAAAAAGAAAAAAAACCGACGAAACTAATCAAGGATCAAAAGGAAGAACGAGTTTTTAAAGTTTACCTTTTGGAAGATAGGAGGAAACCAGATCTCTACCAAATTCGGACGGCAAAAATATTAGCTAATTCTGAAACAGTGGGTGCCTTGGAATAAAAATTAAAAGCAGTCTTGTCATACATAGCTTATGTGGTACTGGGGAAGGGAAGGAAATATAGAAAATTTAGAGGAGTAATGATTTGAACCCGAGAGATTAAAGCAGAGATTTAATAAAAACAAGAAAATTTCATGTCCTACATAAAAAAAACCACAAATGAGAATTAAAAATGTTTAGAAAAAAAGAACTAATGTGAAATGCGTAGTTCCGAAAGTACGCCCAGAATCACAGGAATGTTCTATCAGCAATCTAGAGCATGATTTGCATGGTACGCAACTATTTCTTATAAAGTAGTAAATCACTCAACTCACAAGAGAATGATCGCACACATGTTAGTAACATAGGAGAGATCAAATGGCTGGTTCATTACAAAAATTATGGTATGATGATACTTTAATTCAGATATTACTTATACTAAATGAAGCAAAGCTCCTGAGTGATACTGATATGAGATAACTGACGGAAGCTCTAAAAGCTACAAAAATAAAAAATAAAAAAAGTAGGAAAGCCACTGCTGTAGATGTTATTAAGTACGGGAATATGGAAGTTTTATGTTACATCAAAGGCTTCTTCAAACCTTCAATCGATGTTGGAGGAATGAGAAGGTTTCAAACGACTGGCTGAGAGCCAAAGTAATACCTGTTTTTAAAAGGGGTGGTAAAAATAAATGTAGTAACCAATGAGGTATAAGCTTCCAGAATTCAGCCTATAAGTTATATGTCAAAATCCTGAATTCAGTGTGAAATAACACATAATAACTACTATCTGACGACCAACATGTTTCTAGGAAAGACTATAAATTACTGACAACGTTTTTACATTGGAACGAGGTGTATAAATAGGAGAGAGCTCAACAGGGAAACGAAACGAAAAAAACTGCAAAGAACAAAACTTGTCTAGCTTGAAGGGGGAAACCAGACGGCGCTATGGTTGGGCCGCTAGATGGCGCTGCCATAGGTCAAACGGATATCAACTGCGTTTTTTAAAAACAGGAACCCCCATTTTGTGTTACATATTTCTGTAGTACGTAAAAAAAAATATGAATGTTTTAGCTGAACCACTTTCTTCGCTTTGTGATAGATGGCGCTGTAATAGCGACTAACATATGGCTCATAATTTTAGACGAACAGTTGGTAACAGGTAGGTTTCTCAAATTAAAATACAGAACGTATGTACGTTTGAACATTTTATTTCGGTTGTTCCAATGTGATACATGTAACTTTGCGAACTTATCATTTCTGAGAACGCATGCTGTTACAGCGTGATTACCTGTAAATACCACATTAATCCAATAAATGCTCAAAATTATGTCCGACAACCTCAAAGCATTTCGAAATACGTGTAACGACATTCCTGTCAACAGCGAGTAGTTCGCCTTCCGTATGTTCGCACATGCATTGACAATGCGCTGACGCATGTTGTCAGGCGTTGTCAATAGTGCCATGTCTGTTATGCACTCAGAACATTATGTATTTTTAGACATAATAGTGTGTTTGGGAAAAGCGTGTGTGTCTTTTTTTGTACTGGTAATGTCTACCGTTTTTGATAAATAATTTTATTTTGCTGCAAATATCGACTCTTTTTGCTTCAAAGGTATTATTTCTTAGAAAAAGTCCATGTATTTGCGTGGAATCTTTTGAAACCTCTGCCTTCGGCCATGTTACATCACATATTCAGAGCATTATAAACCTATTTCAGCACCTTACCAAAATTTGTAGTTTCCTAATAAATAAAGTACTCCTCAAATTACCTTCTTTCCTCTAATGGTACTTATTCAGTTCGTTTGGCCTTTGGCTATGTTTTGTCTTTAAGTCTTACTTTTGAAACATTATGATTAGGTAGCACTAATTTAGCTGTTGGTTATGGAAGTACAGTTAAACTTTCAGATAGCCTAGGCACCATTGGTCAGATCGCTAAATGTTACAGTCTTATTTGGAAGTTGGTTTTTGTACTTAACTTCCGGTATGCATACATCTAATGTAAGAAAAAGCATTGTTGGCCAGTCAGTATCTTCGATTACATGTTTGTTGGGAAAATATTTAAAGTGGGTGTCCATTGACCCATACCCCAAGTAAGGTACAGAGATTAAACTACGGCCGTTCAAAAGTACTGCGTAAGGTCATATCATAAGGTTTAACTTCATGCCTCAAACAACGTGCCCGCGCGCGCGCGCGCTCGCGCGCGCCCGTGTGTGTGTGTGTGTGTGTGTGTGTGTGTGTGTGTGTGTGTTGAGACAGAGAGGCCGGCCGGCCTGGCAGAGCGGTTCTAGATGCTTCAGTCTGGAACCGCGCGACCGCTATGGTCGCAGGTTCGAATACTGCCTCGGGCATGGATGTGTGTGATGTCCTTAGGTTAGTTATGTTTGAGTAGTTCTTAGTTCTAGGGGACTGAAGACCTCAGATGTTAAGTCCCGTAGTGCTCAGAACCATTTGAGACAGAGAGAGATAGACTGAGTTTGCGCAATTTAGCTAAATAAGCTTACTTAATTTATGAAAATACTGCAGCATTGTTAATATTTTTTTAAACATTACGGCGTTTTGCAAGTGAGTTGCAGATTATGTTTTTTTTTCATTTAAAATATAACGCTGATCTTACATGCCAGAACATGGTGGATATGTTCTTGTGGTTATTTCATCTCTATTCCTTGAAATTCCCGTCGATACATGGCAATATTTATGGATAATATATGTTCATTTAATCGCCATGGATTTTTCAGTGCAGTTTGTCCGACACTGATCAGTGAAGACATCACGCATGGTCACTGACCTTGAACGATTGAAGAAACCTTACAATGATATCTTAACCAAGACATAAAGAGCGATGCCTTTTCTAAGACGTCACGTTAACGGGAATTTCAAATTAAAGTGATGAAATAGAAAATCAAATCCACTATATTCTGCATGTAAGGCAAGCATCATTTTTTAACAGAAAAAACATTATCTTCACCTCAGTTGCACAAAACGGGGTCATGTTTAAAAAAAAAAATATTATCAGTTTTACAATATTTTCAAAAACTAAAACTAAGTAACATTTTTGAGCGCAAACTGACTCTTTCACTCTCTCTCTCTCTCTTTCTATCTCTCTCTCTCTCTCTCTCACACACACACACACACACACATACATACGGCCCCTCTCCCTCTCCGTCTCTCTCTCTCTCTCTCTCTCTCTCTCTCTCTCTCACGCACACACACACACACACACACACACACACACACACACACACACACACACGCACACATTCATACATACATCCTCTCTCTCTCTCTCTCTCTCTCTCTCTCTCTCTCCCTCTCTCCCTTAAACGCACACGCTGTTAAGGCAAATCTCTGTACTTCATCACAAATCAGTACCCAAGAATCTAATGTCTAGTGTAAGTAATAGCATTCTTACTTTGCTATTTAATGATGAATTGACATACTTGTAAATTTTCTTCTGAAGACATTCAGTCCCTTGGGCAGGTGTCAGGATATTCTGTTGGAGACTGAACACAAGGAATCTCAATGTAAAGCTCTTGTAGAGGTTTCCCTATTCGGTTTTCGCCTTACAACCAAATTAAACCCTCGAAAATCGTTGGTCGAATCCCTGTGATCAGAGCTAGTACCAAACGATGGGCGTCCATTATGTTTGGTACAGAATTTGAACTGGTATGTTTCTGCGACCTCTGTAATACTTAATTTAATAGTGATATGCGTGAGACATGTGTAGAAATTCTATGTCCATCCTCGCGACTAATGGTCTGCGCGTCTTCTGCCTTTCATTTAAGTAATAAAATGGAACACATGCAGATGTGGTTTTTATGTTATTTTTTATACTGGAACCAGTTTCGGTGACTCAGTGCATCACCCTTACTCCTCAACTGACGGTGAAGAGTTGGTAGTTGATGCTCCCACACACAACATCGCTTTTATGGTTTTTACGGAAGCCAATTCGTAGTTGGCTCAAATGGTTCAGAGGACTCTGAGCAGTATGGGACTTAACATCTGAAGTCATCAGTCCCCTAGAACTGAGAACTACTTAAACTTAACTAACTTAAGGACATCACACAAATCCATGCCCGAAGCAGGATTTGAACCTGCGACCGTAGCGGTCGCGCGGTTCCAGACTGAAGCGCCTAGAACCCCTAGGCAACACCGGCCGGCAATTCGTAGTTGATTGCCACTGATGTGATCTCTATACGACTGGAGTTCGACCTCTCAGCGTCAGTTAAGGCCTGTCTGGTGTACTGAATCACCGAAACTGGTTGACATTCAATAAAGTAACATCAAGCGACGGCTGCAGGTGTTTCGTTTTATTAAATATGGATACTTTAGGTTCCTTTTATCGTCTGATCCGAATGTCTGTAGTTACTTGATGAACTGCATGCAGCTGAGGCGTCAGTAATGGACACGGCACAAAGCAATATTTGAAGCTGAGGTCGGCGAGGGAGGGCACAAGGGCTGCGAGGAGGGTCTTGGAGAGCCCTTTAGAGGCGGGAATACCGGTGGGCAGCCTGGAGCGCCGCTGCTGGCGAAGATCGCGTCTGGCCGCCGCAGAGAGCAAACAAGCCTCCCCTGGAGGGCCTCTAAGGAGATCGGCCGACTGCCGCGGACGGGGAAGAGCCGGGGATATTGTATCAAAGTGGCAAGACATGCAGCGCAAACCCGTGAAAATGGGTTCAATAACACAACAGGAAACACAAATACTGACTTCTGACTTCGTATCAGACCGTTGCACACATCTAAATAAGCAGTATTCGTAAATACAAATATCAGATACATACAATCCAGTACACAATATTTGTTTCCACACGATTTTGGTGCAGTAAGAGACCGTATGTACACTTTTCCCAGTACAAAGATAAACGTTAACTCACTTTTACTTAAATACAGTAAACAAGCGCCACGCACACGTGTTGCCTGTCGGCAAACTAGGCAGACACTGGCAACTAGACTATGCCTACTCCTTCCCGTCTGGCCGCTCTGCTGGATGCTTCCGTGAGTAGTCGGTCTAGTCCGTCAATCACTTCTAACATTACACTAGGTTCTTAACTAATCTCTGAAAGTAAATTTCGAATGGTTGGAATTGTGAGTATATGTAAGTCAGTGTGGAAAAGACTTTCAATATAATGTATAAAGATTTATTAAATATAAATACGGAAAGTTATTCGTCTTGACGCCACGTCTACAACGTAGTTCACTGTTCTCTGTAGACGCTTCGACACACCACAACATATCCTGCGCACAATTTCTGGGACACATCTAACTTGTGGAGTGCTTGCCCTCCTAGTCTCAGAGGTCGCAGACTGCCCGAAATGTGGCACAAACGCTACAGGTCCCATTAACTAATTATTTTCTAACACTGTGTTTTTGACAAAAATCTAAAAACTTAAAAAAATGTCATGCAAACTCCAAACCAACTGACGCTGTGGCGATTCCTCCTGTCTCTCAACGATATATTCACTGAAAAGGTTTTCCAAAGGGACAACTTCAATTAGCAGTTAACAAGATACGTGATTTTACATAATTCAACAGTCACGACATGGAGGCACCCACATTCATGATGGACAATCTCCTTAAAAAGCTGTACGCAGTGCAACTATCTTATTAGGTTCCATCATCAGAACGATTTCTTTTAATTGGAATTACGTAAGGCAAGCGAACTTGCTGCCTGTCGTGATTGTTCGAAAGTGGCAAATGACCTCATCATAGGACACAAAGAGCAGTAAGGGAAATGATCGGATAAAATATCTCAGAGAGCTCTGATTTTCTGTTGTAAAGCCGGTAATGACGAAAACGGATAGTATTCGGTCTTCTGTCTCCGGACAATCGGCCACTATCCTCTCCTTCGTTTTCGCTGAAACTCATGTAAAATATACCATATAAATTGATTACATGATTTGAAAAGAGGATGCTAGTTTTTGTGAAATAACGAACTTAATAAACTATCGTGAAATAAATAATTATGAAGCCATGAAATTTATACCAAACCTCAACATACATCTGCTACGTACAAGCTGTCTTCAAGAAAGCACAAAATGAAAGTTCCAAGACAAATGAAATCTCTTCTACCTTTTCCTCTGAGCGACGTTGCTTAGAGCTACGTTGCAGTTTTAGAAGATTCTCCCATTGTAAATATGCACTACAATTACATAGGTATTCATTGGTTTCTAGATAATGACACATTTTATCAGTTGTATTTAGCGCTTCTTCACCCATCTTTTAAAACTAGATCACGGAAGACATCAATTAGATACTAAGAAGATAACAAGAATAAAAGCAAACACCTTGTTGCCCCCTTGAATGCTTGGTGTCATCTCGCTGATAGGAAGTCAGAAGTCAGCATTTGTATTTCCTCTTTCAACATACACTTCAAGCATTCAGCTGCAGCAGTGCCAATCATCTCCCGGCATTACATCATTGTATCAGCTTTCAAGAAGCCACAGTTTGTGGAATAAGGAATAAAAATATGTCTCGACTGTTTTAATAGAATCTTTACAACTTAGATAGATGCGACGTAAGCTAATGATGACAAAATTGATAGAAGTTTTTAGAGCTTGATGGGAATGTAATAGCTGAATGCTTTATTTGACTCATTCAGCATATCTTAAGTTCTCTTCTTCACATTCGGACACAGCTCGTAGGAAAATAGTGTCAATGAAGAAAACCGGAGCGAGGGGCATTACAACACATCTGATACTGTTGTTGCTTTGTAACATTTAAAGTGGTTGAGCTACAGCGACCGGGTTATATGTTTGTGAGATATAACTGTGCTTAAAACCTTATTTGTGGTAATAGATTTACCATGTGTTCGGTAACTCGTCTGTATTTCAAAAGTCCTGTATATTGTAACAGTAAGAGCAGTCGTTGTTGTTCGATTAGACGGCTGATGGACCAGTGCTTGGCTGCGTGCGACTGATGTAGAACTCGGCGATGTCAGCCGACGTCGGCTCAATTAGTCCATTGACAGCTGCTGTGCAGAAGCGTAATGAGGAACCGCCATCACAAGGGACAGTTGGCGAAGGCCCCTGTCCAGTCTGGGTGATGGCCTCTGAACAGGTCCTCAAGGGACTGACGAAATAATTGATCGGCCAGTATCAGCGTTACTTAGTCGTTTGTCATGCTATGCTGCCCAGGCATAAAATCGAATTAGTACATTTATTTTACGATAAAATTTTGATTTACACATATATTCACTTTTTCTGATCCAGATCTGATGGGGACCTCTGGTGCTTACCAATCATAATTTGTTAACACTGTTTGCTTGTTCGAGGCTGGAGTATCCACCGGTATTGTATGTGCTTCTACTTGTCACTGTCTGCTGGATTCACGGAAGTCGAGAAGCATCCTTGGATTGATCACTCCATTTCACGTCTCTTCCAGATCAGATGCGAGTACGCAGGCAGTGTGCACTATCAAGTGGTTTTAAACGTCTGTTTGTATCACTTAACCCCATCGCTTACTTGGGCGTCCTGTAAATCTCACTTCAATAATTCGAGTTTGGATAATAGGCATGAGGTCTACACAATGGTTTGTTCTTGCCTATCATCATGTAGGAACATGCAAAGTCTCTTTCTTTTTCATCCTCGGATCGTAAAACTTCTATCTTCATATTACAAGGGTTAAATGATATTTATAATAATTATATGAATGATATAAGGTACTGAAACATAACCTTCTGAATAGATTTAGTCGTGATTTGGGGTATTTAACTTAGTGTCCTCATATTTATAACCAACTTACATTTTTTTTCTTTTAGAACAACAGAAGTACGAATTCCAATGCTCGGAATAAAATTTTTCTGCTCTCACACATGATGAATCTTCATATTCACTGCCACAAATTGCTTATGGAAGAAACAAAAAACAAAAAAGGCATCGTAAACACCGAAGAGAACAAAAACCCTAAATTAAGATGAAACATTAATCGAACAAATCACAGCTCGTATTACATCGAGTACCGTGGCATTATCATTCACATACCAAAAATCAAATACTCACTAAATAAGTACTGATAAAAATTAATTGCTTTCCATACTCTAGATAAAGTGCCATAAGACATACTCCTTACTTAACAGCACGTTAAAGATATTTCTCTCTGATTTCAGAAAGCTTAAAAGTAACGTGACTAGTTTCTGATCTCCGCTATGTCACACATTGTTTGAACTTGTACGATTCTCGGCCTTTTAAGTTCCATTGTATTGTCAGACCATATACAGTACACTACTTTTACACTACTCACGTCCGTGGTATGCCTCTGTGTCAACATTTTACATCTGGGATGTCATTGGTGACTAGTTTACAGTCACTCTAGCACACAAGCTTAACATCTGCAGTTTCCACTCACATCGTTCATGTAGCAAAACCGTTTTAACAGAGGTTGGAAACAAATGTCCTTGTTCAGTTAGCACACAAATAAAAATATTTAAAAGCCATTCGCTTACGATCCGCATCTTGTAAAGCTATAATACGCCTCCACATTTCAAGGTAACAACGTAGGTGTATAGGATCTTCATAACTAATACTTTAAAAATCAGATCCCCGCTCAATTAAACCCAGATACCGAGGCAATCCTTGTGAAAGTCTGGACAGCGCATCTGCCATCACATTATCTTCGCCTTTTTAAGTAAACTATGACGTAGTCATATTTCTGTACAAATTGTGTACGGATGAAATAGTTTGGAAGCTATAAAGAAACTTAATGCTTTACGATCACAACAGACTCTTACATGCTTGTCATTTGTGTACAAATTAAACTTTTTGAACTACGACACATTAGCCAAGGCCTCTCCCACTGTTGTTGAATACTGTCTTTCATATTCATTAAGAACTCTGCTACCAAACTGATTATTCTTACATCGGCTTCGCCATCTCATTCTCTTACCTGAAACAAACAAGCATCCAACCACTGCATGAGACGTCTGATGTGATGCAGAAACATTTCTGTATGTCGAGGTCGTGAAAAGTTCCCGAAGTGATTGAAACTCGTTTAACCTTGTTAAAGACTTCGTGGCGTTTCTCTGACCAGAACCAAGTAATATATCTAAACAATAGATTTAGCAACTTTACACTGTGTAATCGTCGATTTTGAGCGACTCTTCTACTTTACAAAAGGGAGCAGTCCCTATAAATGCTTTCAATTGTTTCCTCGTCAATGGAAAATGGATATTTTCAACATGCTTGATCTTTTGAGAGTGGACACCGTTCCTGTCTGCGAGACGACTTGTTCCTGAAACAACCTTACCCTTGGTTTAGCTCGGTCTCTCCATGTTATCAGCGACCCCACAAATTGAGAATTTATCAAAGGTTTGTTGTATCAGTTTAATATGTTTTTGCCAAACCGCAGTGTCTATTGGCGAGTCACCCACATATACTGTCACATTGAGTAATTGTTCCTGGCCAAGGACAGTGTCTAACACAAATATGAAGACCCCCAAAAACTCAGCTATAAGTCAAAGGATACTACCTTAAATTTGTGTAACCTAACTCCATAAATAAAGGCGGTTTACTTGCGTGACTCCTCCTTTAGGCTCCGATAGCAGCAGGAAGTCGGAGATCTATTGTGGACAGAAATTGTACTCTGTAGAATCTTTGATATATGTCGTCTAGTATGTCTGGTCTAGTCCTCAATGGAAACATAATTCTATTGATGGATGCTGCATCCAACATCAGGTGTACCCATCATCAGAATTCGGCATGGCTAACAATGGGCTGCTATAAGTTGATAAGAATATGTGTACACTACCCCATCGCAATATTCTGAATTTGTCTTGTTGCAGCCTTCCTTCTATCCCACAAGATGCAATACGTTGTGTAACAACACGTCTTATGGAGAACCATCTCCACATCATACTGGTATCCCCTAGCGACTCCAGGTCACAGGAAAAAAATCGTAAGAATAACACAATAGTATGCTTGCTGGCTCAAATCTCTATTTCTCCGACAAACATTGAGATTCATCGCTTTTCTGGTACATGTGTGGGCAAGGTTATGCATCACATCTTCACAATTACGCTAAACAGGTGCATTCATCGAACAGTCAGGGTGATAGTGCGTGCACAGCACCTGAGATTGAATAAATTTTACTCTATCTCGTTGACAGAATCGACCATTATATGCCTTGGTCTTAATTAAATTCGAATCAACTTTTCCGCCAATCACTATCAAATGGCACTGTCAAGTTAGATATCGACCTTCACGTTCTTTTATCTCATTAAGACCAGGCCCAGCAAGCAATCAACGGTTAAGCACATCACGACTACAAACATGGGACTAATGTCTCCATCTTCAAATTAAACATTAATCTGTGCTTCCTTCTCCACGCTCTGGCCTCTGGCATCTTTAGCACCAAATACAAAACAATTCTGTACTAGCAGAGGATGTTTTTACAGTGTCAGTAATTCTCTTAAAGATATTATCAGCAAGGACATTAACACTGGCACCTGTGTCAGGTAAAATGATGGTTGTAAATCTGCCCATAACGGCATTAACCACCGTCTGTACAATTTCCAGTCCAGATTCTGTACACAACACACAATCAACACCGATCGCTTACCTGATATTGACACTCACATTAAAATGCAATGCATTAAGTTCCTCAGTGGAAATGGTGCCGCAAACCCACCCCGTGATTGTCATCAGCGAATGCGAAGAATTAGCATCTGGTGTGACCCTTCCTTTGTTGATGAGGGTCATTTCTCTACCATCTCAATTCTGTGAATGTTATGGTTATCTGGTGGTGCAAATTCGGTGTAGGTCTCGCTTTGGTCAACGGTCTATTGTCGTGGTTACGACGTTGTGGCGGTGGCACATTTACTGTCTCTGAGCGACAGTGGTTTCTATGATTCAGGTGGCATTGGTTAAGATAAGGTTCATTTCAGCTTGCATGATGCCCCAAGTTCAATCTATTGCTGCTAGTCCTTGGCCGCCTGTAAAACTGCGGTGAATTCTGCAAATTTACGTTGTTTTTTTTTTATTTATAGGTTCAGGCTGTGACTCTGTGCCATTGTCACGACTGTCATTACTGTTCCTGTGGTTATCGGCGTGCACATTGGAACTTACAAGCCACCTGCCACTATTACTGTTAGCACATTTTTAAATCCGCCTGCACCAAGTCGATCGATTCCAGGACCTACAGGAAATGCTCCAGGTAGTGGTCTGTACTGTAATTAACATTTCGCGAATGATGACACATAATTTTGTCTTCAGAATCCATAGTACGTTTTGTGGGCTACGGAATAGTCCAAGTAGTGAGTTTTGTGAATGTGTCTCTTGAAGTATTTCCTCAAGCTACCCTGGTTTGTATTGTGTGTTTCTGGGTTAAAGGCCTCTTTACTAAGTCGTTCCTGCTCGCAACATGCTAAGTACTTGTCTGGGAATGTTTTCTCAAACTCATCATACGTCATGCAGTTCTCTGCAGTTTCAGTCGCCCATAAGATCGCCTCACTCTGTATAATAGGCACACTGTAGCGGACTGAATCTTCTGCCTTATTCTCCAAGACTGGGGAAGTACACTACAAAAAACTTTTATAAAAACAACTGGTTGTGGGGACTCCTTCTCTGGTTAAAATCTCTGGAACAGGCGATGTTTCAATAAACTTTCTTTTAAAAGTATCGCCACCAAAGTGGTTGCCACCCCCACTGTTTCAGTAGTATATTCTACACGCAGACTGACTTGTCCTGCCTCATCACAGCAAGTTCGACAGTAGGGACTAGTCGCTTCATACATTTCGTGTGCGCGAATATGAACTGGTGTCCCGTCATATGGCGGTACTTTTATGACCGCAACATCACGCCCTGAGTAGAGACGCTGTCTCAACATTCAGGAATGTCGCTGTCTATCACATGATTTATGTGCTCTAACTCACTCTGAATGGCTTCATTTATAGGTACTGATTCTGTTGATGTTTCAGCACCAACTCGCTGTATCGCATCTATCCACTCTGTATTTAATTTTTCATTGAGAAGTCTGTCCTTTCAGTCTAACCGTTTGGTAAATGCATTACGAAGTTTTTGTCCTTGAGTGTCTAGGCACTCTTATAACTCTCCTCGAGTCTTAATAACTACCTATTTAACTCATTGAGACAGATGCTGCACTGTAATTTCAGTTGTAGTTCTGACCTGTTTGCATTGTTTGAACGTGATTTGGTAATTTCTTTACAGCTGCAGTTATGACCTCTAAGTTTTCTTTAACTCTGAAACTTCAGTTCAAGCACTTGACAGACATATATCTATTCACTCTGATAAGTCTTTATCGCGCTTTGTAAGTGTAGTATTCACCTCATCAGAAATTCGCGTGACTAAATTCTTTGTCACGTTCTGACAAAGTACTATTTACTACTTTTTGGAAATCTTTGTCACATACATAAATTAAAGTGGTTAATTTCTTATCACATGTTTCAAACCGTACGGCTAATTCATTATCAGGCGCATTTATCATTGCTGTAATTTTCCTAATCAAATTTGTAAACCAATCCAAATTTTCATTAGTTTCAGGAATTTCCTCACAAATGATGAATGAAAATTTAATTCTGGTTTATAGATGATGGGATTTACATCCTCTGTTGCCAGATCCGCAATCATGGTGTTATTGACATCAGTTCAGTACTTACCTCGTCTACGGCATTCACTGGTACTCTCATTCCAATCTTTATCATACCACACAACAATCAACGCTATAGAAAACTAATTGTCTAATGGGTAAAAGATAAATGTTACTACATTGCAGCAAATTTATATCAGCATAGAAGAAAGCAGGGTGGGTGACTCTACTGGAAACAACAGAGAGTCACGGTCTGTCTATCTTGCATTCACACTGTTCAATAGCTGACATCTTGGCCACCAGCATTTTCAAAAATGTAATTTACAGACTTTTTAGTATTTTCTAAGACATATCTTATAATGATTAAACTTCAGTTATGGTTTGTTCAGTGATTTGTTAGAAAAAAATCCTGACACATGAAATGCAAACAAAAGAACAATGGTATGCTATCATGTACCTTTAGTTGCCGTGATATTTCGTTGCTTCATTTTTCAATAAATATTCCTTTTTACCGGTATTTTACATTTTTAATACAGTGTCTCACTGTTACGGCTCTTTCTTCAGACAACAAGAATTATAGCTTCAGCACTGATTGACATGAAACAGAAAAAAACATTATCTAATTACAAACAGTAAAGGATATTTATATTGCGACCTATACTGGGCGGCAGGTGGCATTATCTCCTTTCTCTCAGTGAGATATCGACTGGAGAGGTTTCCAATAAAAGTCTTAATTAGTAGTTGGCAAGATACGTGATTTTATATAACTCAGCATTCGCAACATGGAGGCAACCCACAATGATGATGAACAATGTCTTTAGAAAGCACTATGCAATGCAGTACATTAAAACTTTTCTGGCTTTAACGCAAACGTTACCTTGTACAGATTCATCAACAGGACGTATTCTTTTCATTGGTATTGCATCAGGTCACTGAGCAGGCTGCCCAGCGGCATTTTTCTAAAGAGGTAGTTGATCAGACTCACGGAATTTTCACAATAAAATGTTACGAGCAGCAAGGGAAATGATGGGATAAAATATTTCCGGGTGGGGGGGGGGGGGTGGAACAGGAGGCTTGGAGGAGGAGGGGAGAGGATTCCATCTTTCTATTGTAAGGTAGTTCACGAAAGAACGCAGCATGACGGAAAACACTTGAAATATAAAATAGTTTTCCTAGAACACAGATCTAAGGCACTGTCAGACAGCGGCAATGTCTGAAATATTGTATACACCATAAAACAGTAGACTACAGCAGTAGAGACACATGAGCTAAATGGATAGTAACAGACATCTTCAACGTACTAAACAGCTACAAATCCACTCCAGCATGGTTAACGTCAGTTGACAAATATATGACAATATATAAGACACATAATGGTCATAACAAACAACAGAACACTTTTTAGAGAAGAAACACAAAAGGCATGTTTCAGGGAAGAAAGAGGCCAAAAAATAGAAACTGGGCAAGGAAGAAAATGAACGAAGTTCTAGAATGGTGATGGAATTTTGGGACCAAAAATTTTGGAAGCAAATAAAATTAAACACAAACGAGCAAAGACGCATATGACCCTCCAAAAGTGTTAATCGAATGAATAAATAAATAAATAAATAAGTGGCACTTGTTCGTCTCCAACAACAATATATATGGAAACAAGCTCTCTGTATGAAATAGAAGGGGTAAAACACAAGGAAGAGGAGGTTACTTACACCTTGGGTAAACACAAAAGCATTTGTAAGAGTTCAAATGGTTCAAATGGCTCTGAGCGCTATGGGACTTAACATCTGAGGTCATCAGTCACCTAGAACTTCGAACTACTTAAACCTAACTAACCTAAGGACATCACACACATCCATGCCCGGGGCCGGATTGGAACCTGCGGCCGTAGCAGTCTCGCGGTTCCGTACTGAAGCGCCTAGAACCGCACGGCATTTGAAAGAGTCTAAGGACATGGGAAGGCAGAAGTGGGTTATACAGGAGTTAGACGTAGTTGTAGCGTATCCCCTGTGTTACTGAATCTGTATATTGAGCATACAGCATAGGAAACCAAAGGCACATTTCTAGATGTAATTAATGATTGGGGAGAAGGACTAAATGTTTGTAGTTTTGACGACGACTTTGTAATTCTGCGAGAGACAGCAAAATGCTTGTAAGAGCAGTTGTACGGAATGGATACTGTTTTGAAAGCAGATCACAGAAACAAAGAAAACTGAATGGCAGGGCACATGACAAATTACTCACACGAATTCCTCTTCGTCTTGCTGAAGAAATGTCGCTACGAAACAGAATGCTTATATGATGGTACCAATACAATGGATTTCCACCACATAATGCCTTGTGTGCACATAATGCTTTGATACGAAGATATCCGGTAGATGGATCGGTCAAAAAAGTACAATGGATTGGCCTGCTACGTTACTTGACCTTATGTAACTCCCCTAGACTCTTTTTCTTTGAAGATACATAAAATACGCTGGCGATCGTGAATTCATCTACATCTATATCTCCATCTACGTGATTGCTATTCACAATAAAGCGCCTGGCAGAGGGTTCAATGAACTACCTTCAAGCTGTCTCTCTACCGTTCCACTCTCGAATGGCACGCGGGAAAAACGAGCACTTAAATTTTTCTGTGCGAGCCATGGTTTCTCTTATTTTATCGTGATGATCGTTTCTCCTTGGGTGGCAACAGAATGTTTTCGCAATCGGAGGAGATATCTTGTCATTGAAATTTCATGCGAAGATCCTGTCGCAACGAAAAACGCCTTTGTTTTAATGATTGCCACCCCAAATCATGTATGTGACACCATCTCCCCTATTTCTTTGTACTTTTTCGATGACATCCGTCAGTCACACCTGATGTGGATCCCACACCGCACAGCAATACTCCAGAATAGGGCGCACAAGTGTGGTGTAAGCAGTCTCTTTAGTAGAACTGTTGCACCCTCTAAGTCTTCTGCCAATGAATCGCAGTCTTTGTTATGCTCTACCCACAGTATTATCTACGTGATCGTTCCAATGTAGGTTATTTGTAATTGTAATCCCTAAGTATTTAGCTGAATTTACAGCCTTTAGATCTGTGTGACTTATCGTGTAATCGAAATTTAGCTGATTTCTTTTCTATCCAGAGAAGATGCAGGAACTTGTAATACTTTCTTGTAATCCACTTCAGTAGGCAGTATTGGAAGCAGTGATGAATTCTCTCATACAACCCGTGGAGTAGTGTATCATTGTCCTTGGCGACCACATTCAGCACCTGCGAGTTTTCTACCCATTTTTGTGCCCACAATGTATTACAGCACTACAAAATGCTTCTCAACATTCTAATTCCTGTTTTTAATTAAGCTGAATATTCTATTTACGACAAAATGTGATATGCTTCTAACAGGTTTTGATGAGAGGAAGTATATACTGAAAAAATTGTGAATGTCTATTTAGAAAAGACGGACTGTTGTGCATATGTTCGTAACGAAAGCAGCAGCAGCTAAGTGTTTCACCCAGCCATATTCATTACAGAAATTTCTGTCGATCCCAGTTTTGTAACCGCGCAGTATGACGTAAACAGATATGCAAAATAAAATAACGCTACACCTATAAAAGCTTCAACAACGACCTTGGATCAAATTACAGTCTCACCAGATCCACTTCCAGCAAGTGATCCTTTATTATTAGGATTTCCTTGTGAGGGGCAACGGTAGCCCTGATTTCACGGGGATATTGAGGGGGTGGCGTGGGGCGGAAAAGAGCGCAGTTTTGTTTTCCAAGACGATCCTAACGATCCTTCCACCATGACGCGTCAAGGCGGTGGCATCTTGGAATGTCAGATGTGTGTGGCCTTGGAAGTTATAATTCTATCGAAGAACAAGTCGCCCCACCATTCCCCTCTTAACCCATCTGATCACTGATAGATATCTAGTTTAACCTGAGCGCAGTCTATGTGCAATGATTAATGCTGGGTCTTTATCAGGGTTGGGGGGGGGGGGGGTTGTTTTGGGGAAGGAGACCAGACAGCGAGGTCATCGGTCTCATCGGATTAGGAAAGGACGGGGAAGGAAGTCGGCCGTGCCCTTTGAAATGAACCATCCCGGCATTTACCTGGAGCGATTTAGGGAAATCACGGAAAACCTAAATCAGGATGGCCGGACGCGGGATTGAACCGTCGTCCTCCCGAATGCGAGTCCAGTGTCTAACCACTGCGCCACCTCGCTCGGTCCTTTATCAGGGTCTAGTAACTGTTGCTACAGATTGCAACGTTCATCATCGCAGCAGAGGTACTGACCGCATGACAACTTATTTTTCGGGCAGCCAATTTCATGCGCAAATAGCGTCCACGTAAGATTACCTCCTTAACCGGCTACTTAGCGTGGCTTAAGAATTTAAGTGCTGTATTATAAGTGCTGTAACTCTTCGATCGGCTGTTATTACTGACTATAAAACTGTAATCCTGACTCGTGGAAACTGAAACCGATTAAGCTATCCGGCGAAAACCATCAATTAATATTCCAGTATGAACTATTCGCTGTGGAGCGGCCTGTAGGCAGGTGTAAAATTTCTGTGTGTCGTCGCCATTCAACATTACTGCCGCAGACGTGAAGATGTGGGCTATAAATTTCATGCGGGCATTGCTGGTAAACATATAATATTCAGGTACTTGTCGGAAATGTTCTTTCCACCGACCTTACGCCTTCTGTAGCTGTGCCCTTACAGACATCGTACGGTCGTAGGTCGTCACTCGGCTGCAGTGAGGATCGCTACAAATAAATAGTAGGCTTGCCGAGTATTGATTATGAGTAGTCAAACTTCCCAACATAGTTAAAGGATCACTTTTGGAAAACCGCATAATTCTCACCCACGCGACCCTCATGCTTAAAATTTGGCTCGAAGATGCTTAAAACTTTCATCACTAATGGCGCAAAGCGTGGCTTCCTGAAATGTCACACTTAGGCTTGAAGGCGCTTCAAACAACAAGTGCCGGCACACTCGTAAAAAAAGCCACATTTGAGAAGTTCATGTGACGGGTAAGGTGGGTTAATTATGTCACATTGGCACCAAATGTCACCAAAATTCGGCCCAATGCTACCGTGGAGGTCTCACATGACCGGAAGATGGTCACACACTTCCTCAATCACGTTTTCTCCCTTGTATCGGCGCTTCTGATATGATGAACCGCAAACCCAGAGGTGAAATAATGCGGTGATCTAATGAGAGGCTGAGGAAAAAATTCCACACACGCGGCTGCTCAGAATTGGCACAGAGTCCTCAGGGGGTAACATAAAGGGTGTCAACGAAATCACTCTATTCCCTGGGGCATTGATTACCATACATTTCGCTGTGGAAACCAACATATGCAATGCGGTGAGAAACAGGAAGAACTCTTCACAAACTTTGCCAGCGCCGACACCCACCGTATTTCAACCTTTCTCTAAAGACACTGTGTGGCTACATTTCCACTGAACGCCATTGCTCCTGGTTGGAGAGCTTCAAGACCCGAATTGTTCTTTCGTGCACAGCTAGGTACCACTAGGAACCGTTCTAAACTATTCGACGAAACTTAAACGTGATCCGAAGCACCAAATGGTACCTATGCTTTTCCAGCTATTTTGTGTACTCCTGTGACGTTATCATGGGAGGATGTAACGCTGACACTGTGTGAATAAAACGGCAAGGGTATCCTCTGGAGCCTCCAAATTAGGCATAGGTCCCCATATATTGAAATTTTATAAATGTACCTATACAGACAGAACCAATGGCAAGAATACCAGGTGTCTGCAGCCACACTATGCTGCTGCTCTTCTGCCATGACAATGCTGCTCTAGTGCCAGGTAGAGGGTCATCCAGAACAGGAGTTTCGTAGGGTTTGCGTCTACTACGTCGTACGGGTTCTTTCTGTACAGGAACATTTTTAAAATTCTCAGTAAAGGTTGACGGGTGCCACCGAGAGTTTTGGCGAACTTGAAGGTCTCAGACTGCCGCTTTGCCGTTTTATTCAGTGCTTTTTGGGATGCTAACACATTTACCATGAGAAACATCTTCGAGGGATGTGTACCACTCGTAATCACAATCATTTTGGATAACAGCCATACATAACTGAAGTAAAATAAAATCCATACTATTTCCTTCTAGGTTTTGAAATATGTACGTCTTTCTCCATACACGTTCACCATCACACTACAAACACCCCATCGTGTCAGGCCACTCTGGAGACGCTCTCCTAGAATGCTAGCCAATAAAAGGCCACTAAAGGCAATGCTTCCTTTTAACAGTATGCCGTGGACAGCTGATAGGAGAAAAAACAAATACTGCTGGGAAAAAAGTTAGCATACCCTTTGGGAGGTTTCCAATTCACTCAGGCTTTGTTGTCACAACAATGACTATAGAGTACACGAAATAATTAAATTTGCCGATTTGCTACAGTTACCAAGTACCGATTCATGAATAAACACCCATATTAGTACGTGGAGAAGCCTACACAGGCGACAACGCAGGTCCTGACTTGACACTCAGTCGATCATACATATGGCGCATACTGTCCTGAAGTACGTTACTTCACGCCTGCTCGAGCTGTTCATAGTTCTCTAAGTGTTATTGGTTAGTGTTTCGCACGAGTCACTTCTCGTGATCGATTGGATACAAGTCTGGAGTTCATGGTGGTCCGGAATGTTGCTGCACGATTTGCAGAGCACGTTCAGTTTCATGGGTAGTGTGTGGGCGAGCATTATCCTGTTGGAAATACACATCACCTTCCTGTTGCAAGAATGACAAAAGAAAGGGTACCACAACATTATGCATGTAGCTAGAGCTGGTTGACGTCCCATCCGGAGAGACCAAAGATGAACGAGAGTTTTAGCTTATCGCACCCTAGACGATAAGGCCTGGGGTGGGGGCCAATGTGGCTTGGACTAATGCACTCTACCAGAGAGCGCTCTCTAGGTCTACGCCGTACGCTGAAAGGACCATCATTTGAGTACAGGTTGAATCTGCTGTCATTGTTAAAGACCACGATCCACCATTTCATTTTCCAAGTGATGCTCTCACGGCACCAGTCGAACCGTGCAAGTCGATACTATGGCTTGAGTGAGACAAGGGCTAGACGTGTACGTTGCCATAATCCCACTACTAATTACTGGTTCACAACAACTTATGCTGACATGTCTGCTCTCACAAGTCTTTTTATGTGTGCTGTTGTGGCAGCACAATCTGTAGCTTCTGCCCTTACAATACGACGATCCTGGTGCTCGTCTGTGCTTCGTGGATGTCCAGAACCTCGTCTACGAGTTCTCAGAACTCCTTGTTCTGCGGTCATAGGCCGCACACCGCGCATGGTACACACCCATGGTTCAAATGGCTCTGATCACTATGCGACTTAACTTCTGAGGTTATCAGTCGCCTAGAACTTAGAACTAATTAAACCTAACTAACCTATGGACATCACACACAGCCATGCCCGAGGCAGGGTTCGAACCTGCGACCGTAGCGGTCGCTCGGCTCCAGACTGCAGCGCCTAGAACCGCACGGCCACTCCGGCCGGCTACGGCAACTGAGGATGGGCTTCTAACACTCCGAAACCGCCCGTGTGAGAATAAAGTAATTTACAGCGGAAGCGGTATTTTCAACCTCTGTTCGTCTACGGGTATGAGAATACTCACGCGACCACTGATACCAGCATCACCGCACAACTGACGCTGCACGTCCGACTTGTGTGGCGGTTCTCCAAACGGATGATCCTTCCAATCGGAAAACAACGGTTTGACCCTTTTCAAACTCGCTCATTTGGCATCTCATTGGCATGGTTGCCTGCTTGCTTGACACGTCTGCACCCCACTGAGTCTTCTGGCAGAGAGCATTCCCTGTTAAAGGGTAGACACATATGACTCTCTGGTAGCTATCTTTCGGCGGATGACGGTGAAACCATAACCGGCACATCTGCTGTACATCAGAGGGTATATGCTGTCATTAGATGACATCGTCTTTCCAGGTGGACTAATCTTTTCCCCGGCAGTGTATTTCTCAGTCGCTTTACAGGTTCTACTATGCACCAAGTGACTGATCATTAGGTGATGCCCAGTGGAATTTATCCCATACTGCATTACATTAGAGTTTCCATATATTGCATTACTTGGCTACCAATAACGCATTATAACGTTTCACTTTTTCCAGGTCTTGGAACAGGGACAACTAACCCAAAATGTCAAAAACGCTATTACTGACAGGGCTCTTCAAGGCAGAACTGGCTACCTGATCCGATTACAGGGCATGTAACTTGGGGCTGGGAATACGCTCTCACTAATTATCTCTGGCACTACTGTAGGAGTCAACGAAGAATGATTTTCAAGGCGAAATAAATGGAGGACCAGTCTTTTAAGTTATACATAGCCAGAATACACAGTTAAGGGATGGGATTGACATTTGACGATGGACATTTGACGAAAGTTGAGTTTCAGTATACATAACCTGACAAAAATTTAAAGTACCCAGAGATATCGCCAGCGAGCTAGGGGCTATGGGGTTCGTAAGGCCATGCGATCAAATAAACATTCCCACAAGAACAATTTTGTGGAAATAAATCAGCACTGCGTTCAACAACAACAATATAAAAAATGTTGGCCCAAGATACGTAGTACAATTTTAAATGCCAGTAGATGTACAATTACCTTGTTTTTAAAATCAACCAAATGTCAGCAGAACCGGCGCTGGCACCTGTTGACAGCATAGGACCCGCCTTTCTGCAAGATACTGGGCTAACAGCGCAGTCACTGGACTTCTAAGACATATAAATGGAGTGCACTCTAAGCCATTCGAAAAACCAGGCGGCTCTACATTGTTCCTAAAATGATGCACTGTATTGCTTTTACCCATAAATATTTAAAATAACTTTTCACTCTACTAATAAACAGTTTAAATCCCAGAAATAAGAATAACTTAGGACAATAGAGCTATATCTATTAACTCTTAGCTATTAACTCTTGAGTAGTAAACAAACAACAAAAATTCTTGGTGTAATATAACTAGGCCGAAACTTGGAAAAAACTAGTGTTGATTCAGGAAGTCTCATCAAATGAGGTTACATAAATGTTCAAATGTGTGTGAAATCTTATGGGATTTAACTGCCAAGGTCATCAGTCCCTAAGCTTACACACTACTTAACCTAAACTATCCTAAGAACAAACACACATACACCCATGCCCGAGGGAGGACTCGAACCTCCGCCGGGACCAGCCGCACAGTCCATGACCGCTCGGCGAATCCTGCGCGGCAACTAAGGCTACACAAAAGTCAACATCGACTAAGATGAGTTATAAATTCATGTGATAAATTTCACAAAACTCTGTGCACCCCGGTACTTAGACGAAATAATGACCAATTTAAACCCAAGACCAACAATATTTAGTCCCAATCTGTGATAACAAGAAGAAATTAAAGGGTGGAAACACTTTAACATCAAATAGTCAATAATCAACCCTTTTCAAGGCTATCAGAACCAATATGAAACCCAAATTAAGATCATGAACACGGTCTTAATCCATTATGAAGTACGACAATATTCAGTATAATTAAACTTAAGTGAAAGCCATTGTGGTACTTGGTAATCACGTAAGTCCGAAATCATGATAGTAATATAAAATAAAGAAATTAATGTACTCAAGTGATGAAACTCTCAAACATTATTACAGGACTGTGGCTCAAAAAAATGAAAAGACGTAATTAAGAAACTGACTGTATCCCACTGCAGAGTGATGTTCCGGCAAACAGCTCTAAACAGACCGGGCTCTACATTAAAATCAGATCTGCGGCAGTAGCACTCAGAAATATAGTGTTCTGAAATGTTCTCACCAAGTTCAGTTCTTTTCTACTGAGCAGGGACTGTCACAAGTGGTAACTGTTGTACCAATCTTCCTTTGGCCACGCCCCGCTACCCCTCGATTCTCTCATCTGGTGTACTGCCACCCCCTTCGTCGCTTGCCTGCACGCTTGCGTAGGTGCTGATGTCAAGATCGTGCACTAGGTCACACAATGCTATGAAGCTATCCAGTCAGCTTATCTGTTCCGAGCGTGCTCAGCGCTCCTTTTGTCAGCTGAAACCTTCCTTCTTGCCCTCGACAGAAACAGACCTCTCTGCAAGCGTATTATGTCCATAAAAGTCTTGGAAGTCGTCATGCACGCCCTCTCCAGCGAAGCTGTTGCGGGGTAACAGTCAAATAGAGTAATCACACGCAGTATCTATAAGAGCTGAGACGGCTCACCCAGAAACATGGCTGGATGTCAAAGCATCTTTGGGCACATACACACCATTGTCTGATATGTAAATGAGTATATTCTCAATACTCTGTGACATGTCAACTGCCACAATGATGCATTTGTGTTGTTTGTGTTTAGTATTGTTATCTGGCCTGCTAGTATGTATAAGGAGTATTAACAGTGTCAGAGATTCAGTACCAACTGTGAAGGACACGGAGTTACTACATGGTTGAATGAGACTGCGTTAACAGCACGTGACAGAATTAGAAAGTAGAATCACTGCAGGTCTCCGTTAGGTGGGCTTTTCAATTCAGACAATAATTGGATTTTTGGAGCGTTTAGTTGTGACAGTGGCCCAATGGTGGATTGGATAGAAATGGGAGAGCCCGCATATTCGTCATCAAGGATGCAGTTGACCATGGCTGACCATCAGAATGGAAAAGTACTGCATTGTACACGAAGTACATCTGTACCTGCCAGAGGAGTTTAAGTAATGGACTCTTCGTAACATTTTGTTTCATCCTCCACCACTCCTCTGAGACACATTGCAGTTGAACTAGAGAATTACCATCCCATGCGTAGGCTGTCGTTAACACAACATCACAAACGGGTGTATCAGGTGCGGTGCTATGGATAGGCAGCATGGTACTCTGTTCAGGAAAGCATAGCTGGTCTGATATTATCCTACAGTAGTTTCTGTGTACACCAGTGACCTCAGGTGAGTCCCATTCTTCCAGTGTTTTGGAGATATGTAGAACTGTTACTGCTGGTATCATGATCATGTGAGACATTGGGTATGACTCCACTGCTTGGCTAGTATTAATCGAGGGAACTCTGACAGCTCACCGGGATATCGCTATGTGTTACCCCTTCATGTGATCGTATATTTATGCCATTTTCAGCGAGGCAATTCTCGTCCAAACGTGGCACCAGTCTTTGTAAACTGTCTGCATGATGTTGAGGTACTCTCACGGCTATCTAGACAGTCAGTTTGCCAGACCACAGGCATGTACTGGCAGTATCCAAACCAGGCAGTATACATGTAAGGTGTCAAACAAGTAACACATCTTACATTGAATTACTGAAACAATTCTAGTTAACTCGATATGCCATATGACATAGTTATATGAAAATGTACGAATTTTATTGATAGGCAAAGTGAATAAGCAAGCTGGCATTTCATTAATATAAACCACCAACACTCACACTAGTAGTTGCATGCACGTAAATTCCCAAAACCGAGTTACGAGACACAGCTCTGAGGAAAGGAGAATTTTACGATGGCAACACCCATGCCATGTTAGGCCGAAACCTGCACAGCGGGATCTCCAGTGGATACAACGAGACCCTGGAGTCACTTTTGCCAGCTGTTGGCAAAATTCGCCCTTGTCCCTGCTTTTAATGAGGACACTTCGGAAAGCCTTTCTGCAGGAACACGGATGGAGATGGTAGATAAACGTCTGGAGAAATCCAACTCAAAACATTGGTGACTCACTGTGGCCACCAGCAGAGAAACCCACACGGAAAGAAGCTGTTTATCTCAGTATTACGTAGTAGAAGTTAAACTCTTCCGTATGGAAGAAATGACGCTTGTGATAAGCTACAAAAACTCTAGTGGGTGGAGTTGTAACAAGTATGAGCGCTCTGATTGGCCAGAAAGAAAAGGTGTGGTCACCAGCTTTGATACAGGCAAATCGCAGACAGAGAAATTAGCTCTTCTTTTGCAGCAAATCGTCGAGAGTTTCAGCAAGGGGACTAGCGTTGTGCTGAGACGATTGCGAGAGTAACTATGTAAACACTTGTTCAAAGGCTCGTCTTAACTCTTAAGGAGTTAAACCGTAAGGTCTTCTAGTTTGGAGAAATGGCCGAGCACTGACAGTTAACGCTTGCAAGTGACTTGAGGGCAACTATGTATGGGCTATTCCAGGCAATTAGAGTATATTATGCCAATTAGCTAGGGAACAATTAGGAGTGTCGGCTTCACCAAAGACGTATGAAATATATCATACTGGTGTTTAATGGTTGAGAGAGGTTCAGAATAGATTATCTGGTTCACAGATCACGACGTCAACAGCAGCCACTGCCGCCGCCGGCTAAAGGTAAGCACACGCCATCGAGCTACGCTAGCAAGTAATATTCAATTGACATTCAGAACTGCGGTTGTCCCTGTCTCTATATTTACGGGCATTCAGCCATGATCTGTAGCCATGATATTCGCAATTGTCAGGCTTAACTGAAGCAGAAATGAGAGGTATGCAATTCAATGAAAAGAATTGATCAGCCACTGTAGAGTGCTTTATACTCTGAGGTAACTGAATTGTTTTAATTGTGTACTTATTTCTGATTGATCTTTACTAACCCCATCCATTATTGGTTATTTTAACTGTACATCTAAGGTTAACTGATATCTCTAGCCCCACAGGTACTTAATTTGTTTTTTATCGACCCCCATAGATGGTCATCAACTATCTTACAGTTAAAGAACTTTAGAATTGTTAGGAATTCAACTTCACAGTTGTGCACATCCAATATCAATATTTTACCACCATATACGTATTAAATTATGACTGTTTGTCATAATTGGAATAAAAATAACCTTAATCTAAGATTTTCAATTTCTGCTAACATGTAGTTACGCCTTAAGCCATACACAAGTTTCTGTTAGTGATAATGTTTCCTCTACAAGGAGCGCAGTGGAACCAAAACTGATATCATTCTCTGATTACGTCACTGTCCGTACTACTGCACACTTCTGAACTCTGCCTGGTGAGCTAGTGTCTTCCTGCCTCGCAGGCCGTAGGTTCAACACAAATTCCTAAAACGCTCGCTGTGCGTCCTTTAGCATCTCTGGTAGAAAGATTGCTCAGAACCAGTCTCACACATGTTAGATACAAATATATGTCGGTTGGCATACACATGCTGGCATGTCAACATGTTTGCAAGATAGCCTGTGGGATTCTCCACAGATAACTGTGGTGCTAGCAACAGCACCAGCGGCGCTTACTACGCCGCCGTTGGTGGTACAGTTCCAAAACTATTCACTCATGTCGATGGTATGTCTACTGTAGTTTGGAGCAAGTATCCATCCACTTACTCCGGACTGAAGTGACTGCACAACACGAGAGATGCAGTTCCAGCTAAGGCTCCAGAGGTGATTGATTAACATAGCAGTACATGGACGAGCAACCAAGTTGTGTCCGCAGGAATTCAATGGTAGTCACTGCTCGTAGTCTCATCGGAGTCTGTTTGTTCAGGAATAGTATACAGCATAAATGGGTTTAACACCTTTGTGAACTTGTAGTCGTTTACAGGTAGTGATTTACATTTTACAGGATTTGGACTATCAGTCTACTCATTCAGTTGGTACTGGACTGATAACTGAACTTTCTTTGCCGATTATGGAAATTTGTTCAAGAAGTTTTTACTCTGTATGTCACTTGTGTCCCCTTTAATTATGGTTAATATCTCATTTTGTGTTCAGTGGTATAATAAAGGTGATCACTGTCCTCGGTTATTTGGAATATTAATTGCATGAGTTGTTTCGCTTTGATCACAACACAGGTTATCACTGACCACTTACGTAAGTTTGCTGCGGTAGACGATACAGCTTGATTAAGACAAGCTACCCAACGCCTTTAGTACCTGCAGTTGTACATGCATCCAGGACAAAGAACGTGCAACGCTGTAGTGCTAAATTGGGTCATACTGCCTCGATTTCGAAATAACTAAAATAACGTTACATACGGCGTCAACCAGTGAAGTTGCATTCCGTTTCCTCCTCCCTTCTAGATGCTGCACTTCTTTGTCATTTAGTGCATTTTTACTTGTCATACAGGTAAACAAGTAGATTGAAGTTGATATAGATTCAATATTTCTTCTAACTCATGTGCTTTATCTGGAAATATTATTGTGTTTATAGTTGGAAAACATTCAGATTTTAGGTGATTCTGCTCGCCATACCCATGGCCTTCAATAAGCCACCAATGTCTCTTGGATAATGCAAAAAAATGAGTATTTCAGTGATCTCAGCCTTCATAGGCTGGATAACGGTTTTGTGAACCCAGGTTTCCTGAGCTGTGGAATAATGATCACTGCCAGCCCTCTGCTACAGTTACCTCTGGGTTTACTCTAATGACCACCGTGTGACGTGGAGTTGTAACGTTGTGTGTTAAAAGAAATGAGCATTTTGGCTTTAAAAAACTCAGTTTTAAAATGAGTTACGGGCAACTGTGATGGATGGCTGTCGGGGTGCAATATTTGTAAGCCGGTAGAAGCTGCAGGAACTACGAAACATTTGTTTTATGAAGCTTAACGGAGAAAGAGGGATTCTTGTTGGGTAGACGAAAAACCTTTTAGCGTCTCGTGGGATTAAAATGGCTCACAGTAAGCAAGCCAACAAATTACCAGTACAAGCGCTGGGCCAGCAGAAAGATTTAGCATCCATTCCACAGATACACCTCACGCAAACAGCCCTTCTGAAATACCTATTTCAAAAACCAATAACAGTAGTGTGGAATTTCTGAAGATTGAATGTGGTTATAAAAACTGAAAAGGGGAATGCTAACGCTAGTATTCGGTGTCTGTGAAGTGAAATGGTAAGAAGACAAGGATATCTGGCCAGATCAGTACAGGGTAATATCAACAGCAGCACAAAATGGTATGTAGGGTTCGTTATGAACAGGAAAGTAGGGCAGATCGTGAGTTACTGTGAGCAGTTCAGTGATAGGACTGTTCTAATCAGAATCGACAGCAGGCCAACGCCGAAGAGCTAGAGAAAATATATGGGGATACTGGACGAGTAATACAACATATAAAGGGAGGAGAAAATCTAAAACATATGGGGGATTGGAAAGTGGCTATAGGGGAAGGTTATAGGAGTACTGCAATAAATTTCAGTTCGTAATAGCGAATACAAGAATCACATGAGGAAGATGTAATAGAATAACCCGGGAGGTAAGGGATGATTTCAGTTAGATTACATCATGGTCAAACAGAGATTCCGAGATCAAGTACTGAAATGTAAAGCTTACCCAGGGAGAGATATGGACTCATATCACAATTACATAGCCATGAAGAGTCGGCTGAAGTCTAAGAGAGTACTCAGGAAGAGTAAACGGGCAAAGTATTGGGATATGGAAGTACAACAGAATGAAGAGATCCGCTTGAATTTTTCTAAGGCAATAGATACAGCGATAATGAATGGCTCGGTAGGCAGTTCAGATGAAGAGAAATGGACAACTTTAGAAAGGGCAGTCACAGAAGTTGGGAAGGAAAACATGAGCATAAGGAATAAAGCATTGGTAACAGGAGAAATACTTCAGTTGAAGTACAAAATTATTCAACAAAACTGAAGAATACATAAATACAAGTCACTTAGGAATGAAATAAATGGGAAGTGCATGGAAGCTAAAATGAAGTGACTGAATATACACTACTGGCCATTAAAATTGCTACACCACGAAGATGACGTGCTACAGACGCGACATTTAACCGACAGGAAGAAGATGCTGTGATATGCAAATGATTAGCTTTTCAGAGCATTCACACAAGGTTGGCGCCGGTGGCGTGCTGTTCGAACCCACCGGTAACAAATCTTTTCCTTTAATCCGGCCTGATGAGAGCCCCAAACACTCCAACAGTACTCAACAATGGGTCGCACTAGTGTCCTATATGTGGTTTACGTTACAGATGAAACACACATTCCTAAAATTCTCCCAATAAAACGAAGTCGACTATTCGCCTTTCGTACTACAGTTCTTGAATGCTCATGCAATTTCATATTGCGTTGCAACGTTACGCCTAAATATTAATCAACTTGACTATGTCAAGCAGCAAACTCCTATATTCGAGTACTATGGCTTTGTTTTTCCTACTAATCTGCAATAACTCCCATCTTTCTTCATTTTTAGCTAGCTGCCATTCATCAGTTAGGAAGTCCTCACGATACCTTTGTCTCCGTCTCACCGTCGAGGACAGCATACTGGGTTCTGTTGGTTAAGGAGTCTTCGGGACACTCATATACCTTGGAACCTAATCCGTATGCATGTTCCTTCATTAACAATAGGCGTGGCACCGTGTCAAACGCTTCACGTAAATCTAGGAATGTGGAATCCGTCAGCTGCCCTTCAGCCACACTTCTTAACTGTCTTCCAAATGACTCACTATCTACAGGATGCTAAATCCTAATCTTACTCCCTCTCTTTAAATACATTAACGAATTTCTTTGAATTTCTTACTGCGTGGTCAGCAGTTACAACAGAAATTTTATTCGAACCTGCCATCCCGATTGAAACTGACATTTCGACACTGAAGGTAAGTCTACGCATAAAAAAATCAATTTTAATTTTGTGCGTTTCACTATCTACGAAAAACGATTTCAATCTTTTTTACGTTAATGATTAACAGCAACACGACGCTCCTCACAGACCTCGCTGTTGTCCAACTATTACCGCTTAGCCTAAAGCTAAATTCATTTTACAGCATAAGAAAGGACTTTCTTGCCAGTTTTGCGATTACATATTTTCCTTTTGCAGTGTGCTGTATTCTCTCTCTCGACAACATTTTACTGTTAAGAATAACTATCAAATAATTACCCACACTGGAGGAAGGACAATACATTCCACAATTCATGATTCTGGGCTAAGCTTTAACTGCATGAACCCTTGACATTCAGCATTTCTTTTAGTTCCATTACAAATGTTAAAATAGAAAATCATAAGGTTTCTATAATTACTTGGGAGTAAATCCGGAAGTATAATGCGATATGTTTCCATTGCAAATTTATGTCCCTCAGCAGAAGGGTATGTTTCGCAGTTCCGAATGAAAATAAATATTTCGATTACACCATCAGTAGCATCTGCCATCTATCATATTTTGCCAAGAACTGAGGTAATTATATTTTTTCTTTTCCTAACAAACATAACTCCACTGCTTGCTATAGTTCGTGAATCCCCAATTAAAAGAGGATCAATAGGTGATTAATTGGCAAGTTCTGAATTAAAGGATACTAAAGTTTACAAATAAATATCCATTAGTCAACCAAGCGGAAATTCAGCGGTTTATTTTCTAATTGCTGTTAGCGAGAAGAGGGCGCAAATAATGATTAATATTGATTCAGTGATTTACATCGCCATTTTCTTCCCTGCGCACCAGTGCAGATTTGATACAAGCAAATATTGTGTATATCCACGTCTACGGAACATGTAGCAGAGATTAAAACGTTGGCTGCCGCTAACTGTCCCGATACTTAACATAAATTTCGCATACTGCTTCAGAATTGAGGTTGCAGCCTTGTACCTATCGATACTACTATCACTTTTACCCTTTCATAGGGGTAATTGTTAATACAAATTTTTATGTTCACATAATTTCCGTCGAAAGTCTGCGCGACTGACAACGTTTCGATACATAAATATATATAGTCGTCAATACTTGTAGAAACTATATGATACTGTAGTGGTAACGTAATCACGATGGATCAATACTGACAGTGTACCGTATTTTAACGAAATATTTATGTGTTATTCTTAAACATTTTTGCAGTTTGTGCTAAGTTTGACACAAAAGTCTAATAGACGACTCATTCTCTTTGATGGAAGTAATTGTTAAATTTCCGATTAATGAACAACAAATACAACTGTTATAAGTTTGGAATTCTCTAACGTCTTTAATCTCTTATCTACGTTAATCAACAGTACCTTGTGTGTCATGATTGTATGTTTTACAGCATCATACATCACAATATGTCTCAGTTTCAACAAACTTCTGGTACTAACAACAGAATGGCACCTTCAGAGAGCAATCACACACACATTGTTTGCGGACTTCGAAAAACTACATGTGCTGCTTTGGTTCTTAAGGAAGTCACACGAGGTATAACAGCTGTAACTACACCGTTTTGTCTTTTTGTTAGGGTGTATACATTAACAGAAGACATACACTAATGAAACGAGTTATTTTATAATTTTTTGCTAGGTAATGGCTTACACCTGTGCCTTTTGGACGCTGAATCTAAGCTTTATTTCACTATTTTTTACCATGTTAAATTTTGTGACAATCTGAAAATGAGCAAAACAGCTGTAACTGGGGTGAAAAGAAATTTTGTTGAAGTAGAAACGCATAAGGAAAGTACCTAGTTGTTTACAAAGGAGCAGTGTATTGTAACGTCTCTTTTCTTTAAAGCATCTACTACGCTTAGTCTCCGATGACTGTTCAGGAACAAAACATTCAGGCTCGTCGATAAACGCAGCTTCTTGCGTTTTCAGATTGTTAGCTTCTGCTGAAATATAGCATAGGTCCTTTTCGTTACCTAAAAGTTCAGTAATTTCCTTTTCATATGATACCCACGTTACTTTTCACTTGTAGCCAATTTCTATTCTAAAGTGGATTAGAACATAATATTTTGAATGTTACGTGCAGTAAACATACCATTCAATTTCGCTCCTGATAAAGAACCTCTCCGGTGGAGATACTTGACATTTCTTCATTTTATGTAAGTTTTTCACAGATTGTTTCGTGAGACTAACCTTACTGTGTAGGTGTGGTAATAGCTATTTTCGTATCCGTGAGATTTTCAGGCAAGCCACATTCCTCACCACGCCAGTTTGTTTTCCTCGAATATTGATCCCACTTCTTAACTCAGTAAGTATCAAACTATGTGGCACTTTTAGTTTCTGCCACACATAGTACAAACATTATATTTGAACTATTTAACGAAATTTCTCCACATTTACTTCAATTTCCCTCATGTTCAAACGGAAAGGCTGACATCTGAAGACGCTGGCACCCAGTGTGAAGAACTTTACAATGGTTCCACTGTAATATTCAACAATTATATCCTATATTGCTCGAACAGTCCACGGGTATACTGCCGGTTCATAGTGTCCAACGGGCACAATATTTCGGCGATCAGACATGTCGCCATCGTTAGGTGCGCTGATGAACTCAGCTCCTGAGGGCGGGCGGCCGATTTAAATCCCCTCCCCCCGCGGGCCACTCTTTTCGCCGTCCGCGCCCGCGCGCCGGCAGTCGCGAAGACGTGGGTGTCGGAATCTGTCGTAGCGTCGATGTGCTTGCCTCGTCCGCCCTGGTCGCCAGTTCGAACTTCTTGCTGAGATTCTTCTTAATTACATTCAATGCCAGGACCCAAGCCTTGCTGAGATTGTAGCCGCAATCAAGGTTGATAAGATCTTCCCTGGTGCGAATTTCGATAGCCTCACTTATAACGCCGAGAGGTCTTAGGCGCTGCAGTCATGGACTGTGCGGCTGGTCCCGGTGGAGGTTCGAGTCCTCCCTCGGGCATGGGTGTGTGTGTTTGTCCTTACGAAAATTTAGGTTAGGTAGTGTGTAAGCTTAGGGACTGATGACCTTAGCAGCTAAGTCCCATAAGATTTTACACACATTTCGTTACATCCCTTATAACGCTGTCCCAATATTTAGAGTTCTGAGCCAGGATCTTGGTACGTTCATAATCCATCTCGTCTTTCTCGGACAAACAGTGCTCTGCTACCGCCGACTTATTTGGATATTTCAGTCCAGTGTGCCTTTGATGTTCTCGGCAATGATCTTCGATGGTGCGTACTGTTTGTCCGACAAGGACAATAAAAATAAGATTATAGAAATTTGGGCTCGTACGGAGGAAGGCATGTAGACAATTGCTTCAGCCTTGCTCTCTTTGCCAGTGTAACGGAAAAGGAAATGGCCAGTAGTCGTACAGGGTACCCTGAGTCATGGTGGCTTGCGGTTATATATATATATATATATATATATATATATATATATATATATATGAAGGACAGGAAACACGTTCGTTAATGGGTAGTCTATTATTTGAATAAAAGTCCTCCCAAATACGCGGTCCCAGTTTTACCTGTGCAAGACTTTAGTGTAAATCTCTTCAAGCTTTCTTTGATTATAAAAATTGTTTTCGTGACAACCTATTACACCTCTTAAGCCATAACAGTCCACAAAAGGCCACAAAATATTTTATTTATGTGACGAGATGGTAGCTGAAGCTCAACAGAACAGCATGAACGTCATATTTCGCTCTAATCTAGTCACATTCGATTGTCAGTATGGAAGAAGATATACTTTAGGAGTAGGCTTTTTTAAGACGTAGTGCGCAGACCAATTCGGCTGTGTTTTATCTTGGCTGTTTAACGCATTTTCTAGTGAAGCCGAAATGATATCTAAGGTCAGTCGAAGGGGTGCTATAGTCCCTCGTCTATTCTTCAGCTGTATAGATGTTTTAGAACCCTATCTGAGCAGCCTTCTTGGTTTACGTCTAGAAGATCAAAACTAATTGCAAGTTCATTTAAACAAGATATCTACATTGTAAAAAAATTGAAAGTTGACCCTAAACAATAAAAATTGTGTTATCTTCCACATGAACGCAAAGAAAAGATCTTTTAAATTTCAGTTACACAATTTTCATTTACTCGTGTCAAAAACATGCTAAAATACATAAATGGTTACATAATAGTCGTAGTTATATGTACGTAGATTACAAGAAAATAAATTAAGAAGACAACATTTCTCCAAGAGTGACACACACATACATAATGCATTTGTCATTGGCAAACAATAGATCTTTTTATGGGCATGAAAATGTGAAAATGAGTAGGGAGGGCATTGTCCCCTATGGCTCAATGTTTATCCATGGTCACATCCGCACTAACTGTCCTCATATGTGAAGCTCCATTACTTAGGTGATGACGTATCCCTCCCGACTCCCGATACCAGTTCTTATTCTGTTGAGGCACCTCCAGACATCTCAGTCCTCATTGTAGGCAGACGGAAGATGTTCTCGTCTCCTTCATCGATTCCTGGTGCTTAGATTTTTTCACTTTTCCTTGATTTAATCCAGGATTGTGATAAATCACACAAATTTATAGGCTGTGGATTCAACAAATATCTAGGGATTAATTTTATGAACAGCCTACAGTTGAACCATAACGTAAGAAATGTTACGGAAAAGGCAAACCGAAGACAGTATTTACTAGCAGAACGCTTGTGCTGAAAACATTTCATTAGTAGCGTGTTGTTCTGTTATGTAGGCAAGCAACTCTTGAAAAGATGAATTCGACATTAGAAGATAAATGAAAAACTTTCTGGCTCCCATACTCAGATGTCAAACATTCTACAATATACATCTCTATAGAGTGAACCTGTAGTCTATCTACTAACATGTGTAGGATGTTTTCGCATTTTCTTAATCGCTTTCCATTACTTTCCATTTTTAATGGGAATGCAGGGAAAAAGTTGTGCTATGCTTTCTCTCGCACGTGAGCATGTGACGACATTCGACCGGATCATGAAAGCTCTGGCAGCTATCAGACACACTACAGGCATCATAAGACACACCATGATCGCTCTCGACTAACAGCGCTCTAAAACAAGCAATAATCTCTCAGACAGTAACGCAAACACATATATCTTGACGATGATGATTGTAATGTTGCCCCAAATGAAGTACGTAGGTCACCTCATGATACCAAGAACTGGACGAAATACCCCATTCAGAACTTCGCCATTTTTTCGCTTTGAGGACAGCCCTTGAAATTTGATTTTTGTCTCATAGATTTTATGTAGTATACAAAATAACGAATCTGACACCCAAAACATATTTAATGAAAGTGACATTGTCTACTGTAATCCATGCACTGGCATAGGAAACACTTTTATAGCAAACAATGATTGGAAGAGAAAGCATTTACCTTACCACAATATACAACATTCCAAAGAAAGCATAGTATCCGAGACGAGTGGCGTGAAAGTCTTTTAAGAAACAACGTAATTCACCGTCAAGGGCTGCCAATAAGAATTTCTTCATTAAGTCGGTAGAAGATTATTAGGCACTATAAAATGTTTACAATAGCTTATGAAGCGATATAAAATCAATATCATCAAACAATATACAATCCACTGCTATCTTTCGCCATTAATTTTATTACGCTTCCTAAGTTTTTTTGTAAACATTTTACTATACTTGATGGTCTGCGGACTGAAGCTAGATTTACTTAATCAAGAAATTTTTGTCAGCTGCACTTTTCGACAAATCATGGATGTTCTTAAATACTTGCAAGCTTTGATACACAACTTTCTGAAAACATTTTGAAGCTGAACTGATTTTGTTTTACCCCTTACTTTTTAAGGCCAATGGTGTAATATTTCTTTCAAAAAAGCTACGGTCGATTTCATCACCAGTCCGATTTGATCGATTCTGCAATAAATAGCTTTCTTCACGCATTGCTCCATGTATTTAATATCTGACTTGCCACCGTAATAATATTGTCCCAGTAACCACTGACGGGGCAGGTAACAAATGTTTTTTCGGATCCGAGAGTGTGCCCTTCCGTTAAATTGTTGGCCTACCAACCACGACTGTTTTCCCTTCTGCCTCGGGTCTTATGTTCCGTAGAGTGCGACGTATTGGGCGCAGCACTGTCTGTCTGTTCAATGTATAAACTGCCACACTCACGAGGAGTTCACTACACTGTCATAGTTCGAAGACCTAGGTTGTCTTTCAAGCTGTCAAAAATGTCTTACTTCAGCAGTTATCGCAGGATACGTTCCACTGCTTCACTGTTTAGAGCTGTGTTCCACAGCTCTGTTATTTAGTGCCCTTTCGAATCTTGCGGAAGCTGCGCCCGCATATGGTAGAAGAGTAAATTCTATGGTCTCGTTTTTTGTTGTTGCTTTTGCGTCTCGATATTCGTACTACCGTCATAATATCTTTTTTATTTTAGCGAAAAGATACATCTCCACTTGTAGCTTGTTCCAGTAACATAAAGACTTCGCTTGGTGTATCAACGACGTTGAACGGATGATGGCAGCTCATCGTTATCGGATACCGGTCTTTATGAGCGAATTTCCTGTGTACCCCGTCTCATAATTCCTTCACGTTATTTTGCAGATGGGCAGCCGGAAAACCGAATAAATTCTTCTTCTCAATCTCCATGGTGTTCTAATGCTTCCGCGCTTGATTTAGGTAAGGAGGCATTTGTTAAGACAGTTCCTGACTTGTTAGAGCACCATTAATTTATCTCGACACATCTGTAGATGTACTCTATGTGATCAAAAGTATCCGGACACCCCCAAAACATACGTTTTTCATATTAGGTGCATTCTGCTGCCACCTACTGTTAGGTACTCCATATCAGCGACCTCAGTAGACATTAGACATCGTGAAAGACCAGAATGGGGCCCTCCGCGGAAGTCACGGACTTCGAATGTGATCAGGTGATTGGGTGTCGCTAGTGTCATACGCCTGTACACGAGATTTCCACACTCCTAAACATGCCTAGCTCCCCTGTTTTCGATTTGACAGTGAAGCAGAAACGTGAAGGGACACGCACAGATAAAATACGTACAGGCCGATCTCGTCTGTTGACTGACAGAGATCGCCTACAGTTGAAGAGAGTCGTAATGTGTAATAGGCAGATACCTACCCAGGCCATCACACAGGAATTCCAAACTGCATCAGGATCCACTGCAAGTACTGTGACAGTTAGGCAGGAGGTCAGGAAACTAGGCCGCGCGGGACTAGCCGAGCGGTTTAGGGCGCTGCAGTCATGGACTGTGCTGCTCATCCCGGCGGAGGTTCGAGTCCTCCCTCGGGCATGGGTGTGTGTGTTTGTCCTTAGGATAGTTTAGCTTAAGTAGTGTGTAAGCTTAGGGACTGATGACCTTAACAGTTAAGTCCCATAAGATTTCACACACATTTGAACATTTGAACACGAAACTAGAATTTCATGGTCGAGCAGTTGCTCATAAGCCACACACCACGCCGCTAAATGCCAAACGAGCCTCGCTTGGTGTAAGGAAAGTAAACATTGGACGATTGAACAGTGGTAACACGTTCTGTGGAGTGACGAATCACGCTACACAGTGTGGTGATCCGATGGCAGGGTGTGGGTGTGGCGAACTCCCGGTGAACGTCAAACTGCCAGCGCGTGTAGTGCCAACAGTAAAATTTGGAGGTGGTGGTTTATTGGTATGGTCCTGTTTTTCGTGGAGGGGACTTTCATCCCTTATTTTTTGCGTGCAATTATCACAGTGCTGAACTCCATTGATGCTTTAAGCACCTTCTGGTTTCCCACTGTCGAAGAGCGATTCGGGGATGGCGATTGCATCTCTCAGCATGATCGAGCACCTATTCATAATGCATGGTTTGTGGCGGAGTGGTTACACGACAATAACATACCTGAATGCTATAGAACACATTTGTCATGTGTCAGGCCTCAGCGACCGGCATCGATACCTCTCCTCAGTGCAGCACTACGTGAGGAATGGGCTGCCCTTCCAGCACCTGATTGAAGGTATGCCTGCGAGAGTGGAAGCTGTCAGCAAGGCTAAGGGTGAGCCAACACCATATTGAATTCCAGCATTACCGATGGGGGGCGCCATGAACTAGTAAGGCATTTTCAACCAGGTGTACGTATACTTTTGATCACATAGTTTACCCTGGTGAATGTGGCGCTATAATTAGGGCGACTTGCTCAAATCCCCACTTTTAGACGTTTGTAACAAAGATTGTAGAGGCGAGCCCATTGGAACTCTATCATCTTGGCTCATGGTAGTTTCCATCAGTCAGGAAGTGCAGCTTTGTTAGCAATGTTGCTGAAAGCTGTCTGTTAGATATGTCTTTCGTATTGTGCATCATTACGCGAGTTGCAAGTCATTCGCGTGGTTCAAAGACCGATTGTTAGATGCTCTCGCCAGCTAGAGAAGCCATATTTTTTGTTGAGAAGTAAAAAAGCATGCTCTAAAGCTTTGCTTTGAGCGTGGACCCTCGTCAACCAACCAAGTTACTTGGGAAGTTCAAATATGGCTAAGTAAAGACACTCAAACCGTGGTCGCCACGAAGAGCCGAGATTTGATAAGTTCTGACTTTATGCTATGTATTACTGGGACGGGAATTTTTAAGCTACAGCACTCTGGAATTATGGTGAGAGAGTTTCCTGTTGCCGTTGCATTGACGTAACTTCATATTGTATTATTTTCGGGTTTGCATATGTGTATTGATGTGAGCGAGGTCAGTCATTTCTTCAGAAGCGTGTTTGTGTTACTTAGCAAGGATAACTATCTATTTTCGCTTCACTCCTTTGCATATATCGGCCGCTTTTCATTTTTCGTTACCATTCACTAAACAGTGTTACGAGTATTTGATTGATGTGTCCGATTTCTTGGAAATATAGATGGCTAGTAATACTGCAGTTACTTAGAGCACTCTGAATATGTAAGACCCTATCAATCATGACAAAACTCATCTTTGCACGCCGGCTGGGTTGTAGCTATGAAATTGCATACGTGGACTTGCGCTTCAGACAACACGAAATGAACCATGATTAGTAAGTGGTAAGTTGATACAAATTCAGAGTGGCCGTACTGTGGCTTCGCTTTGGTCACTAGGAAACACAGTATTGTAGACACTTACTGACACTGTTCTGACAGCGTTGACGCGGAGGCACAGTTCACCGGTGATGAACTCTCTTCACTCTCCGACGAATGACACGGGCTGTGTCACGGAGAGTAGGGAGCACAACGACTTCCCGACAGGAAGATTAGGGAAGTGGGCACGATCCGACCTCTAACAGGACTGGCCTCCTAGCCTCTGGCGACGCTATTTCACGGCAGAGGCGCGGTGGTGGCCCCTAGGAACCACAGGAAGCACGGCTTCTTCCTAGCATCCTAGCATCTCATTAACGCCTCGTATTGCGACTTTTCATTGCAATATCTCTGCGACAGTCGATACTTCTTGCGCCGCTCTCGATACTCGACGGCACCGCATTAAAAGCATGTCAGGTTCATTTACTGTTTTTGTGAATATGTTGTACAGTGCAGGTCGTGCTGAAAAATAATACTTCCGAAATTTTATGATAAAGCTCTTCCAGCTTTCTAAATAAAAGTAACTTTATTAACATTTCACATCTTTACTTTTCAAATCTACATATTTATTTCCCATCATAGTCACCCTGGCGACGAACATATTCATCTCGTGAGACCATTTTGTGGGAATGCCACAGTAGAGAGTTTCACTTTGTTGACAGAGCCATAACCTTACATCTGCTGGCAATATCCCGTCACTATCGAAGTGAAGTCTTCAAAGGTTTCACTATCTTTTGGTTCAAAATGTTTCAAATGGCTTTGAGCACTATGGGACTTAACTTATGAGGTGATCAGTCCCCTAGAACTTAGAACTACTTAAACCTACCTAACCTAAGGGCATCACACACATCCATGCCCGAGGCAGGGTTCGAACCTGCGACCGTAGCGGTCGCGTGGTTCCAGACTGTAGCGCCTAGAACCGCTTGTCCACTTCAGCCGGCCACTATCTTTTGGAAGCAGATGAAAATCGCATCAGGCGTAGTCACGATTCAGTGGAGGATGATCGATGATAGAGAACTCATGGTGTTGGACTGCTGGTGATACTGCAACGCTTGCATGTGGTCTGGCATTGCGATGCTGAGGGAGAGGGTGCTCCACGTGTGGAAGAACTCTTCGAACTTGTGATTTCAGTTTGCTGAGGGCTTCTCATCCATCACTACAATTCGGAGCTCTGTAGCGGCAGAGGACTGCAGCTCGTGAAGCGAAATGCAAAGATGACCGAGGCGAGTAATTTGCTTGACAAGTAATACCTCAATTGCATGGTCGCTCGTTTAGCATTTATTTTCGATTCCAGCTTATACTAGTTCAGCTTCCTTCCTTCCTCCGCATATGAGACGGTATGGACAATGGTTACTTCAACTGTTACTCAATTCGTTTATTCTACATTTCCCTCACCATTTTTCACTGTTTCCCTCTTGTTTCATCTGCCCATGTGCCTCCAGTCTTCTTGTTATGTTTTTTTACGGGAGTCTTCTGAACTTCTGTAATTCCTTTCTGAGTAGTAGCCTTTGCTCAATACTTTTTGGAATAATTCGGAGTTTGTCCTTGTTCATTACAACTTCCTTGCACCATGTTTTGCCTATTTTTAATTTATTGAATTAAGTTAACAGTCTTTTTGTCAGTCTGTTGCAATTCATCTTTTGGTTGTACCTTATTTAAAGTATTCTCCTTTTACAAATCACGTCTATAAATTTTTCAGTCTGCTTAGATCAGAATGTATGAGTTTATGTCCATGACTTCCTCCCAAATCCTCGAATCCATTTCAGCTAAATTTGGCACAGAAACAGCAGGCTCTAGGAGTAACATCTCTGTAGGGTTTATTACGTGCTAGCTCCAATAATAGCGGAAACATGGGTATAAATTTGTATTACCTAGCCCGTGGTCTATAGGCTGCCCTGCATGAAATGGTATGATGTCGTGGAGTAGTGTGGGCCTACTTTATCAATCTGCTTTGCTTGGCATCAAGGACAGATAAAGAGTTTGCAAGCCCTTGATGTGCGGTCTCCCCTGCATGACAGGCGTTTATAAGAGTAGTTTTACCCTCCTTTATTAAACTGTATGGGAGGTCATACCATAGGATATAAGCACGCCTGGAAACAAGTTGAGATGGATAGAAGAAGTGCTCGACAGAGTGAGGAGGAGGAAAAAACTGAACACAGAGAAGAGATGAGGATGAGATGAAGTGACAGAGCGAGTGAGGAGGAGGAGGTAGACTGATAGACGTGGGAGGATGGACAGAGAGAGGGAGGAAGAGATGGATACAGAGAGGCAGAGGAGGAGGTTTGTTCAGTGTATGAGTCGAACTCATACTAGCGTGAAGACGCGCGAAAGAGGAAAGTAGGAGTAGAAATTTCACTATTTTGACAGCTTCTTTATTTGTTTCCTCTTTAACGGGTTCCAAAATATCCCCCAGTATTTTTATTTCTGTGACTTCCACAGCTACCATCACCATCATTTTGCTCAGAGTTAAACATTCTGACGAGTAAAGTGCTTTTGCGAGAATGACTGTAGAATAGTGTTTATGTTTATCATTAATGAGTACTGATTTGTCATTACAAACTTCCTAACTCAAACAGTATGCTGTTTTCATCTAATTAATTCTTGCTTTAATGGCCTCTCTCTTTCAAATATTGGGTACACTGACTTCTCCGAGGCACCTGAATTTGTCAGTTTTATCAGTTTCTCCATATTTAGTTTTCATTATTGAGCTGTGCTGCGACTCGCGTTGGTGCTGTTTGTAGGTTTCCTAGACCGAATCCTTTAGTTGGCATGGTTGCGGTTCTTTGTCTTCTTCTCGTATTGACTGGCGCCACTCGTTTCGCAAGCGTCGCCTTTCCGCTAGTGGTAGCAGCGATGGTTATCGATATGTAGTAACTGTTGCCCTATCTTTGGGGCGATGCCTCTGTTTTTCCATGTCATGTGAGTGGAGCAGTTCGGTTGAGGACTGAGGAGAAGCCAGGTCCACGCAGTGCGTGAACACGCCAGGACTGCTGGCGGCACGCATGGACTGCTGGATGGAAGGGCTGTTGTTACGAGGGTGGACGACCTCGTCGTAAACCAGCTCCTGCAGGCCTTAAGTCGAGTGCATTTCAATTCAGTTACAGAAACCTCCACCATTGTGACATCTCGCGATTCTCCAGTCACTTGGGTTCGTGTTGCTGCTTGTAGTGTTGCGGAGGTGAAGAGCAGCGAGTGGAATGCTTCAGGAAAGCGGATCTGATTAGCTTCCCTCGAATTCTTATGACTGTTTACTGCGTTCAGCTTGTTACAATTTGTTAAGTTCAAACAGCTGTATTTTTCCTGCGTGGTGCCTGCAAACGTCCCAGTTACCTTCCCGAGGAGGAGGAGGAGGATATTAGTGTTTAACGTCCCGTCGACAACGAGGTCATTAGAGACGGAGCGCAAGCTCGTGTTAGGGAAGGATGGGGAAGGAAATCGTCCGTGCCCTTTCAAAGGAACCGTCCCGGCATTTGCCTGAAGCGATTTAGGGAAATCATGGAAAACCTAAATCAGGATGGCCGGAGACGGGATTGAACCGTCGTCCTCCCGAATGCGAGTCCAGTGTGCTAACCACTGCGCCACCTCGCTCGGTACCTTCCCTAGGAGTCACTGTACTGGTATGTAACGGCAATGTACGTTACCTCGCCTTGCCGCTGCTGTCCGGTAAGGCGTGTGGGTTTGACAGCTTTCTTGATTTTAGGTCTTTTGTGTTTCTTCTACTCTGGTGATAGTGTTTCCTTTCTCATTCTGGGCTCTCTAAGCACAGTATTCTAGGGGCGTAGTGCTTTCGCCTGTTGTTCTATTCTTGCATTTTATTACGTCAGGTAATTTCGGGTACACCTTTTTCGTTAAGTTCGCTTCTGGTAAGAAATCTGGGTTCTGTTAGTGTAATAAACGTAAGGTGCATCGAGATGCTGGAATGCGGGCTGTTGATGCTACGGTTGGTGAGTTTGATTTCACCAATCTTTCTTCCCAGCAGGCCTCTGAACTAGGAGGTTTCTTGCGAGGTTTTCAGAGCTTCTCTGTGATAGACTCGGGGTTACTAATGTTCTTGACTACCATATTCGTTTGTCTGACTATTTTCCCGTCGGGCAGTTCCCATATCGTCTCTCATCGCCTAAGATGAAGATACTAAGGGGAAAGATATCCAAAATGCTTGAGCAGAGAGTTATTAGGCCTTCTACATTCGCTTATGCCTCCACTATATTCCTCGTCCTTAAGGATCAGGGGCGGGACTTTCGGCCGTCGCCTATATAAGGCTGTCCTCGAATCGGTTCCTGTACCTGATCTTCATAATTATTTTATGTGGTTTGCCAGGGCTAACTGGTTTACTGTGCTCGACCTGCATCAAGCCTATTATCAGATCCCCTTAGCCGAAGAACGTAAACACGTTACAGCATTTTGTACTGTAGAGTGTTTGACGTTGTTGACGAAGCTACAACCTCACCTCTACTTGCACAGCTTCACCATTACCAATGTGATGTCCTCGAAGGTGTACTGCAAGTTTTGCGAATCGTATGGGGTGAAGTCGGGACTTTACAAAGGAGATCGATGACAGTGAACGCAAGATGTCGGATTGCTGCAGATGTCGCAGCACTCGTGTGTGGTCTAGAATTGTCACGCTGAAGGTGTCGGTGACCCATGTATGAACGAACTGTTCGAATTCAAAACTCGATTACAGCACACTGTTTCTGACGCAGCGCCATATTTACATGAGGCATCGCCACGTTACACGCTACACTCCGGAGCTCTGTAGTGGCAGAGGGCTGCAAATATGTAGATACGAAGATTAAAGATGTACAGTTTTAATAACGTTGGTTTTATTCAAAGAATTTTAAGTGTTTTATATTAAAAATTCAGAGGACTACTTTTTAGCATGCCATCGTATGAAGTTAGTAGCAGCTTAGTTATTAGCAGCTTTCGATTCAACCATCGTAACAATGTTCAAAACGTTGATTTAGTCAAGAGAGCGTCTCTTGGAGAATGGTTCTAGCGAAATGTAAAAGCACGTAAGAATTATCAGTACGTTTCCTGAATCCAGTTTTATTACTGTTGAGGCGTCCAAAAACATATTCAATCTATGTTATGGTGTCTAACGTGACTCGCCCTGTGTGTGGCTCTATGTTTGTCCAGTTCCTACGTGGGTGACACAATGGTACAAACTGTTGGTCTCAGTGGTACACTGTTCCAGCGTATCTTTCGAAGAAGATGGATGTGAGTCGGCGCTGGTATCAGTCTATCAAACTCTTTATCATATCTTTCGGTAACCCAGAGTCAAGGTGCGTACACGCCTTTCTTGCGACAATAAATATTCTATCTCTCCCAGTTTTCTTGTAAGCGGAAAGAAAAATGATTGCAGCCATTTTCTCCACGTCAGTTTTCTGGCGAAGCACCGTGACGTTCACCTTGTCAGCAGGAAGAATGCATCCTCGTGCTGACGTAAATTCATAAAAGCTGCCTTCACAGACGCCGAGCCGGAGGCCAAGGAGAACAACGTACCTTCTTGTAACATAGCAGACACACTGGGGACTCACACGGCAAGAGACCGAGAAGATTGTATTGCCTTTACACTCCGCAAGAAGCCTTACTTGCGTATTTATGCCACTGTATTTACTGAAGTGTATATAAGTGTTATACGATTCTACAAACATAAAGTATTTATGACATAACAAAACTTCAAAATAGTACTGCATGTACACTGGTATGTGACAATGTAGGTTTTATCCAGTTGCTCTCTATTTCGGCACAGGAAAATACAATAGTATCACAAGAAACTGAAATGACACGTTCATCCATGACTTTTATCAATCCCTTATTCGTAACAGTCTTATCCACAGTTATAGGGTGCAAGTATTCCTCTTTTTCTAGACCCGCAACTCTACACCCCTAAAATTAACACGACGTAACGTGAAAAAATTTTGTTAATACTCTTAATAATAACTGTCAACAACAAAGTATCAGATATGTGAAAAAAGTACATGATTGTAATGGGCAATGATTGGTTCCCATTGTTTTAGTGCTGATCGGAGTCCCGTTACTCATTGACAGTAAGAAAGAAGATTGCTATAGTCGGCAGCCTTCCTTATAAGTTACAGTTCGTTACCTGTTTATTCTTGTAAAACATTCATTTGCTGATTCTAGCGAGTGTTTACTTTCTAAACTCCTTTTCAAACCACTAAAGGTATAGCCACAGTTGTATTAATACCTTCCGAAATGAAATGTTATCTACTCTAACAACTTAATGCAATACTCGCTTCACTGACTGTAATGGTTCTAGGCCGACTCTTATGGTATTTACCATATAACCGTTAGAACTTGTTTGAAATTAATTCAGGGGCTATTCACAGAACGCTAGGACCACTACAAGGGATTGTCTACAACAGTATTTCGTAAGGTATGTTTTAGAGGTGAAATTAAACGATAATTACTTACGAAACTGATACACAGTATCATCATCTTGTTGGATGATTTGTAAACGTACTTGTTATTTTTGCTAGAAAGTTACATTTAAGTTTCGGATACAGGAAACGCTTTTCAAGTCGAGGTCAACCACTTAAAAATTTTGACTGCGAGGCTTCTTTATTGCCATGTCAGAGGCCACATTTATTGGAGACAATAGTTCTTGGGTGTGAAGAGCAGGTCTGCTATTCGGATGGGGATCCTGGGTAAGACAATGGTCTCCACTTTGTCCCATCTAGCTGAAATGGTGGCTTCTGTTTTATTCAATTCACTATTTGGGTGCCCAGTTGCCGCAGTATTGGTGGTAAGTTCAGATTCAGTGACCGTATACAGCACGTCTCAGTTAAAGGTCCCAAATTTATTCACGCTGTGCCTGAATTTGCCAGTCTTAAGTGAAAACATGGTTTCAGGGCTGTAATAATCATATACTAAGGAGCAGTATCGTCTATGTCAATGGTTCCAGGCCTCAGGAGTATCAGCACTGTTGGGTTTATTGCCTCCAAGTTCCAATAAAATCGAAAATAAGAGTACAAACGTGTCTTGCCCAGCCCATAACTTATAGGCTTCTCTGCATGAAATGGTGTGCTGTGGTGGAGTAGTATAGGCCTGCTTCATTGACTTGCTTTGTTTGGCGTCAAAGACAGATAAATAATTTTCAAGCCCTTCATGTTTAGTGTGCCCTGCATGACAGGCGTTTATAAGGGTAGTTTTGGACTGCTTTATTGAAATGTATTGCAGGCCTACAATTAGCGATACATATGCCTTGGGACAGGTAAACACAGCTGTAAGGGGTGTTGGAAGGTGTGAGGGGGAGGAGAATATGGACACAGAGGTGAGCCGAGGGTGGGTTGAAGAGACAGAGTGAGTGATGAGGAGGAGGTAGCCCGGCAGAGGTGGGAGGATGGACAGACAGAGAGAGAAAGAAGAGGATACAGAGAGGCAGAGGAGGAGGTTTGTTCAATATGTCAAACACATACTAGCGTGAAGCCGTGGGGAAATATGTAGTAGGTGTATAAATGTCAGTATTATGACAGCTTCTGTATCGTGTTTGCTCTTTAAATGATTCCAAAATTTACCCTAGTATTTTTGTTTCTATGGCTTCCAGAACTTCCATCGCCGTCTTTTTGTTCAGAGTTAGACCTATTGCTGCATAAAATGCTTTTGGGTTACCAGTATTGGGTAAGGTAATGGCCTCTCCTTTATCGCATGCATCTAACATGGTAACTTACCTTTTAACCCAGTATTTCGGTGCCCGAATGTCGCAGAAGTGACGGTAAGTTCAGATTCAGTGGCCATGTACAGCACGTCCCAGACAAACGTCCAAATTTTGTGTCCGCTATGCCTGAATCAGCCATCTTAAGTGGAGATTTGGTTTCATGGCTGTAATGGTCATATATTGAGGGGCAGTAAAGTCTTTGTCATTGGTTCACGACCTGGAGGTAATTTCTGGCTGAGGGGTAAAATGAAATATTCTAAGGAGTAAAAACAAAAGAATTCAATTGTGCTACGGCTTCGAAACTTAATTATCTCTTTTTAAAGATCATTATTATAATTGTCACTATTTCGTAAGATTTTAATACTGCAAGTTACAGTCCTAATCTTTCTTTCAAAATCGAGCATTAGCTGACGACAGAATTTGGTTGTGGTTGATGGTTCTGAAACGAACGTATGAACATCTTCTGCTCACGTAGTCCACGTTTTACATACAATCTTTTCAGTTTGTGCTATTCATCTACGTCAGTAAAATTGAGACGTATTCATCACATATGCTTTAATATCTCATCAAAATGACTTCTAACGGTTGCAGGTTGTTCCCACAATGGACTACGAATTGCTTCATTATCTTTTGGCAACAGATAATCCATCCAATTGATGTGACGATGCAACAGTAGCTATATAATGGTTACTAAATTGCTACGGGACCTCCAAAGTGTTATTATTATGAGTAGTAGTTATCAGATATAAAGCTTTCGCAGTCTAGCCGACCGTGGTGGCCACGCGGTTCTAGGCGCTGCAGTCCGGAACCGCACGACTGCTACGGTCGCAGGTTCGAATCCTGCCTCGGGCATGGTTGTGTGTGATGTCCTTAGGTTAGTTAGGTTTAAGTAGTTCTAAGTTCTAGGGGACTGATGACCACAGATGCTATGTCCCATAGTGCTCAAAGCCATTTGAACCATTTCGCAGCCTAAGGCCATCCAAATTCTTCCAGTTCAGAAATAAGGTGTCCAGCAATGAAGAAATTTGCAAACAGTAAGTTCTAATTCGTTAACTTTTTAAAAAGGTAGTAAAAATGGAAATGAACGTTCGGCGTCACTGGCCGGGAGGCCCCTTACGGAGCAGGTCCTGCCGCCTTGGTGCAGGTCTTACTACATTCGACGCCACATTGGGCGACCTGCGCGCAGAATGGGGATGAAACGCTGATAAAGACAACACAACACCCAGTCCCTGAGCGGAGAAAATCCCCGAGCAAGCCGGGAATCGAACACGGGCCCGTAGGACGGTAATCCGTCACGTTGACCACTTTGTTTTTTGTTTTTTGTTTATTTTTGTGCCAGCTGGTCTCGATCTACAGGCATTGTAGACAGAAACAACGGATGCTACCGCTTTTTTTGCCTTGATCTCATTTTGTTCTATATAGTTTCTTGCATTTGTCCGGTGCGTATGTCCCATTACACGAGTTCAAGTTCAGTTTTGCGCCGTTGACTCTGTTTTTTTATTACAGAAGGCAGCTAACCCTCTGACCAAACAAGCTGAGCTGCCGCGCCGGCGTCCACTCAGGTGGAGTTGGGACACTTGGGAGGAGCGACAGTTGTGAGGAGACCCGGCCGAACAGATAGCGGGCGGTCTACAGGGATTCCAAACAGGTAGAGCACCGCAGTTCAGTACTGCTCTGGACACCAAGCAGGTAGCGCGTAAACGTAAACTAGAAGTGTAAAGGTAGACTATCCACCAGAAACAACTTAGTTTTAGGCGAAGGCAGCCATACATGTAATGAAGTGCGAAAACATGTGGCAAACGCCAAAAGGCGTACAAAAGAAGCGGACACTTCAGTGTCTTCTGTTTACTCTGAAGAGCTAGGAGCGCTGTTCAATCAAGGATACGACGTCGTCACATCACTGCCGTCACTCAGGAGTGCAAAGCCATCGCTGCAACGCATCAGGCAAGAAACCATGGGATCTACGCAAGATTCGACCGATGCTGCAAGAATACTTCTGCAAGAACATCATTTGCTAATGAATGACGGGAGCAAAGTTTTACTTGCAGATGAGGGCAGAGGTCCACATCATAGGATATTGATGTTCGCCAGCGAAAGGGGAAAATCCTATTTAACAGACAGCAATTCGTTATTTGTCGATGGAACGTTCAAAAGATCTAGCAAGCAGTTTGGACAGTTATTTATTCTTCATGCCGATATTTCTAGTTCTGAGGATGAAACAATCACAGTTCCAACCGTGTACGTCTTGCTGCCCAATAAAAAGCGAGAAACGTAAGATCGCTTTTTCACATCTGTTAAGAGCAACGTACCTGGATGGAATCCTATACCTATCATGATGGATTTTGAAGCTGCAATCATCCAATCAGTAACACATTTGTTTCCTGATGCAAAGATTAACGGCTGCAACTACCATTTCAATCATTGGTTGTGGAGGCAAGTGCAGAATTGCAGCCTTGTTGCTGCCCTCAAGGAAAACGAAGAAATTCGTTTTCACATAAGATTCTGTTCCGCTTTGGCTCACATTCCCCTGGACATGTTAGATGATGGGTGGCTTAGCATTCAGGAGAGCACTCCAGATAATGGAAAACTGCAGGGTTTTTACTACTATTTTGTTGAACAATGGCTGGATAATGAGACATGCCAAGGGATATGTGGAACCGCGCAAAAAGGCGCCACCGCACCAACAATGTTTCAGAAGCATGGAATCGGAGGATAAATACATTAATTTGCAAGGTTCATCTAAATTTTTACTCCTTAGTAAAAATTCTCAGAGAGGACGCAGAATATCGTGGGCACCAATTTGACCGACTAGTTTTAAATCTAGGTGGGAAAAGAAGAAAGGAGTCCGCAATTAAGGCAGATTAGATAGTTTATAAGGCATTTACAAGACTACGAGTTGATGGCAATATGAAATCTTTTCTTACTTGCGTGGCCTATGCACAGAAATTACAATGAAAAGGAAGTGGATGAAGCTACAGCAACACTTGTAAACATTGAAAAGTGGTTCAGTTCACGCCGATCGCCATACTGTAAAAATTGTAAATAAATAATCATCCTGTAAATATGGTAAATAAATGTAACTGGGGACGAAGAGAGACTACCTCCTCGTGGTGTTCCCTGGAAACGACACAAGTCGGCTAAATGTCTTTTGCAAATTGTAAAAGATTCACTAATGAAGTCTGAAAAATCATAGCTTTCCTAACAATCACAATCAGAATTTTTGTGTAGAGAATTTTGGAAACGATATCTGTCTGAGTGGACGATGAATACATCTTGTTTCGATACATAAATTGCATTCCTTAACGCGAATTGCTAGCAGGACTCACGTTAGGCCTCAGTACACTTCCCTGCGTGGTACGGAGAAATTGAGGTTTATTTCGAAATAATTAAAAGAAAAAGTTTGTACCGAGAATCAAATTCTTTAGTTGGCTCCTTTTAATATTTGATAAAAGGTTGCCACTCCTATCATATCAAATTTTGTGTAAGGGGTTGAAAGATGGAAAACATTTTCGGTTTCTATAGTTTCTGTAAAATACAACGTTATGTATGAGGTTGAGCGAAAATTATGCCCCATGTAAGATTAATCAAAACAAAAATTCCAATGAAAAATGTCTTACGCATAATTGTGCTGCAACTAATGATATCGCGGGGGCAAAATCATCTCTGATTTCTAATTTGACTAAGGCCACTCTTCCTTGCCCAATAAAATTCTGAAATAATGTAACCTGGCTGCACTGGAAGAGTGTGAATGTCCTTCTGTAGCTGCCCGGGCCGGCACAAGCCGAGCGCTCAGTCACACCAAGCGGCAGCAGGTAGTGGCCGCGCAGCCAGTGGCGCAGCATTTGCCACACTCCCTGTGCCGGACCTCGGCATCACGGATTTCTCACAAGTGTCGCCACATTCTAGTTTCTCACAAATGTCGCTTCTCACAAGTGTCTACAACTCACTCAGCTATCGGGGCGGACAATAGGGTAGTAAGAGTTGGTGAAATAAGAGCTGCTAGGGAGAGAAGTGGTGCAGAGGGAGCATATTTTGTAGCAAGTGTCTATCCTCAATGTGGATACTTATCTCTCTTTTCTGAAGAGGAGTTATAGATAGCACTCGCGGTGCACTGCTAAGTTTTTCATTGTTCTATCAACAAAGGTTGTTAGAGGAAATCAAAATCATTGAATCTTTCGTCATTTTAAAGCAAAAATTTTCAAACAGATTTTGTTTTCATTCTAAAATTTAGTTAGGCCTGAAAGTTTTGACGTTAGTGGTGATGGGTACTGGTTAATATCTGATTGCGCTCAGGGGTAATCGCCTCAGAAGAGTTTTCATATGCACTTGCAATACAGATTAACGCTCTAACACGGAAGTACAAATGTAATAAGTACAAATGAGTACGGGGACTAATTAACATAAAGACCGCCAAAGACTGTATAAAGTATCAAACGATGCTCAAAGCCCGCCCGGTTGGCCGTGCGATATAACGCACGGCTTTCCGGGCGGGAAGGAACGCCTGGTCCCCCGCACGAATCCGTCGACGGACTTGTGTCGAGGTCCGGTGAGCCGGCCAGTCTGTGGATGGCTTTTAGGCGGTATTCCATCTCCCACGGGGAATGCGGGCTGGTTCCCCCTATTCCGCCTCACCTACACTATGTCGGCGATTGCTGCGCAAACAAGTTCTGCACGTACGCGTACACCACCATTACTTTACCATGCAATCATATGGGTTACACTCGTCTGGTGTGAGACGTTCCCTGGGGGGGGGGGGGAGGGGGGAGGGGGGGTCTACCGGGACCGAAACGCACAATAACCGTGGGTTCGGTGTGGGGCGGCGGAGGGGTGAAGTGGACTGCGGTAGTCGTCGTGGGGTTGTGGACCACTGCGGCAGCGGCGGGGACGGAGCCTCTCCGTCCTTTCAAGGCCCCCCGGTTAACATAGAATACAATACATACAATCAAACGATGCGTAGTATATTTTGTCAGGATTAAGACCAACAACTGTTACAATAAAGGAAATTGTAAATGAATCAATAAAACTAAAACACTACAATTTAAATAAACATTAGACGTTACTCGTCCTCATAAAAACTAGTCACATCCGACGGATATTGACGTTCTTGGTGAAAGAAATAATAACTGTATGCACTGGCGGGAAAAAACGGAACAAGAAGTATGATCAGCCACAGTAATTTTCATCAACAAAAAGCCAACCCACCTGATGAAATATGAACTGGAAAATGAATTCTCAAACGATCAGGCAGAGTGCTTTGCGGTTTCGAACGTTCTCGAAAAGCTACACACATTGGATGGCTCATGAAGAACGGGAGGAATACAGACCGACAGCAAAATAATATTTACTTCCTTGAGAAATCCAGACTATCACAACAATCTGACTGAAGAAATAATAAATAAGAGAGAAGTGACGAAAAAGAACAAGTGGCTTATAGACTTTACAGGGGCTAGAGCTCACAGGAGTATGAACGGGAATGAACTTGCAGACCAGATGGAAACGAAGGCATCCAGATCGCAAGAGGGAATTAGCTACATCAAACGTCACAAAACCTTTGTGAAACAAATGTCATAAATAACAGTTCTGAAAGACTGGGAGAAATAAAGGAAACAGTCTAAAAAAGGAATCACTACAAAAGGATATTTTTCGAACTGTGTACCATAGAACAGCGATCAGATTACCCAACTCTCCTAATTTCTCAAAACCAAAGTTTCAGAATAACTAGCGAAGCCATATGTCCTTGGACAGGAGGTAGCCAAACTGTGGACCACATGATACAGGAATGTAGCAGCTTGGATGGGCAGAGAGTAATACTGCTGAAAAGTTTAATAATCGAATTGGTCAACTATTAAGCCTGAATATACATTCTTCATGAAACGCTTTTATTAATTTAGTAATTCAGTGCAATTCCTATCGCATGAATTTCAGTCACCAGCTGCAAAGGAAATCCTATAGTAATTTATGGCAATGATCTTGGTACGAGAAGATATGCAACACTTAAAAACCTCTTTGTCGTAATTAGGTACATCAGAACATTTAGTATTTCTCTGTACAATTGAGCATGTTAGTAAAAATTAGTAGTAATTATGAAATAGTGGCATTAGTGGAAGGCTCACACACTGCTCAAGCTTACGTGAGCGGATTAGCGTTAGCTCCAAATCCGAATTAGCACTAACATCTAACAACACTTGGCCTGTTTCTGTAGCTTCAGACGAACGTTGGTATAATAGTTTGTTTGTGTTAGGTTTTAACGACCATGACTCTTCTCCAAGGGATCTAATGCCACCAGAATGATAGTTTTCGTCACATTCAGACAATACAGAATTATCGTTCTCTTATGATGTAATGAATGTCACTGGAAAACAACATTCTTGTTGCGTTGCCATTTGCAGTTATTTGTTTCTAATTTAAAGATGCTGATTTCAATTGTGAGGTCGGTTTTTTCAACTGCCAAAAGTCAGTATTTCATGTTTTTATCATCAAAGCATGATACAACTTGATAAAGATTTGATTTAAGACTTTTGTACTCAGTTTGACAATAGAAAGTAAATACAGATAAAACAAAAACACAATCTGTATCTTCAGTGGTACAAATTTAGACACACATAATCTCATGCGAGCAGTCTCAGATTCCTCTCCTATGCCAACATCTTCATCTTCGGGTAGCTCTTGTAACCTACGTCCTCTATTATTTGATGGATGGTCTCTGTCTTCTTCTAGAGTTTTTACCGTCTGTATCTCCCTCTAATACGATGATGTCTTAACGCATGTTCTATATTCCCGTCCCTTCTTCTTGTCAGTCTTTTCCCCATGCTCTTTTACTCGCTGATTCTGGGCGAACCTCCTCATTCTTCACCTGCTCAGTCCACCTAATTTTCAACATTCTTCTATAGCATCACGTCTATAATGCTTCGGTTCTCTTCTCTTCCGCTTTCCTCACTGTCCATGATACACTACCATTCAATGTTGTTCTCGATACGAACAGTCTCAGAAATTTCTTCCTCAAATTGAGGCCTATGTTTGCTCCTAGTACATTTCCCTTGGCCAGGAATGCCCTTTTCGCTAGTGCTAGTCTGCTTTTGATGCCCTCCATTTTCCGTCTTTCATGGGTTCTTTTACTGCCTAGGTAACGGTCTTCCTTAACATCATCTTTCTCGTGAAAATCAACATTGATTTTCTCGCTGTTTTCATTTCTACTACTTTCATTATTTTCTTCTTTCTTCGACTTATTCTCAGTCAATATTCTATAATCATTAACCTGTTCGGTCTATTCAACAAATCATGCAATTCTTCCTCAGTTTTATTAAGGACTGAAATCTCATAAGCGAATCTTATCAAGGAAGAAGTGTACAGTTAACGTAGAAGCGACAGAACTGTCACATTCCACTCAGGCAGAAATTGTCATTTCAAGCTCTTTAGTTGGTGGACTGCTTAAGGGAGATCCACACTGCCATCAAATGTTTGCCCCATGTCTCACAGTCTTGAGGTCCTAAAGGAACCATGTGTCTTGCTCGTCACTGACGTCTCCTAGCATATCAGGCAGTTACTCAAGATGTCGTTACAGGAAACGGAGTCTCGAATTCGAATTACACTTCAGGACGTGAAATGTGACATCCTCTGAAGTATGAGACTGGCATATCTGGCAGCTTTTCTTTTACCTGGAAATTTTCCATTGCCGCCACCAATGACACTCATCAGGTCTCTAGCTGATGCTCACTTTGCGACAAATTCTTTATCACAAGTAAGTGCCTAACTCTGAAGTCCATTTAACTCTCGTGGCTCTTCCTTTGCAAGTGACAAAGCATGAAGAGCACTAACCACGTGTTAAAAGCGTCCACTGTCTCCATCTAATGCTTTAAGAAACTCTTTAATCAATCTCACTTTCGTATGGCGTGAAGCGGAAATTACTTTTTCCATACTGAAACTGGATCATTGACATTTGGCACACCGGCTTGCAGAGTCTCATGTGTTGACCACTCTTCCTTCTTCTAGTGCCTACCTCGTGCTCGGCTGTCCCACATGCAAATAAAGCAGGAATACTTTGTAAATCCTCTCTGCTTGACTAACAGCAAATTAATCATTTTGAAGTCCACCTATATCGTGTAGCTGTGTTCCTGGTATTTTAGTTGGTTTAACACCATCTTCATATCATTATGGTCCTGTCGCAAATACACAGAATAACTAGTTGGAACAAGTGCATTGACATTTCCATTATGTATAAGAACGCATTTCAGACTACGTTTTTCTGTAGTGCTTAATTCCTGGAGAATAACAGATACGATACGGCAGTATGCATATTTTCCTCTGTAAAATATGAAAGTAATATCCTCTTGCCGTTTCCAGTAATATGTCACTTTTACAATATCTCTCATCATACATTTTTCTTGCAGTCTGTAGCCTTACACAGCTGCAAGTTTGAACAGAGTCCCAAATTCGTCTCAGCTATTACGTTTGTGTACAACGAATGGAAATCTTGTTTAATACACGAGGAACAGTTTGCCGTAATATGTTTGTCAGGTCTCCCTTGTAAATAATTACTGTAACCGCAGACGTCTAGAATGGAATATTTCGAATTGCATGAAAACCATAGCCTACAGACCACAAACCGATAATGATTTGAAATCGGTGGACCAAAAACACTAAGAATGAGCACAAAAATCACATGCGACTGAGAATTTAAAAAAAGGTGTTACCTGGTGTATGTAGTGACATGTAGCGACTTCGTGGCAGGCTCATCTAGAACACTGGTTGCTGGTCATTACGAGCGTTCGGCTGAAACATGAGGCTGACCACATCAGAAGCCCTAACTCAGATTTTCGTTGTCAGTGATGTTGCCACACGTGATTTCAGAGAAAAGTAACCATAGGTACTTGTGGGGGTACGTGTAAATAGCAACAGTGGAGAAATGGTTTTGATAAAGGTCACCCCAGTGAGATGTGTACGAGGGGCGTTCAGTAAGCAATGCAACACATTTTTTTTCTGAAAGCAGGTTAGTCTTTTTCCGGCATTCCTATACAACATATTAATCCCACTATTTTCGCTACAAAACTTAAATTTTCGAAATAATCTTTGTTTACTGCTACGGCCTTGCGCCACCTTACTTGGAGGGCGTATTTGCCCGCACGGTGCCACACTGGAGGTCGACGTCAGGGCGAAGGTTTTTCCGCATCGTTAACTTCTCCGTTATCCCTATACTGCTTTTCACGGAGTGCGTCCTTCATTGGGTCAAACAGATGGAAAATCTTCATCGTCTTCTGCTAGGCATCGAGGAAACCAGCAGGCATACAACTTTGAGGATCCCCATTAGTGGGCGATTGTGTCAGCAGTATCAACAGGGACTTCTTGTTGAGCTGCGAAGTGTTTGAACGTGATCCGTCGTTCACCTCCAATCAGAGTCTAAGCAAGTTCCAACATTGCAGCTGTGTGCGGCCGGCCGGCACACGGCAGATTGGACAGGTCCGCGCGACATTGTTGGGATGATGACAGACGACTCGCCCAACTACTCATCATGCTTCTGTTCACTGGCAAGCCTCCGTAGACATTCTGCAAGCGCCAATGTGTATCCGCAATACTGTTTATCCGTCAAAAGAAAATAATAGCTCTCAGCTAGGAACGCACCTTCGTTACAGACACCATTTTTAAGATTACGTATAGCGTCGCCACCTGTCGGAACTTCATGAATCCATAGGGGCTGAAGCAGGAATATCCGCGATGTCCCGCAGCAAATTGGCGTAATTTCGATGAATCATGTTTTATGTAACACAGGGCAGGTGGGCGTTTGCATGTACGGCGTGAAACGTCTGAAGGCAAATACCCTCAAACGATCATGGGAAGCATCCTGACCGGGGAGGGAGCGTTATGGTCTGGGAAATGTTTTCGTGGATTTCCCTGAGCCACTGACAGCTCAGATGGAAGAAAGGGCTACCAACAGTGTCTCCTCAATCACCGTTCAGCGAACGTTGTTGCTATCGATTTCCGCCCCAGGTTCCTGATTCTTGCGCCCATGCCGACTGCTGTTCATCGGCGACCAAAAATAAGTGTTGCGTTACTTACCGAACACCTGCAAATTCCAGCCTAATTTTGAAACCACTGAGTGACGATAGGTGTCCGTGTTTTTTGCTATACAGTGTGATTCCGTGATGAAGTTACAGACTGTTATATCCTAGCCAGTAATGCCACCCTAGCCCGCTGCCAAAAGGTTGGCAGCATCTAAGTCCGGACGCCGTCCGCATAAGCAGCGCCAGCGAGACAGGAAATCGCCGCAAGTCTGCGCGCGCCACCGCTGGCTTCTGGGTTCTTAAGCGCTGGAGTCGGAGCGGCTAGGTCAGCGTCGACTGACAACAAACAACAACTCTGCTGCGATGAACACACAACTGACTAGCAAGTACACAATTCGGTGGCGAGTATACAACTGAGCGGCGAATACAGAACTGTCCTAGCGCTCGCGACTCCAGCGCTTAAGAACCCAGAAGCCAGCGGTGGCGCGCGCAGACTTGCGGCGATTTCCTGTCTCGCTGGCGCTGCTTATGCGGACGGCGTCCGGACTTTGATGCTGCCAACATTTTGGCAGCGGGCTCGGGTGGCATTACTGGCTAGGATATAACACAGACCACCCCTATGTGCAGTTGGTTTTTCCTTGGCACAAGGGCATCTATCAGAAACTATATGCAACGTGTCGAACAGCTCGTAGTGTACGTGGATGATTCAAAGAGCACCAGGATCAGTTTACCGAAATCCCCCACCCACCAAACTTCCGGGATTTATGTGGGGCCACCCCGATCGGACTGTTCGAGTTATGGATCTTCAACCGAGAAACCTGGCATAGCTGGGCGAAGCACTGGAGTCGACACGGCTCGACATCCCTGTTGGTACCTTACAGAATCGCAGTGACTCCTGCACGTCTCTTAACTATTCGGGCCGCAGAGCTGGCTGTGCAGCCTTCTGACAGTTGGTCACGTTAATACGACTGGATAGTGTAGACATACATCAATTTTCACATCATAAAGGTTTGATACTTTACAAACACGTCACTTGAGTTGGACGTACACAATATGTGATCGACATGTATGCATTTCCAGAATGACATTTTCACTCTGCAGCGGAGTGTGCTCTGATATGAAACTTCCTGACAGATTGTGTGCCGGACCGAGACTTGAACTCGGGATCTTTGACTTTCGCGGGCAAGTGCTCTATCAACTTTTTTTTTGCCTCGCACTTTACTACTGTGTACCACTCTTGTCGTCCAACTGCAAAAGACTGGGCCACAACAAGTTTCCGCGTCTCCATTGCACTGCGCATACTACGAAACACTCCCCAAACTTGGCACTCACCCATTCCGACGACTTTACCGACCTTACACGACGCTCACGCTAGTGAAAGCCTTATTTAGAGCTTGACGTCGCGCCCAAGCGAATGAGCACATTTCGCCTACGGCTTAGGCCGCCCTCCTACTGTAGTTTCTCGGTGTCTGCAGGCAGCGAGGGGCTGCAAGCTTCGAGCGTTCACGCCTATGTCACCTCTGCTTGCTTGTCAGAGGCAGACTATCGCAAAACATACAACTTACTCCATGAATTGATTGCTACGGCATCTGTCGTCAGCAGTCACAACTAGCAACAGCAGTAGCAACCGACTGCACGTAAAGAATGAGAATGTGCAGTGGGATTTTTGTGAACTCGGCGAAAGGCAGATCTTTCCGAAATAGGTTTGAGAATCTTATGGAAACACTTGTACTGTTTCTAAATGAAGTGTAGGAGTGGGAGGAGGGTGCTTCCTGCGCATAGTAGCACGCTAGCCAATTGTGGCTGCCAATCGTTCGCTCGTATTTGCCTTGACACATTTGCTGGCGGTGAATTATTCCACTTGCATGGCAGTGTGCGTATGTTCGTGTGTTAAAAATTCTGGAGGCGCTGGATATCGATCTTAGTACCTCTCGCATGCTAAGCGAGCGCTCTACCTTTTTTTTGGGTGGGGGTCTCCTTCCTCCCCTTCAACCCATCCTTACACTCGCCAATTTCTGCCTTCTCGGCCTGGCTTCTATGCCGTTAAGAGAACGTTTAATACAAAGGATGCTTCTTCTGCATCAAGAAAAGAAAACAGTGTTGGCTGCAGTGAAATTTCAAGGTGCGTTGCTTCTGCAGCAAAGGAAACGTTTCATTCCTGCCGATAACTCTTTGCTGTAAAACTTTTATTTTCATCTTGTTTTTTTGGTTTTTTTGTTTTTTTTAACTTTTGTTTTTTTGATATACAAAAAAGGTGTTTTTCTTAATTGTTTGGTTCCACTATTCTTTGCGTGAGATATCTCGGCTTATTGACGGCACTCAACGCTCGTCTTATCGTGGGGTTGCCTATTATAGTATATCCCAAGCATATGCTTGGTCTCGTTTCATTTTCCCTATTTGTATGTGATCCCCTATGTCAGCAGTTGTCTTCTCTTAGCACTGAGTGCCCAATTGCCGGACGCCACACTCTGGTTGTGATGTGGAGTATATGGACGTGAGAAAAAAGAAAGACATAACACACTGCCATCAACGTTATTAACAGTCGGGCGCAGTGCATACATCTACTTCGTCGTTCCTTGTTCGTTTTTTGCATCGTCTTTGTCGTTCATAGTGTCGTTATTCTCAATGCCGATATGCAGTTCGCGGACTTTTGTCTGTATTTGTCATCCTTCGTCAGCAGTTGTGCTTGTGGTGCTAGATGTACTCTGTAGCACTGGTAAGATGGCGCATCTTCGGCTTGAATTAGCTAATGCAGAGTATGTCCTGTCAGCCATGTCCATATATTTCTCTTCGTGACGGGATTGTAAGTGCCATCAGGTTGCAACACCGATGTGATGGAGATTATCTGTCTAGCTGTCACGCAGCTAGAGGCTAGGTTCATTCTGCACCATTCCCAGACCAATTTATTTTCTCCGCAGACACATCTGTGTTGTAAGTTGTCTATGAGGGCACACTCCCCACATCTGTTAGTTGCCGACAATCGTATTCTGTGTAATTTTTCTTTCATAGGTATGGTCTCCTTGACTACTTTATACCACGTTGATATCATATTTGTTCCGAGCACTTTGTTGTGGATTTTATTCCAGATTTGAGCCCAATCCCGTAGGGGATATTTCGTTTCCATCCGGTTTACTCTTCCACCAGTAGTCATTATCCGGTATAGTTGGGCGGTTGTAAGGTCCTGTAGGGGCGCGCTCAGTTTCGCTCGGAGGTAACTAACTTCGAGCAGAAACATCCGGATGTGGTTGGCTTTGTAGTGGGTTTCCCCCAGGTTAATCGGTATTGCCATATTAGTAGGTGTATACGTCCATAGGGCCATATGGAGCGCGCTGTCTGGGTAGTCGTGACACAGCTGAATAGATCTCCGTGTAAGAAAAGCCTTGCATTTAATTTCGACATCTATAAGCCCTAGGCCCCTTTTCTCTGGTGGGAGAGTAATAACATTCATTCTTACTCTGAATATTTCGCCCCTCCAAATATAGAAACCAATTGCCGTCATTATTTGCTTGGAAATGCTATTGACCACAGGGATGGTCTGCCCTACATACCATATTTTTGAAAGTATCATTTTATTGATAAACTGTACTCTTTGTATGAGGTCCTGTTCCCTGCCTTTATTTTGCTGGAGACAACCTCTCGTCATAGCCAGAAGCACCTGCCAGTTGTCCGTAGTAGTTTTCAGAGGGCAGCGACTCATTTGTATTCCCAACGGCTTGATACTCTCGTGTACTACATATGGGCAGTTGTAATCGATTCTAAACCCTCTGCCGATCAGCATTAGATTAGTCTTTCTATAGTTGAGCTTTGAGCATGAGGCTCGTTCATACTCCCGTACATTATTAGTGACTTCTTGTAGGTCTCGCTCCGAACGTACGATGACACTTGCGTCATCCGCGTATGCCATTAACTGAGCACCCAAGCACGATTCACGCCCCATCCTCACAGCTTTACTTCCAAAAGTTCGAGTCTCGGTCCGGCACACCGTTTTAATCTGCCAGGAAAGTTTCATGTATGCATTTATTTGTTTGTCCTCTGGTGTCACAGTTGATGGTCTACATTCACGAATGCAGGTCTCAGAACGAAATATTTTTACGTGAAGGTCACGGTTCACAGTGAGATGTTTTTTAAATAATTTTAGTCCAACTGCGGACAGTGATCATGGCAGGTTCTACCTTGAGACCTTGGATGATTGAGAATGACGCTGTGTGGTTGAAACTAATCACAACTTATAAAATATATATATATATATATATATATATATATATATATATAAAAAATAACTACATTGTAATTTTGGAAAAACAACATCCAGTTTACACAGGCAGGTGTCTGACTTATTTTAAGGCATTATTTTTTTATTTTTGACACAGTCATTTTTTTATGGTACAATCTCAATCGGTTTAAGGCTATAGGCAACATTTGATGAACAAATGTTCATGCGTTGTCAGCTACAGCTAAAACGTAACTATATCACTTTGAGGTAAGGGATCCTCGGCCAAAAACGACCGAGTCGAAACTCATAAGCGAAAATCATGATCAAGCCTCTGACAGTGAAATACAAATACCAGTACTGTATGAAATTCCAACAAGCACTTGTTATTTGTCAACGGACGTGGTTCCTACATGTTGTACCCCCACCACACTTCGGGTTGTGGGTCCGTCAACTCTTGAATCCCTGAAAAATGCATAGGCAAAGAAGGTCCTGTTTCGTGGCCAGCGCGTTCACCTGGTCTCACTCCACTTGATATTTTCTTGTGGAGCCCTATGAAAAGTCTTGTGTACGAAACGCCTGTGGAGACTGAAGAGTATCTCCTGGCAATAAATACCACTTCCGGCGACATTATTCAAACGACACCGACGACGCTCTTACTGCACTGACGCTGGGTTCCTTCATTTTTAACAGCCGTTGTAAATGTATGAGTTTGTGAGACTTGTGCAGGAAAATGTAATTCATGATTTTATTAATCTTATGTGTCCGCACTAAGTATAGAAAATGTTGTTATGCTGCAGACATCTACACCACTACTGATAGGCTCTATGCCCGAATTCCTGTGAGGAAATTAAATAAAAATTGCATACAGCTCATGGTCTACAGCAAGACGTTTTCAAAAAATTCTTACAAGCTGCGAAGCATCATGTAAAGATTTTCGCATTGCAGTGTTAACTTCCACATTATATGTAAGTCTTTTTATTACACGCGTATCGTAATGAACATAAAGTACGTAGGCAGTCTGGTTTAATATAAGAGAGGATATGATGGTCCAGTCTTGCGAAAGTAAATAAACAAAGTAGTGCTTCAGTTATTTTTGGTTTCGAACGCCGCAATACTTCATGAGACATGATTTTCTTGTTATCTGGATAGTGCCATTGCGTATGACACGAGCGTAATCTGCTTACCAGACACATTCAACAATCGGAACCATCTGTGGTAAATTTCTGAAACATGAAATGGAACTACTTCCGTTCTCGTTCTGTATTGATATATTTAGCCACTGTCAACAGAGCTCTCCGGTTTACTTGAATAGTTTGTGTGGTAAACCTTATTCATATGAACATATCCTCAGATATCAAACTTCAGCCAAACTGACGAGACATAACCTCACGACTGGACATCTGCATGAAACTCCTTTTAACATATGTTAACTCGAGTATTTTTAACCCTTCTAAATTGTTCTGCTTTCGTAACAAAGCATCATTTTTTCAACACTTCTCAATTCTTCGTACTTTATTTCCGATATGCTGCTACTGTGAACACTGGATTGGATTGTTTTGGGGAAGGAGACCAGACAGCAAGGTCATCGGTCTCATCGGATTAGGGAAGGATGGGAAAGTAAGTCGGCCGTGCCCTTTTAAAGGTACCATCCCGGCATTTACCTGGAGCAATTTAGGGAAATCACAGAAAACCTTTATCAGGATGGCCGGACGCGGGATTGAACCGTCGTCCTCCCGAATGCGAGTCCAGTGTCTAACCACTGCCCCGCCTCACTCGCTGGAAGTCTGGTTAACGGTAAAAGTGGGAAAAGAGGACGGAGGAGACGGTAGAGGTTAAGGGCACGCTTGCGTCCTTGGCGTGGAACACTGCCCCAAGAAAATAGGAATTATATCCTAATTTTTAAATGTTCTGAGTTTTCTTTCCCCTTAGACATTCTAGAAGTTAGTTTCATTATTACTTTTTTCACAGGCGTGTCTAGAGATAACATAGGCCTGCTCACGATATAGATTCACTCTTTCTACAGAACATAATGCAACAAAAATGATACATGCAACTCACTGGCAAATCAAAACTGTGTGAGGGACAAGGATTCGGACATGGAACCTTTGTCTTTCATGGACAAACGCTCTTCTCTAGTCAGACGTGGTATGCAGGAGAACTTCAGTGAAGTTGCATTAGTAGAAGAGGTAGAATTTATCAGTGAGTGGTGCATCGTGCTTCGATAGCTCAGTAGATGAGCACATTCCCGTCGAAGACAAAGGTCTTTACTTCGAACACCGGTACGTGACACAGTTTTACTCTGCCAATGCTCTTCAGTCATCGCACACTACGCTGGAGAGAGAAAATTCTTTCTAAATACTTGTCCGAGATCACTTCCCGGTTAACTCGTCGTGGCTTCTGAAGTATGAATGGTGAATGTACATACGGTAATCGAGCAATCCATGGCGGGTCTGCCAAAACCTGAGAGTATATGGGCATTCATTTTCCAACAAAGCTTCACCATTATGTGGCAGCTGCAGTCCAGGGAGACGGTCCCCAGAATGGGGAGAGACGCCAACGCATGGCGACGCGTCGGACTGTGTGTCGGCAATCAATAAGAGGGGCGCCGTGTCGGTCACCCACCAGGGACAGATGCGGCATCCGGTGGCAGCCCAAGGCTGCGTGTGGAGTAATGATCTGTCGTGCCAGACCTCCTGCAGAGAAACTATAGCGTATATGTGTCATTTTTGTGGATCGAAAATTTTCCAGTCAAAGTTTTCATTTCGAAAATTCTCTTACTCAGATCTACAATGAACCCAATGAACATTCTCGAAGTAACACAGATAAGGCGTGAAAGTGCACAAAACACAATGAAATTGGGAATGTATGGGCACTTAATGCAGAGCGCAACTTGAGTTTTCAAGAATGTATGAATAGTTGAAATTTTTTGCCTACTGTGTAAACAATTAATAGCTACAATCAGAATTTAGATAAGACTTAACGATATTCTCACTGGTGTGATGAAATACGCGCAATGACTTACAAACATGTACAAACCGGTTCGTTTCAAACTTATGCTTTATTTCAACAATAATTTGTTGGATATTTTCTGATTTCTGTCTCCCCCTGAAATTCTAATCTTCTGTGGCTCACTGTGTCACAATGTATGTTGCGTCTTCACGTATTAATACGTCTTGTAACCTCGTCGCTTCTTCTCGCCAGTGTTTTCCAATCGTTCCTTTCTTCACCGATTCTGTGGAGAATCTCCTCATTCTTTGTGTTAATCCACCTATTATTGAACATCGTCCTATTGCACATCATCTTAAACATTACGATTCTCTTTTTTCTGCGTTTCCCCGTAGTTCATGATTCATTACCATAAAACAGTGTTCTCCAAACGTACTTTCTTAGTAACGCCTTCCTATTATTACGAGCTACGGATGTTCTAGTAGACGACTTCTGACCAGGAATGCTCTCTTTGCCTATCCTACTCTTTTTATATCTTCCTTACTTGATCCCTCACGTTTCCTTTGAATTTTTATTATTCCTGGGCAGTGGAATCCCTTAACATCATCTGCTTTGTGGTCATCAGTTTTTCCATTCAGTTTATGAGAAAACTCGTTTCCGATACTCATTAGGCTGTTCATTTCATTCAAAACGACGTGAAATTCTTCTTCACTTTCACTGAGAGCAGCAAAGTCAACAACGACTCTCAACACTTACATCCTTTCACCCTAATTTCAGTCACGGTCCTGACCTCTCTTTTATATCTACCACTGTTTCTTCGATGTGTAAATTGAAGACATCTCCGTCTTCTGGATTTTGTAATCAAAGCTCTTCGTTCTCTGTGTCCCGTCGTCCCATCTTGGTACTTGTACATACTGTATCCTCCTATCCCTATTGTTTATTGTTTTGGTTCTCAAGAAGTCTCACATGTTGGGTTATTTTTCATTGCCGAACGCTTATTCTAGATCGACAAATCCTTCAAAGGTACGTTGATTTCTCTTCCTTCCTTTATCAATCAGTCTGTATGAACTGCTTCTCTGGGGCCCTTACTTATCCGACAGATAAATTGGTCGTCACCTAACAAATCCTATGTTTTCTTTTCTGTTCTTCTGCATTTTACTATTGTCAGGAATATTGATGCGTGCACTCTTAAGCATACTATACGATACTTATCTGCACTTTATATCTCGGGATTTGGTTATTTCTCCAGAAGTCCGACGGTGTGTCCCAAGTCTCGTAGATTTTACACGCCAGCTAGAATAGTCCTTTGGCTCCTTTTTCTCCTAATGAATTTAGAAATTCTATCGGAATGTTATTTATTCCTTCTACCTTACTTGATTTCTAGAGCCTCAAAGGCCTGTTAAGTTGTAATACTCGATAACATATGTCTTACATATCGACTCCCACTACTTGTTCTATCACATAGTGAAACAACTCATTTCGCTCGTGGAAGCTTTCAGTGTTGTCTTCCCATCTATCGGCTCTTTCCTTTGCATTTGACAGTGTAATTGCCCTTCCACTCTTAATATTGCAACCCTTTACTGTTCTATACAGTTAATCTCTACTCCGATTACCATTTCTTTTTCGATTTCTTCATGGTTTTCCTGCAGCTATTTCGCCTTGGCACTCCTAAACTTCATATTTACTTCATTCCTAAATAACTAATAATGGTAATGACATGGCGTAAAAAAATGTGTAATTTCTTGTTCCGTCGATAAGCTGAAGTAATTACACTGTTACCTAATACTTCTTCGCAGTTATCTCTGTTGCACTCTAGTTTGTCCAGTTTCTGTGTTACCCTTCCTAGACATGTCCTCTGCTCTAGAACTGAACTGCCTATTTTTCGTAGTTTCTATAACCTTAGAGAATTACAAACGTGTCCCATCATTCCTTACCGCTCCTTCTTACACGTGTACACCTATTTTCAACCAAATTGCCTACTGTGAAATTCATTATCGTAGTTTCTGCAACTTAGAGAACTTCAAACGCGACCCATCATTCCTCAGTACGTCAGTACGGCCCGTCTTCAAGTTGACATTTCGGACGATTCTTTTAAACATCACTCATTCTTTCAATACCAAACTTTGATCCAAATAACACTGACGGAATAAAACCGGTCACTCCGACCGGAGGTTGGAGTCCTCACTCGGGCAACGATGTGTGTGTTGTTCTTAACATAAAGATTGTTTAAGTTAGTTTCAGTAGTGTCTAAGTCTAGGGATCGCTGACCTAAGCAGTTTGATCGATTAGGAATTCACACACATTTGAACATTTTGAATAAAACCTGAACACCAAAAAGTAATTCAAGTAGAGAAGTGAAGTTTCGGGAATACAGTTGTCTACGTAACATATTTAAGTGATGAACACTACAAATCACAGGTTAGTGTAAGCGCGAGATACGCTAATGGAAACATGAAATGGTGGTGCATTAATAACCATGGTAACAGCTAAAATGTTGAATGAAAGTAGGCAAATGTGCACGCATTTTTCTGTTCAGCTGTCGGATGGAAGTGTGTGCTGATGGAGTTCCATGCCTGTTGCAATGGTTAGATATGGGAAAGTACTACTCCACAAGTGATACTGCTGAATGATTTTCTACGACGGGTTAGCAAACGGAAGTAGCCTACGAACCCGTGCCCTGTATGAGAAAAAACATCCACGTCGCAGAGTATTATCCAATAAGCTGTTGCACCGATTTAACGCACTGTTTTTGGAACACAGGTTCCCTAGCTGGCCACAAGGTGAACAGAAAACGGCCTCGATCAGTTCGCACACCTCAAATGGAGATTCATGTGCTACAGTTACTGGACAGAGGGTCTGGAGCCACTGTGTGGTGTTTGACAGCTGGAAAAGGCATGAAGCACTCTACTGTCTGTGTGGTACTACACGAACACTACCTGTATCCATACCATCTTAAGTGCGTCCGGGCACTAAGGCCAGAACCACCTTAACATTTTCAATTCTGTCAATGGTTCTTGCAAATGTTCACTACAAATGCAGCGCGTTTGGGCAGATGAAAATCTCTATGCAGTTACAGAAAGAGGGCATCAATATTGTTTCTCCACCAACGTATGGGCAGGCGTTGTTGGTGATGAATTACTGGGGTCATAGATCCTACCACAAACATTAAATGAAACTCACTGTTATCAGTTACTTGTTAACTTGTTACCTAACTAGTTAGTGGATGTGCCATATCAGCAATCACGACAGCTATGGTTCATGGACGATAGTTCACCAGCACATTTTCTCTCCAGGCTTCACTTCCGTAGATTTTGGGTCACGGGGTCACATGAAGGCATTAGCTCACGCCACCGAAGTCAACGATGTCCAGATGCTACAGGATCAGGTTTTCAAGGAATGGCTGCTATTATAACAACATGCGGTTGTATTTGAAAAAGTGCTTGATTTTTTACGCCGAAAGCCAGAGGTTTGCGCTGCCCTGGACGGACGTCACGCTGAGCACCTACTATAACGTATGTCGTAAACTGTTACCAAGGTTAACCTCTCTTATGAACAAGTATACGATTCAAGACCCGTGTACAATGGTCTTTTTTTTCTTGTTGTGATGTGTACCATCCCCTCTCACAATACTAGTCCCTTATTTTCACCCAAGATGAACAACTGTACTGATATTAGAAACTATGCATTTCGGGACTGTTTTGTCTTGCTCTGGTGGGTACTTCTCAAAACATTGGATACTTTGTTTAACACCAGGCGAATCGTGGCTAGTAATGGAGTACTGATATTAGAAACTATGCATTTCAGGACTGTTTTGTCTTGCTCTGGTGGGTACTTCTCAAAACATTGGATACTTTATTTAACACCAGGCGAATCGTGGCTAGTAATGGAGTGTCAAACGCGCTTTCTGGCGTAACAAAGCAACGAGCAAAGGCGTTTTTACCATCATGGTATACTCTGACACACACACACACACACACACACACACACACACACACACACACACACACATATATGTTTTGTTACTCACTGGTGAAACTTCAAAGAACAAATCTTATTTTTGCACAAAATTAGGTTTTACTGAAAAATTATTTAATAACTAATTGTCACTTCAGTGTTACAGGGTGACAAATTAAAATCTCCAGTTGAATGCAGAAACTATTAAGCTGCCAGTGTTTCACGTAGGCGTTTTCTAAATGTTTCACACTACTGGCCATTAACATTCCTACAACCAGAAGAAATGCAGATGCTAAACGAGTATTCATTGGACAAATATATTATAATAGAACTGACGTGTGATTACATTTTCACGCAATGTGGGCGCATAGATCCTGAGAAATCAGTACCCAGAACAACCACCTATGGCCGTAATAACGGCTTTGATACGTCTGGCCATTGAGTCAAACAGAGCTTGGATGGCGTGTACAGGTACAGCTGCCCATGGAGCTTCAATACGATACCACAGTTCATCAAGAGTCGTGACTGGCGTATTGTGACGAGCCAGTTTCTCGGCCACCACTGACCAGACGTTTTCAATTGATGAGAGATCTGGAGAATGTGCAGACCAGGGCAGCAGTCGAACATTCTCTGCATCCAGAAAGGCAGGTACAGGATCTTTAACAGGCGGTCGTGCATTATCCTGCTGAAATGTATGGTTTCGCAGGGATCAAATGAAGGGTAGAGCCACGGGTTGTAACACATCTGAAATATAACGTCCACTACATCTACATCTACATCTACATTTATACTCCGCAAGCCACCCAACGGTGTGTGGCGGAGGGCACTTTACGTGCCACTGTCATTACCTCCCTTTCCTGTTCCAGTCGCGTACGGTTCGCGAGAAGAACGATTGTATGAAAGCCTACGTGCGCGCTCAAATCTATCTAATTTTACATTCGTGATCTCCTCGGGAGGTATAAGTAGGGGGAAGCTATATATCCGATACCTCATCCAGAAACGCACCCTCTCGAAACCTGGCGAGCAAGCTACCCCGCGATGCAGAGTGCCTCTCTTGCAGAGTCTGCCACTTCAGTTTTTTAAACATCTCTGTAACGCTATCACGGTTACCAAATAACCCTGTGACGAAACGCGCCGCTCTTCTTTGGCTCTTCTCTATCTCCTCCGTCAATCCGATCTGGTACGGATCCCACACTGATGAGCAATACTCAAGTATAGGTCAAACGAGTGTTTTGTAAGCCACCTCTTTTGTTGATGGACAACATTTTCTAAGGACTCTCCCAATGAATCTCAACCTGGTACAAGCCTTACCAACAATTAATTTTATATGATCATTCCACTTCAAATCGTTCCGCACGCATACTCCCAGATATTTTACAGAAGTAACTGCTACCAGTGTTTGTTCCGCTATCATATAATCATACAATAAAGGATCTTTCTTTCTATGTATTCGCAATACATTACATTTGTCTATGTTAAGGGTTAGTTGCCACTCCCTGCACCAAGTGCCTATCCGCTGGAGGTCTTCCTGCACTTCGCTACGATTTTCTAATGCTGCAACTTCTCTGTATACTACAGCATCATCCGCGAAAAGCCGCATGGGACTTCCGACACTATCCACTAGGTCATTTATATATATTGTGAAAAGCAATGGTCCCATAACACACCCCTGTGGCACGCCAGAGGTTACTTTAAAGTCTGTAGACGTCTCTCCATTGATAACAACATGCTGTGTTCTGTTTGCTAAAACCTCTTCAATCCAGCCACACAGCTGGTCTGATATTCCGTAGGCTCTTACTTTGTTTATCAGGCGACAGTTCGGAACTGTATCGAACGCCTTCCGGAAGCCTGCATCTAATATTTTCTGGGTCTCACGAACAAATAAAGCGAGTTGGGTCTCACACGATCGCTGTTTCCAGAATCCATGCTGATTCCTACATAGTAGATTCTGGGTTTCCAAAAACGAGATGATACTCGAGCAAAAAACATGTTCTAAAATTCTACAACAGATCGACGTCAGAGATATAGGTCTATAGTTTTGCGCATCTGCTCGACGACCCTTCTTGAAGACTGGGACTACCTGTGCTCTTTTCCAATCATTCCTTCCGTTCCTCTAGAGACCTGCGGTACACGGCTGTTAGAAGGGGGGCAAGTTCTTTCGCGTACTCTGTGTAGAATCGAATTGGTATCCCGTCAGGTCCAGTGGCCTTTCCTCTGTTGAGTGATTCCAATTGCTTTTCTATTCCTTGGACACTTATTTCGATGTCAGCCATTTTTTCGTTCAAAGTGCCGTCAATGCGAAGGAGAGGTAACCGACACGTGTAACTAATGGCACCCCATACCATCACGCCAGGTGATACGCCAGTATGGCTATGACGAATACACGCTTCCTATGAGCGTTCACCGTGATGTCGCCAAACACGGATGCGAGCATCATGATGCTGTAAACAGAACCTGGATTCATCCGAAAAAATGACGTTTTCCCATTCGTGCACCCAGGTTCGAAGTTGAGTACACGATCGCCGGCGCTCCTGTCTGTGATGCAGCGTCATGGGTAACCGCAGCCATGGTCTCAGAGCTGCTAGTCCATGCTACTGCAAACGTCGTCGAACTGTTCGTGCAGATGGTTGTTGTCTTGCAAACGTCCCCATCTATTGACTCAGGGATGGAGACGTGGCTGCACGATCCGTTACAGCCATGCGGATAAGATGCCTGTCATCTCGACTGCTAGTGATACGAGGACGTTGGGATCCAGCACGGCGTTCCATATTACCCTCCTGAACCCACCGATTCCAGATTCTGCTAACAGTCATTGGATCTCGACCAACGCGAGCAGCAATGTCGCGATACGATAAACCGCAATCGCGATAGACTACAATCCGACCTTTATCAAAGTCGGAAACGTGATGGTACGCATTTCTCCTCCTTACACGAGGCATCACAACAACGTTTCACCAGCAACGCCGGTTAACTGCTGTTTATGTATGAGTAATCGGTTGGAAACTTTCCTCATGTCAGCACCTTGTAGGTGTTGCCACCGGCGCCAACCTTGTGTGAATGCTCTGAAAAGCTAATAATTTGCATATCACTGCATCTTCTTCCTGTCCGTTAAATTTTGCGTCTGGAGTACGTCATCCTCGTGGTGTAGCAATTTTAATGACCAGTAATGTAGTTTTTCTCCATTTTTCCATTATGTTGTTTGTTTGTATTTCTAGTTTTTTGTTTTCGTTTCTTTATTTTATCCTTTCTTTGGAGCCACTGCCTCTAGCAGGTAGTTTGTCATATTGCTCCGACATAGTGCGTCATTACCGTTGCCTTCCTTCGACTTCTCACCACCTGTGTATCTTTATCGGTATGATAACTGTGATGTTTGCTTGTATATTGTTGTGTTTGCTTTGCTTCGCGTGAAATAAATAGCGACAGGGAAACGCGGCATTGGTACAATATCCTAATCTTCTCCAATAACTGCAATAAAACTGTCGAGCTTCACGTCAACATACGACGGTGGCAGCGATGGCAACAGTGTCACATAGCCTCATTTCATGAGACATCACCGGGATATTTGATATTTAGTCAAGGACGTTGGTACAATGCAACATGACCTGTAACACGACGCCAGACTTTTTCCTTATTCTACTCACGAAAGACTGTCGCTGAAAATTTCTTTCACGTCTCCGAGCTTCGGATTGGTTATCTTAAGAGTTGAGTGCCTCTACACAAAGAGAGTGTGTACTGCAGAGTTAAAAGGTGCGCAATTCACCGACTTTCACTGCCACTAGCTGCAGAACTGTATAATGTATATTCGTTCTATAGCCTACTACACTGAAGCTCCAATGAAACTGGTAGAGGCATGCGTATTCAAATACCGGTATATGTAAACAGGCACAACACGGCGCTGCGGTCGGAAATGCCTATATAAGACAAGTGTCCGACGCAGTTGTTAGATCGGATACTGCTGCTACAATGGCAAGTTATCAAGATTTAAATGTGTTTGGACGTGACATTATCATCGGTTCACGAGCGATGAGACACAGCATCACCGAAGTAGAATTAGGTATTTTCGCGTACAATCATTTCACGAGTGTACCCTGAATATCAAGAATGCGGTAAAACACCAAAGCTCCGACATCGCTGCGGCCGGAAGAATATCCAGCAAAGCGTGACAGAAGTGCAATCTATCTGCAAATTGCTGCAAATTTCAATGATGGGCCATCAACAAGTGTCAACGTGCGAACCATTCAACGAAACATCACCGATATGGGCTTTCGGAGACAAAGGCCCGCTCTTGCGATTGCACGACACAAAGCTTTAGGCCTCGATTGAGTCGGTCAACACCGACAATGGACTGTTGATGACTTGAAACACGCTGCTTGGTCGGACGACTCTCGTTTCAAATTGTATCGAGCGGAGGGAGGTGTACGTGTGTGGAGACAATCTCATGAATCCTTGTCTAGCATCAAGCATGTCAGCAGAGGACAGTCCAAGCTGGTGGAGGCTCTGTAATGGTGTGGGGCGTGTACAGTTGTAGTGATATGGGACCCCTGATACGGCTAGATATATCTCTGACAAGTGACAGGTACGTAACCATCCTGTCCGATCACCTGCATCCAATAATGCCCATTGTGCACTCAGACGGTCTTAGTCAATTACAGCAGGACAATGCGACACCTTACACGTTTTCAATTCCTACAAAGTAGCTCAAGGAACAATTTTCCTAGTTTAAGCATATCAGCTGGCCATGAAGTTTCCCAGACGTTAACATTATTGAGCATATCAGGGATGCTTTGCAACGTGCTGTTCTCCATCCACTCGTACTCTTACGGACTTATGGTTAGCCCTGCAGGATTCACGGTGCCAATTCCCTCCAGCACTACTTCAGACGTTAGTCGAGTCGATGCCACGTCGTGCTGGGGCACTTCTGAGCGCTCGCGGGTGCCCCATACTACAGTAGACAGGTGTACCAGTTTCTTTGGCTTTTCAGTGTATCTTCATTTTAATAGATCGTAAATATATGTAGACAGTTGATCATAGTGTGGAGGATTAAAATATTCTTCATATATAATGCCAGAGGAACATAAAGTTACGGAATGCTCGTATAGAAGTCAAGAACAGTTTCTGAGTCATTAAACTTTGATTTCATATTTATCAGTGAGTGAGTGAGTTTGTCAGGGTATATGTATGTGTGTATGTTTGGCGAGATCCTAACCATTTTTTCTGTTAATGGTCAACAAACAACAATTTTCTAGTGTTTTATTCTATTATTTACCTTTTTAATAAACAATATTTTATCCTGTGCCCACTCGTGGTGTTTCCACACTATTAAGAGACTGATTTTACTAATTTCTACTCTAACTCGTCCAAGGAAGATACTTGTAAAGTAAAAGTGAAAGTAAAAGTAATACCATAACCACAATTATAAGCATAATCATAATATCTTAGTTGTTGCTTCTTTTCCTGACAAGAAGGCAACTTAAAAATTGCCTACGACCTTACACTCTTCTGTAGATGACTATTTGTCGACTGTAGCATCGATTTTAAAATTTTTTGATAAAGGAACCATTCTTTCAAATATTATACCATAGGATACTGCTGGCTCACCGTTCAACGGATTTTAAAAACCAAATATTACTGTAGCAAAAGCTTTAATTGCTTTTATTGCAATATTTTTACAAATGCTGCGCTCCACACAGCATAGTTATGATCCACTTCCAACCTCTGATGGTCTGTTGAATATAACTGTAAAATAAAGAATTTTTTTGTCAGCAATCATCATGAAAATCACAAAGTTTTTGTATTTGAGTGATCTAAGGAAATAGCTATTTCTTAATCTTTAATTTTATTTTGTTTAGGATCTGAAGTTCATTGTTTATGGTATAAATCAGTAATCACGTATGAATATTTGCAACTGTGAACGCAACAATAAATATTTTTCGAAATTTTTTGAACAACTGAGGAAACTCTCGGACAATATGTCTTCCGGCCGGACGGACCAAGCGGTTCTAGGCGCTTCAGTCTGGAACCACTCGATCGCTACGGTCGCAGGTTCGAATCCTGCCTCAGGCATGGATGTGCGTGATGTCCTCAGGTTAGTTAGGTTTAAGTAGTTGTAAGTCCTAGGGGACTGCTGACGTCAGGTATTAAGTCCCATAGTGCTCAGAGCCATTTTTTGAATATGTCATCAATTATTAATTTTTCATATAGTTTCATTTCAGAACTTTTTAATACTTAAACTTTTGGTTAAATAATTTTTAAACATTGAACTTTGGTACATGTGTTAGTGTGCGAAAATAGTTGAGAATGAGTGTGTGTGTGTGTTGAAATGTGCAGGTGCTAAAATTTTTCAGATTGATTCGCACCATCACTTTGTTTTGATTATTACTGGGCGACCATATCTAATTTTTACTGCTTTATGTCTTTTACTGAATCTTTCACTAAACAATATTCTATCGTGTGCCTAATATTGCTATTTCTATAAATGGTAGGAAAACGATTATTCAATCACGAGAATAAATTATAAAATGTGACAGACAACACCGCTACGATTCTAATTAGACAACTGAAGTATTCTTGCATACTGCGATGAATATTTCGAACTTATGCAGTTACCTCTACTGCGCTGGAAATAAGTTCTAGTAGCTTTTCTCAATGGTGCAGGTACAGAGGCTTATAGCGCATTAGTGCTAATGCTATTTGCGTCGAAGACGGATCAGTAAGGAAGTTTCCTTCTTTACATAACCTTTCAGGCTTTACGCAATCTTGTTCCGTCCCTGGAAAAGGTAACAGAAACGGTGCAGCCTACACTTTCTTCTCGATCTCTGTATTCCTAAATTCTGTTATCTATCTAATCGATCATCTTGAGTGAAATACTGATTAATCGTTTCGATTCCATAATTTATTTGTTTATGATTTAGATTGGAAGGTATATCATTTAGTTATAAGTTTCTCTTCGTTACATAACTGAGAGATCGGAGCGAGCACGTTGAATTCTACTTTTTCCCCTTCATCAATTTAGTTCCTGACACGTACATTACCCAATCAATAGCACTCGGGACGCCCACATGTGATGCTGGATTGACAACAGATGTCACGAGAGACACGCCAGACAAAATAACAGTAACTGCACGGCAGTCATTGTGGAGTGTCGTTAGAAAAAATCCCATTAAACGAGTGCTAGGAATCATTCGTGAGTTTCAAGGTGCTACCAGCATCCCGACTACCATAACGACGGTGTGTATGTAACACTAAAGGGCGTAGAAATGACGCAGCAGCAACTCAAAACCAAACATTTCTGTAGTCTGTGCTTGAGGTGGTGTAAAGGAGGACGCCACGCCACGTTGGATGACTGGAAACGGGTAATCTGGAATGATGAAGCACATTGTACTCTGTATCCATCCGAGAGAAGAGTTTGGGCTTCTTGAATGCCTGGGGAACGGTACCTGCCTTCATGTGTGATTCCAACATCGAAGTCCAGAGGAGGTGATTAAGGAATGGGGGAGGTTTTTTTTGTGGCTAATGTGCGGTCCCCTTATTGCGCTTAAGAAAAGATGTTGAGGAATACGAACGCGTATTACAGCCTTGTTTACTGCTTACAGTAGAGAGACAGGTAGGAGGCGACGCTTGTTTTTATAAGCATGACAGAATCCCCTGTCACAGAGCAGTATCTGTGTGGCAGTGGTTTGTGGAATGGAACAGCCTGCCTAAAAGTCCCCATCTCAACCAGATGGAATACCTTTGCGAGGAGTTAGAAAGTCGACTTCGCTTCAGACTCCTGGGTCACTGTCGTCCCTGTTTTCGGTTACTGAGGAAGAATGGGCTGATGTTCCCCACAGACATTAACACACCTCTTTGAAAGGCGTCGTAAAGACGAAGGATGGACACACTTCATGTTAATGCCACTGACAGGTGCTCAGGCACATTTCAACACATAGCGTATGATGACAGTAATATAGTGAAACATCAGCCACACACATTTCATCACTTTCATTGTATCTCCTTATTGGATGGCCTACATTACATCTTGCGTACAATATTAAATAAAAAATATACTTTACTCAATATTCACTGATTATCTTTGAGTAGTCAGACAGGAAGTCGTGGTGCACTGTGCTGCTGAAGTCGATGAACACAATGGGTCTAATTTTCACATTTGACCTCATCTATCAACTTTTGTTTTCATTTGCCCCTATCGCCACCAACCTTCTTGCTTATGATTTTATAATCGTTCATAAGCTTTACCTTCACTTTTCCACGATTTCATCGACAAATGCGTTCAGGTGTCCACCACCTCCATTATTACAGCTTCTTCACAGCCTTCTTCGAAACGCTCTCACCAAGCGTAAACCATTATTGTACTCTAGCAAAAAATAATATTTGAAACGTATAAAACTTCATGTAAGTGTCCAGGATTTCGTCGCAGTTGTCACTAAGGTTAAACATCTTCTGGGTTCTTAGGCCGCGTCATACTTATTTCTAAAATAATCGACGTTTCGGTCCCTCTGATGGGATCTTCTTCAGTATGTTTCGGTCCCTCGGCTGGGATCTTCTTCAGTATGATTCGGTGTCCACTATTGCTACAACACTGTCAGAAACTAGCGTGCGTGCTCTTATACAGTGGAGTTTCCCCACATTTCATCTACATTTACATTTATACTCCACAAGCCAGTAGACGGTTTGTGGCGGAGGGCACTTTACGTGCCATTGTCATAACCTCCCTTTCCTGTTCCAGTCGCGTATGGTTCGCGGGAAGAACGAGTGCCGGAAAGCCTCCGTGTGCGATCGAATTTCTCTAATTTTACATTCGTGAACTCCTCGGGAGGTATAAGTAGGGGGAAGCAATATATTCGATACCTCATCCAGAAACGCATCCTCCCGAAACCTGGACAGCAAGCTACACCGCGATGCAGAACGCCCCTCTTGCAGAGTCGGCCACTTCAGTTTGCTAAACATCTCCGTAACGCTATCACGCTTACCAAATAACCCTGTGACGAAACGCGCCGCTCTTCTTTGGATCTTCTCTATCTCCTCTGTCAACCCGACATGTTACGGATCCCACACTCATGAGCAATAATCAAGTACAGGTCGAACGAGTGATTTGTAAGCCACCTTATTTTTTGATGGACTACATTTTTTAAGGACTCTTCCAATGCATCTCAACGTGGCACCCGCCTTACCAACAATTAATTTCCTATGATCATTCCACTTCAAATCGTTCCGTACGAATACTTCCAGACATTTTACAGAAGTAACTGATACCAGTGTTTGTTCCGCTATCATATAATCATACAATAATGGATCCTTCTTTCTATGTAATCGCAATACATTACATTTGTCTACGTTAAGGGTCAGTCGCCACTCCCTGCACCAAGTACCTATCTGCTGCAGATTTGCCTGCAATTTTCTAATGCTGGAACTTGTCTGTATGCTACACCATCATCCGCGAAAAGCCGTATGGAACTTCCGACACTATCTACTAGGTCATTTATATATATTGTGAAAAGCAATGGTCCCATAACACTCCCCTGTGGCACGCCAGAGGTTACTTTAACGTCTGTAGACGTCTCTCCATTGAGGACATTATGCTGTGTTCTGTTTGCTAAACACTCTTCAATCCAGTCACACAGCTGGTCTGATATTCCGTAGGCTCTTACTTTGTTTATCAGGCGACAGTGCGGAAATCTATCGAACGCCTTCCGGAAGCCTGCATCTAATATTTTCTGGTTCTCATGAACAAATAAAGCGAGTTGGGTCTCACACGATCACTGTTTCCAGAATCCATGTTGATTCCTATAGAGTAGATACTGGGTTTCCAGAAATGACATGATACGCGAGTAAGAAACATGTTGTAAAATCCTACAACAGATCGATGTCAGAGACATAGGCCTACAGTTTTGAGCATCTGCTCGACGACCCTTCTTGAAAGCTGGCACTACGTGTGCTCTTTTCAAATTATTTGAAACCTTACGTTCCTCTAGAGACTGTTAGAAGGGGGGAAAATTATTTCGCATACTCTATGTAGAATCGAACTGGTATCTCGTCAGGTACAGTGGACTTTCCTCTGTTGAGTGATTTCAGTCGAATTTATATTCCTTCGACACTTCTTTCGATGTCAGCCATTTTTTTTCTTGCGAGGATTTAGAGAAGGAACTGCAGTGCGGTCTTCCGCTGTGAAACAGTTTTTGAATAAGGTGTTTAGTATTTCAGCTTTACGAGTGTCATCCTCTGCTTCAATGCCATTATCAAGAACTTCCTACGATTTTCTGTCAAGTCGGTACATAGAATTTTACTTTCGAAATCAATGAACGCTTCACGCATAGCCGTTCTTACGGTAACTCTGACATCGTTTAGCTCCCGTTTGTCTGAGAGGTTTTGGCTGCGTTTAAATTTGGAGTTAAGCTCTCTTTGCTTTCGCAGTAGTTTCCTAACTTTGTTGTTGAACCACGGTGGGTTTTTCCCGTCCCTCACAGTTTTACTCGGCACGTACCTTTTGCCTTGAACTTTTTCCATAAACACTCAACATTGTCAGTGTCGGAACAGAAATTTTCGTTTGGATCTGTTAGGTAGTCTGAAATCTGCCACCTATTACTCTTGCTAAACAGATAAACCTTCCTCCCTTTTTTTATAATCCTATTTCCTGTTTACTTCCATATTCATGGATGCTGCAACGGCCTTATGATCACTGATTCCCTGTTCTGCGCTTACAGAGTAGAAAAGTTCCGGCCTCTTTGTTATCAGTAGGTCCAAGATGTTGTCTCCTCGAGTCTGTTCCCTCTTTATTCGCTCGAGGTAATTTTTGGATTGTGCACTCAGTATAATGTCACTCGATGCTCTGTCCCTACCACCCGTCCTAAACATCTGAGTGTCCCAGTCTATATCTGGTAAATTGAAATCTCCACCTAAGACTATAACACGCTGAGGAAATTTATGTGAAATATATCCCGGATTTTCTCTCCGTAGTTCTCCCACAAATGCCGCTGAGTCGTGAGGTCGGTAAAAGGAGCCAATTATTAACCTAGCTCGGTTGTTGCTTATAACCTCCACCCATAATAATTCACAGGAACTATCCACTTCTACTTCACCACAGGATAAACTACTATTAACAGCGACAAACACGCCACCACCGGATCCATGCAATCTATCCTTTCTAAGCACCGTCTGTGCCTTTGTATGCTGGAGAAGTGGGAGTATTGGTTAAAATTTTTCGGACTACCATTGGTAGGCCATCGTCGCAGGCTAAACAGTACCCCACAAGACTTTTGCCAATGTCGCTCCTTCTTCTCCATTAGCGCGGGAATATTAGCCTCCGACGATTGTTCACCGATAGTAGCCCCAAGAATTTAAACTACACACCCACTTCTCCAGCACTAACGTGGCAAAACTCCCCTGTATAAGAGAACACGGCACTGGTCTCTGACAGTGCTCTATCAGTAGTGGAGACCGAAACATCCTGAAGAAGATCCCAGAAGAGGGGTCGAAACGTGCATTACTTTAGAAGGAAATATGACGTGGTCTAACAACTGAAAATTACAAAACTTTTGCTCTTTATTCCATTCATATGCCGAAATTTTAATACTATATTGTAATTAATTCTTTTGTACATAATAAATAATCACCAGTCCTACCAAAACGTATGTAATCTTTTCGAATGAACTTACAACAGGCCAAATGCCAAACCTGGTTGACACTTTACTGGTACTTCAGGTACTTTTTAGATCCGATTGACAGCACTAATGATGAGAAATGTTGATAACGACACTACTGCACGCCGCTAAACTACAAAATTCCTATTATTTAACGAATTTTTTTACGTGGCCTTCCAAAGCAGTAAGCACGACAAGTCCGATAATAAGGAAAACTTATAGCGCATTGTAACCAACTGCACTTACGGAAAGAGAATCGCAACACCAGGAAGGGGTTGTGCGAGATAAACGGAAGTCGTTAGGTGTGTCTACATCGGAACGATGATATCGAATAAGATGTCGCGCCAGTCGCATAAGAATGGCGCTAGTAGTGCCACAATGAGAATGCAGATCAGGTTGGCCTTCAATGAGCGTGAATTTCCTTTGACGTTTGTCAACAATGCCTTTAAGGCAACAAAGATGACATTATGAACACCTCACGGAATAATAAACCTACGGGAAACACGATTTTCCTTCTGCAATACTGCAGTAAGACGTGGCACTACCGAGAGGGAAGACGATCAAATGGTTCAAATAGCTCTAAACACTATGGGACTTAATATCTGAGGTCATCAGTCCCCTAGACTTAGAACTACTTAAACCTAACTAACCTAAGGACATCACACACATCCATGCCCGAGGCAGGATTCGAACCTGCGACCGTAGAAGCAGCGCGGTTCCGGACTGAAGCGCCTAGAACCTCTCGGCCACAGCAGCCGGCGGAAGACGATCGTGTTAGGCATATTACCCTCCTGCATCGTATTTCATCTGCAGCGGCAACTCATGCAGCATTTGGCACCACAGTGGCACAACGAAATGTTTACACATCAGTTACTTCAGGGACAGGTCCTAGCGAGTCACCCTGTAGTGCGCATTCCACTAAGCCCAAGCCACCTTGCCGCGCGAAGAAGCCGTGCGGTCTGGGGGACCTTGTCACAGCCCGAACGGCTGCCCCCGTCGGAGGTTCGACTCCTCCCTCGGGCATGGGTGTTTGTGTTGTCCATAGCGTAAGTTACTTTAAGTAGTGCGTAGGCTTAGGGACCGATGACCTCAGAAGTTTGATCCCTTAAGACTTTACCACAAATTTTAAAATTTTTCGAAACCACCGCCTTTTGCGACTGCAGTAGTGTCAAGCGAGAGCTCATTGGTGTGTGTGTGGGGGGGGGGGGAGGGGAGGAAGTGAGGTTACAAGTCTGTTCTGTTTTCCGATGAAAGCTGGTTTCGACTCGGTCTCATTGATGGTCAAGAGTTGGTTAGAAAGAAGCCACTTGAGGACCTGCAACCAATGTGTCTGCGCGGTCGGCACACTGGACTTATACCTGAAGCTACAGTCTGGGATGTGATTTCGTAAGACAGTGTGAGCCCTGTCGTGGTTATCCCATGCACCCTGATTGCAAATTTGTAGGTCATTTGAGGTGTTGCTCTGCCATTCATGAACAGCACTCCAAGAGTTGATTTCTAACAGGATAATGCTCGTCCACAAACCGCTGTTGTAACCCGATAGCGGAACAAACACTGGTAGCAGTTACTTCTGTAAAACATCTGGTAGTATGCGTGCGGAGCGATTTGAAGTGGAATAATCATATAAAATTAATTGTTGGTAAGGCGGGTACCAGGTTGAGATTCATTGGGAGAGTCATTAGAAAATGTAGTCCATCAACAAAAGATGTGGCTTACAAAACACACGTTCGACCTATACTTGAGTATTGCTCATCCGTGCAGTTCTAGGCGCTGCAGTCTGGAACCGCGCGACCGCTACGGTCGCAGGTTCGAATCCTGCCTCGGGCATGGATGTGTGTGATGTCATTAGGTTAGTTAGGTTTAAGTGGTTATAAGTTCTAGGGGACTAAAGAACTCAGCAGTTGAGTCCCATAGTGCTCAGAGCCATTTGAACCATTTATTGCTCATCAGTGTGGGATCCGCACCAGGTCGGGTTGACGGAGGAGATAGAGAAGATCCAAAGAAGAGCGGCGCGTTTCGTCACAGGATTATTTGGTAAGCGTGATAGCGTTACGGAGATGTTTAGCAAACTCAAGTGGCAGACTCTGCTAGAGAGGCGCTCTGCATCGCGGTGTAGCTTGCTGTCCAGGTTGCGAGAGGGTGCGTTTCTAGATGAGGTATCGACTATATTGTTTCCCCTACATTCTAAATCACTTAGGTATGTTCCGTACACAAATGTATTCTCGAAATAACCCGAGGAGATCACGAATGTAAAATTAGAGAGATTCGAGTGCGCACGGAGGCTTTCCGGCAGTCGTTCTTCCCGCGAACCATACGCGACTGGAACCGGAAAGGGAGGTAATGACAGTGGCACGTAAAGTGCCCTCCGCCACACACCGTTGACTGGCTTGCGGAGTAAAAATGTAGATGTAGATGTAGACGATATGCTGTACAGTGTGTTGACATGTTGCCTTGGCCTGCTTGATCATCAGAAGTGTATCCAACCGAGCACAAATGAGACATCAGGCGACAACTACACCGCGATCCACAACCAGCATTAACGGTCCCTGTATTGATCAATCATATGCAACAGGCGTGGAATCCCATCCCACAAACTGAAGTCCGGCACCTGTACAACACAATGCATGCATGGTTGCAGTCAACATTCTGGCAGTTATATCGGTTATTAATGTACTACAATTTCACGTTTTCTACTTCTTATCTCACGCTTACATTTACTTGTGACCTTACATTGTTAATCTTATAGGTATGTTCCGTACACAAATGTATTTTCGAAACATAATTACTCTACATTAAATTTTTTTTGGTGACGCCATTTTTTTCGTGAGTGTAAAAGAACACTTTCCTACAAGGAGATTTTACGACATATTTTAGCCATACTCGGAAATACAGAAACATATAGTTGTCCAAAATAGTGGGAAAAAAATATCTGAGAATTTGGGAACTAGAATGAGAGCACGTTTCTAACGTGAAGAATGCGTTCTCATTTGTAACGCGTGCCGTTGCTCTCTCAGGGTAACAAGCGGACCCAGCGAGACACGCAGGGGCTCACATTCCACAGGTGTCGGCATAGTTTAGCCACCCCCAACCTCCACATCCTGCAGCAACCCCTCAGTTCCCGTCCTCTCCCCGTCAGGTGGCCTCGGAGATCAGCTTGCAAGTTTCTTCCGTGGTTTTGCATAACGAAGATAAGCTGGCGGAGATGAATGTCATGCAAAGTACTGCTATTTCTGAGAATTAGCTAAGGTAACATTTGCACTGGAAACATGAACAAAATTTAACAGCTCCTAACTCCCCGTATAATGGATATTTAATTACCAAGAGCTTACGTCACTTCTTCTGGGACACAACATTTGCATTTCCTTTCCACTTCCAGAATAAGCATTACAAGCGCTTGACGTGTTTAGGGAATAAACTTAGTGAGTACCCAGCATTGTCAGTGCACGTATTTATTCCAATCACCTATTAGTCCATCTTCTCCTCCCCCTCTCTCTGTTCATCCTTCTTCCCCTGTCTTTGTTCATACGCTCTTCCTTCTCTTTATCCATCTTCTCCTCTCCCTACTCTCTGTCCATATCCGCCTCTCTTATCTCTCTGTCAGTCTCCTCTTCTTCCTTACCTGTGTCCATGTCACCTTAACCTTCTCTCTGTCCATCTCCTCCACTCCCCTTTCCCAATCTCCTCCTCCTCTTCCTCCTCATCGTCTCTCTGACCATCTCCTGCACTCTCTTTTCTCTGGCCATCTTCATCTTAGCCTTCTATGTCTGTTCATTTTCTCCTATTCCCTTCTCTCTCTCAACATTATCATCCCTTCCCCAACAGGAAATCGCACTTCCTAACCAACACACTATTTCTTTTCACATAACAAGTAGTATGTGAACCAGATTTGGTTGAATTCAATCCAACGATTTAGGAAAACCTTTTTACAGTGGTTGTGCCACGTACGCGCGTTTCACACATACTTAACGCATTTAACACGTATTTGGACACATATTTCACCTGAGTCTCCAGCGAATTAAGCCGTGCACTTTCGTTTTCACGCAGTTCAATGTTTATGACGTCATATGCCCTGAACTATGCGTTGCACAATGATATAATGTTATAGGTACATTCAGCGGTATATGCGATTACGGCCTGAGAAATGTGTTGCGAGTAGATTTATCAGCAAAGATGTAATAGAATTTAAGCATCATGGATGTTGAGGCGATTTTTCACGCATCTCGGTGTTTAAGATGGCGTATTCCCGGAACTATACAATGGTATAAGTTCACAGGTACTTTCACCAGCACATGTGGATAATGTCTGCGAAATGTATTTCGAATATATTCAGCAGCAAAGAAGTAATAAATATAAATATCACGAGAGATGGGGCAATTTTTCATGCATTTCAGTGTTCATGAAGTAATGTCTCGTGAACTATGTGCCGTACAGCTATATAATTTTGCAGCTACATACAGTGGTACATGTGAATATAGTCTGCAAAATGTGTTGCGAATAAAATTAGTAGTAAAGTTGTAATAAATGAAAACGTCATACATGATGAGACAGTTTTGGTTTATGAATTGCGAAAATGTGGGATGTGATAGACGTATTTCTTCCCATCATTTTGTGAGGATTATCAACAAGAAAAGTCTTGCAAAAGTTTGAAATGATTTGCAGTTTGTTGGAAGTGAGTAAATATTCTTATTCTTAAGTACTGGATAAATAAAGTCCGTTTTTCCGCGCGTCGTGGCCTACACTACTTTTTCACTCCCCACCCCTTCGATGCGTTCGCGATTCTTTCCCATACCGCAATTCTTTAAACACGAAAGTATCTCTATTATGCCACACAGCAAGTGATGACAGAGACTGGTCCCTGCACGTTCTATATTGTTCACTCAATTTTTATAACATTCCATTGTCTCCTGAAATGTTCTAACTAGGCTGATCATTGGGTCCTGAGTCTTGACATAGCGCTCTATTTTCTAACATGGAGGCAGGTTATGCCTCAGGGTCACCTACTGCCACCGACTGAGAATTTGTAGCCATTTATATGGTGGATGAGGCATCAATGAGATCCAGTTCCGCAGTGGCATTAGCGGGAAACTTGGGAGAGAGGGCCCCAAGGGACTACTTTCGCACGAGAGGAGCAGAGGAGGCTCTTGCTTCTTCGGAAGGGGTGAGGGGACGGATGTCCCCTGCGTTTGAGGTCCCTTGCTCCCAAAGTAGGTGCAACGGAGGAAGATTTGTCCCCTACCACCAAAGGGATGGATGTATTCTGGTGGCCTAGTGGACCCACTCTTCGTGGCACAGAGAGAGGAACCACTGGCACTTGGGACGGCGATGGTGATGTAGAGGCAGCATACGTCGAAGTCAAACGATTGGTGTGTAATATTTCAAATTGATGTTTAGCCTCTGAGTAAGTCAACCGGTTCAGAGTCTTGGACTCCATGATTTTCCTCTGCTTACGGAGTACTGGGCGGTCTGGCGTGCAGGGGGAGTAGTACTCTCCACCGTTGATGCAAGTGGTAGGAGGTGCACATGGTGTATCTGGGTGCAGTGGATGTTTGCAGTTTCGACATGTGGCGCTGGAAGTGCAGCAGGAAGGCAAGTGCTCGAACTTCCAGCACTTACAGCACCGCATATGGGGAGGGATGTATGGTTTAACGTCACAGCAATAAACCATCACCTTCACCTTTTCAGGCAATTAATTACCCTCAAAGGCAACGATGAAGGCACTGGGAGCGAACCTATGGCCTTTGGATCCCCTGTAAATGCGCCAGATGAAATGAACACCCCGCCGTTCTAAATTGGCGCGGAGCTCCTCGTCAGACTGCAGAGGAGATCGCGATGGAAAATGATCCCCTAGATCATGTAGAGACTTTAGTGGTGAGTGACGGAAACAGGAATATCACCCAGCTGGGCACAGGCGATTAACGTTCCGGATTGGGCTGGGGATGTTGTCTGAATCAAGACTGCACCGTTTCGCATCTTGGACAGCGCTGTCAATTCTCCAAACCTATCCTCAAGGAGTTCAACGAAAAACTGAGGCTTCGTAGATAGAAAGGAGTCCCCATCAGTTCTGCTACAGACTAAAAAACGACGCGAATATGACTCTCTACGTTCTGTAGCCCTACGTTCCTCCCATAGTGTAGCGAGGGAGGGAAAAGATTTACGGTCATACCTGTCTGCATTGTGTTCGATCCTGCCCTTCTTAGAGACTGATCGTGCTGTATGGTCACCAGAAATAGATGACTTAGTCCACTTCACTGCGGGTCATATGCCCTGATGCCACCCAAACCGAATAGAGGCTCTCCCCAGAGCGCCGCCCAGCCACTGCAAAGGCCAACTGGCAAGATGGCTCCTTCGTATACATGGGGAGTTTATAGCTCAGGTATCAGCAGTGCGATCCCTGTGTAGTCAGGTGGCTACCACCATATGTGTACATGATGACCCCACCACACTGGACTGCCCGCCGTGCCAGATATTGGGCGCAGAGAAATCCAATATTGTCATGGGGGCGAAAGAGGACAGGAGACCACAGAAGAAGATGGCATAGCCTAAAAAGTGTTCTCACCCAAATAGTGGAGATGAAAAACCATGACAAGAGATTCAGGAGATCGAATCTAAGACCGCTATGGATATTCTTGCACCATGCAAGGCGTCCTTCCCCATATGGCCCGCACTTCTGTAGAATTTTGAAAGTGGCAGGTCAAACCATAGAATGGGACCTCAACTCATAGGGCCGGAAAGTGTGAGACTCCTCTTAGTCACCTTTTGCGACAGGCGGGAATACCTCTGACCTGTTATAACTCCCGGACACGCAGTGGGGGAAAGACGGGGGGGGGGGGGGGGGGATGGAAATTACGTACTTCAAAATTACCTCATAGAAATATGCAAATATATTGTTACCTTAAGGACAAATTTGAAAACAAATAAAATTTCATAAATACACAAACGTATAATACAACTATTTGGGAAATTAGAATCTCATACTTTATAGCTGAAAACTGGTGTAACAAGTTCTGAAAAGAGGGTGGTACTGCAGACTTCGCTTAATCTAGGTATATCATACCCTCCAAAGAAAACCTTATTTCTTCGCTACTTAAATGGTGTTCTGAGATAGAAATGGCATCTGTCTCAAGTTCTATTAGCATTTCACATTTATCTTTCATTCATACAATACTGTAATTAAATAATCTCACTGTGCTTTCCAATCTGCATTATTGATTTACTGAACTAACTGGTAGCCTTGAAGGAATCATACTGAAGGGGCCTTCATACACCTGCACGTTACTACCGTAATTTTGCCTTGAGTGAGTCACGATCAACTTTTCCATTCATATTCAGATGCAGGCATGCATTAACAATGGATACTTTAAAAATGCTCAATAGAAACGTGTGCCTTATCGGCAGTCGTCATCTCCCTCTGAAGTCCCGTATTAACGCACGTCAAAGCTGGGTCAAGTCACGGTTGGTCGTAATGCTGGAATAGCAGTACAAAGTTAACATTAGTGGTCCGATAATGTCATCGCTTATATCACTATCCCAGACTGCCAACACTGTTTTCTGTCCATTCAACTACTTATCCTCTTTAGTAAAATCGTTACACAAGGCCGGTAACTCTTGTGCCACCATGTTGAGCCCAACACTGGTTCGAAATGTAGCTGACTTGGTACTACATTTACATCTACATTTATACTCCGCAAGCCACCCAACGCTGTGTGGCGGAGTGCACTTTACGTGCCACTGTCATTACCTCCATTTTCTGTTCCAGTAGCGTATGGTTCGCGGGAAGAACGACTGTCTGAAAGCCTCCGTGCGCGCTCGAATCTCTCTAATTTTACATTCGTGTTCTCCTAGGGAGGTATAAGTAGGGGGAAGCAATATACTCGATACCTCATCCAGAAACGCACCCTACAAGCTGCACCGCGATGCAGACCGCCTCTCTTGCAGAGTCTGCCACTTGAGTTTGCTAAACATCTCCGTAACGCTATCACGGTTACCAAATAACCCTGTGACGAAACGCGCCGCTCCTCTTTGGATCTTCTCTATCTCCTCCGTCAACCCGATCTGGTACGGATCCCACAGTGATGACCAATACTCAAGTATAGGTCGAACGAGTGTTTTGTAAGCCACCTCCTTTGTTGATGGACTACATTTTCTAAGGACTCTCCCAGTGAATCTCAACCTGGTACCCGCCTTACCAACCATTAATTTTATATGATCATTCCACTTCAAATCGTACCGCACGCATGCTCCCAGATATTTTACAGAAGTAACTGCTACCATAGTTTGTTCCGCAATCATATAATCATACAATAAAGGATCCTTCTTTCTATGTATTCGCAATACATTACATTTGCCTACGTTAAGTGTCAGTTGCCACTCCCTGCACCAAGTGCCTATCCGCTGCAGATCTTCCTGCATTTCGCTACAATTTTCAAATGCTGAAACTTCTCTGTATACTACAGCATCATACGCGAAAAGTCGCATGGAACTTCCGACACTATCTACGAGGTCATTTATATATATTGTGAAAGCCAATGGTCCCATAACACTCCCCTGTGGCACACCAGAGGTAACTTTAACGTCTGTAGACGTCTCTCCATTGATAACAACATGCTGTGTTCTGTTTGGTAAAAGCTCTTCAATCCAGCCACACAGCTGGTCTGATATTCCGTAGGCTCTTACTTTGTTTATCAGGCGACAGTGTGGAACTGTATCGAGCGCCTTCCGGAAGTCAAGGAAAATTGCATCTACCTGGGAGCCTGTATCTAATATTTTCTGGGTCTCATGAAGAAATAAAGTGAGTTGGGTCTCACACGATCGCTGTTTCCGGAATCCATGTTGATTCCTACAGAGTAGATTCTGGGTTTTCAAAAACGAAATGATACGCGAGTAAAAAACATGTTCTAAAATTCTACAACAATTCGACGTCAAAGATATAGGTCTATAGTTTTGAGCATCTGCTCGACGACCCTTCTTGAAGACTGGCACTGCCTGTGTTCTTTTCCAATCATTTGGAACCTTCCGTTCCTCTAGAGACATGCGGTACGCGGCTGATAGAAGAGGGGCAAGTTCTTTCACGTACTCTGTGTAGAATCGAATTGGTTTCCCGTCAGGTCCCGTGGACTTTCCTCTGTTGAGTGATTCCAGTTGCTTTTCTATTCCTTGGACACTTATTTCGATGTCAGCCATTTTTTCGTTTGTGCGAGGATTTAGAGAAGGAACTGCAGTGCGGTCTTCCTCTGTGAAACAGCTTTGGAAAAAAGTGTTTAGTATTTTAGCTTTACGCGTGTCATCCTCTGTTTCAATGCCATCATCATCCCGGATTGTCTGGATATGCTGTTTCGAGCCACTTACTGATTTAACGTAAGACAAGAACTTCCTAGGATTTTCTGTCAAGTCGGTACACAGAATTTTACTTTAGAATTCACTGAACGCTTCACGCATAGCCCTCCTTACGCTAACTTTGACATCGTTTAGCTTCTGTTCGGCTGAGAGGTTTTGGCCGCGTTTACACTTTAGGTGAAGCTCTCTTTGCTTTCGCAGTAGTTTCGTAACTTTGTTGTTGAGCCTCGGTGGGTTTTTCCCGTCACTTACAGTTTTACTCGGCACGTACTTGTCTAAAACGCATTTTACGATTGTCTTGAACTTTTTCCATAAACGCTCAACATTGTCAGTGTCGGAACAGAAATTTTCTTTTGGATCTGTTAGGTAGTCTGAAATCTGCCTTCCATTACTCTTGCTAAAGAGATAAACCTTCCTCCCATTTTTTATATTCCTATTTCCTATTTGCTTCCATATTCAGGGATGCTGCAACGGCCTTATGATCACTGATTCCCTGTTCTGCACTTACAGAGTCGAAAAGTTCGGATCTGTTTGTTATCAGTAGGTCCAAGATGTTGTCTCCACGAGTCGGTTCCCTCTTTACTCGCTCGAGGTAATTTTTGGATAGTGCACTCAGTATAATTTATGTGAAATGTATTCCAAATTTTCTCTTAGTTGTTCTGCCACTAATGCTGCTGAGACGGGAGGTCGGTAAAAGGAGCCAACTATTAACCTAGCTTGGTTGTTGAGTGTAACCTCCACCCATAATAATTCACAGGAACTATCCACTTCTACTTCACTACAGGATAAAATACTACTAACAGCGACAAACACGCCACCACCGGTTGCATGCAATCTATCCTTTCAAAACACCGTCTGTGCCTTTGTAAAAATTTCGCCAGAATTTATCTCTGGCTTCAGCCAGCTTTCTGTACCTATAACGATTTCAGCTTCGGTGCTTTCTATCAGCGCTTGAAGTTCCGGTACTTTACCAATGCAGCTTCGACAGTTTACAATTACAATACCGATTGCTGCTTGGTCCCCGCATGTCCTGACTTTGCCCCGCGCCTTTTGTGGCTGCTGCCCTTTCTGTACTTGCCCGAGGCAATCTAACCTAAAAATAGCGCCCAGTCCACGCCACGCAACCCCTGCTACCCGCGTAGCCGCTGGCTGCGTGTAGTGGACTCCTGACCTATCCAGCGGAACCCGAAACCCCACCACCCTATGGCGGAAGTCGAGGAATCTGCAGATCACACAGTCGCAGAACCGTCTCAGCCTCTGATTCAGATCCTCCACTCGGCTCTGTACCAAAGGTCCGCAGTCAGTCCTGTCGACGATGTTGCAGATGGTGAGCTCTGCTTTCATCCCGCTAGTGAGACTGGCAGTCTTCACCAAATCAGATAGCCGCCGAAAGCCAGAGAGGATTTCCTCCGATCCGTAGCGACACACATCATTGGTGCCGACATGACCGACCACCTGCAGATGGGTGCACCCTGTACCCTTCATGGCATCCGAAAGAACCCGTTCCACATCTGAAATGACTCCCGCCGGTACGCACACGGAGTGCACATTGGTTTTCTTCCACTCTCTTGCTGCCATATCCCTGAGGGGCCCCATTACGCGCCTGACGTTGGAGCTCCCAACTACCAGTAAGCCCACCCTCTGCGACCGCCCGGATCTTGCAGACTGAGGGGCAACCTCTGGAACAGGACAAGCAGCCATGTCCGGCCGAAGATCAGTATCAGCCAGAGACAGATCCTGAAACTGGTTCGTCAGACAAACTGGGTAGGCCTTCCGTTCAGCCCTCCGGAATGTCTTTCGCCCCCTGCCACACCTCGAGACGACCTCCGACTGTGGTAACAGGTGAGGGATCAATGTGGGCAGTATTCCGGGCAGCCACAGTCGTAGTCCGATCGGGGGATGCGGGGGACGAGCTGGACGTCCCCGACAAACCCCCATCCGGACCCCCACAGTGATGCCCATTGGCAACAGCATCAAGCTGTCTGACTGAAGCCAACACCGCCTGAAGCTGGGAGCGAAGGGATGCCAACTCAGCTTGCAATCGAACACAGCAGTTCCAGTTCCTATCCATGCTAAAAAGTGTTGTGCAAAGAACATCTTAACTAATCTACAGAGAGCACAAACAATTCGACACTAAATTTAAACGGTTATTAAAATACAAGATTGCCTAGTAAATGCAGTTGGTTGGTTGTTTTGGGGAAGGAGACCAGACAGCGTGGTCATCGGTCTCATCGAATTAGGGAAGGACGGGGAAGGAAGTCGGTCGTGCCCTTTGAAAGGAACCATCCCGGCATTTGCCTGGAGAGATTTGGGGAAATCACGGAAAACCTAAATCAGGATGGCCGCACGCGGGATTGAACCGTCGTCCTCCCGAATGCGAGTCCGGTGTCTAACCACTGCGCCACCACGCTCGATAGTAAGTGGAGTAATGCTGCTACTTGCGCACTGCTGACACACTCGGCGACGGAAGGAGACTACGCGATTTTACACTATTCAGGTACTAAACTCTCAAATACTATAATACGCCCGAAATTTATGAATTAAACAATGCAAATTACCAAAAACAGGCAAAGAGATTATCAATTAAACTATGTATTGTCTCGAATGAAAAATGATGAAATGAAAATAATGATTCCTTACGTAATTTCTCTTGTAAATTTTGGCCTGTACCGCACCCACGACTCTAGTACAAAGCTCTGTCTTCCTAATTCGTATAGCTTAAGCTTGCTCACTGTGGTGGAGGTCTGCAGTGTACATGGTGCACTCACATTAATGTCACCCCCCCTCCCTACCTATGTTCGATATCAACATGCAATAGCCACTCATAGAAGGCATGTGGCAGCACTATCAGGGATGTTATATAAAACGTGTCGGGAGAGTGAGAGCCAGGGAGGGGAAGGGCGGCGGGGGGAGGGTTGGAGGGGGAACAGAGTAGTCGTTGTCGTAATGTGGACATGGAGCGATTTATGTGGCCTCCGAAAGGGTATAATGTTTGGTTTTTGGGCCAACTGTGGAAGCATCTCCGAAAAGATTCAGATTGCAAATCATTGCCGTGCCGCCGTGGTTAAAGTATTCCAGTATTCCGAGCATGGTAGAATGGCGCTCTACAAAACTGTGGCTCACCGTGGGCTGTTGATCACAGACATTAACGATGGCTGTGCAGATGTGTACGAGCGAACAGACGTGCAACTGCTGAACAACTGACCTCCCAAATCAACCAATGGGCTATCAATAGTGACTCCTCAATGACCGTCAGTGAAGGTTGCTGGGTATGGAGCTCCACAGCGGGATCCGGGTTCAGGCACCTACGCCAACTGCTGTTGATCGGTCCCGAAGGCTGGAATTTGTACGCCAGTCTGGAAGTCCACTGAGTGGCAACAGGTAGCCTTTAGAGATAAATCACGTGTTATCCTCCTTCGGACAGATGGTGTTGGCGTGAACGTATGAAACGTCTGGATGCGAACAACCTGCAGCAATCGCTGGATCCATTATCGTCTGGGTTATGCTTTCGTGACATTATCCGGGCGACCTCGTCATTCTGGGAGGCAGTAGATCAGCACAAGTATTCGTCTATTCTTGGGGACCAGGTCATCCCCTACATGATGTTTGTTTTTCTTGGTGCGATAGCAGGACAACGCAATGTGTTTCACGTCTCGCAGTGTATGTGCATGTTTCGAAGAAAATCAGGATGAGTATGTTGTACTCCTTGGCCACCGACCTCTCCAGATGCAAACCAATTCAAGAATGTGTGGGACCATCTCCGTTCAGGCTGTATTGGCCATGGATAGTCAACCGAGAAACCCAGCGCAGTCGGCCGCTATACTGGAGCTGGCTCGGCTCCACATCCCTTTTGGTAACTTCCAGAAACTCATTGACTCTCCCCCTGCACGTCATGCAGCTGCCGGTGCTGCAAGAGGTGGTTTTTCAAGCTTGTGTCAAGTGGTCCCTTTAATGCGATTTGGCAATTACCGCCGGCCGGAGTGACCGACCGGTTCTAGGCGCTACAGTCTGGAACCGCGAGACCGATACGATCGCAAGTTCCATTCCTGCCTTGGGCATGGATGTGCGTGATGTCCTTAGGTTAGTTAAGTATAAGTAATTGTAAGTTCAAGGGGACTGATGACCTGGACGTTATGTCCCATAGTGCTCAGAGCCATTTGAAACATTATTTTTTTTTTTGACAATTACCTGCTTTAGTACAACTGGAGGCTCGTTTCGGGTCACTAACAACTGGATAAACAAATTATTAGCTTCAAGAATGAAACTGTCGAAATGCGTTCTCCTCCTGATGGCCTTATTGAGAATTGCCATCTTTCCTATTTCTGTCTAGTATTCTCTTACTGTGCCTGGAGGGCACACATTCTCACTTGCTGCTGAATTGATGTCAAAGTTCACAATCAAATTAAAACACTGACTTGCATGGAGGTTTCCATCGAGTCTGGGGTGCGCCTTTCTGCTCGCGTACATCGGGCTCAGCCTGGCCGCCGACACGCTGCGTCCTGCCACGCTGCTCGCAAGAGTGTTGTGCAGCCTCAGCAAACATCCCGAGTTGATGCTGACACCACAGCCAGAGTATGTCGTCAAAATTCTTGAGGAATACACAATTACTGATCACACTGAAGATTGCAGCATCTCTTTGCTGAACCCGACTTCAGTGGGCTAACGTCCTCAGCTGTCTGGGATGGTATATTCAAAATTACCTGTCTACATCGGTTTTATAACTTCTGATTACCTGCAGTCACCTAAAGTGTTAATATGTTTCTGTGAAAATATAGTGCGAGGACGTAAATACTTTGTTGCTGTTGTTGTTGTTGTTGTCTTCAGTCCTGAGACTGGTTTGATGCAGCTCTCCATGCTACTCTATCCTGTGCAAACTTCTTCATCTCCCAGTACTTACTGCAACCTACATCCTTCTGAATCTGCTTATTGTATTCATCTCTTGGTCTCCCTCTACGATTTTTACCCTCCACGCTGCCCTCCAATAATAAATTTTAGATCCCCTGATTCCACAGAACGTATCCTACCAACCGGTCCCTTCTTCTTGTCACGTTGTGCCACAAACTCCTCTTCTCCCCAATCCAATTCAATACTTCCTCATTAGTTATGTGATCTACCCATCTAACCTTCAGCATTCTTCTGTAGCACCACATTTCGAAAGCTTCTATTCTCTTTTTGTCCAAACTCTTTATCGTCCATGTTTCACTTCCATACATGGCTACACTCCATACAAATACTTTCAGAAATGACTTCCTGACACTTAAATCTATACTCGATGTTAACAAATTTCTCTTCTTCAGAAATGATTTCCTTGCCATTGCCAGTCTACATTTTATATCCTCTCTACTTCGACCATCATCCGTTATTTTGCTCCCCAAATAGCAAAACTCCTTTACTACTTTAAGAGTCTCATTTCCTAATCTAATTCCCTCAGCATCACCCGACTTAACTCGACTGCATTACATTATCCTCGTTTTGCTTTTGTTGATGTTCATCTTATATCCTCCTTTCAACACACTGTCCATTCCGTTCAACTGCTCTTCCAAGTCCTTTGCTGTCTCTGACAGAATTACAACGTCATCGGCGAACCTCAAAGTTTTTATTTCTTCTCCATGGATTTACTGATTGAATAACATCGGGGAGAGGCTACAAACCTGTCTCACTCCCTTCCCAACCGCTGCTTCCCTCTCATGTCCTCGACGCTTATAACTGCCATCTGGTTTCTGTACAAATTGTATATAGCCTTTCACTACCTGTATTTTACCTCTGCCACCTTTAGAATTTGAAAGAGAGTATTCCAGTCAACATTGTCAAAAGCTTTCTCTAAGTCTACAAATGCTAGAAACGTAGGTTTGCCTTTCCTTAATCGTTCTTCTAAGATAAGTCGCAAGGTCAGCATTGCCTCACGTGTTCCAGTATCTCTACGGAATCCAAACTCATCTTCCCCAAGGTCGGCTTCTACTAGTTTTTCTATTCATCTGTACAGAATTCGTGTTAGTATTTTGCAGCTGTGGCTTATTAAACTGATTGTTCGGTAAATTTCACATTATTCAACCCTGCTTTCTTTGGGAGTGGAATTATGATATTCGTTTTGATGTCTGAGGGTATTTCGACTGTCTCATACATCTTGCTCACCAGATGGTAGAGTTCTGTCAGGACTGGCTCTCCCAAGGCCGTCAGTAGTTCTAATGGAATGTGGTCTACTTCCGGGGGCTTGTTTCGACTCAGGTCTTTCAGTGCTCTGTCAAACTCTTCACGCAGTATTGTATCTCCCATTTCCTCTTCATCTACATTCTCTTCCATTCCCAGAATATTGACCTCAAATACGTCGCCCTTGTATAGACCCTCTATATACTCCTTCCACCTTTCTGCTTTCCCTTCTTTGCTTAGAACTGGGTTTTCATCTGAGCTCTTGATATTCATACAAGTGGCTCTATTTTGTCCAAAGGTCTCATTAATTTTCCTGTAGGCAGTATCTATCTTACCCCTAGTAAGATAAGCCTCTACATCCTTACATTTGTCCTCTAGCCATCTCTGCTTAGCCATTTTGCACTTCCTGTCGATCTCATTTTTGAGACGTTTGTATACCTTTTTGCCTGCTTCATTTAATGCATTTTTATATTTTCTCCTTTCATCAATTAAATTCAGTATCTCTTCTGTTACCCAAGGATTTCTACTAGCCCTCGTCTTTGTACCTACTTGATCCTCTGCTGCCTTAACTACTTCATCCCTCAGAGCTACCCATTCTTCTTCTACTATATTTCTTTCCCCCATTTGTGACAATTGTTCCTTATGCTCTCCCTGAAACTCTGTACAACCTCTGGTTTAATCAGTTTGTCCAGGTCCCATCTATTTGAATTCCCACCTTTTTGCAGTTTCTTCAGTTTTAATCTACAGTTCCTAACCAATAGATTATGGGCAGAGTCCACATCTGCCCCTGGAAATGTATTACAATTTTACAATTTTAAACCTGGTTACTAATTCTCTGTCTTACCATTATGTAATCTATTTGATACCTTCTAGAATTTCCAGGATTCTTCCATGTGTACAACCTTCTTTTATGATTCTTGAACTAAGTGTTAGCTATGATTAAGTTATGCTCTGTGCAAAATTCTACCAGACGGCTTCCTCTCTCATTCCTTTCCCCCAATCCATACTCACCTACTATGTTTCCTTCTCTCCCTTTCCCTACTCTCGAATTCCCGTCACCCATGACTATTAAATTTTCGTCTCCCTTCACTACCTGAATAATTTCTTTTATCTCATCATACATTTCATCAATTTCTTTATTATCTGCAGAGCTAGTTGGCATATAAACTTGTACTACTGTAGTAGGTGTGGGCTTCGTGTCTATCTTGGCCACAATAATGTGTTCACTATGCTGTTTGTAGTAGCTTACCCGCAATCCTATTTTTTTATTCATTATTAAACCTACTCCTGCATAATCCCTATTTGATTTTGTATTTATAACCCTGTATTCACGTGACCAAAAGTCTTGTTCCTCCTGCCACCGAACTTCACTAATTCCCACTATATCTAACTTTAACCTATCCATTTCCCTTTTTAAGCTTTCTAACCTGCCTGTCCAATTAAGGGATCTGACATTCCACGCTCCGATCCGCAGAACGCCAGTTTTCTTTCTCCTGATAACGACGTCCTCTTGAGTAGTCCCGGCCCGGAGATCCGAATGGGGGACTATTTCACGTCCGGTATATTTTACCCAAGAGGACGCCATCATCATTTAACCATACAATAAAGCTGCATGCCCTCGGGAAAAATTACGGCTCTAGTTTCCCCTTGCTTTCAGCCGTTCGCAGTACCAGCACAGCAAGACCGTTATGGTTAGTGTTACAAAACCAGATCAGTCAATCCTCCAGACTGTTGCCCCTGCAACTACTGAAAAGGCTGCCGCCCCTCTTCAGGAACCACACGTTTGTCTAGTCTCTCAACAGATACCCCTCCGTTGTGGTTGCACTTCGGTAGGGCCATCTGTATCGCTGAGGCACGCAAGCCTCCCCACCAACGGCAAGGTCGATGGTTCATGGGGGGTGGGGGATGGCTTTGTTACTAAAGAGTTAATTAAAAAGTGTCTTGTTTATTAAATTTTAGCTGATGTAATTTCCTGATTCGGATAGTAATTATTAGTTTCAGTTGTACGGGTACGGAGACAACCTCGCGAATCCATTGACCCTGCATTTGAGCAGGGGACTATTCAAGCTGGTGGAGGCTCTGTAATAGTGTGTGGCGTGTATATGGGTCTCTTTATACGTCTACATACGATTACGAGAAGTGACACATACGTAAGCATCCTATCGGATCACCTGCATCCATTCATCTCCATTGTGCATTACGGCATCAAGGCACTGCGACTCCCCACAAGTCCATAATTGCTGCAGAGTGGCTCTCGGAACACTCTTGTGAGTTCAAATACTTCTGCTGGCCACCGACTTCCCAGGCACGAACATTATTGATAAAATCTGGGATGCCATACAGTGTACTGTTCAGAAGAATTCTCCAAACCCTCGTACTCTTACTACAGCCCTGCAGGATTCATGTTGTCATTTCCCTCCACCACTACTTCATCATCAGTCGAGTCCAGGACACGTCGTGTTTTGGCACTTCTGCGTGGCCGCGGTGGCCCTGCACGATATTAGTCAAGTGTACCAGTTTCTCTCTTCAGTGTATATTAGACATATTTAAAAAATTATAGCGTTAATCCTTTGGAATGTAAATTTCCCTCTAATGTATTACGTATTCATTCAGATAGTACAAAACTGTTCAGTCAATGTCTGTCCGAATGTTCGTTAGTCTATTCGTGTGATAATTTGAAATAAACTGGCTCTATACTGTTAGGGGTTTTTGGTAAGGTCCTTGTCTTTATATAGCAGAATATTTTACCCGCCTTCCCCTGTAACATAATATTATTTTTGTCTGAATTTCGAACATCCTGCATCATCTTACAGCGTTTAACTACATTTCTGGGCCAAGAAACCTTTGAACGGGTCTCCATTTTTCTTCAGCCTTCCTTCCATTACTAAGGTCATCGTCAGAACAGCCTCTCTGCTCTCTTTATATTTTCTGATGTCAAATTGAGCGACCTCTAACGGACCCTCACATTCACTTTCCATTTTTCTGCATATTACAGTCGTCAACGACTTGACGTGCAAGCATTGTTAAGCTGTTTGTGTATATGCCCTAGCTATATTCGGAAACTTAAGGTTGCTAAATAATAATGAATTGTATAGTATTGAGCCAACAGCCTAATCTGATAAGCTTCATGTGAACTGCTTATTTACCAGTTAAATTGGCAGTTCCTTGGACAACCGGTTATGAGGTCTATAGTCACACTGGCTACTAGAGGGAGATTTTGCTGTATGAATGAACGGAAAAGTACAAAATGTGAGGAAGTATTTTTATCTCATCAACTAAGTACTATGGTCGCCATGGCAGTAGCATGTGTAATGCTTGTGTGAAAATACTGCGCATTCAACCAAATATTAGCTTTATTAGCTTTCTTTAGTTTCAGCCCGACATAATAGAAGAAACTCTCTTTTTACTTATAAAATCCTAAAATTTGGAGCTCCCTGGTGACAAGTTTAATGCAGTCTGTCTTTTAACCAGGTTTTTGTAGGTTAAGTCACATTACACGTCGCTTGGCAGGGCAAAGTAAGCTCACTGAGGTAAGCAAGCATCTTCCAGAAAAAACGGACGACTACAGGCGGTTGCGAGAAACTTTTGTCTGGATTAGCAAATGCTATGAATTTTCTCTTCCATTAGAAATGGCACTGTCAGAACTATTTCTCTGGTATATATATATATATATATATATATATATATATATATATATATATATATATATATATATATATATATATATATTCCTGTGAGTACTATTCTTGTCAGCAGTTTTCAAGGAAGAATTGTCAGACTATCGCCCAGTAGGTTACACATCTTCAGTAATATTATGATATCATCTTAGCTTCAGCGCCTAAATGGAGGCCAACAATATAAAGGGGTCTCCTATGCTTTAGGCGTTAGAGTAGCCTCGAGGTTGAATTAGTGTCCAAGTTTCTGAGAAAGTACATTTGTAGCGTAGATGGCACCGAGGATATTACCGAACTGGGTAGTCTTAGATGGCCCCTTTACAGTTTTGTTCACCCATATATCAACGTTGCACTTCCTCGTGATTATGTCACAGAGGGGCGGAAAAGATGAAGGGCTGGTAAAGCATAAATACGCTTTGATGCTTCGGACCACTTATTACGTTCAAATTTCGTCGAATGGTTTTGATCAGTGGGTCCATCTTGTACACGAGAGCAAAAATTGTGGTTTTGCTGCATTCTAAAGGTATGTGATCAAATTATATGGGGCAGGAGTCCCACAATGTCCTTAGAGAGGGATTGAAACGTCCAAGGATGTCAGCAGTGTCAAGGTTGTCAAGACGTTTCCCTGTTTCTCATCACACTGCACATTGTATTTTACGACCGCCAAACGTGTGGAAATATATGCTCCATACAATGGGATGTTGTCACTGAGAAATTTCACCCTAGTGGGCCATCATTTGGGAGCAACTAACAAAAATAAATTTTATTTAGCACTCCATACAGTTAAAAAGTTGCATCCGATAAACCGTTTCAGTGATGTAGTGGGAGAGGATAATATCTTTAAAATCGGGAGATTGTTGGATCGAATCTCGCCAGGTGCAGTTATTTTTTTTAAATCTTTATCGAAATGACTTCGATCATCGCTGTTATTCGGCTAATTGAGTTAAATGTATTTTTTTGCTTTAATTCCTTTGTCGCATCAGTTTAATCATAATCCCAACTTCTTCATTTGCTCTCATTTTTCTTCCTATCATTCTACCTCCAGTGAAATCTTTGTTCATGGGTTTTCAGTTAATTTTATGTATTAATTTCGAGTCAATTTCTTTTATTACCCTTCTTTTTCGTCCACATTATTCTGTTCATTATAACTACTTCTCATTTTGGTTCAATTTTGTTAGGCTTATAAACCCATCTTTCATTTAAATCTTCATCTGCGTTTCTTTGTTCATAGTTCAATAGGTGTTTAGGTTATGATTTAAATGTTTGTATGGCGATTACGATGAAACAAAACTGCGCCTATTGTAACGAAAAACTTTTTTCATTCCACTTCACAGTCAATATAAACAGATTATTTGAACTTTGCTACTTAAATGATATATCGGAATTTTCAAATAAATAAATATTAGAAACATTTAAAAAATTTGGCATCACCCCGGTTCCCAGAACTCCTGAAGATAGACGTTGACTGTGGCTATTGTATGACAGACAAAGTCCCTTTGAGTGTTCAGCGATGTCATTAATCCCACCCAAAGATGTAAATAACCATGCATGAGCAGCGCCTTTTAGACGGAGCGGGACCGACAACCAATCAGTTCCAGTCATTCCACCAGAGAGGAGGTACACGACTTGTGTTGCCTGTAGTCCAACCATGCCTAGACGGTCAATACCGCTGTTCGATCGTGTCCGCATGGTTACGTTGTGCCAGGAAGGGCTCTTAACAAGGGAAGTGAGTAGGCGTTTCGGAGTGAACCAAAGCGATGTTGTTCGACGTGGAGGAGATACAGAGAGACAGGAACTTTTGATGACATGCCTCGTTCAGGCCACTCAAGGGCTACTACTGCAGTGGATGACCACTACCTGCGGATTATGGCTCGGAGTAACACTGACAGCAACGCCAACAAGTTGAATAGTGCTGTTCGTTCAACCACAGGACGTCGTGCTACGACTCAAACTGAGCGCAATACGCTGCACGATGCGCAACTTCACTCCTGACGTCCTTGGCGAGGTCCATCTTTGCAACCACGACACTATGCAGCATGGTACGGACAGGCCAAACAACATGCCGAATGGACCGCTCAGGATTGGCATCACTTCCTCTTCACCAATGAGGGTCGCATATGCCTTCAACCAGACAATCGTAGGAGACGTATTTCGACGCAACCCGGTCAGGCTCAATGCCTTAGACACATGGTCCAGAGAGTGCTGCAAGGTTGAGGTTACCTGCTGTTTGGGGTTCGCATTATGTGAGGCCGATATACGCCGCTGGTGGTCATGGAATGCTCCGTAACGGCTGTGCGATACGTGAATGCCATCCTCCGACCGATAGTGCAAACATATCGGCAGTATATTGGCGAGGCATTCGTCTTCATGGACGACAATTCGCGCTTCATCGTGCACGTCTTGTGAATGACTTGCTTCAGGATAACGACATTGTTCGACTAGAGTGTCCAGCATGTTCTCCAGACATGAACCGTATCACACATGCCTGGGATACATTGAAATGGGCTGCTTATGGACGACGTGACCCACCAACCACTGACGGATTTACGCCGAATAGCCGTTGGGGATTGGGGCAATCTGGACGAACAGTGCCTTGATGAACTTCTGGGTGGAATGCCACGACGAACACAGGTATGCATTAATGCAAGAGGTCGTGCTACTGGGTATTGGAAGTACCGGTGTGTACAGCATTTAGGACCACCACCTCTTAAGGTCTCGCTGTATGATGGTATGTGTGCTTTTCATAAGCAAGAAAAGGAGGCGGAAATGATATTCATGTTGAGCTTTATTCCTGTTTTCTGTATAGGTTCCAGAACTGTCTGAACCGAGGTGTTGTGTAATAGATAAGTATACTTAAACACCGACTGCAAATGGAGTGATATAAAGAAAAAAAGAAACAAATGAAATAATTTCATATGGTAAATAAAATAACGTGTCAGGTTAACAGAAATAAAAAATTACATTTAAAACAATGAACTGAGTAACAATTATGTCCAAAGTCATTTCAACATAGTTTTAAAAATAAAATAAAAAAATAAACACTATACCTGCCGAGATTAGAACCCACAACGTGATGCAAAATACTAACACGAATTCTTTACAGACGAATGGAAAAACTAGTAGAAGCACACCTCGGGGAAGATCAGTTTGGATTCCGTAGAAACACGAACACGTGAGGCAATACTGACCTTACGACTTATCTTAGAAGAAAGATTAAGGAAAGGCAAACCCACGTTTCTAGCATTTGTAGACTTAGAGAAAGCTTTTGACAATGTTGACTGGAATACTCTCTTTCAAATTCTAAAGGTGGTAGGGGTAAAATACAGGGAGCGAAAGGCTATTTACAATCTGTACAGAAACCACATGGCAGTTATAAGAGTCGAGGGACATGAAAGGGAAGCAGTGGTTGGGAAGGGAGTAAGACAGGGTTGTAGCCTCTCCCCGATGTTGTTCAATCTGTATATTGAGCAAGCAGTAAAGGAAACAAAAGAAAAATTCGGAGTAGGTATTAAAATCCATGGAGAAGAAATAAAAACTTTGAGGTTCGCCGATGACATTGTAATTCTGTCAGAGACAGCAAAGGAATTGGAAGAGCAGTTGAACGGAATGGACAGTGTGTTGAAAGGAGGATATAAGATGAACATCAACAAAAGCAAAACGAGGATAATGTAATGCAGTCGAGTTAACTCGGGTCATGCTGAGGGAATTAGATTAGGAAATGAGACACTTAAAGTAGTAAAGGAGTTTTGCTATTTGGGGAGCAAAATAACGGATGATGGTCGAAGTAGAGAGGATATAAAATGTAGACTGGCAATGGCAAGGAAAGCATTTCTGAAGAAGAGAAATTTGTTAACATTGAGTATAGATTTAAGTGTCAGGAAGCCGTTTCTGAAAATAGTTGTATAGAGTGTAGCCATGTATGGAAGTGAAACATGGACGATAAATAGTTTGGACAAAAAGAGAATAGAAGCTTTCGAAATGTGGTGCTACAGAAGAATGCTGAAGGTTAGATGGGTAGATCACATAACTAATGAGGAGGTATTGAATAGGATTGGGGAGATGAGAAGTTTGTGGCACAACTTGACCAGAAGGAGGGATCGATTGGTAGGACATGTTCTGAGGCATCAAGGGATCACCAAGTTAGTATTGGAGGGCAGCGTGGAGGGTAAAAATCGTAGAGGGAGACCAAGAGATGAATACACTAAGCAGATTCGGAAGGATGTAGGTTGCAGTAGGTACTGGGAGATGAAAAAGCTTGCACAGGATAGAGTAGCATGGAGAGCTGCATCAAACCAGTCTCAGGACTGAAGACCTCAACAACAACAACAACGTGATGCATATGAAGGTAGTATTCTAGCCATTACACGACGAAAACATAACATGTCATTGGACTTTTTCAGCTTTATTATCACGCAAAATTCTGAAAATTGTGTTGCCAATTACTCACAAACGAAGGCCCACCAGGGAGCTGGCTGCAGTGTGTAATACCCATGATCTTAAGTTACATCACCATATATTAGGTTTGAAAATGTCGATCCCACCGCTGGGGTTCTCTCCTTGCCGGAGGAACTTCTCACCTTACATCTCAGTTGAGCTTCTATCTTACGGCCTTTTCATCGCACGTGTCGTCATGTTCGTGTCTGAAGCGTCGACTTGCCCGTTTGCTGACGTCACAGGGCACGACGCTTTTGCAGCATCACAAAGGAAGGTTGAAGGCTCTTCTGAGCCAAACGTTTGTACTTAAGTGGAGCAATGGGAAGCCATTACGTGGTTTCAAATAAGTGATCCATTAGTTCTGCAGCGCGGGTTAGCTGCTAAGCGTCCACAGCAGAAGTCAGTCTGCTGAATGACTACAATATTTCATGCTGTGTGGTGTCACCGTTTAGATCAATCTGCCCTTCTGTTATCATTCTGCGATACAGATAATGCATCTGAGTTACAGGTTTAATATTTTTCCAAGCCATTCACTGTTAAAACGCATTCTGACAAATTCTGTTCGACTGGTTATTCTATACTCACTTGAAGTGCTAGTGCAGGTGATTTTTGTTATTCAGACATTTAAGTGAGCTTGATAGCAGACAACAATATACTGCTGTGTGGCGGAAAGGAGCGATGGAGCCATGGCTAGTTTCCTGTGGCACTGTATACTTGTAGGAAAAAAAAAACGGCGTAATCTAACCAGTTGTCTATAGCGCTCACTCCGGACTCGGTGTTGAGATACGCTCGCGAGAACCGGACCTAAGTCCTCACCTCTTGAGAGCCAACAACAAAAACGGCTCTCTGGCGCCACTGTGCAGTTGGCGCGCGACTGCAGCGCCACGGGCGGTAGCAGCGGCGGGGCGCGGAGGCAGCGACCGGCGCGCCCCCGCTGCAGCGACGCCGCCTCTGCAACCCGCTGACGCCGCCGCCGCCGCTGACGCCACCACCGACGCCGCCACCCGCGCCGCGACGCTGCCGGGCCAGTCTGCCCGCCGGTTTGCCAGTGCGCGCGACTACCCGCTCTCCGTCTGTCTCTCTCTCTCCCCCGGCCCGCGTCCGCTGCCCGCTACCCGCCGCCGCGATGAATCTGCGCTGCTGGATCACCGGACTGCTCTGCCTCCTCGCTACACACGGTGAGCTACAGGAATTCGTCACCTTTTTCTAACACTCCAAAGCACTGTCATACCTAAAAAATCCTATTGTTGTTATTATTTCAAAATCGGACGACGGTGCAAACACTGCATGATGGCAGGCTAACATTTAAACCAACGGTATTCTGCAAGGATACAGGAGTAACTAGAAAATTAGAAATGACATATTTGTCGTATGTCAACTGAATATTCCTATTGCCATACCATATGACCGAACGCAGTGTAACAATCGCCCTGAGGATTCGTTTCAGATTTCAGCGTTGTACGTCTTTTCATTCTCTTCTGTTTACAGATATCTGCAGCAGATTTAAAATAAGTAAGTATCATGTTGTTCACCTTGCTGGTATTCATTGTAAAAAAGTACCAAAAATAAAAAAAACCAGGAATAATCGTCCTGTGCGAACTGCTGCAGAACGTATATTTACATTTCCCTCAATCTCAGCACCCGCCGTTCTCTCCAGTGTACAGAAAACTACAGTTAGACATAAAAAAGTATTCGATATGCCGGTGAACTCGTTCGTATCCTATTCACAGAGAAATAAACCACCGAAACGGTTGTACAGTGGGAACTGCCAAATAATTGGTTTCAATTAATTTTGTCCCTTACTATTTACCATTTTCCTACTATACATCCGTATATTTGATCAGAAATAAGAATTCGGATTGGCGCGGCCCAGAAATATTGAAAATAATATACTAAACGGCTTCTGGTAGCCGCTACTCTGTACTACAGTACAGGGCACGAAAAGGAATGGCACGCCGAGAAAATTGAATGAATATCGTTATAAGGGTAAATATTATTTCTTGACATGTAACCTGAAGGTTATTTCATGTAACTGAAATCGTGGAGATACTGCAAAACGTTCGTTACTTTGCTTCTCCACCAAATAAGCACAAATGAGTGAAATATCAAAAGAATCAAATTATCAATGTGGTATACAGAAATCAAAAGTCAGTTTCGCTCTACTTATTAACGCATTCCCTCAGGACAAAAAAGACAAAAAAAAGTCTTATCTCTAGCACGATGCGGCCAACAAACTGGTTCGTATTTGACTGTGTTTGGTGTTAGGCGATTACGCTATACGGAAAAATCATCGCTTGCGGCTAAGAGTTACAGAGATAATTATTTCTATGCCTAAAAATTGAAGAAGTGTTAGCCGTAATACTGCAGACGCTGTGATTTGTAAATGAGTGTGCTACTGTTAATTGGAAACTGATGTCAGATTCTACCGTAGAGTTTTATTGTTGCTGTCATCTGAGAATTCCAGATACTGCCGTACAGGTATGCTGAGAATAAATCGAGGTTTAGAAGCATAAATCTGGAGACTGTCCCCCTACTGACCTTGTTTCATCTGCAGCTATTTTTTTTTTTTCATTTCTGTTATAAATCTGAACATGCCATTGAATACCTTAAGCATCAATTCTCTTCATTCGAAACTTATTTAGCTTCCATTTAAGAAATTATAATTGATTATTTACGGAAACAGCGAGAGGTTACAACAGTTTCTCATAGGCTCTGCATTTGCGTGAGGTAACATCAGAAAATTAGTTAATGTTGTTTAACACGCAGTATTATTCCTAACTGCCACTTGCTTAGAATTATGTCAAAGCAAATCCTGATGTCATTTGATCCATTGAGAGTGAGGCTAAATTTTTTGGTAACTGATTTCGTGTTCGGTGCAATTTTAGGAAAGTTCAACCACATACTTTCTTGTGTTGTTTCATAATCCATTTAGTCAAATTCGCAACTTATAATCCTCACTTATTCATCTTCAGATAATTGTATTTGTAACGTTCACCGAAATTCCTTTCCTCTGATTAAGCGTAGTGTTCTTTCAGTCCTCTGTAAGTTCTTTGAAGTTCTAGTTAAATTATACACAAATGTTAACAATTTCTCTTGCAGGATATTAAGTGAATAATTTGCCTAAGCTGGCAAATTGAAGATCAATATCCCTAATCTCGGTCTGCTGCAGAATCTTCATATTCTCAGCTAGAATATAATAAATTTTCTTGAGTTCAAGAAGTTTACGTCCACAAATCAGCATAGTTAAAAAAAAAAAAAAAAAAAAAAACCTATCGCACTTGCGAAACTCATCGTGACTTTTCTCACATGATTTACTGCGAACTATGGATGAAAGGCAATAGGCAGATTCAATATTTCTAGATTTACGGAATGCATTTGACACAATGCCCCATTTCATGCTTAACGAAGGTACAGGTTCCCAGATATGAGAATGGCTCTAAGACTTTTTAAGTAATAGAACGCATATGTTGTCCTCGGCAACGCGTGTTCATCAGAAATAAGGCAATCTCTGGAGTGCCCTGCCAAGTGTGGCATTACCGCCACTGTGTACAATATACATAAATGGTCTGACAGACAAGGGGGGGGGGGGGGGGACAGCAATCTGTGGTATTTTGCTTATGATGTTGTGGTGTACTATAAGGCGTCTTCATTGAGTGACTACGGTCGCAGGTTCGAATTCTGCCTCGGGCATGGGAATGTGTGATGTCCTTATGTTCGTAAGGTTTAAGTAGTTCTAAGTTCTAGGGGACTGATGACCTCAGCAGTTAAGTCCCATAGTGCTCAGAGGCATTTTTTAGGATATAAGAGGACTTAGACAAAACTTCTACTGGGTTTGATGAATGACAGCTAACTACAAATGTAGGAGAATGTAGGTTAATGCCGATTATAGGAAAAACAAACACTAAATATTCGGATACAGCATTAGTAATGGTGCTCCTTGACACAGTCACGTCCTTTAAATATCTGGGCGTAACACTTCAAAGCGATATGAAATGGAACAGGTGTGTGAGAATTGTGGTGGGGAAGGTGAATGGTGACTTCATTCTATTGGGAAAATTTTGGGAAAGCGGGTATTATCTGTTAAGAAGACCGCATATAGGACTATAGTGCCTTCTGTTCCAGAGAATTGCCCGAGTGTTTGAAATTCGCACCAGGTAGTATTAAAGGAAGACATCGAAACATTTCAGAGGGGGGCTGCCAGACTGATAAGTTCGAACAACAGTCAAGTGTACCGGGAATACTTCGCGAACTCAAATGAGAAACCCTGGAGGGAATCCGAAAATCTTTTCAATGAACATTACAGAGAAAATTTACAGAAGCGTCATTTGAAGGTAGCTACAGATAGGCTCTACTGCCGCCAACACAGTTTTTGCGTAAGGACCACAAAGATGAGATACGAGAAACTAGGGCTCATATGGATTCATAAAGACAGTCGTTTTTCCTTAGCTCTGTTTGCAAGTGGAACAGGAAAAGAGATGGCTACTACTGTTGCAGCGTATCCTCCTTCGGTGGTTTACAGAATACGTACGTAGATGTAGAATTTTATCACTGCAAAACACGCTAGCAGTAAAGCTGAATGGCTGTATTTCAAATACTAGTTATGGCTTTAATCTTTTCGTAGTCTCATGGGACTAACTGAAAATATGAATTTTCCTCTTCTTGAAAGTATTTATTCATATTGAAACGCACAGAAGAAATTGTCAAATATCTTAATTCGTTTCGGTGGTAAGAGTTGAAGAGATTCAAGTATAGTTAGACAAAATGTGAGGTAAATGGGAAGGATTTCCACATTCCGTTCTGTGCGCTACGCTAGTGTACGTAACGGGAAGTCTACGGGCATAGCAGTAGTAACAGAATCAGCAACTTCGAAGACTAAATGAAGAAAATGGCACAGTAATCTAGCGCAGCCGTACAGAGTAATCTCTGTTTCAGACCCTTTGTGCTCCATTGATGTGCCTTTGCATATCTGTCTGTGACAATTTTTAGCTAATTCTAAATCACCTACGGAAAATTATTTAATATAGAGTTAACGTATACCTACGATGCATGGAAAGATACAACATTACTAGAAGTAAACCCAAATGGATGAGGGCTGCTCAATCGAACCAACCGAGGTTCCACCGAGGTGATTAGAGTGCATTCGCATACGGGAGAACTGCGGTTCAAATGGTCTCCAGCTATATAGATTTAGATTATTTATGGTTTTCCGAAATCATATACGGAAAGTTTTTGATTGTTTCCCTTGTAAACGACACGGTTGATGTTTTTCACATCCTCCCTCAGTTTGCGCTCCCGTTCTTAACATAACGAACACTCTGTCGACAGGGCGTCCCAATTTGTGATCGTCCATTCATCTTGTGATGTGGGACAGCGACTGACAATAAAAATAATGGAAAAGGAATATCGCAGCCATATTTCCAAATTATTTATTATGCAGACGACTAGTTTTAACGTTACATTTGCGTCATTGTAGGACCTGAAGATGACGCAAATGTAGCATTGATACCAGTCGTCTGAATAATAAACACTTTTAAAATACGGCTGTAATGTTCCATTACTTTAAGTCTTGCTGTTTCGTCTGTTTTCATTCCTCTTCACTGAGCACCCCATGTGCGGCAACACGTACATTTTTGAACAAGTTCAGAGATTTGCATCAGTTCAGTAGCGAATACGAAGATGTTAATTTAAAAACACTGGAACACAATGTTAGTCAAATTGCCATTGCTATTTTTATTGTACGACAGCGCGGAAGTCTATCTTGCTACGCAGCTTCTAATATCTTGGATCTATGAGGTGAGTCGTTTTCTACATTTTATATCCAATGGTAACCACATTTTTTGTGATTCATTTTTGTGACATATGTTGTTTCGGAAAGATACCTGTGGATGTAACTTGTTCCTCTTACACTGACATAAAAATAACGGTTTGTGTATACGGCGTCATATAATGTATTAAATATTTGCATAAATAAAGGACATAATATTCTGACAGTGCTCATTATGTTAAAACATCAACGAACCTACGAAAACAAAGCAACGCAGTTGCATTAAGAACAATCCTCCACATCGAAAAAGGGAAGTAGCAACACGTTATATAGAGGAAACAAAATAATAAAACTGTGATTAATCTGCAGTATAACATATAGTAGGATCTGTATTTTAGTACACTCTACGTATCGTATTATCTGTGGTTGAAACAGCAGATACCCTATGGGACTCGCTAATGAAGCATCGTTAGCAGCCATTTTGGCAAATCAGGAATAGTTCAAATATAATACCGTCTACCATTGAAACCAGTTATGCTTTCAAGTGAACACTGAGAACTCGTTTCATCGGTCATGGTACATCGTGAGAAAAACTCACATTCGTTGCTTTCACTGTAAAACTCCTACCACAAATGTCAGCGATTTCTCTTACACCTGTTTCATTCTACAATTCTTATGATTGAAAAGCCAAAATTTTTGTTACCAATTACCCCTATAGTCGAGGTGACTGCTAGGTCGCGGTGTTAGACTTATGATTTTTTACCGATAAAAATGATAATCTGGAACAGGCACGTTGCCTAAACCTAGAAATGGAGAATGAAAAGAGGAAGAAGCGGAAGTTTGATGTGGCTTCAAATTGTTCAAATGGCTCTGAGCACTATGGGACTTAACTTCTGAGGTCATCAGTCCCTATAACGTAGAACTACTTAAACCTAACTAACCTAAGGCCATCACAAACATCAATGCCCGAGGCAGGATTCGAACCCGCGAACGTTGCAATCGCGCGGTTCCAGACTGTAGAGCCTAGAACCGCTCGGCCACAACTGCCGGTTTGATTTGGAAAGTTTCCGAATTTTATAGCAGTTGCAATCTGTAAAATAAAACACTTCATTTTAAAGTAATGTGTTTGTGGTTTATAAGCACTAGAAAACTTTTTCAGTAGAGTTTCTATTGTGATGGAACTGTCAAACTACTGTGACATCGTAATTAAGTTTTATTTTCAATGTATTACATCATCTACCATCTTGAAGCAGTGGCAGTTATATGACAGGTCACTAACGACGTAATATGGTTGTCACATAAGTCTAGACGTGCTTGACAAAGGCGATAAATGCCGAAACAGTCTGTCGTAAATAAAGATTTGTTATTATAAGCAGATATTTTGGTGCATCTATTTTAATAAACCTGTTGTTTCCTGTTGTACTACTACCGGTGGGTGCTTCGCTGTATTCGTAGACTAGAATAAATATGTGTAAATTAGAGGTGGTTCTCTCTTCTATCTTTCAGCTGTGGGTATGTAATAAATATGAGAAAGGTAATCACGAAAGAACTGTTTATAAAGTACTTTGCGTATAGCCATGACTCTAAAGTTTCTCCAGCACCGAAACCCTCAGACATGGTGAAGAAATGTTGAGTTCTATTTCACTATATTACAGATGGTATAAATAACGTCAGATACGGAAAAAAGCATTGAATTATAAAATATTTGACAGAATTACGTCAGATTTCAAGAGCTTTCGCATTAAGTACCCGACCATTTTCACCACATAATGAATTTCTTTCTTCTGAAGCTAATTTTTATCGGGTGGAGACTGTTCGTTTAGTGTTAATGTAAACTATCGCTTAATAGTATACATGAAGGAACTTTCGAATTTCGTCTTCTACTGAGTGAATCATTATAGTTCAAAGGCAGCGTCATTACACATTCGCATTAATTGAATTAAAATTCATAGTAAGCACTACAGGGAACACAACAACAACCACTAAGAAGTTTTTCGATTTTAGTTTTTAGTGTGCACTCAGTTCATTATGTTATTCATTGTTATAATGTATGAAAATAACCGGCGTCGTAAATGTATATTCATAAGTCCCTGCCATTTACCCACCGGGAAAAGTTAAAATCTCGTTTCCCTCAGAGGATTATTCCAGATAAAAAGTTTGTCAGTGCTGTATTATTATTATGTTGCAGGTCCGATCACTTCGGAAACTTTCATAAAATAAGGAAGATTAATTGCTACCAAAGCAATCAAACGTATAGAAAAAGTACGAAGAGCGAAATTTCATAAGCGGATGTTTGAAGCTTGCGTGCCGATTATTCCCGGATCGACTGTTTCTGATCTCTGCTGTAACAACAGCATCAAATACCAACCGAGTGCTGTTTTTAATGGAAATTCGCCTGTTCACATTTCACGCGATGCTTTTTTCACTTTTCATTTCAAACAATTAATTGGTAGAAAGAGATAACGAAATGACAGTAAACATAAATTCGTTATTGGAATCAGTACGCAATACGTGATCCTGTTTGACTATCGCAAGTAAGCGAATTTACAAGACACATGAAAAAAAATGTGGAAGATTTCCAGGAAAGAAGAGACGCAAGTTAACAAACATGCCGTTGCAGAGGTACATGACGCTTCGATCGATAGCATTGTCTTGTAAGCCTTGCACGTTTGTGGCTTCCCATGACGTTCGCGTCCTATGTTAGACTGCAGTTGGAGGAGAGCCGAGGTAGAACTGTTAGGAGTCACCTCCCGCGAATATGCCAAATCCTTTTTGCATTGGCGTAGGCACCGTCTTTCTAGAACGATGGTTAACACTACCTCCAATAGGAGCAGAGTCGCGAAAGAAAGTAGGCCACGGCCTTCGTTCCAAGAACTATGTCTCTTTTCGCGTTAATCTATTTATGGAACCCTTTTATGTAATTTTATTAGCGTTCCAAGCTTTAAAGTTGTGTATATTACTAGTGTTATCGAAAGGAACAGCCGAAGATTTTCGGCATCACATGCTGTTACTCAAGGATGTCCATTTGAATAATTAAAAAAATTATTATCATGTTTCTATTTTTGTTTATTTAGTTTATAATTGCAACAAAAGTTATCACATATTAGTTACAAAATGTCGTTTTACTAGTACGTACGTTTTTTACTTAATTATTCATGCATGATAATTAAGTGTATGTATAATGGCGACACTTGACGAGTTTACGTCGCAAACATGTTTCTGAAGTCGCAACAGTTCATTCTGTTGCGATAAGCAGTCGTTAACAGCAACATCGTTCACGTTATGGTTCTCTCGGAACTGCGGGCTGGCCTGTATTGTGTTATTATACCTATTCGATTACACTAAGCTACCCTTGTTTCTGTCTTACAGCCGTGCCATTTGGGTTTTATTAGGATAACCTAAGCCTTCTGTTTAAATTTAAGCTCGCGTTTTCATTTCATATATTTATTGTTTAAAAGGCATATACTATGAAGCAGTTGTATTATGTTTCTCTTTCCCTGACGGATCTTCAGATGGCCATTTCGGACCGAAACCGATAATATGACGACAGTTGTTGTGTGATAATGGCCTTTAATTAAAGAAAGAGTTTTTGAATCAGGAAGGTCGTGTGGGAATTTGGACCTAACTTCTCGGAAACTGAAGAGGAATGTGAGGCAGCCTAACAAACTAGAAGGTTTTATTTTCAATGAATGTGGCCAGGAAAGTCTACAGATTTACGCACATTATGAATTACTCCCGTTTTTTACCTACTGCACCAGCTTTCCCGTACCCAATACGTAGCTTACATAAGTGAAATACAAAAAATAACTGAAAGAGCTTCCTCGTAATATTATGGAAGGAGAAGTAATATTATTTCAATTGATAAAAATAGATATTGTTAATTGACAGGATCATTGCCTATTCACGTAGCTGAAGTGAAAATACACCTCTGTCTCTTATAGAAAACTGTCTTTATAGGATATGTTCTGATAACGGAATTTCTGAACGCATTATCTTCTGCTACTTGTTTCAATTTGGTCCAAGCCAAAGTACTGAATAGGATCTGTTCTGTGTGGCTGTGTTAAGACCGCGTCGCAATGCTTAACCAAATTGACTTAAACATCGGACTTCGGAAGCTACTAATAAATGAAGTAGATTTTTATTGGCAGATACTGGAATTACTACAGGTTGAGAATGCCGACCGATCGTCAGCTAGTACAACCACAACGGCCAAAACTAGTGGTTACAAATAACTCTGATTTGAAAGGTAACTTTGAATTATCAGATTACTTGAATAAAGGACAAGATTCTTTTTATGGTGGTATTATTGACATATAGCCGCTCAAACTTACAGAACAATTACAATTATCACGGTGAAGCGTTAAGAAGAGAGATAAATCAGTAGTGAACCGTCGTTTTACATAAATTAAACGAAAATCAAACTCGCAACATTAAAGAAAACTTCTTTCGATTTTGGTTACATTTATCTGATAAAAGACAATGTTATCTTATGCACTTTTCTGCTACTTCGGACACTTGAAAAACTTTTGCTTAACCTGCGTAATTGCAAACAACGGCTTACAATATTGAAATGGAAAAAAGTAGTAAAAGGAGCACCACAAAGCCAACAGGCTAACACAAATTATTAATCATTTCCGTTCTACTGTGTCAACTGAACAGGTCACTATATGAAAGAATTCAGCCGTCTATCAAATATATTGAAAATGCATATTATATACATCCTTATTAAGCAGGGAGAGCAAGTGACAATTACGGCTACTGTATAACAATAATCTATCTCTACTTCTAGCGTTACAAAAAACGGTATAGTTAATTTTTTCCATGTTTCTATAAATGTACAAGGAAAAACCCATCAAGCTTAGTTAATTGTTAAGAGGGCGTTTTATAGGCTTCCATATTAGGAATTAAAAACAACTTATTTCTACTTATGGCATTCCTGATGCGAATTATCTGATCAGTAAATTATTTGATTGGCATGGAATATGGTTTAGGTTTGAACTATATACTGTTACATTAGTCTGGAATGTCCTTTGTCAACGCAATATTTCTACTCTTCGTTATCACTTTTTCATCTACTCAGTTTTTGTATCTGTGTTGTTCCCCTGCTTCCGTCCGCCGTAATTTTGTAATGACGTCCGTAGCAACATTCTTTCTTCTATAGTACAGTTATCGTTCAAAATGGTTGAAATTGCTCTAAGCGCTATGGGACTTGACATCTGAGAACATCAGTCCCATAGACTTAGAACTACTTAAACCTAACTAACCTAATGACAAAACACACATCCAGGCAGAATTCGAAACTGCGACTGTAGCAGGAGCGCGGTTCCGGAATGAAGCGCCTAGAGCCGCTCGGCCACATCGGCCGGTGTTTGTTCAACCAACTCAGTTATTCACTCGGTTATTCTTTCCATATCATGGTCAAATGCTTCCTTTCACTCGTTTTCTATGTTATCGCCATTAATTAAACAGATGGATATGAACTGTATTTGCTGTTTGGCTCATATCGTAGGCTCGTGTGTGTGTGTGTGTGTGTGTGTGTGTGTGTGTGTGTGTGTGTGTGTGAGTGTACGGTGTGTTTTGTATGATCTCGTTCTTTTTCAGTTAACTGTTTAAAACCCACATTTAGTGCAAAAGTACTTTAGTTCTTACGTCATTCTATGTCCGCTGAAGGGCAAGTACTTAGTGCAGAAGTAGAAATATGACGTGATTCTGTGTGCACGGAATGGCAGGCACATTGTGCAAAGCACTTCATATATGACGTGATTGTGTCAAGAATATTTTAATTCTGTTCTTTATTTTCTTTGTCTATTAAGCAGTGATTGTATTCCTTGCTTCCCTTTGAAATAACTTAGAAATTAAAGTTTTCTCCACTTCATATTGGGTATAACAATTATATATTAAAAAAGTACCACTTTTTTTCGTTGATTATTTTTTGAGCTCTTCTTTCCTAAGTGTATTTCCTCAAGCTCTATTATTTCAAATTTAAGAACTTTTTACACACGGTGATTCAGCTGACCCTAAGGATGCCTTTTTATGTAACCCGCAGCGTTATATTTGGGCTTCAAAAACAACGTGCATAATTTTTTCATTCTGTCGCTCAGTTTGCGAAAACTGTTTGCCATACAGATAGCTGAAGAAGGCCTTTTTGAATGAAATGTAATCTAATTAATTTATGTACTGGGATACGTTCTCGCTGGAAATTATGGTTTTCAAGTTATACAAGAAAAACTTACGAAAGTGGCATTCAAATACATCTCCACCATCAGACTCATCCCTCACCAGTCAGAATTTCTAGTACGTCGTTCGTCACACTCCCTCTATCACCGCAGAAAAAATTTTAAATTATACGAAATCTTCTCCCAATTCGACCTCTTTGCTCTCTACTGAAGGTGCTATTACGCCACCAGCATAGTTCTCTAGATAATTATCACAAATAATTATAACGGACTCTGTAAACGTTATGCTAAAACTAAATGCGTTGACAATTGGATCAAAACTTGACATTTATAAGCACAACAGATTCGTAGCCAGACAGCCTGACGAACACAGCAATGTAATTGTTTACCTCATGCTGATAAAATCCACATAGCTGTTAGGTAAAATTTACACAAACGTGTTTCACAATTTTTATGGGGTGTTTAAGCCGGTGGCATAACGAGGCCAATCAATGAATACCAAAATAGAATGCGGGGAAATAATTCAAGCAGTAACTAATTTTTGTAGTGTTGCAGTGGAGTGAACACCATACTAGAAATCATGTCCGGTGGGTGCTGAGTGGGGGAATTGGGGGTGCTGTAAGGTCACTTTTGTGCGTTTTCTTTAATAGTTTGAAAACTACTGCCTCTAGTGAAATGTATACTAGTACAAAATTTAGACACATTAATTTTCCTACAAAAAGTTCCTGTTTATTTTCTCTGTGAAACTAAACGTTTGCGCGACGCCAGCGAGGGAATAAAAATATCTTACGCATGGTTTTTGAAGGCCAGTCATAATATTACGGTTTGCATAAAACGACGTCGGTAGAGGCAGTTGAATTACTTTGTTTATTTTGAATGGTTAAAAATTTGTACAATTATTGCGTAACTGATTTACAGACGGTTATTAGCTCAGTTCTTCCAACAATTGGCGAGAATCTCATTTTCATAACCTTCCACAAGTGAACAGAAATAATTCAGACGTGGCGTTTTGGAAGATACAGTCTCAGAGTGACAACGATTTGCTTTTTCTCCGCTATTTTGTGTTTCCTTTTCTTCTCAAGGTGTATATTAAATCGTTGCTCAATGATATAATCCTTTTTTGAAGTTTTCAGGACCTTGTTTCACGATGTTTAGTAGTGAATAAAATTCTATTATGGTGAAGAAATTTATTTATAAACTTATAGCTTATCTATTGAAACGTCTTACATACTTACTTATGGTAGTAAACTAAATATTGTTTTCTGTTATGTGAACGCATCTCTAAATGGTCACCACGCAGTCATATTTAAGTAACATTTATGTAAACATTCTGCAATATAGCTCGTTGTATGCCATCACTTTGAATCCAGAAAAGTGGGCCATGGAACATTAAACTCCTAGTGAACAAAACTCAACATAAATCATCCGTCTTTGTCTTTACTTCGTGGTTAAATTGAGGATTGCGTTTCTCATACATATTTTCTCCAAGGTGATCCTTCGAATAAAGATACGTACAGATCTTTCTCAGAGAACCGGTAACCTTTGTCCTTGTTGCCATTTCGCTTGCGCTTGCTATTAAAACGTAATACGATGTTTTACTTGTTATAATTGCAGTCCTAGCTCAAATGCCTTGTGACTCAATCGATAAACTAACCGTCTGTCTCACATGCAATACTTATTGATGAGGGAACCTTTCAGTGCGCATTAGTAATAAAACAAGCAGCAAAATGGCTTTCCTCTGCGAATGGATTTGGCTACGGGAAATTTATCTCTGAAGGGCCATTATCGTCTTTTAATTCCAGAGTAAATAAATGCGATATATGAGTGAAAAGTAGAATAGCATTGCGTCTTGTACAACTTTCTGCTGCGTTCTTCGAAATCGTCGAAGTTAATTCTGACCGTTCCTCGTATTCACCTGAGGTAATTCTGTTGAGTGGAAGACTCAATTATTAGATAAATCGCAGCTATGGTAATTGGACTCTGGACTTTGGTAGCAGATGACGAATTAACTTCGCAATGCATGTTGACTGCACAGTTCTTCGAAAATATCTCACTCCGCGGCGTTGAGTTCATTATCGTTAAATTATTCACAGAAATAATTCGAGGAATGGATTTGTTAGCGCCATTTACGTCAAACAGATGATTTGTGGAATATTTCATCTTATTAATCCGTTGTTTGACAGAAGCCGCTTTGTCGAAGTAGTACATTTCACCGACTAGTTCTGGACTTTGCACGTTTCTCCATATTTCTTATGATAGGCTACATACAGTGCGCGTTATTTTATTTTATGTAGATGTGATTTTTTAATTCATTACAATTCGACTTGCGGTATATGTGACGTTCTTTAGAGTACCCCAGTGACAATATTTCATCACTTTCGTGTAATAATACAATTATGGGAGATATATACATATACAAGGTGTACATGAAGTCCGGGAACACTTCCAATTATTTATTGCACAAGAATTAAACTTTGTACAAATGTCATACATATTGCATTTTAAAAAGAAACTCTGATTTTTTTTTACATACATTCGATATGACAACCATAAGTGACTCATCTGACGTCAGTATGGTAATCGAATTCTTGCCGTACCCGTCCCAGCATGGCATTGTCGACTGTGGCAGTCGCTTCCCGTATTCCCTCTCGAAGCTCTGCTACATCATGTGGTAGAGGCGGTACATACAACAGATCTTTAATGTGTCCCCCAGAAAAAAGTCACACGGAGTGAGATCAGGTGATCGGGGAAGCCATTTCATGAAACAGCTGCCCTCTTCTGTAGCACGAGCGATCCATCGATGAAGCAGCTCCGTGTTCAGGTACCCACGAAATTCACGATGAAAAACAGATGGAGCCGCATCCTGCTGAAAGATGATCTGAGAGTCCGGTTGCATTTCAGGCATCAGCCATTGCTGCAACATGTCCAAGTAGGAATATCCAGTGACAGTGCTGTCGGGGCAGAAGAATGGCCCGTGCAACTTTCAAAGTGACAAGGCACAAAAACATTTATCTTTGGGGAATCACGCTGAAATCCAATGCATTCGTGTGGATGCTTTGTACCCCAGATTCGACAATTACGTCTTTTCACTTTCCCATGTGAAAAGGGACTTCATTGCTTAAAAATCAACAATGCCATCACCATTCTTATTCTATTGTTGCCACTGCGAACAAAACTCAAAATGCTTGTCTTGTCGATATTGAGATTCTGTACCGGCCACAATTTGAGTGATTCTGTCGCAGGACGTTCCACACTGTCGTTGGAGCCATGTCGAGTTCATGGGATGCACGACGCACCAGTTTCTTAGGACTCCTTATGAATGTCTCTGTTACGCGCTCCAAATTTAATTTACTCACGCTGGACGTCCGCTTCTCTTTGCCGGGCACATGCAACCCGTCGAAATGAATTTATTGTGCCAGTGGTAAATGGCCTTCCTTGTTGGTGGCTTCTTACCGTACTTGGTTCTAAACATCCATTGAACAGCTGTAGCACACATGTTTTTGTCGAACTCCAACACATAAAAAGCTCGCTCCTCACCTGAACTCGCCATGTTTGCGACTAGCGCTGACTATCGGCAAATTACCAAACTACTCTGTGGTGGTATACATGAAAATAAAAACTTCAGGGTTTCTCTTCGAAATGATATATATATGATATCTGTACAATGTTTGGTTCCTGCGCAAAAAATAATTGAAAGTGTTCCCGGACTTGACGTACACCGTGTATGTAAGCACCATAGGGAATTTTTTTACGAAATATGTGCAACTGTCTTTGGTAATTGCTATACATGGACAGATTACCTTCGGTATACATCATAGAGTATATAACACTACTTCTAATTAGTATTTTTTCGTTTAACAGAACAAAGCAATTTATTTTTATTGAATTTTACTAACTATCGAATACCCTGTATTAGACAAGTAGAATGAATTACAATGCATTGATGATTCACATGTACATAAAACAGTACGCTACACACTGTAAGTAGCTTATGATAAGAAATGTGTGTCTCTAATGTAGTATAATATGGACACCGCTGATGAGGAGCACTGCCCGAAACTAGTCTGATGAAGAAAAATGCTACCACAAAGCGGTTCTTGTAATACCATTAATTAATAAGACGTCATATTTACAATTCCTACAAGGTGCACAAACAACAAACCTACAAAGCGGTATCGGAATACACTTTTGACTTTACACGCAATATATGTTAGTCAATTGTCCCTTAGTTCGGAAATTTCCATTACTATGCAACATACTTTTATCGCAATGATGCCATTCAACACGACACATTTAATGTGTGTGAATAAATGTATGTCAATCGCTCTACTCAAATAAAAGTTATAAGGCAGGGTCGCTGCTTAGTCATCTAAGCATTCCGTTTCCTTTTTTCTTTTTTTATGTAATTACTAACCTCTTTTCGGTTTAGTGCTACGTCTTTAAATGCAATGGATACTCGCAGAATAAAGTATGGAAAAAGGTTCTAGCTTCAGCAGTCGTCTAATGACATCTTTCCAACCGGCTTCTCTGGTTTAAGGACCTAATCTTGACGAATATCTCGTAAGTGTAAAGTTAATGAAGCACTGCATGAGACATCGGCTTTAAAACATGTAATCTTTTTATCGGATGTTACAATAAATTTATTGGCAACATATCATTAATCGGTCTTTTCAAACTGAATGAATGTAATGACATGTTAAGTTTTGATGGCAAAATAACGAAGATGCTCTCAGTACTGTTTTGAATTATGAACTATATATGATTTTATTTTGAATCGCGTGGCAGTACATCATGCTTACTTCGGTGGTATTGACGTAGCTTCGCTGCGTAGTAAATGACAGGTTAATGGTTTCAGTCCATCCTCAAACATACGTACAACCAGTGGGAGAATGCTCCTTTCAGAGCACTCTCACAGCAAAGTGGGGAACCAGCTGGCTCAATCCTCGTTCAGCCTTCCTCACCAAAACTTTTGGTATGTGAACTGTTCGCGTTCTCTTAAAGGCGGTCATTCTAAATCCTTTTACACATTCTCTCTTTGCAGTTAAGCCTTGGTATTCAGTCACCCTTTCACTGTCTACTTACGTCGTTCTCCCATTGGCTTCTATTTCTCCTGATGATTTAATCTTCCATTGTCTCCTCTGTCATTTACATTGTCTCGTGTTTCTTTCCCAATACTACTATCTGTATCATAACATGAGAGCAAAAAATTTCTGGGGGTTCAACTTATTCTTCTCTATATCAACGTGTTTAAAACTTCGTTGCGTAATGCGGTATCCCCTACGTGTTAAGGTTCGCCGTTCTTGAAGACTCCAGAGTCCCCAAGCCTACGTATTATCTCCACTCACCCCTGTTTTTCATTTCCATCGTACCTCTTATTTTTACTGCAACTGCTTCACTTCCTGTCCATCTCTTTCTTTTACTGCCTCTGTCTCTCACTGGCCATCGACACCTCTTTTATCGTTGGCGCCGGCTGCTATTGACTTCACCCATCTCTCTACTTCCCTGCGAATTTCTCTCTCCTGCCATCATTTTCTCCTGTCCCTTTCTCGACCAGTTGCACTGTATCCTCTGTCTTCCGCAGTTAGGTCCTCTGTCCGCTAATCTGTTTCAGCACAATAAACCGCGAATATGTTCGCATGCCCAACTTTGTGGTGAAGAAGGCATAATGAGAACTGAGACTACTGGTTCCCACTTTTCCGTTACACCATTAAGAAGGAACATATTGCCTTCTTTGTGCTCTAACAAGATCATTTTTTCGCTGGTTCCCTTCTTTCCCTGCTACAGCAGGCTGTGCTGTTTGTATATAACGCACTCTGTGGGTCAGTAAAGCTTTAACAATTTAGTTATATACCGCGTTACATTTATATTCATTCAGACATAACGACATCAAATAAGTACACATAATACAAGATTAACACAATATCTGAACATTCTTCTGTATGCTTTGTTCATCGATTACAAATAGAAAACGCCCAGCTTATGATTTGTATATTAAAAGAGTAAAACTGTCATTAGAAATATATTGCTGCCTTTGCAGTCTTCACAGATTTCTGTATTTTTTGACCATCATTTTAAGTTATTTTCAGGCATGTTAATGCCATTTTCTGCGCATTTTTTGTCACTGCAGTGCCATTTCGATCCTATCAGTAAAGGCGTGAAGTGCTCATTATACTGTGGGAGCGCGCCATAAAGTTTTATTGGTGATAAAATACTGACTAGAAACGTAGTTTGCTGACCTCATATATCTTACGATTACCCTAGAATCCTCGCCATATTTGCAATACGTCAGTTAAAATTACATTTATTATTTATCTCTTATCGAAACTGTGTTTCACATGTATAGTACCTTTTATTAAACCTCAGACCGTATATTAAGTACATTTTTACGTGCATAGGTACTGTAGATTTGAAGCACGATATCTCAATAACAGATAATGATATCGAAAAGTGTTTGAAGGTTCATGGGAACGTTATGAACGTATGGTATAAATTACGATGATTTACCATGAACAAAAGTTGTAGAAGTGGCAATCTCCACTACTAGAACTTCTGGCACTAGAAGATCATGGATTCTCAGATGCATCTTGATGACGGATACAGATTTGCGAAAACGGGAGAAAGGTGCTTCTAGATGAATGTCTAAAAGACTGTACAGCTATAATTTGGACCATTTTCGATGGTTAGTTATGTACATCATTTTGGCCCACGGTGCAAACACCGGCTAAAGGCTGGTTTGTGCTGTTTGCTGCATACGTATAGTATATTTGAACTTGGAAATCTCGGTAATAGATAATGATATAGAAGAAAATTTCGAAAAATCCCGAGAATATTGTCTGAAGAAAGTGTAGTTAAATTTTCGGCGATCTGTCATAAATATAAATCATGGAAGTGGCTATGCAATCAATTTTTACTTTTCGTACCCAAAAATCATCAAGATATGCTGCTGTTATAAGCCTCTTAAGGCCCACCATTCACCGCTACTAACGCAGACAAAAAAGCAACCGATTTTCTCAGTTTGCCTGGGCTGGAGGTTTTATAACGCTTAAACTTTAACCCTGTCGTGCACGATGTGAAGTTATTTCTTCTTCTTCAACAGCTGCACTGAAAAATAGGAACGAAAAGAAAACTCAGTTTCATTTGACGGACATAGTTGAAAATGTTATGAAATTTATTGAAACGAGTTAGGCATGAGAAGTAAATCTTAGATTTGAGTTCACAACTGATAATATGATGACTATATAGTCTAGTAGACAAATGGTGCCGCGCGAACTGGCCACACGGTTCGAGTCCTCCCTCGCGCGTTGGTGTATGTGTTCTCCTTTGCGCAAGTTAGTTTAAGTAGTGTGTCTAGGGACCGATGACCTCAGCAGTTTGGTCCCTTAGGAAATCACTCACATTTGAATTTTTTTGAGACAAATAGTAATGAAACAGCAAATTATGTAATGATACACAGTATATTCACAATTAATAACACACATTTTTGTGGTTGTGGCCTTCAGCCGGACGACTGCTTTGGCGTAACTTTCCACGCTAATTTAACCAGTGCAACCTATTCAATCTCTGAATAGCTACTGCAGCCATTTGAAACTGCTTATAATATTCATACCTACTACTACCCCTGCAAATATTACCCCTCCAGTCCCCTTCACCACCCAAATACTTCCGTCCATTGCTTCTTCCCTTTCTCCTTGATGCCCCAGGATGTATCCTATCAAAGGTAAGGTTTCTAAATATGAACATCTATTATTTGTTGTGAATTAAACCTGAATTGGTTTCCTATATTAAACACCTTCTATCTTTGTTCTCCTGACTAATGCAAGAGGTGTAATTACGAAAACTGCTAAAATAAATCACCATACTCTCTTGAAGTGTATAACTGTAAACCTATACCGCAAATAATTTCTACCAAAGTAATTAGAAAGCCAATTGTAAACTAAATTTTCTATCCTCTGAAACACTGTATTGAACAGTTCGCAATACATGACGTCATAATCCGTGACTTCCACTTTTAATCCACAAGGTTAGCAGCGTAAAAATGTTGCTTAAAGCTGCAAATCGAATTTTGAAAGAATAAACGACTCAAAATATGAGTGCAAAAATTCCCTGTGTTCTTACGAACGGAAACTGGCTAAAAGAATCTCCAAAAACTGCATGATACAGATCTAAATCCAACAGTGCACTATGAGAATAAAAGTATCCGCGTAATAAATAAGATCTGCACACATTTCACGTAATCTGAACTTGATAATAATTTTGAAATGCAATGTTAACTTTGAAATGATCTTGCTATGTTCTGAGTGTGATGTAACTGGCTCTATCAATTTTTTTTATGGCTTACATGTGACAATAGAAACTCGGTATTGCATAAAAAATGCAACGCAGCAACAAACTAGCTAACAGGAAAGGAAGTCTTGTACAGTGCAATGAAAGTGCATGCTACTACTCTAAGTAGATTATGCTTTATTTTTAGCAACTGCGCTCCACTCAGTGCAATGCGGCAACATATAATCAAAACACAAGCTTTCGTGACGAGTAGGTGGTATAATTTAAACTTATGAAATGACTGAAAAGAGACTAAAATTGTCTTCAAAAAAGTATATTGTGAATAATCAAACACACTTTCAGACTATTACAATGATGCTTACAAATGTTATTTGTTATTAAAAATATGTCTCTGCATGACATTTAATATTGAAATCTTAAGGGAGTGCAAAATCTGTAACTCTTGAGTGTAAACGGTGTGAATATTAATTATAATTATTTAATTATATCTTAATAATGAACTATCCTATCAAAACCAATGAATAAAAATCTTAATGAAACTTTCCGTTACCCAAACGTATGATAAACTGTGCGCAAGCAAGCAATGCAACAATAACACTTCCTGAAAATTTTCACTTCTCAAATTAATCTTCACCCAATCACATTCCCAAAACACATCATCCTCTGTATCTTTATCTCTGTGCTCTCAAGCTATCTGCAAATTGGACAGAAGCGTGACCGACACCTGATTCACTCAGTAGCTTCTCGTAGAATGCTCCTGCAGTGGCGATGCTACTGGCAAACAAAGATCAAATTGCTTGTACTCATAAGCTCCGTGGGGTAACATATCGACCACTGCTAACTACTGTTTAAAAAAATGTCGAGTGTGTAATTATGAATTATGACACATTGAATGAAAACAGAGCTTACATAACTTTCCTTGAATACCAAAAGTAGGCTAGAAACCTTATAATGGTGATCACTTGTACCATAGATTTCTTTTCTCCCCAGTTCTATTCATTCATTAGCTTTTCTATATACCCATCTAATCTTCAGCACTCTTTTACAGCACCATATAAATGAAGTTTCTGTCCTCCAGTTGTCTGAAACGCTGAACAACACATGCGTTGAGAAATTCAGAACCTATTCCATTTATGGATACTTGACTGATATCATCATTCTGCCTCGTCAAAAACAACTACTTAGATTCATCTAGCAAAGTTGTTGTATAATTATAAGATAAATAAACTGATTGTGGAAGAAATTGAAAGGAGATGCGAAGAAATCCAAACAAGGTGTGAATGAAGTGGGGAGACTTATAAAACCGGCGCAAGACAAAGTTAACTGCAAGAGTGGTGTGAATATGTCCAAGACGAGACCAGTAGTTCAAAGGAAGATTTATAACAAGGACCTGCCCAGTGAAAGAGTGAACAGGGGAATACGAGAAAAAGATGTTTGCGTAAAGGTAATGGAAGTTACTTCGACTACGCTCATGATCAGAGTTTTAAAAGACATCAGAAAGGGATAATCCCTAGGTAAACAGTGTCCAACAGTGAACTACAGCAGCAGAGAAAACCGTTGTTGTCCTACGTAACCACATGAAAAACGGATGTCAAAAGGTATGGAAATGGAATATAATGGCTAAAGAAAGAATTAGGTAAGGAATTAACGAGACTGTGGCAGTTCAGAACAACTATGTGTATATGCACGTACCCACGTGCGTTGTTCATACAGCTGAACTCACAAATTGAAACTGTAAGAAAATAACTATCTTTTTGACCTGGAGCTTACTGGGTCAAAAGTGAAATTACATAGAGGAAAGATGACAACAAAGAATTAAGTAATAGAAAATGTAGAATTTGCAACAGGAAGAGACACTTACAGTCGGACATTGGGAGCATTTTGAGGTGTACAACTTGGGGACGTCTGGCGTTAGGAAGACACGTAAAATCTGCTCACGCAAGTATTATTTCCTTTACAGTTCCTTTTTTACCACCATTTTAATTTTAACTCACCTCTGAGCTACAATCATATATATAGTTCATTCCTCCAAGGTGTAGTGTGGTATTCAGGGTAGCGGTCTGCACAACATATAGACCTAGCACCACTCCGTATTTAACAGAAGAAGGAAGATTACCTTTCTCATGAGCCGCCGATTGGGTATTCATTGGGGACGTAAACGTAGCTCGTATTGACGACAGATGGGGAATAGCTTACTAGAGACCATGTTTTCGTTTACAAAACTAGTAGGTCTTCTGGTAAGAGAAAATCAGCAGCCATTGGATCGATACGTCTTGATACCTATCAACGTGCTAGGAGGTTGTATTGGGTCTGGATCTATTCAGTTCTTCCAGGAGGCGAAGAAGTTCATCAAAGCGCTACAGATCTTTTTCCTTTGATCTTTAGTTGCAGACCAGTCAGCAAATAAAGTTCAAAGGAAAACATTGGAATCTATCAATGCCTCTTCCTTCCCTGCGATATGAAGAGAGTATGCAATGAGTACTTTGATACTATATTTAATAAGGCTTTAAACCAGTACTGAGGTTGGTCGTAATCATATGAGCAGGCAGATTGCTTTAATCAAGTACTACAGAGCCCGCGTTTTACATCGTTTTCCAGTCACATTTGCTACTTGGATGTAAGAACTTCTGCTGCGCCCAATGAGAAAAAAAATAACACTTATTCTGTATAGATATAACCCTATTTGTGAAACAACAAATACTGCTTTGGCTGACACCAAGACAAACATTTCACTTCGAGTCAAAGCATTACATTGCTTCTGTTCATTACTTTCACTTTGGTTATGGATATATTGCTCTAACAGTACCATTTGTTACGCTTTTGGTGCTCTAACGTGTGCGAATAGAAATGGTAAGGCAATACATATGTTCGCTATCTACTGGTACTACAAGCCCATAAACGACATGAAGATAGACGTTTGTGATGAAAAATCTCTTATATTTGTTTACATAAGCATCAAAATTTGTAAATATTCAGAGTGCTATTGTTATCGATTTTCAGTACGAAAATGGACGTATTTCATGTAAAATTTCCAGCTCTTCAGTTATTACGCTTCTGTAACACTTTCCTAAATTTCTCGCACATAATTACAAGAATGTTAATTACATGTATTCAAAATTATTCCACCGTTTAAAACTTGGAGACCGTCTCACATGGTACAAATACTAAGCGTAAAATTAAAAAAAACACACAGTATTACACAAATACCGCAACTAAAACCTCAAATGTAAGTTATTTTATTTGCTATCTGATTTCAGCTATTTCTTCTTCTTCTTCTTCCTCTTCCACTCTTCAGGTAGCAGGCGAAATTGCTTGTTACGGTGTCCGTCGTTGTCAGGGTTTTCGTCCCTCTCGCCTTCCTTGGAACTTATAATTTCTAGCCCACTAGATGTTCGTTCCATTTCCTCCTTTACTCCAGATGTTATTATTTAGAGCAAAACTGTTTATCAAGTTGCTTTCCATTACCAATGAGGGTGCACTCAACGACTGTGAAATGACTTTTAAATGATAGAGCGCTGCAATCATTCGTCCTTTTCTTTCTGGTTTTATTAGGAAAAATCTAGAGTTCGGCTAATGCCTAGCCATTATCAATGCGCTATTTCTTGGTATCAATGCATGTCCTGGTACGTTAGGCCAGGTCTTCTGTCACAATTCGTTCGAGATTACTAGTACAAAGAATGATACCATGAAATAGTGCATAGTCTGTCTTCTATTGTACAACATTTAACTCTTCCAAGGAATTTCATTTCTTGTGCCTGAATTTGGCTTTCTTGCTTCTTGCTAATCATTCAGATCTCGCATCCATAGAGGGGTGTGGGGACTGTAACTGGTTTGAGGAATTTAATCTGAAACTCCTTCCTAGTTTTGTTTTTAAGGTTTTGTTAATTGTTGCACATACCCAGCTAAATTTACTTAGGCTAATTTTTCTATATTTGCTGTGGCCATATGTCACCTCATATCCTAGGTATTTGAAGTGTTTTACTTGCTATAGAACATTGTAATCTGCCTCTATTTTCGTACTAATGTGTTATTTCCCCATGAAGGACATTGTCTCACATTCTTTCCGTTGAGATCTACATGCGATAATTTGCACTTACGTGTTTCAGTAGGTAAACTCCTTCCTCACGGTCCTCTTCTTTACCTGCTAGGATCACTGCATCGACAGCATACTGTACATTATTTAAAAGCGTCCCCTCTCTAGGTATATATCTCTTCGAATGTCTTTTCCGTTTATGAATTATGTCATATATGTAAATGTTAAATTTTGGAGGTTCAGGAGCCTTGTCGTACTGCTTTGTTAGTTGGTATTTCATCAGTCAGTTTTCCGTTCGGATCTGGAGTGATAGTCGTGTTCTGATGCAAACTTTTTATCGCATATATTAGATGTTACTGATATCTGCGATTCGTCATTATCTTCCAAAGTATCTATCTATTGACTTGTCTGCGTTTCTGTATTATCTGTTGCAAAATAAAAACTGCATCTATCGCAGAGAGTCCTTTCCTAAAACCCATTTGTTCCTCACGCAGTATTATATCCGTTGTGTTTTTAAGTCCCGCGTTTAAATCCTTAGCACATATATTGTATGCTGATTCTCGTGAACTTATTCCGTTATAGTTACTGCATAGGGGTTTGTATCCTTTTAAAAAAGAATTATATCTCTCTAGCAGTCTTCCAGTCTTTTGGGATATTCTTGCTCTTCCAACATTCGTTTAAGAGATTAGCCGTCGTGAATGCAACATCATTCATCCATATTCTAGCAATTCAGCATTAATATCATGTCTTCCTGTCGCTTTTCTGTTCTTATGTGATATTAAGGCAGAGATTAGCGTGTGGTCCACGAAACTCTTCTGTTTCTAGCGTTTCGTCCAGAACTGCGCTGGACATCTTCAGAGGGGTTGCTCCTGCATCGAATGCTCTCGAAGGCAGCTTGATATGACGAAGCTACCACTAAGGAGAGAGTAACAATAGCATACAGGTATTCTGTTTCCCAGGAGCCCGTGCATAGGTAATGGTACGCCACCACGCTGCAGTCAATTTCACAGATGTGCACGTTGCTAAACGCCCTTTCCAATAAGCACAAACCACTTTTCAATATAACTTTCAAAATATCCGTATCACACTGTATGGTCACACTTGTTGCAGCTTCTTACAACCATGAAAGAGAGCATCAGACCAAACACATGATTTGTGTTATGTGTTTATCCTGGGCTGAGAAAAAGTTACTTGAGAAGAATCATAAGAACTTTTTTCTGTAACTTGAGATTTCCACTGCCATTATATGTGCCAACTATCTATTAAAATTTCATTTACAGCGAACAAACACTTTTCAAGCTATATAGTTTTATAGCATTATGATTCTAGAGGATATGGTCAAAACTGGATAAACTTTACTACACTCTGAAATTAAAAAGTAAACTAACCAAAAGTATCCGGACACACCAAAAAACGTACGTTTTACGTATTAGATGCATTATGCTGCCACCTATTGCGAGGTACTCCATATCAGCGACCTCAGTAGTCATTAGACATCGTGAGAGAGTAGACTTCGAACGTCGCCAGGTGATTGGGTCTCACTTGTGTCATACGTCTGTACGCGAGATTTCCACACTCCTAAAAATCCCATCGTGATAGTGAAGTGGAAACGTGAAAGGACAGGTACAGCACAAAAGCGTACAGGCCGACCTCGTCTGTTGACTGATAGAGACTGCGGCAGTTGATGAGGGTCGTGATGTGTAATAGGTAGACATCTATCCACACCGTCAAATAGGAATTCCTGGCTGCGTCAGCATCCTCTGCAAGTACTACGACAGTTAAGCGGGAGGTGAGAAAACTTGGATATCATTGTCGAGCGACTGCTGATAAGCTACACATCACGGTGGTAATTGTCAAATGACACATCGCTTGGTGTAAGGAGAGTGAACATTGGACTATTGAACGGTGGAAAAACATTGCGTGGAGTGACGAATCACGGTACACAATGCGGCGATCCGATGGCAGGGTGTGGATATGGCGGATGCCCGGTGAACGTCATCTGCCAACGTGTGTAATATCAACAATAAAATTCGGAGGCAGTGGTGTTATAGTGTGGTCGTGTTTTTCATGGATGGGCTTGATCCCGTTGTTGTTTTGCCTGGCACTATCACAGCACAGATCTACAGTGATGTTTTAAGCAGCTCTTTGCTTCCGCCTGTAAGGAGCAATTCGGGGATGGCGATTGCATCTTTCAACACGATCGAGCACCTGTTCATAGCGCACGGCCTGTAGCGGAATGGTTACACGACAATAACATCCCTGTATGAACTGGCCTGCATAGAGTGCTGACCTGAATCCTATAGAACACTTTTGTGATGTTTTGTAACGCAGTTAACGACATATTCCTTTCCTTCATACGAAAGGCGAAAGTTCTAACCTGTGTTGTTCGAAGTTCAGAATCTCCGTTCATTTGCATTGATATAAGATCTCATTTGCAAAATTATTTTTCGGAACGATACGGCTATCGCGCCGAAGTAGATGGACAACCTCGGTATTTACGTTTGTGCTCTGTAAACCAGCAAGCGTGTGACAAAGGGTACATGGGGTACCAGTATCACTTCTCCCTTTTTCGTTCCATTCTTAAACACTGCCAGAGGAAGCCACTTTCGTACTTATGTGCACAGTTTCTCTGATTTGAGCGTTGTAGCGAGATATCCCCGCGAGGAACAACATCAAAGCAAATCTACTAAACAGACGAATTATGTAAAACCCTGCGTCAGCGTATATTTTAGTATTGGCTAGCCTGCTGATCACCCTCTGCACTCAAACTTAACCTTTGTTTACAAAGAATCCATATTCACATAACCGGAGATCGAGATCACTAGCGCATAGTGTGACGGTGCTGTGTCGCAACGTAGACTATTTAAGTTGAAGTGGGTTCCTGAGCGTTAAAGAGGAAGAACATGTTTGTCACTTTGTCTAAACGGCGAGTTGCATTTAAACCAGTTAGAGGGAAGACCGATTTATACCTCACAAGCAGGAAAGAATGAACGTCATATCGCTTGAATCATTATGAAGCTGCTGTACGGTATATGGTGGTCTCTTATTGTAACGTACATGAACCAGAAATTTGCTTCTTGAAGGCATCGGCTCACTGCATTCCTATCTAAAATGCGTCGTTGCTGTTACATTTTGTAACAATAAATTTCAGTAATTTGACACATTGCTTCACCTTTAAACGCAAAATCACGGATGTAAAAGAAATCCTTCGGCACACCTGTGCTGGCCACTTTAAGCCTTTGTTCCGCTTACTGCAGTGTACTTTGATTTTGTTTCCTTCATGTTATTAACAATTGAGTGGCAAAGGTGGTGTATTGTAATCTTCGTGGTATATATTTCATTATATGGATTAAGGGAAATTCCGTGGTGGTCACAGAGTGACGTTTGTTTTGTTCATATTTCCTGGAACTTAATGGGAGTTGAAAGAGAAAATTTTTTTTACATTTTCGGATTTTCATCTCATTATAAAGTTTGCAATCTTCTGAGTAAATATATATATATATATATATATATATATATATATATATATATATATATATATATATATATCACTTATACACTCACATGAGGAGTATTTTATTTTTTAAATATACTCTACACCAATTGAAAATGTTGAAATTTTTAAGTGCATTACATCAAGATCTCATAAAATAGGTAAATGTTTGTAGAGAAGGCTGTGGATTGCTGTGTTATAAAGGTTAAATTACATATTTGAATTGTTAGCACTGTCAAAAACAGTATCGTATCGTTTCATGTGAAAAATATGTGTTGTACGTCGAAATGCTAACATTTTTCCGAGGAAAAGTGACGAATAGATTGATAAATCTCTTAAAAAGTAAAGTATTATGCCAAAACCAAGTGTTTTTAAGAAACATGGGTTTCATGGTAATGGAAAAAGGGAAACACTGTGTTCAATATGTGGCGTGTGAAGTTGCAGACAATGAAACACAGGCAAACTCGTCAGTATCTAGAGAAACACCCATTAGTGCTTGGAACATTAAAATAAAACGCTGTGATGCAGAGTTTTCCCAAATGGCATGTTAGGTTATATTCTGATAGATTTACACATCCTAACAACCGTGTTATGTGAATGTGTGTGTTGTAAAATATATGGAGAGCCAGTTAGTTTACATGAAGACAGTGAGGTATCAAATGGACCAGACAGGAAACTTATCATTAATTGTGCCAGTTGTAATATGCTCATTCATTTAGGAATCCTGATAAGTGTAAAGATATATATTTTGCAGTAAATGTTAGGGGGTTTTATGGACTGAGAAATATTGGCAAAGGACACACTGCAGCCGAAACAATGTGTGCTGTGATGGATATGCCACGCCCACCTTGTAAAATCGACAAGTATGCAGGATTTATTGGAGCTGAAATGATGGTATGACTGACGTACCAGAAGCTTTTGAAGGCCCTTGGCAGAAGCGCGGTTACAGTTCCGGGAATTCCATTGCTATGGTGACCAGTGTGGCTACTGAAAAGGTAACAGATTTCCTGATTTTAATATAACATTGATATAGGGGTAAATCAGGGAATGAAGAAGGGTATGTCTGTGACAGAAATTATGAAGGAACAAGTGGTGGTAGGAAGCCTCTGCATCTATTGAAATTTTTAGTGAACGAAAGGGGAGTGTGTTACACTAAGTTCTTAGGTGATAGAGACTCAAAAGCATCTAACAGAGTAATAGCCGCTCAGCCTTATGGAGAGAAGATTATCACAAAATAGGAATTTGTTGGTCATGTCCAGAAGAGGATGGGCACCAGGTTGAGGAAGTTGAAACAAAGTTTAAGGGACAAGAAACTTTCTGGTACCTTCTTCCACAGATTGTCAACTGATGAAAAACCAATACACCATCTTTGTCCTCCTGTACTTGATTCATGGTGCAATTACCGCAATGCCTAGTACTCAGACAGTTCATTAAACATTCCATGCCAGCAGCAGACATGGATATCATAAAACCTATTTACAGAAACCTGGCACTGGCAAGTCCTGAATTAATGAAGAAGTGTCTGCATGGTCGGACTCAAAATCCCAGTGAGTTGTTCAATAATTTTGAATGAAGTCGCTCACCAAAAAATGTTTTTGTAGGAATGAAAACACTAAAGCGCGCGCGGGGGGGTGGGGGGGGGGGAAGGGGTGAGGGTTTCGTGATGCTGTTATTGCTTTCAATGATATGGTGAAAGTGCTGCAGCATATGGGAATTAATCCTGGAGCAAACTGCATCTGAGAACTTGAATAGATGGACAAGGTTCGCATTGTAAAAGCCGAGTTGGCCACTAAGGGAACCAGAAAGAAGAAAAGCAAAAAAAAAAAAAAAAAAAAAAAACTTGAAAAAGATCATGAGGCTGATACACAGTATGGTGCAGGGTGCTTCTGAGTGGTTAAAAAGCGTAGAAAATTACAGCGCCTTCGTGAAGGACACTTGCATCAGTTGTAAACTGAATAAATTTCACTACATCACGACAGTTGTATAACCAGAACTATCTAACTCATCAACAGCGTTACTTTGTCAGTAAAATATAGGCCAAGGGGTCAAAATAAATGTCTACACTTAAGAAAAGCTGAAGGAAAACTATGTACAAGGTGCTCACAAACGGCGATGTACAAACGTCCTTTTATAATTCCTGCAGCATACTGCACTGTAATCAAGATTTAACTCTGGCAAGTAATAGCCCTCCTAGGCAGTCCCCCACCTCTTCTTATTACTAACTGCGAACATGATCCGTGACATAGCTGTTGTGGAAATTATTCTAAATCTTCATAATATTTGCAACGGGGTTTTAATACATTTGTAGATATAAAGATTTGGTTCAAATGTGTCATGCACAGGTGTCTGTAAGTCGTAGAATGTCTTCTATCGTACTAGTCTATCAATATCTAACAATGATCTCTGTATTCCATGATATCTATGACCTAAATATTCCTACCCATATTCAACGACTTAATATGCTTGAAAACGTGTGCTGTCAAGTAATGTCCCCTGTACGATCTAGCTCATTTGCCCTTCTGTTTATAATACGTACGGTTTCCTGTGTAACAGAGTGTGAATGTAAGCTCTGCTCTTTGACACACACCTCCACCAAGATGCGTGTATGTAAATTTTCGCAACGATAATCCATACATTTTGTATTTATCTTCCGTTGTGTCCCCATGGTATTGACATTCCTTGTATGAAGGTGCTACGATTTCAGTTGATGTGAACATGACAAAATTAAGAGTAGTCACAGCAAAAGTATTACTGGCGCGTAACTGTTACCGACATTGCACGAAATTTATATTACATCCGCATTAGTCTTATAGTTATGGCGTTGCATCTTACGTGTTACTTTACGTCGCAAAAATATCGACGTGTATTTCTCATGGTATTAGGTACTACTCCTCTTCAAAACGCGAATCAGAACTGTAGTGGATATTAAAAAAAATTATGTTGACAAAAGTTTGCAGAAACAGTGGGCGTCACTCTTTTAACTTCCAGTTTACTGGGTGGTAAAAAGCTACGTAAACAGATTTGTCATGAGATGAGAAACGAGGTTCTTTCCAGGATTTAAAATGCGGCCTGCCCAGATATCTTACCAACCTTCTCCTCCCTGTACTGCGGCGAAGAAAGGCTACTCTCTATTTTAAGTAAGTACAATAACCAGTCTCGAGCTTCCGACGCAGACCTTAGAGTCAGATTGGAGGAGATAAAAACACAAACCTTTGTTATGAAAAAGAAATATCATATTGGCAACGTTAACCCGCAACAGATCCTTGTGTGGTTCATAATGAATTTCCCTTAAACGTAAATAACAACCAGTTCTATCACAAATAATGGCTGCAGCTTCAGGAAAATTGGCCACCACCTCTATGGAGTACAGGTCTGGGATTTTCTCCGCTCGGGAACTGGGTGTTTGTGTTGTTCGCATCATTTCATACTCATTCGCGAAATGGTGAGTATGATCTATGAAAAGATTGGGAATTTGTACGGGGGTATCTATCGTTGCCTGCTGCACCAAACTTTATCTCCCGCCACAGAAAGAAATCCACAGGAATGAGGCGGGGAAAACGGTATTCACCCAATCCAACAGTCGGGGAAGTCATTTCTAAATATGGTCTGACATCATCGGAAAATTGTGGCGGGATCCCGTCGTGCTGGAGCAATAATCGTTGCCTGACTGCTGGCATGGCACTTTCCAGTATTTCCGGTGGTTCTGCATAGAGAAAGATACAGCAATTTCTTCCACCGGGTGTGCTAGGCAGAATATACTGTCGCTATGTGTGGTTGTCAATGATACCACCGCACACATTTATGATAAAACTCCGTTGATGGTGGAACAAACGAGCTGCCTCCGGATTTTCCAACCACAGACAGCGTTGCTGCCTCTGTTGAAAGCACACATAAGCCAGTAGTGCATTAATGTAAACTGACGACATTATCAACAACATCTCTATGACAATTTCATCACACGTCAGTGTGGACACTATCTGAACGTATCTAACGCCAAATATTTCATAGACTCCTGCATGGAAACGATAAACCAACGATAGTTTTTTCATATTTTTGGTATACAATCATGTGATAATGTTCGATTGATATTTCCGCCATTTGACTGAACAACTTCTTTATTTTATATTAGTATCATGTTTTTGGCCTTAAGCCACTATCAAGTACAACAATGACGGGTACTATTAGACTTCGTTAAGCGATGTCATCATCAAAGTCTACTGGAGTGGGTGTTTCAGCATATATATTAGTACTAAATCAACTAAATGTTGGCTTACAGGTAGCAAACGTGCTTTCCAGCTGTAAAACGGATGAGCCACAGAATCAGCACCAATATAGTACAAACACTCTTGTTGGAGGAACATCCGCAACTGAGCATTATGGCAGAGGTTGAAAACATCTCTTCAGTTGTAAGGTTCTTTTTATTTAGAACACGACCGGTTTCGGGCTCTTAGATGCCCGTCATCAGGTATTATAACTTTGTACTGTGTCCCTGAGCGCCGCAGTGTACGAGTACAGGGCGCGGTCTATTACCAGCGAAGGCAGATTACCTGATAATAGGCATATAAGAGCCCGAAACCGGTTCGTGTTCTAAATAAAAAGAACCTTACAACTGATGCGGTATTTTCAGCCACTACCAATACAGTAATTACATGTGCATTGAACAGGTACTGTAAATGTAACTACTGTATCGGTGTTCAGTCTGTAATTCAACTGTTTTATTGCTGCAAAACATGTTTGATACCTCTTTGCCATATGCTTCGTTGATTTTGTGTTTACGTACATGCTGAGACGCCCAGTTCGATAGATCTTTACGATGACGTCACTCAACAAAATCTAATTGTCTTCAATAGTGCTGTATTCGATAATGGCTTAAGTCCGAACCCATGATAGTAATATAAATTAAAAGATTTTACAGTCAAATAGTGTAAATATTCAAACACACCTGTGACACTTTCGACACATAAAAAATGTTTCCCTTTATTTCCTCTAAATACAAAAAAAATTGTGTATGTAGTTTCATTACATCCTGTATACTTAACAAAACAATTGATCAAGGGAAAAGCCAGCTAATAAGCGGATAGATTACAGATTTTATAAATGCATTCCTGATTTTTGACCCGACTTTCATATCCGCTACATCGCAGAAGTTGTTATTCACTGTTACGCCCGTAATACGCTACTCAAAATGCGTGTGCAGGGGACAGAGTTATACGAATTTACATTAATGAAAGTTCGTTCACGTAATTAGCGACTTTAATTACTTTATTTAATAGACTGGACCGGCCTATTCGCGCGGCAGCAGTAAATTTTTCGGCGCCATTCTATCGGCACTGCTGGCTAACGGCCAGTATTTTCGGTGGCCGGCCTTTGGCGCATCACGGCTGCCCCACATGGCTAGCGCCGCCCGTGGCGACGCCTGTTGGATATACCCGCCCGCTATACCAATAACCGTTAGCTGCCCAATTTAGAGGCGGCGCCTCGTTGTGGAAAAATGATAATGCCCAGAGCCGCCTCGTAAAAGCCGACGACGGGCGTCCGTGATTATGCAAAACCACTTCCCTCCTTTTTTTCTCCGGAGGTGGACGCAACGTGCAGCGCGATCGGTAACTTGTGCTTCGCTGTGGACATATGTACATATGTTACCTGTTATTATCCTACCCTGTCTCCTGTGTCTGACTCTCTCTCTCTCTCTCTCTCTCTCTCGCTCTCTCTCTCTCTCTCTCTCTCTCTCTCTCATATATATACAAGAGACATCAAAAATTAATTAATGTAGATTAATGAAATTCCGGGAATACATTTGTCTAGACACCATATTTAAGTGATTAACACTACAACGTCATAGTTTAATGTAACCGCGAGATAAGGTGTTGTAAATGTGAAATGCTGATACGCTAATAAGCGGTACAACCACCAGTGTATTGAATGCAAACATGCAGACGTGCATGCAAGGTGTTATTCAAGTGTCAGATGTCGTTTTGTGGAATGGAATTCAGTGCCTGTTGTACTTGGTCGGTCGATACAAAGACGGTTAAAGCTGTTTGTGGATCACGCTGAAATTGTTGCCAGATGAAGTCTCATATCTGCTCTATTTTCAACAGATCTACATCTACATCTACATCCATACTCCGCAAGCCATCTGACGGTGTGTGGCGGAGGGTACTTTGAGTACCTTTATCGGTTTTCCCTTCTATTCCAGTCTCGTATTGTTCATGGAAAGGATTGTCGGTGTGCTTCTGTGTGGGCTCTAATGTCTCTGATTTTATCGTCATGGTCTCTTCGCGAGATATACGTAGGAGGGAGCAATATACTGCTTGACTCTTCGGTGAAGGTATGTTCTCGAAACTTTAACAAAAGCCCGTACCGAGCTACTGAGCGTCTCTCCTGCAGAGTCTTCCACTGGAGTTTATCTGTCATCTCCGTAACGCTTTCACGATTACTAAATGATCCTGTAACGAAGCGCCCTGCCCTCCGTTGGATCTTTTCTCTTCTATCAACCCTATCTGGTACGGATCCCACACCGACTTCCTTTGTTTTCGGATTGGATTTCCTTAGGATTCTTCCAATGAATCTCAGTCTGGCATCTGCTTTACCGACGATCAATTTTATATGATCATTCCATTTTAAATCACTCCTAATGCGTACTCCCAGATAATTTATGGCATTAACTTCTTCCAGTTGCTGACCTGCTATTTTGCAGCTATCTTTCTATGTATTCGCAGCACATTACACTTGTCTACATTGAGATTCAATTACCATTCCCTGCACCATGCGTCAATTCGCTGCAGATCCTCCTGCATTTCAGTACAATTTTCCATTGTTACAACCTCTCGATACACCACATCATCATCTGCAAAAAGCCTCAGTGAACTTCCGATGTCATCCATAAGGTCATTTATGTATATTGTGAATAGCAACGGTCCTATGACACTCCCCTGCGGCGCACTTGAAATCACTCTTACTTCGGAAGACTTCTCTCCATTGAGAATGACATACTGCGTTTTGTTATCTAGGAACTCTTCAATCCAATCACACAATTGGTCTGATAGTCCATATGCTCTTACTTTGTTCATTAAACGACTGTGGGGAACTGTATCGAACGCCTTGCGGGAGTCAAGAAACACAGCATCTACCTGTGAACCCGTGTCTATGGCCCTCTGAGTTTTGTGGACGAATAGCGCGAGTTGGGTTTCACACGACCGTTTTTTTCGAAACCCATGCTGATTCCTACAGAGTAGATTTCTAGTCTCCAGAAAAGTCATTATACTCGAACATAATACGTGTTCCAAAATTCTACAACTGATCGACGTTAGAGATATAGGTCTATAGTTCTGCACATCTGTTCGACGTCCCTTCTTGAAAACGGGGATGACCTGTGCCCTTTTCCAATCTTGTGGATCGCTACGCTCTTCTAGATACCTACGGTACACCACTGCAAGAAGGGGGACAAGTTCCTTCGCGTACTCTGTGTAAAATAGTACTGGTATCCCATCAGGGCCAGCGGCCTTTTCTCTTTTGAGCTATTTTAATTGCTTCTCTATCCCTCTGTCGTCTATTTCGATATCTACCATTCTGTCATCTGTGCGACAATCTAGAGAAGGAACTACAGTGCAGTCTTCCTCTGTAAAACAGCTTTGCAAGAAGACATTTAGTATTTCGGCCTTTACTCTGTCATCCTTTGTTTCAGTACCATTTTGGTTACAGAGTGTCTGGTTATAGGGGAGCCAAGGCAACGTGTGGACCCTCTTTAGAGTATTTTGAATTGCAACAGAGATATGTGGGCGAGCATTATCCTGTTGGAAAACATCCCGGGAGTGCTGTTCATGAATGGCAACACAACAGGTCGAATGACCAAATTGACGTAAGAGTGCTCCTGCTGTCATACGAAATCGCACCCCAGACCATAGCTCCAAGTGTTTGTACAGTCTATCACGCAGACAGGTTCGTTCCCAGCAGTCAACTAGCCTCATTGTGATCAACATATGACCATCACTGGCAGCGACGCAGAAACAGTTTTCAGTAGAAAGCACAGCAACCCTCCAATCATGACTCAAATGAGCTCTCGCTTGACACAGTATAATGCACGTGAAAGGATGTCTGGCTCGGAGCTGACCCTGAAGTAACCGATTTATAACAGCTCATTACGTTACTGCGATGGCAACTTATAAAGCTACCGCAGAATGTCAAATGGCAAATATGACCTTAACCTGAAGTAAACGTTACCCTCTGGGAGGAATTTTGAAAAGTTTGACATTGCATTAACCTAACGGATAGACGGTATCGAACGTGAAATTCGTATTGTGTTAATTAGTAGAAAGCAGAAAGACTATAATTTAGAAAACAAAAAAAGTAGTTGAAATTTACGTATATGAAACAAAATACGGTCGCCAGCCTAATTAGGAATAATAAGGTGAAAACCTTACTATCAACGGATAGGCCTATATATTTTCTCATGAGGGACTTTCATAAATACTTTCTTAGTAAAATGCAATGGACACACACAACAACCACCAGACGAACTGCACAACGGCTAACAGTAGTTATCAGTTGCACCGATAATCAGTTGCAGCAATGTAAATGAGACTTTCCCATTAATAATAACAGTTATTAACTCAACCTTTCAATAATTCAGCACAAAATGTTCTCAGAGACCTCACGAGACTAATTGGTACAAGGCAAGACTTCAAGTTCGACTAACACATATACATCACAAATGCAACAAAATAACTCTGTACTATCACATTTCATATTCATTTCACTGTAGTAATGTTTCAGATTTCAATAGCAAAACGTGAATTGAAATGAACCTTTTCCTACTAACAAAGATTAAAGTGGGGTCCCTAAAACTGTCCCTTCCTTTATAGGCAACTATGCACACATTTCAGAAGCAATTTGCATCACATAAATGCTGAACTACAACGCCACTTAGGATTATTTAGTTCTCAAACAATTTACCCCATCAATGTTCTTATTTAGCTTCAGAAATTCAAGTTAAGTTTTCAGTAGGTTCAAGATTGTGTGCCCCTTTTACTACTTGTGAAGCTCATTAACACTAAACCTTGGCAAAACCGAAGTAGTAGCAATTCAAAGTAAAATAAACCTTTTTGACAAGTTTAACATAATGTGCCTCTCTATCTGTGAAACAAATCATTTAACTAGCAACTTTTATATAATTTAAAACTGAAACTTAGGCACATTTAAATTGAAACAAATTAGCATTTATTCATAAACAAGATACTTGGTCTTCAGCACTTTTCTAATAGGACCATGCTTGGGAACATGAAGAGTACAGTTCAAAGCTGTAACACAAATTTTGCATCACTTGAATTGTTATTGCAAAAGCACACACAAGCAAACTGGTTCATACTGACATGCATATTTGTCTTCCAAATTAGGTGAAGCTGGGCGCAACAGTGGTGGGAAGCGCGTGGTGGCTATCAGGTCTCCTTCTGGCGTTTTTAAGCTCTAATTAATTCTTCTTGGCGACGTATTCATCATCTTTAGAGCCTTTCGAATTGCGAGAGCACCATTTTACAGCCGGAACCACTTCCGAGGCCATTCCATCACAGATTTGGTTTCAGATTGCCTCAGTTGGCACCTACGGCGTTGACTATGCGAGTGCTGGCCACTGGCTGCCTAACGTGCTCTCTCTCTTGCCGCCTTAAAGTTACATCATAAATTCCTCCCTCCCTCCAACAACTCGAAGACTTTAACTCGTACGGAATAAACACTTCATAATGAAATTACACTCTACCAATTACTCACAATCGATAATGGTGTTACAAACTGCTGCTGAAATTGCTGATGTAAGTGCAGTACGATGCAGTAGAGCCATAAACAAACATGATAGTCTTTCCCCACTGTAGTGACAGCCACATGGCCATCTGCAGTCCAGCTTTCTCGTGACCGTACACTGTCGTGACCACCCCTGCCAGCAATCGTGTGCGGTGGCTACATTCCTGCCAAGTCTTACTGCAGTATCGCCGCAGAAGAAAAATCGTCTTTGTAGTAACCCTATTACTCAGTGAGGTGTTGATAATGACGTCTTTGTCACCTTAAAGGTTTTCTCGACTGACGTTACTTACCACAACCAATCACAAAGTTAATTAAACCTCACAACCGTTACAGAGTGCATTTAAAGCAAACATGATTTGCATCGATGCTATTATCGCCACTCTTATGTGATTGCTACGAAAACAGACGTCATCTTTCTGATGTAGAAACACGCCTCCCAACTTTCGGTTTGTCGCACAGCTCTGCCATTGTTTCGTGATTTCTTTTTCTGTCAGAATATATATAGGCTTCATGCAATCCGCATCACAACTGGTTACATCGTACAAGATTTTCGTATTCTCTTGCTCGCTACGCGAAAATTAATGGTCTTACTGAAAAAAGACCAGGACCATTTTGTTCCAAATTTAATGTAGGTAAATTTTAAAATTTTGTTCTAGAATACCTTTTTGCTAGAGGCCGTAGGTTTGGAGCATTGAACAAAAATGTATAAGCCTTCAAACGTGTTTTTCGTAATTAACTCCAAAACCGTGGCCTACAACGAAACCGTATTTCAGTAAAAAATCGCCCTGTATACAGTATAAAGGATGAGTTTTTTATCTTGAGGCAACGAAATAGCTGAGAAATTACGTATCGAATTAAAAAACGAAAAAATGCGCGTTCTATACTTTTGAAATGCCATACGTCAATGCGAATGTTGAGTCCCCGCTGTACCATGCCCCAGTACTTGAGATGAAGGTCAATTTTGGTCTCCTAAATAGAAATATCCATTGTTAGGATAGAACTGAATGCTATAGGAAGAAATACTTAACGTTCGTAACAAACACTTTAGTCGTTGCATGGTAGATGGCTCTGCAATCGGCAAATAACACAGTTGGGTTCCAAACGGTATTACTTGGAGTAAATGCATTGGACCAAAACGTAAAAACTAACGTCTGTGGTAAACGATTGAATATTTTGCAGTTTTCTCAGTTTACAGGTTTTGAAATATTCATTCATTCAATATTTGACTTGATCATATTGAGAGTACGTGTTTCCTCGTTTCTCACATATCGTCCTTCATAACTTCACTATTAGAATGAAGAGGAAAAAGGCATGTTTTACATTTGTCGATAAAGTGATAGGAATGTCTGTGCTCCACCGAGGAAATGTATAATCACGAAATAGTAATCTTCGACGAACAGTTGCAGGAGAGTATAATGGCATTGCGACATTAGCTGCTATTAATCATAAAACTTGCAATTTTGAAACGTAGAAACTACAACCCGTTCATACTTTCCTCAGTAAAGGACCTCATGGAAATGATTGTCAGTACTAAGAAACATTTTCCCTGATGTCGCTTCAGCAAATGCAGAGACACCTAGTTTCTCTGCTCGAGTATCGTTCTCAGAAGATTTGACCATCACCAACCACGGTATGATTAATCGATACAACATTAATTATCGGAATGTGAAAAATCCAGATTAGTTACTCCAAGTTTAACGCCAACATGTCTATAATGTGAATGTCTGGTGCGGAATAATTGGTGACAAAATGTTTGTTCCATCTTTATCGATGATGCCTTAAATGGTAACAAATATCGAACATTCTCGGAGAACCATCTTCCAGTATTGCTTGCAGATTTTCCACTTAGCTTGCGGCAAACAATATGGTTTCAACACGATGGCTGTCTAGCACACTGTTCTGTAGCCACATGGTTTCCAGATCGTACTTAACTCGACTTTTGTTTGTGAAGATACTCGAAGAGTGACAAGAGTGAAGTTTATAATGAAGTGCCAGAAACGAGCGCTATGACCAATACGTGTCAGAAGATTACATCAGAAACACTTCTCAGCTGTGTCGAATCATTGCATGTGGTGATAAATAAGAGTATCCCAGTGACTGGCGACAGTTTTGAGCACTTGCTGTGAAATAATTCTTTCAGAGGTGAGTGTGGAGAGGACACACGTCAATCGATCACATCGTAGTTGAGAGGTGAAAGGAGACACCTCAAACAAGCCTTCTTCGCAGTTTCTGAACAGGCAGGTTTTCTTTTTTCATTCAATGCACTTTTCTCGAGATAGTACCGTTTTTAACTAAGTTTTGTTTTTTGTTGAATACGGTACAGCACAACCAAAAACATGTTATATACAAACGTTACGCATTTTTTCCTGTACATCCAAATCTACATTTAAAATTGTATTTTCCCATTTAAAACTACAAAGTTGGCCCTTTTCCCACTCCTGTTGTGGGGCAGGGGGTGTCAACTTTATCACTGAACTGCCTTTTTAAAAATATTGAAGACGTATTTTTCCATTTTTTTAGCTCGATACGTAGTTTGAGATTTTTTGCTGTTTTTTTACCGTGTGACAGCAAAAAAAATATATGTATATATATTCCATTTTTTAGCTCGATATATATATATATATATATATATATATATATATATATATATATATATATATATATGTGTGTGTGTGTGTGTGTGTGTGTGTGTGGGTGGGTGGGTGGGTGGGTGTACATATGTATGTACACCTATGTATATGTGTATTTGTGTGTATACGTACGCTCCACATATACTTCTAACCAACTGGATCTATTTCAACGAAACGTGGTACGAATATCCCTTACTGTCTGGAAAGAATCGCTGTAGGGGTATGGACCACATATCTGTCAAAGGGGTGGGGTGGGGTGAGAAAACTTGTTGCCCAGGACGCGCGAATACCCAGACTTCATTCACACTGTATTATTAGAATAACAGCACATACTGACTTGCAACGAACTTTGCACACTTTCCGAAGATTCTTGCGCTCGCATACCCAAAAAAATGATGAAAGATAATAAATGATAATCGCTTACAAAATTTTTGCTATTCATGCTGCATCAGGCTTCTTCATTTACTACGTCCTTACTACTAACTGTATTCGTGACACATTTTGCACACAGTACTCATACATACCAGTGTTGTACCTGCAAAATTATATCATTATATGACACATAGATCAGGAAACATGACGTCATAAACACAGATGCGTGGGAAACTGTGCATCACGTATGACACTTAACTTCGTTATTTATTTGTTTCTGATACTGTCTGCATCTACATATGCCGTTGAATGTACCTACAAAATTGCATCATCTTACGACACACCTGTCAGGAGATATGACGTCATAAACAGTGAGACGCGAGTAAAGGAAATTGCAGGGCGAAATTTGAGAGAGATACGGGTGAGCTATGTATACAATGCAACAGGTTAAGAGCTTCTCCTAGTCCCTTGATCCACTGCACCCAGAATTGCTACATATACAGTTACTATCCGGTAAGAAATACTGTTGAGTTAAGAACCAGTTGCCTCTTAATTGGGGTAGAGATTATAACGTGGAAAGAGAAGATTCTTCAATAAAAAAGGACAAAGAAGAAACGATTAATAACTGTTATAAAGAGAGACTAAAAAAAAAGGAGAGGAAGTATAATAAAAACACGATACATATCTCATTTTGCTGCTCTGCAACAAGTTAAATCTTCTGACAGTAATATAGGTCATACTATCGTGCACACATCAGCCGGATATATCAGAAAGCAAAGCAATTCTAGAGCTACCGTAGTCGATGCATTCATAACGTACACATAATTATAAAAAAGTAATTAAAAAGGTTAATTTATCATTTTAGAAATTATTTCAGTGATCAGCTTTTACTTTCGAATGTTGTGATAAATTTCGACCAGCTTTAAATTGTTGAAAGAGTAACAAATTTGCCAGACTGTTACACATAAAAGAAAAATGCGTATTAAATATGACTGAGAATACTTTAAAGAACAATGCTTTTAACTGAATCTCCTTTTGATTACTTTGTATAATTATCTGTACGTTATACATGCATTACCGACTATGCCTGGTTGATGTATGCATGGCAGCTTAGACTCTTATTATTGTAACATAATTATGACTTGTTGCAGAGTACTAGCATAAGAGGTATATCATTTTTAGATTACATTTCATACGTTTTGTTTTTAAACACTTCTTTATTTTTCTTGTAGATTCTGAAGATGTCAGTTGTATATCTGAAACAGTTAAATCTATTCAAGGGAATTAGATAAAACAACTACGATTGTTATGACTGATCAGTTTAGAATACAGACAGTGGCAGCACAGGACGTGCGGAAAGTGACAACTGATGGAGAGACAGGGCACGTTCAGGATGTCGTGGACCTAAGAAATTTACACAAGAATTAAGAAGAGGTGAGCTACTTAAGAGAGAACAGAAAAACTGTGGCAGAAATAGGAAATGAGCGGTTACCTTACTGTTAATTAAAAATGTCCACTGTGTTTTTAGTACGTTACATGCACGACAAAAGGATATGCTAATGATTATTCTTAGCTACGTATTTCGTATTGTGTGGAGTGCAAATTAGTTTGTTCCAAAGTTGGAGTTCCACAATGGCGAAAGAAATGTAAATGGTCTGACGATGTGTAGGAACGGGATACAAGGTATGTTTTAATGTTCAATTGCACTAATTATTTGTAATGCAAGCGCAGAATTAAAGCCAGGGGTACGGACAAGAGGAAATGATAAGACAGACACTATAAAGCACGTTTGTTTGACCCATTGTGGGAACACTGTTCGTTAGGGTTTGGACCCTACAGAGACAAGGGATAGTCTTAACGTTTCTCCCATAGTAATTCCGGTAGAGCCCAGACCATGCGGTAAATTTGCGTCAACAATTTATCCACTATCAGGGAATGAGACTTGATGTGTAGCTCAACATGCCAGGGCTGACCACAAAGTTCCAACGTCTCCGCAATGAAGCTATGTGGTGCAGTTGATGGCGGGTCCGTCTCTAGGATGTGAGTTCAAGTTGCGGCCACCTTGACCATAAGCGAAGGTAATAGGTTCACATTCTTTCTTATAATCATAAGAATTTTACACTTACTCCTATTATCTACACTGTTCACCCACATTAAGGTCACCTCCTCTCAAAAGCTTAAATATACACATTTTTGACGTGTAAACGTGCAGAAATAGAATCAATGAGGGTCTGGAAGGGATGTGGAGCCATTTCGACTCCAGTGCCGTGGCCACTTGCGATGAGTATCTCGGCTGAGCATCGAGGATCGAGGTGATCCTAAAGATTCTTTGTCGGTCAGGGAAGTATGGTAAACTCATCCTGTCGCTCTTAGAACCAAGCACGTACACTGCGAGCTGTGTGTCCCGTTATATTGTCCTCCTGGTAGAGCCGGCTGGAGTGGCCGAGCGGTTCTAGGCGCTACAGTCTGGAACCGAGCGACCGCTATGGTCGCAGGTTCGAATCCTGCCTCGGGCATGGATGTGTGTGGTGTCCTTAGGTTAGTTAGGTTTAAGTAGTTCTAAGTTCTAGGGGCCTGATGACCTCAGAAGTTAAGTCCCATAGTGCTCAGAGCCATTTGAACCATTTTTTTTCCCTCCTGGTACATGTCAGCATGCCAAGGAAAAAATAAACTGCATGTAGGGGTCGAAAAGGTCCCCAAGACGCTTACTTGTGTTGATGCTACGCACCTGCCGCAAGACAAGATCACCCTGGGGAGGCTAAAAAAACATTTCCCTGCCAATACGGCTCCGTCCTCCGACCTGAACCCTTCCGACGGTGGTTGCAGGGCCGAAACCTTCAACGGCCGTCTGTCCGATGGAGCGTAAAATACGATTCATCTGAAAAGGCAACATGTTGCCACTCAGTCGACGTCCAATGGCGGTATTGGCCTTTGTCATGGATGAACAGCAGTCAGCTTAGGAGCATGAACCAGGCGCCTCGTGTGGAGGTCCACGAGCCTCAACTCCCGCTGAACGCTGACCATGGAGACGATATCGGTAGCCCCTTCGTTGACCTAAGCGGTCCGTTACTCAATAGCTGCACGTCTATTCCTCCGTAAACATCTCCGCATCCATTATTTCCTTTGCACCACAAATATGGTTCAAATGGCTCTGAGTACTATGGGACTTAACATCTGTGGTCATGAGGCCCCTAAAACTTAGAAATACTTAAACCTAACTAACCTACGGACAACACACACATCCATGCCCGAGACAGGATTCGAACCTGCGACCGTAGTGGTCTCACGGTTCCAGAAGCTCCTAGAACCGCTCGGCCGCAGCGGCCGGCGGTGCACCATAGGTGGCTCGGTGTCAGTAGGTAGCGCCACAGACGGTGCACTTTGATCACTAGGACACCTGAACAGTTTACAAAATTAGCCGTTTCGGAAATGCTTCCATCCTTGGCCCAAAAGCCAATGATCATGCTCTTTCGGACGTCTGATAAATATTTCCGTTTCCTCATTATGACAACGACTACACTCTTTGCTGCGTCTCACTGCTAGTGCTGCGTCACCCCCTGCCACCTCGCCCTGTCCGGCCACTCCGTTTCTCGTCATGAAAAACACACCCTCCATTACACGTTCTTTCACGTGCCTTCTGTTACTAGTTATTGCCGTTAACGCCAAACATATGCGGTGCTCACATTAATGTGTCTGGACTGAATATACAGAACAGTCTCGAAGACATCGTAATTACAAATCTTAAATTAAGTGTTCATAATGTACCAACATAATGTGAAGCTTATCGCTTAACAATTTTATACATCATTTATTTCTTTCGGAAAAGTTTTCGTCGCGCGTCCTTTCTCGCTCCTTCCACTTGTCTTATTTCTCTATCATATTCACTTCATTTCTTTACTTTCGTTTATTCTAACCGGAAATAAATTTCCTCAATATCACTGTAAAGCAATACTGTCATTCAGAGAACTATTATTCACAGCTTGCAGTATATTATGAATGAAGTCATATTTCAATCAGTCAATTAAAATCCTCAGTTCTGAGTAGTCAGAAATCGTGAAGTGTTAAAACCTTTTAAATAAATTTGTTATTTTAGGAGACAGGTATTAAATCGTAATCTACCGGACCAACCTCAAACTTCGTCACTCTTATTTGAGCAGTGAAGGATCGAATCTAGTCGTAATCTACGTTAGAAGTAAACGGGAGTGTGGAAGTGAATATTTATATAAGATGTGTTACGAATACTGTGTATAGTAAGTCATACACTTGACCGACGAGAAACCAGCTCAGATTTGTCTTCAACGTTAGTTTATTCGGTCATTGAGTTCTTTAAAGACATGTTGCTCAAGAAAGTTGTTTTTCCAGGTACACTATATGATCAAAAATATCCTGACACCTGGCTGAAAATAACTTACAAGTTCTTGGCGCCCTCCATCGGTAATGCTAGAATTCAATATGGTGTTGGCCCACCCTTAGCTTCCACTATCGCAGCCATGCGTTCGGTCAGGTGCTGGAAAGGTTTCTTGGGGAATGGCAGCCCATTCTCCACGGAGTGCAGCTCTGAGGAGAGGTGTCGATATCAGTCGGTGAGGCCTGGCACGAAGTCGGCGTTCCAAAACATCCCAAAGGTGCTCTATAGGATTTAGATCAGGACTCTGTGCAGGCCAGTCCATTACAGGGATGTTATTGTTGTGTAGCCACTCCGCCACAGGCCGTTCATTATGAACAGGTGCGCGATCGTGTTGAAAGATGCAATCGCCATCATCAAATTGCTCTCCAACATTGATGTAGGCCTGTGCTGTGATAGTACTACGCAAAACAACAAGGGGTGCAAGCACCCTCCATGATAAACTCGACCACACCGTAATACCACCGCCTTCGAATTTTACTGTTGGCACTACACACGCTGGTAGGTGAAGTTCACCGGGCATTCGCCATACCCACATTTTCAATAGTTATGTATAATTTCCTACATTAATTAAATTTTCGATTACTATTGCTTTATCGAATCGACTTTTTCTTTTACTACCCGCGACCACACATACACACACACACACACACACGCACACACGCACACACACACACACACACACACACACACACACACACACACACACACACAGACAGACACAGAGAGAGAGAGAGAGAGAGAGAGAGAGAGAAAGAGAGAGAGAGAGAGAGAAAGAGAGAGAGAGAGAGGGAGACAGACAGAGAGACAGACAGATTAACAGAGGGCAGCGGAGGGAGGGGTGGGGGGGGAGAGCCGAAGTTCACAATAAGATTATGCGTTCACAAGTTTGGCATAACTTTCAACCTACATAACTTTCAACCTACACAAAAAAAAAAAAACAAGTCAGCACGCGGAACACTATTCTGTGAGAGGAACAGAACTAACTACAATAATATTTCTGAACGCAGGTTTACGGAAATAAAGTGCAAAACAACTCAGATTTAGCAAAATAAAAAACTGGACCGCAAGAGGTGAATTAACATGACGTGTATGTGTACCCAGGTTTTTCTCACTTCATCCTCCACTAACATCGGAGAAAGCCATCAACTTAAGAGTATGAAGAGGAATAACCACCGTATGTAAACTGTACTTCCAGTTTGTATAGAGAAACTGTTTTTAATCTATAAATTTTAATCCCCATAAATCTACATATCACTGGATATATGCACTCAATCGTTACAAAATGGCTTTATTCGAAGACATGCCTGCAACTGTCACGTCTTCGAATCAAGCAGTTGTATAGCGATTGAATTCACGATATACAATGATATGTGGCGCTATACAACAAGTTCGTTCATTTGGATAGAAGCGTATGGCGCCTGAAGATCGTATAATGCAATGCCGAAACTGGTTGCCTTCAGAATAAAATTTGAAGTATATGCACGATGGTTAATTTTATTTACATTGACGGTTATTAAAATACAGATGCTGTCGTTACGGCGCAATAATGTTTTTAATTAAACTATAGCTTCATAGCGAAACGTTTCATTTCAAGCAGCCGCTCTGAATTAATCTGTTATTTCGATATTAGAGGTAAGATTAAATTTCAGAAAATCAACTTTAGCTCTGTATCTCAGTTATCTGTAAAATACATTTTCGATTACTTTTTAATTAAACATAACTGATATCTCTTCCTTAATCTTTTGCGAGCATCGGTCATGTTAAGTTGTGTCTTTCCTGTAGCTTGTATTTTATGTTGAATTACTTACTCTTTATTTTCGGAGCATAGTACGAATGACTTCCTTCTCGTTCTAGTGAAGTTGGTTTTCAATCATTTCTGGTTTGTAAATTAGTTCGAATGGACAGTTCGGTGACACGACGATCGTGCACTGTAAGGGTGCTGTAGTCGTCCCGTTTCAACACTTGTAAGTCGAAACTGATGGCTATGGTTTTAACGAAGCACTACTCTCATTACAATTACAGTGTAAAACTAGCTTTTTGCGTTAACGATTTTGTTGCTATTTTCCGCAGTGACGAATAAATGTTGTCTATCCCTTTTGCCTTATTTGATTTTAAGTCCTCCAAAGATCTCTTAAATTCTTATTCTAATATTGGATCCCCTGTCTCTTCTATATTGACACCTGTCTCTTTTTATATTACATTAGACAAATCTTTCCCCTCATAGAGACCTTCAATGTATTCATTCGACTTATCAGTTCTCTCCTCTGCTTTTAACCGTGGCATTACTTTCGAACTCTTTGATGTGTCGGCAGCTGGGCCAACACCTTGTAGTTCGAGATGGCTGAAAATGCACGCTAGACTAACGCAGACGGGCGTGAAGTACTGGAACAGGCTACGTAATTAATGCTATGAAGAAAAGTACGTAGCTGGATTAATACTTATCTTTAATCAATCATTGTGGTACATCGCTCTTGACTATACACAGGAGACTTTAATTACAATCACTGTAAGGCTAATGGCGCCTTGCTAGTTCGTAGCCATTAACTTAGCTGAAGGCTATTCTGTCTCTCGGCTAATGAGAGAGAAAGGCTTCGTACATCTAGTCACTAGCTAGGTCGTCCGTACAACTGGGGCGAGTGCAATATCGTATCACGAGACCTGCCTTGTGGTGGCGCTAGGTCTGCGATCACACAGTGGCGACACGCGGGTCCGACATGTACTACATGGACCGCGGCCGATTTAAACTACCACCTAGCAAGTGTGGTGTCTGGCGGTGACACCACACTCTTCATGCTACCACCCTTACTTTTAATGTTACCGAATTTTGTTTTGACTTTCCTAAATGCAGAATCATTTCTTTTTTGATTTCTTCACATTTTGATGCAGCCATTTCGTCTTAGCTTCCCTGCACTTCATACTCATTTCATTCCTCAGCGACTTGTATTTCGGTATTCCTCAGTTTCACTGAACATTTCTGTACTTCCTTCTTTCATTCATCTACTGATATATTTCTTCTATTACCCTTGGTTTTTCGCAGTTACCTTCTTAGTACCTTGGTTTTTCATTCCAGCTTCCGTGAGTGTCCTTTTTAGAGATGTCCATTCCTCTTCATCTGTACTGCCTTCTGAGGCATTCCTCATTGCTGTATCTATAACCTTAGAGAACTTCAAGCATGTCTCGTCATCCCTTAGCTCTTCCGTATCTCATTTCTATGCGTTTTGCTTGTTCCTGGCTAATCTCTTGGACTTCAGCCAACTCACCATCACTACTATATTGTGACCTGAGTCTATCTCTGCTCCTGGGTACGCCTTACAATCCAGTATCTGACTTCGGAATCTCAGTCTGCCCATGTTGTGATCTAACTGTAGTCTTCCCGTATCTCCCGGTCTTTTCCAAGTATACCTCATCCTCTCGTGATTCTTGAACAGAGTATTTGCTACTACTAGTAGAAATTTATTACAGAACTCAAATGGTCTTTCCCCCCTCTCATTCTTTGTCCCATGCCCCAGTTCTCCTGTAACCTTTCCTTCTACTCCTTCCCCTACAACTGCATTCCAATCCCACATGACTATTAGATTTTCATCTCCATTTATGTACTCTATTACAATTTCAGTACCCTCATATTCTTTCTCTATCTGTTCATCTTCATGTTGCGATGTCAGCATGTATACCTGAATTATCGTTGTCAGTGTTGGTTTGCTGCTGATTCTGATAAGAATTACCCTATCACTGAACTGCACACTGTAACACACTTTATTCACTAGCTTTCTACGAATCCCATTCCCTTTACCATTTTCTGCTGCCGTGATATTACTCTATACTCATCTCACCACAAATCCTTGTCTTCTATCCATTTCATTTCACAGGCCCCTACTATGTCTAAATGGAGCCTTTGCATTTCCCTTTTCAGATTTTCTATCTGCCCTACCACAATCAAGCTGCTGACATTGCACGCTCCGACTCGTAGAACGATATCCTTTCGTTGATTATTAAATCTTTTTCTAATGGTCACCTCCCCCTTGACAGTCCCTTCCCGGAGATTTGAAAGGGTTACTATTGCGGACTCTTTTGCCTATCGACAGATCATCGTGACACTTTCTCAATTACAGGCCATATTTCCTGCTGATACACGATATGTGTCTTCAATGCAGTAGTTTCCACTGCCTTTTGCATCCTCATGCCGTTGATCATTGCTGATTTCTTTGCCTTTGGGGGCAGGTTCCCACCCGAAGGGGGGTCGTTGACAGAATGAGGTTGATTTTTTATACGGGAAGTCTTCGGCGACCAAATACTGATTATTAATCAAAATTTAAGCAGTGGCGGGTTTATAACCCTGGACCGAGTACGTTTCGTTTATTAACGCAAGATGCTACTCCATACCATGGGAACGAATGCACATTCCCTCAAAAAAGATGTTTAAGAAGTCCATCGTAGCTGTTGTGGTCCTGTTCTGAGCTCATTCGTGTGGTCCCTTACTACAGCACACACATGTATAATACGAGCGAGGAATTCCTCCACTGTATATCACCTGCTCTTGTGGACTTCGCTCTTAAGACAAACCCGAAAGCAATAATTTAATAGATTAAGATTGAGTGACCTCGGTGGCCAAGAAATGACTCCACAGGGTAAGTTTCAGTGGGTTACTGCGTCAGTGGTGGTACGTAATGTGCGGGAGCGCCATCATTCATATGACATCATATTGCCAAAGGAGTGTCCTCCAAGATGTCTGTAACACATCTTGAAGGAAACAGAGATACCGTAGTCCATTAAGACGGTTATCTAAAACAAGTGGATGATCAGTTCTTCACTTGATTGTAACTTTAACCTCACTGAACACGCCCACCGACTTACCTTCTCAGCTTGGTTGTTTTCGCATGTGAATCATGGTGAAGAAGGACATGCGACTGATGCCCACGATTTTCAAACAGCTGTATTGCGGTTGCGGTTAAGAAAAGAGCATATGTTCGTTTGAAACATTTTGTTCTGAATCACCAATGCGAGTTTGATAAACACGAAAGGTAGAGTACGCGTGGGGAAATTGGAATCATAAGAATGTGTAATAAAGAACGGACTTAAGCAGGGAGAGGCCCTGTCTCTGCTACTTTTTAATGTAGTCCTAATATATATTGTACGAATTCAGAGGGTGTGGAGTTAAATGGAAATATTAAGATATTAGGGTATGCAGATGATCTAAACATCTGTAACAACAAATGCGAATGCGTTAATCAAGGCTAGTGAAGATGTAGGTCTAAGGATAAGTGAAGACAAAATAAATACCTGGTTACTACTAGAATGCCAACAGCAGTAGATCAGGAAATGTTGAGAGTTGGAGACATGCAGTTTGAAAAAGTGAACACATTTAAGTATCTAGGCATGGACATCACTTCTAGAAATGAGATTGAATCCGAACTGAAGAAGAGATTATGGGTGGGAAATGCGTGCTACTTCTCACTGAATAGATAACTTTCATCACGAATATTGTCTCGGAATTTAAAGATTAGAATATACAAAACTATTATTATACCAGTTATGCTGTATGGGTGTGAAACTTGGGTCTCTCACTGCGCAAAATGAGAAGCCGTTTCGAGTATTTGAAAACAAAACCAGTATTATTAAATCACGTAGGCTGCGATGGGCTCGTCACGTAGCTCGAACGGATGAAGACAGGGCAGCGCGCAGAGTACAGGTAGGGCACTTAAAGAAAAACGTCCTGTGGGGATACCGAGGCGTAGATGGGAGGACAATGTGAAGGCGGATTTGAGGAGCCTAGGTATTGAAAGTGAATGGAAGGAAATAGCCCAAGACAGGGACAGATGGCGAAAATACGTTGCTCCGGTAGTAGACTCTCGACTCCGGTATGACCACTGAGTGTGAGTGTGAATCACCAATACCATCACACTTTAAAAAGTGTACCCTTTCCTCCTAGCTCCATATTGAAGATAAAATGACACCGAAGATAAGGTTGTCAATCGGTTGTTAATGAAGCCAATTCGATGTTAAATTTCCCTAGGTTAGTAAAGATTTTACACGGCACTTAAAGAAAAACGTCCTGTGGGGATACCGAGGCGTAGATGGGAGGACAATGTGAAGGCGGATTTGAGGAGCCTAGGTATTGAAGGTGAATGGAAGGAAATAGCCCAGGACGGGGACAGATGGCGAAAATACGTTGCTCCGGTAATAGACTCTTGACTCCGGTATGACCACTGAGTGTGAGTGTGAATCACCAATACCATCACACTTTAAAAAGTGTACCCTTTCCTCCTAGCTCCATATTGAAGATAAAATGACACCGAAGATAAGGTTGTCAATCGGTTGTTAATGAAGCCAATTCGATGTTAAATTTCCCTAGGTTAGTAAAGATTTTACAAAAAATCAACATTCGTTGAAATAACGGATTGGTGTCCCTATAGTGGTAGTTTCAGGTAACTAGAATTTTGTCCAGTATTTTCTTTGTGTTGGCAAACTAAATTCACAAAACTTATTTATTCAAGCGATTGAATAGTTAAATTACAGCCTTAGTCATGGTTTTTATTGCTGACACTTGTACAGTGCCGTATCTGGAAACCACTAAGAGTACAGTACAGACGATGTTTGCGTTTCAGATTGCTTAGTACTACTACATTGCAATTCCTTATGAAACACCCCTTACAATACTGGGCTACTGTTTTTACAGCAGCCTGTAATCAACTGGGCCAAAAAACTGTAAGAGACGTAGCTGCAATAAATTCCTTACTGCTCCGGTCTACGGAGGAGATAATCGCACACTCCAGTGGGGATTCGCGACGTCGCAGCTCTTCGGCAGAGCTAAAGTTCGCCTCCCTCGGGCCTTGTTGTTAGATTTTCCTACCGCGTTTCAGGAGGTGCTCCTTCAGCGAGGAGCAGTAGCTCTAGATCATTGTTCGCCGCACAGGAGTCCAACACTCTGCTCTTATATTTTATTCAGTGACACAACTTAAAGACTTTTTCGCGTCTGTGGACTTTTCTGGCGAACGCGCCATGAATAAAGAAGCATTGCCGGCCCGCCCTCCACCTTCTTTGGCGGCATCTCTTAACGGCGTGCCAGCCTGCCGTGGTCTCGTATGTATGCATTGCGTCACCTCCCTCCCCGAGTCTCGCCTGCCAAGCCTCACGGCACACTCGTTAGTTACTCTTCTCCAAGATGGTGGTTTACGTTATTTACGCAACTGAAAAAATTAAAAGTACATTCCATGGTTTGCGAAGAATACCGAACTGCAGTAACCAGTAACTGTCATGGTATAAGATCTTTTACTTACTTCAGAAAGATAGAAACAACGGTGATCTATTTATTATATCCGTTCATAATATTAAGTAAGAAGGCTATGCATTTTTATTACAAAACCTTTGCTGATCATCCTGAGCAACAATATATTTATGGCGTAATGTGACATGTTAGCATTCTGGTAAATAATAATTGAATATACATAAATCAGTTTTTTCTACTTACATATTCATATTATACACGTATGAACACACGTTGAAGTATTCCATTTAAATTTTTGTAAATTCACAGAAATTCACGAAGCAGGTGAAGTTGAAGAATTCTGTTATCTAGGTAGCAAAATAACCAATGACGGACGCAGCAAGGAGTACATGAAAAGCAGACTATCATTGGAAAAAAGGGCATTCCTGGCAAAGAGAAGTCTACTAGTATCAGTCATAGGCCTTAATTTGAGGAAGTAATTTCTGAGAACGTACGTATGGAGCACAGCATTGTGTGGTAGTGAAAGATGGACTGTGGGAAAACCGGAATAGAAGAGAATCGAAGCATTTGAGACGTCGTGCTACAGGCGAATGTTGAAAATTATGTGGACTGATAAGGTAAGGAATGAGGAGGTTCTGCAGAATCGGAGACGAAACGAGTATGTGGGAAACACTGGCCAGGAGAAGGGAGAGGACAATAGGACATCTGTTAAGACATCAGGGAATGACTTCCATGATACTAGAAGGAACTGTAGAGGGCAAAACTGTAGAGGACGACAGAAATTGGAATACAAGCAGCAAATAATTGAGGACGCAGTTTGCAAGTGCTACTCTGAGATGAAGAGGTTGACACAGGAGAGGAATTCGTGGCGGGTTGCATCAAACCAGTCAGAAGACTGTGACCTCAAAAAAAAAAAAAAAAAAAAAAAAGAAAGAAAAGGGTTAGACCACACTGTTTCACTTGTATGACAAATTTTTGTCCTGTTCGCCTTTGTTTTCTTTAGTTTTCTCTGACACTATTGAGAACAGGACACATATTCATACGACGTCCTTTGTTCAGAATCACTAATACTGCTACCCATCAAACTATATAGCTTTCTTCCTGAGCCACCCTGTGTTCTCGTTAGAAGATAGCCCGAAACGATGGAAACTAGTTATCTATTTTCCTATATGCGATCTTGGTCAAGAATGATTTCAAAAAAATCAACATTAATTGGCTGTAATAAATAAAAGATAGTTAGTTGCTGCGTTTTGTTGGTAATCATCATTCAAAGACGCTATCTTGAAAATGTGTCCATTCTGCAATTCGTGCAGGTGGGTGCTACATTAATAGCAGAACGATGGTATGCACGTTCTTACTTAATAAAGGGAAGAGCATCAAGCACTCCAACAAGTAATTCTAAATTTAATTTCTCATTAATACTGTAGTATTCTGTCTTTAACCAGGGCATCAAATAGACGCAGGTGCTTCCAACCTGCATCTAGGACTTATGTTTAGGCGATGTTTTGCTTCATGGTATTTCAAAATATCACGTCTCTCCCTAACTTCACATACTCTTGAAATGCCATTTATAGCTACATATGACCAACACATCACGTGGAAAATCTTTTCGTCTCATGACAAAAAAAATTAGTCACAAAGTTTGCAATAAAATATCGAATGTGAAATGGCAAACACAGTACTTACGTGAGGGACCTGAATGGCTAACGGCCAAATTACGGCAGCGACTCCACTTAAGAAAAAGCTGCCACTACCTACGAGATCCCAAACACATCAGTCAGTTCATGCCAGCTGTAAATTACCTGTTTGATTGTTAGTTAACTGGACATGATGCGTATGCAACTACCGAAGTGTTTTATAACGTTCATGACATGCAGCTGTCTGTATGTCCTGTATTATTACTGCTGATTTCGGTTAGTAACTATCATCAGAGTTTACAAGTTCTTGTACTATTTACGTGTCATGTCATGTCACATAAATATGGCAATGCTATTCACAGAATAGCTGCGCATCAAAGGAATAAACAGGTCTTTAGTCAGGACTCGTTGAGTTGCAGATGTGATTTCACATTTGACAATCTACCTTTTTGTTACAGATACCTGTGTGTTCTTTTGATCTGCAGCAGTTCTGATTGGGCTGTGTTAATAACATTACTACTGATGTAACATGGTTCAAATGGCTCTGAGCACTATGGGACTCAACATCTGAGGTCATCAATCCCCTAGAACTTAGAACTACTTAAACCTAACTAACCTAAATACATCACACACAACCATGCCCGAGGCAGGATTCGAACCTGCGACCGTAGCAGTCGCGGGGTTCCGGAATGAAGCGTCTAGAACCGCACGGCCACCACGGCCGGCGATGTAACATGATCTGCTGCCTGAAAAAAGAGTGAAGTCCGCAGAAGACGGAGCTGAATAATTTAACTTCGTGCACATAGACGCCTCTGGGAGGTATTTAAATGATTAAGACTGCAATTCTCTATGACAGGTAGAACACCAACCGAGGTGCATTAGTGTTGTTCGTGTTTAGTCTTGTGACCGAGCCCAGTAGGCTACATAAAAGACGTGTACAGCGTATGATGCGGAACGATCTCATGTGAAACAGCGATATCAGCATCTTCCACGGTTTAGAGGGAGCCTCAATTTGGGTCCCAATTTAGCTGCCGACTCGAATATAGCAGTATTCAGATAAGAGAGGCATTCGGATGTGACAGTGGTCCGGTGGCAACGTGGCATGACAACGTAAGGGGAGACATATTCGGTAAGGTTCCGGTCGATCACATGTGACCCGCACAGTGGGCATCAAGCGTATTTTAACCCCCTCTCATTTGCGCTTGTCATTACAGATCGTGTAATGGACTCCATACAGCATCCTGTTCCATCCCACACCATTGGTAAGATAGTCTCATCAGCAGTTAGATGTACTTCAAGACTCTATATTCATGTATCAAAACTCAAACTAACCTACATTTCTACACATTCTACATTAACAATCTAACATTTTGCATGACGTCTCAATTTACATGAGTAAGATACATAGTAAACCATGCTGAGAATAGACTTGCATTTAATTTATCATGATTACAATTTTAGTGTACTTAGTATGTTCGACTACGCACAATGTTGGTCATATTATGTCTGCACACTTTAACTCGAAGTCCTGTTTCAACACTCTAATGTTAAAAGTGTTGTTGGCAGTATGGTCGATGCTGCGTAAAGCCAAAGTAAATAAATAAATAAAAAAAATCTTCGTGACCTTTCTACAGGAGCACAATTTGTTTATCAAATCTCTAAAAACCAAGGCAAATACGACTTTTGACAACATTAGCCAACAGAAAATAGAAACGAACAGTGTAAGGTATACTAGTTTTTTTAAAAGATATTTTAAAAGATATTTTCTAATGATGAGAGCAAGAGAGGAGTTATACAAAACTAAAAGCACACGTTGGTCGTTACATGAATGCCTCTCATTCTCTCTATCTTCTCGTATTTATGTGACAGTAACAATCAAATGGCATCACTCGTTATGCATGACCAAGTGTAAGGGTATGACAATCATTTTTAATGTCGTGTCACAACATGGCTACGATATAGTTCGTGTAGTTCACATTAGTACAACAAAACATCATATGAATGGCAATTATTGGCTATTCCTCGCGTTATAAAGCTCCGCAATACATATACATTAAAAACAACGACTATTATGGCTTTCCTGGTGAAATAGCCCAATTTACAGCCTCACCAGCTGCAGAGAACGAGGGTTTAAATCGTCAACAAAAGAATCCTAGCGCAACTGTTGCTACTGCGGTGGTTATCAAAATACTCGCTACACACTAGTTGCACCACGTTTTGCGGGCACCGAGCCGATCTGTAATGGGTTTCGCCATAGCAGCGACAACTCGCAGCGGCGGTGGGCGAGCAACGCACGCACTCTGCTTATTAAAATTTACCGCAGTTATTACTGCAAATTAACCGTGCGGGCTGCTCCTTGGCGCTCGGCGGGCAGTTAATCGCCAATATGTCGCGCGACTGCGCGCCGGATCGCATCGCCGCGCCGGGCTAATGCACCCACTAAAGGCGCGCTCGCCGTGGCCGAATTCAATTTTCTGCCGCGCTGGACACTTGGTCGAGGGACGCACGGAGCCAGGAGCTTCCGGCTGACGGGCCAGCAAGCGCGATATACCCGCCTCTTGTCGGGCCGTTCCGTGGCTACATCTTACAGCGAGCAGCAATTAACGGGCAAATATACCATTCTGGGTGCTCCTCTCTTTCACTCCGTTGTGCTCTGTTATTAATAAATTAAGTCAGCTTGTGCCGTGGCTCATAGGCGGGTTAAAATGTACACTACTGGCCATTAAAATTGCTACACCGCGAAGAAATGCAGATGATAAACGGGTATTCATTGGACAAATATATTATACTAGAACTAACATGTGATTATACTTTCACGCAATTTGGGTGCATAGATCCTGAGAAATCATTACCCATAACAACCACCTCTGGCCGTAATAACGGCCTGGGCACTGAGTCAAACAGAGCTTTGATGGCGTGTACAGGTACAGCTGCCCATGCAGCTTCGACACGTAGTGACTGGCATATTGTGACGAGCCAGTTGCTCGGCCACCATTGACCAGACGTTTTCAGTTGGTGAGAGGTCTCGAGAATGTGCTGCCCAGGGCAGCAGTCGAACATTTTCTGTATCCAGAAAGGCCCGTACAGGATCTGCAACATGCGGTCGCTCATTATCCTGCTGAAATGCAGGGTTTCGCAGGGATCGATTGAAGTGTAGAGCCACGGGTCGTAACACATCTGAAATGTAACGTCCACTGTTCAAAGTGCCGTCAATGCGAACAAGAGGTGACCGTGACGTGTAACCAATGGCACCCTCTACCATCACGCCAGGTGATACGCCAGTATGGCGACGACGAATACACGCTTCGAATGTGCGTTCACCGCGACGTAGCCAAACAGGGATGCGACCATCATGACGCTGTAAACAGAACCAGGATTCATCCGAAAAAATGATGTTTTGCCATTCGTACACCCAGGTTCGTCGTTGAGTACACCATCGCAGGCGCTCCTGTCTGCGATGCAGCGTCAAGGGTAACCGCTGGCATGGTCTCCGAGCTGATAGTCCATGCTCCTGCAAACGTCGTCGAACTGTTCGTGCAGATGGTTGTTGTCTTTCAAACGTCCCCATCTGTTGACTCAGGGATCGAGACGTGGCTGCACGATCCGTTACAGCCATGCGGATAAGATGCATGTCATCTCGACTGCTAGTGCTACGAGGCTGTTGGGACCCAGCACGGCGCTCCGTATTACCCTCCTGAGCCCAACGATTCCATATTCTGCTAACAGTTATCGGATCTCGACCAACGCGAGCAGCAATGTCGCGATACGATAAACCGCCATCGAGATAGGCTACAATCCGACATTCATCAAAGTCGGAAACGTGATGGTACGCATTTCTCCTCCTTACACGAGGCATCACAACAACTTTTCATCAGGCAACGCCGGTCAACTGCTGTTTGTGTATGAGAAATCGGTTGGAAACTTTCCTCATGTCAGCACGTTGTCGGTGTCGCCACCGGCGCCGACCTTGTGTGAATGCTCTGAAAAGCTAATCATTTGCATATCACAGCATCTTCTTCCTGTCGGTTAAGTTTCGCGTCTGTAGCACGTCATCTTCGTGGTGTAGTAATTTTAAGGGCCAGTAACGTATTTTGCAGTAATGTACTACAAAATATACCACACTGTGAAAGACTTCGAACATTCTCCAACACATTTAGATAATCCTTTTCGGAAATCTTGGTGTCGTGTTACGTTTACCAAAGAGGTAATAGTTATAATGAATATTCTCTTACCAGCGGCGAAGGCACCCTCTGAGGGCCCCAGTTCATCAATACTCTAAGTGGCACCTGCCCACATTTATTGGGTATTTTAAATATATGACTTCACAGAGAGAACATACGAAGCAGCTCCAGGCGCCTGCAAGTAGGCAGTCACTTGATACCCCTCTGACGCCAGTTGCCTTCCTGTAGACGACTAAGGCTATTTCATAGCTTATCACTGTAAATGCACATTTTTTTAAGTTTTCGATAAATGTTGGCAGGTTCCACCGAGGGTATTGCTGAACTTGGGGTTCTTATAGCGACCATTTCCCATTGTATTTATGAATGTATCAATGTCACACCCAGCCGTGATCACGCCACAGGAGGGTGTGAAGCTGGAGGGTTGGAGAGGCATAAACACGCTTTGCTGCTTCGGAGCGGCAGTGTGTCTGAAATCTTTTCCTCGGCCGCCAATAAGAAAGCCACGTGATTTCAGCACTGGAGGTCTCCTTTCTCACCTCCATTGCACAGGTGTAAACTGATGTGCTGGATGTAGGTAAGAGGACGTGTGATGAATTTTACAGCTTACGACATCCACGGTGACGTTAGGCAGATCTGTAGTGAAATTTATCTGTAGTGAAATTTGGTGCCAATGTGACATCGTTAACCCACCTTACACGTCATATGAACTTCTGCTTTTTTTTTTTTTTTTTTTTTTTTTTTTTTTTTTTTTTTTTTTTGCATTTGTCGACACCGTACTGTAGGGCGACTTCGCAGGGCACCATGCTTTGGGATCGATATAGGCGAAGGCTGTAGGCACCTTCGAGCCAGATTTTAAACTTCTACATCGCAATGGAAGATAACTACAAGATTTCGGATAAAGTAATCGTTTAATTCTGCTGTGCAGTGTAGATGAATTTCGACGGTTTCCAGAACGTGGAAAAGAACTGAAATATGGGTAGGACTCTCCGTCATTTTACAACTTGACTACATTAATAGCACGTCGATAAGTCTCTCATATAGGGTATTCTGAGCTGCACATTGTCGAATCAACAAATGATACTGGCGCTTGCTCTTGCCACCACATACTCTTCAAATGAAGGGACATTATCCAAAGTAGGCTGTATAGTTATCGTTCATTTTTTGTGTGACAAGCAAATTTCGACTTTAAGTAACTTTCCAGGACATATTCATAAGAAATGTGCTATATGCCCTGCGTGTTGTGACATACAAGCGAGAAAAACATTCCATATGCTTTCCATACGTGGAATAATGCGTCAGCATTGCAATCTGAGATCAAAACCATTGTACTACAATTCATCTCACGTGCAAACCACAAGTCTTTAAATATTATATAGCTAACTTGTTTAAAAGTATGACGTTACTGTGTTCTTTATCACAAGTAATGTCGCCAAGCTGCTCTTTATACAAAATGTGATATCTCCAACTGACAAATTTCTAAAATCTGGTGTGTATAAAATACACTGTAGTATAAGAGCCGTATACAAGACAAACAGGAAGGGCATTTATGTCCCACTTTCAGGAACACTTGCTTAACAAAGATTGAGAGAATTCTTGTAAGTCAATTTTTTCAGAACATTTCAAAATCGAGAAACACTCTCTTCCTCCTCCATCCTTGCTTAACATGAAAATTTTACATGTAGCTGACATCTACGAAATGAACCCTTTAGAAAAATTTTAAATACCTAAACATTCCCACCTAAATTCAAAAGATTTGATGGTTGATGAGCTTGCATTACAAATAGCCACTATTTTGATTGCGTAGCATCTTTTATAAAATATGACACTTAACCAACTACCTGTATATATTTGATCAGTGTGCCAAGTTTTTACAATGTGTTCTATTTGAATAAACAGTTTAATGAGCACACATCACGGATTTAGAGTAAACCGAATAAAGATAAAATGTAACTATGAGCAGAAATGAATTTAGGGATGAACTTAACATTAAAACTGGTGAGCACAACGTTGACGAGGTTAAGAAATTCTCCTTCCTTGGAAATAACCTTATCTATGGTGGATGTAGCGAGTGGACATAAAAAGCAGACTAGTGCGAACCAAGTGGGAATTCTGAGTGATGGAAGTCTACTGGGGACAAACTTTGGCCCGGCTGCTCCCGACGGAGTTTCGAGTCCTCCCTCGGGCATGGGTGTGTGTGTTTGCCCTTAGGATAATTTAGGTTACGTTGTGTGTAAGCTTAGGAACTGATGACCTTAGCAGTTAAGTCCCATAAGATTTCACACACATTTGAACAATTTTTTGAAAACTTTGGCCTTAATTTGAGGAAGAAATTTCTGAGACTACGCGCATGAAGCATAATGGTTAAAATGATTCTAAGCACTATGGGACTTAACATCTGAGGTCATCAGTCCCCTAGACTTAGAACTACATAAACCTAACTACCCTAAGGAAAACACACATCCAGGCCCGAGGCAGGTTTCGAACCTGCGACCGTAGCAGCATCGCGGTTACGGACTGAAGCTCCTAGAACCGCTCGGTCACACCGGGCGGCTGAACCAAAATACTCTATTGAAGTAAATGATAGACTGTGGGGAAATGGGATAGAATAGTACCGATACGTTTTAAAAATATTGAATTTTTCTGTAGGAGGAATAAGAAAATCGTGTGCAGTGGAGGTTTCCCATAGAATCAAATGGTTCAAATGGCTCTGAGCACTATGGGACAACATCTGTGGTCATCAGTCCCCTAGAACTCAGAACTACTGAAACCTAACTAACCTAAGGACATCACACACATCCATGCCCGAGGCGGGATTCGAACCTGCGACCGTAGCAGTCGCGCGGTTCCAGACTGAGCGCCTAGAACCGCTAGACCACCGCGGCCGGCTTCCCACAAATCGACGAGATGAGAAACTTGTGGAAAACCTTGGCAAAGATACGGAATAAAATGAAAGAATACGTGTTATGACAACAAGGAGTAACTCCTATGGCGTAACACTGGGTAAATATTACTGAGGTGAAACTCATTCATAGACTTCCGAAAATACGACCTTGGTTCGCTACCAATCCACTTGGAGCACTGCAGATTTATCAGTTCGTCATCTCGCTTTCTTATTGGTTGATTTTAAGTCTTCCATATTTGTTTTCGTTTCGTAGTTATTAGAAGTTGCTTTCTTGTGTATAATGCAGTCTTTACATTATAAATACGTTGCTCATATTCTGATTGCGTTGTGCTCGCACCCGTAATATCGGATAGGGTAAATGATTCCCTATTTCTTTTTGTTCCATATGAAACGAAAGCTGGTTTCATTGCATGGTATTCCGTAGACTCACGTCTGTACCTTACTGCTTACGGATCCGTGCGTGAACTGCTCGATTTAAATGCATTGTGAGTGTATTACTTTACTTTATTTTCGTTGCAAAAAATGGTCAAGTGGCTCTGATCACTATGGGACTTAACTTCTGAGGTCATCATTCCCCTAGAACTTAGAACTACTTACACCTAACTAACCTAAGGACATCACACACATCCATGCCCGAGGCAGGATTCGAACCTACGACCGTAGCGGTCGCACGGTTCCAGACTGTAGCTGCTAGAAACGCTCGGCCACTCCGGCCGGCTTTTCGCTGCAATTAATTTCCGTCCTTTTTCGAATTTAATGGAGAGCTCCATTTTAGCAGCTTGTGGCTATTGGTATTGAGCTTTATGACATTTTGCCATGGAGTGAGTATGTAATTCTGTTTTGAATGGTGTTACTTCTTACCACTGAGTTATATGCATTTCATATTGGCTTGCAGAGTGCGGGTGTAGATGTATAGCCGGCCAGTGTGGCCGAGCGAATCTAGGCGCTTCAGTCTGGAACCGCGCTGCTGCTACGGTCGCAGATTCGAATCCTGCCTCGGGCATGGACGTGTGTGATGTCCTTAGGTTAGTTAGGTTTAAGGAGTTCTAAGTTCTAGGGGACTGTTGACTTCAGCTGTTAAGTCCCATAGTGCTCAGAGCCATTTTTTTTATAGATGTAAAAGGGTATATTCTCTAGTCTTGGTGACTAGAGCATCCTTCCTTGCCAATGCTAAAAATGCGACTGAAGTTACGCAAATGTTTTCACACGTTATTAATAGGTACCACAAACAGTATATTTTAGCATACGTCAATGAAAATTTCGGTGGCCTCAGTTAATTGCGAGAGTACGAAATACGGATGTTCACAAAAGTTATATAGAATTCGAGCAACATACTTACAATGCATTTACATCGAGAAATTGACACACAGATTTGTAAGCAGTAAGAGACGTGAGTCCACAGAATATCATACGAAACAAAAACAAATAAAACATAATGTACCCCAATAAGTATTACCGATACGAACAAAAAGTTAGCGGAACACATGTAACATAGTTACAGTGCGTCAGCTTCCATAGCTGAGTGGTCAGCGCGGCAGAAAACCTTGTGAGGGGCCTGGGTTCGATTCCCGGCTGGGTCGGAGATTTTCTCCGCTCCTGTAGTGGGTGTTGTGTTGCCTTCATCATAATATCATCTTCGTGGATACCCAAGTCGCTGAAGTGGTGTCCACCAAAAAGGACTTGCACCAATCGACGACCAGTCTAACCAACGGGAGGCCCTGGTCACACTACATTTCATGTGATTTACAGTGCAATTCAAAGAGTGCAATGCACAAAAGCAAAACTTAATCGGCGACATGATTTCAGCTTGACAACAGCCAGAAGGTCGACTCTGCAATAGTGGGCTTAACAAATTTTACCAGCAGACTACTAGACTCACCCATGAGGTACAAATGAAAAATATTATTATCTAGCATACGTATTTCTAAAACCAAGAATACAGATAATGGCGTCATAATTTCCCGAAGATCACTACCGGCCCACTCGAAGCGCTACTGTCGGTCCCTGTTTCCGAATTATATCATGAGCCATGCACTTCCATTGCTCTTCTGATATTTTGGTGTTTTGATGAGAATGGTTCAAAAATGGCTCTGAGCGCTATGCGACTTAACTTCTGAGGTCATCAGTCGACTAGAACTTAGAACTAATTAAGCCTAACTGAGGACATCACACACATCCATGTCCGAGGCAGGATTCGAACCTGCGACCGTAGCGGTCGCTCGGTTCTAGACTGCAGCGTCTAGAACCGTATGGCCACTCCAGCCGGCTTTTGATGAGAATATTATCGGGAAAGGCAGAGATATATCCGATCAATGATTTACGACGTCATATGTAAGCGATACTAGGAAATTTGAGAGTGACACATGTGAAGAATTCGTGGCGAGGTACGTCAAATCAGTCAGAAAGCTGATGGCAATAAAAATAGGTCAGTTCTAGAGGTGATGGGGGTGACATTTTGCCCAGTGTGCCTCTCTGTACCTGCAATGTGCGCTTTAGGTGAAAACTGAGACTCAGCGGCGAGTGTGCGACTCTGGTAAGGACAGCAGTAATGGGAGACGACAGGGCGTTAGTTGGCCCGGCTGAACACCGGCAGGGCTAAATCCGTTCCGGACGTCGAGAAATCCGGCGGGTCTGCACCAGAGTGTGGGGCTGTGAGCGAGGGAGAGGGGGTGGAGCAGGATTCAGCGAGGAAGGCGGGCGGACACGGCCTGCTCCGGCACCGAATTACTGTCAGACGGGGGCGGAATATCGAGCAGCAGTGGCAGCGGCCGGGAACACACGGCCCCTCCGATCACTGGGGGCGTTCGTTAACGGGGGCCGGCAGCCCGCGATCTGCCTGCTCCGCACTGCACGTAATGAAGCCCCGGCTCCCAGATATTACGGGCAATCGCTAATGAACAACTCAGGAGCTTCCACGGCAGAAGGAAAGCCTTTTTCTGCTTCTTCTTCCTACCCGCGTACTATTTCTCCTTTTCCTCATTCGGGGGTTGTTCGAGGAAAAAATACTCATTAATCATGATATGGAATTGTTCGTATAACTACGCTAATTACGTCTAACGTAGCTCGTGACTCGATGAAAAAGGTAAGTTGTATTTTACACTGTACAGGCACTCATCTTTAGCCAATGCCGTATACACTGTTTATAAAAATTCGTTTCAGACGCCAAGAAACCTCCGTTCTCAAAGCTGTATTTAATTTACTAAAAGAATTTCGACGTCAGTCAATATTAAGTCTGTCTCTCTTCCTATTTTTACAAATATTTTCTTCAACTGCAAAAATGCAAAAATTTTTCGATACTTTTGGGACTAAATGACTGACTTTTTCTTTCCTTCTCGAAGTGTCAACAAATCGAGTTTCAGTCTAGTCTCAGAACTGATATGTTACGTTGTCTATCCACTGCTGAAGTTGATGTACACTGTGCAGGTGTGTGTGTGTGTGTGTGTGTGTGTGTGTGTGTGTGTGTGTGTGCTTATGAATGAAATGAGTTTACTGCCCAGAAAACAAAATATATAGAAACGGCGTAAGCAATGGCAATAGTGTAAATATAAACGCAAGGAAGACAAATACATTTGTAAACAAATTGCGACTAAAATTTACACTCACAGAATTTTTTCAGGATATACAAATAATTTCGAATAAATAGGCTCTCCAAATATTTCTACATCTCACTCTTACCTGAATGTGGTAATTTACTAAATAATGTAACAGATGTAGTTTGAACGTATTTATAGTTTTAATAAAGACACAGAAATAAACATCGTATAAAATACAATTAGAGTAAAACTAGACAAGTTCTTGTACAAGGTAAAAAGAAATATGTTTATACATGATAATGTCCTAATACTTAAGTTAATAAAAAAATCTTGTCTATGGGTCCTCACTATGACTTTGTAGATCCATCTGACACTTTTCTATAAATATAACAGTTTTCTCTACACAAGAGTGTACCCATACGTTATATGAGAATGAGTATAAACGTAGCTTTGAACTTTCTAATCATAAAAATTCCAAATCATCGTTATTACGTAATTTGCATGTGCCTGTTAGCCTATTATTTTGAAAAATATAGCCAATGTAAAGAGATTAGATTTCTTTTCTCCCTCAGAAAACTATGATTAATAACCACCTGTATAGTGCAGGATATTCGGAGGCTGTAAACTAAATGATTCACATTCAACATCTGATTGATATACACTTGAGACAGATGTAACAGCCATCTGTGATGCTTTTTACGGATGAAATCTGTCATACAGACAATTATCTTCTTGTCAACGCACGGTCAACCGTTGCTGCGATAGCGGATACAAATTTGAAAAAGTCGATATTCTGCTCGCGACAGGCAAACAAAGAGTGATAAAAAGATGATAAAGTTCGTTCAGACAGAGAGTGACGTACTGACATCTAATTACAGCAGCCTGCATTACATACACTAAGTCCGCGTTTTGTGACACGCACTGCGGCACATGGAGTTAGGCGTCAAGGAAGATGCGTTCACATAACCAAAGTCAATATTTTCTAGAATTTCTCGCTGAAAAATGAATTTGGAAAAATCTATAGGCATGTGCATAACTTGATATTTGTAGCTGTGCATAATATAATGCCTGTTTTACAATAGTTCCGCCATGGATGTTTTTAAAAGTTAGTTAATTTAACTCTTTGTACGCCCGCCATGGATGTTTTTAAAAGTTAGTTATTTTAACTCTTTGTACGCACAGCGTTGTGTTTTGTGTCAGCGAACAGACGATTACAACTGGAATGAGAATTTGTAGCCGGTTCCACATCCCTTTTCCCCTAGGCACTCATGATGCAACACATTGACACTGAAACTAACTATTCAGTAAGGGAAAGAAAATAGGAGTACACCGAAGAAGTTAGAAGAATGGCAGCACGTTTTGTATTATCGCGAAAATATGGGAGAGAGTGTCACAGAAATGATACAGGATTTTGGCTGGAAATTATTAAAAGAAAGGCGTTTTCCGTTGCGACGGAATCTTCTCACGAAATTCCAATCACCAACTCTCTCCTCTGAAAGCGAAAATATTTTGTTGACACCGACTGCATAGGACGGAACGATCACCATGATAAAATAAGGGAAATCAGAGCTCGTTCGGAAAGATATATGTGTTCATTCTTTCCGCGCACTGTACAAGATACGAATAATAGAGAATTGTGAAGGTTTTTCTATGAACCCTTTGCCAGGCACTTAAATGTGATTTTCAGAGTATACATGTAAATGTAGATGTGGATTACGAAGCCTGAGATCTCAGTTCTTCTCAATCATGTTCCGTATCTATTGCCTTCTGGATATATTCCCCTGAGCTCTCCACACTTTACCCCTCACCAAAATGATTACATATTACTTTCAGGTTTCTTTTATGTAAGTCAAATGTTTCCATGTTCTCACTTATTCAGTGCAGGTCTGCTTAAATGTAGTAGTGTGCATGTAGCCCAACGCTCTGCTTGTACACCGTTCGGTGTGATGATATCTCACACTTGGTGGCTCCATCAAATGCCGACCATTTCACTTGGATCGCTATCGTATTCTTAGACTGATTAACAAAAAAATACTGGTTATAGGCGCTCATCATACACCAAGACTGAGAGTTATTGATGCCGAGCACCTGGTCGTTACAATCAATCCTTGATGGTTTTAGTTACACGGATAGTAAGCTGTGATCTAATGCTTCTGTGAATGACGTATCTTCAACAGAAATTAATGTCGTTAGTGCTAAATAAGCAAACAGCTCAAACACTTACTTAATATAAGCTCCGTAACACTCTTCGGCACTACTCCGCCATCATAGGGACCCGGAGTATGACGTGACGACACAACCATTGCAGTTTTTGAGCTGTCTTTATAGCCTCCGATGACAGCATTAGGAGATGAAACGTCAGGAACAGATACAGGCATCAGACCGCTGCTTAAAACCCGTAAGAGCGAATTCACCTAGGATATATACACACTGGCCTAAAAGCCCCAACTGCACGATCAATTGTTAGCACGCATCGTGATAACGAAATTGCAGACAAAATATCGTCTAACAATCCCTATAGGAAGTTGGATATTGTCTGTTCGTTCACTATATGTCCACCTCACAACGTTCCGTACAGGGTCCTTAATATCAGTCTGTCTTTCCGAACAGTGGAACCTTCTGTAGCTCAGTTATTCGTACTGTTGAAGTTGTTCTTGTCATGAACGATAAGGATGGTATGAGTAAATTTTGCCTTCCTGTAACTTGCCAGATGTCCTCTTCGTTCAATACGCTGCGTCCTATCTTTTAACTTTCATTATTATTCATTTCATTTGTTTCACATTCCACGGTCTAACTCTCATGGCAAGCTGTTTGGCATCTCTCCCACTAGAGAACTGAGTTATTTTCTGTCAAACAACAGGAGTTCCCAGTTGCGAGTATCAGGTGGATGATTACCAGTATATGTTACAACCAATGGAAACCTCCCAGAAGCAACGCTCGGAGCCGTAGAACAGGAACATTTCTCATTTTATTTCCAGGATAATAAGTCTCAGCAAGAAATACTATGACCTTACATTCCCGAAACTCTTTATGTGAATAACCGTTTAGATTCGATCACTTGCTCGCCTTGTTCTGTGTACCTATTCTGCATCTTACATAATCAATTTTCAGTCTTAAACAATCACATGTGAGCCTGAAACTGTGACTGTAATATCCCGCTGTGCGCTCAGCTGCAGTAATGAGCAACGATTTATGTGATACTGCATTCTGAAACATGATACCTCTGTAGTTCATTTTTATCCCTTTTATCTGTGCCCCCATCCCTATTTCAAGAAGTTTAAGGGTCTGGATGGTAACAGCAATTTCTTTCTAGAAACACCGTTTTCCTTCGTGAAATCTTTCGTAATATGTATTTCTTCCATCTTGCTCGGGATTCTACTATCGAGATGGCAAAATTCAAGAGTCTGAATTCCAAATTCATAAATTGATCTCCGTTTACAGAAGATGTGTATCGGCTACGATCACCGTTACCATACTTTTCTTGTTGTTTACATACGCTTCTCATTTTTATTAAGTACTCGACTCAGTTCCCTTGGACCAATAGCAAGCACTTCCATTTTATTAAGCTCTAAACTAAACTGCTTTACACTTTTCCAGACGGTTGCTAAGACATACTTATCCAATTGCAATACTTTTTCGCAGATAATAATTCAATAACACAAGAGAGTATACAGCAATGCATCGACTAAACTGTCTGTGGAGTACAGAAGAGTAATTAACAACAAAGAAATCGAGCAAATTGGGCTGTGGCACTACTTACGATTATGATAATGATAGGGACTAAAAGCTCAAAAATCTCAACTAATCTGTGGAACATCAAGCTGAACAGTTAACCACAAAGCCGAAAACAATGTGAAAACAGAATTTTATAAAACAATGCCGATACTACTAGTCTTGTATGAAAGAGAATGGTGAGTAAACCCGAAGAAAGATAACAGCATTAGATACAGTAAAGGGCTGCACGATAAGAGATTTAATAAAGAATGAAGATACTCGAAATGAGCTGAATGTACGTGCTATTAATTATGAAATAATTGAATTCAGAGGAAGGTGGAAACATTTGAATACACTAATTGCTGACAGATTATCCAAGCAAACCATGAATTACAACCCGAAAGAAAGGAGAGATACAAGTCAACCAAAGAAAGATGGCCATATAGTTTGTGAAGATGGAACAGGCATATGCTAAATCCTTGTTCGTAAGACGACGACGACGCGTACGACGACGCATATCTTCCACATCTAGTAAGACATTTATTAGAATCATTGCGCCTTCTGTATACAAATGTAATGGGAGTGGTGACAGTAAGCAAGAGAACTGTCATTCTATCTTTGTATTTGATATCACACTGCCCCAAAATGCATTTTATTTCATTCCATACTATCAAAAGCTTCCTACTAGTCTTTGCATTGAATATACGGCCCCATGAATTTTCCTCAATATATCCTATATTTAGCCGTAGTGCTCAAATTTTTTTTCAGGTGCTCCAACATGTAAAACAAACTGGAGCTTCCCTGAAGTACCATTAATTATTTCTTTCACGCTTCAGTAAAATGCTCTTGTGAGTACTTGTGGCACTTTTAATACTATACTGATATCGAGAACTTCCATTATTTTCTTCGGGAGTTTCTTTCCAAAACCTGAGAGAGCTTCTCCAGTCTGATAAATTTCATTCAAGAGATTGCATAATTCTTTCTTTACCCTTCGGCCTCATTCCTGTAAGAGGTCAGATGGTGTATCTAAAATACCTGGATATTACTTCCAAGTTCGTGGAGAGAGTTTTGATATTCAGATAATAAGGAGAGAATCTCCACTATGACCTTTCCCAAACAGTTTTCATTTACAGCTCGGCTTATTTCTTCTGAATATACTCGTATTTTCGAAGTATTGTTCCCGTCTTTAAGCCTTCCTTTACGCTTCCGTTAACCAGTAACGTTTTCCATTCCAAAACACCGGTATCCACGTTTTGTGCTTCGTAAGGTGACTGTTTATTTGTGTACAGCATCTTCGTTACTCTGAAGCACTTGTCAGTATAAAAAGCCGAACACGAACTCCTTCACTGCCCGATACGACACGCTTGGGGGTACGACGGTAGCAATATATATATATATATATATATATATATATATATATATATATATATATATATATATATATATAAGCAATATCGTACTGAATATCCGAGTCAGTTACTCTATGTTTTCCTCGGTAATTCAGTTTGCGATAATCCGCCAATATTCAAAATCCATTACGCAAATATGCGTTGGCAGCCTTCCACTATACTTTGTATAAGGTTTTATATTAATTACAAGTAATGTCTGTCCACCAACACTTTATTTTTAGTGGCTATCATTACAGATAAACTACCCTAAGCATTCCACCTTTGAGAGCTATTCCTCGTAGTTCATAATCGTCCGAACCACCAAACCAGAACAATAAAATTCGTTGTGGCATTACTTATGTCTAACAAAAAAAAAAAAAATACTTCAGTGGCCACCTACAACGATTCAATACATGCTCCACGAGAGACTCGAACTAGTGATTTTGCTAAACAGAAGAGACTTGCGAATAAAATCCACGACCATCATTTTATCGCAGATCGTCATATGGAGAGTGCTTGGACTGAAAATGTTTGTGTTGCTTCATGGTCTTATGAATATCTCCAGATTCTTGAAGAACGTATACCACACCTCCGTTATCCGTATCTCGAAGTACCTGATAAAGATCCTAAACCCTCTTAATTTCACAATACTTCACGGCCCGTCGTATATCTACACTACATACACTATATCTTTTGTATGCTGTTTTGATGCTACTTCGCATCTTCCTAACATACGAAGAAATTGAGACCATTAAATTACGTCTTAGAATTACCTCATCTTATCAAACATAACCTGGCTATCTGTCCCCATTCCAGATAGATGCTGCAGTGCTGTTTCCCAACTCTATACTCAGTCCATTGCCTTGAGATCCCAGACACCAGCTCATTCCTATACCTACATCCCACATCATTTTTCATGTTATATCGTCTCCCATCCCCATTAAAGTCCATATCCATTACCCGCAAAAGAATACCAGGTAGCCTCACAGTCGCTTTAGGACAGAAAATTACTCATACAACTTGCATTCTATCATATGTTTCATCATTGTTTACCATAATCAAATGCAGCTGGTTTGTTTTCGTATAGCCGGCCGCGGTGGCCGTGCATATCTAGGCGCTCCAGTCCGGAGCCGCGCTGTTGCTACGGTCGCAGGTTCGAATCCTGCCTCAGGCATGGGTGTATGTGATGTCCTTAGGTTAGTTAGGTTTAAGTAGTTCTAAGTTCTAGGGGACTGATGACCACAGAAGTTGAGTCCCATAGTGCTCAGAGCCATTTGAACCATTTTTTTGTTTTCGTATCATATTGGTTTCCTGGCCGCTGCCACCCTACACTGAGAAACCAGAACTTTGATCACGGAAGTAGGAAAGGAAACCCCATGATAAAGACCTGAAGATTAGACGATAGTCGATCGACTGCCGTGTCATCCTGTGTCAATCATCATTGGATGCGGTATCGGTGCGCATGCGCTCACTACACCACACTCCCGGACGTTGTTCTCGTTTGGACGTTGGAGCCGCTATTTCTCAGTGACGCAGCTTCTCGGTTATGGAGGCGGACACATTGATCAAGACTCAATAAAAATAAGTGTAAGGGAATTACTGATCCAAAATTCTGTGGGAAGTATCTGTAACTAAACTTTTTCTATTGCTAATACTACGACTGTAAGTTCTTCAACCTATTCAGAGTGGTCCGGGAAACCACATGGTTGAGCACTACCGTTTCACCATACGTTTTTACGGTTTTTTTTTTCCAACGATACCTACGTATTCCTCTTTAGAAGAGGCGAGAGAGGCGCTAGGCACTTCCCGGAATGTTGGGTGCAGTCTAAATCATTAAAAACTACTTAACATTTTCTATAAATAAATGTCTCCAATTCTACTAAACCCAAAATTTAGCATTGCCGAATGCGACTATCTGACCAAAAGTATCCGGACAACTATTAGACGACCTTAGAATGGTGCAAGTCCGCTCTTGGCTTTTATGAAGGCTTTAACTGTACTGGGGACACTTTCAGTTAGGTGTCTCAATGTTTGTAGCGAGATGGTAGCACATTCTTCTTCAAGAGCAGAAACCAGGGAAGGAAGTCATTTTATATGCTGTGATATGAAGCGACCTCGATGTTCTGACTGACCCCAAATGTGTTCAATTAGTTTCAGATTGGGGCTCTGGGCATGTTAGTCTATTTCAAGAATCAATAACTTATCTTGGAACTATTCCATTTGGTTCGTGTTTGCATAGAAAAACAACAATATCAGCAACTGAATCCGCCTTCATGCAAAACACCTTGTCATTTGTTTACTTGTGTACATAGGACAAACAAGCAGAAACTTCCGAACGAGGTACGCAGAGCACATCATAGCTCTGAAGAGTAACAGCACGCTTTCAACTTGTGCAGAACATCTAATGAACAAAAACCATAACCCCACTAATATCGAAAACGATCTACACATTTTGAAAAACAGAAACAATAGATAGCAATAACTAACAGTAGAAGATAATTACCACATACAAAAGGCTGTAGTGGAAGGGAAAATGTAATAAACGAAAACAGAACACTTTACAACAACACACTCTTTACGGCCTGAGAGAACTGACCATGGACACTGAACAGAAAGCACACACAAGCAAAAGAACCACTTCCACATCACACACGGAGACGTAAATCAGGAACAGAAATCGCCGTAAAACCCGCTAAGTTCTCATAGCCTTCTCGCAACATGCGACACACCTCTCGAGACAGACGCGAACAGCAAGATGGCGTAATGTTCTTGATCATAAATAAAGTGCGAAAGTTTTGTTCTTCTGCATACAGAACCCGCTATATGCCTTCCAACAAAAGTGAGTACACGAATAACTAAGTAACAGCCCAGAACACACCAAAAATTGGATTCCTCAACACTACTGCCACTCCAAGTGTATATTGCTGACATACTAAGTTCAGGTTTTAGTATTTTGTTTACTAACAGCGCTCACACAGCTGTAGGTGACATGAAGTTCGCAGAGAAAAAACTGCAACAGAAAATACGTCGCAAACACCGACAATAATTCTCAAAGTCATGCCATAACATACAATAAATGAGGTAGTATAAACGTATCCATAGAAAAATTTATTTCAAAAACCGAACAGTAAACACGTAACAATGTGTTACTATGTTTGTATAACTATGCTATTATCTGCATGTTTTGGATTTAAAAACTTCCACTGACATTGGTGATATTGGTCGCCGAAACTAGTTTAGGAAAAAAAGAAGTAAATAAATAATAAAGTGTTTGCATCAAAGCGGACACAATTACTGATATTTCTACTTCAGGAATGTTATTGCCTCAAAGATACTGCTTTGTGACTGGGTGTATTGTCTTGGTGACACAATCATCGCCACCGAAACTTTCCCCAACCGTACTCAGTCACAACACAGTAAATTGTGTTCATATCTTTCCTCATATAGCATCTTTTTTTTTTTTTTTTTTTTTGGTCATCAGTCTACTGACTGGTTTGATGCGGCCCGCCACAAATTCCTTTCCTGTGCTAACCTCTTCATCTCAGAGTAGCACTTGCAACCTACGTCTTCAATTATTTGCTTGACGTATTCCAATCTCTGTCTTCCTCTACAGTTTTTGCCCTCTACAGCTCCCTCTAGTACCATGGAAGTCATTCCCTCACGTCTTAGCAGATGTCCTATCATCCTGTCCCTTCTCCTTATCAGTGTTTTCCACATATTCCTTTCCTCTCCGATTCTGCGTAGAACCTCCTCATTCCTTACCTTATCAGTCCACCTAATTTTCAACATTCGTCTATAGCACCACATCTCAAATGCTTCAATTCTCTTCTGTTCCTGTTTTCCCACAGTCCGTTTCACTACCATACAATGCTGTACTCCAGACGTACATCCACAGAGATATCTTCCTCAAATTACGGCCGGTATTTGATATTAGTAGACTTCTCTTGGCCAGAAATGCCATTTTTGCCATAGCGAGTCTGCTTTTGATGTCCTCTTTGCTCCGTCCGTCATTGGTTATTTTACTGCCTAGGTAGCAGAATTCCTTAACTTCATTGCATTCGTGACCATCAATCCTGATGTTAAGTTTCTCGCTGTTCTCATTTCTGCTACTTCTCATTACCTTCGTCTTTCTCCGATTTACTCTCAAACCATACTGTGTACTCATTAGACTGTTCATTCCGTTCAGCAGATCATTTAATTCTTCTTCACTTTCACTCAGGATAGCAATGTCATCAGCGAATCGTATGATTGATATCTTTTCACTTTGTATTTTAATTCCACTCCTGAACCTTTCTTTTATTTCCCTCATTGCTTCCTCGATGTACAGATTGAAGAGTAGGGGCGAAAGGCTACAGCCTTGTCTTACACCCTTCTTAATACGAGCACTTCGTTCTTGATCGTCCACTCTTATTATTCCCTCTTGGTTGTTGTACATTTTGTATATGACCCGTCTCTCCGTATAGCTTACCCCTACTTTTTTCAGAATCTCGAACAGCTTGCACCATTTTATATTGTCGAACGCTTTTTCCAGGTCGACAAATCCTATGAAAGTGTCTTGATTTTTCTCTAGCCTTGCTTCCATTATTAGCCGTAACGTCAGAATTGCCTCTCTCGTCCCCTTACTTTTCCTAAAGCCAAACTGATCGTCACCTAGCGCATTCTCAATTTTCTTTTCCATTCTTCTGTATATTATTCTTGTAAGCAGCTTCGATGCATGAGCTGTTAAGCTGATTGTGCGATAATTCTCGCACTTGTCAGCTCTTGCCGTCTTCGGAATTGTGTGGATGATGCTTTTTCGAAAGTCAGATGGTATATCGCCAGACTCATATATTCTACACACCAACGTGAATAGTCGTTTTGTTGCCACTTCCCCCAATGATTTTAGAAATTCTGATGGAATGTTATCTTTCCCTTCTGCCTTATTTGACCGTAAGTCCTCCAAAGCTCTTTTAAATTCCGATTCTAATACTGGATCCCCTATTTCTTCTAAATCGACTCCTGTTTCTTCTTCTATCACATCAGACAAATCTTCACCCTCATAGAGGTTTCCAATGTATTCTTTCCACCTATCTGCTCTCCCCTCTGCATTTAATAGTGGAATTCCCGTTGCACTCTTAATGTTACCACCGTTGCTTTTAATTTCACCAAAGGTTGTTTTGACTTTCCTGTATGCTGTGTCTGTCCTTCCGACAATCATATCTTTTTCGATGTCTTCACATTTTTCCTGCAGCCATTTCGTCTTAGCTTCCCTGCACTTCCTTTTTATTTCATTCCTCAGCGACTTGTATTTCTGTATTACTGATTTTCCCGGAACATGTTTGTACTTCCTCCTTTCATCAATCCACTGAAGTATTTCTTCAGTTACTCATGGTTTCTGTGGTGTCACCGCCAGACACCACACTTGCTAGGTGGTAGCCTTCAAATCGGCCGCGGTCCATTAGTATACGTCGGACCCGCGTGTCGCCACTGTCAGTGATTGCAGACCGAGCGCCACCACACGGCAGGTCTAGAGAGACGTCCTAGCACTCGCCCCAGTTGTACAGCCGACGTTGCTAGGAATGGTTCACTGACAAATACGCCCTCATTTGCCGAGACGATGGTTAGCATTGCCTTCAGCTACGTCATTTGCTACGACCTAGCAAGGCGCCATTACCAGTTAATATTGAGATTGTAAAACATGTACCGTCAAGAGCGATGTACACCAATTATGGATTAAAGTTAAGTATTCCAGCGGCAACGTACCTTATTGGCTATATAAATTACATTGTCCAATTCCAGACCTCACGCCAGTTTGCGTGAGCTTAAACGCGTGCATTTCGGCCTCCTCTAGCAACGCGGTGTTGGCTCTTCTGCCAACACATCAGTTTCTTCGCAGCTACCTTCTTTGTACCTACGTTTTCCTTCCCAACTTCTGTGATGGCCCTTTTTAGAGATGTCCATTCCTCTTCAACTGTACTGCCTACTGCGCTATTCCTTATTGCTGTATCTATTGCGTTAGAGAACTTCAAACGTATCTCGTCATTCCTTAGTACTTCCGTATCCCATTTCTTTGCGTATTGATTTTTCCTGACTAATGTCTTGAACTTCAGCCTACTCTTCATCACTACTATATTGAGATCTGAGTCTATATCTACTCCTGTGTACGCCTTACAATCCAGTATCCGATTTCGGAATCTCTGTCTGACCATGATGTAATCTAATTGAAATCTTCCCGTATCTCCTGGCCTTTTCTTAGTATACCTCCTCCTCTTGTGATTTTTGAACAGGGTATTCGCTATTAGTAACTGAAACTTGTTACAGAACTCAATTAGTCTTCCTCCTCTTTCATTCCTTGTCCCAAGCCCATATTCTCCTGTAATCTTCTCTTCTACTCCTTCCCCTACAACTGCATTCCAGTCGCCCATGACTATTAGATTTTCGTCCCCCTTTACATACTGCATTACCCTTTCAATATCCTCATACACTTTCTCTATCTGTTCATCTTCAGCTTGCGACGTCGGCATGTATACCTGAACTATCGTTGTCGGTGTTGGTCTGCTGTCGCTTCTGATTAGAACCACCCGGTCACTGAACTGTTCACTGTAACACACACTCTGCCCTACCTTTCTATTCATAACGAATCCTACACTTGTTATACCATTTTCTGCTGCTGTTGATATTACCCGATACTCATCTGACCAGAACTCCTTGTCTTCCTTCCACTTCACTTCACTGACCCTTACTATATGTAGATTGAGCCTTTGCATTTCTCTTTTCAGATTTTCTAGTTTCCCTACCACGTTCAAGCTTCTGACATTCCACGCCCAGACTCGTAGAACGTTATCCTTTCGTAGATTATTCAATCTTTTTCTCATGGTAACCTCCCCCTTGGCAGTCCCCTCCCAGAGATCCGAATGGGGGACTATTCCGGAATCTTTTGCCAATGGAGAGATCATCATGACACTTCTTCAATTACAGGCCACATGTCCTGTGGATACACGTTACGTGTCTTTAATGCAGTGGTTTCCATTGCCTTCTGCATCCTCATGTCGTTGATCATTGCTGATTCTTCCGCCTTTAGGGGCAATTTCCCACCCCTAGGACAAGAGACTGCCCTGAACCTCTATCCGCTCCTCCGCCCTCTTTGACAAGGCCGTTGGCAGAATGAGGCTGACTTCTTTTGCCGGAAGTCTTCGGTCGCCAATGCTGACTATTAATCAAAATTTATTCAGTGGAGGGGATCGAACCCAGGGCCGAAGACGTTTTGATTATGAATAAAAGACGCTATCCCTAGACCAATTAGCGTCTTATTAAACGGAATAAGGGGACCACACCCAAACAGCGAAATACATGCCCATACCCTAACGGCACCTCCTCTGTACTTCGCTGTTGGCACTATGAGTATACAAGATGGCATGTGACGTTCGTCAGGCATTCGTCAAATCTAAAAGGTTCCATCGTATTTCCACAGGTTGTAACACTATGTAACACCCCAAATCACTCAATTTCAGCCAAATAATGTCCAGTGGTGTCGCTCTTTACAGGACCTCAAGTGTCGCTTAGAATTAACTACAGAAATTCGTGATTTACGAGGAGGTACTCAACTATTTACCCCACATCTTTTAAGTCTTTGGACTGTTGGTAATACTTTCGAACTGACAAGTGATGTCTTCCGCTGATTTCGCTCAATTTCTTACAACTGCCCCTACTAATGTCCAGCGTCGTCTGCCTGGTGATAGTTTTGCTGTGGTGATTGTATTGCTGTGGTGATTTTTCACGTTTCTCGTCAGAGTCACTTAACCAACAGATGATATGAACAACTTTAGGAGGGTTGAGATGTCCCTGATAAATTTGTTACTCATTTGACGTCCTGTTCCAACTCCACGTTTGAAATCCTCTCCACCTCTTCTTAAACTCTCGGGTGCGCCTCTCATGACACCCAGCTGTTTACTTTGCATTACGTAAGGATGTCAGGACATTTGCTCGAATAGTGTACATATTGTAGAGGACAAGGGGTTATTTTTAGGAAATATGGTGCGAAAGAGTGATTTAGTGTGTTTCAGTGCGCGATGCACCAGCCCCATGGCAGATGGTGGACGAAGGCTGGCCGGCGCGTTATACAGGTGACACAGTTATGCAATGAGCGTCAGTGTGTGTGTATGTGTGCGGCAGCCATCAACAGCCAGAATGCAGCAATAGCGAAATTACACAGGCACAAGCTGCTTGTGGCGCGATTGCATTAGCCAACTCATCGAGAACATTCTAATAAACACGGCGCCTCGTAACCGGTGGATTCAGCAGCGTGTCGGCATCGGTTCGACATATTGGGTGTTCGGTCGCTGTTACCTTGTGGTCATCAGTGACGCTGTCCCCGAGGACCAGCTGGCAGAGGGCGTTGCCCGCTGCTGCACCGGCGACTCCCGGCGTCGTCACGAGCTGCAGCATCTGCAGAAGATGAGCTAAGCCGGGCCTTGTGCTGCTAACCTCCTGCCGCCTGCACAGCCACTGACCGAGCGCGGTCGCGTTCCCCAGGCTGCTCGCATCAGCCCATCTCCACCACGACATGAGCGGTGGGGCAGAGCTACCAGAAAATGTATTGGAAGAACCAACAATAAAGAGGAAGATTGCTAAAAACTGCCACCTTCTTCTACTGAGCAACAACCTACAACCCCGACCACATCACCCGCTCCAGACATCCTATTACAATGTCTTTAGATTGCTTACTTTTCAAGCTGTTCATAAAGAAGTGAGCTGTTTCCTTGGCTGGACATCACTTTCGACACAGTTTAGCATGATCATCTGATGAGATCCATCAGAGACCAACATCATGTTCTCCACCTTCATCTGTGACATGCTTGTATAGCCATTATCTAACTGCTGAACAGGATCATTCCCACATCCTGGTGTGTGGAGTCCCTCGGAAAATTTGGAAATTTGTTCCTGTGTAACCAGACTGCTGAGGTCCTCGGTCCCTAGGCTTACACACTACTTAATCCAACTTAAAGTTGCTTACGTTAAGGACAACACACACCCACACCCATAGCTGAGGGAGGATCCGAAAGTCTGATGGGGGTGGAGTCGAGCGAACTGTGGCAAGGCACCCTAGACTCCGTGACTACCACGCACAGCGAGTCTGTCGGAAATTACCGGGACATGTGCATCCTCTCTCACACGTTCAGCATAAATTCATCTGTAATGTACCTGGCCAACATCAGTGTGCAAGTCCCACGACAGTTCCCATTGTACTGCTTCACAGCTTAAGGCCAACAGTACTTTACCCTCTCTCCGTGCGCAAAAAAACGCCTGTAGTGTTTTAGTGACACTATATCCAATTTCATATTATCTTGTACATGCCACCAAAATTATAAAAGAGTCTTTAGAATCTATTTCATGTTTCTGCACTTCTAAGAGCGTTTTTTGGTAGCATTTATTACTGGCTGTTCTTATATACACCCCACAATATTTTCTCAGCGTCGAGACTGCTTTATTTAAAATTCTATATTTTCAACATAACCTCGGTATATGAATTGAAATGTACATTGTGAACATTTTCTAGCTTTGTTACGCTAACTCGGTGGAAATGTTTGATAAAAAATGTCATTTCTGGTAATTAATGAAAAAAGAAATTGTTGACATTCTTAAAGGCCGTATTTTACATTTATTAAAATTCACCTGCTGCATTTATAACCCTTACATGAGTTCGTTAGTATTATGACATCAGTATTATTGTCCTGAAATATTACCTTTATATACAGGCATTTGACCCACGAATAAGTAGCAAAGCAACCTGATTTCGGCTTATGAAATATTAATTCATAAAGCACTATATGTGTTTATTGCAAAATTATAACCTAGATGTTCAATCATTAGAGTCTTTAAGCGTTTTCTGTTTCAGAGTAAACGAGTGCTAAGCATACTGAATGCCGGAAAATTCGAAAAATGCGATACTTGTGAAAAATAGACTGATGTACTATAAGGCTTCAATTAAATTTGAAGTGAGTAGTTTTGGCAGTAAACTCCATCATAGACTGAAGCGCCACAGAAATTTGTATAGGCATCCGTGTTAAAATATGTAGACAATCAGAATACGGCGCTGCAGCCGACCGGGACCGCCTATATAAAACCACAAGTGTCTGGCGCAGTTGTTAGATCGGTTACTGATGCTGGAATGCAAGTTATCTAAGTGTAACTGACTTTGAACGTGGTATTATAATCGGTGCAAGAGCGATGGGACACTCCATTTTCGAGGTAGGAATAAAGTGGGACTTTTCCGTACGACCATTTCACTAGTGTACCGTGAATATCAGGAATCAGATAGAACATCAAATTCCAACATCGCTGCGGCCGGAGAAAGGTCCTGCAAGAACGGGACCAACGACGACTAAAGAGAATCTTTCAACATGACAGAAGTGCACCCCTTCCGCAAATTATTGCAGTTTTCAATGCTGGACGATCAACACGTGTCAGCTTGCGAACCATTCAACGAAACATCATCGATACAAGGTTTCAGAGCCGAAGGCCCCCTCGTGTACCCTTCATGGCTGCACGACACAAGCTTTAGGCCTCGCCTGGGCCCTTCAGGACCGACATTGGATTGTAGATGATTGGAAGCATGTTGCCTGGTCGGATGGGTTAGGTATCAAATTGTATCGAGCGGAAGGACGAGTACGACGGGTGCGGAGACGGAGACAACCTCATGAAGCCATGGACCCTGCATATCAATAGGGGACTATTCAAGCCGTGTGCAGTTGGTGTGATATGGGACCCCTGATACGTCTAGATACGGCTTTGACAAGTGAAACGTACGTAAGCATCCTGCCTGATCACTTGCATCCATTCATGTCGATTGTGCATTCCGAAATACTCGGGCAGTTCCAGCAGGACAGTGCGACATCCCACACATCTATAATTGCTACAGTGTGGCTCTAGGAACACTCTTCTGGGTATAAACAGTTCCACTGGCCACGAAATTCCCCAGACATGAACATTATTGAGCATAACTGAGATGCCTTGCAACGTGTTGTTCAGAAGTGATCGCCACGCCTTCGTACTCTTGCAGACTTATGCACAGCCTTGCAGTATTCACGGTGCCAATGCCCTCCAGCACTACTTCAGATATTAGTCGAGTCCATGCCACGTCGTATTGGTGCACGTCTCCTTTCATTCCAATAGGTGAAGTTTTGCAAAAAGTGAATCACGGATTAAAACTCAGCAATGTAAATGGAACATATGAACGAATGGGACGAGAGAAAATACAGAGCACCAGAGAGATGGAGGAGGGAGGAGACCAAGTATAGAGTACATAGTACCTCGGCTATAGCCGCTCCGATACCCAACACTGTGACCGCCATTGACGAACACAGACTTCGACGGACGCGACACATTCGAGGATGTGTAAATATCCGATAAACTTTTAAAGGAACGGTTCGGAACTGTAGTTACAAAAATAAGCATATTGATTAAAATAGCAAATGTTGAGTGAGTAACTCATAAACATAGGGATAAAAGCTAAGAACCGATTGTGAGACATTTACAAAAATAGCATTTGGAATTTAAAAATCTTAATAATTCCTATAATTTTAAAGAAAAAATTAAGAAAAGAAAAAATTTGAAAAAGATGTTTCAAAAAGGAGAATAGCCCTAGTAGAGGCACCAAGTAATAGGAAGTAAGGGGGGAGAGGGTGAATGAACCAGGCTATTTAAGCATATATGCCTTAATTCAGTTTGAGAATTGTTTGGTCTGCAGATTTTATTAATGTACGATAGATCTCCAGCTCTCCGAAGATATAAAGAAAGTTACCCTCGCGTTCTGGATGCAGAATTGTGAGAACAGATGTAATAGTGAAACTAAGTGACCGTTTCGCATAAATTTTTACTTAAGAGAGAATTGGAATGCGAACAAGAAATGTATTCCTTAAACACATCTCTTTAAAGGATCTTCCATTTTGGCCCATGTACTGTAATTATAAATCATCACAGGTGATGTAAACACCCGACGATATCTGTGGCTCCAGTTTCGTCCTCTTCCTGAGTTTAAACCTCAGCTATTATTTCTAGGAAGAAAATATGCCTGGACGTCTTTTATAGCCAAGTGTACAGCCATTTTACCTCAAACCGTTCCACAGCACGGAATCCTTTAATAAGAAACGATCCTAGGGCGATTCGATTGCACGGAACGTATATGAAGTATCCCGTTGTCCTTGAGCTGGATCGGTCCTTCTGCTCTTCTCCTTAGTCTTTTTCCAAACGCTCTTGTTGATACATGGAGCATAATAGCGTGGTATTCATTTGAAAATGCTATGAAATGGATGACCCTGTAATCGCGTTCATATGATACTTTAGTTAATGTGGTGTTACGTAATCTATAAAGCACTGACCCGCAAGCTGCGGTTTTGTACTGGAGATAGTGGAATGCTGAGTTGAGAATAACCATATCGGTAAGATATATGAAAAACTCTTCCAGTCACAACTTTTCATGTTTTATTAAGTACACAATGCATTTCGGACCATGAGAATCTATCATCAGGTGTAATTTTGTCTTAATGGCTCAAAAATGGCTCTGAGCACTATGGGACTTAACATCGGACGTCATCAGACCCCTAGAGCTTAGAATTACTTAAACCTAACTAACCTAAGGACATCACACACATCCATGCACGAGGCAGGATTCGAACCTGCCACCGTAGCGGTCGCGCGGTTCCAGACTTGCGCCTAGAACCGCTTGGCCACACCGGCCGGCTAATTTGTCTTAATACATGCTTTATTTATTCTCCTGAATGAGGTGAAATGCATGTTCCTGTCACGAAAAGCTTAGATGTTAGGTTATGAATTTCGTTGGCCAAACGGGGAAAATTCTGTATGTGCGAAATAGTGGAAAATATCAACAATGTGCACTTCCACACAATCCAAGAAAAGCGTTTTCAACGTTTTAGCACCAGTATCTCTATCGTTTTCGTACATATCACTTCATTCAAGAGCCATATTCGCATACACATGTTTGTAAACACTTCACAGATATTTTTGTACATGGCGTGGTCAAAGATGAATTTATTTGTAGTTTTAAAGATATAGTTATTAAACAATTGACATAAGCAGGAAACAATTGACATACGCAGGATATAGCTTTAGAGTAGGTCTTTCAAAATATAGAAATAGCTGTGGCTTGCGAAATCTGTTTGTTCATTTAACATTGGTTTTGTGGAGGTATATCTCCAGTTGTTCTAACAGAATTAGCATCTTATCATTTGATTGATCATGTTGTACTATCAAATTGTTTTCTGGATTGTTGATGACGTGTTTCGTTTCCAACGTATGTTGTGCTATGGCTGATTTTTCGAAGTGGTTGAGCCTGAAAGAATCTACGTGTTCTTAAAAACGGGTTTTCAAATTTTGCCTGTTTCCTCTACATAGTAGGCAGGACAACTGCGGCATGATACTTTGTACACTCCGCTGTAGTTCTATCTTTCCGTATTGGATCTTATGTTATGGACGAGTAAGCTTCCTAACTTATTATTAGTTAAGAACAAAACTCTCACACTTTTTTAAAAATGTTGTTGTGGTTGTGGTCTTCAGTCCTGAGACTGGTTTGATGCAGCTCTCCATGCTACTCTATCCTGTGCAAGCTTCTTCATCTCCCAGTACCTACTGCAACCTACATCCTTCTGAATCTGCTTAGTGTATTGATCTCTTGGTCTCCCTCTACGATTTTTACCCTCCACGCTGCCCTCCAATGTTAAATTTGTGATCCCTTGATGCCTCAAAACATGTCCCACCAACCGATCCCTTCTTCTAGTCAAGTTGTGCCACAAACTTCTCTTCTCCCCAATCCTATTCAATACCTCCTTATTAGTTACGTGATCTACCCACCTTATCTTCAGCATTCTTCTGTAGCACCACGTTTCGAAAGCTTCTATTCTCTTCTTGTCCAAATTAGTTATCGTCCATGTTTCACTTCCATACATGGCTACACTCCATACAAATACTTTCAGAAACGACTTCCTGACACTTAAATCTATATTCGATGTTAACAAATTTCTCTTCTTCAGAAACGATTTCCTTGCCATTGCCAGTCTACATTTTATATCCTCTCTACTTCGACCATCATCAGTTATTTTACTCCCTAAATAGCAAAAATCCTTTACTACTTTAAGTGTCTCATTTCCTAATCTAATTCCCTCAGCATCACCCGATTTAATTTGACTACATTCCATTATCCTCCTTTTGCTTGTGTTGATGATCATCTTATATCCTTTTTTCAAGACACTGTCCATTCCGTTCAACTGCTCTTCCAAGTCCTTTGCTGTCTCTGACAGAATTACAATGTCATCGGCGAACCTCAAAGTTTTTACTTCTTCTCCATGAATTTTAATACCTACTCCGAATTTTTCTTTTGTTTCCTTTACTGCTTGCTCAATATACAGATTGAATAACATCGGGGAGAGGCTACAACCCTGTCTCACTCCTTTCCCAACCACTGCTTCCCTTTCATGCCCCTCGACTCTTATAACTGCCATCTGATTTTTGTACAAATTGTAAATAGCCTTTCGCTCCCTGTATTTTATACCTGCCACCTTCAGAATTTGAAAGAGAGTATTCCAGTTAACATTGTCAAAAGCTTTCTCTAAGTCTACAAATGCTAGAAATGTAGGTTTGCCTTTCCTTAATCTTTCTTCTAAGATAAGTCGTAAGGTTGGTATTGCCTCACGTGTTCCAACATTTCTACGGAATCCAAACTGATTTTCCCCGAGGTCCGTTTCTACCAGTTTTTCCATTCGTCTGTAAAGAATTCGCGTTAGTATTTTGCAGCCGTGACTTATTAAACTGATAGTTCGGTAATTTTCACATCTGTCAACACCTGCTTTCTTTGGGATTGGAATTATTATATTCTTCTTGACGTCTGAGGGTATTTCGCCTGTCTCATACATCTTGCTCACCAGATGGTAAAGTTTTGTCATGACTGGCTCTCCCAAGGCCATCAGTAGTTCTAATGGAATGTTGTCTACTCCCGGGGCCTTGTTTCGACTCAGGTCTTTCAGTGCTCTGTCAAACTCTTCACGCAGTATCTTATCTCCCATTTCGTCTTCATCTACATCCTCTTCCATTTCCATAATATTGTCCTCAAGTACATCGCACTTGTAGAAACCCTCTATATACTCCTTCCACCTTTCTGCTTTCCCTTCTTTGCTTAGAATTGGGTTGCCATCTGAGCTCTTGATATTCATACAAGTGGTTCTCTTCTCTCCAAAGGTCTCTTTAATTTTCCTGTAGGCAGTATCTATCTTACCCCTAGTGAGACAAGCCTCTACATCCTTACATTTGTCCTCTAGCCATCCCTGCTTAGCCATTTTGCACTTCCTGTCGATCTCATTTTTGAGACGTTTGTATTCCTTTTTGCCTGCTTCATTTACTGCATTTTTATATTTTCTACTTTCATCAATTAAATTCAATATTTCTTCTGTTACCCAAGGATTTCTATTAGCCCTCGTCTTTTTACCTACTTGATCGTCTGCTGCCTTCACTACTTCATCTCTCATAGCTACCCATTCTTCTTCTACTGTATTTCTTTCCCCCATTGCTGTCAATTGTTCCCTTATGCTCTCCCTGAAACTCTCTACAACATCTGGTTCTTTCAGTTTATCCAGGTCCCATCTCCTTAGATTTCCACCTTTTTGCAGTTTCTTCAGTTTCAATCTGCAGTTCATAACCAATAGATTGTGGTCAGAATCCACATCTGCCCCTGGAAATGTCTTACAATTTAAAACCTGGTTCCTAAATCTCTGTCTAACCATTATATAATCTATCTGATACCTACTAGTATCTCCAGGATTCTTCCAGGTATACAACCTTCTTTTATGATTCTTGAACCAAGTGTTAGCTATGATTAAGCTATGCTCTGTGCAAAATTCTACAAGGCGGCTTCCTCTTTCATTTCTTCCCCCCAATCCATATTCACCTACTATGTTTCCTTCTCTCCCTTTTCCTACTGACGAATTCCAGTCACCCATGACTATTAAATTTTCGTCTCCCTTCACTACCTGAATAATTTCTTTTATCTCGTCATACATTTCATCTATTTCTTCATCATCTGCAGAGCTAGTTGGCATATAAACTTGTACTACTGTAGTAAGCATGGGCTTTGTGTCTATCTTGGCCACAATAATGCGTTCACTATGCTGTTTGTAGTAGCTAACCCGCACTCCTATTTTTTTATTCATTATTAAACCTACTCCTGCATTACCCCTATTTGATTTTGTATTTATAACCCTGTAATCACCTGACCAAAAGTCTTGTTCCTCCGGCCACCGAACTTCACTAATTCCCACTATATCGAACTTTAACCTATCCATTTCCCTTTTTAAATTTTCTAACCTACCTGCCCGATTAAGGGATCTGACATTCCACGCTCCGATCCGTAGAACGCCAGTTTTCTTTCTCCTGATAACGACGTCCTCCTGAGTAGTCCCCGCCCGGAGATCCGAATGGGGGACTATTTTACCTCCGGAATATTTTACCCAAGAGGACACCATCATCATTTAATCATACAGTAAAGCTGCATGTCCTCGGGAAAAATTACGGCTGTAGTTTCCCCTTGCTTTCAGCCGTTCGCAGTACCAGCACAGCAAGGCCGTTTTGTTTAATGTTACAAGGCCAGATCAGTCAATCATCCAGACTGTTGCCCCTGCAACTACTGAAAAGGCCGCTGCCCCTCTTCAGGAACCACATGTTTGTCTGGCCTCTCAACAGATACCCCTCCGTTGTGGTTGCACCTACGGTACGGCCATCTGTATCGCTGAGGCACGCAAGCCTCCCCACCAACGGCAAGGTCCATGGTTCATGGGGGGCTTTTAAAAATATAGTAATTTTTTGTGATGGACCCAGGTATGAGACACTGGCGAATATTTTCTCATCTTTCACAATGTGGATATTCGTTGTCTTGCTATTGTGTATTTGTCTGTCTAAACTGTCAATTTTTTTGGCTGTGTAGCCATTGCTTATGGCAATGCTCTTTACTGTACACACATCAAAAAAAATTTAGCATCTCCTCGGTTCCTAGAGTTCCGGTACCTGTACAGAAAATTGGAATAGAGATCAACACAAACATCATTTCCGCCTTTTTTATTGCTCGTGAAAACCACACATTGCATGTTGTACCTTCATACAGCGAGGCCTTCAGAGATGGTGATCCAGACTGCTGTACACACCGTTACCTCTAATACCCAGTGGCACGTCCTCTTCCGTTGATACATGCCTGTATTGGTCGTGGCATACAATCCACAAGTTATTCAAGGCACTGTTGGGCCAGATTGTCCATTTCCTCAACGGCGATTCGGTGTAGATCCCTCAAAGTGGTTGGTGGGTCACGTCGTCCATAAACAACCCTTTTCAATCTATCCCTGGCATGTTCGATAGGGTTCATGTCTGAAGAACATGCTGGCCACTCTAGTCGAGCGATTTCGTTATCCTGAAGGAAGTCATTCACAAGATGTGCACGATGGTGGCGCGAATTGTCGTCCAAGAGGACGAATGCCTCACCGACATGCTGCCAGCATGGTTGCACTATCGGTTGGAGGATGGCATTCACGTATTTTACAGCTGTCACGGCGCCTTGCATGGCCACCAGCGGCGTACGTCGGCTACAGATAATGCCACCCCAAAACAGCAGGGAACCTCCATCTGGCTGCATTGGCTGCACAGTTTGTTTAAGGCGTTCAGCCTGATCGGGTTGCCTCCAAACACGTCTCCGACAATTGTCTGGTTGAGGGCACATGCGACACTGATCGGTGAAAAGAACGTGATGCCAATCCTGAGCGGTCCGTTCGCCATGTTGTTGGGCCCATCTGTGGCGCGCTTCATGGTGTCGTGGTTGCAAAGATGGACCTCGCCATGGACGTCGGGAATGAAAATGCGCTTCATGCTGCCTACTGCACACAGTTTGAGTCGTTGCCCGAAGTCCTGTGGCTGCACGAAAAGCATTATTGAACATGGTGGCGTCGCTGTCAGGGTTGCTTCGAGTCATAATCTGTAGGTAGCGGTCATTCACTGCAGTAGTAGACCTTGGGCGGCCTGAGCGAGGCATGTCATCGAAAGTTCCTGTCTCTCTGTATCTCCTCCATGTCCGAACAACATCGCTTTGTTTCACTCCGAGAAGACTGGACACTTCCCTTTTTGAGAGAACTTCTTGGCACAAAGCAACAATGCGAACGCCATCCAACCGCTGTATTAACCGTCTAGGCATGATTTAAATACAGACAATACGAGCAGTGTGTCTCCGTCCTGGTGCTGTGACTGGAACTGATCGGCTGTCGGACCCTCTCCACCTAATAGGCGCTGCTAATGCATGTTTGTGAGTGTGTGAAATCATATGGGACTTAACTGCTAAGGTCATCAGTCCCTAAGCTTACATGCTACTTAACCTAAATTATCCTAAGGACAAGCACACACATCCATGCCCGAGGGAGGACTCGAACCTCCGCCGGGACCAGCCGCACAGTCCATGACTGCAACGCCTTAGACCGCTCGGCTAATCCCGCGCGGCGCTAATGCATGTTTGTTTACATCTTATGGGCGGGTTTAGTGACATCTCAGAACAGTCAAACGGACTGTGTCTGAGACACAACATCCACAGTCAACGTCTATCTTCAGGAGTTCTGGGAACCGGGGAGATGCCAAACTTTTTTTGATGTGTGTATCTCATTCAGAAGGGTGTTTTCTTCTAAATCAAGAGAGTGTACACAGTGTAGCGTGGACCATAACGCAGCATGTTTGTGTGTGGTGGAATGGCATGATGAGTTGTCCTGTGTTATGCTTGTGTATGTGTGTTTTCTGTGTATGCTGAACTTATGTTTTTGTTGATGGTTGGTGATTTTTATATCCAGGAAATCAATGCTTTTGTTTTTCTCATGTTCTATAGTGAATTTTATGTTTTTGTGGAAGAATCTGAATACTGCTAGTAGTTCTTCGATCTCATCTTATGTTCCATCAAATAGCAGCAAGGTATCATCAACATATCTCCAGTAATATATTATTTTACTTTTAAGTCTATAGTTTTCTTACCTTAACAAATAGAACCGTAATGCCTACAGGAAGCGTCCAAGCAAAGAAACATCGTGCTGTCAAACCCTTGACTAGCGGAAGAGTACATTTGCGTTCATCCGAATTTTCAAGCCAACTCAAACTTTTAATGCATCCTGTTACCTGACTGATCAGCAGGGCTTCGCCTTAAAGTACACCGTGCGCAAATGCTTTTCATAAACAGCAGAAAATGTGACTTCCTTCCCATAGAGAGTCTTTGCAACAAGTTCGTATAGTGATGTACAATACGAAAACTGTTTTTAACAGATGTCTTTCAGTACTAATGAAATATACTTATCTTCCAAGTATAAAAATTATTTACCTTCCAACATTGTAGATAACTAAGTAATGCTGTGGTCTACCCGAAGATTGATTTGACCACCACAGTGTTTTACCGGTCATGATTCTGATAGAGGTGTTATTCTATAGCCTATCTCCGACCTCTGAACCAACCTATGAGCCAGTGACAGAGGGACACACAGCTTAGCACAGGTCCATAACGACGGTGCAACTTGGTATTTTTCACGTCAACAAACACTGCCAGTGGTAAAAAAAATGAACAGTGAGAGATATAGTGTGAAAACTGTCTGGCAATCGAACTCCCAACCATTACTATCTTTTTGTATTACCGAACTATTAATCGGCTCAGATCAATAAGTTTACTGTATCGTTTGTTAAATTTAGTCCTTGGGACACGATACGTCTACAGATTCACCGAATCAGTTGTGCAACATCTGAAAATATTCCAATTGAGAACCTTCTCTCGTAAAATTATGCGGTCACGTATGGAGCCGAAGTACTCGTAGCATACAAAGTTTGTTTACGGCTGAACTGTCCCAATTTTAAGGCTAAAGCATTATGTCACGAGAAGTTTTGTCCGTTAGTGGAAACTAATTTGTTTACAATATTTTCGGTTGTATTTCTCGCGTTGGAGCACGGGACTAAAAGCCACTTTGCTCATCACGGACATGGTCCCCGAAAACTGCCAGGAGCAGTGCTGTCGTGACCTAGTTGCGAGTGCTTTCGCAGAGCCGCGCGCCGCTGCGGTTGGCTGCACTGTAGCCACAGTGGTGTGTTACTCCGCGTCTTGCGCCGTCCGGCGCGGCATTATCTCTGGCGGCTTCCTGTATGCTAATGCGGGGATGTTGGCCGTAATGAGCGGCCGCCCCCGCCAGCCGCTGCTACCCTCTGTGACTGTGACGTCACAACAGCGCCCGCCGCTGAAACAGAGCGCTCGCTAACACGGAGGGCGCTGCGAACCGGCTTTCGTTCCATTAACCGCCGCGGCGGCTGGGGCGGTCGTGTTTGTTCCTGCCATATAACACCGACATAGATAACTCCACTCCCTTATGTGGAACAGGCAGCATCTAGATATATCACGTCAACTAAAGATATTGGCTTATCTTTCACTACAGAGGCGCGAGGTTCCAAGCCCTACTAAGTGAACCCGCAGCTCGTGGTCGTGTGGTAGCGTTCTCGCTTCGGGTTCCTGGGTTCGATTCCCGGCGGGGTTAGGGATTTTCTCTGCCTCGTGATGACTGGGTGTTGTGTCATGTCCTTAGGTTAGTTTGGTTTAAGTAGTTCTCAGTTCTAGTGGACTGATGACCATAGATGTTCAGTCCCATAGTGTTCAGAGCCATTTCAATTTTTGTACTAAGTGATTTAATTGCCTCGATGATGTGTATTCGTTACGAACGCATTTTTTTCACATAAAAGACGGCCCCAGACCCAAAAGATGAATATTTCACAAGATGAAAAAAAGGATGTGTACAGTAATAGTACCGCCAGCCGGTGTGGCAGGTTCGAATCCTGCCTCGGGCATGGATGTGTGTGACGTCCTTAGGTTAGTTAGGCTTAACTAGTTCAAAGTCAAGTTGACTGATGACCTCAGATGTGACGTCCCATAGTGCTTAGAGCCATTTGAACCATTTGAAGTAATAGTACCCTTTATTTCAAATGGTTCTTCACACAAATTAAAAAAAAAATTTTGCCTATATTAAATGGCTTTTATTTCATTTCTTACAGCGTGTGGTGTGCGTACTGTAAGACCTTCGGTACACACACCGTCAGATTATTTGACTCGTCGCTCTAACAAAGTAGGCGAGTGTCACCAATATATCTCGTGGTTTTATCGTGGCGTGCTTATCTTCTGCCGTTTGGTCAGACGATAGAAATGCCACTTGCACGCTTAGAGTAGCAGGTTTACAGTGACCAACTTTACCAGAACTTGATTAATTTTCACACACATTTATTAAAATAATAACATTCATAAACCTTAATTTGATTCTGGATGCTATTTACAATTGATAGTCTGAAGTTCCTTTGGTCTTGGTACGTTAATCTTATTCTCACATATCTGTGATACTTGACAAAGTGTCTATACATTTCTCTTCATGGCTGTTTACAGGAATATGGTAATCATACTAGGTGCAGACTGAAACATGACTATAGACCGGTACAGACTATTGCAGACTGGTACAGACTGGTACAAACAAATGCAGACTAATGCAGACTGAGTAATGGGAGGTCTGTACACTCGTTATAATACCTCGCGCGTTCAGGTATCTGCGCGAGTGTGATCCGCAATGAGAAAATGTTCTACGTTAGCAGCAATCTCATTGGCTGCGTGATATATTAATACACGGATCTGCGGAAGCAGAATTTGGTCCATCTCTAAGACAGCGCCATCTCGTAGTGCGAAGACGGACGAGCGCTGCGCCTGCGCTGTTGTGTAAAGCATGGCGCGCTCTATTGGGAAAGTTGTCTACGCGCTGACTACGCGGAACTATGTACCCAACACAGCGGTATGATTTTATATCTTGAAGATACAAATTTGCAACAGATCGTAAAACGTTTCCTACAGGTCATGGCACGTATATAGCAACCCACAAGTTTTCGGGAATCCAGAATAAATTGATAACAGCTCACAATGAATTTTTAGGAACTGTATGTACCTCTTTGCACCCTTGCATGATCAAAGGAGTAGCAGCTTTATTTCACCTGCTGAATTTGTGCAGTGCTTTGTGACGGCAATGGTGTAACCCATTAGTTCATTTTTCTCGTCTACCTCTCTTCTGAACATCTACATTGTAAATGTGTCTTGTCTGATCTTTTGGGCATACCTGAAAGTACAGACACTATTCTTGAACAACAGCCACTATGAACTAAGACACAAAGGGAATACATTCATTGGCTGTAGGTGTGTATTCATTGAAATCATTGGAGAGAGTTGAAAATTTGTGACAGACTGGGTTTCAAACCCAGGTCTCCAGCTTACAAGATAGCTCCGCAGATCATTGCGCCATCCGGGAACAGCGGAGATAACACCTGCACGGACTATCCTAGCTTGCCTTCTGTCAACGCAAATTCTTAACCTTTCCTCACACTAATGATGTAGTGGCCTTCCGGCTGTCATTACTCGTGGCATTTCGCCGATTCCCATAAGAGTTCGTGCATGGTGTGCATCCGCTAGAGGTGATCATTGTTTATCATCGCCTAGCTATACAGGTGGTATGTTCTTGAGGAATTCGTTTTGAAACATTAGTAACTGTCTTAAAGCAAGATAGAAAATCATGGTTTCAAACAATAGCTTGCTGAAGGCTACATATTATACCACAATGTGCCAGAGTTACCCAGTAGAACAATTAAGTAGCCGCACAAACTTCAAAACAAAAATGTGAAATAGCAGAGGTTAATGTTTTTGTTTTTCGTTGTTCATGTGCCAAAACTGAAGACGGCCTAATTCATCTCGATCAGATCCTAAAAGGTAGATAAACCTAGTCCAAACTGGTTTTTTATTAAATAATAAAAATTATTACTAACCTCTCTTGTAACTGTCACCTTTCTCTTATTTTACGTCTACTCACATTGAAAGAGAGGTGCAGCTCATTACACTTATTGGAAATGTTATAAAAGACTTGAAGTGCGGTGTCACCGCCAGACACCACACTTGCTAGGTGGTAGCCTTTAAATCGGCCTCGGTCCGTTAGTATACGTCGGACCCGCGTGTCGCCACTATCAGTGATTGCAGACCGAGCGCCGCCACACGGCAGGTCTAGTCTAGAGACTCCCTAGCACTCGCCCCAGTTGAACAGCCGACTTTGCTAGCGATGGTTCACTGACTACAGACACTCTCATTTGCAGAGACGACAGTTTAGCATAGCCTTCAGCTACGTCATTTGCTACGACCTAGCAAGGCGCCATATTCAGTTACTATATCTTCTGAACAGATAATATTATGACTCATGTACCGTCAAGAACGACGATCATCATTAATGGATTAAAGTTAAGTATCAAACTACTTACGTCCGCTTTCTGAATTCTAATTCCTTGTCATGCTCCAGACCTCACGTCAGTATAGTTCTTCCCTCCTCACGCCAGCCTGCGAGAGCTAAAACGCGTGCATTTCGCCCTCCTATAGTAACACGGTATTGGCTCTTCTGCCAACACAACATGAAGCGTTTCCTTTGAGATCATCCAACATCGATACTTTCGTACGGACAACAGAGGCGCCAGCGAAGAACCGTAGTTTAAATGGTTCAAATGGCTCTAAGCACTATGAGACTTAACATCTGAGGTCATCAGTCCCCTAGAACTTAGAACTACTTGAACCTAACTAACTAAATGACATCACACACATCCACGCCCGAAGCAGGATTCGAAGCTGCGACCGTAACGGTCGCGCGGCTCCAGACTGAAACGCCTAGAACCGCTAGGTCACAACGGCCGGCTGAATAATCGGAGTGCTGGACTACTCTGCGTAATCAATCGTTACCTAAAGGTTACTTAACAAACTGCAGAAATTATTTTGTTTATCGAAGTAAGACGATGCATCACGGCGAAGAAGTCCATCACTGGTTTATTTTCTTGCCGAAAGAATCCAGATACGAACTCCCTTCCTCATATCTCTCAGATTTGTTTGCGCTATATGTTTTCTTACCAAACAGGGCGGAGAATCAGTTCTGAAATCAGTAGACAGGAAAATCACGTTTTATTCTCACGCATGAGACTAGTGAGTAGAGTGTACAATGCGCAGGGCATGGTCCAATCTCTTAGCAGCTCCGTCGAGACCTTTCTGTGCCGTGAGGGAGCGATATTTCAGAACGGTCTCAGATAAAGGGTTTATGAGCCGCGGTACGCCCTGTAACTCAACCCGCGAGAAAAACGACCCTCTCTGGATCCGACTGGCTGCCCCATTCGTTGCTATTACGGCTTCCGAAAGAATGTTTTAACGAGTACCCGCCAAGAAACTTGGAGGAGGATAAGATTCTCTGTCTCGAATGCCACACAGAGTAATGGCCGTGGAACTCGCATTGTCCATTACAAGAGGGATAAAAGTGGGATACAGAACAGTCTTTCCTATTTACTTTCGAGTCATTCGGTTCCCAACAGTTTGCCCTGCGCAAAAGCTAAATAAGCGAATTTTTCGAGTGTCTTAATACATCACATAAATACAAAGTTGTGATATAAATAACAGCACTACATTTATGTCACTACTTCTGCAATGTTTCAACGCTGCTACAACCACCGATGAATGTTGTTGTTTATTTCGCAAGACCACATTTCGTTAACTTTTTTTTCGTGCAACGGCAGTCATTTCTGCAACATTACAGAGAAACCGCAGGGAAATGATAGAGAATAATTACTCGAATGTATTTCATTAGAAAAGTAATGACGATACAACTTTTCGTTGTTCATCCGACATCCACTACTACATAAATACCTTTCTGAACTGCTAAGCGCTATTTTGGTCCTGAATGAAGTTTAGAGTATTCGCGCTCATCAGGTTATACAACGGACAAGCTGCATACTTTCTTTTACAGCCAGGCGGTGCTTAAGTACGTCCTTAGCTGTATCGGTTACCCTTGGATACTCATTTTAAATAGCCCGTGTCAACTACGGGCATGACCCTCGCATGTTTTATGACACCCGATATATTAAGACACAGATTTACGAAAATATTCAACGTCGTGGTATAGCGAAACTAACTTCAGTCCAATGAGTTACAGACGAAGATGTATTTCCGTAAAAGTTGACAGGTATCGTGTCTACTTTTTAATGTCATCAATAAATCGTTCAAGCCGTCACTTCCGAAGTTTCTTATACCGCAGAATCCCGAAAAAATTTTCCGGCCGCTGTGGTCGAGCGGTTCTAGACGCTTCAGTCCGGAACCACGCGGCTGCTGCGGTCGCAGGTTCGAATCCTGCCTCGGGTATGGCTGTGTCTGATGTCCTTGGGTTAGTTAGGTTTACGTAGTTCTACGTCTAGGGGACTGATGACCTCAGTCCCATAGTGCTTAGAACCATTTGAACCATTTGAACCAGAAGTTTTCTCAGTCAATCTGGCATACATTCGTTTGCCAACATCCAAATCGCTTGTGACAGCTGAAACTCATGGGACGTCTCTTCAGCAATCGACACTGATTCGCAAGTAGATTAAATTGAGTCATTTCGCATGTCTTGTAATATAATAGGCTTGTGTAAATCTTATGAATTCGAATAGAGCGACGCCACTGTATTCCTACTGGTAAGCAGTATCTTTTTCTGAATTATGACCTAGCTGTAAAGCTGAGAGACTCTGCCATCACGACTATGAAACTTACTTATTACAATTTTAAAGTACTTCTTTTTATATCAAGGGAGGCTGTCAAAAGCTCACAAAAAATTCTGAAATATTAGTACACAAATTTTAAGTTTGATACCGCACAATTACATTACATTCTCTATACTGCATACAAAATATTTTTCTTTAAGTATGTAAAGTACGCAGCATATCCTGGAAATGCTACAAAATAATGCATGAAAAGTGTATGACTAGGGGGGAAGGTAAAGGCCAGCGCAGGGGCTGTGGTATGGAAGGCGAACCCAACGGTAACGCTACATTTTAATAGAAAATTTATTTACGTGTTGGCAAAGTTAATTTGATGTATCAGCTTTAATTAGTTGCATGCATTTATGATAATGAAATCTTAAGAAACATTTTTTTAGATCTCACTCAGCTTGAACAATCACAGATTAAAATAATAATTGTAAAATAGGTACAAATAATGACCTCCTCAAAGATGATAAGAATTTTAAAAGAACTGCATCACAATAGGTTCACTAAATCCCACTAAGATCAGAAAAATTTGATTTTAAGTAAGATATTTGCTTTACATATTGAGCAGTTATTAAGGCAATCACCGTCTTGAACTACTAGCAACTCCCTGAATTTGTGCCAAAACTAACAAATAGGCCAACAAACACTGACGTTAAGAAAATTAATGTTTAAATTTATGACCTCAAGAATATCAAAGCGAATAACACTGTTAGTCACTTCATTTCAGAACAATTATTTATCAAAAGACACAACAGGCTAAAATCGTAAAACCAACATTCAGTAACTGGCTAGTAATGATTTTCAGAGATTAAAATATGATTAAAGGAATTTCGTGCCCTCACACAGAATATAAGATAATACTGCTAGCCAAATACTTAAATGCAATTCAGTTGCCAAGAGGCACGTCAATTAAGCGAAGCATTTTAATGGAAACCTTTAAACATAATGCCTTTAGCACAACTGTTTTGTACGTGGCTTAGTCGATAAACCAACGCCAGAGTGCCAATCCGTTCTCCTCTGTCACAGCAATATTACAAATACGACTACTGCAATGGGCAACATACTTCCTCCGTGAAATGATCGGCCCATACCATTTGGACCGCCACAAACACCTTGAACTGATTACCGAAAAACATGGTGAGGAAGGTGACCAATTACAGGAACAGAGGCGTAGTGCGCTAAAACAGACTACGTTCATAACATTAATAAGGAGCAATAGCTGGCCGCACCGAAAGCTTATATTGCTTAAAGGTGCCGTTGACACATGAACATTGACATAAGGTTAAATTCCATTATCTGACGGGAATGGAACCTGAATGTACCAAGGTACTACCAGTCTGGACTAATAAGGTTCAGTTTATGTAATTAGAGCAAGAACTACACGGCAAGGGAGCGTTTACAGTTATGAACCTTAACTAACTAGCCCAAGTAATTCAGATGACCAAGCTATGCCACAATGTCACATATAAAAGTATGCTTGAGACCACAACACTTGTGACACCCTTAATCATCGTAAGCAATTCCAAGCATCAAGCTCGATTCGTCCGAAGGGCAGCAGGACTTACCGTTTTCAGGCACCACAATCGGTCCCATCAGGCAGTGTAAACAGTGGCAGCAATAGAAAGAAGGCAGCCACTTCACAGCTCCACGGACCACGTGAGGAAAGACAATGGCAGCCGACCAACGCAGCAGCAGCCTACTGAATACAACCCCAAGCCCTCGCGGCTAGTTTCTCTACTCGCCCTCTCGAAATTCTCGCAGATATCTTCTTCCAGAATGAATGCGGCCGCTCGCACTGAGCGCCATGTCTCAATGCATATCTAATATTGAGAAACAAGGTGTTAAAAAAGTATTCCTTATTCGGAGAGGTGATAGTATGGATGATAGTATGGACCAACACAAGACAAAGATGAGTAGTAATCTTTGGCTCTAAAATAGACATATTAAGATCTATGATGTATGAGTTTGTGCGATACTGTGAAACACACCTCTTATTTGGAAAGCTGTTATTACGAACGACTTCAAGAATACAGTAAACAAATGAAGACATATTCCTCTGTTATGGATAAGGAATGCAGTAGGCATCTGTTATTGTTGTTACCCTGAACTCGCAGTTCGGTAAGTGCAGCCCATGCATTAGGTCTTATGAAGTCAGTCTCCGAAATAATTTTAGACTTTAGCTTTGTCTTTGCACGTAGCAGCATAATGGAAGTCCATTGTTACGCACGGGAAATGGGTCTCGCAAATAGAAGCAACCATCCAGTATACCGACAGATATCCAGAACGCAGGGTACCATCTCCAATGCTATTTAGCCGTCTTTTCCGGCGTCTGTCAGAACCTGGCTGCGTAGCTTCAACAACGGCGGACTGCGATGGAATTCCATTTATACAGGACGTAATTACAAAACCGACAATTTTTGTGGAGGAATGAGTACTATAACAAGTGGAAGAAGATCCTGGAACTGGGGTACGTAGAACTTCATCATCCGTCGCAGATGGTCGTTCTGTAGCCTGGACGGTCCTGCGTGACTGTTTTCTGTAATGAAATCATGTAACCGTCCCTTCGGCCACAAGACTAGCGTGCCAAAATGCTGTTCTGCCGATGGCTACTGCAAAGGTGTAATGGATTCTATTTTTCAAAACAATGATAATGTTCGCAGACTAGGCTGGTTTCGCGTGAGATGGGTTGTCAACTTGCTTGACCAACATTTCTGGACCGGTACTGTTCCAGACGCAGTTGAAGAAGCAAGACATCAGAGCCGATATTCATTTAATCTAAGGGCAGGAAGTGTCGCTGATGGACTAATAGTACCTTACATACTCCCAAACTGCTGCAAGGTTCGTCCGTTCCCATCAAACAATTTGCTCGTCCTGCTACAGGAGGTACTATTCCAGTAATTACTGGAGATGTAGTTCCTTCATGACAAAGTACCAGACCCGTTTCTCCAAAATGTCCGAGAACACTTAAAACTGACACTTAATGGACCATGAATTGGTCGGAGTAGTGAAGTACGGTGGCTAGTTCATCTCATCTTGTTCCCTTCTTATGGATCTTTACTTGTGGGAACACAAGTCCCACTAATATACAAATACTAGAGGAACGCTTCATCAATGCCTGCCAGTGCATCCGTGTCCAGCCTTGAGATACTGAAAGAGTACTTGATTTCCCACGACGTTGGGTGGAACATACCTCACTATACTATGAATGGACACATATGTGCAGGTAGTACGTAATAGCAAGCAGATTAAATTACAAGCTCTGCTGTTTCACAGTAACATAACTGTGCGTTCTTATTTGTTTAATCATTTGTCTATTGAATTCTCTCTGCCCTTTCTAGTAACAAACAGCTTGCAGTAGAAGTGATGAGTTTCACATTAGCGAACGTGAATTTCTCATAGCTATTAAGGTAGGATAAGCCCATTTTATTTTTTATTACTTTATACCGAATCACCATGTTTCAAAATATGAAATATCACTGTGTTTAATATAATAATGGCTGCCAAATTCGTTTATTTTGAACTTCTGTTTTGAATAAACAGATAAAAGCAAAATGCAAAACTTCCTATCTGTATTCCCTAAATTTTGAGTCGCTAAAAGTATGTCGAAATTGATAATGTTGGCCTGACTACCTGTCCAAATATTAGAAAATTCAGTACTTTCAAACTTTACTGATTGCTCTATGAGATAATGGCAACGAAATAAGTTGTATCACACACAATGTGAAAGGTCCCCTCAGCTCGTGTTCTAGTGTAGCAATGTGTGCTTGGCCAGGGATCTGGTACTCCACTGAAAAAAAAGAAAACAGAATGAAGATTTCATCAACAGGAATTGAAAGAGGTCACACAACATCCGCAAAGAACCACTGACGACATAACAACGAAGGAAACGTCGAAACAAATAAGATAAAAAAGTGGTTAACGTCGTTGCCACTAGATCATATGAGTCTGACTTCGATTTTTGACCAGGCGGGAGATTTTATCCGCTCGGGGAATGGAGGTTGTGTTGTCCTCATCATCATTTCATTATTTATGCGCAACTCGCCAAATTGCGTCAAATAAAAACATTTACGGTTGAACACCCAGGTGGGGTCTCGCGGCCAAATATGCCACACGATAATTTCATGTTTTTTCAATAGAGGATTGCACATTTCCTCAGGTTTGGTTTCGATACGCGTGTGTAAAGACGTACAGTGCGGGGAAAGCCCTATGCAATTCGGTGTGTGTGTGTGTGGGGGGGGGGGGGGAGGCGGGGGGAGGGGCAATGCTCCTGCGGTGACGTCACATGTGCAATAACAATTGGGTACATGTACTTCGAAATTGTGTGTACAGTTACTTCGTAAAACATTTGCTTCCCATTCTGATACTCATAGTGAAATATAGACGTACAGTATATGTCCGAAAAATGGAAAACTGAATGTCTTCAGACGTACATGAAGTGGAGGTACACCTAGAAAAATAATATAGCAATCTTGAGATGATCACAGATAGTATTATCAACGAATATTTCTGCAGTGGACGGTAGCTGGCACAAATGGCTGCATTACATGTAGCGCAAGACTCTGAATTTTCAAGATGTTCAGCAGCAGTAGCAAGTTTTAGCCACGAGACGGGCATTACGGAACACTGTTCAAAAGCTTCCGTCAAGTGGCTGCCTCTCTTGTTCTTCGTTCTGTGAGACACTGACTCCGTATTAGGCCTATGTTAAACAATGACGGTACCAGATATATTGAAACTACAGATTTCTTATTCCCCTCGCCAGCAGGGATCCTCCAGTATATTGCTGACCATAAATCACCCTTGTCACTGGGAAGACGATGGAAGGAAAGGAGGAGGCACTGCCAGCAACATAATCAATCATTTTCCTTCTGCGAATGGAACACGTAAAATGTAGCCTCGGATTCGCTGTAAGGTTTGTTTTAGCGGACGAGCACAGATGTGTCTACACTGTCAGAAAGTAATAAATACGCCATTTCAACTGCTACAGTATCATTTTTCGATTTTCTAACTCTTGCGAAAGTTTTCGTGACGATCTGTTGCTTGCAGACACGAATCAGTGTGGGACTACCATCTTGCATTTTGCAAAAGACTTATGGTTGATTTTCTTTACAGTTCCAAGACATAAAACGATTTGAATTTAACATCTTGTCTGCATCAGGGTCGTTAGAGACGTAGAATAAAAGTTTCGACAGGGAAGTGTTGTGGAATCGAAGTTACACTTAAACATCGTAGCAGAACCAAAACCTCTTTTTAGAGACTGTTAAATTCCAATGAACTGCCATAACTCAAGTGACCATCAAATCACTGTTTAACTGTACATCAAGTTTACGGAATGCTTCTTGCCGTCAAATATGTAATTGTTTTTTGAATGTACTACCTGTCACATTCGCGTACATTGATCTCAGGTTTTTTCCAGCAGTCATCAAGTGCCAAAACTGTGTAATGCAGTGTTAAATAAACTGCCACAGTAAAGTCGTGACATCAGTAATTATACATTTGACATCAAGAAGCTTTTCTTAAACTTGTCGTGCTATTATTTCGTGCCTTTGATTGGGCGTTTGGCTAAAACTACTTGTCTGGCAATAAATAGTAACTAAAACGTGTTCTTGTGCTTTCACGATGTCGTTTTTTCAATACATTGAAGCTATGTGACGCTGTCTATCCAAATTACTTCAAATTTCCACTGTATGATCAGTCATTGAAGGCGAAAATTTTCATTTAGTAGGACTTAGGATCTCCTTAGAAAGTTAGAAAATCTTGTGCAGAAAATTAATTCAGCTACAATTACGAGTATGAACTTCTTTTTCTGTAACAGTGAAAGTATGTTTCGTTAATTTTAATACTGCAACTCCATTATATATAGCAGACTGCGGATTCACAAACAATGTTCTCAGCTCAGTATATGGCAGATCGAACGATCTGTGCTGTCATTTTGCCAACTTCATACACGCTGTTGTTCCCGTTCCTTTCTGTTTTTATGTAGACGGCGTAGCACAAACGCTGTTATGTAGAAGAATGAGCCACGAATTACACAACAAAAGTTAGTGCACTTGCCTACTAATTAAATGTAAATGTACAACACAGAACCATGTCAGCTAAAGGTATTGTTGTTTTACACAGAGAAGAAGCGCGTTCAAGAGCACCGTAAAAACGTTATATTGACGAATACACACCGTCCAGTAAGGTTAACGGGACCATCGCGAATGTTCGTCATCAAGTGCAATTATCACTCACGTACGGCAGGTGATATAAATAGCTTTCGCCGAGATGCGGGAAAGAGTGCAGCTGTTGTTGTAATGGGGCAATGGAGCGATTTATCTAACGTCCAAATGTTGATGTCCATTGGCTTTCCGTACTATGGTGGAAGCATTTACAAAACAGTTATTTGCAAAGTGTTTGCGAGGGTCGTGGATAAACCGTACTGCCAAAGGAAAATGGCGATGTCCAAATCCGGCGCCGAAGAAACTGTGGTGCACAAAGGGCCATAGATGACATGGGTTAACGATGGCTGCGAAGATTTGCCTGCGAATAAAAGGGTGGTTTAGGGGTAGCGTCTTTGGTTCATAATCAAAACGTCTTCGGTCCCGGGTTCGATCCCCGACACTGCCTAAATCTTGATAAATAATCAGCATTGGCGGCCGAAGACTTCCGGCATAAGAAGTCAGCCTCATTCTGCCAACGGCCTTGTCAAAGAGGGCGGAGGAGCGGATACAGGTTCACGGCACTCTCTTGTCCTAGGGGTGGGAAATTGTCCCTAAAGGCGGAAGAATCAGCAATGATCAACGACATGAGGATGCAGAAGGCAATGGAAACCACTCTATTAAAGGCACGTAACGTGTATCCACAGGACATGCGGCCTGTAATTGAAGAAGTGTCATGATGATCTCTCCATTGGCAAAAAATTCCGGAATAGTCCCCCATTCGGATCTCCGGGTGGGGACGGCCAAGGAGGAGGTTACCATGAGAAAAAGATTGAATAATCAACGACAGGATAATTTTCTACGACTCGGGGCGTGGAATGTCAGAAGCTTGAACGTGGTAGGGAAACTAGAAAATCTGAAAAGGGAAAAGCAAAGGCTCAATCTAGATATAGTAAGGGTCAGTGAAGTGAAGTGGAAGGAAGACAAGGATTTCTGGTCAGATGTGTATCGGGTAATATCAACAGCAGCAGAAAATGGTATAACAGGTTTAGAATTCGTTATGAATAGGAAGGTAGGGCAGATGGTGTGTTACTGTGAACAGTTCAGTGACCGGGTGGTTCTAATCAGAATCGACAGCAGACCAACACCGACAACGATAGTTCAGGTATACATGCCGACGTCGCAAGCTGAAGATGAACAGATAGGGAAAATGTATGAGGATATTGGAAGGGTAATGCAGTATGTAAAGGGGGACGAAAATCTAATAGTCATGGGCGACTGGAATGCAGTTGTAGGGGAAGGAGTAGAAGAAAAGGTTACAGGAGAATATGGGCTTGGGACAAAGAATGAAAGAGGAGAAAGGCTAATTGAGTTCTGTAACAAGTTTCAGCTAGTAATAGCGAATACCCTATTCAAGAATCACAAGAGGAGGAGGTATACTTGTGAAAGGCCGGGAGATACGAGAAGATTTCTATTAGATTACATCATGGTCAGACAGAGATTCCGAAATCAGATACTGGATTGTACGGCGTACCCAGGAGCAGATATAGACTCAGATCACAATATAGTAGTGATGAAGAGTAGGCTGAAGTTCAAGACATTAGTCAGGAAGAATCAATATGCAAAGAAGTTGGATACGGAAGTATTAAGGAATGACGAGATACGTTTGAAGTTCTCTAACGCTATAGATACAGCAATACGGAATAGCGTAGTAGACAGTACAGTTCAAGAGGAATGGACATTTTCAAAATGGGCCATCAAAGAAGTTGGGAAGGAAAACATAGGTACAAAGAAGGTAGCTGCGAAGAAACCATGGGTAACAGAAGAAATACTTCAGTTGATTGATGAAAGGAGGAACTACAAACATGTTCCGTGAAAATCGGGAATACAGAAATACAAGTCCCTTAGGAATGAAATAAATTGGAAGTGCGGGGAAGCTAAGACGAAATGGCTGCAGGAAAAATGTGAAGACATCGAAAAAGATATGATTGTCGGAAGGACAGACTCAGCATACAGGAAAGTCATAACAACCTTTGGTGACATTAAAAGCAACGGTGGTAACATTAAGAGTGCTACGGTAGTTCCACTGTTAAATGCAGAGGAGAGAGCAGATAGGTGGAAAGTATACATTGAAAGCCTCTATGAGGGTGAAGTTTTGTCTGATGTGATAGAAGAAGAAACAGGTGTCGATTTAGAGGAAATAGGGGATCCAGTATTAGAATCGCAATTTATAAGCGCTTTGGAGGACTTACGGTCAAATAAAGCAGAAGGGATACATAGCATTCCATCAGAATTTCTAAAATCATTGGGGGAAGTGGCAACAAAGCGACTATTCACGTTGGTGCGTAGAATGTATGAGTCTGGCGATATACCATCTGACTTTTGGAAAAGCATCATCCACACAATTCCGAAGACGGCAAGAGCTGACAAGTGCAAGAATTATCGCACAATCAGCTTAACAGCTCATGCATCGAAGCTGCTTACAAGAATAATATACAGACGAATGCAAAAGAAAATGAGAATGCGCTAGGTGACGATTAGTTTGGCTTTAGGAAAAGTAAAGGGACGAGAGAGGCAATTCTGACGTTACGGCTAATAATGGAAGCAAGGCTAAAGAAAAATGAAAACAATTTCATAGGATTTGTCGACCTGGAAAAAGCGTTCGACAGTATAAAATGGTGCAAGCTGTTCGAGATTCTAAAAAAAGTGGGGGTAAGCTATAGGGAGAGACGGGTCGTATACAAGATGTACAACAACCAAGACGGAATAATAAGAGTGGACGATCAAGAACGAAGTGCTCGTATTAAGAAGGGTGTAAGACAAGGCTGTAGCCTTTTGCCCCTACTCTTCAATCTGTACATCTAGCAAGCAATGATGGAAATTAAAGAAAGGTTCAGGAGTGGAATTAAAATACAAGGTGAAAGGATATCAATGATACGATTCGCTGATAACATTGCTATCCTGAGTGAAAGTGAAGAAGAATTAAATGATCTGCTGAACGTAATGAAGAGTCTAATGAGTACACAGTATGGTTTGAAAGTAAATCGGAGAAAGACGAAGGTAATGAGAAGTAGCAGAAATGAGAACAGCGAGAAACTTAACATCAGGATTGATGGTCACGAAGTCAATGAAGTTAAGGAATTCTGCTACCTAGGCAGTAAAATAACCAATGACGGACGGAGCAAAGAGGACATCAAAAGCAGACTCGCTATGGCAAAAATGGCATTTGTGACCAAGAGAAGTCTACTAATATCAAATACCGGCCTTAATTTGAGGAAGACATTTCTGAGGATGTACGTCTGGAGTTCAGCATTGTATGGTAGTGAAACATGGATTGTGGAAAAACCGGAATACAAGAGAATTGAAGCATTTGAGATGTGGTGCTATAGACGAATGTTGAAAATTAGGTGGACTGATAAGGTAAGGAATGAGGAGGTTCTACGCAGAATCGGAGAGGAAAGGAATATGTGGAAAACACTGATAAGGAGAAGGGACAGGATGATAGGACATCTGCTAAGACATGAGGAAATGACTTCCATGGTACTAGAGGGAGCTGTAGAGGGCAAAAACTGTAGAGGAAGACAGAGATTGGAATACGTCAAGCAAATAATTGAGGACGTAGGTTGCAAGTGCTACTCAGAGATGAAGAGGTTAGCATAGGAAAGGAATTCGTGGCGGGCCGCATCAAACCAGTCAGTAGACTGATGACCAAAAAGAAAAAATAAAAGGCAACCGTTGAGCAACTAAAGGCCCAGGTGGACCATGGGGCTAAAGTGTCTCCTCAAAGACCGTTCAGCAAATGTTCCTGCTTATATCCGTCCTCCAAAATTCTCCTGTTTTAGTACCCATGCCGACTGCTGTTCATTGAGAGCTTGGATTTGCACGGCAGTACGGCAACTAGATTTCCACTGAGTGCAACAGGTGGCCTTTTCATACGAATCGCGTTTCAAGCTCCATAGAACAGATGGCTTTTGGGGTGTACGGTGAGATACGTCTGAAAGCAAACACTTGGCGATCAGGAGGAAGCATTATTTACTGGGGAATGTTTTCGTGGCATCCCCTCGGTGATCTCGTGATTCCGCTAAACACAGTGGATCAACACAGCATACAGCTATTCTTGGTGACCATGTCCAGCCCTACACGCAGTGTGTATCCCTCGACAGGTTGGCACCTACCCGTGGAACACTGCAAGGTGTCACAGAACTCGCATTGCACGTGCTTGGACAAAGAGCAGTCTGGTCATAAAATTTTCCGGAATCAAACCCAACAGCGAATCTGCGTGGACAACCTCGATTGCAGTATAACCGAGCGAGGTGGCGCAGTGGCTAGCACACTGGACTCGCATTCGGGAGGACGACGGTTCAGTCCCGCGTCCGGCCGTCCTGATTTAGGTTTTCCGTGATTTCCCTAAATCGCTCCAGGCAAATGTCAGGATGGTTCCTCTGAAATGGCACGGCCGACTTCCTTCCCCGTCCTTTCCCAACCCGATGAGACCGATGACCCCGCTGTCTGGTCTCCTCCCCCTAAGAACCCAACTCGATCGCGGTGTTCGCGCTATGAATACCCAACTGAGAAAATTAGAGCAACTGGCGCTGCTAGAGTTGATTACTCAGACTTTTGACACTTGCGTGACTTTTGCGTGACTGGACATGTAATATATTACGTCAGTTGACGATAGGTGAAACCCTAAATACGTCTTGGCATAAAACACTGCCGGACAAAAATGGCTGGTTGCTTTATTTTGTCAAGTACTTTCCTTCGCTCCAAAAGCGAACGGAACGGTAAGCCACTCTAAAGTGTTCAGTAGAAAGCACCTCTGCCATGAACTACGCAGTGCTTCGTGGATGTAGATTATGAGATCTTACTTAGAATGGAGCAATTGCGGTTGTCTTGGAGTGTTTAAAAGTCGAGAAAAGTCCTCCTTAGAAAAAATTTGAGCAGTGGTAGTAGAGGAATTGACCTCATAGAAAGTTTTAAACAAATGCTAACGCACAGTCTGCCTGTAGATAATAAAATACCTTATGATCTTCTTTATTGTAGTGCACCAGAGTTAGCTGCCCTGTCTCGACCGTCTTGATATTCCAGTATCCGAAGACTTAGCGAAGAGTGGGACAGTTTGGATAAGATGGCCGAGAACGCGAACAAATTATAGCTCTTGTGGACGAGTCTCTCGATGGTATCAAGGGAACAGCACGACTGTAGAACGAGAGAGAGAGAGAGAGAGAGAGCGAGGGGGCAGGATAGCCGCCGAGAATGCTAATGAATGGCGTTCATTCGCTAAAGTGGATTTTGTACGTGTTGTTCCGCCTCTCGCGGGCAGTTCGGCTAAACGAAAACTGGAGATGCAAGCCAATATTTTCAAGCACCGAGCGCTCCACGGCCTCGGCAAACGGCTCTTTGTCTGCCGGCGTTGTTCTTAGGGCGCAGTCGAGCGAGAGCCGTTAAGCGGAACGACGCGCCGCGCATGCGCAGATGGGTTCTTGCGCAGTGTTGCGACTGTCCCTCCCCCGCAGATAGCTGGCGCCGCGAGGCTAATGACGCGGCAGAGGGCGCCTGCGACACGGCGGAAAGGGCGTGCGAACCCCGGTGCGGCGCGGCGCGGCGGGCAAGGCATTCGGGGCTGTCACGTTGGCGACAGGTGCCGGCCTTCAGCTGCGGGGCTTCCTTGAGGGGGAGCTGCCGGCGGCCTTGTAGGGCAAACATTGGCCGAAGCCGTAAAGGAAACACTCCGTACATTTCCAGCCGCGGTGGTATCGGAACAGATACGGCGTGGTTATAATTAAAGTGCCGTAAGTCACGGAGGGCCTGTGTAGGCTATAATTATCGTATGGCAGAGAAACTTGGTAGATATGCTAATGCGTGAATGCGGAACTGACGTACCCTGGGAAAAACATTAGTTCCAATTGCGGCCACCAGGTGCAAATCTCGGGTTGTGCACTATATGGCAGTAGGGCATCCAAGACAAAATTGTGAGTGAATATTATAGCTGTCGATAAGAGAAATTGTGTGCTGTTAGCGAAACTGGTTTATGTCGACGACATTGAGAGAATGTTGCCGACTGAAAGCTATGGGGAGAGGCGCGATGGCTTTAATGGTTTAAAGAAGATTAAAATGAAATTCGAAAACATGGACGAGTTTGGTGTGATACCTGGAAGCGGAAGAAGTATTATTCCGGTGAAACTTATTGACGAAGCTGCTGTTGCTGTAACTGACCATGCAGCAGGTGTACGGAGTAATGCTAAAGCTCTTGCAATGCCCCAAGGTCATTCGTACCGAAAGGTCTGCAGTCGTTTTTCACGTGTATCCTACAAGATCCAGACGGTGCAGCAGCTGATGCTTCACGATCCCCAGCAGTGTTCTAATTCACCACACCAGTTTCCGGCGCGAATCGAAGACGATGGCATGTGGCTGGGTAATAATCCATGGGGTGACGAAGCACATTTAGTACTACAGGGTGCAGTAAATACACAGAACTGCCGAATATGGGGAACGATTAAGCCACTTGTTATGCACGGAGAGCCTTTGACCTGTCATACGTGACTGTGTGGCCTGAATCACAAGTACCTTTCTTCTCCGTTCTTCTTGGAAGAGAGTACACCCAGAGTGCTTGTCAGGTTTACCATGATATCTGCACGTTGCCGAGCCTCCGTGTACAGCTTGTGATTCCTCCTTTGGAAGTGTGCAACTGTAGGGAAACCATTGTTTTCGTACGCGATGGGGCAACACCTTATCTAGCAAGCCTAGCGAAAGATATACTTAGTGCAACGTTCCAAGAACTTGTTAAACTTTTCATATACCTGGTCTGCAAGATCACCTGATCTGAATGCATGTGACTTTTGGCTCTGGAGATATCAGGAGGAATGCCTTTACCACGAACACTTTAGTTCTCTACATGATCTGCAGGCCAATATACAGGAAACCTTTGCTGAGATTCCATCGGAACTGCTACGAGCAACCGTTGTAACATCGTTTTATGGATGCAGCATCTCGTCAATGCCTCCGTCGCTCATACTGAACAAATAGTGGAAGCAGAGGTTAATAATAAAATCAGCAGTATCCCTTAGACACTTGTTTGACCCTTCCTGCCCACGTCCCGTTCCACGTGGAGACATTTCTACACATTTTTCTTGCATTAACAGCGTCTTGTTTGGACCCGATGCCGAAAATTATTTTTCCTCCTTAAATCTGTTCCAGATATACACGTTAGAATGTCTACCAAATTTCGCTGCTTTAGTATAATGACACCCAAGACAGGACCTCTGTGAGTAGCGGGTACATAAATGAAAAATGCCGGCCAGAGTGGCCGAGCGGTTCTAGGCGCTACAGTCTGGAACCGCGCGACCGCTACGGTCGCAGGTTCGAATCCTGCCTCGGGCATGGCTGTGAGTAACGTCCTCCGGTCAGTTAGGTTTAAGTGGTTCTAAGTTCTAGGAGACTGATGACCTCAGAAGTTAAGTACCATAGTGCTCAGAGCCATTTGAACCAATAAATGCAAAATGCGGTAGCATCAAAATGCATGTAGATGACTTCATAAATGTAGAGACTACACGGTCCAGTCACATTAATGTGACCACCGCCTGCGTTTGACGTCAACGTGCAATAACCAATCGCAGACGGCAGCTGGCAAAAGTTGCAGCGCAGGGTATATTAGGTGTGTCGCGGGGACGCGTACAACAGTGCAATCGTTCCGGAAACGGAGTGATATATCTAACCAAAAGGCACGACCATTGGATTTTGGGCCTAGGGTGGAAGCATTTACAAAATGGATACGTTTTTGAACAGTTGAAATATAGCATGGAAAAATGGCGCTCTCAGGTGCTGTTACCGTGGAAACTGCGGGGCATAAGGAGTCATATTTGACAGGGGTGAACGACGGTTTGGAGATATATATCGGCGAACAAACGTGCAACTGAAACTTCCTGGCACATTGAAACTGTGTTCTCGACCGAGACTCCAACTCGTGACCTCCGCCTTTCGCGGGCAAGTGCTCTGCCGTCTGTGCTACCCAAGCACGTCTCCCGCCACGTCCTCACAGCTTTAGTTCTACCGGTATCTCGTCTCAAACTTCACAGAAGCTCTCCTGCGAACCTAGCAGGACTAGCACTCCTCGAAAAAGGATATTGCGGAGACATGGCTTTGCCACAACCTGGTGGATGTTACCAGAATGAAGATACAGGCAGAACTAAAGCTGTGAGAGTGGGGCTTGAGTCGTGCTTGGGTAGCAGGGTTTTGGAACATACATCGTGTTCGAACTTTATGAATTACATCGAAGAGAACGGTCTGTTGACAGACAGTCAACATGGATTTAGAGAACATCGTTCTTGTGAAACACAACTACCTCTTCACTCACATGAAGTGTTGAGTGCTACTGACAAGGGGTTTCAACTTGATTCTGTATTTCTGGAAGGCTTTTAAGACTGCACCACACAAGCGGCTTGTAGTGAAATTGTGTGCTGAAGGAATATCGTCTGTGTTATGTGACTGGATTCGTGATTTCCTGTCAGAGAGGTCACAGTCCGTTGTAATTGACGGAAAGTCTTCGAGTAAGACAGTAGTGATTTCAAGCGCTCCCCAAGGTAGTGTTATAGGGCCTTTGCTGTTCCTTATCTATATAAACGCTTTGGGAGAGATTCGGAGCAGCCGTCTTAGGTTGTTTGCAGATGATGCTGTCGTTTATCTACCAGTAAAGTCATGAGAAGATCAAAACAAAATGCAAAATGTTTTAGAAAAGATATCTGTAAGGTGCGAAAATTGGCAACAGACCCTAATAACGTAAAATGTGAGATCGTCCACATGAATGGTAAATGGAAACCATTACGCTCGTGTTAAACGATAAATCAGGCAAACCTAAAGGTCGTAAATTCAACAAAATACCTGTTGTTGTTGTTGTTGTTGTGGTCTTCAGTCCTGAGACTGGTTTGATGCAGCTCTCCATGCTACTCTATCCTGTGCAAGCTTTTTCATCTCCCAGTACCTACTGCAACCTACATCCTTTTGAATCTGCTTAGTGTATTCATCTCTTGGTCTCCCTCTACGATTTTTACCCTCCACGCTGCCCTCCAATACTAAATTGGTGATCCCTTGATGCCTCAGAACATGTCCTACCAACCGATCCCTTCTTCTGGTCAAGTTGTGCCACAAACTTCTCTTCTCCCCAATCCTATTCAATACTTCCTCATTAGTTATGTGATCTACCCATCTAATCTTCAGCATTCTTCTGTAGCACCACATTTCAAAAGCTTCTATTCTCTTCTTGTCCAAACTATTTGTCGTCCATGTTTCACTTCCATACATGACTACACTCCATACGAATACTTTCAGAAATGACTTCCTGACACTTAAATCAATACTGGATGTTAACAAATTTCTCTTCTTCAGAAACGCTTTCCTTGCCATTGCCAGCCTACATTTTATATCCTCTCTACTTCGACCATCATCAGTTATTTTGCTCCCCAAATAGCAAAACTCCTTTACTACTTTCAGTGCCTCATTTCCTAATCTAATTCCCTCAGCATCACCCGACTTAATTAGACTACATTCCATTATCCTTGTTTTGCTTTTGTTGATGTTCATCTTATATCCTCCTTTCAAGACACTGTCCATTCCATTCAACTGCTCTTCCAAGTCCTTTGCTGTCTCTGACAGAATTACAATGTCATCGGCGAACCTCAAAGTTTTTATTTCTTCTCCATGAATTTTAATACCTACTCCGAATTTTTCTTTTGTTTCCTTTACTGCTTGCTCAATATAGAGATTGAACAACATCGGGGAGAGGCTACAACCCTGTCTTACTCCCTTCCCAACCACTGCTTCCCTTTCATGCACGTCGACTCTTATAACTGCCATCTGGTTTCTGTACAAATTGTAAATAGCCTTTCGCTCCCTGTATTTTACCCCTGCCACCTTTAGAATTTGAAAGAGAGTATTCCAGTCAACATTGTCAAAAGCTTTCTCTAAGTCTACAAATGCTAGAAACGTAGGTTTGCCTTTCCTTAATCTTTCTTCTAAGATAAGTCGTAAGGTCAGTATTGCCTCACATGTTCCAGTGTTTCTACGGAATCCAAACTGATCTTCCCCGAGGTTGGCTTCTACTAGTTTTTCCATTCGTCTGTAAAGAATTCGTGTTAGTATTTTGCAGCTGTGACTTATTAAGCTGATAGTTCGGTAATTTTCACATCTGTCAACACCTACTTTCTTTGGGATTGGAATTATTATATTCTTCTTGAAGTCTGAGGGTATTTCGCCTGTTTCATACATCTTGCTCACCAGATGGTATTGTCAGGACTGGCTCTCCCACGGCCGTCAGTAGTTCCAATGGAATATTGTCTACTCCGGGGGCCTTGTTTCGACTCAGGTCTTTCAGTGCTCTGTCAAACTCTTCGCGCAGTATCTTATCTCCCATTTCGTCTTCATCCACATCCTCTTCCATTTCCATAATGTTGTCCTCAAGTACATCGCCCTTGTATAGACCCTCTATATACTCCTTCCACCTTTCTGCTTTCCCTTCTTTGCTTAGAACTGGGTTTCCATCTGAGCTCTTGATATTCATACAAGTCGTTCTCTTATCTCCAAAGGTCTCTTTAATTTTCCTGTAGGCGGTATCTATCTTACCCCTAGTGAGATAGGCCTCTACATCCTTACATTTGTCCTCTAGCCATCCCTGCTTAGCCATTTTGCACTTCCTGTCGATCTCATTTTTGAGACGTTTGTATTCCTTTTTGCCTGTTTCACTTACTGCATTTTTATATTTTCTCCTTTCATCAATTAAATTCAGTATTTCTTCTGTTACCCAAGGATTTCTACTAGCCCTCGTCTTTTTACCTACTTGATCCTCTGCTGCCTTCACTACTTCATCCCTCAAAGCTACCCATTCTTCTTCTACTGTATTTACTTCCCCCATTCCTGTCAATTGTTCCCTTATGGTCTCCCTGAAACTCTGTACAACCTCCAGTTCTTTCAGTTTATCCAGGTCCCATCGCCTTATATTCCCACCTTTTTGCAGTTTCTTCAGTTTTAATCTACAGGTCATAACCAATAGATTGTGGTCAGAGTCCACATCTGCCCCTGGAAATGTCTTACAATTTAAAACCTGGTTCCTAAATCTCTGTCTTACCATTATATAATCTATCTGATACCTTTTAGTATCTCCAGGGTTCTTCCATGTATACAACCTTCTTTCATGATTCTTAAACCAAGCGTTAGCTATGATTATGTTGTGCTCTGTGCAAAATTCTACCAGGCGGCTTCCTCTTTCATTTCTGTCCCCCAATCCATATTCACCTATTATGTTTCCTTCTCTCCCTTTTCCTACACTCGAATTCCAGTCACCCATGACTATTAAATTTTCGTCTCCCTTCACAATCTGAATAATTTCTTTTATTTCATCATACATTTCTTCTATTTCTTCGTCATCTGCAGAGCTAGTTGGCATATAAACTTGTACTACTGTAGTAGGTGTGGGCTTCGTGTCAAAATACCTAGCAATTACGATTACGAACAACCTAAATTGGAAGGAAGACGTAGAAAATGTTGTGGGGAAGGCTAACCAGAGTCTGCGTTTTATTGACAGGATACTTTGGAAATGTAACTGGTGTACTAAGGAGACCTATTTAACAGACTGCCTACAGTAAGCTGTCCGCCCCCCTTTTAGAATACTGCTGCGCGGTGTGGGATCCTTACCAGAATGGATTGACGGAGTACAACGAAAAAGTTCAAAGAAGGGCAGCACGTTTTGTATTATTGCTAAATAGGGGAGAGAGTGGCACTGAGACGATACAGGATTTGGGATTGACACCATTAAAACAATGACGTTTTTCGCTGCGCAGCATTCTTCTCACGAAATTCCAATCACCAGTTGTCTCCTCCGAATCCGAAATTTTTTTTGACGCCGATCTACACAGGGAGAAACGATCACCATGATAAAATACGGGAAATCGGAGCTCATACGGGTCCCGGCGGAGGTTCGAGTCCTCCCTCGGGCATGTGTGTGTGTTTATCCTTAGGATAATTTAGGTTAAGTAATGTGTAAGCTTATTGGCTGATTACGAGATTACGAGATTGGAATAATAGAGAATTACAAAGGTGGTTCGATGAACCCTCTGCCAGACACTTAAATGTGATTTGCAGAGTATCCATGTAGATGTAGATAATATATTCCCTGGGTGACCCCGTCTTTCTGGAAGGCAAAGGGAACCAGTACATGTATGCGTCTATCCTTGGGGTTAAGGTCCACCCCTGGACGCAGTTTGTTTTTCCTCGGCACGATGGCATCCGCCAGCAGGACAAAGCAACATATCACACAACTCGCAGTGTACTTGCATTGATCGAAGAACCATTATGAGTTTCCCATAATCATCTGGCCACCAAACTGCCCGGATTGAAACCTCTTGGAGAATAAGTGGGAGCAGCTCGACCGGGCCTCAAACGAGGAATCAAGCACAGCTAGCTACTGCCCTGTCGGCACCGTTCAGAAGGTGACTGACTCTCTTCCAGACGTATCGCAGCGGTCGGTTCAGCAAATAATAGTTTTCCATGCTTCTGATAGGCGGTCGCATAAATATGATTCAACGGTTTACATTAATACAGTAGTCCCTCCAAACCGGTAATTGGAGTTTAAGAGAGCTACAGAGGAAGAGACAGCCTAACGACTGCTCAAGTTGTGCAGAATGTGTAAGATTGGAGACTTACGGGAAGGTGCGGTAAAGCGGCCAGTCTATGGGAAATTGAATTTCCACCTAAATATGGTTATCGATAGAATCTTTCCGTCCACACTTGTTCAACGTACATATTGCAAGGTATCACGCCAAATATTTGTAAGTGAAACGAAAATAATGTATAGGAGCTGTATGCGTTTCCCTAAAGGCTTACGAAGTGGCCACATTTTCCTACCTACTGGGGTAAAGTAGTCAGTTCCACTGCAATAGCATCCCATGATTACTGTTCTGACTTTTGGACATGATTTCTAGGCATCTTGATGTCCTAATATCTGAAATAATACTAAGCGCTTTGACAAGATCGTTTCCTATCAGATTCTTCTATTAAGACACATATAATAGAATGGAGACTTTAAAATAATGTAAATTAATTCAGGGAGACAGAATGACTGGCGACAGCTTTTTGTATAAAAGTGGATGGTAGTAAATCTGGCCCGAAGTACTATGTGTGATATTTGGAAGTACTTATCCCCTATCAGCGTAAGGGCAACAACTTCGGTACTTCTCCCAAGAAAAATGTGGCCACTGTTCCCTATCGGTCACAGATGAAACTATCCAACAGAAACAAACAACCGGGAACTACATTTGTAGTCCAAGAGACTTCGTTGAAACATTGATACGGTAAAAAAGTATTACTCGAGACATAGGTGAGGTATCAAGACTGGTATAACTTACTTACATTGCATCATCCGACTGAAGATCAGAAAAGTTTACACTCAAATATAACTCAACAAACTTCCTGTGTCAAACTCATTGACAACAGTCATGGTGTAAATCAGAACTAGTCTGATCACGTTTCGGTAGTCAGCAGCAATATTCAGGGCAGTTTTAGCGTCCTGGCCACGTCACTCCACTTCCCCAACTATCAGAAAAATATCATCCAGAGTCTCCTGGAGAAAGTAAGGATAGAACGCGGTGAAAATTATTGCACAACCAGCTTAACATCTCGTCCAAACATCTGGTAAGAATAATATACAGATCTGTGGAAATAAATATCTAGCAGCTGTTCGATGATAATCAGGTTTACCTTAGGAAACTTATTTTTCTATGACTAACCGTCTTCTGAATAGACTGAAGCGGCCTCTAACGAATTTCTCTCTTGTACCAACAACTTCATCTCAGAGTAACACAACCTACGTCTTCAATTAGTTGCTGTATGTATCTCACTCTCTATGTTCCCCTACAGTTACTACACTCTACGGCTCCCTCTAGAACGTCGGAGGATATTCTCTGATGTCTTCTTCTTGTCAGTGTTTTCTACATCTTACTTTCTTCGCCGATTCTGAGGATACGTCCTCATTTCTTACCTTAGTCCTAATTCATTCTGAAGCACCACATCCCAAATGCATTGATTCTTGTCTGCTCACGTTTTCCCACCGTCCATGATCCACTACCATACATTGCTGTGCATCAAATGTATATTCTCAGAAATTTCATCCTCAAATCAAGGTCTATGTTAGATACTAATAGACTTCTCTTGACCAAGAATGCCCTTATTGCCTGTGCTTTTCTGCATTATATACCCTCCTTGGTTCGTTCGGCACGATGAGATAATCTGCATCCAATGTAGCACATTTCCTTAACTTTGCCCAATTTGCGAGTAACTATTTTGATGTTAAGTTTTCTCTGTTCTTATCTCTGTTACCTCTCAATACTTCCGTCTTTCCTCGGTTTACTCTCAATCCGTATTCTATACTCAATGGAGTGTTCATTACATTCAACAAATTTGTATCATTCTTCTTCACTGACGATAGTAATGTCACCAGCATATCTTATCATTGATATGTTTTCATGAATTTTAATCCCCCTCTCAAACCTTTTAATTCCATTACTTCTTAGTCGTAGTATAGGTGAAACAGGGGAAACGAGAGACTGCATCCCTATCATACACCATTTTTAATACGAGCACTTCCTTCCTGGTCTTGCAATCTTATTTTTCTTGTAGGTTCCTGCGTGTTGTACATTGTTCGTCTTTATTTATAGGAATAGTAAAAGTTAAAAGCTCCAAAGAAGCAGTTCAGACGTTGCAATTCACAATGAAAGCCAAATTAAGAACAATAAAATCACATTGATTGGATATGCTCACCTAGAAAATCGTTCAAAACGTAAAATGTAGCTCGTAATTGGGAGGAAGCGGTAATGAAAAACGGGCTGTTCACACTATGTGGAAGAACCAAAAGAGAACAGTAAGACTGGAGCACCAAGAATGGAGTGCTCGGCTTAAAAATGGTGTAGATAGGGATCTGTTGATTCATCCCTACTATTCAAACTATACATTGAAGAAGCAATTACAGAAATAAAAGAAAGAAACAGAGGAAATACAGACGTTGGTTGCGAGTGGTCATTTGCTTAAATTAATGGGTGCACAATGGTCACCGCAACTGCATGGAATATCCTTGCATGCCTCGTGCTAGACTCATATGTAAGCTTATCCATACACTACGAACGCAGTGAACTTTGACCATTATTCTCATTACTCGCTGCATTTTCCCGATTCCCGCAAGAATTCGAGTGTGATGCGCATATCCACTAAGAAGATCATTAGATGTCATCGCATGAATTATAGCATACATATGCAGTGTCTGTTCTTTCATACATGTCACTTATTAACTTTATTTTATTTGGATTCTTAATTTAATTTAAATTGTTAGACAGACACGGTCTTAAGAGTTAAATTTTTATTTTTTTCCCTGATTTGTTCCCTTTATATTTATTCACTGTTTCACTTAAACGTATTAGTTGCATTACTACTGCAATGTCAAAGGCGATATTTATTCCGGGTCCGTGCAACACTCTTTACGTTTCAAATCTTTTCCAGCGTTGTACTAGATTAATGTACCCTCTTTGACGACAATAGTCAGTAAAATTCTAATTATGGCCTTGGGACTCGAAAACGATGGACTACATAAATTAATACTGTAAAATACACAAATATTATAACAGTCGATGACATGCAAAAGTGGGCTCAGAATGAAATTTTCACTCTGTAGCGGAGTGTGCGCTGATATGAAACTTCCTGGCAGATTAAAACTGTGTGCTGGACAGAAACTGGGACTCGGGACCTTTGACTGAGTTCAAATCTCGGTCCGGCACACATATTTAATCTGCCAGAAAGTTTCATGTCAGTCCACACTCTGCTGCAGAGTGAAAATTTCATTCTGGAAACATCCCCCAGGCTGTGACAAAGCCATGTCTCTGCAATAACCTTTCTTCCAGGAGTGCTAGGTCAGCAAGATCGCAGGAGAGCTTCCGTGCATTTTGGGAGATAGGAGACGAGGTACTGGCGAAAGTATAGCTGTGAGGACGGGGTATGAGTCGTGCTTGCGTAGCTCAGATGGTAGAGCACTTGCCCGCGAAAGTCAAAGTTCCGGAATTCGAGCCTCGGTCCAGCACACAATTTTAATCTGCTAGGAAATTTCAAAAATGGGCTCGTTGATTTCTTATATTTCTTCTGCACATTGCAGTTTGCTCACTTCAATATTATAAGAATTGAATCTGATGTGAAATTCTAGCACGTAAAAGATCATTTTGTTACATTTTTAATGGAAATTTAAAAGGTTACAGACATAATACTAAAGAAGGTTGTTGCACACCTTAGAACAACATTTCCGCTTCGGGAGAGGCTACATACAAATAAGCATGAATTCCTAGTAGAGTTATTACTTTTAATATCTGAATAGGATAGGGGTGAATCAGAATGTTAATTTTAATTTCAGTGAAACACTTATCATCCACGTAGAAAAGTCTGTTCAGCTCTCTATGGACAGAGTTCTCGTGGTCTCCCTCACTAGCAATTGTGGCATTAAATCCAGTCTTGTTCGAAAAGTTTCACTTATCATACAATACAGTTTCCTATTCATCAACTAGTGTTCGCGGAGAAAGAAGTCGTTGTTTCCTAAAACAGATTTGGTGGCGGCCTCTTCGTTTTCCGGTAAAGCTATAGGTCGATCACATACCGTACTTGTTGGAACTGCATATATTTGCCTCGCATTCCTGACTGTCATTTGAAGAAGTACATCTATTTCTTCATATTATTTTCACCCCATCGACGTCGTTACTTCTCTGTATTTGCCAGATAAAGTAAAAATCGTAAAAAATTAAGATTTTTTTTGTACTTCATTTGTTTGGAAAAACCCTGAATTGCTTTGTCCGATACAAAATGAAACCTTTTCAGTGATACTTTAACAATTCCATTGTCATTAGTTGGGCTAGACATTGTGTATAAGATGATAAATGTGCAGTACTGCTTACTTGCGAACAAAGCGTAACACTCCAAAGCTCAGCTCGTTCACCGACTAACTCACTGCGAGCAAATAATACCTTGTCGCTCCGAAACGCACCGTCCTTTGAATTCAATTACAAGAGCCCTCTTGTTCCTCCATAATTCAGACTTTAGTGATGCGTCAGGTGAATCTACAAGCGCTAGAGTTGGGAAACAGTTTCTGTCCGAAACTACTCCATCCCCCCCAGCTATAGAGAACGCTTGACGAAACAGTTACAGGAAATATTTTTGCAGTTGCGAATATGGACAGCCAACAGCTAATGGTGGAATGACAATAATGGAAATTTGTCCATACCCGGGACTTGAACTTAGATATCCCGTTAGTCTATAGCGGTCGCCTTAACATTAGGCTACAGTGCCAGTGAGAAATCTGGGTTCGAATCCCAGTCCAGCACAAATCTTAATTGTCGTCATTCCATATTCAGTGGTCGTCGACATCCGTAATTGCGAATACATTTATTGTATTTCATAACGGCTGCAGTCGCCGCAGTGTCTATTGTTTTAGACATGTATGCTTCTCCAAAGGAACATTCCACCGCACTTCTGAACAACTCAGCCACTGAAATGTGACATAATAGTTACAGGTTTATAAAAATTTGACGTAAAATAGGAAAATGTCGAGTGCTAGAATCAAGAGAGAGTTTAATTATTCTCGGCGATAATGGCCACATTTGTGAACCGTGACAGTGTTAGATAATAATTTATTTCAAATATCTGCTACCAGCCACTTATTTTATTTTATGTTTAATGTTACATCATACAACACGTTTCGAACATGTTCTGTTCATCTTCTGGCGCTTATACATGCACACATTCAGAGAAATGTTATTTAAGAATAAACAGTCTTAAACTAGATTAATCCAGAACTCTTTGCCCAGTGTTTGTCACTGTAGCGGCTGGTGTGACGTTTGTGGGTTCAAATGGCTCTGAGCACTATGGGACTCAACTACTGTGGTCATCAGTCCCCTAGAACTTAGAACTACATAAACCTAACTAACCTAAGGACATCACACACATCCATGCCCGAGGCAGGATTCGAACCTGCGACCGTAGCAGTCACACGGTCCCGGACTGCGCACCTAGATGTCTGTGGGGGGGGGGGGGGGGGGGGAAGGGAGGGCTGGAGGTAGGGGGCAGTGGATGGATAGAAATCGACATCATTGATGTCTTGGTTGGCCGGCCGGGGTGGCCGAGCGGTTCTAGGCTCTACAGTCTGGAACCGCGCGACAGCTAGTCGCAGGTTCGAATTCTGCCTCGGGTATGGGTGTGTGTGACGTCCTCAGATTAGTTGGGTTTAAGTAGTTCTAAGTTCTGGGGGACTGATGACCTCAGAAATTAAATCCCATAGTGCTCAGAGCCATTTGAACCATTTTTTCTCCAGCGTAGTGCATCCCTGACCTACCGAGGGGAGTCCTAAAAATCCCCATCCAATAAAGCAAGGCTAGGAATCCGCAGCCAAGTCTGTCACGTAGTCGACGAAGCCTTTGGCAGAGACAATCCACTCGGCTCCAAATCAAACAGCCTCGATCTGCTCTGCCAACAATGCTGGAAATTGCGAGCTCTGCTGGTTTTATTCCTTGCGGTTGACTATGTATGATATCACAGCTTGTCATATAAAACCTATTCACACTATTTTCGTAACACATAAGAGACGCAAATCTTTCTGCATCCTATACATGCTATGATATCATAGCCACCGGTCTCAGGCGCCACGTCACGGACTGAGCGGCCCCTCCCGCGGGAGGTTCGAGTCCTACCTCGGGCATGGGTGTATGTGTTGTTCGTAGCATGCGTTGGTTTAAGTTAATTTAAGTAGTGTCTAAGCCTAGGGGCCGACAACCTTAGCAGTTTGGTCCCTTTGAAATCCACACACATTTGAACATTTGTGATATCATACACAGTCAATCACAGTTAAGAAAACCAGCAGAAGAGATCACTGATGTCGATTTATAGCCATCCAATGCCTCCCCTCCCTCCACCCCAAATGCCACACGAGCCGCTACAATAATAAACAATGGACAAACAGTTCTAGATTGATGTAGTTTAAGACTGTTTATTGTTAAGTAACATTTCTCCGAATGTATGTATGTATAAACACCTGAAGATGAACAGAACATGTTCGAAACGCGTTGTACTATGTCAGATTAAACATAAAATAAAAAAGTGGCTGGTAGGAGAAATCAGAAATACCGGGTGATCAAAAAGTCAGTATAAATTTGAAAACTGAATAAATCGCGGAATAATGTAGATAGAGAGATACAAATTGACACACATGCTTGGAATGACATGGGGTTTTATTAGGAAAAAAAATACAAAAGTTCCAAAAATGTCCGACAGATTGCGCTTCATCTGATCAGAATAGCAATAATTAACATAACAAAGTAATACAAAACAAAGATGATATTCTTTGCAGGAAACGCTCAATATGTCCACCATCATTCCTCAACAATAGCTGTAGTCGAGGAATAATGTTGTGAACAGCACTGTAAAGCATGTCCGGAGTTATGGTGAGGCATTGGCGTCGGATGTTGTCTTTCAGCATCCCTAGAGATGTCGGTCTATCACGATACACTTGCGGCTTCAGGTAACCCCAAAGCCAATTATCACACGGACTGAGGTCTGGGGACCTGGGAGGCCAAGCACACGATCATCACCAAACGACGCGCGCAAGGTATCTTTCACGCGTCTAGCAATATGGAGTGGAGCGCCATCCCGCATATACATCGTACGTCCGGCAGGTGTTTATCAGCCAGGTTGGGGATGATGCGATTCTGTAACATATCGGCGTACCTCTCACCCGTCACGGTAGCTTTCCAGCGCGATCTGTCGGACATTTTGTGAACGTTGATTTCTTTTTTCGTTCTAATAAAATCCCATGTCTTTCCAAGCATTTGTGTCAATTTTTATCTCTCTGTCTACGTCATTCCGTGGTTTATTAAGTTTTCAAATTTATACTGACTTTTTGATCACCCGGTACATAACAAGAGAGGGATGGTTTGAAAATACATATGAGCGAATGCTTAAAAAGTTGGGAAGCAGCAATGCTCCCGAAGGAACTGGACTGATCTGCAAAGAGCAGGAGCCGCTGAAACATTTGTCGCGAAGAGAGTGACCCGCAGCCAGCCCCGCGGCGCTTCGCTTAAGCCAGGGACATCCATCTGCGAGTCACGGACAGACGATCTGCGCGGTGGTCGAACGCCAGGTCCCTGGGGGCGGGCAGCGAGGCCAGGCGCGGCGGGGGCAGCGCAGGCCCTAACCCATTGCCTTGGCCCTAACCCTAACCCTGCTGCTGCCGCCGCCGAGATTTGTTGTTAACGCCCGCGGTCCAGACCGCTGGCCGTTTGTCCACGATTTGTGGCCGGCGTTGCCCACGGGGCCAGTCCAGTCTCTGCCGTGAGCAACAGTCCCACCTAGCCTCAGTGTGGAAGTGGCACGGATGTCGTCGCGAAATACGCTGCCCTCTGAACCCTGCAGAACCAGCTGAGCTGTACATACGAGTAGAAATTCTTAATTGTCAGAGTTTCTTTTTGGTTTACCTGTACCGAATAAGCTGAGGGAACAACACGACGACGGAGGTGGTGGTAACAGGCAAGGTTGCGGTTGACCTTGTTTTTTTTTTTGCAAACAATCCTGTTGACAGAACATCCGCAACTGAGATTTATAGCAGACGTTGAAAATACCGCTTCAGTTGTAAATTACGTTATTTTCACACGACCGGTTTCGCACCATTATAAGCCCATCTCTAATGTCTATCAGTTGTAGAATTTTGGAACACGTATTATGTTCGAGTATAATGACTTTTCTGGAGACTAGAAATCTGCTCTGTAGAAATCAGACGATCGTGTGAAACCCAGCTCGCTCTTCGTCCACGAGACTCAGAGGGCCATAGACACGGGTTCACAGGTAGATGCCGTGTTTCTTGACTTCCGCAAGGCGTTCGATACAGTTCCCCACAGTCGTTTAATGAACAAAGTAAGAGCATGTGGACTATCAGACCAATTGTGTGACTGACGAATTCCTAGATAACAGAACGCAGCATGTCATTCTCAGTGGAGAGAAGTCTTCCGAAGTAAGAGTGATTTCAGGTGTGCCGCAGGGGAGTGTCGTTGGACCGTTGCTGTTCACAATATACATAAATGACCTTGTGGATGACATCGGAAGTTCACTGAGGCTTTCTGCGGATGATGCTGTGGTATATCGAGAGGTTGTAACAATGGAAAATTGTGCAGAAATGCAGGAGGATCTGCAGCGAATTGACGCATGGTGCAGGGAATGGCAATTGAATCTCAATGTAGACAAGTGTAATGTGCTGCGAATACATAATAAGAAAGATCCCTTATCATTTAGCTACAATATAGCAGGTCAGCAACTGGAAGCAGTTAATTCCATAAATTATCTGGGAGTACGCATTAGGAGTGATTTAAAATGGAATGATCGTATAAAGTTGATCGTCGGTAAAACAGATGCCAGACTGAGATTGGTAGAATCCTAAGGAAATGCAATCCGAAAACAAAGGAAGTAGGTTACAGTACGCTTGTTCGCCCACTGCTTCAATACTGCTTAGCAGTGTGGGATCCGTTCCAGATAAGATTGATAGAAGAGATAGAGAAGAGCCAACGGAGAGCAGCGCGCTTCGTTACAGGATCATTTAGTAATCGCGAAAGCGTTACGGAGATGATAGATAAACTCCAGTGGAAGACTCTGCAGGAGAGACGCTCGGTAGCTCGGCACGGGCTTTTGTTGAAGTTTCGAGAACATACCTTCACCGAGGAGTCAAGCAGTATATTGCTCCCTCCTACGTATATCTCGCGAAGAGACCATGAGGATAAAATCAGAGAGATTACAGTCCACACAGAGGCAAACCGACAATCCATCTTTCCACGAACAATACGAGACTGGAATAGAAGGTAGAACCGATAGAGGTACTCAATGTACCCTCCGCCACACACTGTCAGCTGGCTTGCGGAGTATGGATGTAGATGTAGATGTAGATATAGATGTAGATGTCGTACTGGAAAGAGCAAAAGACGGGAGATAATTTTGACACGCCGCAACACATATAAAAGGAAAGTTTCATTGCGCTTTACGATTTACATAATAATTTTATATCGCACCTTCCACTCAGTTTTACCAAATTTCTGGACCGACCTGTTCAATACGCTCCGTTACTATGTATAATGCACTTTTAACTTATATCGTGTATTTTTTGTGTAATTTTTTGTTTTTTCTCTTCATTTTAAATCTAAACCACTAAATTCAAATTGTGAACGGCCAGGCTGGTGACCCCGTTTTCTTCTCTCCGTCAATAGATGGCACGGCTTTTGCCACTCTGCTTTACCAATTTGCCTCCTTGTTTGCATCTGCTACTCCCTGTTCTGCTCTCATAGGCAGCACACCGCACATGGTATACATGGCGCTCGGGGACCACAGCACAGCGAAAGTGTCGTGATATCATTTGTATATATTCCCTACACCAGCAGTCGTCCGTAGTACTGTGTAGTGACACTTGCGCATTGACTTAGGTTTCATAACACCTAACCCGACAGGCGGTTTCGAAATGTTTATTTACAAGTTTTTAAAACTTTTTAGAAAAAGTTATTTTTCTTATGTGCGTTGCGGCGTGTGAAAATCATCTCCTGTGTTTTGCTATTTCCAGTACGACACCTGAGGATGGGCTTATAACGGTCCGAAACCGGTCGTGTGAAAATAAAGTAATTTACAACTGTAGCAGTATTTTCAACATCTGCTTCTTATTTTTTGCTATCAAGCATCTGAGTGGTTTGATGTGACCAGCCACAAACTCCTCTCGCAATCCTAGTTCACCTCAGAGTACCACCAACATCCTCAATTACTTCTTACATATATTCCAACTTTTATCCTCCCCTACAGTTTTCACACTCTACAACCCCCCTCCAATTCTTTATTGTACTATACAAATCTTGTTATCCTGACTCTCCATATTATCAATGTTTTCCACTCGTTCGAATCTTCACTGATTCTGCGGTGAACTTCCTGACTTCTTACCACATCAATCCACCAAATTTACAGCATTCTCTTGCATCATATCTCAACCTCACAGATTCTATTACCATCCGGTTTTCCTATCACCACACAGAAAACACCGTGCCGCAAATGAACATTTTTCATTATTTACTACCTCATGTTAAGGGCCAATGCTAGATTCTGGACACCTTGTTTCAGCCAAGAACGCTCTCTTAACCAACGGTAGTCTGATGTTTACATCCTCTTTGCTTTGTCTGTCACTTTACCTTCCAGTATTATGAAATTATGCAACTTGTCTACTATATGGTACAGAATTTTGGTGCTAAGTTCTGCCCTAATCTCATTTCCGTACTTCTCATTACTTTTACCTTTCTTCACTCTCAATCCATAGTGTGCGCTCATTGGGCTCTTCACTCCATTCAGGAGGTTGTCCGATTCTGCCGCTCTCTTAATGAGGATAGTAATATCATCACCGAATCTTATCGCTGTTATGCCTTCACACTGAATTGTAATCCTACTTCTGAATCTTTCTTTCCGTCATATCTTCTTCGATATGTAGTTTGAACAACAGGCAGGAGTCTTGAGTCCTGTCTTACAGCCTTTCTAATTTGAGCACTTCTTTCTTTGTATCCTCCCATCCTTTTCGTTCTTTCTACGTACTAACTGTATACGCTGCAAACCATGACATTCTGTGATCACAGCAAACCGTATCCAACCGCCAAAAGGCTTTTTTTTCAGTCATCAGTCTTCTGACAAGTCTGATGCAGCAAGCCACAAATTCCTTTCCTCTTTCAACCCCTTAACTTCAGTGTAGCTATTGTAATCTATATCCTCAATTATTCCGATCTCCGTCTTACTCTACAGTTTTTACCCTCTGCAGCTCCCTCTAGTATCATGGATGGCATTCCCTCACGTCTTAATACATGTCCTATCTTTCTATTCTTTCCTCTTGTCAATGTTTTCGCATGTTCCTTTCTTCACCGGTTTTGCGGAGAACATGCTCATTTCTTACCTTACCAGTCCACCTAATTTTCAATATTTGTCCGCAGCACCACGTCTCAAATGCTGCTGTTCTCTTCTGTTACGGATTTTTCACAGTCTGTGTCTCACAACCGTACAATGCTGTGCTCCAAAACATATTTTCAGAAATTTCTTCCTCACATTAAGACTTATGTTAGATATTAGCAGAATTCTTTTGTCCTGGAATGCCTTTTTGTCAGTAATATCTCCTTTCTATGACTTCCTTGCTCCGTCCGTCGTGGATTATTTTGCTGCCTAGGCAGCAGAATTCCGTTACTTCGTCTACTTCGTGATCACCAATTCTAATGTGAAGTTTCTTGGTGTTCACATTTTTGCTATTTCGCATTACTTTCGTCTTCTTCGATTTACTCTAGAACCATACTCTATACTAGTAAGACTGCTCATTCCATTCAACAAATCTTGTAATTCTTCTTCACTTTCACTGAAGATAGCAATGTCATCGGCGAATCTATCATTAATATCATTTCATCATGAATTTTAATCCCACTCTTGAACTTTCTTTTATTTCCGTTGTTGCTTCTTAGATGTAATGATTGAATAGTGGCATGAAGGAGTACATCACTCTCTTATACCATTTTTCTTCCGAGCGCTCATAACTCCGTATAGCAAACGCAATATCGTGCAATTCACTCGTCATTGCCATTACCATACAGTGACTTTCGGACAGAATGTTTCCCCTTTTCTGCACATTACAATTAACAATTTAAATTTCCAGAAATTCCCGGTACGCCCAAAACGGTACACCTTTTTATTGTCGTCATGATCAATACAAATATTTCGTAACGACAGTGTTGTTGCGTACCATCATTGGGAAAGTATCTTGAAAGGGGGTGTTGAAAATCTACCCGTACCTGTTAAATGATAACCACGCAACGCGACACTTTCTCCGAATTCAGTGAAGTACCCCTTCTCGGTGTTCGACTGAAGCGGACGGCGTCGGTGTAATGAATGAACTTCTGAAGTTCTTAGTCGGAAAGAAGCAAACTAAAATTGGCAATTAACTTTCAGCAAACGGGACAATGAATGGTTATTACGAAAGGCTTCATATCGAAGTCATTCAAGAGTCAAACACCAAAGGCAGGAACAAAATGTCACGAGAAATATTGAAATATTGATAATTAAGTGGTCTTTGCTATTAAGGCTAACTTTAAGGAGTTCATTTTTCAGTAATAAACTGTACGTCTGCTGCTTGGGCAGCCAGAAACTGCTTTAATGTTTGCCATCGACTCTCGTGTCCCTCACAAACAGACACTCAGGACGGAGCAACAGGCTGCCTCTACCACTCCAATTACAGAAGTCAGATCCCCTAAATTATTCCTCACTGCCATTGATACGTCCCTTGCCTCAGCACTGCTGCTAACCACCCCTCATTCACATTAGCAGCGCACGGGTGAATCGTATAGCTCCGGTAACAGACATCCCCGTCGCCTCATTGAATCAATTAGCAATCTGCCACATGCAGCTTTCTGGAAAATTGGTTTATATTCTTAAAGGGGCATTGAGCATTAAGAACTTGTTTTCTGATGGCAGGCGGCTTCGCAGCGGATTGTCTATAACATCTTACCCACAGTCGAATAAGTTAACAAAGCTGCAATATTCAAAAACACTATATTCAGTTTCTTAATGTTTCGACCTCAGTTGCATTATCTTTAGAGAACTCTATTGTTTCATTAGCGGGAAATTTTCGTTGGGATGTCTGTGATATGAGAAAAATCGAATTCCTTGAGAATAAAAATACAATTAATTTAATATTTAATTACCAATGATAAGATCAGCGAGACCCAGTTTACTAGTATCCTGCTCAAACCTATTTTTGGCTGACTCTATGATATGAACATGCGGTCATTGAGTTTCAAGCTCGTAGCAGAAATTTGGAACAAGAAAACGACTGAGACAATTAAAAGTTCATTGATAGTTTTTCTTGGAAAACTACTGTCTTCCAAGCATCTGTGCAGAAATTTATTGCCTTTATCATGCACTTCCAGGCGATCACTTGAGAAACTTTTACCAGGTAGTGTGCAACACTTTTACATATTGCCAGCAAAGTATCCGAGCAGAAGGGGTAAGAGCGTTAGTCAGGATGTTTTAATTACTAGCTCGGAAAAATCTACATTTAGCAAACATAGTTAAAGAGCCATTTTTCGAAACCCCTTGAAGCTTCAAAAGTGTGGTGGCCTCCAACGTCACCCGTAGGGCTTGGCCATAATTCAAACATCATTGCGTCATCGGAAAAGAAGCCAAAGAACAGTCAGGTAACATGGGTTAATGATGTCACGTTGGCACCAGATTTCAACACAATTCTCCCAAACATCACCGTGGAGGCGTCACACATGGGGCAAAATCATCATACCCCCTCTTACCCACATTTCATCTCTTCCTTTGATGCTTCTACGATGGATGTCAAGACCGTGACGCCAGCGTTGAAATCACGCGAGTTTTTGTGGGTGACAGGGGAAAACATTTCAAACGTATCGCCGTTCGGTACCGATACGGAAAAGCCTCATGGGATGACATGAAACGCGTCGTTGAAACTACCCTTTACTTAGGGGCGTTGACTCTCATACATTTCACAGTCGAAAACGACAGTTCACAGTGCTATGAGAATAGTAAGGCGTTCTGGACAATATTTACCACTGCTGACATCCCATGGACAGTTCAGCCCTTCTCTAAGAAAATCGTGAGCCTAAAACCTCCTTGAAAATGACTGCGCCCTTTTGCAGCATAACGCGACTGCAAATTTGCTTTGTTATGCAGGGTGGAATAATTTGTGCCCGTGCAAAAGCATTCGAAGGAACTTTATTATCAGCAGCAAGTTTTTCCCTTTTGTGTTTCGAGTCCTCCCGTGGCGTGATCGCAGGGGATGCTACACAGACAAGTGCGTGAGAAAACTAGTATAGGGTCTCCCCAGGGTCACTAGTTTGGCAGTATCCTCGACACTTCTTTTTTGATCGCTATAAAAATGTACCTGTACAGAAACAGCCAGATATTGATTCCTAGGCGCAGGTGTGGCAGCCAACCATTTCGACCACCCCTCAGCTGACTAACGCTACGTTGCTGAACTGGCGCTTGCTAGCTGCATGCATTGTTTCCACATCGGTTCGCTGCGCGTTCTGTGATTGTGAGCTTTTGCCATACCCACTGCGTGGGGACCACTTTCATTTCATAATCTAGTGCGAGATGTTGAAGAAAAGCCTATGAGAGATTTCCATTTATTCCCATGTGTTCCATTGTCGCCTAGATTGTGATACCCTGGTTTTCGAATACCAGTATCTTCAATTCTCGTTTGATACCCTGTTCATGAGATAGATAGATAGATAGAGAGAGAGATGATGTGCCACATTCTTCCTCGTCAGACTTGTTTCATCACACTGGGAGCACCTGCGCCAGCTAACCACTATGTAATACTATGGTGCGTTGTTACCCTATACTTAAAACAACCTACGTAGTGTCACTGTTGACTGACATCATGTAATTTTTTGCTCCTCAGTGACTCCTATTAATAGGTTATCCAATGCAGTGCTGTAGAGCCGAGCTTCATGTATTTCGTATTGAACACCCATGAGGCCTCATTCACCTGTGATAGTGTTTTAAACATCCGCAGCAGCCATGTCTGGAGTGAGGAAAATCCCTTCGCCACCCACATCATTGGGTGTGAGAAACAATTCTCTGTCAACGTATGGGTGGGCATTGTCCAAGATCACTTAATAGGACCTTATTTGCTGTCTCCCACTTTGACTGGTCCACGGTGTCTGGTATTACTGTGAGATGCACTGCCATCGTGCTTGGAAACTGTACCTCTGTTGTAGGCGGAAGGGTGTAGTTACAACATATTGACGCCCTAGTCCACTTTGATTTTAATGCCAGCAAGCACCTGAACAACGTCTACCCACATCGTTGGACTGGAAGAGGATGAGCTGTCCCATGGCCTGCGTGATTACCGGATCTCATGCCTCTGAAGTTCTTCCTCTGTTTTACCTCAATACGTTGGTGCATGAAACACCATAGAAACAGATTAAGACCAGCTTGCTAGGGTCAAAGCTGCCTGTCCCCTGGTACAACAGGCAGCAGGTACCTCGGAGAGAGTACAACAGAACTTCATATGCCGTTACTGTGCGTGCATTGAGTCTGGCGGTTCGCTTTGCACAATTGTTCCTAAGCAGTTACACTGTTTATATTCATTACACAATAATTACAGACATGCGTTTTGCAACTATTGTTCCCGATCTCAGTGTAATCAGTTGTGAACCCTCTATCACCTGTTTCAATTTGGCCTAAAAAGTTTGAGACACCCTTTGTAGTAAGCAAGAAACCAGATATACGTGTCAGGAGATAAACAACATTAACAGGTTTTACACAGTTTATGTGTCTACTGTAAAAGTAGGAAATTTGGATATGTTGTCACTCTGCAGTAATCCATTCTTTCAGGTTGAAGAGAGTTCGATAATCTACCTTCATCTTGGGGTGAGGGTTTGATAGATTATCTCCATCTTGAGATGACTATTCACCTCCAGGGTCTTCCAGTGAATCTTTCATCTGCTTTCAGTATAATTTGTTTCATGTGATCATTACACTTCAAAAAAATCCATACGTCTAATGAAAATTATTTAATGAATTATTAAGCCTCCCTTTACTGTTCGGTAACAGTGTGATCAAACAGTAACTGATATTTCCGGCTTTCCATGTGCAAAATATTAAATTTCTTCTTGTTGAGGATTGATGCTCTGCAGTGATTCTTGCATTGTTGTAAAATATTATTCCACAGCAACTACTTTGTATGCAATAGCATTTTCTAAGAGACATGTAGACAGGAAACTATACTGACCAGTACTGTCCACTTAGTGTTGTAGATAGGACCATGCAGAAAGCATGAAATCGTAAGGTTTATCACATGTTTTTGGAAGACTATTTAATGCAGAGAAAAGGCAACAAACACACTGATGAGTGTACATATTAAGGTACAACATATACAAAATCTGCACTTGTACACACACTCTGTGTGCTGGGTGTCCCTTCTAAGAATCGCCAGGCGCTAGTTCTCTGATGTTTCGTCGGATATTTGGAACTTTCTTTCAGCAATGTGTAGATGAAGTCAGCCCAAACAAATACTGCTCACCACATCTTTCATGCAGGACACAGGTTTGCTTCCGGTTGCAAACCAATTAATTTTTAAAGTCGAATTTTACGAGTCCTTTCAACGGAAGGGTTCCCTAATTAGTGTGATATTTGTTTTATCAGTACTTATTAACTTGGACAGCAATATACGCAGAATAACCAGCCAGTATTCCAGCAGCGTCTAAGCAGCGCGTTTGCATGATGACGACTGACAACGTGGGCTAGGACCATGCCAAATCAGTCCCTCTGACAACAATTTCTGATTCGATTTCTTCACATTTCACGTGCAGCCATTTTAGAATACTGGGGTGATAGATACCTATAACTGTGTGTATTTGTTCGATTACACTTCTTCAGAATAGGAACGACGTGCGCATTTCCAAAATCAATTGAGTCTCTTCATACCTCAGATTACTGCTACCACGAGATAGCTTTCACATACTCTATGTATCAAGATGTATATACACAAACACGCGTATTTGTGCTGTCGTAGCAAAGCCTCTCAAATTGAATCGCGCGCAGAGTTACTCAGTAGAGCTCTTCAGCGGAAAAAGGCACAGCTGTTGTCTTTAATCCCCTGGAGACTGGTTGACGCCCGAGCGCGGCTGAGAGGAGCGCTGCTAAAAAGGTTTGGGGTGTAGCACCCGGTCCGGCGAGCTCGTTTGTCACTGTCTGCCAGCCACGCGACATCTGGGGTGGTACTCACACACATACACACATGCGCCCGCCCGCCCACACACACACATACACACACACACACACACACACACACACACACACACACACACACACACACAAACGAAAGCGCTTACAAAAGGGGAAGAGAGACCATCACATTTGGTTGGGCGACGTCTGCTGTGCTACTGTGTGCTGAAGTTTTCCCTTGAATTTTGTTTTCTTGAACTTTATCATCAGGAGGCCAACAGTGGCACAGATAATCAAGCAAGCTGTATGTTTATGACGCATATCTCGTGTGCTGTCAGCCGTCTCTAACTTTTCTTTGCCATTTACTCACTATTTGCTAGCGGAAGAGTAAATAATCAGAGCTGAGGACAGACAGGCAGTGACAGTTATGAACAATGACCCTGATACTGATAGGTCGTCTGATGGTTGTACACTACTGGCCATTGAAATGGCTACACCACGAGGACGACGTGCTACAGACGAGAAATTTAACCGACAGGAAGAAGATGCTGTGACATGCACATGATTAGCTTTTCAGAGCATTCACACAAGGTTGGCGCCGGTGGCGACACCTACAACGTGCTGACATGAGGAAAGTTTCCAACCGATTTCTCACACACACAAAAAGCAGTTGACTGGCGTTGCCTGGTGAAACGTTGTTGTGAAGCCTCGCGTAAGGAGGAGAAATGCGTACCATCAGATTTACGACTTTGATAAAGGTTGGATTGTAGCCTATCGTGATTGAGGTTTATCGTATCGCGACATTGCTGCTCGCGTTAGTCGACATCCAGTGACTGTTAGCAGAATATGGAATCGATGGGTTCAGGAGGGTAATACGGAACGCCGTGCTGGATCCCAACGGCCTCGTATCACTAGCAGTCGAGATGACAGGCATCTTATCTGCATGGCTGTAACGGATCCTGTAGCCACGTATCGATCCCTGAGTCAACAGATGGGGACGTTTGCAAGACCACAACCATATGCACGAACAGTTCGACGACGTTTGCAGCAGCATGGACTATCAGCCCGGGGACCATGGCTGCGGTTACTCTTGACGCTGCATCACACACAGGAGCGCCTGCGATGGTGTACTCTACGACAAACCTGGGTGCACGAATGACAAAACGTAATTTTTTCGGATGAATCCTGGTTCTGTTTACATTATCATGATGGTCTCATCCGTGTTTGGCGACATCGCGGTGAATGCACATTGGAAGCGTTTATTCGTCATCGCCACACTGGCGTATCACCCGGCGGGATGGTATGGGGTGCCATTGGTTACACGTCTCGGTCGCCTCTTGTTCGCATTGAAGGCACTTTGAAGAGTGGGCGTTACATTTCAGATGTGTTACGACCCGTGGCTCTACCATTCATTCGATCCCTGCGAAACCCTACATTTGAGCAGGATAATGCACGATCGCATGTTGCTGGTCCTTCGGGCCTTTCTGGATACAGAAAATGTTCGACTGCTGACCTGGCCAGCACATTCTCGAGATCTCTCACCAACTGAAATCGTCTGGTCATCGGTGGCCGAGCAACTGGCTCATCACAATACGCCAGTCACTACTCGTGATGAAATGTGTTATCGTGTTGAAGCTGCATGGGGAGCTGTACTTGTATACGCCATACAAGCTCTGTTTGACTCAATGCCCAGGCGTATCAAGGCCGTTATTACAGCCAGAGGTGGTTGTTCTGGGTACTGATTTCTCAGGATCTATGCACCCAAATTGCGTGAAAATGTAGTCACTTGTCAGTTCTAGTAAGATATATTTGTCCAATGAATACCCGTTTATCATCTGCATTTCTTCTTGGTGTAGTGGTTTTAATGGGCAGTAGTGTAGTAGGGAAGATAGCGTCCTGATATGAAGCACTAGGCCATACTATATGAGGTGCTTCGATGTCTTCTGTGAAGTATTACTTGAATTTGCCTCTACATACATGATGACTGACAACTAACGCCACTATTGTTACATGCAAAGTACACTAAGCTGCGACCTCCATACATGCTCATGAGAAATGGTGTCAATTTGTGTTGCGTACTACATGTATCACATCAACTCATCGCTACAAACTGCCACATTATCACAGACACTGCATCATTGACATAAAAGTGACCCTCTCAATGTTCTGCTTGTCTGGAAGTGACCTTGGGAACCATATCAACATGTGGATGTACACTTTCCACGTGCCGTATGCACACTTAACTGCTATCTGCATGCTTGATTCCAGTAATGCTGTCAACATGTCTGTGTTGTGGTATCATAAGTATTACGTCAGCTCATTTTAATAAAGTGTGTGCTAATGTCTTACATAATACATTGGATTGAAATTGCTCAGTACAGAAACACACATGCACACACATCATACAAGGTATTCCAAAATTGCCGTTACAAACTTCTAAAGCTTGAAAAAGAGATTGAGTACATAATATTTTGAATAGGAACCCATGTCCTGGAATGTACGATTTCTGTTCTATGGGTCTTTCTAATCAGATGTTTAAATACTCCTCCACTTCTGCTTGAGGAACTGAATTAGATGTGAAGCAGTACAATTATCAGATAAAAATTCCAAATGAAACCTAACATATATTTATCACTTAAGCGCATTTGTTTGTATTAACACTCAATCATCACGTCTTTACGTTATTCCAAAACAAAAAAGAACCACCGGCCGCGGTGGTCTCGCGGTTCTAGGCGCGCAGTCCGGAACCGCGCGACTGCTACGGTCGCAGGTTCGAATCCTGCCTCGTGCATGGATGTGTGTGATGTCCTTAGGTTAGTTAGGTTTAAGTAGTTCTAAGTTCTAGGGGACTGATGACCTCAGATGTTAAGTCCCATAGTGCTCAGAGCCATTTGAACCATTTGAAAAAAGAACGTCATACTGCACGTGCAGAACAGTACTGATGTATTACAACAGCGTCTCGATGTGATGGACGCCGACGTTGTTACAGACATTGTGCTTAAGAAGAATGTCCTGATACACACTCTATATCCCACTTGATGTCTCTGTGTTCCCTGTGCAGCAGGCAGAAATCGTGATGGAAGATCTTCCTGTTCTTCTACAGGGATCTCGTAAATTAAAATTTGCATACGATCCCTCAGGAAGCAGCACACATCGTCTTGCCTTCCCTATTGCGTACCAGGACAGGCAACTCTGAGATTTTCCCTTTCCCTCAGCAGACGTGGGAGCGTTACATATGTGGACTGAAACCGTAGTAGAACGGAAACGATACGTTTCCGGTTGTGGGTTCCTATTCAAAACATTTTGTACTCACTCCCCTCTACAAATCTTAGAAGTTTGTAAAGGTAGTTTCACAACACCTTGTATTTATGTAAGTGTCCGTAGCCAAAATTCCAGTTTCAAAACACCGTAGAAAAAGACCGTCTGCTCAGAATACTGTCAAATTTGAACAGTACTTTATTAGTGAAACGATATGCGCCAAAAAACATTTAACAAAAATTTTACTAATAGATATAGCTGTATGTGCCTTAACAAAGAAAACTGTCAGCTACCAATGCATCGCTACGAGTGAATCGCAATACGATAGCTGTGGTCTGAGTTGCCCATTACACTATCCGTACTGTACAATGTGTGTGACTGCACAAATTCGTCAGTGAACAGCTGTGACAACTTCGCATCACACCGCAAGGGGATGTCTTGAGGCCAAAAACTTAACAAAAAGCAAAATGACACCGGTTTGTATTTTTCCTGATGCCAAACACCGTATAAAAACAAAACGACATCTGTTTCTAATCTTCCTGGCCCAAAAAAGTATGAAACGAAAAATGACATTGGTTTTTATTTCTTCTGGCGCCAAAAACCTCATTATAAAACAAAATGATATCGGTTTCTAATCCTCGTGGGACTGACGCAAGATATGCTCGACAAGCTCTCGACCGTTTTGTGCCGCAGCTCTTGTGGGGCTCCACAACCAGAAGTCACAACCATTAGCATCAGGTGATCTTCACGACCAGGCTCTAGGGAAATGACGGCTGATAATTCTAGCATTTCCGAAATTCCTCCACAGTGGCTGTGCAACTTGTGGAGGAGCGCCATATTTCTTAAAAGTGATTCCAGCCACACAGCGATACTGTTGAAGGGTTGGAATGACTTTGGTACTCAAAAGACTATCATAACTTTTATCAGTGATGTTAAAGATATCAGGATCTAAAGTACTCCTCGAAAAAATACAGCCCTACGATAAAGGGTGCCATCATCCCGCACTACACAGACACCTTTTGAGAACGAGGTGAAAGCAATTGATGCTGGTGTGGCTTTTCCATTGCCCATATTCTGCAGTTCTGCTTATTGTCATGTCCTTGGAAGCGGACTTCAGCGTCTGTCCACAGAATGGTCCACGGTCATTCATTGTCCGTTTCCATCAGCGGAAGTAATCCCAGAACGAACGTTTGTCTTGCTGGCAGGTCAGGGTGATTTTCTATTGATTGCAATGCAGAATGTTTCGTAGGATTTTGTACACCATGCTCACAGGCACATCGAATGTTCGGGCAATTCCTCGTGCAAAGCTGCATGTACTGTAGAATATTGTCTCACCTTGGCAATAGTTGTATCCTTAGCAAATCACAGTTCGGGTTTCAGAAGTTTTGCTCTACTGAATGTTTACCCACCAAATTTTACAAGATTTAAGTAATAAAATGGCACTGATTAGTGTTTTCTGCGAACTCTATAAAGCATTTGATTGTGTGAATTACAGTATTCTCCTAGATAAATTAACATTTTATGGGAGTGATTTTATAGCCAACCAATGGATAATGACTTACCTAACTAAATCAACACAGGAAGTTGCACTTAGTAATTCAAGCAGTATAGTCCTGAGACATATTTGTGACTGGGGAGGAAGCACGATGGGCTTCCCCAAGGTTCAAGCTTATGTCCATTACCGTTATTCACGTATGTAAACAATCTTCCGGCTAGTATACAACTAGCAGAATTGGTTCTTTTTGCAAATGATACTGTATTGTAATCAATCCAAACATACATACAGAAACAGAAGAGATCGTTAAAAAAGTTCTTAAAAGTATTATTGACTGGTTTTTAAAAAGACCGAACATATTCATTTCGCCACATCTTGAGGCACTACACCAATGATAATGGTAACACATGATGAGGAAGTAATAAATAGGGTGGAAACTTTAAAATTCTTAGTAGTCCACATTGATGAGCATTTAAATTGTAAAAACACATTTTGGAAGTCCTAAAACATCTTAGTTCGCCATATATGCGCTTAGAATCATTACAAACCTTGGGAAGAAACAAATCAGTAAGTTGACGTATTTCCCACATTTTCATTCAATAAAGGTACATGGAACAATGTCCTGGGCTTTCTCATCTTTAAGAAAGAAAGTCTTCATTACGCTAAAACGTACTCTTAGAATAAGATGTGGTGCTCATCCACAATCATCTTGTAGACATCTGGTTAAGGAGTTGAGTATTCTGACTACTGCTTGACAATATTCATTCCCTCGTGAATTTTTTTTAAAATAATCCACTGCAGTGGAAGAGAATCAACGAGGTACACAATGACAATAGCAGAAGGAAAAATGACATTTATTATTCGACATTAAGGTTGTCCTTAGCAGAATGCTGCAACGAAAGTTTTTTATCATTTACACAGTGTCTGACAGACAGCAAAATTGAATTTGATAACAAACTGAGAAAGTTTCTTCTTGAACAACTCCTATTCCGTAGAAAGATTTTTGTTCATGTGTAGAATGTGGTGGTTAAAAATTACTGTCTCAGATCTGTATGACTTTTGTATTCTTTAACAAAACAAATAGAAATGTTCAACATGTAACCGTACGTACAAATTAATTTGTGTTGTGGATGTATAATGACTTATTCCACTTCATTACGATCTATCATGCAAAATGATCAATGGACCTTGTTAGAAATTTAATAACTTATTAACTCTCGTAACGTTGTTTGTTATTCAGTGACGTCGTTTGGTTCAAATGGTTCAGATGGCTCTGAGCACTATGGGACATAACTGCTGAGGTCATCAGACCCCTAGAACTTAGAACTACTTAAACCTAACTAACCTAAGGACATAACACACACACAAGCCCGAGGCAGGATTTGAACCTCCTACCGTAGCGGTCGTGCGGTTCCGGACTGTAGTGCCTAGAACCGCTCGGCCACTCCGGCCGGCAGTGACGTCACTTGATTGCCACAATCGGCGGTGTAGAAGATGGATGCTGCATTCTCGGAAGTATAGCATCAACCTGGTTTTCAATTGTTCGTATGAGGTACAGTTCAACCTAATACCAAAAAACGACGGCCCACTGTATTGTATTATCATCATCTAACTTCGTTGTAGAAAACCACTGAAATACTTCTAGTGCCAGAAGAGAGGTTTCGCAGCCTTTCAGTCTACATTCCAGAATACACGTCCGCTAAGGCCGCAGTGTGAGATGCCGATACTCAAGTTTCCCACTTTTCAGAAGCTGAAGCGTCTCCGCAAAGAAGTGGGATTCTTTCTCTTCTCTGTAAGGAGTGGCGAAAAGCCTTAAAGGTAGGCTCTTGGCAGAAGAGCTGCAGAGAAAGAGAGAGTGAGTGCGTTTTGTGAGGGAACTCGGCTCCGTGGGCAGCGGAAGGTCGTGCGCAGCCACGGCAGGGTATAAATAGCGCTCCCAGATACAGATAGGGGCAGTGCCATCTCGGCGTCTCCCTGTCACGGTCGATAGGAAGCCAACCGAGCCAGGTTAAGCCTTCCCCGATGTGGGTCAGGCAGCGAACGGCCGAGTTATGGAATGTCTGCGCGGCGCACAATCGCCCCTGCTGCCCATTAAAAGCATCGGCGGGACTGCCACTATTGATCTGGGCTGAGCGCTCTTTGCGGTCGCTGTGGAAATGGCCAGCAGGCCAGCAGCCATCTGCGGATGCTGCGCCGCAGGCGGTGGTGCCTGCGGCGCAGTGCTTTCAGCAATACGCCACTCCGTCAGCCCACTTGTGTACACACTCAAATTTCCAAGTATGCGATATCTGCTTTCTACTTGGCCGAGGGGATGGAGGATGGGGGCGGGGTGGGGGATCTGGGAGGAGGCTCATATGCGTCACGACTCTCCGTCCAAAAGGAAAGTGTACTAAAAGCTTCGTATTTTTACATAGAGGAGTAGGTGGGGTGAAAAGGCCAGAATGAGAAAGTGGACACTGCATATATCTTGCCCTAAACAGCACAGCGACTTTCCGATAACTGGTCAGACACGCCATCAATGTTGTTAATATTCAAAAAAGTGTTCAAATGTGTGTAAAATCTTATGGGACTTAACTTTTAAGGTCATCACTCCCTAAGCTTACACACTACATAACCTAAGTTATCCTAAGGACAAAAACACACACCCATGTCCGAGGGAGGACTCGAACCTCCGCCAGGACCAGCCGCACAGTCCATGACTGCAGCGCCATAGACCGCTCGGCTAATCCCGCGCGGCTGTTGTTAATGAGTTGGGCAGCGGGAGCTTGTTCCTTTACTTTTTTGTAAACCTTTTTTAGTTTTCAGTTGTCTAATATTACCTCACTTGTGGGTAGAGAAATAGTCTTTGGTCATATAAATGTCCGAACAATGTCTTTTGGCCTACAAATGTAGCTACTTGTTGTTTGCTTCGGATTGATAATTTCCTCTGTGAAACACTTATGCCGAAGTGTTAGGTAGGGAAAAGTTGGCACACTACTCGTTTGGAAAAGTGGCGAAGGTATATACCACAGTAAGACTTAGTGTCTTTTATATCTCATACGCAGTATTACAGATCAGATCTACTTCTAAACAAATCTTTCATCTGTCTTTTACCCCTCTGGGAAAATTTTTGTATTTATGAATTCATACCATTTAAGACTTTCTCTGTTATATTTGACTTCATACAAAAATCCGATCAAGTGGCCTGCACCACCCAGTACTAAGGCTTCATTATGCCTAGAAAATCTGTCCGAAGATTAGAACAACGCAAATCGATTGCTGTTGCTATGCCACTGGCCAAGTAGGCAGCAAAAGAGGCCATTATATGAACCTTCTGAGAAATGCATGTTGTTCATACATATTATTTTCGATTCACTTAAAAATATTTCGTCTGATATCAAATAATATGTAGATTTAAAATATGCGGCAGGCTTCTATCGACTAAAATTCAATTTTCCGTAGAGTGTTGACTTCACCTTCCCACACCATCTTCAAAATTTCTCAGTCCCGTTTCGGAGAAAATAGGAGCGGAAAGATTAAGAGCTGGGAAGATATTTATCCAGTATAGAAAGACATGTAAATCGCAACAATCTACTACATAAAAAATTATGAAATAGCTAAACAAAGAAGAAATGGGTGTGGCAATTTAGATCTGCTGAATAGAGAAGACTGGGTGAAGTACTGTAGAAATCTGTGGTCTGAAGAAGACGAGAAACGTAAAGCAGGAGAAATAACCATATGTTGTTCGGGAACTGATAAAATGGAATATAAGTAACTTCAAGCGTCCTTAAAAGGCTATAAAAAGCGTCTGTAGAACTCTTTAAATGTAAACACGAAGAAATTACGTATAGGCTTGACCTTCGGGACACAGAAATTTCTTTAGTACATAAAAAATTTGTGCAAGGATAGAAGTGAAAGAATGAGAAACATGGTAAGCTGATTATTACTCGATGAACAAACACATTTTCGGAAAGGAGGTCCTGTTCCGATAACATTTTCTCACTAAACCAAATAATACAAGAAAAGAGGAGAACACAATTTAGAAGCCTGAATAGTCTTTATAGGCAATACTATTGTTCAGAGAGGAAAAATATGAAATATTACTGAAGAATGAGGAATTCCACGACATCTAATGGAAGTTGTCCCAAATATTCATAGAAGAACACAGATAAATGTAAGCTGCAATTTCAAAACGTTGTGGCAGTCCCTTGTGGACTACATGGAGGTGAGATCTGGATGACGAATTTTAGAATAGATAGTAGGCTCCAAGTAGCCGAAGTGAGATTTTTGATCGGAGTCCATCCGAAGACCGTAGGAATTTACCACTTAAATGAAAGAAGTAAGGAGTACAGAAATGAATATAAATATCAATTAGAGTGAATCACCGCCCAACATGGTCCAAAAAAGTTGCTACTGTGTGTCCCTAAAGGAAGAAGGAACGTTGGTACACCCAAGGAAATGTGTATGGATCAAGAAGCAAGAAATGGCAACGTAACGACTCGTCTAACACTTCGGCGAGAAGTAAGTAAATTACAAGGATGTTAGACAACTACTAGTCAAGTTTAATAGCCGGTATTTTCCAGTTGCTTGCTACCTGACGGGCAGCAGAAAACATTCCAGCGAGATAAAGGCGCCCCATCCTCAGAGCCACCGTACTTTCTACAGCAAACCCGCCAATGTTCGTGAGTCCAGAATTACAATCGGTAGACCACAGGCAGTTGAGAACGTATAGACTTTCGCAAATGTGGTCGCAAACGACTGAAAGAAATAATTTCTCACCATATAGCCGCTCCCAAAGCTACAGTCAGCAGATTTATGTTCACAATTCTAGTGATGACTAAAACACTTACATTGTTAATTCCGACTCAGTTATAACTTTGTGAAAGTAACGGACTTCTGTTGACAGATCTTTAATCAACGTCGTTCACATTTTAGATTTCTCATAAGCTATTTTAACGGAGTAGCCCACTTTAAATTTGAGAAAAATAGGTGATTTTCCTAATTTTTCAAGTAAAATTACATTAAAGCTAAATTTGATGAAATAGCTTTATTGCTTAAGCCTTTGTTTTGAAGAAATCGTTTTTATGTTCACATCGCACGCAACCAGTAATCGCTGCAGACGGAACATGGTCATCGGCGAGAATTCTCGAAGGCCTCTTATTGGACCTGAAAGATAATAATTTTGTGTAACTAATTTTCAGTATATTTGCTTTCAACACACATAGGATAATTGATAAAAATTAAGTTCTATCGGAATGGTGACCTGCTGAAACAAATGTCATTTCCTTCGCCCACAAAATCGAGATAACAGCGTGCACCGAAAACAGACTTTCTAAGACCTCGCAAAACGCCTAAGTCCGCTGACAGGGACCTCAGAGAATGCCGGTATCAAATTCCGATCAAAATCAGGCTTAGCGTTCTAATGTTATGTTTCCCTAATCTGAAACACAGCGTTTAAAGTTTTCGATCACATTTTTCTTTCTTTATAATTTGAGTGCATCATAGTTCTAGTCAGCAGCCCAGTGACTATACAGCAAACCTTCCATATCCAAAAAGAGCTCCTCCTCCATCTTCTTCCTGGCAATTGTGATCCTGGGGATCTCTTTGGCGCCGGCCGGAGTGGCTGAGCGGTTCTAGGCGCTACAGTCCGGAACCGCACGACCGCTACGGTCGCAGGTTCGAATCCTGCCTTGAGCATAGATGTGTGTGATATCTTTAGGTTAGTTACGTTTAAGTAGTTCTAAGTTCTAGGGGACTGATGACCTCGGAAGTTAAGTTCCATAGTGCTCAGAGCCATTTGAACCATTTTGTGATCTCTTTGACTCCTTCCGTCGTCCGCTGCTCTGCTCGCTCTAGACGCTATTAGTCCGTTTTTCTAGAGAAGTTGTTCCGGATTGGTCAGTTAAAAATTTCCATAATGTCTGTTAGGTAATCGTTCACACTACACATGTCAACTATATTTGTTCCAGTTCTGAATGGTTTTCGGAGACACTTTCTTACAAACTGCTATGCAACTACATTACGGAGTTCCAGGCGAATATCCGAAGGACACTGCAATAAAACAAACACCAAAGAGAAAATTAAACAAAAAAGAAACATGCATATTTTAAAATATTCAAAAAGCACTTCGATATACTTAACGCTGATCTAAGGTAAACTATTAATAGTATTGTATAAAAATTACGTACATTTTAGGTAATTATTGTTAAAATATTAGGCATTCGTGTTATATTAAAAGCGAGAGTTAAAGCAATCTATATCTGGACTGCGGGTGAGCAAGAAACAAATTGTGACCCTCTACGACGCCCCCCCTCCCCTCTCTCCACGGCCACCGAACGAACTGGATCGGTAACTGGTTGTTGAAAACAACAATTTTTTTTAAAATAATGAATATTATTTTTCGGTATAAGATTTTTCGCCTTACAGGAAACTGGATGCGTGTGTATGTGTGTGCATGCGTGTATGTGTTTGAACTTACGGGCGTAAACGTAGATGCTATCAGCGCCCGAACAGGAAACTACCGTTGCCGAGAAATCGTAAGGAACTGCAGAAAGACATCGATAACATTTCCGCTTTGAATAGCAGTTTCATGATATGAAGAAATAAATCTAAAACTAAACAAAAAAATGTTCAAATGTGTGTGAAATCTTATGGGACTTAACTGCTAAGGTCATCAGTCCCTAAGCTTACACATTACTTAACTTAAATTATCCTAAGGACAAACACACACACCCATGCCCGAGGGAGGACTCGAACCTCCGCCGGGACCAGCCACATAGTCCATGACTGCAGCGCCCAGACCGCTCGGCTAATCCCGCGCGGCCTAAAACTAAACGATGAATGTGCATTTCCCACTTGAGTACTTGGAAAAGGGTCATAGCACTACGTTCAGTCTATTTTTCTACATTTTGCACTCTCAAACAGCACATGATTAAAATGAGCACCTCAACATTTCCGTGTGAACTTTGATTTTTCTTTTACTGCTCCACGATATAGCTGGGAGTCAACAGTTTACTTTTGCGTGTAAAGGAGAAAGCTGGTAATTCTCGGAAAACATTACAAATAAAAATGCCTTTTTTTTCATTGTTACGATCCAAATTCGCTTATCATATCTGCTATACTCTTTCCTCCATATCGTGATAATATTTGTACGAAAGGAGATGACGTTCTTTGAACCTTTTTGGTGCCTTCCCTCAATCCCATCTCGTAGAGATGCCACACCGCCCAGCGATATCATATCATAGGACTGACGAACAGCTCTGCCAATGAAACACAGTGTTTTATTCACCTTCCACCACAAAATTTTCACGTAACGTTTCCAAATCAGATTGTTCAAATTTGTACACACTAGGTACTTTTTTAAGCCGATTAACTTCAGATTTGTGTGTTTTATCGTCTTACCGTAAAATAGCGACTTTTATTTGTTTTCGTACGCAACTAGAGGAGCCAACACTTTTTTTTCGTTTTCTGTCAACTGACACTTTTCGCAACCTGGAGATGCTTTGTCTTAATCCCCTTCTAATTCGTTTTGACAATCTCATGACATCATGAGACAGTAAAGAACAACCTTACACGTGATCAGACTCAAATAAAGCCTATAACAAAAGAACTTTTTTTGAGACATAAGTTTTCTGATTTCTTTTATGCTGCCCTACACGAATTCCTCCCCTGTGTCAACCCCTTCATCTCAGAGTAGCACTTGCAACCTACGTCCTCAATTATTTGCTCGATATCTTCCAATCTTTGTCTTCCTTTAGAGCTTTTACGCTCTGCAGCTTCCTCTAGTACCATGGAAGTCATTCCCTGACATCTTAACAGTATCCTATCACCCTATCCCTTCTTCTTGCCGGGTGCTTTCCATGCATTCCTTTCCTTGCCGATTCTGTGGAGAACTTGCTCATTGCAAATCTTATCAGTCCACTTGATGTTCAACATTCTTGTGTAACACCACACTTCAAATGCTTCGATTCTCTTCTGTTACGGTTTTCCCTCAGTCCATGGATGTTCACTAGCGTACAATGCTGTGCTCCAAACGAACATTCTCAGAAATGCCTTCCTCAGGTTAAGGCCTATGTGTGACATTAGTAGACTTATCTTAGTCAGAGAGGCCCCTTTTGTCAGTGCTTGTTTGCTTTTGAAGTTCTTCTTGCTCCGTCAGTCATGGATTAATTTGCGGCCTAGGTAGCAGAATTCCTTTACTTCATCTACTTCGCGATCACCAGTTACGATATTAAGTCACTCGCTGTTGTCATTTCTGCCATTTCTCAATACTTCCCACTTTCTTAGATTCACTTTCAATCCACATTCTGCATTCATTAAACTGTTCATTCCATTAAGTAGATCTTGCCACTGTTCTTATCTTTCACTGAGGATAGCAGTGTCACCAGTGGATCTTGATATCCTTTCACCTTGGATTTAAAATACACTCTTGAACATTTCTTTTATTTCCGTCATTGCTTCCTAGATGTACAAATTGAACAGTAAGCGCGAAAGGCTGTATCCCCGTCCACACCAGTTTTAACTCGAGTGAGCCGTGCGTGGCTCGTGCTCGCGCCATCTCTTATTTAACACCATGTTTTTACCGTACTACCGCCGTCCGGTGTGGTCAAGCGGTTCTAGGCATTTCAGTCTGGAACAGCGCCACCGCTACGATCACAGGTTCGAATCCTGCCTCGGCCATGGATGTGTGTGATGTCCTTAGGGTAGTTACGTTTAAGTAGTTCTAAGTTCTAGGGGACTGATGACCTCAGATGCTAAGTCCTATATGGCTAAGAGCCATTTTAACCTTTTTTTTACCATACTACCGCCTCGTTATGCTAATTTTCAATTTCTGGTGGCACTGGGTTTCTGCCTTGCCTGCACTTGAGCGGCATCAGCAGCGCTTATCGATATATGCACTGCAGTATTATATTTGCTGGACTGCTATTACGTCCTGGTCGTCGTGTGTCGTCCAGTTAGTTCGGACATGGCAGTGTCTGACTTGGCACGTGGCACAAGTTCAGTCGAGGCGTGGCAGCAGTGAGGACCGGACCGCCATGCTTCGCCCGACGGTTGCCGACACACATGATTGGAGTAGGGACGACTTTGGTTGGTCGTCTTGCCGGACGACGCGTATTTGGCCGGCGATCGCTTATGGGTTGGCTGTGTGTGCCTACTCGTGATTCATCCCTGTTATTGTACAGTCACTGCCGTTCGCATTGTCTAGTTCTTCGTGCAAGTGTTCGTGAAACTTTGTTTAATTTGTGTGATTTTAACTGACAAGTTATTTTAAATGTGCTCGGCGTACTGGCCATGTGGAGTCGGTCGTTTGGCGTGGAGCAATGAGGAATTTATTGGCGGGGTGTAGTTTGGGCGGGGCCCGCTGGCGGTCTCTATGTGGTGTCGGAGAGTGTGGCGCTGTTGGCCATTGCCACGACGTCCGTGGCTCACCGACTCTTGACACGTAAGTTGAATTTTGATTTAACCTACTAGCAAGTCAAGACTGTTCACATTGTGTCTTTGGAGTTCGTTGTTGGCTGTCGGGATATTCCCACGAGAAACAACTAAGTTTTCAAGTTCGAAAAATCCAGCCACCCTCCGGTGGAGTTTCACCGTATTTGGTTATTTGAATTGAAGTGCACCAGCGGAATCTTCTCCCTTGTGGCCTATAACGTTCTGCCCTGGGCGTTGACGTAAATTTCAGGCAGTGTAGTTTTCTCATCGTGTTGTCGCTGTCCAGCACGGTGTGTAGTTTGACAGCTCCGTGTATGATTGGTTGTGGGCGCAAATATCAAAATGCGTTGTTCCCTTGAACTCCCTGTTGTGACCTGGTTGGGTGAATTTGAAGTTTATCTTGTCAGTGTGACCGCTGACTGTCGGTCGGTTGGGTTGTCGTCAGATCGTGAATGGTTGTCCCGACTACCCGTCTCACCTAAGTGAGCGATAGTGGTTGATTTACAGGCCGACACTCGAACATCTGGGCGCCCTTGTGTGTACTGCCTTATTTTTTTAAAAATTTATTCTTGTTGTTGGCACTGGTATGGGTTCTAGCTAGTGTTGCGTTTTAAATTAGTTGTTTTACTCTTAAGGCCTTCATCCTAGTTTAAAGTACTGTTCCACGTAAGCCCTTTGGCATTATTTTTATTTTTAATTTCAAGTCTTTGGCCTTCAGCCGATTTCAATTTAACCTGTTTACTTCAGCCTAACAAACGAACTGTTTTAAGATAAGGCTTGCCTTTTAAATTTCTGATTAGGCTTGCGTTTTAAGTTATTGGCCTTCAGACGTTTTTAAATTAAAAAGGCTTTCAGCCGATAATTAAGTCCCAAAGATTAAAGCTGTGTGTTAAAAAATCTTTTTTGGGCTCTTGTAATATTTGATCAAATAACAAAGTTGTACTTTCGACTGTAACTGACAGCCCCTTATTTTGGCCACTTTCCACATTTTATTCTACCTGTTCTGTCCTGCGGGTTAAGCAGGGCATTTCACCGAGTACTTCTTTCTTGACAGAGTAAAGGCTTAAAAAGCTTGAACTTTTCCATACGAATCGTAATGACAACTGAGGAAAAATACTGTTCACTGCTGGAAAATTTGTTTAACAGAATAGCAGTAATAGCAGCGCTGCAGTACCGGTATATCGCGATAGAAACAGCTGCAAAGTGACCCATATCAATAAATGGGCTAGAGGGTATGATCAAGATTAATGAAGGGAGGTGGCCCATTCCCGCGGCAGTTGATGAAGTTACTGTAGCTACAGCCGACCAAGCAGCACACGCCTCAAATTCAGCAACCGGTGCTGTATCACGGGAATTGTCACTCGCTAGTGAATAGTTCAAAAGATTTTGCGGCACATTTTACACTGGCAGGTGTACAGTGACATCGGAACGTTACAAGGACCTTCTTGTGCAACATGCGATTCCAGTTTTCCAACACTGCATCTGTGTCCGTACCATTATTTTCGTGGGAGACGGAGCGACACCACGTGTCACTTGGCAGGAGAAAGATTTGCTTCGAGAAACGTTCGGTAACGACATCATCTTCAGGTGTGTATCTGGACTCTTCCTGAGCTGAAGGGCCGCATGCGACGACATAACGCTCGGATTACACGGATATGATGTGAACAACTGTCGACTATGCCACCCTCCATACAGAGCATATTGCCAAGTTGGGTGACCATACTGAGCACATGTTGGAATTTGTGACCATATACTAATAAACGAGCGAGAGCCACCGTTACCACGTGTTTATTCGTCCCTCCCCTTTTCCTGCTCCTACAACACATTACTACATTACGTTTACAGCGCCGTACTTTCCTCTGGAAGTAAAGAGTTGAACTATTATCTTTTTTAGCATACTTTGTCAGCGAACCAACTAATGAACATTACCTACGAAGCCCCTTATTTTGGCCACTTTCCACATTTTATTCTACCTGTTCTGTCCTGCGGGTTAAGCAGGGCATTTCACCGAGTACTTCTTTCTTGACAGAGTAAAGGCTTAAGAAGCTTGAACTTTTCCATACGAATCGTAATGACAACTGAGGAAAAATACAACCCACAGTGCTGATCTCTTAGCACCATCAGTTGAACTGTAACCACGCTATAAGTATTTGTAGGAAATATTAAGAACCGATATAAAATGGCAACGATCTAGAATCAGTACTGGGAAATCTGTTTGGAAGACTTGAGTTCGCCGGGAGGGTTCTTGGATAATGCACTTCTTATGGACAGGAAATGACGTGTATCACTACAGTGCGACCAATTCTAAAGTATTCTTCCGCTGTATGGCATCACTATAACGTAGGCATGAAAAAAATATCTGAAGAATTCGGACACCTCCTGTTAGGATAGTAAAAGGTCGACGAACACATACGAAAATCTAACAGAAACGATTGGACACCTTATATTAATTTAATTGGAAGAAATAAGACGTAATTCCGGATTTGTGTTGGATAAATTTAGAGAACCTGTATTATAAGAATGACTATTATGCTGCCACCATCGTTTACCTCACATCAGGCCCATGAGATAACTATAAGAGAGATTATGGGGCGTACGGAGACTCATAGTCATTTTGAACTAGTTCATATCGCGAAGGGAACAGCCAAGACATCGATAATACCCTCCACGATGCACTCTAAGAAAGTATCTACGCGCATGTATAAAGTAGGTCGCTTAACGGTGAGACACGTTCTTCGTCATTTTGTAATGAATGCCTCTCTGACTTTCAATCAAGTCCTTTGAACAAATATTTACGAGTTTTATTCTGTTACATTTTACTAGAAAATGGCTACAAGATAATCAAGGAACCGTACGAAACTGATGAAGGTCTTAACGTGGGCAGTTCCCGCAGAAGCTGACTCGTTGAGATATACGCCAGCAACTGTCTTCCTTCAGTGTTCCTCTTAAGATTCCACGGCTCCGCTCGCCTTCCTGAATTACTGCTATTAAGCTCTCGCGCGGTGAAATGTTGCCATTACTCATAGTGCCTAGCGTGAGAAGCATTCTCCACTCTGCTACCAGCCACTCGTATGCATTCGCCGTCTGCACGTTCTAATGCCTTCCTGTCATTTACATCTCCAGCTACTCTGTGTCGCACAACGAGTGGAAAAACGCTTGCATAAGGAAAGAGCTAGAACACAGCCCCTGCTATTCCAAGATTGAGAACAGGTCTCCTTGGTGACAGCTTTTAAGCCGTCCCCTAGTACCTACCTAAAACCTTGACAAAATGATATTAACAAATTCCTGAAAGGCACATTCGCTTATAATTTAACATTAATGTGTATATTATTCTAAAGTTATTCTCCAGCCCTACGCACGCAGACTTAAAACTACACCTGTAGAGTAGAAGGAAATGTTCAGAAGAAATCATTTTAGATTAGATGCAAAACTTCCGTCACTACTGTCAGACATTTTATGTTACTTGTCAAGTGACCGAAAATTTTTCTTGCTGTCTACTGAACTCATTTTTGAGCCTGGTTCTTATCTTCAAATCCCGTTACGTGATTCATATTGCACTAGACTACTGTGTCATCACTGTGGAACGTATAACTATGTTTTAAGAACTGGACAGGCAAGACTAAATAGCAAAATTATCTTACAAGTGACATTCATTAGAACTCCTTTTAAAATGTATCGATAACCAGCCATGTTACAAATATGATACTCTGAGCGCCGTAGAACATTAGTTGAGGCAAACAAAACCGACATCTCCTACATTAGCAATCCGTCCGTCCACAGTTTTACTAAATAAATAGAACCGCCGTCCGACTCTTAGTGATATCGCAGTTCCACGAAACAACAAGTGAACACTTAAATAATAGCAGCAAAATAATGACGATGAATTACACTAATAATCGTTTGAAGGGAATGATTCCTCAAACGCTATATGAAGGTGTAAGGGAACTGGACTTGTCAACAGAACTTTAGGGATCACTACAGTAGTTTCAGAACCTGTAACAAGGAAAGTAAAGAAAACTGCAGAAAACTAGGCTAAACATCACGCTACAGTACCTTAGATTCTCTGTAATTCGTGCAATACTTTCCATTGTAAAATAAATCATTATATATGAAATAACAGTAAAGGATATAATACCAATAATGATGGTAACAATAATGCTAGCCCCTTTGTTTCTAATCTTTAACGTGTACACAAATATTGATGAACAATTGGGAATACGAGAAGATACCTATGACCTCTACTTAATATTACCTCTACAGGCCTATAGAGTATTCAGGAAAAGTGTGAAAGCCAAATGGGGATCCTCTAGATATATCATTTATGTACTCATTAAAAAATAGCAGTCAATACATTTCAGTCACAACAGGCTAACTAAAATCGATTCTACAGTAGAATAATATAAAAGTGTTCTACATTATGTTTGGACTTAAAATAATTTCTGTTTACCACACCATTCAAGTTTTTCGGTGTCTTGTTGAAAACATATCTTTAGGTGAAATTTCTGTATTACTATTTAGTACTTGTCTTAGGTCCATTATTTATGGGAAGATTTTTACACACTGTTTTGTAACTGTACCAACCAAAACTGTTGCAGTGAATATGGAACCCTACAAAAATTCACTTCAAGAAATTAGTGGTCCTGTATACGTGTCAGACAAATAAGTATTCGTAAATTGTTAAGAATAAGTTCCTCATATGGTGATCATGACGGCTCTCTGGGTCGAGAGTGGACATTGCTTAAATTCTAAATAAATATAGTCAGCTATGACGGTCGAAGACTTATGGCATAAGAAGTAACACCTGTTCAGGCACTGGCCTTATGAAGGAGGTGGAGGTGTGCCCTTGGGGTAACAAATTGCCCATAAACGGTGAAAGAATATGCTTGAGGATGGAAACCACTGCATGAAAGAAAAATTGTGTGTACACACAGGACATGCGGCCAGTAATTCAAAAAGTGTCGTGACGACCTCCGCCACTGCAAAACATTCCGGATTAGTCGCCCCCTTTCGGATTTCTGTAAGGGGACTGCCAAGGGGGAAGTGATCATGAGAGAACTATGGGTCAACAAACGACAGGATAACGTTCTACTTGTCGGAGTATGTAATGACAGAAGTTTAAACGTAGTAGGAAAGTCAGAAAATCTGAAAAGTGAAACGCAAACGTCCCAAGAATAACATGCGGAGGATGTATACCTGGAAAAGACCCAAAGACACGGGAAGGTTTCAGGTGAATGACGTTATGGTCAGGCAGAGTTTCGAAAATTATGCATTTTAAAGCCTGCACAGATGCAGTTACAGACATACATCACAATTTAGTAGCGATGAAGACTAGAGTGAAATAGAAGAGACTTGAATGTAAGATTCAGTGTGGAAGGAAAGGAATATGGATAAACTAAGGAATGGTGAAATGCGTTTGAAATTCGCTACTGATGTGTATACTCTAGTACGAAATGCCACTGGAGGCAGTTCGTTTGAATAGTAGAAGACAACATCGCATAGTTATGTTTGACAGACAAAATTACGTACAATGAAGGTAACTGCGAAGGTACCTTAGATAACAGAAGAAACTCAAAAATTGTCGACGAAAGAAAGCAGTACAAATATGTTCATCAAAAGACAGCAATACACCAGTATAAATCTCCTAGGAATTAAATAAACAGGAAGTGAAGGTAGCCAAGGCGAAATGGCTGCAGTAAAGATGTGGAGAAAGCAAAACAGAGATTGTCAGGAGAACTGACTCAGCATACAGAAAAGTCAAATCAGCCTCAGTGAAATGAAAAGATGGTAACATTAAAAGCGCAATAGAAGATCCACTGTTAATAGCAGAAGGGGAAGTGAATAAGTGGAAAGAGTATGTTAAAAGCCTTTATTGGGGAGGACTTGCCTCATGACGCGATGGAAGAAGAAACTGGAGTTATTATGGAACACACAGAGGATCAAGTATTAGTATCGGAATTTAAAAGATCTTAGCAAGACTTGAGTTCAAATAGGGCACAAGAGTTAGATTACATTCCATTATAATTTCTAAAGTCGTTGTGGGAAATGGCACCCTAATGGCTATTCGAGTTGATGTCTAGAAGCCATGTTACTGGCAACGCACAATCAGTATTACGGAAAAATATCGTACACATAAATCTGAAGAGAGGAAGGGCAGTTAAGTGTGAGAACTATCATACAACGAACTTGACAGCTCATGCATCGAGCAGCTGATAAAAATAATAAACAGAAGAATGGGAAAGAAAACTGAGGCTCTCTTAGAGGACAATCAATTTGAAATTAGGGAAGATAAAGGCATAACAGAAGCCGTTTTGACTTTGCTCGTGACATTGCAAGCAACGCTGAAGAAAAACCTAGACACGAAAACAGAATTTGTGGGTATAATAATGTGTATGACAGTGTGAAATGGTCCAAGACATTCGAAATTCTTAGAGGAATGGACGTAAGCTACTAGAAAAGACGAAGAGAGAAGACCAAGAACAAAATGCTGGAATTAGAAATGCCCCCCCCCCCCACCTGTTCGATGTATACATCCAAGAAGGAATGACACAAGTGAAAGAAATGTTCGACAGTGGGATTAAAATTCTGGGTGAAAGGATTTCAATGACAATATGACGTGCCTATTCACAGCGAAAGTGTTGAAACATTACACTATCTGTTGGATGGAATCGACAGTTTAATGAGTAAAGAACATGGATTGAGAGTAAACCAGAAGAAGGCTAAGGTTATGAGGAGTTGCAGACGTAAGAACAACGAGAAACCTATCATGAAAACTGCTGATGACTAAGTATACCAAGTTAAGGAATTTTGCTACCTTGAAAGGGATATAATCTATGACTGACTAAGCAAGAATAACGTAGAGAGCAGATTAGCACAGGTAAAGAGAGAATTACTGGCCAAGAGAATTCTGCTGGTATTAAATATAGGCCTTAATTTGAGGAGAAAATTTGTAAGAATGTACTTCTGAATTACATTGGATTACATAATTGTGTGGTGATGAACCATGAACAGTGGGAAAACTGGAGCAGAAGAGAATCGATGTCTTAGAGAAATGGTATTGCAGTCGAATCGAGAGAGTTGGATGGACCGATAAGATAATGACTGAGGAGATTCCCCGTGGAATTGGTGAAGAAAGAGATACTTGGAAAACACTGACAGGAAGAAGGGACAGGATGATATTTTTTATACCCTCGAGAATTAACGTCCATGGTTTGAGAGGAAGCTGTAAGTGTGAAAACGGAACGGGAGGACTGAGACTGAAGTACATACAACAAATAATAGAAGACATAGGATCCAAGTGCTACTCGGAGACGGAGAGATTACCAGGTTAGGAAAGTAGAGGAATTTGTGGCGGTTCGAGTCTAACTCGTCCAGAAGACTAATGAGTCAAAAAAATTATCAAAATAATAATAATAATAATAATAATAATAATAATCACCCGTTTCGCATCCATCGGTGGACACAGACCCCGTCTAGCCTATTCTATGCATTGTGACTTGCAGACATACGTACCCATGCTGTACGTGCATGCTTTTTAATATCGTTTCTTTATGTTCTGCTTCCGACTTTTTTAGTTTACCTAAGGGACTGTTGCTCATCTTCAGTTTGTTTTTTATTTCCTGTAATTGACACCCAGGCCTTGTCTTCAGCTACCTTAAACATAAAAATTCATCAATTGTTTGTATCGCTTCGTCGATTATTTGTACTAATTTCTTCCCCATTTTCGAACTTTATCCATTTGATTGCCACATTGGTTGTTCAGTGTATGTAAATATACGAAATAGGGTTTATGGTTCTTAATTGTAGGTCATATTCTAAATGGACTACGCTTGGGGCCGGCCGGTGTGGCCGAGCGGTTCTAGGCGCTTCAGTCTCGAACCTTGCGACCGCTACGGTCACAGGTTCCAATCGTGCCTCGGGCATGGATGTGTGTTATGTCCTTAGGTTAGTTAAGTTTAAGTAGTTCTAAGTTCAAGGGGACTGCTGACCTTAGAGCTTAAGTCCCATAGTGATCAGAGCCATTTTTTTGAACTACGCACCTGAAGAAAGTTTCAATTCCCCAAGTGTGCTACATTCTTTAAGATCGGTGAAGATTATCGAAATTAATCCTTAATCTGAGGTAACTTTTTGCATGTCTTATGACTTCCCTAGGGTTTCAAAAATGGCTCTGAGCACTATGGGACTCAACATCTGAGAAGTACGTAAACCTAACTAACCTAAGGACATCACACACATCCATGCCCGAGGAAGGATTCGAATCTGCGACCGTAGCAGTCACGCGGTTCCGGACTGAAGTGCCTAGAACCGCACGGCCACCGAGGCCGGCCCAAGGCGCTCACTCTCACTTGTGCATGTTCAATATAGCAAGGAATTCTCCCAGATACGGCCGCAATTTGAAACCATTTCCTGTTTCTTCTTTCACAGTTCTTACAGATTTGTAGTTCTGATAGATTGTAGATGAATACAACAGACGACGGTTCGGTATGCCCATCTTCATATGAAAATACGTATACCGAATGTTCGTCAAATGCACTTGGAATGTCTCTTTTTTCGTGGTATTGTTACTAAATTGACAAATCATTATCATAAACTTGTTTCTGCAAAAGTTCCTTTATGAAAAATTCCTTTTGTAACAAAAATGTGCTATTAAGGAGACTGGAGTTAAAGTACTTCACTGAGTTCGTTGAAGTAATTTTGCGTGTTGACCTAGAGACTACAACAAAATTATTCTCGAACGTCCTCAGGAAATGAATCTTAGCACTTTGCCCCCTGAGTTGTAAGCAACTGTGTGCTACTTACTGGGAGGAACATCGCTCTGTTGTGCTTCATCAAAAGACGACGATCAACAAGACCACTATCTCAAGCAGAGAAGTCCCACATCTGCTATAGATTAAATTTCAGGTCCTCTTTCTAACAACATAGGTCGACACTGATTTCTAACATTTTCGCATAGCTGCAGGAAACCTGTGTCTTTTATTAACTGTAATGCCTTATGATTATTGAAATTCTTTCACTTTTGTCACAATTGCAAAATTCTCACATTTAACCAAAAGCTTCTAGGCACAGATCACTCCAAATCCTTCTACGCTGGTAATGCTCAAAACAATGTCAGACTGACTGTATGATTCTCTTTCACCTGAATTTTGTCTATATCTAATCAATGTTCATACTCTCTAAATCATTTACATATTTTTTGCAGATATCACCATATTAGCGACTTCATCATATTTTTTTCGTTTACATACGGAAGGGATGGTGATTGTCAACTTGCCTGTGTACTTTTTACAGTCCCTCGTACTTTACTCTCACTACGTAAGGTAAGCAGCAGAATTGTCACACACTTTTCAGGTAGTGATCAACTACTATTACCCAACGGTGTCTCGCAGAAATAATGTGCCCTACTTCCTGCAATCCATATACGAAGTTTGGAACTTTAATAGTGGCAACTATTTATGTACGGCTCGTACAAAATAGATAAGTGTTTCAAAGTTACTGACCTTCAATGTAGTCACCAGCATTGTGTAAAACCCGTTGCCAGCGATGTGGAAGTCGTAGGATACTCTTTGCAGTGCCAGTTGTGTGGACAGTTCGGTCTATCACCGGACGAAGTTGTAGCAGTTCTGAAGCGAACGCCGTGAAGTGTTTCCTTCAGTTTATAAATCGAGTTGAACTCACGAGGGTTTACGTCAGGGGAGTGCAGTAGGTGGTATAGCACTTAGAAGCCCCATAAGTCAAACAAATCAGTAACAGCTGGCACTATACGTACTTGAGCATTGTCCTGCAAAATGATGTTCAGGTCCTGCAGAAAGTGTCATTACTTCTGTCTCTAAGTCGGTCGTAGGTTATGTTGCAAAAATGAACAGCCGGGAAAACATACGAACAAAAAGACTCAATATTGTTTTAAAAAGTAGCTTTTTGCATTTCACGCTGCAGTTTGTATAGTAGAATTACATTTTCTGCTAGTCTATGACACGTACATAACTTTGGTCTTGTGACAAATGCTCAATGTAGTATGACTGCGACCACAAGCATATAGTATGCTTATGCTGAAACGAATGTAATAGTAAATGTTTCTGTTCTTTTGCTCTTAATGCTACGTTTTATTTGCGGTTATGCTGCTATCTTGTGGGTAAATAGACGTTGAAGAGGTTTATGCCCTTCTAAATTATGTTTCTACGAAAATAGTTTTACATAACCTCTTTGCTCTCTTTTTTATATGTTTTTGTGTGCATCATTGCACATATGACAACTTTATACGATTTTTGTGTCTTGTGTAATTAGACGCTCATTTGATAATGGGGTGACGGGATGAGAAGTGGCAAGGTGCCAGGAATAATTTTAATCAAGGTATTAGCACAAAGTATGTATTGACTTATGACAAACATAATTTTTCTGCAAACACTGTCACTATAAAAGAACATTTACCGAATTTAATAGTAAAAAGAAACATGCACGAAACTAATTATAAGTATAGCCTTCAGTTTGCTTGAGTGTCTAACATCGTATACTTTAGACTTCAGTGTGGTATAAAGGTAGCAAAAACCTGCAACTGTCAATATTAATTGATCCCTCTTGCTTCAAAACAGCAAATGAAGTGTACTTCTGCATCGTGGACGTTGGCGTAATCAACCTCCTGGCGCATTGTAATGGTATGCCTAAAAATAAATGAACAAGATAGTAAATAACAGATTACTACTCCAAACAGAAAGCGACGGAATTAAAAACAGGATTTAGGCCGCTAAGAACATCCGTTTGAACACAATTCAAAAGTGGACACTAACAACACAAGAGATGCACAAAAATACTTCGCCAACACTTTAAAATGTCTATAATTACAGCGAAATAAAAATAAAACTACGTCCTGCTTGGGCACTCCGGAAATCAGCATGGCTTAAGAAGAGCTAAAAATAATTGAACTAAAGCGATTCCACACCTGAAGTAATACTAATTAACAAAGACAGCATTCAGTCGTTGTCATGCTGCTCATAGGAATATCAGTAAGTGTTATCACTCAGAGCAAATGACACTGGAGTACAGAAACAAGAAAAATGGCTCTGAGCACTATAGGACTTAACTTCTAAGGTCATCAGTCCCCTAGAACTTAGAACTACTTAAACCTAACTAACCTAAGGACATCACACACATCCATGTCCGAGGCAGGATTCGAACCTGCAACCGTAACGGTCACGCCGTTCCAGACTGTAGCGCGTAGAACCGCTCGGCCACCCCAGCCGGCACAGAAACAAAAAAGGCCTAGCATGGCCGCCAGCAATAAATTTCAATGCCAATCCACGCAACAGGGAGCGACATGACCAAGTAGTATATCTGACCCATGAGTGGATACACTCTCTGCACTTTCCCCAGCACACGTTTGCCTCAGCGAGCAGTATCACTGCGCTTTTCTCGGCTTACACCTGTAGCTCCCAGTCACACACACGATCGGTCACCGAGCGAGGTGGCGCAGTGGTTTGACACTGGACTCGCATTCGGGAGGACGACGGTTCAATGCCGCGTCCGGCCATCCTGATTTAGGTTTTCCGTGATTTCCCTAAATCGCTCCAGGCAAATGACGGGATGGTTCCTTCCAAAGGGCACGGCCGACTTCCTTCCCCGTCCTTCCTTAATCCGATGAGACCGATGACCTCGCTGTCTGGTCTCCTTCCCCGAAACAACCAACCAACCGACCACGATCGGTCACGCATACTCTCACAGGTCATGATGGAAGTCAAAGACACAGTTAGACCAGATATAAACTTTATCAGTCAATAATCAACTATTCTGGACGAGACGTAGAATCAAATGTGCCTCATTTCATGGCAATAATGAAATTTCTGACACAAAACATGGGGCATTAACTTTAGGTATGTTATTTTGGAATAGGCCTACTTTAACAGGGTCTTTGTTTTGGTATGCTAATTGCATCTTAAGGCTAATTTCGATAGAAACTACATTATTATATAGCGTAATACTTTGTTTGCGTTCTTTCCGGCAAGAATACGCCCAGCAAGTAATTGATAGCGACTTCTCAAAGCCCTGAATTGGATTTCAGTAGGCGCAATTAATCCGATGAGGCGACCGATCACTCACTGAACAATGATATATCGGACCTTTCTCTCTCTTTCTCTCTCCCGCTACCTGCGGTGTCACCGCCAGACACCAAACTTGCTAGGTGGTAGCCTTTAAATGGCCTGCACCTCAACAGTTATGGGAAGGGGAGGTTGGCAAAACTTATAGGTAACAGCATAGGTGGGGGTGGTGGGATCACTCATGGGAAAATTCCGGTAGTTGTGGGTGTTAGAGCTGTACCTTTTTTAGATTGAAGTCAGCTGATAGGTATTCCTGCTTAAGGGAAGTCTCTCTAACAAAGAAACCACTTTCTACAAAGCTTGGGTATCCGATTAATGAGGGAATTAGTATATTTCATCAAAATATACAAGGTATTAGAGATAAAGTTAGTGAACTGCTTATAGATGTTGACTCTGAAATTATTGGTATATCTGAACACTTCTTAAATAAGGAGATAATTCAGAGGCTTTCTTTACCAGGATACAGGTTGGCTGGCAGCTTTTCTAGGAGCTCTTTGCGGTGTGGGGGAGTAGCCATGTATGTGAAAAACGGTATCCCATTTGAGTCAATTGATGTTTCAAAGTACTGCACTGAAAAGGTGTTTGAATGTTGTGCAGGTGTGGTTAAATTTAGTGGAGCTAAACTTCTTACTGTTGTTGTTTATAGATTCCCAGACTCCGATTTCACAACATTTTTGCTAAAGCTAGAGGAGGTTCTTGGTTCACTTTATAGGAAATACAAAAAGTTAGTTATATGTGGTGACTTCAATATTAATTGTATAAGTGATTGTGCCAGGAAAAGGATGCTGGCAGACCTCCTTAATTCGTATAATCTTATGCAAACCGTATTCTTTCCAACGAGAGTGCAAGGGAACAGTAGAACAACCATAGACAATATCTTTGTTCATTCGTCATTATTAGAAGGGCATTCTGTTAGCAAAAAGGTGAATGGCCTTTCAGATCATGATGCACAAATTTTAAGTCTAAATGATTTTTGTGCTGCAACACATGTTAAATATAGTTACCCACTTTTTAGGAAAGCTGATCCAGTTGCTGTACAGACTTTTGTAAACCTTATCAAGGAACAAGAGTGGCAAGATGTTTATAGTGCTGATACAGTAGACGATAAATATAATGCCTTCTCAAGACTTTTCTCGTGCTCTTTGAAAGTTGCTTTCCGTTAGCACGTTCAAAACAGGGTACTAGCACAAACAGGCAGCCTGAGTGGCTGACTAAAGGGATAAGAATATCTTGTACAACAAAGTGGCAATTATACCAAAACGTTAGAAACAGTCAAAATCTAAATGCAGCAGCCCATTACAAACAGTATTGTAAGGTGCTTAAAAAAGTTATTAGGAAGGCAAAAAGTATGTGGTATGCAGATAGAATTGCTAAGTCTCAGGATAAAATTAAAACCATATGGTCAGTCGTAAAGGAAGTGGCTGGTCTGCAGAGACAGGTCGAGAATATAGAATCAGTGCGTAGTGGGGATGTCCGTGTTACTGATAAGTCGCATATATGTACAGTACTTAATAATCACTTTCTGAATGTAGCAGGTGAACTAAATAGAAACCTAGTCCCAACAGGGAATCATATAGCGCTCTTAGAAGAAAGTGTTCCGAGACTGTTACCTGAAATGCTCCTCCATGATACTGACAAGAGGGAGATTGAGTTAATAATTAAATCACTAAAGACCAAGAACTCTCATGGATATGACGGGGTATCTAGCAGAATACTGAAGTATTGTTCCACGTATGTTAGCTCAGTACTTAGCCATATCTGTAACTTTTCCTTTAGGAGTGGTCGGTTTCCTGACCGATTAAAGTACTCGGTAGTGAAACCACTTTATAAAAAGGGAGACAGGGATAATGTTGACAATTATAGACCTATTTCTATGCCATCGGTGTTTGCTAAAGTTATCGAGAGGGTTGTATATACAAGGTTACTGCAGCATTTAAATTCACATAATTTGCTTTCAAATGTACAGTTTGGTTTTAGAAATGGCTTAACAACTGAAAATGCTATAGTCTCTTTTCTCTGTGAGGTTTTGGACGGATTAAATAAAAAGTTGCGAACGTTAGGTGTTTTCTTTGATTTAACGAAGGCTTTTGACTGTGTTGACCACAAAATATTACTGCAGAAGTTGAAACATTATGGAGTAAGGGGAGTAGCTTACAATTGGTTCGCCTCCTACTTTAAGAACAGAAAGCAGAAGGTAATCCTCCGCAATATTGAGAGTGGTAATGATGTTCAGTCCCAATGGGGCACTGTTAAATGGGGCGTTCCCCAACGATCGGTGCTGGGGCCACTGCTGTTTCTTATTTATGTAAATGATATGCCTTCTAGTATTACAGGTGATTCAAAAATATTTCTGTTTGCTGATGACACCACCTTGGTAGTGAAGGATCTTGTGTGTAATATTGAAACATTATCAAATAATGTAGTTCATGATATAAGTTCGTGGCTTGTGGAAAATAATTTGATGCTAAATCACAGTAATACTCAGTTTTTACAGTTTCTAACCCACAATTCAACAAGAACTGACATTTTAATCAGACAGAATGGGCATGTTATAAGCGAGACGGAACAGTTCAAGTTCCTAGGCGTACGGATAGATAGTAAGCTGTTGTGGAAAGCCCATGTTCAGGATCTTGTTCAGAAACTAAATGCCGCTTTATTTACCATTAGAACAGTATCTGAAATAAGCGACATTTCAACACGAAAAGTAGTATACTTCGCATATTTTCATACGCTTATGTCATATGGTATTACTTTTTGGGGTAATTCTTCTGATTCAAAAAGGGTATTTTTGGCTCAAAAACGGGCTGTTCGAGCTATGTATGGTGTAAGTTCGAAAACCTCTTGTCGACCCCTATTCAATAGTCTGGGAATTTTGACATTGCCCTCATAGTATGTATTTTCTTTAATGTCGTTTGTTGTTAGCAATATTAGCTTATTCCCAAGAGTTAGCAGCTTTCACTCAGTTAATACTAGGCAGAAATCAAATCTGCATGTGGAATGCACTTCCTTGACTCTTGTGCAGAAAGGAGTGCAGTATTCTGCTGCATCCATTTTCAATAAGCTACCACAAGAACTCAAAAATCTTAGCAGTAGCCCAAACACTTTTAAGTCTAAACTGAAGAGTTTCCTCATGGCTCACTCCTTCTATTCTGTCGAGGAGCTCCTGGAAGAGCTAAAAAATTAAGCAAATTCCAGTGTTACATTCTTGATTTTCTTTATGTAAACTAACGACTTGTCGCCCGAGTATGTTTCTTATTTTTCATTTTATCTGTTTCTACAATCGTGTTATAATTTCATGTATTGACTCGTTCCATGACCATGGAGACTTCTCCTAAATGTGGTCCCACGGAACAATAAATAAATAAATAAATAAAAAATAAAAAAAATCCCCCGCGGTCCGTTAGTATACGTCGGACCCGCGTGTCGTCACTATCAGTGATTGCAGACCGAACGCCGCCACACGGCAGGTCTAGAGAGACTTCCTAGCACTCGCCCCAGTTGTACAACCGACTTTGCTAGTGATGGTTCACTGACAAAATACGCTCTTATTTGCCGAGACGATAGTTAGCATAGCCTTCAGCTACGTCATTTGCTACGACCTAGCAAGGCGCCATTACCAGTTACTATTGATACTGTGAATCATGTACCGTCAAGAGCGACATTCACCATTAATGGATTAAAGTTAAGTATTCCACCAGCTACGTCCGTTTTTTTCTAAATTCTAATTTCCTTGTCCTGTTCCAGACCTCACGCCAGCCTGCGTGAGCTAAAACGCGTGCCTTTCGGCTTCCTCTAGTAAAACGGTGTTGGCTCTCCTGCCAACCCACAACACTATCTGTCTGTCTCTGCGAGATTTCTGTAGCCTGGGGCGTCTCCCGCATCGAAGTTTCTATCTTCTTTCTGGCCTATCCTATTCTTGCATGGGCCTATTCAGCATCGCACACCCCAATTAGTCGTTCCAATTTAGTACGTTTCTTCCTCTTTTTCTGTGTCGTGGAGATCTCTAGTGCCACATTTTAGATGTCATCTTTCCTCTGGCATTCTTCTAAGATGTCCATCCCATTTTAGCCGTTTATTTTCAATTGTGTCTACAATATCCTTGGTTAACTCTCATCTGTTTTTGTATCACTTCATTTCTCATTTTCTCTCTTCTTGTTACTTCACAACTTCACGTCCAAAATTCAATTCTCTTTGCCTCTAATTTCTTCTCATTGACGCTGAAGACCTCCCGCATTTCAGCACTATACAGAGGAATACCCTCACTATCGTTTTGTATACTCTCCTTTTCTAATTTCTTAATGGAGGTCTATTCCAAATAATGGAGTGTAACTGCTTGATTGCCACATTCTCCTTTTCCTTGTTGCTTCCACCTTCATGTGAAATAACTCTCCCTAAATCTTTATACGATCGACTACATTTACTACAAATCCTTAATTGTTATGTCTAGGAATTCTACATACTCGGTGCGCTAGACAAGCAAGCAAACAACTCATATTAATGAGTTTTACTACAAGAAGATAGTTACAATACTTAACTTTGATAGATGTGTATCAAGGAAAGGGCGACATAGAAAATAATCAGTCTTTTTCAGAACAAACAAGCACAAGTCTGTGCTACGTAGAGAGAGTTAGTGATAGAGGTAAGGATGCCTCGGATAACGAAGTGGCTAACGCTGAAGCTGTTATCTAGGTGGGACGCCACCTGTCGGGCGCGGCGGTTATGTCCTCTTCACCTAGGGGCCGCCGCTGTCGCGTTGTTGTCCTGGAGTTAGATCGGTCAGCGTGCGATTGGCTGACCTTTCCTCACATCTTTCTCTTCTCTGTCGTTCCTGAATGACGTACCGGCGGTAAGTTTACGCCGTAGCATTAATCAATAAGAAGATCCCGTTTATACCTATGACAACCAAGTATTCCGTCTCGTAAAGTTAATTTTCGTGCCCCAATGCTCAGACTGTTCTTGAAGCCTTATTTCTTAGCAAAAATGACTGATCGTCGGCGAAATTTAGGAAGAGTCTACTCTAATTTCCTGTATTTCGACGTAAAATATAGGAAATTAGAGTAGGTTCTCCACAAATTTCATCGTCGATAGGGTCATTTTCGCCGAGGAAGAAGAGGATGTGATGTTGAGAAAGCTTGAAGAACAATCATAGCGTCCGCAGCTCGTGGTCGTGCGGTTGCGTTCTCGCTTCCCGCGCCCGGGTTCCCGGGTTCGATTCCCGGCGGGGTCAGGGATTTTCTCTGCCTCGTGATGACTGGGTGTTGTGTGATGTCCTTAGGTTAGTTAGGTTTAAGTAGTTCTAAGTTCTAGGGGACTGATGACCATAGATGTTAAGTCCCATAGTGCTCAGAGCGATTTGAACCATTTTGAACAATCTGAGCAGTGGGACATGACAATTAACTTTACGAAGACGGAATACTTGGTTGTCAAAGGTATAAAAGGGATCTTGTTACTCATTAAGGACTTGTAGTAAATGTAGTCGATCGTATAAATACTTAAGGACAGTCATTTCGCGTAAGGTGGAAGCAACGAGAAAATAAGGCACAGAACGGAGAAGGAAAAGGTGGCAATTAAGCAGTTACAATCCCTCTTTCAAAAGTATTTTAAAGAGGCTAGGCGCTAAGCATTATCTTTGTCTCAGACCTAACATTACGATTCTGTGATAGCAACTTCCCAACTTTCAAAAAGATGATGCAGCTGAAATTAGCTTTCTAACGGCTTGAACATTACATTTATGAATGTTGGTCATTTATGCTTCCCACATCATAGAAAATGGTAAATTGTCATAGGCCTTCTGCAGGTCTAAAAAGGCGATGTGTGTCTACACGTTGTGTGCCATTCTCTTGTCACTCGCCTGTCTAATGCAGCAGATATTAGCGACACAAGACCTTCCTGTCAGGAAGCCAAAGTTTTCTTCCACTTGCTAAATCTCTCTTTCAGTTCTAGTTTAAGAATCTTATCATAAAATCTCGATATGGAATTGAAAACTGCGATGCCCTGATAAATTGTGCAGTCATACTTGCTTCCCGTCTAAAATATGTTGCACCTAAACCTTCTTTAAACTAGAGACAGATTTCCTTTCCACTAGGACATAGAGATTAAATAGCTTCGCGAGATGTTGAAATCCAGCTCTGAACAAAAAATAATGGCTCTGAACACTATGGGACTTAACATCTGAGGTCATCAGCCCCCTACAACAGAACTAATTAAACCTAAGTAACTTAAGGACATCGTACACATCCATGCCCGAGGCAAGATTCGTACCTGCGACCGTAGCGGTCGCGCGGTTCCAGCCTGAAGTGCCTGGAACCCCTCAGCCACCACGGCGGCAGCTCCGATTTTAGAGCGGATTAAAAATACCGGAACATGCTGTTTCAGTTGCTGATGAAGTCCCAGAACCTTCTATTTCAAAATGTGGTCTCATCGCGTATCTTTGCAGTCGTCTAGTTGTATATGTAGTAGATGCATTGCGTTTGGTTGGCGTGGTGTGCTTCATCCATGCCACTCCTTTCCCCGATCGAGGTGTTGGGAGGAACTTCACTTATTCATCCCAAAACCGCTCCTCTATCAGAATGAAAAGTTTGCCGGTTTTACTTATGCTAGACGGATCGATTGCTCGAGAAAAAACTATTAACATCTGCCGATACAGTGGCAGTTAATCTACTTGATTTTCTTTAACAATGCCGCATTAGCTGTAAGAGGACTCGAATCAAATAGAAATTGTGGAATTGAGCGCCGACCAGGCGCAGAGCCCCGTCTCTTATCGGAGCGCACCTGCGGCCTCGGGCGACGGACCCAGTAATTAGGCATTCGGTAGGCGGTCGCGCCGCTCGATACGGCGATCCCATCGTCAATTAGCACGGCCAGCCCCTGCCTGCAGGATATCTCTGGATAATGGCCACGCCGGGGAAGTGGCTGCGGCAGGCAGGTGTTTATTAAAGCACACCAACTCCACCTCTCTCTCTCTCTCTCTCTCTCTCTCTCTCTCTCTCCCTCCCCATCTCTCTCTCTCTCTCTCTCTCTCTGTCTCCACTCAATAAAAGAAATGATAGTGGAAGAAAGCTCAGCAATAAAGCGACGCACTTCCCCCCTGAAACCAACGGCGCGTATCGCTAACCATGGTAGAGGTCCCGGAAACATCTTTAGGTATTATTTCTGTAGAGGCAGAGGCTCTGAGCACTATGGGACTCAACTGCTGAGGTCATTAGTCCCCTAGAAATTAGAACTAGTTAAACCTAACTAACCTAAGGACATCACAAACATCCATGCCCGAGGCAGGATTCGAACCTGCGACCGTAGCGGTCTTGCGGTTCCAGACTGCAGCGCCTTTAACCGCACGGCCACTTCGGCCGGCCTTATTTCTGTATACCAGATGGATTCTTTATACCTGCATAGCAACGAATATTTTTTTTTTTCGGGTAGGGGGTGGAGAGGGGGAAGGAAATGATAACTTATAAAATTATTTACTTAAGTGGGGTTGGTTCACTGACCACCCTCACGACATAAAAGCTACACAGGCCAGTCCCCATACACACACGGCAGTGGAGTGTATATCAAGTGTGTCAGAGGAGCGAGCAAAACAGTGCAGTCGTTGTCGTAATGCGGAACCGGCGTGATTTATATGACTTCCGAAAGTTTTAGTTTTAGTTTTAGTTTAGTTTTAGTTATATCATGTTCCCTAGATAATTTTCCCGATTATTTTATGGATATGATTTGGAACAAGTCAGATTACAAGATATATATACACACACATGAATAGTACTAATATTTATATTACAGGAACTTTTAGTTCTACACATGCAACTACATTCAGAGGTAATTTTTTTTTTACCATTTCTGAAACAGAAACTCATCATGGAGTAGAAGGAGTTGTCCAAAAGAAATGATTTTAAGCTGGATTTAAAATTTGATCTGCTACCTGCCAGACACTTAATGTTGTGCAAATCATCAAAGATTTTTGTTGCTGAATAATGTGAGAAACTGGCAGCTTCAATAACGGATAGGAAAGGTCGTCTTTCCCTCTAGTGTTCTACGTATTAACATCACTGTTCTTCGCGAATTGAGATGGATTATTTCTAACGAATTTCATTAGCGAATATATGTACTCTGATGGCGCAGTTAAAATACATAACTCCTTGAAAAGTTCAAGTTGTCATCAACTTGAACACCCAGAAATTTGGAGAAATCTGCCCTGTTAACTGAGCCCTGTTGGTATGCTACATCAAGATTCTATTCGATGTACAGAACTGGATATAGTGAGAGTTTTCAAAATTAAGGGAGGGTCCATTTTTTGAGAACCACTTAATAATTCATTGAAAGACATCCTTAACAACAGCTTCAGCTGCTTTTTCTGGAATGGGATTTATTATAACACTCATTTTATCTGTAAAAAGTACTAGTTCCACTTCCTGAACGTTACGTAGGAGGTCATTCAAATGTATAACGAACAGCAGAGGACCTAAAAGAGAACCCTGAGGGACTCCCTTTGCGATAACTCCCCATTCGCTAGAATTTACCACCCTCCCAACATTATTTGTGCTATTCAGCACAACTTTTTGCTTTCTGTTCACTAAGTATGATTGAAGCCAGCTGTGTGTATAGCCTTCAATTCCATAAAACCTAAGTTTTTGTAAGTGTGTGACATGATCCACACAGTCAAATGCCTTGGAGACATCACAAAAAATACCAACTGGCCACAATTTGTTATTTAGGGCTGTACAATTTGATGGGTAAATGTGTACATAGTATTCTCAATCGAGTAACCCTTCCTGAATCAGAACTGTAACATGCTGAGTAAATTATTTTAACTTACATCTGAGACTACTCATGAGTACATAACATTTTAGAATAATTTAGAAAATTAAGTGAGCAATGAGATTGGTCTATAATTATTTAAGTCCCTCTTGTCCCCCTTTCTTATGAAGAGGTTTGTCAATTGTGTATTTCAATCTGTCTGGAAATATTCCCAGTGCCAGCGAAGCATTACATCTATCGCTAGGGACTCCACTTATTAAATTAGAAACACACTTCAAAATTATGTTAGAGACTCTATCAACACCACATGAGCTCTTGTTTTTCCGTATATTTATAATTCCTTTAATTTCAATGGGGGATGTTGGAGCTACTTCTTAAGTCCTATAGTCCTTGGGAATGACTTTTTTTTTTTTTTTTTTTTTGCTTTTTCAACTGAACCCTGTAACGCTATTTTCGCGTGGCGTGATCATTGCCTCTCGCGACAAAGGTGGAATCATTCACGAAACTACTAAGGTTGTAAACTACGCGTGCTGCCGTGGTTAACAGTACAGCTTACATGCCAAAATGACGGTATCCAAAACAGGTGGTAAGGGAACGGTGCTGCACCACGGACAGTAGATAACAAGGGTGAACGACGGCTGAAGAGATGTGTACGGTTGAACAGTCATGCAACTGTTGAACAACTGACCGCCCAGATGAACCAAGGGGCTACCAGTATTTTCTCGTCAACTACCATTTAGAGACTGTTTCAGCGTATGGGCCACCGCTGCAAGCGCCAGGTTCTTGCTCCCATGCTAAATGCTGTTTATCACAACGATGCCTGGAATTTGCACACCAGTGGCGAAACTGGACGTCTACTGAGTGGCGTATGTGGCCTCATGAAATGGATAACGTTTTATGTTCCTTATGTTCCATCGGACACATTATCGTTGGCTTTTATGGCTCTACAACAATCGCCGGAAGAGTCCAGGCCGGAGAAAGGAGTGTTATGGCCTGGAGAATATTTTTCTGGCACTCCATGGGTGTTTTCATCATTGTGGAAGACAGAATGGATGAACAAAAGTGTGCATCTCTCCTTGAGGACTGTGTCCACCCCTATGTGCAGTTTGTTTTGTCCGCGGCACTATGTCCTCTACGAGCAAAACAACGCAACCTGTCACACAGCTATAAGTAGATGTGGTTGGTGTGAAGAGCACCAGATTGAGTTCACAGTACTCCCCTATCGCTACTTTTCACGAATTTAAACCCAGCAGGGTATCTGTAGGACCATTTAGATCGGGCTGTTTACACCACTGACCATCAACAGAGAAGCATAGCGCAACTGATCACGGCACTGGAATCAGGAGGGCTCCATATCAATGTCGGTATTTTCCAAAACGTCAATGACTTTCTTCCCACATGTCCGCGCTGCAAAACGTGGTTATGCATGTTTCTAGCATGTGTCCACGTTAATGTGGCTGGACCGTTCATAGACAAAATATGGAAAAATTTATAATGTATTTCCTACTGGAAACCAAAGCTAATATTTTTTTTCAGTCTTGACTGTGACCATGTCTTCTATCGTATATAAAGATATCTACGACACATGAAGTTGCCATTGTAAATTGTGTTCCGTCGTGATGATGGATAGTGACCAAAACCGGACACAATTAATAATTTTATACACGGCAGCAGTGTGACGTGCAGTTTGCCAAGTATATGCATACATATTTACAAGTTTAAATGTGTGTGAATTGCTAAGGGACCAAACTGCTGAGGTCATCGGTCCCTAGATTTACCCATTACTTAAACTAACTTAACTTACGCCAAGAACAACACACACACCCATGCCCTAGGGAGGACTCGAACCTCCGGCGGGAGGGGCCGCGTGGCATTGCGCCTCAAACCGTGTGGCCACTCCGCGCGGCTGCATACATGTTGTCAACGGTCGCAATGAAAAAAAAAAAAAATTTTTAATGTTGTGATCTCTAACAATTCCAGTCATGGCAAAAACGTATGCAGTTTGGAGGTTGGTCAGTAGACGCTATACACTCTCCTAAATCAAGAATAGGTGGACAGACAGAAATTTAATGTCAAATACTATGCGGAGCGAGAGGACAATGTGTGTGGCAGTGTTAGCAACAAAGTGGCTATTTTGCGAGCCACTGTCTTGGATCCAACTTATAATTTTCAAATAGAAAGATGTCACGTAACGTATAGAACGTAGTGAGAGAGAGAAAGAACTACACCAGAACTGCAATGGTGTCCTCTATTCAAGCACAACTTTTTTCATTTTCAAGTCTCACTTCATTCAGAACAAATCAGATGCTGGTGGTAACGCTTAGACTACAAGATGAGCTCGAAGCGTCAACCAGCACACTGTAAGGTGGTTTTCATGCTACGTTCTAAAGAAAGGCACCAATGATTTTCTCGTATAATTGTCTATGTGATATGTCACATGATCCTCCTTCCCGTTTCGAGGTTACATGCTGCACACGAAAAGGCGTCTTTCAAAATGGCTGACATGTTGATAACGTATCCTCTCTCATCTCGTACTACTTGATTTTAAATATTTGTTTATCTACAGGTGTTTTTGCTTTTGAAGGATGATGTCATATCTATTGACCACGCTGTACAACCGTCCCACGTTGTCTCAGGAATTCATTAAAAACCTAAACACTGTTCTTATTAACGTGTTTGTTTAGCATCAAACTCTGTTAGCTAACCTTTATAAGTTAATGCTATTGATCGCCACGCACAACCTCATCAAGAACATAGAATTTGTTTCTAAAGAATGACAGTGCTCGACTTCCTTGAAAACATTCTGGAAACAAAAGTCACTCGTGGCGAGACAGCGATGTACGGCTACTTTCTATTCCTTTACTATTGTTGCTTGTATTTAGTGTTACAATAACGGGAATAGAACCTCTGTCATTATTTTGCTCGTACTTACAAGAAGTTAAAATGTGTGAATCGGCAAGAAACTCCTCTTGTTCCACCACCCTCAAAATATCATCGGAACTCTGATTTGCTGTTCCATTGACTGTGCCTTAAAGTATATTTTATGTTACAAAATTTATTTGCCTGTTGAGCTCAAAACCGCAAACTCCGCTGTAAGGCGCATTACACTTAGTGATTGTCGACCGCCCTCTGTGTCATTACCCGCCACGAGACTTTACGCGGATGCTGTGTGGAAGGGCATGGGCTTCTGCACACCAAATTCTCCTTGCCGTTATCGACTTTTCAGATCTTAGAGCCACTACTTCTCATATAAACATCTCCTCAGTTGGCATCACGACGCTGAATAGATCCATGCCACCAAGGATAAATCCCTGGCAGTACCGAGAATTGAATGCTGGTCCCCTATATGACAGAATCGTTGATTATTCAGCTATGGAGGCGCACTTCAAAACCACAACGAAACGCATTATTTCCGTTATCGAAACTTTATTTTCCGCTTACTTTTCCCATAACTTTTTCGGCATGCATATTATAAGTCTTTTGAAACGTTGAAACTTGTCTCTGACCAGTCAATTGTGTCTTCCTTGCTTGTGTATGTCTTACAAGTCTTTGTTCTGTGTTCTATGAGGCCAAAGCCCAAAGCCGCTTTGGAGCCCAAGCAACACAAGCCACCACTTGGGGCATCAGGCTGGGATTTGTATACTGTGTGTGTGTGTGTGTGTGTGTGTGTGTGTGTGTGTGTGTGTGTGTGTGTATCACCATTAGTAGAGAAAGCTAACACAGTTGAAGGTGTGCAAGGGAAAAAGGGGGAGTGAGGAGGATGTCAAATGATAACTCAGTTGTTGGAAAATGGTTCTCGACGAAACCACCCACCTTGAATAAATTTTCTGTACTGTTACAGAAGAATACTCTATCAGAATTTTAAAAAGACTTCTTATTCAGTCATTTGATGTCCATAAAAAGTACACAATGTGTGCTGACGTAGACTGTCACCAGCACACTAGGCGGGAAAGATGTTACCATAAGATCGATAGCAGACGCAAGCAACGCGCATATCAGAAGAGAGGCCAAAAGCAGACTCGCAGGCAACGCGCCGCCAGTGTCTCTCGACTGCCAGTACTAAGATCGCCGGCGCGGACCAGAGGGCACAGACAGTCATCCAGTGAGTCCCTAAATCGAGACTTCAGCCACAGTCCCGCCACTTGCAGTGGTAGACGGTCGCAGAGTCTCAATCTCAGGCAGCACTTAGTCACCACAACAGTTGAATAGTGGAACGTGTACTTCACCAGCAGTGAGGCTAACGTGGACTTTTGCAGATGAGCTTGTACCACATGGACTAGCTTAAGATAAGTAACTTCTTGTTCCGGTTAATAAAGAACCATGTTAATACATGCGTGCAGTTATGTGGCAGAAAGAGGATACTGACCACCAAACAAAATTCTCTCCTTGCTTCCCACGGTACAAGCCTACAGTGACAACAAAATGACATAAAACAATAACTTCTGTAGGAAACGGCGGCACACGCTACTAGCTGACTGTCTGAAACTGATTTGGTAATATGCAGTGGAACAAACGTATGCTGATCACAGGTTGTACACATAGTTTTTGCTGCAGGTCATATATTTTTATTGATTTTTATACAGTGCAGAGAAAGCTGATTTTGCACAGATGTTACACTATCAAATTGACAGTGACTTCTGTTTTCTTGGATACAGAATCTTTATGAAGATACGTGTGCTGATGTCTATATTGATAGTTAAGAAGGCGTAGTGAGGACGCCTGGAGACTTCTGAAAAGATGTAGATTCTTATTTTCAGTTATAATATGCATACTGTGAGTAAGAAATACGAATAACAGGGACGTGGACCCAATTTTTACGAAGCTGATGGAGCGTAAGGCCTGATTTATCTAATAAGGGTCATACATCACCACTGAGTGGTCGTTTAGTTACGGTAGCAGCTTGCAGATTCTAGCCTTAATTGCCGATGGACAGTATGAGCTCCTGCGGAGGCGCCTATGCAGCAACGTACGTTGAAAGGTCGTTGAGAGGACGCTATTGGTAGCCCACTAATTTATCTGGGCGGTCGGTTGCTCAACAGCAATACGTCTATTCACCTATACACATCTCCTCAGCTGTCGTTCACCCCTCTTACCCACGGCCCGTGGTGCACTGCAATTGCCTCGGCGCCGGTGTTGAATAGTGCCATTTTTCCATGCACGGTATACGTCAGCTACGGCGGGAGGCGCAAAATTTTCAGTCTTAGTCGTTTCGAAAATGCTTATGCGCTTGAATCGAAAACCAATCCTCATGCTGTTTTGGACGTTTGATAAATCACCTCTTTTCCCCATCACGGCAGAGACTGCAATGTTTTGCTCGTCGCCCCGACACGCCTTCGTACCTTCCTCTGTTAGGGCTAAATCTGCCATAAGTAGGTGATTAATGCACGTTGACGTCGCACTTAGGCGACGGTCACATCAATGTGATTGGACCATCTAACTGCAGTCCATGTTCTGTACAAGTTATATAACGTTCATTGTATTTTATCTCGGCTGCCTGCAGAATCCGAAGAATGTATTCCAGCCAACACTCACGAAAAGTTTTACCTTGATGATGCGCCTACGGAATGGTTATTTGTATCGCTGAGGCTTGCAAGCCGCACCACTTAGCAAGTTCCATGGTTCAGGGAAATGAAGACAGAAATAATGCGAAGAACTAGTCGCTTAGTCATGGCCGTGTTTTTCTCGACGCACAGAAATTCTAAAGGAACTCGTATCGATGGCTCTGTCGTTGTGCTTGAATGAAAGCCAAAAACTCTCCAATACCAGTCACAATTTATTACTTTCACCCGAGCACCACGAGCTAAATAATTACTCAAAATCAAATATGTGTGAATTCCTAAGGGACCAAACTACTGAAGTCATCGGTCCCTAGACTTACACACTACTGAAACTAACTTAATCTAACTTATGCTAAGAACAACACACACACGCACCCATGCCCGAGGGAGGACTCGAACCTCCGGCGGGAGGGGCCACGCAATTAGTGACACGGTGCCTCTAACCACGCGGCCACTCCGCGTGGCAAATAATTACTGATATTCCTTTGAATACAGACGGATGCTGACAGTCATTCCTCCCTCTTAGCTTCTGTGAATGAAACATGACCGACGGGAGTGGTCCCACACCATGCAGCGGTATTCTAAAAGAGCGTAGCGTAGGCAGTCTCTTTAGTAGATCTTTAGTTAGCCTTCCCCATAACATTTTCTGTGTGGTTTGTCCAATTTAAGTTGTTCGTAACTGCAATTCCTAGGTATCTGGTTGAATTCAAGTCCTTTAGACTTGACTGATTTATCGTGTAACCGGCCGGAGTGGCCGAGCGGTTAAAGGCGCTACAGTCTGGAACCGCACGACCGCTACGGTCGCAGGTTCGAATCCTGCCTCGGGCATGGATGTGTGTGATGTCCTTAGGTTAGTTAGGTTTAAGTAGTTCTAAGTTCTAGGGGACTTATGACCACAGCAGTTGAGTCCCATAGTGCTCAGAGCCATTTATCGTGTAACCGAAGTTTAACGAATTCTTTTTAGCACTCATGTGGATGACCTCACACTTCTCGTTACTTAGGGTCAATTGTCAATTTTCCTCCGATATACAGATATCTTTTCTAAATCGTTTTGCAATTTGTTTTCATCTTCTGATGACTTTACTAGTCGGCAAATGACAGCACGATCTGCAATCAAGATGGCTGCTCCGATTGTCTCCCAAATTGTTTATATAGATAAGAAATAGCAAAGAGTCTATACCACTACCTTGGGAAACGGCAGAAGTCGCTTCTATTTTACTCGATGTCTTTCAGTCAATTACTACGAACTGTGACTTCCCTGAAAGGAACTCACGAATCCAGCAACATATCTAAGACTATATTCAATAAGCCCGCAAATAAAAATAACATTAAACTCTTTGTCTAAATCCTATGAACCCTTGCGCTGAAGAGATTTTAAAACCTCTGTGTGCTCAATACAAAAACAGGACGCTATAATTTCGTGGACTAACGTGTAAAATGGATATAACAAACAACAAATGATTCTATTTGCTTCTTCTATCTTCAGTAAGGGGGAACATTTCCATAGCTAGTCGTTGCCATGGTATATGGACATGTACCACTGATTTCGCGAGTTATAAAGGTGACTGGAGAAATAGAAATGGAAGAACAGGTAGAAACTGTTAAATTTTATACCGGTTGCTGTGGGGCTCGGCAATACCAAATACGCACATGTCTTGGATAGATAGATGATGGTAGGAAAATACGAAGACTCAGTCTAGATATAGTGGGAGTCAGTAAAGTGAAATGGAAAGGAGACATGACTATATTGGGTAATATGAGCAGCAGCAGAAAACGGTGTAACGGGAGTATGATTCGTTATGAATAGGAAGGTAGGACAGAGTGCGTGTTACTGTGAATAGTTCAGTGATAAGGGATGTTCTCACCAGAATAGACAGCAAACCAAAATCGATTATGATGGTTCAGGTATACATGCCGACGTCGCAGGTTGAAGATGAAGAGGTGGAAAAAATATTCAATACGCAAACGGATAAGAAATTGTAAGTAATGGGAGACTGGAATGAGGTTGTAGGGGAAGGAGTAGAGGAAAGAGTTACGGGAGAATATGGGCGTAATACTAAAAGTGAAAGAGGAGAAAGAGTAATTGAGTTCTGCAATACATTTTAGCTAGTAATAACGAATATTCTGTTCGAGAATCACAAGAGGAGGTATACTTGGAAACGGACGGAGATACGACAAGATATCAGGTAAACATTACATGATGGTAAGACATATATACATGAGCATATTTAGACTCAGATCACAATTTAGTAGTGATTAAGAGTTGGCTGAAGTGTAAGAGACTAATCAGGATAAAATGGGACACCGAAATACTAAGGATGAACTGATACGCTTGAAGTTCTCTAAGGAATAATAGCAATAAGGAATATCTCAGTAAGCAATACAGTTGAAGAGGAATGAGCATCTCTAAAAAGGGTAGTCACAGAAGATGGAAAGAAAAACATAGGTACAAAGAAGGTAACTACGGAGAAACCATGGGTAACAAAAGAAATACTTCAGTTGATCTTTGAAAGAAGGAAGTACATAAATGTTCAGGGATACTCAGAAACACAGAAACACAAGTCGCCGAGTAATGAAATAAATAGGAAATTTAGGGAAACTAAGACGAAATGGCTGCAATAAAAATGTGAAGAAATCGAAAAGGAAATTATTGTCGGAAGGACTGACTCAGCATATAGAAAAGTCAAAACAACCTTCGATGAAATTAAAAGTAAGGGTCGCAATATTAAAAGTGCTGCCGGTATTCCACTGTTAATTCAGAGGAGAGAGCCAATAGGTGGAAAGAGTACAATGAAGGTGTCTATGAAGGGGAAGATTTGCCAGATGTGACAGACGAAGAGACAAGAGTAGATTTAGAGGAGGTAGGGGATCCAGTATTTGAATGTGATTTTAAACATCTTTGGAAAGTTTAAGCTCAAATGTGGCAGGAGGGATAGATAGCCTACAATCAGAATTTCTAAAATAAATTGGAAGTGGCAACAAATGACTATTCGAAGTTGATGCATAGAATGTATGAGTGGCGATATATCATCCGACTTTTGGAAAAATACCATTCTCACAGTTCCGAAGACTGCAAGAGCTGACCACTACGAGAGTTACTGCAAAATATCCTTAACAGCTCATGCGTCAAAGTTGCTGACAAGAATAATATACAGATGAATGGAAAAGAAGTAGAAGATCTGTTAGATGACGATCAATGTAAGCGTAGGCTTCCGCGGCCGTTGTCTTCTTCAATAAAATTCTTCAGGGTATCAGACCGCATCGTCATAATTTTAAAATGTGCCAACGTTTCGGCCAGCGTTGCAGCTAGCCTTCATCAGGGCCTTACGTTAACTGCTAAATGAACGCACTTGGATTCCTTAAATAGCTGCACGAGAAAACCGTGTCGTTACTTGATTGGCTGTACTAGGAGGAGGAGGAGGGGTGAAAGGTATGCTTTATTGGTGTTTCCTTTATTATCTGTCATTGGCTGAAATAGCTGTTTTCTATTGGTCTTTATATTAATCCACCCCATTGGAGGAGACGGACGAATAGCGAACAGGTGATGGCTGTGACGTCACACTGTTTCCATGCTGTCCAGCAGCCGGCTGCGGCGTGCCATTGCTTTGTGTGCTCGCGACCACTACTGTGGCTCTCCGCGTGTCCGCATGGGCCGCCACGGCTCTGCCGCCGCTCCGTAGCCCTGCTATTGCTGGCAGCCAAGACCTCGGAAGCTTGTACCCGTCCTCTCTATTCATGTTGGCGGGTCTTTTGGCTATTTCTATCGCCTCTCTAATCTTTCTTTTGAAAGTGAGAGGCTGTTTCGCCAGGACGCGGGCTTCTTGGAAAAATATTGGTTTCCCGCACTCTTCTCGGTGTTCCGCCACTGCTGACTTAGTGTGTTGTTTCAGGCGGATATATCTTTCATGTTCCGAGAGCCTAGTGCTGATCGGACGTCCCGTCTCACCTATGTAAACTAATCCACACGCACAACCAATTTCATACACGCCAGCTGTGTGTAGTTTGTCAACTGCATCCTTGGTAGAACCGAGCATGTCTGATATTTTGTTTCTGCTTCGGAAAATTGGTTTGACGTCGGCTTTTCGTAGAATTTTGCCAATACGTTCGGTGACCCCTTGTACATATGGTAACACAGCAATGCTCTGTGCCTCCTTCTCCTCTTCCCTATTAGTCTTCTCCCTTGTCGACATGGTGCTGTCTATCGTCTGCTTCCCATAGCCATTAGTTCCGAAGATGGACCTGAGGTGTTCAAGTTCTGTCTTCAGATGTTCTTCGTCGCTTATCCTGTACGCTCTCTTCGTTAGCGTGTGCAGGGCGGACTTCTTCTGCGTGGGGTGATGGTGGGAGGAGGCGTGAAGGTACCTGTCCGTATTGGTTGGTTTCCTGTACACTTTGTGGCCAAGTTTACCATCAGGTTTTCGATAAACTTCCACGTCGAGAAAAGGCAGCACCCCATTCTTCTCTGTTTCCATTGTAAACTGGATTTTCCTATGCTGTTGGTTAAGGTGCTTGTGGAAGTTCTGTAACTCCTCTTCTCCGTGGGGCCAGATGACGAAAGTATCATCGACATAGCGAAGCCAACAATTTGGACGTAATGGTGCGGACTGGAGGGCTGTTTCCTCAAATGCCTCCATGAAAATTTCTGCTGCGATAGGCGATAGGGGTGAGCCCATAGCTACACCGTCAGTTTGTTCATAAAATTGACCTCTCCACCTGAAATAGGTGGTCGTCAGACAGTGGCGCACAAGCTCACATACATCAGGTGCCACGCGTTCTTCTAGGATGTTCACAGTATCTGACACTGGGACATTCGTGAATAGGGATTTGACGTCGAAGCTAACCATCAGATCTTGGTCCGTAACACGCATTTCCTTTAGGAGAGACACGAAGTGAGTGGAATCCTTAACGTAGGACTCGGTTTGATGCACTAGGTGTCGGAGCCTAGGTGCCAGTTCTTTCGCTAGGTAGTAGGTCGGCGAATTTATACTGTTTACTATGGGCCTTAAGGGGAAGTCGGTTTTGTGTACCTTCGGTACACCATATATCCTTGGTGCCTGTGTCACTTGCGGGATGAATCTTCTGGCCTTGTCGAAATTGATTCTAGAGTGCTTGAGCAGTGCCTGCGTCGTTTTGATTACCTTGGCCGTCGGATCTCCCTGAAGTTTCTTGTAGATAGGTTCTGCGAGAATATCTTCCATTCGTTTGTTGTAATCTGTCGTGTCCAAGACTACAGTGGCGTTGCCCTTATCTGCCTGTACCACTACTAAGTGGGGGTTGTCCCTGAGTTCCCTGATGGCATGGTATTCCTCAGCGTTGATGTTTTGCCTCAACGCTGAGGAATACCATGCCATCAGGGAACTCAGGGACAACCCCCACTTAGTAGTGGTACAGGCAGATAAGGGCAACGCCACTGTAGTCTTGGACACGACAGATTACAACAAACGAATGGAAGATATTCTCGCAGAACCTATCTACAAGAAACTTCAGGGAGATCCGACGGCCAAGGTAATCAAAACGACGCAGGCACTGCTCAAGCACTCTAGAATCAATTTCGACAAGGCCAGAAGATTCATCCCGCAAGTGACACAGGCACCAAGGATATATGGTGTACCGAAGGTACACAAAACCGACTTCCCCTTAAGGCCCATAGTAAACAGTATAAATTCGCCGACCTACTACCTAGCGAAAGAACTGGCACCTAGGCTCCGACACCTAGTGCATCAAACCGAGTCCTACGTTAAGGATTCCACTCACTTCGTGTCTCTCCTAAAGGAAATGCGTGTTACGGACCAAGATCTGATGGTTAGCTTCGACGTCAAATCCCTATTCACGAATGTCCCAGTGTCAGATACTGTGAACATCCTAGAAGAACGCGTGGCACCTGATGTATGTGAGCTTGTGCGCCACTGTCTGACGACCACCTATTTCAGGTGGAGAGGTCAATTTTATGAACAAACTGACGGTGTAGCTATGGGCTCACCCCTATCGCCTATCGCAGCAGAAATTTTCATGGAGGCATTTGAGGAAACAGCCCTCCAGTCCGCACCATTACGTCCAAATTGTTGGCTTCGCTATGTCGATGATACTTTCGTCATCTGGCCCCACGGAGAAGAGGAGTTACAGAACTTCCACAAGCACCTTAACCAACAGCATAGGAAAATCCAGTTTACAATGGAAACAGAGAAGAATGGGGTGCTGCCTTTTCTCGACGTGGAAGTTTATCGAAAACCTGATGGTAAACTTGGCCACAAAGTGTACAGGAAACCAACCAATACGGACAGGTACCTTCACGCCTCCTCCCACCATCACCCCACGCAGAAGAAGTCCGCCCTGCACACGCTAACGAAGAGAGCGTACAGGATAAGCGACGAAGAACATCTGAAGACAGAACTTGAACACCTCAGGTCCATCTTCGGAACTAATGGCTATGGGAAGCAGACGATAGACAGCACCATGTCGACAAGGGAGAAGACTAATAGGGAAGAGGAGAAGGAGGCACAGAGCATTGCTGTGTTACCATATGTACAAGGGGTCACCGAACGTATTGGCAAAATTCTACGAAAAGCCGACGTCAAACCAATTTTCCGAAGCAGAAACAAAATATCAGACATGCTCGGTTCTACCAAGGATGCAGTTGACAAACTACACACAGCTGGCGTGTATGAAATTGGTTGTGCGTGTGGATTAGTTTACATAGGTGAGACGGGACGTCCGATCAGCACTAGGCTCTCGGAACATGAAAGATATATCCGCCTGAAACAACACACTAAGTCAGCAGTGGCGGAACACCGAGAAGAGTGCGGGAAACCAATATTTTTCCAAGAAGCCCGCGTCCTGGCGAAACAGCCTCTCATTTTCAAAAGAAAGATTAGAGAGGCGATAGAAATAGCCAAAAGACCCGCCAACATGAATAGAGAGGACGGGTACAAGCTTCCGAGGTCTTGGCTGCCAGCAATAGCAGGGCTACGGAGCGGCGGCAGAGCCGTGGCGGCCCATGCGGACACGCGGAGAGCCACAGTAGTGGTCGCGAGCACACAAAGCAATGGCACGCCGCAGCCGGCTGCTGGACAGCATGGAAACAGTGTGACGTCACAGCCATCACCTGTTCGCTATTCGTCCGTCTCCTCCAATGGGGTGGATTAATATAAAGACCAATAGAAAACAGCTATTTCAGCCAATGACAGATAATAAAGGAAACACCAATAAAGCATACCTTTCACCCCTCCTCCTCCTCCTAGTACAGCCAATCAAGTAACGACACGGTTTTCTCGTGCAGCTATTTAAGGAATCCAAGTGCGTTCATTTAGCAGTTAACGTAAGGCCCTGATGAAGGCTAGCTGCAACGCTGGCCGAAACGTTGGCACATTTTAAAATTATGACGATGCGGTCTGATACCCTGAAGAATTTTATTGAAGAAGATGACGATCAGTTTGGCTTTAGCAAAGGTAAAGGCATGGAGAGGTAGTTCTGAAGTTGCGTTTGATAATGGAAGCAAGACTAAAGAAGTATCAAGACATGTCCTTAGGATCTGCTAACCTGGAAAATGCGCTCGACAATGTGAAATGGCGCAACGTGTTCGAAATTCAGAGAAAAATAGCGGTATGCTATAGGGAGAGATGTACAGTATACAAAAGGTACAAGAGCTAAGAGACAGCAATCAGAGTGGGATACCACGAACAAAGTGCTCGGATTAAAAAGGGTGTAAGACAACGATGTAATCATTCGCCCCTACTGTCCCGTCTACACGTCGAAGAAACACTGACGGAAATAAATATTCAAAAGTGGAATTAAAATTCAAGGTGGAAGGATATCAATGCCAAGAATCGTTGTTGACATTTCTGTTCTCAGTTCAAAATGGTTCAAATAGCTCTGAGCACTATGGGACTTAACTTCTGAGCTCATCAGTCCCCTAGAACTTAGAACTGCTTAAACCTAACTAACCTAAGGACATCACACACATACATGCCCGAGGCAGGATTCGAACCTGTGACCGTAGCGGTCGCGTAGTTCCAGACTGTAGCGCCTAGAACCGCTCGGCCACTTCGGCCAGCTCTGTTCTCAGTGAATGTGAAGAAGAATTATAGGATTCCTGAATGGAATGAACAGCCTAATGAGTACACGATATGGATTGGGAGTAAATCGAAGGAAGACTCCATCCACGAATATCATGCGTTCGTTGTCATCTACGATTTGAGGGCGTGGCAGTTTTGTAGCTTTCATTCTTCATTTTGCCTCAGTAGCTTTTTTGCAGCTTCGTCAGCCGGCCGATGTGACCGTGCGGTTAAAGGCGCTTCAGTCTGGAACCGCGTGACCGCTCCGGTCGCAGGTTCGAATCCTGCCTCGGGCATGGATGTGTGTGATGTCCTTAGGTTAGTTAGGTTTAAGTAGTTCTAAGTTCTAGGGGACTGATGACCACAGATGTTAAGTCCCATAGTGCTCAGAGCCATTTGAACCATTTTGCAGCTTCGTCACTATGGAACATTGATATAATTACATAGTTACGTTGTTTTTCCTTTTTACGATACACAGCCCGATTTCACTTATAACTCACTCATATTGACTGCAACTCTTATGTTTTTCTCATTATTTCCTACGGCTACTGTTTATAGAATGAAATGGAAGTAATGCCTCGCACGTGCGGTGCTACCAGAGTTCGCAATTTCCAGCATTTTTGGCAGAGTTGATCGAGGCTGTTTGATTTGGAACCGAGTGGATTGTCTCTGCCAAAGGCTTCGTCGACTACGTGACAGACTTGGCTGCGGATTCCTAGTCTTGCGTTTTTGGATGGGGATTTTTAGGACTCCCCACGGTAGGTCAGGGATGCACTACGCTAGGGAAAAAGTGGTTCAAATGGCTCTGAGCACTATGGGACTTAACTTCTGAGGTCATCAGTCGCCTATAACTTAGAACTACTTACACCTAACTAACCTAAGGGCATCACACACATCCATGCCCAAGGCAGGATTCGAACCTGCGACCGTAGCGGTGGCGCGGTTCCAGACTGTAGCGCCTAGAGCCGTTCGGCCACTCCGGCCGGCTTACTATCGATCGTGTCAGGTCATAAGTACTCCACAGTTACACGAAAAAAACGGCAGCAGCATGCTTGTAAATATATTTATTCATCTATGTCTTTGTTTATATGAGATTTGTGCAATTCATAAAGAAATTGGTCAATTATTTATTGTGTTTAGAAAGCACAGAGACGTTGGGCCACTGTCCTGCTTTTGCATGCCAGTCCTTTGATATATGTCTATTTAATTTGTTTACGTATTTACTGATGTGTGTTCAAATGGTTCAAATGGCTCTGAGCACTATGGGACTTAACATCTGAGGTCATCAGTCCCCTAGAACTTAGAACTACTTAAACCTAACTAACCTAAGGACATCACACACATCCATGCCCGAGGCAGGATTCGAACCTGCGACCGTAGCAGTCGCGCGGTAATGTGTGTTAGACCGTGTTTATGGTCCAGCCGTAAGAATATATATTTAATTTTAAGTTACTTAAATGTAAATCGAGTATTTAGATTGTGTTTCATTATGATTGTGAAGGTGTGTTGGCTTGAAGACATGGAGGGAGAGCCGGCCGGAGTGGCCGTGCGGTTCTAGGCGCTACAATCTGGAACCGCGTGACCGCTACGGTCGCACGTTCGAATCCTGCCTCGGGCATGGATGTGTGTGATGTCCTTAGGTTGGTTAGGTTTAAGTAGTTCTAAGTTCTAGGGGACTGATGACCTTAGATGTTAAGTCCCACAGTGCTCAGAGCCACTTGAACCATGGAGGGAGAGCTATCGCCAGTCACAGCGCTAGTTACTAGGAGAGGCGACTACCGAAGTGAATGGAGGGGGAGCTCTGGCAGTGCGGCAGTTCTGGACAATCGCACAGGACACGGAAAGCGCTGGACGAAACGACGCTACAGACGCGAAGTCGCGGAGAGACTGGAGAGTGTTGAGCGGTTTGGGCATGGTCGCGACAGATAGAAATACTTCGGAGTGCCAACTTGCGCACTTGTGAGATTTCCGTGGCTTCTGCAGTGAAGTGTGCGTTTAGAAGTGAATATCTCGCGAGCTGTGTTGTGGTTTATAACTAATTACTTGCTGTAGGAATCTATGTTTCCCTGTTATTCAACTTATATTTTATTTAATCGCTCGACCATCGACACCAGTAAGTGTTTTGCAGAAATATACCGAATTCTCAAAAGTACTTCTACTATCGTACTCATGATTTAAAGTCGTTAAGGTAGTACCTGCATATTTTATTTAATTGCAATCTTTCATTTATAAATTTATATGTTAATATCGTAATTCGCATTTACCGAATGATAGAAACTTTCGACCATTCGATTCATGTGTGTATTCTTATCGTATACTCTAGACTCAGCAGTATTTGGCCTGTAAAGCGGCAACTACGTATCCCAGCCACTAGACAACGAAACCATCGAAAACTTTTAATATTGCCACTCTGAGTCTGTGGGTGCGTAGTTTATTTTGAAAGCCCGCAGAGTTAATTGTTGCATGGTTTTACGGACGCCCGATACCCCTTTGACAGTTTCGGAGACGTTTAAGAAAAATACGCGGTCAGTAGAGCATAGGTTCCCAGATCATGCAATTCTAGTTAGAGGTGATTTTAACCTGTCGAGTGTGGACTTTGTCTTGTTACTCATTGCAGGGGTACAGACAGCATTGTGAAATACTTTTGAATACGTTGTGTGAAAACTGTATTGAGCAACTAATTCGGCAGCCCACACGCAATAGAAATATCCTAGAACTTACAGTTACAAACCGGCTGGACATTATCGACAGCGTTTGTATAGAGATGGAGATCAGCGATCATGAAGTCATTATAGTAACGATGGTTACGAAACTAATAATTCAGTCAAGAAGGCTAGGAGAGATTTCTGGTAGAAAGAGCAGATAAGCAATTGTTAGCATTCCACTTAGACGGCGAATTAACATCACTTAGTGGCAGTAAGATGGACAAAGAGGAATTATGGACAGTACTTAAACATATTGTAAACCGTGATCTGGAGCAGTATGAGCCTAGTAAGTGGATTAAATACGGAAAAGACTTATCATGATTTAATTACGAAATTCTGATATGCTGATGCTCTTATACTTTCGGTTCAAAGCAGAGCTCGTAAATGTCGACAGGAAAAGCCTAGTAGAGATTTGTGTGGCTGTGATAGGATACATGCGCGAACCATTGGACAACTACCACCGTCATATCTCAACATAAGATACCGCCGAGAACCCGAGAAAATTGTGGTAGTATGTGAAATCCCTAAGCGAGTTTAAGGTTTCCATCCACCCAGTCTTTGAACGGTCTGGTGTCGTACTTAAAGACAGCAAAATGAGAGCCCATGTTTCAAATTTCGCGTTCCAGAAATCGTTCACGCAGGGCAATAGTTCAATCATACCGGCGTTTGACCTTCGCATGCACTGAGTCCCGCATGGACTACGTAGTGATAAAATATCCCTGGTGTTGAGAAACAGCGCAAAGAGTTTAAAACAAATAAGTCACTAGATCCGTATGTAACCTCAATTCAGTTTTACAAAGAGATCTTTACTGCTCTGGCCCCTAACGTGCCTTGCATTTATCGCAAATCTCTCATTCTGCGCAAAGTCCGAACTCCTGTATATAAGAAGCGTAAAAGACCGGACTCGAAAAATTACAGACCAATATCTTTAACAGAGGTTTGCTGCAGAATTGTACAAACATTCGTATTTTGAATATAATAAATTTCGACAGTCGGTAAAGCTTATGTCCATGAAATAGCACGGTTTTAGAAACCAGCACTCGTACGGCATTCAGCTTTCCCATTTCGCACATGATATACTGCGAACTATGGATTAAGGCCAACAGCCCGCATCTCGTGGTCGTGCGGTAGCATTCTCGCTTCCCACGCCCGGGTTCCCGGGTTCGATTCCCGGCGGGGTCAGGGATTTTCTCTGCCTCGTGATGGCTGGGTGTTGTGTGCTGTCCTTAGGTTAGTTAGGTTTAAGTAGTTCTAAGTTCTAGGGGACTGATGACCATAGATGTTAAGTCCCATAGTGCTCAGAGCCATTTGAACCATTTTTAAGGCCAACAGGGTGATTCCACATTTTTAGATTTCCGAAAAATTTGTCATGATGCCCCATTCAGGCTGTTCACGAAGGTACGAGTATAAGTAACAGGTTCCCAGATATGTGAGTGGTTTGAAGTGTTCTCAAGTAATAGAAACCAGCCCCTGGTCCTCGACGGCGAGCGTCCTACAGAGACTAGGGTATCGTCAGCAGCGACCCAGACAAGTGTGAAAGGACGCTATTATTTTCTACATATATAAATGATGTGAATGACTGGGTGGGTAACAGTGTGCGTTATTTGCTGATAATGCTGTGTCGTACGGTAAGGTGTCGTCGTTGCTTGACTGTAGGAGGATACAAGGTGACTCAAACAAAATTGCTAGTTGCTCCGATTAATAGTAGCTGGCTCTAAATGTAGAAAAATGTATGTTGATGCGGATGAGTAGGAACAATAAACCCGTAATGTGCGGATACAACATTAGTAGCTTACTGATTGACACAATCACATCATTTCAGTGTCTGGGCGTAAAGTTGCAAAACAATATGAAATGGAACGAGCGTGTTAGGATTGTGGTAGGGAATGCGACTGGTCGACTACGGTTTTGTGGGAGGATTTTAGGAATGTGCCTTATCTGTAAAGGAGACCGCATATTGGACGCTACTGCGAGCTGTTCTCGAGTACTGCGCGAGTGACTGAGTTCCGCACCAGGTCGTATTAAAGGGAGATATCGAACGAGTCAGAGGGGGACTGATAGATTTTTTGCCGGTAGGTTGGAGCAACAGGCAAGTATTATGGAGATGCTATGTGGACTCAAGTGGGAATTCCTGAAGGGGAGGCGACGTTCTTTTCGAGGAACAGTATTGAGAAACTTCAGAGAACTAGCCTTTGAAGCTGACTGAAGAAAAATCCTTCTGCCACCAACATACATTCCGCTTAAGGCTTTCGAAGATAAGACACTAGAAAGTAGGTCTGATACAGAGGCTCAGACATTCGTTTTCCTATCGCTCTATTTGCGAATGTAACATGGAACATGAAAGGAAATGGCTGGTAGTAGTAGTACAGTGTTCCCTCCGCCACTCACCATACGGTGGCTTGCTGAGCATGTATGCCATTTTCTAGTATTTGATTTTATGTCTTTAACATATACTGTAGGACATTTAACATGTTGTCAAGCTCGAAGTTGGCCATAAATTAAGAAAACTAATGGCTCCTCATGTAATGCCAGATGTAAAATCTCCGTCTTGTAACAGATCAGTAAATAATCGTTGGAGAATATCATATTTATTAAATACAGGCTTACGTTGGTAAATAAAAGATGAGTTCATGTCCTTAAAACGTAACGATATTGAAATCAAAGCTATCATTGCGTTTTAAGTACATGAGATTATATTTTATTTACCAATGTAAGCCTGTTATACTAAGTATGACGTGCTCCCATGATTATTTACTGAACTGCTACAAGATGGAGATTTTACATCTGGCATTTCGTGGGGAGGCATTTTTTTCTTAATTTATGACCGACTTTGAGCTTCAGAACACATTCAGTATCCTGCAATACATGTTAAAGACATAAAATCAAATACTTGAAATGGCGTAAAAGGACGAAAAATGGATGTACTTAAACAATTAAACAGTCAAATGGCGGTGCTTTCCTTTAAAAAAACCTATTAATTTTCAACGTTGTGTATCGAAATATTTACAATATTTTACGGCCCTTGAACGATGAATGATTTACAAAATACAGACTATATTTACTTTATGAATTTTGGAGTATACATTGATGAAAAGAATTTCAAACACCAAAAACGGGCGACATAAACGAAAGTTGGTAGGTGTGTTGCTACACCCGAAATACGATGCCTATTCAAATTTAGTACTTGTCACATAAAAGTGGCGTTAGCAACATTACTATGAGGATGTAAATGAGGTTTGCTGTAAATAGACGCTCAAAAGGCCGTGACCGTTGGTTACCTTTGAGATCGGGGGCGGCGGGTTGATGATAGTCAAGAATGCCTTTAAAGGCGACAAAGAAGCCATTACCAAAAACTCACAGAGTTTGAATGAGGTCGCTCTTAGGGCTACGAGAAGTTGGATGTTCTTCCTGCTATACTGCAGAACGACTTGGCATGAATGTAGCACGCTGTACATGATTGCTGGCAGCTGTAGTCGCGAAAATGTATGGTCGCAAGGTGATCGGGCTCTGAATAGCCACATGGTGGTACCAAGAGGGAAGACTATCGTGTTCGGCGTATCGCTCTGGCACATCGTAACTGCATCTATAGCAGCAATTTGTTCAGGAGTTGGCACCACAGTGACACAATGAACTGTTACAAATCAATTATTTCAAGGACATCTCCGAACCAGACACCAAGCGTGCATTCGATAGGCCCCAAACCTTCGCCATTCACGACTGCAGTGGTGTCAAGCGACAGTTCATTGGAGGGCACGGTGAATTCTGTAGTGTTTTATGGTGAATGATGGTTCTGAATCGTTGACAGTGACGGCTGTATGTTGGTTAGAACGAGGCCAGTTAGGTGCCTGCAACCAGTCTTTCTGTGTGTTAGACACACTGGACATTCACCATGAAGTATGGTCTGTGGTGCAATTTCATATGACAGCAGCACCACACTCATGCTTATCCCACGGACACTTGCCTGCAAATTTGTGCGTCTGTCTGGTGATGCAAGCTGTTTTGTAGCCATTCATGAACATAATTCCACGTGGTGTTTTCCAACTAGAAAATGTTCGCCACATGCCGCTGATGTAATCAAACATGCTCTACGGAGTTCCCCTGGCCAAAGAAAACCATTTTATTACGCTGTCATAAGATAACACTGCAGAAAATCGTTTTGCGCAGCACAATTTCTCACTTAAGAGGCTCCGGAAAGGCTCAAAATCATGAAAAGTTCAATTTTTACTTTTTTGCGTTTTCTGAATCTGCAGACTATTACCTTTTAATAGATATATAATTTATTCAATTCCGAAGATTACAACTATTTTTAAATTTTTTTTGAAATGTGTTCTACATGGGCGTGACCCACTGTGGCGCTGTTAAACTGCTATCAAATGGTGTTATTATTAACGTCCGTGTTCATCAGGTACATTTTAGTGATGTGAGATAAAGTATGTGTTGTGGCTAACCTGTGATGGTTCAATATATATCGCTGGTGTGATTGTCGATTGTTTCATGTTTATTTACTCTGTCGTTATCTCGAAAATATTCGTAATTAATTCTGTTTCTTGAGTCTCTGTTTTGTTGAAGTATAATAATGAGTAAAAGTAAAGTTATTAGAAATCCTCTGAAGGCTTTTAAGAAAAGGAGAAATGTTGGAAAGCCAAAGGTATGTGTTATTACTGTAAACAATAAAGACGATAACCAAGTGAATGAACCTAACCTCTGAAGTACACCTGCCCATAGCAGTCAAAGTGGGAAAGAAAATACTTCACAGAAGAAGCTTGGTTCAATGAGTGAAAACTATGAATGTTTTATGAGCGAATCGGATGTGAATGAAATATTTGATATGTCGGTTCTCAAAGGAATTTTTTCAAACTGTGTAAGATGTATTCATTGTAGTGAAATTGGTCTGGAACTCTCCATAATAAAGCACGTAGGATTTGCTGGTGAAATACAACTGAAATGTGATAAGTGTTCATACATGACCACCTTTTGGAACAGTGTTGCAGTAACTGCAGCTGAAGAAAATGGTAGCAAAATCTACGAACACAACAACGAGCGATGCTTGCTTTAGACAAGGAACGCCTTCGGGCTGCAGACAGGGCTGTAAAGAGTCTAGAAATACAAGCTAGAGTAAACAGGAGGAGGAACAAGAGGAAGCTGGAGGAGGAGTTTGCAGAGGATGAAGATTGTGGTGTCACCGCCAGACACCACACTTGCTAGGTGGTAGCTTAAATCGGCCGCGGTCCATTTAGTACATGTCGGACCCGCGTGTCGCCACTGTGAGATCGCAGACCGAGCGCCACCACAAGGCAGGTCTCGAGATACGATATAGCACTCGCCCAAGTTGTACGGACGACTTTGCTAGCGACAATACGGACGAAGCCTTCCTCTCATTTGCCGAGAGACAGAATAGCCTTCTGCTAAGTCCATGGCCACGACCTAGCAAGGCGCGAATTGTAACAGTGCATGTATCTTACGAGTCTCATTTGTATAGTCAAGAGAGATGTATCACAAGGAGTGATTAAAAGTTAAGTATATTCCAAAGCTACGTATTTTCTTTATAGCAGTCATAACGTATCCTGTTCCAGACTTGACGCCAGTCGGCGTGTGTGTACGCGTGCCTTTCGGCTCCCTTCTCAGTGTGGCGTAACTAGCTTGTTACGCCACAAAAAAGATAATCCACCCTATGGACCTGGAATGCACCAAAAAGTTAATCCAATCTTTGTCGCTCGATTCCCAAAACTTTTATTTTCTCATACTAATTACATGTTTTCTAAGGATCTTCCAAACATATTTGTTTCAAACTTTCAATAAATGTTACACAGTACCTTCTGCATAATTTAACACAGCATTTTTCCAAAAAACTGTATATTTTTGAATATATAAATAAAAAATTGCAAAAAAATTTGGTGAATTTTCATTACAATTGGAAAAAAAAATCATCTTTAATAACTGAACTAAAATTTTGTATAATCCCTGTGTTAAGTTGTAGCCCATATTCCAATAAATAATCTGTAAAAAGTTCGACTTACTACCTCAAATACTTTGTGAGGAAAGATGTAATTTATAAGCGTTATTTTAACATTGCAAGTATAGGGCGTTCCGGAGCCCCTTAATGGAAGTAGTAAACAGAACATTCCTTCATACTGGATCTGTCAGCGCTTCGAAATTAAGTGGAACCGATTGTTCCACCATACATAAAATCTAAGAGAAATAGCAATGCAATCGTTACAACACTTCTTGCGAAAGATTGCGTAGTTTGACGTTCTCAACACTTGCACTTTTCCTGTGTTCTTTTTCCCAGGTCACAATTTCTTAACGCTTGCCTCGTTTCAGTACCTCCTCTTCACGCTCAAATATTTCCATATTTGTATTCATTCGGTTGTTCTAATTTAGGCACATTAGTCTTATACAGTATCCTTCGTTTTATCAATGTGACAGACAGACATGAGGAGAGAGAGAAACAAAAGCAGAAACGGGGATGTGCACGAGTTACATTGAGGCTGGTATCGTGCTCGGGTCGTTCGACGGGAATGAAAGGTGAATATGGACGGCATTTGCTTCATTTCCTGGAAACCGAGTCTCCGTGTCCCTGTGTCGCAGCACAGCCCATTTCCATACAGGACCGGTGTTCACCTCTGCTCCATTTGTTTATTCCATGGGGACACCGAGCTCTGGAAACATCCGCAGTGGCCAGTCCGGCCGACAGAGCAAATATTGGTTATTGGCTACGCCAGCAATACGCGCTCCACCTTCGAGTTCCACCTACGCGATTCGAACAATGTGGCCTGGGAATAAAGCTTCGCGACCTTTCCATATTACCGATAAAATATAAACGGAGTAAAATAGACAATCCGTATTCTAATCCTACACCCACACGCGCACCACTTCGCAACCAGTTAAATTACTGGCATCCTCTCTCCAGAGTATAAAGATCGCGAATTTGGATAGCCTGGATGAAATATCATGGATGATTTTCTGCCTCTTACTCGAACCAAATTTTTTCAGGTACAATACAGCACATACAGTGACATCTTGTTATACACAACTACACAACTTTATTTCGCAAAAAATCTAGTTATCGGAAACCGGTAAGCAAGAGACAACCAACGTGTTTTTTTTTTCTTTTTGAGTTGTCAGCATTCACATCAATCTTCTACATGGTTTGATGCGGTCCGTCACGAATTCCTCACTGAGCAAAACTCTTCGTCTCAAAGTAGCAATTCCAACGTATGTTCTATATTATTTGCTGGATGTATTCCAACCTCTGCTTTTCACTACTGTTTTTGTCCTCTACAGCTGCTCCAGTACCGTGGAAGTTATTTCCTATCATCCCGTCCCATCTTCTCATCAGTGTTTTCCACATATTCCTTCCTTCTCTGATTCTACGAAGTATCTCCGCGTTCCTTACCTTATCAGTCCACCTAATTTTCAACAGTCGTCCATATCATCACATTTCAAATGCTTCTGTACTTTTCTGTTCCGGTTTTTCCGCTGTCCATGTCTCACTACCGTATAATAGTATGCTCCAAGCGTACATTCTCAGACATTTCTTCCTCAAAATAACGAGAATTTATGATGCTCGTAAACTTCCCTTGACCAGGAATGTCCTTTTTGCCAGTGCTAATCTGCTTTTGATGTCCTCCTTGCTCCCTCTGTCATGGGTTCCTTTCCTGCCTAGGAAGTAGAATTTGCAAATCTGCAATCTTTGTGATAACTTCACATGTGGCAAATTCATTTTGGTGTGTGTGTGTGTGTGTGTGTGTGTGTGTGTGTGTGTGTGCGTGTGTGTGTGTGTGTGTGTGTGTGTGTGTGTTGATGTGTGTGTGTCTGTGGTGCTTTGCACAATATGGTGATGTACAAATTACATAAGTGATGGATATATTTTGAAATATTTGAAACATACAATCCTACAACTTCGCAACAAAATCGCGTGGAATTTTCGAGTTAAGTACCATAACCACTTAACCTCACATATTTATTTACTCTCTATTTCATCGTTTGGAGGTTAGGTATGTTCATATAGGGCGCTTCTAACACTGTTTTCTTTCGTAGGGCAACAGCACACCAAGAATATTTCGCCACAGTGGAAGAATAAAAATCGAAAACTGACGACTATGTACACTCCTGGAAATGGAAAAAAGAACACATTGACACCGGTGTGTCAGACCCACCATACTTGCTCCGGACACTGCGAGAGGGCTGTACAAGCAATGATCACACGCACGGCACAGCGGACACACCAGGAACCGCGGTGTTGGCCGTCGAATGGCGCTAGCTGCGCAGCATTTGTGCACCGCCGCCGTCAGTGCCAGCCAGTTTGCCGTGGCATACGGAGCTCCATCGCAGTCTTTAACACTGGTAGCATGCCGCGAAAGCGTGGACGTGAACCGTATGTGCAGTTGACGGACTTTGAGCGAGGGCGTATAGTGGGCATGCGGGAGGCCGGGTGGACGTACCGCCGAATTGCTCAACACGTGGGGCGTGAGGTCTCCACAGTACATCGATGTTGTCGCCAGTGGTCGGCGGAAGGTGCACGTGCCCGTTGACCTGGGACCGGACCGCAGCGACGCACGGATGCACGCCAAGACCGTAGGATCCTACGCAGTGCCGTAGGGGACCGCACCGCCACTTCCCAGCAAATTAGGGACACTGTTGCTCCTGGGGTATCGGCGAGGACCATTCGCAACCGTCTCCATGAAGCTGGGCTACGGTCCCGCACACCGTTAGGCCGTCTTCCGCTCACGCCCCAACATCGTGCAGCCCGCCTCCAGTGGTGTCGCGACAGGCGTGAATGGAGGGACGAATGGAGACGTGTCGTCTTCAGCGATGAGAGTCGCTTCTGCCTTGGTGCCAATGATGGTCGTATGCGTGTTTGGCGCCGTGCAGGCGAGCGCCACAATCAGGACTGCATAAGACCGAGGCACACAGGGCCAACACCTGGCATCATGGTGTGGGGAGCGATCTCCTACACTGGCCGTACACCACTGGTGATCGTCGAGGGGACACTGAATAGTGCACGGTACATCCAAACCGTCATCCAACCCATCGTTCTACCATTCCTAGACCAGCAAGGGAACTTGCTGTTCCAACAGGACAATGCACGTCCGCATGTATCCCGTGCCACCCAATGTGCTCTAGAAGGTGTAAGTCAACTACCCTGGCCAGCAAGATCTCCGGATCTGTCCCCCATTGAGCATGTCTGGGACTGGATGAAGCGTCGTCTCACGCGGTGTGCACGTCCAGCACGAACGCTGGTCCAACTGAGGCGCCAGGTGGAAATGGCATGGCAAGCCGTTCCACAGGACTACATCCAGCATCTCTACGATCGTCTCCATGGGAGAATAGCAGCCTGCATTGCTGCGAAAGGTGGATATACACTGTACTAGTGCCGACATTGTGCATGCTCTGTTGCCTGTGTCTATGTGCCTGTGGTTCTGTCAGTGTGATCATGTGATGTATCTGACCCCAGGAATGTGTCAATAAAGTTTCCCCTTCCTGGGACAATGAATTCACGGTGTTCTTTTTTCAATTTCCAGGAGTGTAAATTGTATCTTGCAAATCATATGAACAGTCGTCTGATGATGAACTTGCCAGTTCGAAACCGGTTACGGCGCTATTTACCTAAACAAATAGTAGTATTAATAGTGGCTGGTTGCTGTCTTCAGCGAAGCTCTTTACTGAAACCCTTTCACCTTAAATTTTAATTCCACTCTTGTAACTTTCCTTTATTTCCATTATTACATCTTCGATGTATAGAATGAACAGTAGTGCCAAAATGCTGCATCCCTGTCTTACGCCCTTCAGAAACCGAGCCCTAAGTTTTTCGTCCTCGGCTCTTATTACTTCTTCGTGGTTCTCGTGCATTTTCTCTGTTACCCGTCTCTCCCTATAGCTTACTCACTTCTTTCTTTGAATTTTGAACATCTTCCACCGTTTGACACGGTCGAACGCTTATTCCAGGTCAACAAATTCTGTGAACGCGTCACGATTTTTTAGTCTTGCGTCGGTTATTAACCGTATCGTCGGAATTGCTTTTTCTGGTGCGTTTACTTTACGTAATTCGTTACTGATCGTTATGTAATACATCCTCAGTTTTCATTTTCATTGTTCCGTAAATTATTCTTGTCAGCGACTTGAATTCACGTGCTGTGAAGCAGATTGTTTTATATATCTCGCACTTTACAGATCTTGCAATCTTTGCCATTGTGTGGATGATATTTCCGAAAGTCAGATGCTATATCGTCAGACACTTACATTCTACACCACAACGAGGATAGACTTTTTGTTGTCACTTCCCACAACAATTTTAGAGATTCTCATGGGACTTTATCTAGCCCTTCTTCCTTATTTGATCTTAAGTCGTCCAAAGCTCCTTTGAATTCTGATACTAATACTAGATCCCCTATCTCTAGTATATCGACTCATGTTTCCTCTTCTAACACATCATCAGACAACTTCATTTTACTCGTTCTCAATCTTCTCTCTTCTCCCCAATTAACAGTTAAATATCCGTTCCACTTTTAACGTTATTACCCTTGCTTTTAATGTCGTCGAAGGTTGTTTTGGCTTTTCTATATGCTGGATCAGTCCTTCCGACAATCTTTTGCTTTTCAATTCCTCCACATTTTAATACAGTCATTTCGTCTTAGCTTCCCTGGACTTCCTGTTTATTTCATTCTTCATTGACTTGTGTTTGTGTATTTATGTATATCTCTGAACATTTACATACGTCCTTCTTTCATTGATCAACTGAAGTATTTCTTTTTTATCTATGGTTTCTTCACAGTGACGTTCTCTTCATCCATGTTTTTCTATCCTGCTTCTATGACTATCCTTTTTAAAAATATTCATTTCTCTTTAACTGTGTTACCTGCTGAACTATTTCTTATTGCAGTATCTATATCCTTGGAGAACTTCAAGCGTTTCTCTCCATTATCCAACTTCTTTGCTTTTTATGTTTCCTGATTAGTCTCTTATACTTCAGCATACTTTTTATCACTACTAAATTGTGATCGTAGGATGTTAGTCTATAGCATCTCCTCGGTACGCCTTACAATCCATTACCTGTTTCGGAACCTCTGTCGTACCATGATGTAATCTAGTAACTGGAACCTTCCCATATCTCTTGGCCTTCTCCAAGTATACTTTCTCCTCTTGTGATTCTTGAACAGAGCATTCGCCATTACTAGCTAAAATTAAATGCAGAATTAATTACTTTTTCTCGTCTCTCATTCTTAACACCAAGCCCACATTCTTCCATAACTCCTTCCTCTACTCCTTCCCGCACAACCACATTCCAGTCCCCCATGACTGTTATATGTTCAAACCCGTTTGCGTACTGGATTACCGTTCAAAATCTTCATCTACTTTTTCTGTCTCTTCATCTTCAACTTGAGACGTCGGCATGTATACCTGAACCATCGTAGTCGATGTTGGTTTCCAGTCGATTCTGATGAGAATTGCTCTAACACTGAACTGTTCACAGTATCGTACTCCCTGCCTTACCTTCCTATTCGTAACGAATCCTACTCCAGTTATACCATTTCCTCTGCTGTCGATAATACTCTATTCTCAACTTACTAGAAATCCTGGTCTTCTTTCCTATTCACTTCAACCACTCCCACAATACGTAGATTGAGCCTTTGTATTTCCCTTCTCAGATTTTTAGCGTCCTCTGTCCTTTTGTTAGTTATTTAGTTATTTTCTTATGGTCACCTTCTCTTTAGGGGTCCCCTCCAGGAGAATCGAACGGGAAAATAGTCCAGAAATTTTTGCCAATGGAAAAATCTTCTTGATATTTTTTCAATGACAAGACACGTGTCTTTTGGATAAACGGTATATGTCTGTAAGCATTGCCTTCTGCATCTTGGTGTCCAGAAATTTTTGCCAATGGAAAAATCTTCTTGATATTTTTTCAATTACAAGACACGTGTCTTGTGGATACACGGTATATGTCATTAACGCACTGCATTCTGCATCTTGGTGTTGTTGATCATTTCTGATTCTTCCGCCTATAGGGGCAGTTGCCCACGCAAGGGCAAGAGAGTGCCCTGAATCTCTTTCCGCTCCTCCGCCCTGTTTGACAAGGCCGTTGACAGAATGAGGATGATTTCTGAGGCTGGAAGTTGTCGACCGCCAATGATAATGTCTGTTATTAAAAATTTAAGCTGTGGTAGGGCTCGAATCCGGGACTGAGAACGTTTTGATTACTAATTAAATCCGCTACCCCTAGACCACTGGTGTTGCGAACAGTCACCTCGAAAAACGCGATTTATGTGCGGCTCATACCTCATTTTCTGTTGGTGAGACATAGTGTCAAGTGTTTCCGTTAGTATTTGGGCTAGAGATCATTTTTATACCCATCACAAGAGTTGTCTTGCTGTAACCAGCCTGCAGCACAAAGTTTGAATTTTTCATTTTGTGTTGTGTGTTCTCTGTAGAGCGCCTTCACAGGCTTATGTAGGCAATGCTTAGTTCATAGGTGGTTACTGAGAATACCCAAAAAACAAGTTTGTTAGGTACCAAAACCGAGCCGCGGATTCCAAGACGGCTACACAAACGTAATATCCAGTGTGAGGCAAAAACATAGTTTATAAAGCTAATTTATCACTTAGAAAAATGCTGTAAATTTCTCTATTAACATGGTAAGAGTTCTGGGAACTGCATTTTGTACTACTGAAGCACATGTTAAATTTTGTTGCACGTAAAATCCAACCTGCGATGTAAAATTAGTGTAGCGCTATTTCTACTTCACAGAAGTAAACTATCAAAGTTTTGCTGACCAATAAAATTCTGGAGCAAGAAAGAGAAGGAAACCAGCAGAAAGATGCTCCTATCAGAGCACAAAGACGCCTAATACACTCCTTTTTAAACGACTCTGACTGAAAAGTAGGAAACCAGCTGCCTCTTTCCCCCCTGTCAGCACCGTTAAAATAGTTTCCAACAACGTTGGCATGTGAACATATTCGCACTTTCTTATTCTGAGAGTATAGGAGACAGTGGCAATTTGAAACAGACAGAAAATCAAGAATACTGGAAGATAGGAGACAGTGGTTGTAGTACAGAAGAAGTGAAGGAGACGATGGAAATTTGAGAGAAAGAGAGTGACACAGTAGCAGAAGAACATAGTTGACAGTAAAACAACAGTGTTAAGAAAAGACTGAAGGAGACAGTGCTAGTGGAAGAGGAATAAAGAGAAGTAGAAAGAGGAAGTGGGTTAGAGCCAAAGATATCAATGGACAGAGTCTATGACAATGACAGAGAGAAAGAGACGGCTAGTGACAGTGGGAAGAGAGAGCAGCAGTGCAATGAATGAATGAAACAGTAGCAATAAGAGAGAGTAACAGGAAGACAGTGACAGTGAGGGTAGACAGTAATATTAGGACATATGAAGGAGACTGTGGCTATAAGACAGGGGCAGTGACAATTGCACGACAGAAAGAGATAGTGACAATGAGTCAGGCTGAATGAGTGAGTGGGAATGGGCAAGTTGAAATGGACGGTTCTGAGCGGCTTACAGAGATGGACTAGTGGGGGTGAGCGAGTTACAGTTTTGGGATCTTGTGTGAGAGAGAGAGAGAGATGAGACGCATGTTAAAAATAGCGCCGATAAGTTTGTCAAAATTTTTGGAAAAATTTTTGAATGTACTGAGGCAGCTGTTGGGATAAACAGCAGAGGAGAGGCTAGCAGGGGGATGCAAATTTGAAGAAGTCCTTAACTTTAAGCTGTACCATGCTCTAGTGATAAAACATAAATTTATGCAAACCGTCGAAGTAGCGAATGTAAATTACTGAATATGCCCAGAACACGGAGGTGGCTAGATTTCGCATGCCCTATTAAGTGATCACGTAGAGAGGCGTAGATTAAAATGTAGTCTAACCAAGTGTTTTCTTAATGGTGAAATATTTATGCACACTTTCATTTTAAGAAACATCTAATATCAATGTTTACTTCTCACTTGTCCAATTTCTATCCTTCGTAGCGGAAAAGGGGTGGCCACCCAAATGAAAGTGCTTTTTTGTAAGATTATGGACCTACTAGCCTTTCTGTATTGTTGTGAGATCTGGGCAAGTGCAGGGAACAAAGTCTTCCGCACTACCACACACGTTTCCCGTCCAGTCATACAATTAAACACAGCTCATCTCCACTATCATGAAAACTTGAACAAGGTAATTCGATGTAAATGGAGAAAGATCGACACGAAACGCATAACAGAAATACGAATAAATTATTAAACTTTATCGTAATAACTTAACTATAACATAATAAAGCCACACGTACACGTCGTTAGTAACAACCTCTATGGGTATAATAAACTTAACAGAGATCGAAGGTAAGAAGAAGACTCCATCTGAACTTCGGAGTGAGACTTGAGCTCAGGATCCCGTTATGTGCGTTGGCTCATGACCAGAGGAACTGTCCTGTGACCTTTCATAAAAGTGCACCTCGCAGCGCAGTGAAAGATTGTGTAGCATGTTCAAGTGCTATGTGCCAAGAAAGATTTTATTACGACTTTCCTGTATTTGCAGGAAAATTAGAACTGTCTGTACAAGTGATAACTAATACCGGATATTTTTCCTTCGTCACTAGACACAATTCAACAGGTCTCGTTGCTCTCAATGCGTCCCATGAAACGAAGATTAGATTTTAACGTCCCGTCGACAGTGCAGTCGTTAGAGAAAGAGGACAAGCTTGGATTACGAAAGGGTGGGGTGGAAACCGGCCATACTCTTTCAATTAGAATCATCCCGGTACTTCCCTATAGCGATTTAGGGACTTCGCTGTAAACCTTTATTCTGATGGCTGGGCATTCTTCTCCCAGATTTCATGAAACCTGCATAACCCAAATATTTCATTAACGATTCACGATAGGGGCAAAAGTATTTGCTTAAAACGGTTGCACCTATAGATGAAACTAATTTATACTGTGGTGAACAGTTGTATAAGAGGCGTTCAGTAGGTGCTGCAACGTATTTTGTTTTCGGCCAGTATCGGTTCAAAAATGCGGAATTTGTTGCGGGACATTGTGGAATATTCCCGCTTAAGTCCCTGTAGTTTCTTGAAGTATCTAGCCCGGATTGCCGTGTGTATTAAGACGTCGCTTCCGGGAGGGGAAGGCGCGCCAGACACGGATAGAATCCCCCTCCAGTTAATTAACGACGATGGGCAGTGTGCCGGGCAAACTGGATGTAGATTTTAGGCAGTTTCCAATATCCAACAAGATGACCGCAGGACAGGTTCCCAAGTTACACGATTGCAAAAATTTAAGAGCGAAATGAAGGGAAACCGATCACCCCATAAATGACCCATACCTAATCCGTTAATACCCGTACCAACAGCGTGTAGATACGCGATAAAGTCACAAGAAAAAGGAGCAGAGTGAAATCCTGTTTAAAGTAATTCATTGGTCTACGGATGAAATAATTCTTACTGAAAGTTCTCAGTAGTAAGTAAACTTGCACGTTTCTATCAGACAACATACTATTCCCCCTTTGTGTAACGTTGCTGGTTAGCACCTTGGTTTACTATTCTGTTCCACTCACGAAACGAGTTTCTACTCACTGTAAATGATTTTCTTCACTGTGCAGTTAAGTCTTTTAGGAATACTTCCCTGGCATCTCCACTTGTTTATCGTCGGCCACATTACCTTCTTCGAGTCTGTGATCTTCGGTGTTATCTTTTCTATTCTGATGTAATTTATAAGAGGGCAGGACAAAAATACGGAAACTCTCCAAGAAATGCATACTAAAAAATAAATGCAGACCATAGCCAAACCCGAGGGTGTGCTGTTTTATTTCACCACGAACAGGACCTGTGCAGTGCCCTTAATACGTTGCATGCGTCGGTCGTGCTCAGAACATAGTTGTGTGTAGTTGTGAGTGCTATACATTGGAGTTACGAGTAAGTGAATTACAACGTAGGCAAATTGTTGGCGTTCATAAGGTGGATGCTGGTGACAAGGCAGCTGAAGTGTTGTGTTTCAACAAGAGGCACCACATCCAAGATCTGTAATGCACACAAGGAAACCTGCAAAACATCGACCACCAAGTCTCAACGCGGGCGAAGGTGTGGGTTGTGTGAAGATGACAGACAGCCCATGAAGACGATTGTGACGAAGAAATAGCAAGCCCACAGCTACAAATGCCACTGCATAACTAAATATCGCAATCGCTAACACTGTCAGCACCACAACCAAATCAATACGAAGGGAGCTCCATAAGCAGGGAATTGCAGAACAAGCTGGAATTTCAAAACCACTCATCGGCAAGGAAACGTTGTGCTGAAGCCGTATAATCTGGACTATAGAGCAATGGAAGAAACTCATTTGGACGGATTAGTTTGTTTCATACTCTTTCCACTTCTGGCTGCGTTTACGTGATGATTTGGGCAGCCATATCGTGGTATTCCATGGGTTGGTATTCCATGGGCCTTAAGGTTACACTGCAAGGTCTCATTACTGCCAAGGGCCATATGTCCATTTTGGCTGATCTGGTCCAAACCGTGGTATAATACCTGTTCCTCAGTGATCATGCTGTGGTCAAAGACGACGAGGACCCTGTTGACATAGTTGCCGTCGGCCAGAACTGGTGTGGCGAGCAAGAAGATGAATAGTTGCGTTATCCAAAGAGCTCAAAATAATTGAGCAATTGTGGTTCAAATCGGAGGGAAGGTTGCTTGATCGCTAGCCATCTCCATCATCGTTACCTCAACTTCGCTTGAAAAACACACAGGGCCTGTATTTACCAATTTCGAGACGCGGCATTAGGCATAGTAATGTGTTAGGTTTTTGATGTTTCCCTCTTTTTATCTACCCCCTTTAGTGAGGTACTGCTAGTAGTATAGTATTGCGAAATGTAAGGAAATTTGTAAATATTCCACTCGTGTCGCAAAACAACTGGTCATGAACATAATCACTTGAAACGCAATTCTCGTAAACAAGTTCTCAGACGCTGTAGTTGATGACAATACCAACGGTGATCAGCAGCTGGAAAGAATCATTAACGTGAAAAGCCACATGTATCAGTCCGGAGGGAAGTGAGGTGACCGACCTCAAACTCGAGTTATTAGTTAGAAGAATCCTGAGCACATGTAGCTCTTTCAGAAAAGAGGCCATTCTAAAATAATCGTCCATCTTGTTCTGATCGTTACGTAGCTTTACAAGCGGAAGGAAAAGTGAAAATTGGAAGAAGACAAGCAGCGTGCATGAACAGATTTTTTGATCAGAGTGAGTGGTTCTCCGAAATTTTGAACGAATTCCTGCAGGAGAGCATATAGCAAAAGCATCTGCACAATATGAGAGAATTGCTTTTAAAATTACTTGTGCTTATTTATAATAATGGTTGAGAGAAACGTATTGTTTCCAGGCGGACATACATCGCGTGGTAAAGAAAATGTATTTTGTTAATTTTAAAGGAATATGTTCATGCATGGAAGCGTAACAACAATATTTTGCACCATGCCGCTTACTAATAGCTGCAAAAGATAACTATAAGAAAGTAACTTTGGACGTACTTTGAAGGTACGTTACGGGACTATCGCTGTTTTTAATATACATAAATGACATACTGGATGACCTAAGAAGTTCCCTCAACCTATTCGGGGATTGTGTTAAATACAAAGAAGTCACTAAACTAGAAGATTGCATCGAAATACTGAAAAATTTATAGAGGATCGCCTTTTGGTGCTGTGATAGGCAATTGACCCTCGGCGTGAATAAATGTAACGTACAGAGAACAGGTAAGGGAAATACTCATTTTTGTATGATTGCACTGGGAGAAGTCGTGTCCATTAAGTAGCTCAGAATCTGCGTACAGAACGGTTGAAAGTGAAACAACCACACAAATTAACTGTAAGATACGTAGATTCCTTGGCAGCATCTTTAGGAGATATAGTGCTCCCACGAAGGCGCGTGTGAAACCTCTGACTAACAATATTATTCGTCAGTGCTAAACTCATACCAGGCAGTACTGATAGAGGAAATAGAGATCCATAGAAGACGCGTTTGCTCACAGGTTAGTTTACTAAGAATGACAGTGTCACGGAATCGCTCGTACAACTCCATCGATAGACTCTACAAGAGAGTCGTACTGCCGCACGATGTGGTTTACCATTAAAATGCCGACAGCGTATGCACCTAGGCCAGCCGACCAGCATATAGCTTTCTCCTGCGTGTATCTCGTTAAAACACTGTGAATGCACAATTTGAGATCCGATCTTACACGGAGTGCTACCAACGGTTATTCTTTCGACACACTTCTCAACGCTGGAATAGGTAAGGGGGAAATTACAGCGGTATTTGAAGTAACCATAGCCAAACACCGTAAAGTGGCATGTTGAGCCTACGACACCTCATGGCTCGACACACTTTCTCTCCACCAGACGATAGCTTGATTTCGTAACAGATATTCCCAATAATATCTTTTCCGCCAGCCTGATAATACAATATGCCGCGTACTGGAACCTCTGCGGTGTTTCGTAAGCAAGAGAGAGCTGGAAGAAGCGGGGTTGCTATGAGAAGTGGCCAGACCAGTTACCGCGAGGGGCAACTGGGGCACTGTCAAGGGAAAGGTAGTAGGTCAAAACAAACCATTTTTAAGATATTTTATCGAAAAGGTACTAAGGGATGTCGGCAGTGGTATAAAAGTAGCAGAATATCAAAGCTCTGAACGGATGCGTTCTTGTTAACAATGCAAGATGGCTCTTTTAGTAACGTCACGTGAGCTGGCATGGACAGGGGAGTAAGTCAACAAGCGACCGAGTTACCAGCTTTTACTCTGTGACCAGCCGTTCATTACTGTGTTATTGATTCCGTAGCTAACATAACCAGAAAACCTGTTCCATACAAACTGGTAACTCTTATTTTCCGTTTACACTAAAATGTACTTGATTACATTGAGGGGTAGTGCCTTGGCTTGTGTTTTATTATGACCTAACCGATCTGTATACTTACTCGGCGCGGGCTACATCTACATCCACATGGTTACTCTGCAATTCACACCTAAGTGCCTGGCCGACGGTTCATCGAACCGTTTTCATACTACTTCTGTACCGTTCCACTCTGGAATGGCGCGTGTGCAAAAGGAACTCCTAAATCTTTCCGTTCGAACTCTGATTTCTCGTATTTTATTATGATGATCATTTCTCCCTACGTTGGTGGGTTTCAATAAAATACTTTCGCATTCGGAAGAGAAAGCTGGTGATTGAAATTTCGTAATTAGATCTCGCTGCAAAGAAAACCGCCTTTGTTTCAGTGACTGCCACCCCAACTCGCGTATTATATCAGTGACACTCTCACCTCTATTGAGCGATAACAGGAGACGAGCTGCCCTTCTTTGCACTTTTTCGGTGTCCTCCGTCAATCCTATCTGGTAAGGATCCCATGCCGCGCAGCAATATTTCAGCAGAGGACGGGCAAGTGTAATGTAGGCTGTCTCTTTAGTGGGTTCCTCGTATTTTCTAAGTGTTCTGCCAACGAAGCGCAGTCTTTGTTTCGCCTTCCCCACAATATTATTTATGTGGTCTTTCCAATTTAAGTTGCTCGGAATTGTAATTCCCAGGTATTTAGTCGAATTTACACCCCTTAGACTTGTGCGAATTAGCGAATACCTAAAATTTATCGGATTTCTTTTAGTACCCATGTGAATGACCTCGCACTTTTCTATGTTTAGTGCCAATTGCCACTTTTCGCACCATCCAGAAATTCTTTCTAGATCATTTTGTAATAGGAATTTATCGTCTGGTGATTTTACTAGACGGTAAATTACAACTTCATCTGCAAACAATCTAAGGGGACTGCTCAGATAATCACCTAGATCATTTACGTAAATCAGGAACAGCAGAGGGCCTATGACTCTACCTTGCGGAACCACAGATATCACTTCTGTTCTACTCAATGATTTACCGTCTATCGCTAGGAACTGTGACCTCTCTGATACGAATCACGAATCCAGTCACACAACTGAGACGATACTCCATATGCACGCAGTTTGATTAACAGTCGCTTATGGAAATCAAGGAATATGGAATCGATATGAGATCCCTTGTCGACAGCACTCATTGCTTCATGGCAATAAACAGCTAGCTGCGTTGTACAAGCAAGATATTTTCTAAATCCGGGTTGGTTAAGTATCAATAAGTCATTTTCTTCGAGGTGATTAATAATGTTCGAGTACAGTATACGCTCCAAAATCCTACTGCAAATTGAGGTCAGTGATATGGGTCTGTAATTAAATGGGTTACTCTTATTTCCTTTCTTGAATATTGGTGTGACCTGTGCTACTTTCCAGTCTGCTAGTAAATGTAAATATATGTGTCATAGTTTTGAAGAGAGTAACGCACGGAAGTTGCACTCAGGGCTTTGGAACCAAAACTGGAGAAGCCAAGGTAGTATTCTCTTTGGTTTAATCAACATAGTTCAGATAAAACAAAGAAGGCTGCCTAATATCAACGATATTGCCTTCAGCATAAGTCAGGCACATGTTATTGACTCCGATTCTGGCTATGTGATGTTGCAACGCAGCCAAAATACGGCTTTAACCTACGCAGTAGTAAACAGTATGATCGATAGAGTCATTTTGAAATTTGTAGTGTTAGGATTTTCTTACATGTGTTCTGACAGAGATTTCGGCATAATACAGAATAGAAAGAAGGTTTTACAACCGATAACTCCTGACGAAATAACTGATATCATTAGAGAAGCAAAGAATGTACAACCATTCAATGAAGATGACGAAGGAAGATTTCTAATATTTCGGCTTTGTAGACGATGCATTACTGCATACAGCACCAGTTAAGATCAGTTCTGCTTCTTGGATTAGAATTGTGGAGAGTAAGCTGCCCACCACAGAAATAAAGAGTTCATTAAATGAAATGGAACCTTAGAGAGGGCACAACGCTTTGAAAAAGGGTAATTCTGTCAAGGGCGTCTCTACCACCACCGGGACGAAAGCCCATCATTAGTGATGCTAAAGCAATCTTTGTACACCATAATTATATTTCTTATACAAATGTGACAGATTGTTGTAAGTTGATTTGTGAAGTTAATTTGGAGTTTCTGTTCCCTTTTTGTAAATAAAACTACATATTTGTAGTGTCAAATCCGTTTTCTTCTTCTCCCGTCAAACGTGCTTTCCATGACTTACTCCCTTCCCTATGTCAACGCCTCAATTGTCCGGATTTGAACCTAGACCCGTTACACAGTATTAATATACCATGAAGTGTAATATCCCTTGTTACAGCAGCATTAGTGGAATATCCTCGACAGACGTTCAATTCAAAGATTTTCCGTGTGCATTCTATATCACAGTATTTTAAGTAGAAAACATTTACTTTTAATGTTATCATAAATTTATCAAAGTACTTCGTTTCATTATTGACACTGCAATTAAAATAATATCTAATTTACGGTAGTCAAGTGAGTCTTCCCTGATTGTGCTCGTCAGTCTGAAGACCGGTTTGACGTAGCTCTCCATGCCTATTGTGTGCAACCATCTCTGTACAACTACTGCGACCTACATCCATTAGAACTTGCGTTGGTCTCCCCCTGTTGCTTTCAACTTCCACATTCCCGTCCATTATCAAATCAGGCCAAAACAAGTCTACTAGTAGTATATAAAGGGCTCAGTTTGAGGCAGAAATATCTGATGGAGCAGAAATACGGTACTGAATCACGGGCTGTGGGGAAAAAAGGAAATGAAGGGAGATATGGCACTATAGAGGGTCGCTGAGAATTAGATGGTCTGGCAAAATAAGAACGGCGAGTAGAGAAATACGTGGAAAACGGTGAAAAGAGGACGGGACGGGACATGGGTTAAGGCACTGAAGAGACTCTACAGGAGTGTCTTTATCATTTTGTTCAACATTTAACTTAATGTACCCACCTCTGGCACCTCAGTTCTGATCCCAAACTGTTAAAGACATAAAAAAATTCTGAGCAGCTCAGTGTGCCTACGGCAGCCACAAGGTATATTACCCTTACTTCACTTCACATTTTAGTAATATTATTGGTAACAATCGGAGCCCCACACGTATATTCAATACATCTATGTGCAGTATGTCAGTATATACATCCTTTCCTCCTCTCACCTGTTGAATGGAAAGAATGAAATAGCAGTACCTAGTTCTGTGGGAGTAAAAGTAGTCTGATAATGTGGCAAGGTAGCAAATAGGTTTGTGTTCGTCTTAGACGAAATCCATTGTACAGGTTGGCACCACACAATATGAAGCTCTGTGCGCTTCCGGAGGAACGGGATGTGTGGGTTCCAAAAGTGTTCCGGGAGACGCGAGACGGGTGACACAGACAAGTGTGAATGTGCCTCTTCATAGTTAATCCATTATCTTATTTTTGAAGATTTCAGCTCAAGTCAAAGTTAAAGTCTTGTCCTCATCGCTCATTGCTCGTTGAGCGGTATGCCGAATTTTTCTAGTAAATTTCGGAACGTCATAACCAGTTGCAGTTGGCCACGCATGCAAGCCATTGTTCTGCTCTACCTCTGTTCAAACATGGGAACTCGTGATGTATCATCTCAGTTCATCTGATTTAGTTCGTTGATGATCTCACGAGTATAGTATTATTGAACAGATATTTGAAACATCGCTAATTTCGAATTCAGTTCGGACTACATGTCTTTGTTATCTGAGCACGTGTTAAGTAATGGATCTCAGGACCTTAATTTCGCAGATGGAGACTCACGGTAATGTATCCTGTCTGATTTGGTCAGCTATTATGAATTTTACCACTTATCGTATGCAGAATTTATGGTTCCGACGACCACGTGTTCGCGGATTGTGAGAATCTTTACATATCATAGCTACTGATCCTTGGGGTAAAACTTCCAAATTAGTTTCAGAATTTCTTCTAATAGTTTATTTTTATCATTGAACTCTTGTTCACTTATCTCGTGCACTCAAGCAAATGAAACGACCGTTTGCTAACCACGTGCACACTCGTGAAGTTTTTCTTTGTTCTTATGTTCGTCGTGAAAATCTATTGTATGTGTATATGTGCGTGAATGTCGGCATTGAAAGAGTCCTCTGATCCTTCCATAGCTAATAATGGTAAATCCTGTTGGGGTCTCCAAGACGCAGTTCTAAATGTAATTCTGTAACTCAGCCGAGACTGTTACGAAGAACAGCAACTATCACCCATTTAATAGTTGTTTTGCTTTTAGATTGTTCGGCTGTTCTTGAATAAACATGATAATTTTACCAGAGCACATGTATACGTATTCCCTCGCAAACTTCCATTTTACGTCATAATACTATCCGTTGTGCAACAGATAAATACGGTCAAGTTATTTATTCAAATGTACAAATTCGGCAACTCTATTCATTTAAACATCAAAGGTTTTTCTTTCATGTATATCCAGATACCGTCTTGTCACCTTCCATTTTAACAGATACCCGATAACAGGTAACCGATCCCCAACCAGATCCTTCACTGACAGATACCCTTCAGCTCACTGAATAACTTCCATGCTACTTGAGGGATCTGTACATGATTTAAACTGTAAAGTTTGACAGAGGAGGGAAAACATCCAACAAATACTTTAGTGCGTAGGTTACTAGTGCTATTCCGCGATGAAGAGGTTGGCACACGAGAAGAATTCGTGGCAGGCCACATCAAACTAGTCAGAAGATTGATGACTCAAAAAAAAGAAAGAAAGAAAGAATTGTTTTGCCTCCTGAACACTGTCGATCGGCAGTACTGTTCGATCAACAAATACGCTTGGCGAAACTGAAGGGTCATAAATAAAGCCGATGATAACGCTCATGGTTCCACAGGCAAACCACCAACCACATCTAACGAACCCATCAATGCCATCCATTGCAGTCCACTACAAAGAAACTTCTAGTAATTACAGAAAGTGTGACAGATATATAAGCTTAAACGTCGTGGCCACGTCTTGTCATAATTCTTTACAGTTAATGACGTATTTATCTATTGTGATCAAAAAAGAGGCAGCCAGACTAAATTGGACGTTTATTTAGTCGGTGATCAATGTCTGCCAAGTAAAATATCCGACAAAACAGTGGCAAACAAAGTGTGTACATATGCGTATGATTCCAACTAACGTTCGTTAACCTGTCAAACAATGGTTGGTTTGAGAACACCAGTCACCAACTAAATAAACAACCATTTTAGTTGCAACTCTGGCTGTCTCTTTGTCCATCACAATTAAAATGTGAGTTGCTACCCCACAATGCATGACTCGTTGGATTTATGCATTTATCGTGTGGTTTTTCCAGTACACAAAAGTGTCTACAATCAAATGGCAATGTGTAAATATGACAACCATGCAAGAGCACTTCAAATAACTTGATGTAAAGTTCTCAGATCACCGTCAAATGCTTGAACTGGGTACTCCCTGACAATGTGACCTACTGTCTGCTCCTACGCCCCGCAATCACAGTCAGCAGATGGCTCGAAATTCCACTTCACGATGTAACCATATCCTTCTTGGCCAATCCTAATGCGATTCTGCCTCGTCCAGACATGGTGTGGTACTTCGAATCCCTCGATCTTCTTTGTTGGTTCTCGAACCAGGTCAGGGCTGCTGGGTGGTTGTTCGTTCCAGAGTTGTCGCCAGTTTGAGGTCACGTAAACAGAACCCAGGATGGTTTGCGTCATTTCAGGCGATTTGTAGATGATCTTGTAGGGCATCATACAAGGGAGAGTTCTTATGAGAATCAGCCTCTTTGATCATGTTTATCTTAGCTGCTTTCCTCCTTAGACCTTGCGGGGAAATATTAGTGGCACATCAGCCTTTGTTGCCTAAGCACTGTTTTCCTACACAGGAGCGCAATCTTCCCCAGCCTCATACATAAGAGCGAGTGCAACAGATCGTAGAGTATTGGCGTCTGCATCCCAGGTGCTCACTGCAATCTTGCAAAGTAGACTTACTCAAAGAGCCAAGATTTCAGATAGATTGATATACTGCTGCTTGAATGTCAAGAATTTACAATTTTTGGATTCATGATCCTCAGCCTTAATTTAACATAAATTTCTTTAAAAAGAAAGAAACCCAAGTAATGACCCGAGATGTCCTTTCATGTAATGTATTCATTTTTTAAATGATATCATATTCACCATTGACTACAGAGAATATTTATTTGAAAATTGCAATTTCGGTATTATGTCTTATGACCATTATCAAATGGTACTGTAAAATATTTTCCTTCAACACAAGGAAAACATAAAATACTTTGTTACATACCATCAGAAGCAAGTATTTACTCAGTTAGTATGCAACATACAGTGAAAAGGCTCAGTTCTGACGATTCTGAAGTTTGACATCTATTGAATCAAAATATTTTCTAGTGTAGCTTGGTAATGTCCATAAGCCCGAAATTGCAATTATGAAAGAAATAATTATTTGTTCTGCTAAAAAACTTTTTTTTTATATTTGAAAGATTATGTTCTTAGTTGTACTTTCAGCTCTGAATTCAAACCCGTTTGTTTTTCTCGGTCGTGGATAGTTTATGAGTAATAGCAATTTTATTTTTTCTTTATGTTTCCGATATAGTGAATGTACATTAGATGAAATTCACCAAAATATTAGCTTTCTTAGAATGTTGTTGGCTTCATCACATTAAGGGGGACTGAGATCTAACATATAACACAGTACTCTTGGTGTATTTGCTTCGTAGCATTTATTTCACTTGAACAATTACAGGAAACTGACAAAAAAATAAGCAACATTTAGTGATGCACTTCACTTTTTTTCTCGTATTGAGATTCGTTCTTCCGTCCAATAATATTCCAGCAATAATCTGCCAACATACAAGGTATTCACTTCCGTTCATAACGCATTTCTATAGTAGAAATGTCTTTATGGAATCTTTCGCAATGTTCATTCGATACTTCTCTACAACTGTATGAAGTAATCCAGATGAGAGTCCAGTCCACAGAGACGTATTTCAACCCAATTCTTGATATGCTTTGATCATATCATTCACCATTGCTTTGTAATTGGTAGCTCTTCTCCTTACAATGAAGTTTTCTTATACCATTTCATGGCTTTTATGAACAGTTTCCTTAGGCTAAGTCTAATGTGAAGGGGTGGAAGTAGTATACCTTCAGGAGATACCAGACTTTCACGTTGCACATTCTTTTCACCCACTCTCCAATTCTGCTTAGGTCATTTATTTTTCACGTAGCTAGACATTCTGTCATGACTATCCCACTTGCCAGGGAAACATGCATATTTAGTGTAGCCTTGTTGCATTCCCATTATCATAGCAATTTCTTTGAAATCTCAATATACACTCCTGGAAATTGAAATAAGAACACCGTGAATTCATTGTCCCAGGAAGGGGAAACTTTATTGACACATTCCTGGGGTCAGATACATCACATGATCACACTGACAGAACCACAGGCACATAGACACAGGCAACAGAGCATGCACAATGTCGGCACTAGTACAGTGTATATCCACCTTTCGCAGCAATGCAGGCTGCTATTCTCCCATGGAGACGATCGTAGAGATGCTGGATGTAGTCCTGTGGAACGGCTTGCCATGCCATTTCCACCTGGCGCCTCAGTTGGACCAGCGTTCGTGCTGGACGTGCAGACCGCGTGAGACGACGCTTCATCCAGTCCCAAACATGCTCAATGGGGGACAGATCCGGAGATCTTGCTGGCCAGGGTAGTTGACTTACACCTTCTAGAGCACGTTGGGTGGCACGGGATACATGCGGACGTGCATTGTCCTGTTGGAACAGCAAGTTCCCTTGCCGGTCTAGGAATGGTAGAACGATGGGTTCGATGACGGTTTGGATGTACCGTGCACTATTCAGTGTCCCCTCGACGATCACCAGTGGTGTACGGCCAGTGTAGGAGATCGCTCCCCACACCATGATGCCGGGTGTTGGCCCTGTGTGCCTCGGTCTTATGCAGTCCTGATTGTGGCGCTCGCCTGCACGGCGCCAAACACGCATACGACCATCATTGGCACCAAGACAGAAGCGACTCTCATCGCTGAAGACGACACGTCTCCATTCGTCCCTCCATTCACGCCTGTCGCGACACCACTGGAGGCGGGCTGCACGATGTTGGGGCGTGAGCGGAAGACGGCCTAACGGTGTGCGGGACCGTAGCCCAGCTTCATGGAGACGGTTGCGAATGGTCCTCGCCGATACCCCAGGAGCAACAGTGTCCCTAATTTGCTGGGAAGTGGCGGTGCGGTCCCCTACGGCACTGCGTAGGATCCTACGGTCTTGGCGTGCATCCGTGCGTCGCTGCGGTCCGGTCCCAGGTCGACGGGCACGTGCACCTTCCGCCGACCACTGGCGACAACATCGATGTACTGTGGAGACCTCACGCCCCACGTGTTGAGCAATTCGGCGGTACGTCCACCCGGCCTCCCGCATGCCCACTATACGCCCTCGCTCAAAGTCCGTCAACTGCACATACGGTTCACGTCCACGCTGTCACGGCATGCTACCAGTGTTAAAGACTGCGATGCAGCTCCGTATGCCACGGCAAACTGGCTGACACTGACGGCGGCGGTGCACAAATGCTGCGCAGCTAGCGCCATTCGACGGCCAACACCGCGGTTCCTGGTGTGTCCGCTGTGCCGTGCGTGTGATCATTGCTTGTACAGCCCTCTCGCAGTGTCCGGAGTAAGTATGGTGGGTCTGACACACCGGTGTCAATGTGTTCTTTTTTCCATTTTCAGGAGTGTATTTTCCATTTGTTTTCATTGTTTTGTAATAAATTTAGCATTTAATCAAGCTGATGTAAGCGACTGGAACAAAGGGTGTTTTATTTCCACTGTGGAGAGAAATGCCGTTGAGACTGGTTTTCCAGGAGTCTACGAAAAGTCTTCACTCCTATGAGCTGTAGATGAACTTCAGTACCTTCCTTAGGCCAACAAAGTCATTGCAAAACGCCAATGCTTCGTTATTTCCAAAATAAGGAATAAAGTCATGTTCTCTGTGCCTTAACTCACTAATTTTAGTGGTTTGGTGGTGTAGATTACACTCGTTTAATCTAGAACCAAGGGGTTGTGCCTTTTCTTTTAGTCAGTCCTAGCATTTAAATTTGTTTGTGTTAGTATGATGACTCACTTGTGCAGCGGTGTAGAGCATTATTCGTGGCAGTTAAGTGATTTCTTCGACACTATTTACTTCACAGTCACTCTGGATTTGATCTGCAGCTTTTGAAGGTAGGCCGAGAGGTTCTAGGGGCATCAGTCTGGAACCGCGCTGCTGCTACGGTCGTACGTTCGAATCCTGCCTCGGGCGTGGATGTGTGTGATGTCCTTAGGTTAGTTAGGTTTAAGTAGTTCAAGTTTTAGGGGACTGATGACCTCAGATGTTTAGTCCCATAGCGCTCAGAGCCATTTGAACCAGTTTTTTGTTGAAGGTAGGACGGCTATCAGAATGCCGCACTAGCATTCTCGCTGATGACAGATCGGTATAAACAATGTGCCTCGTTAATTTTTTGTTTGTAAAACCCTGAATTTTTTAGACAGAAATAACGGTCAGTAACGAGGCACTGTTCCTCCATCCTTACCATGGGCACAGCGAACAACGTCACGTTCACTTTACCTCTGCAACATTGAATTAGTTTGCAGTAACATATCGCACAACGGAAGTGTGGTACCAATTCCTTATCTTGGTGTCCTACATCAGTTATAAAGTAATCTTCGTGTGCTTTCCTTACGACTGCTGACATTTTATTCCTGTTTCTGGCAGAGGAGAAGTTCCTACTAATGTAATAGAAGTCATCCGGCTTATATCGACGTCTACAGCGAAGAACCTTTTTCTGTAAATTAATAAATACCTCTTTAATATTACATACACTACATTAGTACTAGAAAACTAGAGACACAATGATGTGTAAGAACATACACATAATATACCTTCAGAACCAAGCTACATCAGTTTAAACAGAGGATGTTGTAAGTTCAGCTGTGCTCTGAAATATGGTGGAGACCGTGATTTGTGAGCCAAAACATACAGCTGCTGAGACTGACAGTAATTACGGTTAACACCGCTGGCTTTGCGACGCCTGAAGTCTTACTGCCGAATCAGTGACCGGCTGACGTCCTTCGAGGTAATGACCGATTGCAGGTCGTCTTAACTAGAGATGTGTAGCGGGAAATAACCTACAGATGCCTGCCTCGCTTCCCACCTGTCCTTCAACAAATAATTTCCACGGCAACGTACACATATCTCTCCAATAACGCCCCTGTGTTTACCATGAACTGTCAATATGTACACATATATACACATTACGCTAAAAGTATCACAGATAACGAAATTCTGTTTCCATATTTCAATTTCCTGTAATAAATTGGTTTAGAATCATAAATTTTAAAATCTGAAATAGAATCCTTCTCAAACAGTGTAATTTCTACGGTCAATAGCGAATATGATATTTTAATAAACATTTTTGGAACAGCGTTCAAAAATTTAAAAAAATTCTTTTTAAAATTCAGTCTTTGATCGCACCACGTATGCTACAAGAACATAGGTGACCGATTTCGGTCATATCACATGACCATCACCAAACCCATGGCGTCCTTGGTAGGTGAAGTACTCTTCTCAGCTGCTGTGATGCCAACTGGTCAACCAGTTTTTTTTAAGAATTTGGTATCCTTTAACAATTCCTACATGACAGTGTTGTTGATATAGCGCATCTGTCTCTTAAGATTCGTCTGTCACCTTTTCTCTCAGTTTTATCAGACACTTCCAATTTCGTTTTTTCCGATGTGCAAGCGCAGTCGGTCCACCGAATGTTGCACATGTTTCATGAGACGCGAAGTGTCAACGGAAAGCGTCAGTTCGCTCCCAGTTTACCAGCATGTATTAAGAGGACAATAAAACACCAAGAATAACCAGGACTCCAGCAGCGCGTGACCAGCGCTGCTGCATGGCAGTAGAAGCCAGTGCAGAACAAGGTGAGGTACGAGTCGCTGCCGGAATTCTGCATTCCTCGTGTTTTACTGTCCGTGGTAGTATACATCGTCAAAACAACTTTCGCACTGGACTACTTTGGGACCACTCTACCGAATGAGCACGTAAAATTCCTATTTAAAAATTATTTTGTCAGTAACCAACGCTTTCTAGACGTCGCATTAAGGACGCGATGAGCAGGATTTGTTTGGGCTCACTGCATCTATACACTGCAAATATATATATATATATATATATATATATATATATATATATATATATATATATATATATAATAAAAAATAAAAAAAAGATTTCAAATATCTGTAAAATCACAGGAATTGAGACTAACGACTTAGGAAAGACGTCTTCTATACATACCGTCTGTAGATGGATGTATCTGACCTAACTAAATAAATGAAATCCGACAGCGTAATCTACTTTTGATGCTTTTATTAAAACTGACCACCAAACCTCAGAGAACAAATTTCGGTGGCCGCGGTGGCGTTGACCCCTCTTTCTGTTAAGTCCCAGCCGAGGCGGCGTCTGAGGAAGAGGAGGTCGATTTTCCGCCAGGCCAGCTGGCCCCGCTCATTAGCGCCGTTGGTGTTAATTAAAACCCAACCCGCCATCCGGCGTCTGGACCGCCCCAGGAGAGAACACTTGCCGCACCCTCCCCCCCTCCTTTCCCTCACGCCTGACACCTCCCACCCACCCTTCTCGCACCGCCGAGCTGGTGGAACAACTGAGGGAATGAATTACCAGATTTCACCAGTTATAAAGAGACATGTTTGCGAAGCCGAATAGTACTAAATGGTAGCATGAAGAAGTGGTCTATTTTAAAAACATTGTCGTGTTTCAGTGTTGAGGTGTAGGATTTTTATCTGAAATTGATTCATGAAGGATCACTTTATACACTCCTGGAAATGGAAAAAAGAACACATTGACACCGGTGTGTCAGACCCACCATACTTGCTCCGGACACTGCGAGAGGGCTGTACAAGCAATGATCACACGCACGGCACAGCGGACACACCAGGAACCGCGGTGTTGGCCGTCGAATGGCGCTAGCTGCGCAGCATTTGTGCACCGCCGCCGTCAGTGTCAGCCAGTTTGCCGTGGCATACGGAGCTCCATCGCAGTCTTTAACACTGGTAGCATGCCGCAACAGCGTGGACGTGAACCGTATGTGCAGTTGACGGACTTTGAGCGAGGGCGTATAGTGGGCATGCGGGAGGCCGGGTGGACGTACCGCCGAATTGCTCAACACGTGGCGCGTGAGGTCTCCACGGTACATCGATGTTGTCGCCAGTGGTCGGCGGAAAGTGCACGTGCCCGTCGACCAGGGACCGGACCGCAGCGACGCACGGATGCACGCCAAGACCGTAGGATCCTACGCAGTGCCGTAGGGGACCGCACCGCCACTTCCCAGCAAATTAGGGACACTGTTGCTCCTGGGCTATCGGCGAGGACCATTCGCAACCGTCTCCATGAAGCTGGGCTACGGTCCCGCACACCGTTAGGCCGTCTTCCGCTCACGCCCCAACATCGTGCAGCCTGCCTCCAGTGGTGTCGCGACAGGCGTGAATGGAGGGACGAATGGAGACGTGTCGTCTTCAGCGATGAGAGTCGCTTCTGCCTTGCTGCCAATGATGGTCGTATGCGTGTTTGGCGCCGTGCAGGTGAGCGCCACAATCAGGACTGCATATGACCGAGGCACACAGGGCCAACACCCGGCATCATGGTGTGGGGAGCGATCTCCTACACTGGCCGTACACCACTGGTGATCGTCGAGGGGACACTGAATAGTGCACGGTACATCCAAACCGTCATCGAACCCATCGTTCTACCATTCCTAGACCGGCAAGGGAACTTGCTGTTCCAACAGGACAATGCACGTCCGCATGTATCCCTTGCCACCCAACGTGCTCTAGAAGGTATAAGTCAACTACCCTGACCAGCAAGATCTCCGGATCTGTCCCCCATTGAGCATGTTTGGGACTGGATGAAGCGTCGTCTCACGCGGTCTGCACGTCCAGCACGAACGCTGGTCCAACTGAGGCGCCAGGTGGATATGGCATGGCAAGCCGTTCCACAGGACTACATCCAGCATCTCTACGATCGTCTCCATGGGAGAATAGCAGCCTGCATTGCTGCGAAAGGTGGATATACACTGTACTAGTGCCGACATTGTGCATGCTCTGTTGCCTGTGTCTATGTGCCTGTGGTTCTGTCAGTGTGATCATGTGATGTATCTGACCCCAGGAATGTGTCAATAAAGTTTCCCCTTCCTGGGACAATGAATTCACGGTGTTCTTATTTCAATTTCCGGGATGTATTAGTTGGCTACCCATATATCACAGAACATGTAGAATTAAAAAAAAAAAGAAAAGAAAAATTTACAACCAGTTGCAGATTAAGGCCAGTGGTTCGTGAAAAGCTACCTTACTTCGGCTTCTTTTCGCCAAACCAGTGAGCAGGCACAAGTTTTAAACTCTGACACAAATGAAAATGCAATAAAGGGTAGGCGAGTAACACAGAATGTCAACAAAAAACGTATGAACGAAATAAAAATGAAAGAGAAAGTTGGGTCCATTTAACACAAGGAACAAATACAGCTCAGTAGTACTCTGGTTTCTGTCGAAGAAGCAGCGAAGGGTCAGAAAAAGAAAAATTATACTAGAGAAGAGAAAATTGCTGGTGGAACAGATACGGTGTTCTGGTACATATGACGAAGAAATGGAACTCGTCACCTATAATTAAGGATAAAGGAAGCTAAGACGAAAATAATAGTGTCGGGAATTGTATCAGAAGTAGAACACGCACACAAACGAAAGTAGTGGCCGAATTCTCCTATGCCGGGAACACGGTCTGTATGTTCCATGGAAGTAAGGTCCTGGAAGCAGATTAACTCAGCCGAAGAAAGCTTTATCGAACAAAGTAGCACTGACGGTATTAAATATTGAAATGAAATAGAGGAAGAGAATGCAAGCATGGAGTTCGGCATCGTATAGACATTTTCCGTTCATCGTAAAACTAGGTAGGAAGAAAGAAAATTTAAAGTGTTGATTTATTTTGTACACCTCGATGCTGACGGTGTACTAGTTTCCGGGTAAAAAAAATCATGAGTGTAGAGTATTTTCTACCGTTATACCAGCTGTTGTATTTACTCTTGTCTTAGAGAATAGCTGTTTCGAAATATATAATTTCATTGCCTAGTAAACATAGTTCCATATTAGTAATGACCAAAGGACTTCGTCACGTTTTCGTCACAGGATTACCAGCATCTGTATTGCAATCCAGTAGAAAGTGTAATGACTTTTGGCATGTTTATACGAGGTTGGTTTTAAAAGTTCTCGGAATCACCACGAGAGGTCAGGGCTAGCGCAACAATTAGTTCACGTGATATTCATTGGACTGTTATCTGTAAACACGTGCCTCGTCAGTGCTCTTGAGAAGGGCTGTGGCGATGATGTGGCTCTTTAGTTCCCGCGTAGTGATTAGCGACCGTTTCAACCGTGGTCTAGGGGCAGTCGGCTTTCAGCCGTGTCACCGTGCGGACGGGCTCGGCGCGCCAGGCAGTGCTCCGCAGGTGTTGTTGTTTGCCCGCTAGCGCGCGGTCGCGTCGTTGTCTTGCCGTATAGTACCTGTACCGACCCGACATGGCGTTCTCATATCGAAAAGCTACAATCAAACTAACGTTCAACGCATCGTACACGAGACCGAAGGCCCATGACATTGAACGGTTTCTACGAGACATCATGCACATCGAACCACAAGAACTGATAGGAATTCATCTGTCTATTGTAACCAGCTCAGTGTACCTCAAACTGATTGACGAAGCGGCCTGCGACAGATTACTCCAACGATCTGCAAACGGCTTTCGCTTCTGTCACGCAGACGGTAACGTGAGCGTGGTAGGAGTTGACCATGCTGGTCTGGGGGTGCGTACCGTGCGCATCTTTGAACTACCGTGCGAAGTTCCTGCCAACCTAGTCGTTGATGCGCTGCGGCCATACGGCACAGTTCTGAGCCACACAGAGGAGAAATGGAACACATTCGAAACGTACCCTGTCCTTAACGGGGTACGACAAGTGCGCATAGCACGTTCCATCATATGTTTTCGTTGGTGGCTGCCGCGCAATTGTTATATATGATGGACAACCGAGGACCTGCTCGGGCTGCGGCCAGGAGGGCCATGTTAGAACTGTCTGCAGCGCCGCCTCGTTCAGGTGCCCCGCAATGAACTTCCCCAACGATCCACTATGACCTCTCTCCCGCTAACATATGTGGAGGCGGCACGACATGATGTGATGGATGATCAAAACCTGTTACCTCCTCAAGCCGCTGCCAGCTCCGTTGGAGAGTCAGCGCCGTCGACGACGCCGCAGCCCAACGGTGCAGAGGTTCCTACAGCCTCTGCCCACCGCAGCGTCGTGGGCACCCAGCCACCGTCACTGTCGGGATCAGACACAGAGGTTCCTAGCGACCGAGACTGTGTCGAGCCCCGCCCTCCAGTGGATGTCGAATCTCGGACCCGAAAGCAAAAATCACCCAAGCGACACAATAAGAGGGGATTGTCAGCTGAAGAACAGGACAGGGATGTGAAGCCGGCGGAAGACATCGACTTCGTTGACTCGCCCACAATTGCAACGGACTCCAGTGGCATCATTCACCAGAAGGTGCCTGAAGACAAGGAACACTCTCCTAAATCTGGTGGCCCAGAAAACGAGGCGCACTGCGTTGACTCCCAAAATGTGGGCTCCTGTGAAAGCGTCCAGCCCCCAATGACATCACAATCGTCTCTTGGTGATTGGGCAGACGATATGGAGGCAGATGATGCACAGCAAACATCGATATCTCCACCAGAGCCCATGGCTGACATTGAGCCCGGAGGGCTCTGCCAGTCAGGAACTCCTACAGCACAGTAATGCACAGCATGCAGATGGATGGCTGTGTGGTGTGTGGTGTGTGAGATCACTGTGGGATTGCACCGGCACACTGCCTCCGCCACTTGATATGTCTCAGTCATACCGTGTGGGAACAGTCAATGTAAATGGTGTCCACTCCACTGTCAAGACCCACATGTTACACGACATGATCAGAGCGGCAGACTTGGACATTGCCCTTCTCCAGGAGGACCGTCCCGAGCTGTGTTTAGACCTATATGGCTACACCACGTACAGCCTACCCGTAGGTGATGGCGCAGGAGGAACGGCAATCCTTCTCCGAGATGGCATAGACGCGACGGACGCGACGTACTTGCTGAACGGGCGAGGCATCGCACTCACATTTGGCGCAGTGCGCCTCATTAACGTCTACGCTCCCTCCGGTAATTCGCACCGTGGTGACAGGCATGTCTTCTATTCGGAGGAGGTAGCCCCACTTTTGCAAGGAAATATGGACCATTACATAGTGGGCGGCGATTTTAAAAGTATTCTGCGGCCCGAGGACCAGATACCGCATTACGTCCCATGCCCGGCTCTACGTGACGTCGCGCTCCACGACAGATGGCTCTTACATCATGGGACCCAGAGTGGATATACGCACTTTACCAGCCATTCTGCCAGTCGTCTGGACCGGATATACGTCTCGCGTGCCCTCCGCACAGCGACCCGTGATGCAGAACTCTGGCCGATGGCCTTCACGGACCATCTCGCGTACATCTGCACCGTCACCTTGCCCCGACAACTCACAAGACGCAGCAGGGGCCCGTGGACGCTGAACGTCTCCCTCTTTCGCGAGGAAGCGTGTCGGCGAGCAGTCACTGACACGTGGCGTCGATGTATCAGGCGCCTGCCTATGTATCCTTCCACGTTGCTGTCGTGGCTGGGATGTGTCAAACCTGCCCTCCGAAAGACCTTGATGGCCTACGGGTGTGACAGATCGAACTGGCAGAGGACAACATCGGAATTTTACTATGCAGCGTTACGTGAGCTGGCGACGCATCCGCCGTCTCCCGAACGTCAGATGTCCGTACAACGCATCAAAGCTCGTCTACTTCGCATCAGGACAGAGCAGCTAGACGGTGACCGCATCCGTGCGCGAGTGCAAGACTGGATCCCCAACGAAACAGCGTCAGTGTATCACATTGTGCGCGAGAGGCGCCACCGCAAACGTCAGCTCATTACGGCGGTAAACACGGAGGACGGCGGGCGCGCAGTGACACAAACGGACATCGCGCACACGTTCGCCAGACACTAAGGGACATTGTACATGGAAGATCCGCGAAATGTACGTGATTATGACGCGCTGTTGCACGATTTTCCCGCCCCTCGGGACGTGGCACCCGATGATAGTCTGCTGTTGCCCATTACACCCGACGAGCTGACATCGACCTTGGCACGTGGAGCACCGAACAAGTCACCCGGACCGGACGGTTTACCCCTGGAATTCTACCGCACTTTTTACCATCTTATGGGTGACAAGTGGCTCCAAATGTTTCAAGACCTGATCCGCCCTGATTTCAGTGTCCCCACAGAATTCACAGAAGGCATTTTGAACCCAGTTCCGAAACCGAATGGTGGTTGTAGGTGGCAGGATTTTCGTCCACTCACACTCCTCAACAACGACTACAAGATCTTCGCCCGTATCCTCCGCGCGCGTCTCCACACCGCTATCGGGAAAGCCATCCACACCGATCAGACATGTTTAGGTGGTGTCAGCAACATTCATACGGCGTTAGGAGCATACCGCAACGTAATTGCTTTGACGGCGGCCTGCAAAATACGAGGCGCCCTTGTCGCCGTAGATCTTCACCACGCATTCGACCGCGTCGACCACGGCTTCTTACGCGCAGTTTTGCAACACATGGGCCTCTCTCCGGAGTCTGAACAGGTGGTTCTTTGACTGGTCCACGGAGGGCGCTCCCGCATGATGGTCAACGGTTATCAGTCTGGTCACATTGTTGTTGGACGGTCAGTGCGACAAGGGTGCCCCCTGCCGGGCATATTATTTGCTGCAGCGCTTTAACCAGCTTTACATGGTCTACGGCAGCGATTAACTGGTATCTCCTTGCGGGACGTGACCTTTTGTTGTGGTGCATTCGCTGATGACGTGGTGTTCCTGGCCAGATCAGAGGATGAAATGCATATGGCGCTACAGTGGCTACGCCAGTACGGGGCGGTCGCTGGGAGCGTCATCAACGTGAAGAAGACAAAATACATGGATGTCGGAGGGGGGATTTCCCAGACAACGGTGGTGCCCTTTGACAAGGTACCCGTACTCAAGTGTTTAGGAGTGCAATTGTATAGCAATGTCCGCCGCACGGCGGCGGCTACGTACCGCCGGCTCCTACACCAGACACGTGCTCTGCTGCAGGACAACAAACTGCGTCGCTTGGATATGGTCCTCAGAACACGTTATGTCAACACCTATCTTGTCTCAAAACTGAACTATTTTGCGCATATCCTTCCCTTGACAGCTACGATGGCCGACGGATTTCAAGCAGCATATGGACATTTCGTATGCACCGGTGTGGTTTTTAAAGTCTGATACGCCACCATGACACTGCCGCAGCGGGCGGGCGGTATCGGTTTAATTCACGTATATAACCGTGCGCGATCGCTTTATCTCAACACTATGCGTCGCACGTGGACCTCTGCCCACGCCACTCTGACGGGCACCCTGATAGCGGAAGTGGCACCACACTCTCTGCATCCCCCGGTTTCTGTAGGACACATTTCACCGGCACTCACCCACATAAGAGAGTTCTTTATTGACTTCAGATACTTACGGTCAGAGCTTCCGACGACACGGAAGTCCAGCACAACAGACTATTATCGCCTCCATCAACAGCGGCAACCTGTAAATACGGTCACCCTCAGACATCCTGAAGTTGCCTGGAACACGGTGTGGCGAGCGGTACACACGCTTTTTCTACCTACGACGGTGCGTTCATTGTGGTACGTGGTTGTGAATGGGAAGTTCGCTACTCGTCAGAGGTTACATTCCATACATCTGACGGACAACCCCTTGTGTCCGACATGCTCAGTCGCTGACTCGGATGCACACCGTCTAACGTGTGCCGCGACCAGCGAGTGCTGGCTACTGACGCAGCGCATGCTGGCATTACTCTTGCGGCGATTGCCGGAGTCTATCTCCCCTGATGACGTATTGCGCCCGGCGGCGTATACTTTCCATCAACCAGAACGAACGCCGTTAACTGGCTAAAAGGCATGGCCGTTTCCTACATATTTTGCGATGCTCCCAAAGGCACATTCGACTTTTGGTCCGTATTGATGACACATGCAGCTTTCAGCCGCCACCCGAAGTACAGAACTCGTTTCGCAAATTATTTAGGTTCATTATTTTCGGGTCCTTCTGCTCACTGGGGCGTTCCGGGTATGAGACGCTGAAAATGAAGAAGAATCCTGGAGCATATTGATCCTCTACGGACGGAATAGTGGGGAACCCCTCCCAACAGACGAGAAGACGACTCGGACGCTCGGCTACGGCAGTTGTAGGATCTTTCCTTGTAATGAAACAAAAAGAAATCTATAATACAAAAAAATGATATAAAAATTAAAGAAATAAATAAATAAAACAACATCGACAAACCCACTACATCCTCTTCCTCATCCTTCGATCCTCGAACTCGAAGACGTTGCTTGGGCGTGGCGGCGGGATGACCAGGTTTCTGGTGTCGACCCCTACCCTACCCGTCGTCCTGCTCCTGCAGCGGTTCATAAGATCTAAAAAAAAAAAAAAAAAAAAAAAAAAAAAAAAGGGTAGCGTCTTTGGTTCATAATCAAATCGGTCCCGGGTTCGAACACCGCCACTGCCTAAATTTTGATAAATAGTCAGCATTGGCGGTAGATGACTTCCGGCATAAGAAGTGAGCCTCATTCTGCCAACGGGTTTGTCAGGGAGGGCGGAGGAGCGGAAGGTTTAGGGCACTCTCTTGTCCTAGGGGTGGGAAATTGCCCCTAAAGGCGGAATAATCAGCAATGATCAACAACATGAGGATGCAGAAGGCAATGGAAACCACTTCATCAAAGACACGTAACGTGTATCCACAGGACATGTGGCCTGTAATTGAAGAAGTGTCATGATGATCTCTCCATTGGCAAAAGATTCCGGAATGGTCCCCCATTCGGATTTCCGGGAGGGGACTGCCAAGGGGGAGGTTACCATGAGAAAAAGATTGAATAATCAACGAAAGGATAACGTTCTACGAGTCAGGGCGTGGAATGTCAGAAGCTTGAACGTGGTAGGGAAACTAGAAAATCTGAAGAGGGAAATGCAAATGCTCAATCTAGATATAGTAGGGGTCAGTGAGGTGAAGTGGAAGGAAGACAAGGATTTCTGGTCAGATGTGTATCGGGTAATATCAGCAGCAGCAGAAAATGGTATAACAGGTGTAGGATTCGTTATGAATAGGAAGGTAGGGCAGAGGGTGTGTTACTGTGAACAGTTCAGTGACCGGGTTGTTCTAATCAGAATCGACAGCAGACCTACACCGACAACGATAGTTCAGGTATACATGCCGACGTTGCAAGCTGAAGATGAACAGATAGAGAAAGTGTATGAGGATATTGAAAGGGTAATGCAGTATGTAAAGGGGGACGAAAATCTGATAGTCATGGGCGACTGGAATGCAGTTGTAGGGGAAGGAGTAGAAGAAAAGGTTACAGGAGAATATGGGCTTGGGACAAGGAATGAAAGAGGAGAAAGACTAATTGAGTTCTGTAACAAGTTTTAGCTAGTAATAGCGAATAATCTCTTCAAGAATCACAAGAGGAGGAGATATACTTGGAAAAGGCTGGGAGATACGGGAAGATTTCAATTAGATTACATCATGGTCAGACAGAGATTCCGAAATCAGATACTGGATTGTAAGGCGTACCCAGGAGCAGATATAGACTCAGATCAAAATATAGTAGTGACGAAGAGTAGGCTGAAGTTCATGACATTAGTCAGGGAGAATCAATACGCAAAGAAGTTGGATACGGAAGTATTAAGGAATGACGAGATACGTTTGAAGTTCTCTAATGCTATAGATACAGCAATAAGGAATGGCGCAGTAGGCAGTACAGTTGAAGAGGAATGGACATCTCTAAAAAGGGCCATCACAGAAATTTGGAACGAAAACATAGGTACAAAGAATGTAGCTGCGAAGAAACCACGGGTAACAGAAGAAATACTTCAGTTGATTGATGAAAGGAGGAAGTACAAACATGTTGCGGGAAAATCAGGAATACAGAAATACAAGTCGCTGAGGAATGAAATAAATAGGAAGTGCGGGGAAGCTAAGACGAAATGGCTGCAGGAAAAATGTGAAGACATCGAAAAAGATATGATTGTCGGAAGGACAGACTCAGCATACAGGAAAGTCAAAACAACCTTTGGTGACATTAAAAGCAACGGTGGTAACATAAAGAGTGCAACTGGAATTCCACTGTTAAATGCGGAGGAGAGGGCAGATAGGTGGAAATAATACATCGAAAGCCTCTATGAGGGTGTAAATTTGTCTGATGTGATAGAAGAAGAAACAGGAGTCGATTTAGAAGAGATAGGGGATCCAGTATTAGAATCGGAATTTAAAAGAGCTTTGGAGGACTTACAGTCAAATAAGGCAGAAGGGATAGATAACATTCCATCATAATTTCTAAAATCATTGGGGGGAAGTGGCAACAAAACGACTGTTCACGTTGGTGTGTAGAATATATGAGTCCGGCGACATACCATCTGACTTTCGGAAAAGCATCATCCACACAATTCCAAAGACGCCAAGAGCTGACAAGTGCGAGAATTGTTGCACAATCAGTTTAACAGCTCATACATCGAAGCTGCTTACAAGAATAATATACAGAAGAATGGAAAAGAAAATTGAGAATGCGCTAGGTGACGATCAGTTTGGCTTTAGGTAAAGTAAAGGGACGAGAGAGGCAATTCTGACGTTACGGCTAATAATGGAAACAAGGCTAAAGAAAAAGCAAGACACTTTCATAGGATTTGTCGACCTGGAAAAAGCGTTCGACAATATAAAATGGTGCAAGCTGTTCGGGATTCTGAAAAGAGTAGCGGTAAGCTATAGGGAGAGACGGGTCATATACAATATGTACAACAAGCAAGATGGAATAATAAGACTGGACGATCAGGAACGAAGTGCTCGTATTAAGAAGGGTTAAGACAAGGCTGTAGCCTTTCGCCCCTACTCTTCAATCTGTACATCGAGGAAGCAATGATGCAAATAAAAGAAAGGTTCAGGAGAGGAATTAAAATACAAGGTGAAAGGATATCAATGATACGATTCGCTGATGACATTGCTATCCTGAGTGAAAGTGAAGAAGAATTAAATGATCTGCTGAACGGAATGAACAGTCTAATGAGTACACAGTATGGTTTGAGAGTAAATCGGAGAAAGACGAAGGTAATGAGAAGTAGTAGAAATGAGAACAATGAGAAACTTAACATCAGGATTGATGGTCACGAAGTCAATGACGTTAAGGAATTCTGCTACCTAGGCAGTAAAATAACCAATGACGGACTGAGCAAGGAGGACATCAAAAGCAGACTCGCTATGGCAAAAAAGGCATTTCTGGCCAAGAGACGTCTACCAATATCAAAAACCGGCCTTAATTTGAGGAAGAAATTTCTGAGTATGTACGTCTGGAGTACAGCATTGTATGGTAGTGAAACATGTACTGTGGAAAAAGTGGAATAGAAGAGAATCGAAGCATTTGAGATGTGGTGGTAAATACGGATGTTGAAAATTAGGTGGACTGATAAGGTATGGAATGAGGAGGTTCTACGCAGAATCGAAGAGGAAAGGAATATGTGGAAAACACTGATAAGGAGAAGGGACAGGATGATAGGACATCTGCTAAGACATGAGGGAATGACTTCCATGGTACTAGAGGGAGCTGTAGAGGGCAAAAACCGTAGAGGAAGACAGAGATTGGAATACGTCAAGCAAATAATTGAGGACGCAGGTTGCAAGTGCTACTCTGAGATGAAGAGGTTAGCACAGGAAAGGAATTCGTGGCGGACCGCATCAAACCAGTCAGTAGACTGATGACAAAAAAAAAAAAAAAAGTGATTCGCGAAGATGGAAAAAATCGAAATTCGATATCAGTGATTAAGCACTTCGTAAAGAAAGATATGAAACCAAAGGACATTCAAGCGATTTCCAGGATACGCTGGGGGACTCTGCTTCTTCATATTCACCTATTGCCATGTGGACAAATGAATTTAAATTTGGTCGGGAGAGCTTAGATGACGGTCCGCGCAGTGATCGGCCAAGATGTGTCACTGCTCCAGAAATCATTGCAAAAGTGCACAAAATGGTCATGGAGGATCGCCGAATGAGACTGCATGAAGTTGCTCATTCCGTAATGAAATATCACATTTTACCTGAAGAGTTAGAAATAAAAAATTATTTGCAAAATGGGTGCCGTGACTCTTGACGCTGGATCAAATACGCATGAGAGCATACATATCGGAACAATGTTTGGCCGGTTTTAGGTGAAACGAACAAGATTTTTTCCGCCGGTTTGTAACCACAGATGAAACGTGTATGCACTATATACCCCAGAGGCAAAACAACAGTCAAAGCAGTGCAAACATGCTGATTCTCCGCCGCCAGAGAAAGCGAAGACAATTCCTTCGGCGGGAAAAGTCATGGCATCAGTGTTCTGCTAAGCGAACGGAATTCTATTTGTAGATTATCTCCCCACTAGGCAAAAAATTACTGAAGAATGCTATGCTAGCCTCCTGGACAAATTGCAACAAAAGAAACCCGGAAAAAGTCCATTTTTAGCAAGGAAGAAAGTCATCTTCCATCAAGACAATGAGCGCCCGCACACATGTTCCGTCGCCATGGTAAAATTAGATGAAATGACGTATGAATTGTGGCCACACCCTCCTTATTCATCTCATTTGACTCCATCAGACTTCTATCTCTTCCCAAAACTGAAAATTTTTCTTGCTGGACGAAGATTTACTTCAAACGAGGAACCAATAGCCGGGTTGACAACTATTCTGTAGGCCTGGGGGAAACTCATTTTAGAGATGTCACCAAGGCACTGGAACATCGTTGGACGAAGTGCGTTAATCTACAAGGAGACTACTTTGAAAAATAAAAAATGTTTCTGTGATGTAAGTACTTTTTTTCAATTCCGTTCCGAGAACTTTTCAAACCACACTCGTATGTTAGATGTTCATAACACCTAGCATGTACATAAGTAGTGTCAAAGCAAAGGCTATAGTTCATTTTCACACATTGCCATGTGTAAGTAACATTCGAGATGCAAGTGGTTCAGCAGTGATGCCAACCATACTGCCAATAACATGCCGATTACTCAATGGAGCGTCCAGTTTTCACAACAGTTTCTTAAATGTATAATTTGTTCAAAATGGTTCAGATGGCTCTGAGCACTATGGGACTTAACATCTGAGGTCATCAGTCCCCTAAGGACATCAAATACATCCATGCCCGAGGCAGGATTCGAACATGCGACCGTAGCGGTCGCGCGGTTCCGGACGGAAGTGCCTAGAACCGCTCGGCCACAACGGCCGACGAATAATTTGTGGTACGTTCCTACGAGACCAAACTGCTGAGGTCATCGGCCCCTAGATTTACACACTTCTTAAATTAACTTACTCTAAGGACAATGCACACACAGTGCCTGAGGGAGGATTCAACCTACGAGGGGGGGGGGGGGGGGGAGGCGCCTCAGACCGTTTCTTAGTTCAGATACTAACACGGAGTGTGAAAATCATTACGTCTCTCTTAAAGCATCATGAAAATATGAAAATATGTCACAAAGTGCATAACTGTAAGCTCGCATCTTCTCACTGGAATTACTTGATTTTACGCTCAGATGTAAATTTCCTATGGACTTCCTGTCTACAAGATATTTAGCATCTTTCCTGGACTGTGGCTAGTGAAAATAAGGAATATTTATACATATGAAACTCCATCGGATACTTAAAAATGCCAAATAAAACGGAATACCAACGCTACTGAATTAACACCTACATTCTTCGTTTCAGTCGATTTGTTCAACGGTTTGAGTAAATACTCAGATCGATGGAAAAGTCTGCGTACCGAACTCGACTCCCTGTAAAGAGAAATTAGAACATCTAGTTACCCACAGAAAAGTGGATCTGTTGTCATTATCTATAAACGAAGCTCTGTCCGCATGTCATAGTAATCTCTATTATAGAGAACCATCGATATTTATGACCCGAGTGTTTCTGAACTGCAAACAGGGAGCGTTCACAATCCTCTCATCCTACATTTACACACACTCCTCGTATTCACATACACATAGATATAAATATGTGTCATTCATAGTCTCGTTTACGTAGCTATGTGTAAATTGGTGACAATAATAAGTAATATGCGTTCCCACCTACTTTGCTTTTATATACAGTGTCGAGTCAATGTGATTTCCAAGAATAGTGCTGTGGTGTCACCGCCAGACACCACACCTGCTAGGTGGTAGCCTTTAAATCGGCCGCGGTCGGTTAGTATACGTCGGACCCGCGTGTCGCCTCTATTAGTGATTGCAGACCGAGCGCCGCAACACGGCAGGTCTAGAGAGACTTCCTAGCACTCGCCCAGTTGTACAACCGACTTTGCTAGCGATGGTTCACTGACAAAATACGCTCTCATTTGCCGAGACGATAGTTAGCATAGCCTTCAGCTACGTCATTTGCTACGACCTAGCAAGGCGGCACTGCCAGTTACTATTGATATTGTAATAATGTACCGTCAAGACCGACGTTCACCATTAATGGATTAAAGTTAAGTATTCCACCAGCTACGTCCGTTTTTTCTAAATTCTAATTTCCTTGACCTGTTCCAGACCTCACGCCAGCCTGCGTGAGCTAAAACGCGTGCCTTTCGGCTTCCTCTAGTAACGGTGTTGGCTCTCCTGCAACCCACAACAAGTGCTATACTGGTGGAGAGTGTGGACATAAAACGACAGCTTAGTTAGGATAAAATTAGAATTTATTGCATGTTAACAGTTTACATTTACAACATTCATTGTAAATTGGAGTGTCTCGTTAGCATATTAGGGACTCAGAATCTATATAAAATCTATTTAACTGAACCTTCGCCGTGCAAATTTTAGGTCAACCCAAACGTGATGAGAACCCTGTTTATTTAAGTAATCGTAAGCACCAGGTAATAAAATGCTGTATGTAGGAACATTTGTCTAATATCTAACATGTGCTAAATTTTTGCTTTCCTGTTGTTTCAGGTAAGGCACCATACACCACCAGCGTGAGAAACTACGGTGCCAGTGCGCGGTAATTGAATTACTTGACACATCAGGCAAATGTCGAAATAGATTCATTTACGTACATTTTAATTATTTGTCTGAAATTTTTAGTTATAATTATGAATACAACATTTATGTTCGTAGTGTATCACTGAATTGAAATATGAATACCTCGCTAACTTATAGATTATAGTGACCTAAAAATTGGTGATCATTGTTCGCATGATAAACGTATTTAAACGTGAACTTTGAGGTATACCCACAGTTAATAATTTCTATAATTCAAGTTACGATGAAGTTACGTATCCCAAAATTTTGTGCTATGTTTTCTATTTGATATATTTACAAATTTTAAGCTGTTGACATTATACAACTACATGAAATGTTCTAAAACTTTATGAGTTCTATGAACTGATATCCTTCAGTAAATTCTTCACAAAATATCGTTGATAACTTTCTTTGTTATGATTGGCAATAAGAATTTAACAGCAATACTTCTGTTATTTAAACATATACTTAAATCAACTAAATTGGAATCCATTATTTCTCTGTGTGCGCAGTGTCTGTTGGGAATATTAATATTAAGCAAAGAACAGCACTCAGTCGCAAACTTTGGAGGAGATGTATATTTCGACTATTACATAGTCACCATCAGTGTAAAAAAATACAAAGACAGGTGTAATCAGCAACAGATACAAAATATATCAAATACCACATTCACGGGAATCCATAACTACATAGCAATAACTTAGTAGTTACCAGCAGGTGACATACCTCTTAATGTGCCGGAATATAAATACTAATCAGTGGCATGGGTGACTGACAGAGAACTGAGGCCTTTGCTTACATCATCACAAGTGGCTTAAACATTCTCATTAAGAGCTGTCGTGCTTTCTATTGGAATACACATCAAAAACTTTTTTTTTCTATTTCAATACTTTTGAAGACTGGAGAAAAGGTCATTTGTTATGAAATCATAACTGACGAATGGATCTAATAAAAGAGTATTTCTATGGTATACAAATTCATAGAAAAAATTTGATCCATAAAAACAAACAACCACTTTACACGTTAGTAAAGACATAAGGACATGCAGCATCCCCTACAGATATAACGGTACGAAAAATACGTTGTGCATTCAGTGTTAGTGCTAATGGATTAGAATCCATTAACAAAAATTCATAAAATAACAGATTTTAAAAATGTGAATATGCTTAAAACACATTTTAAACTCAGTAACATATACAGTGCGATGAAATATGTAAAGCTGTCCCATATGGAATTTGAGGCGTTCTCTCTTCCCTTGCAATGCAGTTTGATGTTAGTCAAAGAAGCACTGTGTTACAAATCAAATAGTGGGTGCTTAATTTACAAAGACTTCTTAATAAATGTATTTAACTTAAATGTAACAGAAGGTATCAGCAATGGCAGTGACTAAAACCTGAGGTATGTAAAATGGTAAGGTGCAATAGGAACCTCGAGCCATCTCTGTAGGCATAGCTGTGAATAAAGTGATATTCTTAAGATCGCATTACACAGTTAAATTTTGGAACAAATATAAATTATGCGTTTTCATATTTCATGCGTCTAATGTAATGGGCACACTGTGATAAAAAATTGTCTAAAAGTGATGTATTAAACGAAGAATATTGTAATATGTCATTGACATAATTGACGTAGGTTAGATTTACAATAACCAAAGCTCCCTTACACCTGTGACACAATCTCAGGTCATCTGTCAGTGTATGAAACGACGACCATGTGATGAAACACAAAAACAGTTGCAATGTGAATGGGTCAGTTGATTAAAGACAGTGTAAAATACGGGGGAACAGTCATTTGGAAGACAAGTATAGTAACCCTCCAGTCTACAATATAAAGGATGTGTAACAGATCCTTTGGACATATGACTCAAAGATGCTTCCTTCTAACAAAATACACCTCGGAGAGCTCCTGGAAGTGGTATTTCTACTACGATCTACTTAACGAGCAGGTGGACGTCAGAGTATTTATGGTGGTGAAACTGCTCAAGTTATCCAAAGAGGTCTATGAAACACATCTTACCACCTCGATGCAGGCATCTGTGACGAGACAGATGGTACCAACCTAGTGGGCGGCAAGATTTGATTTAGCACCCGAGTCACTCATCTCGAGAACGGCGTACTCACATCGCTGCAGAACCTGTACCCGACTGAAGAGATGGTCCAGCTGATACATAGCCAACTGTACTTGCTCCAACAGCGGGGTAAAGAGGTATCCTTCTGCTGGGTGCCTGGTCATGTCGGCATCTGGGGCAATGAACAGGCTGATCGGGCTGCCAAGGAGGCCTGCAGAGAGCAGGATGTGGTCCAGTGTCCTATCCCCTTGCAGTCAGTCATCGCTGCACTCCACAGGAAGTGCATGGAGTTGTGGGAGGACGAATGGCTGGCGGTGACGGCCTTTAAACTGCGGTCGGTAAAGTCAACCACTCGGCCGTGGCGTTCCTCCTGTCGGTTGCTCAGGCGGGAAGAGGTGGCCCTCACACGTCTTCGGATCGGGCACTGTCCTCTGACGCATAGCTATTTATTACGGCGGGAGGATCCTCCGTTTTGTGATGCTTGTGGCGTGCACATCTCTGTCCGCCACATTTTAACAGACTGCATTTTATACCGTGATGCAAGGGCAGAAGCACAAGTTGATGGTGATCTGCCCTGTGTTTTAGCTAATGATGAGACGTGTGTGTCTAGGATTTTTAAGTTTTGTGATGTGTCTGGACTCTGGCCTAAACTTTTAGGCTGGAGGTTTTAGTGTATTGCAGAGTGGCTGACTCCTCCCTTTTTTTCCTTGCGGTCAGCCAGCCACTTCCATCTGCTACATTGTTTTAGCCCCCTCTCTCGTTTTCTTCCTGTGTTGTCCACGTTTTACTGCTGACGCCCTGCTTCATCCCACGCTTCGGTGTGGGTGAGCACATCTTTTCCGATGATTGTTTCCCGTGTTTTATGTTCCGTTTTATGTAAATATTCTGAGCTTTTTTTTTTCCTTGACACCCGTCTCACTATGATACTGAACGGGCGCTGAAGACCTTGCTGTCGTGCGCCCACAAAACCCCTCTACAACAACAACACAAAAGCCAACATCTGTCCACCTCTCTCCCAAGTAACCTGCATTACAATCGTGGCACAAAATTTAATACACGCCACACTCATGTAATATATTTCTTTGTCAGCACAAAAATCAGCCCCAAGGTATTATTTGTCAAAAAGGAAATGCTAATTTCAAGCTTTCGAAAAATCACTGCAATGTTAGTGCTAAAAATTCCTTAGCACAGCGAAGAAATGTACTTCTTATTACCGCTTCCTTCTTTCAGTGTCAAGTTCCTACTTGATAGTGTATAGTCACTATAATTCTAGCAATTGCGTTATAAATATTAGTTGCGTATTTTAATGAGTAGTTACTCATTTTGGCAATATAGGTCATTGTAATGTTTACTGTTTCCCGTTCCTTTTGACACAGAGGTAGTTTAAATTAACGGTTGAAGGCAAAATATACATTAAAAAATTTCCATGCTGATGTGGATGATTTCATTCGTATTTAACCATACAATCTGTGTATGCTTCCTTACGAAAAATGCCGAAACAGAGTTCAGCATCTAAATTAATGATCTTTGGATCAGAAAGGTTAATGGACCCATTATTTTCCGCCTCACATATGTAGTATATATTGTCATGTAATTCGTTAAATTTATTCACCACCTCCTTAACTTCATCACCATTCCATTTTATTGGCAAAAGTGTGTCGTCCACGTACCCAAAGTAAAACACAATTATTTCAGCTACGTCAGTCACATACATGTCCATGTTATTTATTAATGCCTATACTCCAACACATTTGGATCTATGCTACGCGCTGCCAGCTGGTATGTTACTGCTACGCACTTATGGACCCCTGTATCTGTAGTACTTGATATATTATACATCTGCTGTTGATTTTACCTGTTTTCGTAATTTTCGCACTGATGATGACTCTATAATAGTCAACGTCTAAATATGTTTCAATAAACATAGCATTTCGTGACTGATTTCTATCCTTTTCTTATTACTGAAGTATTTAAATATCGTCTTCTGTTTGAAATAACATAGGAAAATCTTGAAACAAGCTTCAGTTGAATTAGAGCAATGTGAATTATCCTAACTAATTTGCCACAGTAAAATTTTTGCAGTTCTCTTCAGAAGATACAAACGATACAAGATATCTATTTTGTTTTTTTCTTCAGCTTTCTGTCTGGTTTGATGCGGCCCGCCCCGAATTCCTCTCTGAGCCAACGTCTTCATCTCAGAGTAGCACTTCTAGCCTGGATGTACTCGAGTCCCTGTTTTCCCCTACCTTCTACTGCTCCAACTAGTACCGTGCAACTTATTCCCTGATGTCTTAACAGATACCCCACCATTCTGTCCCTTCTACTCCACGGTGTTTTCCATATGTACCTTATGTCGCGAAGAACCTCCTCATTCCTTAGCTTATCTGGCCACCTAACTTCCAAAGTTCTCATGAAGCACCACATCTCAAATGTTTCGATTTTCTTCTTATCTGATTTTTTCGCAGATCATGTTTCAGTACCATACGATTCTGTACTCCAAAGTACATTCCCAGAAACTTTCTCCTTACATTAAGACATATATTTGATACTAGTAGACCTCTCTTGGCCGTCCTTCCCAATACGAGTTTCTTTTTTATAACCTCCTTGCTCGGCCTGTCACGAGTTATTTTGCTACCTAGGTAGCAAAATACCTAGCTTTATTTACTTCGTGATCACCAATCGTGATGTCAAGTTTCTCTCTGCTCTCATTTCTGCTATTTGTCATTAATTTCGTTTCTCTTCGCTTTATTCTCAATCCATATTCTGAACTCATTACACTGTTAATTTCCCTCAGAAAATCTTATAATTTTTCTTCACTTTTACCGTGGATAGCAATGTCATCAGCGGATCTTTTCATCAATATCCTTCCACCTTGAATTTAAAGTCCACTCTTGAATCTTTCTCTTATTTCCGTCATTGCTTCTTGGATATGCAGACTGAACAGCAGGTGAAAGGCTGTATCCCCGTCTTACACCCTCTACATTTCTAAGCAGATAAAACCTTACCAGTTACAAGTTGCCTGTCTAATAGTTTCCTTTGGCAACATTATTTCACTTAATTTTTCATAAAATTTCAAAGTCTTTAATGTTACCGTAATCAATTCATTAAGCGATGTAATCTTACATTAAAGGGTTAAAAGAAGCATTAGCGTGGAAAAGATTTTGTATGTGTAAGTTATGGCGAGAAAATTATCCGGTATCCAGTATTCCAGTATTTACAGCACAGCAGTACTTCGCCGATGCTCTACGCCCCTTTTTACGCCCCTCTTTATTGCTCTTCATAGCAAGTAATCCTTTGCTTAAATTTCAGCAAGGTAATGCCCGCCCGCATACGGCGAGAGTTTCTACAGCTTGTCTTTGTTCTTGCGAAGCCCTACCTTGGCCAACAAGGTAGCCGAATCTCTACCCAATTGAAAACTTGGGAATGTTATGAGCAGGGCCCTCGTACAATCTTCGGGTTTTGACGCTCTAAAGCACCAGTTGGACAGAATTTGCCACGATATGCCCTTAGGCACCCAACAACTCGATCAATCAATGCCCAGCCTAAGTGGACCAACGATTTATTGAAGTGCTCAATTTGTGAATTTTTTTCTCTTGGGTAAAACATCATATTTGGTTTGTTGGTTGGTTTGGGTTATAATGGGACCAAACTACAGGGTAATCAGTCCCTTTATCCTGATGCAAACAGGGCTCAAGGTAAAACAACTCGCAAATTTAATTTGTGGAGGTAAAAGGCGTAAAAGGAATGGGGAACCACACCGACAGAGAAAACGAAACAAAGAAACAAAAAAAAGTGGAGAAACGTACACCACAAGGAAAAGTAGTGGAAGGTATTAAAACCATGGAGCAGATAGTCTGGGCTGGATGACCACAAGAATAAAAGTGGATGAACCAGCCACTCTCAGACGCAGCCAGTCTGTCCAGTAAACCGACAAGGCGAAATGAACACACATAGGGAAAAGACGAACAACAAAATGCACAAAAATGATGACACAGAGTGAAATCGGAGGGAGGGTGAAGGTCTCGGAGGGAAGGCCAGACACCCACCCTTAGATGGTACGAAAAAACCTGCCTCACTAATAAAATATGAAACTAAATCTGCTGTTGAGGCGTTGTCGCCCAACACCGTAGGCAGGGTGCTGGGAAGGTTAGAAGTCCGCCGCAGAGCGGCTAAAATTGGGCAATCCAACAACATGTGGGCGACAGACGTTGGGGAGCCACATGACACTGGGGTTGGTCCTCGAGACAAAGCACATGTGATAGCCGGCAAAGGACAACAGATTACCTGCAAGTGGCTCGCATGGATGACCGCCATAAATTTGTTGGTTTACTGGTAGCCTGTTTGGCCAGGTGGTCAGCAAGTTCATTGCCTGGTATCCCGACATGTCCTGCGTCCAGATCAAGGTCACTGAAAGTCCACTGTTCTCGAGGGCATCACCAAAGAATGGCGAGGGCAGCACTGGTAGAGATCTTCTAGGCTGCTTAAGGAGTCACTACAGATGATGAAACACTTACTGGCGCAGGAGCGGATATGCTCAGGGGCGCGATAAATGTCTACCAACTCTACAGTGAAAACACGGCAGCCATCCGGAAAGTAGAGCTCTTCAGAACGTCCAACGTGAGTGTAAGCGAAGCCAACAAGACTTTCGACCATTGATCCATAGGTGTAACTATTTGTGAGCCCAGGAAATCGCTGAGAAGAGATATAAATTGCCAATGGAGAACCTCAGGTTGAACGGAGCTTTTTGGGCCTCGTCATAGGTCAGGGCGAAGCTGTGGCCGCGCTATGGACCATGAAGGTGTACGGAAGTGGACCCGCAGGAAAGGTGGTAGGGGGAAAGCGTCAAAGGAAGTAAAAAGCGACCGGACATGGTCGGCGAGGGCATTCCCAGTGCTGGCCCGTCCTTGCGGGAGATGGATCGCCGAGTTAGGAAATAGCGAACGGTAATTTGTATGGCGAGGTGAACTGTGAATGTGGGCGGTATAGTTTGCAAGTAATAGTTGCCGCCGGATCCGCAGTGGAGGAATGCCAGCTTCCACAAGGAGGCTGTTCACGAGGCTCGTTCAGAAGGCTCCCATCGCGAGCTAAACTCCACAGTGGTGGATAGGGTCCAACAGACGCAGTGCCGACGGCGATGCTGAACCATACACTTCGCTTCCTTAGTCAATACAGGATTTACAAGGGCTTTGTACAGCTGCAGCAGTGTACGACGATCAGCACCCCAGTCGGTATGGCTCAGGCATCGAATAATACCAAGGTACCGCCAGCACTTGTCCTTAAGCTGTCGAAAGTAGGGGAAGCCAAGTTAAATGGGCGTCGAATACCAGTCCCAAATGCGGCAAGTCTCCACTGTATCTAGTAACTGGTCATTGAGGTAAATTTCTGTATGGGGATGGACAGTATGACGACGACAGAAGTGCATGCGCGAGTTTTGACAGCCGAAAGCTGAAAGCCATGAGAGAGGACCCAGGGCTGCACCTTCTGTATAGCTCTCTGCAGCCGGCGTTCAGCCACAGCAATAGAAGAGGAGCAGAAGAAAATACAAAAATCGTCAGCATATAGGAGGGTAGAGGCTGACGATCCTACTGCTCATGCGAGACTATTGATGGCAATTAAAAAGCGTAAGACACTCATGACAGAGCCATGAGGTACCCCACTCTCTTGTATATGGAGTGCACTGTGGGATGCACCAACACGGACTCTGAAAGTGCCGAGGGACAAAAAGTTCTGTATAAAGATTGGGAGCGGGCCCAGAGACACCACTCATGCAGAGTAGAAAGGATGTGGTAGGGTCAAGTGTTATCATAGGCCTTCGTCAGGCCTAAAAAAAGGCAATAAGGTGTTGTCGCCGGGAAAAAGCCTATCGAATGGCAGATTCTAGGTACACCAAGTATTCGATGGTGGGGCGTCCTTGGCGAAAACCACCCTGGGATGGAACCAGAATGCCCCGAGACTCAAGAAGCCAACACAACTGCCGGCTCACCATACATTCGAGTAGTTTGCACAGAACGTTGCAATGGTAATACACAATTATTTTAGCTACGTCACTCCCATACATAGGACGATAGCTATCAACATGTAGTGGGTTCTCACCAGGCTTTAGCACTGGGACGATTATACTTTCCCGCCATTGCGGCGGGAATTCGCCATCGCTCCAGATGCGGTGGAAGACGGCAAGGAGGTGGCGCTAGGAATCCACTGACAAATGTTTCAGAATTTGCGAATAGTTGTAGTCGGGGCCAGGGGATGTGTTAGGAAAGTCGCAAGAGCACTGAGAAATTTCCACGCACTGAAGGGAGCATTATATGGCTCAGGGTGGCGTGAAGCAAAAGAGAGTTGTTGACGTTCCACTCTCTGTTTGAGGAGCCCGTAAGGTGGGGTGATAATTGTCAGATGCAGAGATGCGAGCATAATACTGAGCAAGCCGCTCCACTATTACGTCTCGATCGGCAGATACAACTCATTTTGTGGAAATTCCATGGACTCCTACAGGGGTCTGATAGCCATCAAGTTGGCAGAGCTTAGTCCAAACCTGGGAAGGGGAGGTTCATGTTCCAATAGTGGTGACTAGCGTTCCCAACACTCCTGCTTCCTTCATTTGATGTGTAGGCGAACCTGGGCACGGAGCCGTTTGAAGGCAATGAGGTTATCCAGGGATGGGTTTCGCTTATGTCATTGGACAGCCCGCCTATGGTCTCCAATGACTGCAGCGATTTCACCAAGGCACTGACTTTCGCTGGAACCGACTGGACAAGAGATTGCTGATTCAGCTGCGGAAATAATGGTATTAGCAATGGTGTGAATCACCTGATCGATGGTGGCATGCAACAGAGATTCAACGGTGGTAATGGATGTGACAGTGTCCCCCTCAGCCTTGGGAAGAGCCAACCTGGGCAAATGGAGAGATGAGGGACGCTGTGGTAGGGACAGGAAGAGAGAAAAGTGGTCACTACCACACAAGTCGACATGTGACAGGAGAAGGCCAGTACTGTAAAACGAGAGATCACTGGCCAAATATGTGTCACGTGCCACAACGAAATGTGTAGGGGCACCTGTATTTATGACGCAAAGGTCGAGTTATCGTGGCATCAACATCTTTGCCATGGCCAGTAGCCTTGGTTCCTCCCCACAAAGGGGTATGGGCATTAAAAGCACCCACAATAAGAAAAGGTGAGGAGAGATGCAAATTAAGTACAGCCAATACGTGGAGCAGTGAGCCACTATTTGAAGGGAGGTAGATGTTTTATACGGTATTTTCCTGCGTTGTCCTCACCCCGGCATCCATAGCTTCTAAAAGGGTTTGAAGCGGCACAGGTTCGCTACGGACAGAGGTAAGGACAAAGATGAAGTCTCCACCTGACGGTCTATCACAGGCATGACGAGTGTGGGGTCTGCATTGTAGGGAACCAGTTTTCCTGAAGGGCAATGTAACACTCAAAAGTTGACGTAAGTCAGCCAGGTAGGAGAAAAAGCGGCGCAGTTCCACTGGAGGATGACGCTGTCTGAAATTGTGGAACACATGTAGTGACGAAGGAGGCAGGTTATGTCATAGCATCACTTGCCGCCACTGGTTGAGTATTTGTATCCGTCACCATTGCAGATGATGCGTCGGTGAGAGCCAGGTCCTCGGGGGATGCTAAAATCTCCACCTCGTTCTCAGATGCAGAACTGGTAGGGGGTGTTGGTGGTGGGGACACTGGAGGGGCCTGTTTCGTAGTAGTGTTCTTCTTCATTTACTTGTTCTCTCGCTTCGCTGTAGGGGCTTGCTGGGAGGGCATCTCCGAAGTTGCTTCAGGAATGGAGGAAGATCGTGAAGTCCTTCAGCCAGCAGCTTGTGGCTGCTTCTGCCACTGGCGAGCGCCCACTGTGGCATTGGTAGAGACCTTGGAATGGAGCGTCACAAGGGCCCCCTTCCACTCGAGAGGAGCCGTAGAAGGCTGCTGCGTCTCCGGCTGGAGGTAGGGGACCAATGTCCCAGCCGTGTGGGAGGCTGTTGCTTCCGAACTAGGTGCTTTGGGAGCAACAGAAGAAGATGTGCCCCCCTACCACCAATGGAGAGGATGTATTCGGGCGGCCCGGAGGAACCACTCTACGCGGCAGGGAGTGTGAAACTAAAGGCACATAAGAGGGTAGTGTCGTCATTGCTGCTGCATATGTGGATGTCAATCGAATGGGCGGTAATCGTTCAAATTCATGTTCAGCCTCTTGGTAAGTCAGCCGGCCAGGGCCTTGTACTCCACAATTTTCCGCTCCTCTTGGAGTTTTGCGCAATTTGGCGAGCAGGGGGAGTGGTGCTCGCCACAGTTGACACAAGTCGGAGGTGGCACACAGGGAGTATTTGGATGCATTGTACGTCTGCAGCCTCTACATGTGGCGCTGGAATTGCAGCGGGAAGACATCATATTCTTCAAAAATTGTAAGAATTTGTTCGTCTGTACTTGCACAATTCCATCTACCGATTTCCACCCACTGGGATAATTCCTTTGTGGTGCATCGTTTTTAATTTGTCTGAGAGTGTATTATAACTGAGCAGACTTGAACTGCAGTACACTCCATGTAAACGAGAATTCTTTAAGTAGCTGCAACAAACTGACATGAACGAACTCCTGATGACATTTCTCCATTTTAATATTTTTCAGTAGCTTAATCAATAAAAAATATAGGTCACAAATACTGCAGCCTTTTCCAAATCCTAATTCCTGTTGGCTAACTAATCCGTTTTTTTAAAAATGAATATACAAGAGACTGCATCGCTGCGCTAATGAAGTTAAAATATGCATACTATACACGTAAACGTGAAAAATAACGTGAAAGTTACAGAATAAAAGTCAATTCAGCGTACAAAGTCAAGTCGAAAGAACGTGGTATTCACTAAGATGAGAACGTATTACGATGTTTGAGGATTGGCAAAAACCGGAAACTCGTCTGGGAATAAAGATATACAAAAAATGAATGGTTGGTGCATTCCCTCTGCTAATAATAAGATAAGAGCCACATGAGGTTCTAAGCAGTGTTTTGGTCGCTCTCCTTTGAGTGATATCCTTTTGGTATTATAAATACATAGCCGCGCGGGTTTAGCCGAGCGGTCTGTGCGTTGCAGTCATGGCCTGGTCCCGGCGGTGGTTCGAGTCCTCCCTCGGGCATGGGTGTGTGTGTTTATCATTAGGATAATTTAAGTTAATTAGTGTGTAAGCTTAGGGGCTGATAACCTTATTAGTTAAGTCCCGTAAGATTTCACACACATTTTTTTATAAAGACATAACTTGTGGCAGAAATAATTAGTGACACTTGTAACTTTATTTTTTTTTACCTGGCTCATTTTTTGAATTAGTCCTTCATATAAAAATATAAAAATTCGACACATTGCGCTACTATCATTACATTACTTCTTCACACGCAAATATATAATGCGCAAAGATGACTGCTAAATACTATATGAACGGGAAAACCACATTTACTTTCTAAGAACGTCCTACAATTAAAGATATGAATCCGAAACCGATCAACATAGTAATGAATACAATGTCGTTAGGTCAGATGGGGTTTTTAAGGCATTTGTTGAAACACCATCGCCCGTGCAGGCTATGGTGTTTCAGTAGAAATGGTTAAAGCTGGAGGAAAAATAGCGAACTACAGGGTGCCTGTGAAAAAAATTAATTACCCAAAACTGGAACACGACTGAGTTTGCTCCGTTTACAAAATTACGTAGAGAAGGCATGACAAATTTCAGGGCTGGCCGCGGTGGCCGAGCGGTTCTAGGCGCTTCAGTCTGAAACCGTGAAACTGCTACGGTCGCAGGTTCGAATCCAGCCTCGGGCATGGATGTGTGTTATGTCCTTAGGTTAATTAAGTTTAAGTAGTTCTAAGTTATAGGGGACTGAGGACCTCAGATGTTAAGTCCCATAGTGCTCAGAACCATTTGAACCATTTATGAACAAATTGCAGATCTCAAATCGTTCTTTATTTAATTTTTAAGATATGCTTAAATCATGACTGCGCCTGATTCTTCATATTTCGCGGGAGAACCATCGTGAAAATGCTATGCTAGTATACAAGCTGTCGGAAGAGGAATATTAAATATTTAGGAGGTAGTATATCTATATCTACATAATACTCCGCATGCTAGGATGCATGGCGGAGAGTATCTTCTATCACTACTAGTCATTCGCTTCCTGTTCCTGTCTACATGGCTCCGTACAAGCCTTAATTCTTTAATCTTTCCTTCATGGTTCAAATGGCTCTGAGCATTATGGGACTTAACAGCTATGGTCATCAGTCCCCTAGAACTTAGAACTACTTAAACCTAACTAACCTAAGGACATCACACAACACCCAGTGATCACGAGGCAGAGAAAATCCCTGACCCCGCCGGGAATCGAACCCGGGAACCCAGTCGCGGGAAGCGAGAACGCTACCGCACGACCACGAGCTGCGGACCTTTCCATCATAGTCCTTACGAGAAAAGTACGTTGTGTTATAATCATTCTCCCGTTCTCTAAATTTTCTTAATAGTGTTTCTCGAAGAGAACGTCGTCTTCCGTACAGGGACCGTCATTTGAGTGCACTGAACACTTCCAGAATACTTTCATGTTGATCGAACCCATAGTTATCAAATCTAGCGGTACATTTCTGTATTCCTTCGTGTCTTCCTTTAAACCGACCTGTTGGGGATCCTAAACACTCAGGAAGTGCTCAAGGATTGATCGCACTAGTATTGTATACGTGATTTGCTTTATAGCGGTGCCACGATTTCTAGAATTCTCCCAATAAATCGGAATCGATCATATATATTCCTTGCTACTGACATGACTCAGTCGTTGCATTTCATAGCGCTTAGCAACGTTACGCCTGAATATTTAATTATTGTGACTCTATCGACCCCGATTGGCGGGAAGCAGGTGGGGGCGGGGTTAGCTAATAAACGCATGAAGCTTCAAAGCGCATTTTGTACAGATAAAATTTCCCAGAGAGTAAACAGGATCTTAATTACAACTTTAACCGAGCACGTCAGCAGTAGACTTAAAAACGCAAACATTACAGAAGGAAACTCAATCACAACTTTTCGTTTGAACGTTGAGACTTTCAATTAACTTTAAATTCCAGAAAATTACTGCGGCGAAGTCAAACGGTTCATACAGTGACAAAATTTACTAGTGATCAATGTAAAACTCCAAGACACTAACAGATTTAAGAACCAGTTAAAACCTTACACATTACCTTCTGAGCCACTTAAAGTTTACACATCGTTAAGACTGAACGATGTCTCAATGATTATAGCAGTAGCAGACTTACGCATTACGCACAGTAGCAACCGACATAGCTGCGAACATGAGGTAACTGAATGCTTACACGTAGTAGTAACAAAAGACCACTAAGCCATCATATGATTAACGTTTGTCAGTCATCAGTACAAAAAATGGTTCAAATGGCTCTGAGCACTATGGGACTTAACATCTATGGTCATCAGTCTCCTAGAACTTAGAACTACTTAAACCTAACTAACCTAAGGACAGCACACAACACCCAGCCATCACGAGGCAGAGAAAATCCCTGACTCCGCCGGGAATCGAACCCGGGAACATCAGTACAAGCTCTACGATTTACAGGTACAGTAATAAGACTATCTGGAACACTAAAAAGAAACATAAGCACAGGCTCAGAAAAATTAACATACACGTTATAAACGAAACCCGTTCAGATTTACATAAATTAATAGAATCTTACAACTTGGACTGCAACAACTATCGTGCTAGGTAAGGGAGATACTACATGTAAGCATTTAAAGGCATCAAAGGGTACGAACAGTGTGTTACACAATTTGGTAATCATTTAACCACTGTGACAATCTGAGTCACAAATCTTGCCAGCACTCTGTACACTTTAATTACTTCACTAGGATCATGACAAATTTTATCGCAGCACGCATAACTGCACTCATTCTTTCCTGGGCTCTCTTTCATTATTTGTTTCTACAACACCACTACGGTAAACAACGAGAGTGCAAAAAGGCTGGTAGGTTTTCCTGTAAGAATTACAATTTTCCAAAGAAATTTATAAGAGCTCTACATTAAACAGTCTCTCCAACAAGTGGACAAGTCGAGTGGGATCCACATGATAGACACGTTCCAAGTGAGAAGCCACCGGGCCACTGCCGTGGAACAACAGCCCTGGCTCCTCCCAAACAGCAGTAGTTTCCGTGTCGCTGTGCCCTAGGCCAGCGAACCCTCTCGCCGCTATGAGCTTGAAAACAGCACGGCAATACGGCATTGCTCTATCCGGTCGCCTCTTGACTCCGTAGCGAATGCACAACCGCCACCAGAGATTACGTCGTCTCAGCGAATACCATAGGACGTTTTCCTGGCGGCCACTCATCAAGTGAACTCTATTGAGCATCCGCTCCCCTTCTCGTCATAGCTGAACAGTTGACCAGTATCGGTATATGAGTCAAAGAGGATATTCGCCCACAGAAATATCGAACTGGCGCGCCACGGCTCAGATACTAAACACGAACATTATAGGATTGATTTTCCTACTCATCTGCATTAACTTTCACTTCTATACCTTGAGAGCAAGCTGTCATTCATCACCAAACATACATTCTGTCCAAGTCATTCTGTATCCTCCTACAGTCGCTCATCGGCGACACTTTCCCTTAGACTGCAGAGTCTTCAGACAATAGCTGCAGATTGCCGCTTACCCTATCCGTCAGATTATTGAAGTAAACAAAGAACAATTATTGTACTATCACACTTCCATGTGGCACTCCTTCCGATGGGATGAACCAATTCTTATGAAAATTCCATATGGTGTCTTAGATTTTTGTTGAGAACAAAGCTACACCTGTTAGAGCGTAACTCAAACAAATACTAACAGGAGGTGTTGAGCAAAGGGAAATTACTAGGTTCAAAATGCATTTTCATAAATTCCACTTCTAGCTTCAACGCAGTTTCAAACTCTCTTCACAATATCACGTATCATTTTCACTGTTTATTTCACCTTTCAGTCCTCCCCATCTGTAAAAATTATAGGGTCAAGGTGAGGGATCTTCCAGGCCATTTCTGTCGATCTGACTTCGAGTAAACTTTTAGATGATTTGTCACCTGGCGATTAGAGCGTGGAGAAGTCTCGTCGTACTTCAAGAACATACCCACCCTTTTAGATGAAAGAACGACTTCCAATACTGTTGGATGTTTGTTTTCAAGATAGTGAAGATCAGCCTTGCTCACGAATCTGCTCGTGCAAACTGGCACTCAGGCATCACCTGTGAGCAACTGGTCAGCTCACGTCGAGCGTGGGAACGGAAGAGGGTGTGTGTGTGTGTGTGTGGGGGGGGGGGGGGGGGTGATAGATTCAGAAAGAGGTACTCAGCACGAGAAACTGTTGTAAACGAATCTTTTCTACGCCGCTAATTGTTCTAATGAAATGTATCACTTCATGGTAACTAATTAATGCCTTTCACTGCAAATTTATTTCCTATAACAGTTTCATTAATAATAAATAACAATAAAATGAAACTTATATTACATTTAATTGACGAGGTAAATTACAAGGGGAAACAAAGTACGAAACATGATATTTGTTATGACTGATGCAGCCTTATGAAGAATATCTTTCCGGGACAACGTTTACATTGATATCATCATGTATTATTGTATTTTATTCTCACTTTAAAAATGGAAACACTGCATGTCAATGAGTACTACATATTTTCCTTTTCTGTAAGCATCACTTTCTGGTACTCCCTCCTAAGTACTGCGAATGTGAAGATAAGCGTTTAAGTTGAAACCTGTCAGTGAGCTTCAGTGGGTGCATCTCTTTCTCTTCATGGCAAAAAAAAGTTTCTTGCGCAAACATGTAGCCGGCGGCTGTGGCCGAGCGATTCCAGGCGCTTCAGTCCGGAACTGCGCGGCTGCTACGATCGCAGGTTCGAATCCTGCCTCGGGCATTGATGTGTGTGACGTCCTTAGATTAGTTAGGTTTAAGTAGTTCTAAGTCTGGGAGACTGATGACCTCAGATGTTAAGTCCCATAGTGCTTAGAGCCATTTAAAGCATTAGCAAACATGCAAGTACTGTCATTGACATAATATGAGCTGAAAATTTGGAAAGTTGTGGAAATTTATGTTGAAGTGAAATTTAATACAAGTATACAAGATATATTCTATTGTAAAACTTATCACCCAATTGTCGGACACACTGCAGGTCTGTAAGTTTTAACTGTAGCTGGGGATCCCACCTTACATCTACATCTACGTACATACTCCGCAATCCAGCATACGGTGCGTGGCGGAGAGTACCTCGTCCCAAAACTAGCATCTTCTCTCCCTGTTCCACTCCCAAACAGAACGAGGGAAAAATGACTGCCTATATGCCTCTGTACGAGCCCTAATCTCTCTTATCTTTGTGGTCTTTCCGCGAAATGTAAGTTGGCGGCAGTAAAATTGTACTGCAGTCAGCCTCAAATGCTGGTTCTCTAAATTTCCTCAGTAGCGATTCACGGAAAGAACGCCTCCTTTCCTCCAGAGACTCCCACCCGAGTTCCTGAAGCATTTCCGTAACACTCGCGTGATGATCAAACCTACCACTAACAAATCTAGCAGCCCGCCTCTGAATTGCTTCTATGTCCTCCCTCAATCTGACCTGATAGGGATCCCAAACGCTCGAGCAGTACTCAAGAATAGTTCATATTAGTGTTTTATAATTGGTCTCCTTTACAGATGAACCACATCTTCCCAAAATTCTATCAATGAACCGAAGACGACTATCCACCTTCCCACAACTGCCATTACGTGCTGGTCCTACTTCATATCGTTCGGGCAATGTTACGCCCAAATATTTAATCAACGTGACTGTGTCAAGCGCTACACTACTAATGGAGTATTCAAACATTACGGTATTCTTTTTCCTATTCATCTGCATTAATTTACTTTTATTTATGTATTGAGTTAGATGCCATTTTTACACCAATCACAAATCCTGTCCAAGTCATCTTGTATCCTCCTACAGTCACTCAACGACGACATCTTCCCGCACACCACAGCATCATCAACAAACAGCCGCACATTGCTATCCACCCTGTCCAAAAGACCATTTATGTATATAGAAAAAACAGCGGACCTACCACACTTCCCTGGGGGCACTCCAGATGATACCCTCATCTCCAATGAACACTCACCATCGAGGACAACCCTGATGTGGTACAAAGTGGTACTGGTGTGTCTGACTAACCCGGCGATACTACTGGTTTCTGTTGATTTTTTGCCGGCCGGTGTGGCCGTGCGGTTCTAAGCGCGTCAGTTTGGAACCGCGTGACCGCTACGGTCGCAGGTTCGAATCCTGCCTCGGGCATGGATGTGTGTGATGTCCTTAGGTTAGTTAAATTTAAGTAGTTCTAAGTTCTAGGGGACTGATGACCTCAGTAGTTAAGTCCCATAGTGTTCAGAGCCTGTTGATTTTTAAAGAGGTACTGTCCAGTTTAAGCACTGTTCAATTAAACAAAAACGCTTACGCTTAAAACTGCGACAGATTTAACAAATATTCATTCCTCTGAAGCTAGCCCAAAGTATCCACTTCTTCTGCGCTACATTTTACCGCGAGAGCTCACTACCCAGGTTGTGAGTGAGCGTGGGTGCTCGTGCTAGTGTAGCCACCTGATCAGATCTGGGCTACATGACGGTCTGTCACATCTTAGCAGAGAGGCGTTAGTGAACATGTGTCTCCACAAAGGCACGCGAATTTCGTTGGACCACCGATGTGAACCGTATTATTCATAACACCACGACTGAAAGGAGCTTCATCAGAACTGGTGGGATTACTGGGTGATCAGTTAGCAGTCTACAAAATACCAAAGGTCGACCTTCATCTCCTTCTCGAAGGTTCTGAATCCGCTGTAAATGATAAGAGTAGAGGCTGTGCATACATCCACTGATGTGATGAAAGTCATGGGATACATCATAATATTGCACTTAATCTCTTTTTGATAGGCGTAGTGCTGCAATACGACGTTGCATGCACTCAAATCGTTGGAAATTCACTGCAGAAGTACTGAGCCACGCTGCCTGCATAGCCGTACATAATATTGCGATATATTGGCCTATGCAGGATTCTGTGCACGAACTAACCTCTCGATTATGTCCCATACATGTATGAGGGGATTAATATCTGGCGATTTGGATGGCCAAACCATTCGCTGAAATTGTCTAGGATATTCTTCACAACAATCACGAACACTTTTGGTCCGGTGACATGGCACATTGTAACCCATAAGTATTCTATCATTGTCTGGCAACGTGAGGCCCATGAATGGTTGTAAATGGTCTTCATGTAGCCGAACATCCAGAGAACCCACTCCATTTGGTGTAAGCGCAGCCCACGCCGTTCTCTAGACGACACCAGCTTGCACAATGACTTGCCAACAACTTGGGTCCATGGATTCGTGTTGTCTGCACTCCAATCCAACCATCGGCTCTTACAAACTGAAAAACAGGAGTCATCTGACCAGGCCACGGATTTACAGTCCTCTATGGTCCAACCAATATGGTCATGAGCCCTCTAGGGGTGCGCTGCAAGCGATGTAGTGCTGTTGGCAAAGACACTCGCTTCCGTCGTCTGTTGCCATTGGCCAATGACGACAAAATTCGCCGTACTTTCGCCGTATGTCCCACTTCGGTTTTGGCGGTTATTTCACTCAAAGTTGCTTACCTGTTAGTGCTCACAACTGTACTCAACCGCCGCTTCTCTTGGTTGTTAAGTGATGGCCGTCGGCCACTGTGTCCGTGGTGTGAGAGGTAAAGCCTGAAATTTTGTAGTCTCGGCATACTTTTGGTACTGTGGATCTTGTATCACTACATTCCCTAACGATTCCGAAATGGACTGTGCCATGCGTCTAGCTCAAAGTAAAGTACTGCGCTCTCTGTCTGTTAATATTAGTCGTGCGGCCACCATTACGCCGACGAATCACCTGAATACAAATGATAGCTCCGCCAATGCAGTATCATTTTATACCTCGTCGACAGCACGGCCCAAAACCTTACTTGTGACTCTTTGCTTCAACGTCACACTTCACACCAACAAAAGTAATGTAATCAACTAACTGACGCTGGAGCATAAATATAGCTTTAGTCATTAACAGTATCGTAACGGTGGCATGAATGCGCTTGTACATACATCGTATCGGGAAAAACATTTATTTTCGGACATATTTTATTAGTATTATTCGCTTGTTTACCCCTTTCGTTTGTACTTATGATAGATATATAGCCTGCATACGATGGTACTTCTCAGGCTCGAATGCAAACCTGGTGCTACAGTCTGGAACCACGCGACCGCTACGGTCACAGGCTCGAATCCTGCCTCGAGCATGAATGTGTGTGATGCCCTTAGATTAGTTGGGTTGAAGTAGTTCTAAGTTCTAGGTGACTGATGAACTCAGCAGTTAAGGCCCATAGCGCTCAGAGCCATTTGAACCATTCGAACCAAACGACTGGCTCGTATTTGGCAGATCTCTTGTGCACAGCCTGAAATGAAAGACACCAACTTTCTTTCGCTCAAAGTCCTCAAGGTTTTGAGAAAACCCGTACTGAAACTCACGACGCATAATCGACTCGGAATTGACGGGATCGACAGATAACTGAAAACGGAACATTTTTCATCGTCATGTATGAGGTCCGCAAGCGAGTATTAACCTAGACATCCAGGAAGGAAACGTTAAAACTGCCTCTTAGCTACCCATAAGGTAACCGCTGTTCAGCGAAAGTACTACTGCGCAGTCACCAGGATCTGGAGAGAAGATAACCTGTGTTCGATTTACAAATGCATTCTCCTTTTTTCTCGTTTGTATTTTTTGCCGTATCGAAATTGATAGGAATAAGAGGGCTAATGATATGGTAGATAAGCAAATTTCTCGAACGACTTGCATTAGCGAAATATTAATATTATAATCATGGTTACCTTACATGGATAATTCATTCACTCTGCTGCATGTTCTGACTTCTTCGAATGGTGGTACTTATGTAAGCTTTAGAATCACAATCAGGATTCAGCTCGCCCTATCAATGGCTTTTATGTAATCAGCAACGTCCTCAAATAAATTTCCATACACTCTCGCTCACTTCCTGCAAACCATTAGTCCTACAGGAATAATGAACAGGTTATTTTTGTAGGGAGTTTAATGTAGCTAATTTTTTTGGCATACATTATTGCTAGAGGCCTTTGTTTTCCTATTATTCATGAAAAGCGTTGCCTCAAGGAAAAACGTATGTCAGTACAAAATTTCACTATTTTAAATTTCCTACAAAAAGATCAGGTATGAGAATATGAAAATGTTGCGTGTGGCTTTTGAAGGTACTGGAGGTACCATAAATCCAATAGATAGATGTAACGGAATTTCCCTGTATACTTGCTCTACCAGCAACGTCTAATGAATGCAAGATTCGTGCATATACCTCTTTCCTTTCGAAGGTTTCTCGGAAAACAGACTTGCTTGACGCTTCAAAATATTTCTTTTTCTGAAGTTAATTTAAATGCGTTCCACGCATATGATAATATCACCTGAAAAGTTGGAACTGAAAGTTTGTTGGATCCGCGCGGTTGTACGATTCCCGCCAAGTTTACGGAAGCACGTAGCAATTTTAAAACCTTCACACAAAGGTGTGTACTGTGTCTCGCTGTGCACAAGCATCGCCCAGTCTGCTGTCAGCAGTCTGTCGTGAGGAATTCGCAGCAGAATTAGACGGAACTGTTATCGTAGAATGAGACTTACAATTTTAATTTATTACTAATTCAAGTACTTTGTAAAACTTACTTGCCTAGCAACTTACTATCCCTTACTCTTTACGTTATCAGCCCTCCTCTTCTTACTATTTTCAACGTGGTAAAAATGAAAGTGAAAGAAAAAGAAGAAAGCATTTGGTAACAGAAGACAAGCTCTCTCCTCCCCATCTAGATATCTTGGTCGCTACACCAGCGATACTTTCGTATACCAGCGTTTACCTTATGGGTCACAGTTTCTTTCATCGACTTCTAGAAAAATACGCGTTTATGAACTGGCAATTTTTAGTTTGCCACTGAAAAATGCAGGCAGCGTTCAATAAGTAATGCAAGACATTTTTCTAAACAGTTCCATTACACCATATTAGTTCCTACTCTTTTGACTAGGAAACCCTATTTTTCAACATAATCTCTGTTCAGTGCTACTACGTTGGGCCACCTTACCGGTAGGACCTGTGTCCCCACATAGGTCCTTTGGTCGACATTGGAGCCAACATCTTACTGCATTAGTAACCTCTGCATCATTATCACTGTCAGCCTCATAATGCGCAAGCAAATGCGCACAGATCGTCCTTCGTTGCTGTTTACGGTTATCTGTTAAGCGGCGACGATCCCCTTGGGCACCCGCGGTTGAGTACCGTAACTGAAGGACGAATGTGTCATCACTACCAACAGAGACGTCCCGTTAAGGAGCGAGATGTTTGATTGTAACTCGTCGATCACGTCGAAATTGAGTGTCCAGGTGTTCCAACAATGCAAGAGTCACAACTGTTTGCTGCCAGCAGGCACACGGGAGATCGGACAGAGTTGCGCAACCTTGTTATGGTGAAGACAGACAGATCGTCGCCTTACGACTCACCGTGCTTTTGTTCACTGCCTGGTCTCAATAGAGATTCTTCAAGCGCCTACGAATACCTGTGATTCTCTAGTTTTCCACTAAAAGAAACTCAATGACAGCCCTCTGCTTGGAACGCTTCTCCATTACAGACGCCATTTTGAAAGCTATGTACAGCTCTGCCACCTATAGGAACTTCATAAAACTTTAGGGTTTGAGACGGGAATATTCCACGACGTCGCAAAACAAATTTCGCATTTTTCCAACAGAAATACGCCAAAAGAAGTGTTGCCTTACTAATTGAAGGTCTCTCATACGTGTGAAGTGCCTCACGATAAATGAAAAATATAACTGAATTTACTACCAGCAATAGTTAACTGAAATTTAAAGGAAGCTTATAGTATTTGGGTATGCGTTTTACAGAATTAATTGTGGTTATCGAATTTTCTCATGTATTGTATTTTTGAGTTGTGTCATTGCTCTTGCCAGGGTGACGTTGATAAAAAATGCTCTGTTGTTAATTAGCTATCGATATCGTCCGATTTGAGTCGTTTAAGCATCATGAATTTAAGGAGCGGTTTTCTCAAAACGGGGGTGAATGGTAGCGGGGAGAGGTGCGTTTAGCCTTTCATGTTAGGTTGTACACAACTGACCTGTCAAATATGAACTGAATCGGGCGGTTAGGTCACAAGCTTGTCTCATGTAAGCGATTTGCTGCACTTCTCTTCGCATTCTCCGGGTTTGAGTTTTCCGAGTATTTCCTTTCCAGTACTCTGCATCCCTCTGTTGTGCAGGACAGGCACAATTGCTTGTAGTAGCCTACTGGTATCACTCACTCCCTCGGTAGGGATTTTGACATCTGCGGCACTCCCAGCGCGATGGTATATGCAAAGGCGCAGAGATGTTTATTTCCAACAGGCACTGAATGAAACATCGGATTCCAGGGCGTGACGTCTGCTGCCGCCGTGTCGCCTGTGCCGCCTGGGAGTGAAAGCGTTTATGAATATTCATCCCGACAGACGCCGGCGCCTCCACAGAGTCGGCCGAACCGGCCATGAATTACAGGACGTCGGCTCTGTTAATTATAACTGGGTGCAGACAGAATGAGTAATAGCGCGTCCCCGGCTGTGTCGGGGGATTCGAACCGGGGACCGCGGACGATGGATTGCGTATGTCCCGCGAGGAAAGCCCTCCCGAGTGGCCACGGGTGCTGATGCTGTAGTTGCGGAACTTGCCGAGGATTAGCGTAATCTCGTAATTCACCAAACCGAGGTCCGTTCCCTCTTTGGCTCTCTCGCTCTGCCGGGCCCTTTTAATGCCGGTACGAAGCTCCCTCTTAGTTCTTTTCACTGTTCTTTCCTCTTTTTTTCCCCTTTTTTTGCCCCTTGTGGAGCTCCCGCGGCGTAATCCACTGCAAGAGCGAACCTGGAGATGTAGAGTTCATTTATTAGGGAACTGCGAAAGAGAACAAGGCAGATGAAGAAGATTACCACATCTCTTTTTCACTTTCCCAGCCGTGTTCCACTGCCGCTGCTCCACCGATTACAAATTTCACGATAATGCACTACTGCAAGTGCACGAAGTAGCTCTTCAGGGACCTTTCCTCCAAGTATTTCTAACCACCTGCTTCCTTCTTAACATACACGGAAAAAGCTTTTATGTGCTCCTACATAAACCAGCTCGACTTCTCAGCTCTGCGTATTACGTTGATACACGCTTTAAAACCAGGAAAATTCATAATGACATTCTTACATATTACATACGTGGTTATCTCTATGTGTATATTCGCGCGCGCGCCTATATATATATATATATATATATATATATATATATATATATATATATATATATATATATATATATATATATAGCCTCTTGAACTAATGGACGGATTTCAACCAAACTCAGTATGCACATCATTTACTGTGAGGCAACAACTGCTGTTGGGCCGGCCGCGGTGGTCTCGCGGTTCTAGGCGCGCAGTCCGGAACCGTGCGACTGCTACGGTCGCAGGTTCGAATCCTGCCTCGGGCATGGATGTGTGTGATGTCCTTAGGTTAGTTAGGTTTAAGTAGTTCTAAGTTCTAGGGGACTGATGACCACAGCTGTTAAGTCCCATAGTGCTCAGAGCCATTTGAACCATTTTTTGAACTGCTGTTGGGGCAACAACCATCTACCCTACCTCAGATCAAGAGACGTTTAAATTTATTAGTTCGTTGCTACTAACTCTATTCGCAACGTATTTAGCAATATATCATTATACAACACAAGGCTGAAAACGAGGCCGACGAGAAAGACAGGCCGCGGCTCTTACGTCACAAGTGTAGGCCTTACCTCGCTCGCTCGCCAAGCTCAACAGACCGTTTCTAGGCCTGCTAACTCGTAACTCCGTTACGTACTAACGAGAATTCCATCTTCTACTGCAATCCACCATTATAGGCTCTTATTGATTACTAGTACTAAAACGAAACACAACTTTGCAGTAGGTTGTAATCTAAGATCTACGCTCGAGATAAATGGTATCACGACTTGTCTTAAGTCTCTTATGCTTACCATTCCCTATTTCATACATGATATAGTGCATCATGCCATAGACAATTATTTTGGCACGATTTTAATTACATTGTACCTAGCACAGCGATAGCAAATTAATGGAGGGTTGCCCAGAAAGTAAGGCACCGCATTTTTTTTTTTTTTTTTCAAAGCAGAAACGATACGTCTGTATTATTTGAAGTCTGAATGAGCGCGCCTAGATTCCGTCACTTCCGACAGATAGCGTAGCAACAGGACAGTTTCAAAATGTCCGGCAGGCAGGTGATGTACGTTACAAGCAATGTGCTGTCATTTAATTTCTCACTGCAGAGAAAGGAACAGTGGGGAGTATTCACAAACGCTTGTGCAACGTCTATGGAGCATTCGACAGAAACACAGTTAGTCGCTGTGCACGCAGGATGAGGTCATCATGGATGGAGCTCCACGATTTGCAGCGGTCGGGGAGACCATCCACGTCAGTAACACCTGTTATCAGCGAGCTGATGTTGTCACTCGCGAGAATAGGCGCATTACGACTCGGCAGATGGCGCTGCATCTGTCAATCAGCAAAGGAAGTTCACAGTGAAGCACTGCCTCCACTACCAAGACGAGCGTTGGTACCGACAGGGCATACACGCCCTTGTTTCGCGCTGGAGGAAGGCCGTAGAACGGGATGGAGGTTACATGGAGAAATAGGGTGTGTAGATAAAACACAGTTCTTTCCTGTGTGTAATTCTCATTACGTTTAATAATGAATTGTCGAAGAAAAAAATGCGGTGCATATCTTTCTGGGCTACCATCGTAATAGGACTATGAACATACAGTCGTTGTACAGGGTGTCCGAAAAGTCTTTCCCTGATTACATAAATTGATAACTCAGGCTAGAAGTGTGATACAGGTATGAAACTGGTATCTAAATGTTTACAAACTATCAAAGTTTTTTTCGCACATCAGTAAACTTCCACATGAGCACCCTTGGTAGCACGTAGCACACCTAGGCGATGTTCAATTTCCGTCCACACATTAGCCAACATCACTGGAGGGGTCGATTCAACGACTGTGGTTATCCGTTGCCGCAGGGTTTCAAGATCTGGTACACGTACTCGGTAGACCTCGTCCTTGACGTAACCCCATGAAAAGAAATCTAATGGGGTTATGTCAGGAGAGCGTGGAAGGCAAACCGTTGGCCCATCACGACCAATCCAACGCCCAGAAAAGATCATATCGAGATAGGCACGGACGTCCGAACCCCAATGAGGCGGTGCACAGTCTTGCTGAAACAAGACATAGGGGTGATACTAAAGCAGCTGAAGAACAGCATACAGTTGCAACATGTCCAGATACGTACACTGCAGATGTGATGGTAGCCTCAGCGAAGAAGTATGGCCCGATAATTCGATCGTGCAATAGCGCGCGCCAAACATTGCTCTTTGGACTGCCTCTGGTGCACTCCATGACCTCACCAGGGGGTTGTGAATCCCAAATGTGCACATTATGGCGATTCACTATTCCACTGACAAAAAAGGTCGCTTCGTCGGGAAAGGCAATTCGTCTGCGATAACCATCATCGTCCTCAATACGTGATAGCATTTCGACCGCAAAGTCATATCGACGTGAACTGTCATTGGGCTACAAGGCCTGAACGATTTGCACTTTGTATGCACGAAACAATAAACTTTTGGGTAAAATGTCATGGAGAGAGCTTATAGGCATCTGTAATTCACGTGAGGCCCTGCGCACCGATTTCTTCGGACTTCGCAGAAAAGACTGCCTTAAAGCTTCCACCCTGTCTGCTGAGGTTCTTGGTCGACCAGACCTCGGAAGGTCAGCAACCGATCCTGTGTTCTTGAACTTCTCATACCTGGCTTTAATGCTCTTGACATCAGGTGGATTCCTTCCAAATGTTGTCTGGAAGTGTCTCTGCACTGTGGTTGATGATCGTGTCTCATGGTACCACAGGACACACTGTACCTTCTACTGGTTGGTTAACATTGCTTCTTGGGCACTGCACCTCATTCACTACTTACGTACTACGAACCTAAAACAGAAAAAAAAACTTTGATAGTTGTAAAAAATTCGACACAAGTTTCATATTTGTATCTTACATCTAGTCTGCGTTATCAATTTATGTAATCAGTGAAAGACTTTTCGGACACCCTGTAGTTCTAGTAGTCCGTAAGACTCCACAATATCGGATTCCAGAATCAGATACAGTTTTAGTTTGTACGTGAATATCCAACTACGAGTTAACAGGTGTACAAACGCAGTTCGTCTGCTGCGCTGAGCGAGCGAGAGAACTCAAGCCTACCCTCGTGATGTACCGAGCGAGGTGGCGCAGTGGTTAGACGCTGGACTCGCATTCGGGAAGACGACGGTTCAATCCCGCGTCCGGCCATCCTGATTTCGCTTTTCCGTGATTTCCGTAAATCACTCCAGGCAAATGCCGGGATGGTTCCTCTGAAAGGGCACGGCCGACTTCCTTCCCCATCCTTCGCTAATCCGATGAGACCGATGACCACGCTGTCTGGTCTCCTTCCCCAAACCAACCAACCAAACTCGTGATGTGCGCGCCGTGGCCCGTCTTTCTCATCCGCGTGGAGTTGAGCAAATATGCCTACATAAATACTGAGATGCGTGAAAAACTGCTGCATCATGCATGATATTTTAATATATTTATCTTTTACTACCAAGACTTTCCTGTAGTCCGGTTAACTTAAGGAAATCCCTGACACCTGACAGTGCTTTTGATAGCCTCCAATTGCGAAGCGCAAACCGTTGTGGGTGAAAGCAGTAGCCATCTACTTACCTATGAAGAGGCGTTGCCAAAGTGACGTTTAAGAAATCGTATTGTAGACACAGAAAACAGCTGCGCCTAGCTTACTAGAAATATTGTTTGGAATCAAATTCTAGTTAGATGAACATTACAGATAATTTGTATTTTGTGTACTATGTTTCGTAATTTGGATAGTGCGCTTACACATTTATACATTACGCTTATTTCTTTGTACGACATTTTCATAAGTTCTAAGCTGTTTTCACGATTACATGAAAATGAAATTTTTTCGATATTACACTAACAGTTCATTATTTGTTTTCAGATCTAACTGAAAATTGGCAAAACTAATATCTGGCCAATGTTAAGGTTGTTAGCTAGTTAAAACATAAACAAATAACGCAATGCAACCAATCACTAAACATTTGCGTATTTAACTAGTCAGTCCAAGAAGATTTGAGATTGGTTTGATAACAAATGGAGATGTTTTGAGATGGTGATTTTATTGCTTCGGGTATTCTACTTAGTCCCCACCCAGTTGGGTAGACTGCGCAGAACTAACACCTTCTGATAGAAAGTTTACACAACCACGTGAAGCTGTCAGAAAAGTGGTTTTTGGGATGTTCTTCAACTCGCGCTTCACATCGGTTATGTCGTCAAAACGATGACCCTTCAGGTGAGGTTATGCACTTTGTTGTTTTGGTGTAGATTCGCGATGATAACGCCAAACCATTACCCGTGATGATTTTTTCCAGAAAATAACTAACCGCATTTTCTTTTTAATCAAGTCACCTTAGGAGTCCACTCGTCGATGCTTTTTTTTTCGGGGGTACAGTCGCACGGGGCAAATTTTGCACACACTTTTCTCTACTTCGATATTCTGGAGATTATCTTGAACACTTGATTTAGATATATTGATCCATAGTAACTTGTGACGTTGACACACTACGGCCACACGGCCACTACTTAACACTGCTTGCCCACAAGCAAATGTTCGAATGCACATCTGTTGTTTATAGTTGTTAGTTCCAGCTGCTACTGTAGTCACTGCGCTGACATCGCTACACGCCAGGATCAAATTTAGTCTAGGAATTATTTGGACGGACTGTGTTTTCATCTCTGCATATTACGTTTTTATTTCAGTACCAAGAATATTAATTGATAGTGTCACTAAAATATAAATAAGTAATACAACGTAATCAGTCACTAAACGTTACGTTTTTATGCGAGGCGTTTCGGAGTTTTCGTTCCGTTATCAATTGGCACGATATCAGTTTAGCTCAGAATGAATGCTAATGGGACACCAGTAACAACCAAATACCTAGAATTTTTAAAGTTTGGCGTTTTGAAGAACTCTTTTGACGAATAAGTAATAACAAATTAACATATCTTCACAGTTAGTGTCGCTTATCGTTGGGATTGCCTAATAATTTCGTGAGGTTCGGTGACCGGCTTCGAGTCTTTCGACTGGAGACCACTTCGGCGACTTGCTTGTTGGCAATGTACCACAAATATCCAGCAAGGGAAAAGGGACCTACAACTTAAGGCGGAATCAGAACCACGTGTCGATCGTGGCGATTCCTCATATCATTGAAAAGCATCGTCTAGAAGGCAGACTTAAATTTTCATAGTCCCACCGGTATTCGATCCTGCGACTTCTTCGTTTCCAGGCACGCGCTTTACTGTTAGTCCACCAGACCCGACTTAGTGTCACCTCAAATCGAGTGGTGAAGATCTGACTATCTGACCGGTGCATGGAGCAGGACTTAAAGTTGAGTGGTTAAAGGCAGTTAAGTGGCGTGTGTACGTGTAGGCAGCCCTGTAGTGTAAACGATACGTTCAGTGCTCGGCATAATCCACTTCCTCTGAGTTACAAACATAAATTCGTGAACATGTGATACGCTACGTTTACTTAATGAGGAAGATGCTCTCGGTAAATGCTTATGTGAAAGCGGTCGGTAGACTTACGTGGTTTGACTGTGAGACTGATTTAGACTTATGTATGCGAATAGCGTGTGAGATGAGCAGCCTTGAGAAAGATCGTATATTCAGGAGGAAGATGACAATTTGAAAACTGTGTTGCCTTAACTGGCATAATAGTATTCATTCTCTCCACCTCGCTTTTATATTCTGTTGAAATATTTCAGCATATCTACAAACGCTAGTGGAAAGAGCAACCCATTTAGGAAGCTTCAGCTAGGAAGTATAGGCCATAGGTATACAAAAACTGTCACCTACTGAAGCGCAGTATAAAACAGTATTATTCCAGCCGGGCAGCTTACAAACTGATGTGGCAGACTTGCAGTACTGTACATCTTCGTTCTCAAACTCGTTAGAGCACTGCATCAGAGTTTTCGCGTTTATTATTTACACAGTTTACCGCAGATGTTTCGATTTTTTTGTATCTAAGGATAACAGCTTGACCTATTGGAAGAATTAGAGTTATCGCAAAAAAACTGAAGGAGCCGAATAAATTTTGAATTAGCAGGTTTCATTTCGATTTAATATATTCTCAGCGTTGGTTAGAGATTTGTTATATGGATACGGTTGCTCTTAAAATTCTCACTATTTTGTGCGATGTTGCTTACGGGCAGCTACGTGACTACAACTTCCTGCGATGCGTTCTGTGCTTTTGTATGCCAATGTGTTGGTTACTGTCACCTGTTCTGCTAGCTACCAATAGTTTTCTAGCTTTGGCTTTATATTCGGGTCCTTGCTTGTATTCCACATCCATTTACTGTTTTCTTTCCCCGCTTCAACACACGTCCCCACCCCCCCTCCCCACACCGCTGTTGTTAGAGGTAAGCTAGAAGGACGTAGGCGCTCTTAAAATTATCACATGTTGAGTGATGTTGATTGTTAGCTGCCTAAGTGAATGTAATTATGTTGCACTCTAAGCTTCTGTTAGGCATTGCTCCGATGACTTTCGCTCATTCGAGTGCCTGACAGAACTTTCACAACCTCGGCTTTAAAGTTGGGTCTCTTTTCAGTCTCCGCGATCTTCCCCCCTCCCCCTCCTTCCACCTCGCTTCCCCTCCCTCTGCATCCATCTTCTGTATACTTCAGTATGTAGTATATTATGACAAATTAGGTTATCATTGCCTTTTACACTATTATTTTTCAGTGGGTTCCTTAACGTAATACGTATCTACACTCTTGGAAATTGAAATAAGAACACCGTGAATTCATTGTCCCAGGAAGGGGAAACTTTATTGACACATTCCTGGGGTCAGATACATCACATGATCACACTGACAGAACCACAGGCACATAGGCAACAGAGCACGCACAATGTCGGCACTAGTACAGTGTATATCCACCTTTCGCAGCAATGCAGGCTGCTATTCTCCCATGGAGACGATCGTAGAGATGCTGAATGTAGTCCTGTGGAACGGCTTGCCATGCCATTTCCACCTGGCGCCTCAGTTGGACCAGCGTTCGTGCTGGACGTGCAGACCGCGTGAGACGACGCTTCATCCAGTCCCAAACATGCTCAATGGGGGACAGATCCGGAGATCTTGCTGGCCAGGGTAGTTGACTTACACCTTCTAGAGCACGTTGGGTGGCACGGGATACATGCGGACGTGCATTGTCCTGTTGGAACAGCAAGTTCCCTTGCCGGTCTAGGAATGGTAGAACGATGGGTTCGATGACGGTTTGGATGTACCGTGCACTATTCAGTGTCCCCTCGACGATCACCAGTGGTGTGCGGCCAGCGTAGGAGATCGCTCCCCACACTATGATGCCGGGTGTTGGCCCTGGGTGCCTCGGTCGTATGCAGTCCTGATTGTGGCGCTCACCTGCACGGCGCCAAACACGCATACGACCATCATTGGCACCAAGGCAGAAGCGACTCTCATCGCTGAAGACGACACGTCTCCATTCGTCCCTCCATTCACGCCTGTCGCGACACCACTGGAGGCGGGCTGCACGATGTTGGGGCGTGAGCGGAAGACGGCCTAACGGTGTGCGGGACCGTAGCCCAGCTTCATGGAGACGGTTGCGAATGGTCCTCGCCGATACCCCAGGAGCAACAGTGTCCCTAATTTGCTGGGAAGTGGCGGTGCGGTCCCCTACGGCACTGCGTAGGATCCTATGGTCTTGGCGTGCATCCGTGCGTCGCTGCGGTCCGGTCCCAGGTCGACGGGCACGTGCACCTTCCGCCGACCACTGGTGACAACATCGATGTACAGTGGAGACCTCACGCCCCACGTGTTGAGCAATTCGGCGGTACGTCCACCCGGCCTCCCGCATGCCCACTATATGCCCTCGCTCAAAGTCCGTCAACTGCACGTACGGTTCACGTCCACGCTGTCGAGGCATGCTACCAGTGTTAAAGACTGCGATGGAGCTCCGTATGCCACGGCAAACTGGCTGACACTGACGGCGGCGGTGCACAAATGCTGCGCAGCTAGCGCCATTCGACGGCCAACACCGCGGTTCCTGGTGTGTCCGCTGTGCCGTGCGTGTGATCATTGCTTCTACAGCCCTCTCGCAGTGTCCGGAGCAAGTATGGTGGGTCTGACACACCGGTGTCAATGTGTTCTTTTTTCCATTTCCAGGAGTGTATTCCTTCGTCCCATTAACATCGTTGGTAAATTTAGCTGTCCGTATCAGGCATGACAAATATTAAATTCAGTTTTTTGTGCAGCTAGGTAATTAATATTAAAGGAATTTAGTTTTATGGTCTTTGACGTCTCATTTCATAACAATGAAGTTATTTTTTTAAGATCTGTCAGAAACATGCAGTTACATTTTTATCTTAATGATTTAGTACTGATATCTGTTCCACACTCATTTTTGAGAGGTAAACAATGGAGTTCCAGAATGGAAAAGAAATGTACGTTTACGCTCGATAATTTACAACGTATGTGAATACATACTCTTTGCTGTGAGTACTGAGCTTTGTTACCATGAGCCCAAAGGTAGATGTGCCTCTAATATTTATTCGTTACCTCTAATTTACATCCGATTGTATGTAATGTTTTTACACCTGACTGCGTGATTTTGCCTCTATTTTGTCTGGTTTTCACGTAACTGTTATATATCTGTCTGTGTAATTTAGTCATACCGAACTTCCTTATCTTGCCATGTTCTACTTAGATGCATTTTATTTACGGCTGTATGTAATGTTTTATATCTGACGACGTGGTTTTACCTCTGTTTTGTGTCTGACTTTATGTAATCGTTTTATACCTGAATGTGTCGTTTCAGTGCTGTTGGAGTACCTTTTCTTACCATATCGCTGTAAGTTGATTGTAAGAATTTGTCTGTAGATCTATTTGTTGTTGTTACGGGAACTCTTTTTGTATTATTAGCGTCATCGAGGCGTTCGAACGTTTTTTCATCGCTGTGCCTAGTATGTCTTGAGAAGCTGTCTAAAGAAGTTGGGCAAAAGGTGGCGAAAGAAGTGGAACCGTTTAAAAAAGTATTTAATTAGTGACAAAACGATCTTGATCGACGAAAGGGGCCACCTCCTGAAAAGCTTGCAGCTACGGTTTCTTATAATCTTATAGAATGAAAGAAAGATATTTTGGTGAGATGTGAACAGCTCAACAATTTTGGGAATTTTTTCAGGACGAATACAGGTCAAGTGTCCACCCAGCGCGAGGACTCTACCACATTAAAGTACAAAGCAAGGCATTGTGGAGATCTGTTACAGGTACGTTGCCACACAAGACAGAAAGGGGAATCAGGTCCTATAGATTCCCACGCACGGGCTTTACTGCTAGACCACCAGGCCTGAATTAAGATCCACTGATATAAAGTGGTGGTAGCCTGGCTAGCTCGTGGAAACCTGGAGCGCGACATGAAGTAAAGAAGCATATTTGAATGGTTAAAGGCAATTACTGAGTAGAGTGCCTACGTGTGAAGAGCACAATAGTGCAAACAATACTTTCGGCGCTTGACGTTAGCCGCTTCCTTTGCGTTATAAAAATGGTTCCAATGGTTCTGAGCACTATGGGACTTAACATCTGAGGTCATCTGTCCTCTAGACTTGGAACTACTTAAACCTAACTAACCTAAGGACAGCATACACATCCATGCCCGAGGCAGGATTCGAACCTGCGACCGTAGCAGCAGTGCGGCTCCGGACTGGAGCGCCTAGAACCGCACGGCCACAGCGGCCGGCTGATCATCATAATGCTCACGGTAAATATTCACGAGAAAGCGATCAGTAGACTTACGTGATAAGATTGTGACAGACTGCGAATTGCTTGTGGACTAACTACGATAGAGATCAGATTTCCAAAACGGAGTTGATATTTAGAAAAGTGTGTTGCCTTCGCTGAGGTAATAGCGGCCGTTTCTTCCGCGTCCAACTTGTATATTCTGTCGAAAGAGTTCAGCATCTCTGCGAACGTCAGTAGAAGGAGCAGCCGGTTTAAAGCTTCAGCTAGGAAGTATAGGCCATAGGTGAAAACAAACTGTCACCTACCTGGGCGTACAAGGAAGCTACTGTATTCCAGGAGGGCCACTTAAAAACTGATGTGGCAAACCTGCAGTATAGTACTATTTGCGTACTTCGTCAGAGCTCTGCATCTGAGCTTTACATGTTCACTATTTACGAACCTTACCAGAGATATTACGAGTATCTTGTATCCCCTCCTGTCGTCGATCAGTTGACGTAGTTCCTGGGTCCGGTTGACAACGAGGTTGTACCGCTCACGACTACAGCCCTTCCAGCCGGCAGTGCATGCATGCCGCCAGTGGTCCCGACGTGTTCTCGCGCTGCACGGGCCCCAACCAGACTACGCACTTCTTCGCAATTTCTTATATCAGTGTCCATCCAACTTCAGCTGCTGCCATTTTTTGGAAAGATCAGTTCGTCCTCAACTGAGCTGCCTATTGCGGTATTCATCATCGTGATTTTGGTATGGTGGTGCCGGCCAGTGTGGCCGAGCGGTTTTAGGCGCTTCAGTCTGGAAACCCGGCCCAGCTAAGGTCGCAGGTTCGAATCTTGCCTCGGGTATGGACGTGTGTGATGTCCTTAGGTTGGTTAGATTTAAGTAGTTCTAACTTTAGGGGACTGATGACCTCAGATGTATAGTCCCATAGTGCTCAGAGCCATTTTGTATGGTGGTCATAAATTGCAAACCATTGGTTTTACCACGCTATTCTCCAGATCTAGAACGTGTGCCACCACTGCGATGGAACTGGCAATGTCCTGTCCGAGCACCACCTTACCAGCGAGAATGATTGATTTTCGTCCTCAGAGAAGTTTTCAATAACAGCAAGAGTTTTTATTAATTACGCATGGTAAATCATAATGAAATGCGAGAACTGATGGGGACTGCAAGTAAACATCAGTGCTTAGAAAAGTAAAATGTGAAAAAACTCACGGGATATCTCTTAATGCCGTGTCGGGCCTACTTTTGTCTAGCATGGTGCAGGAACTCGACGTGGCATGAACTCAACAAGTCGTTGGAAGCCCCTGCCGAAATATTCAGCCATGCTGCCTCACTAGCCATCCACAACTGCGAAATAGTTGATGGTGGAGGATTTTGAGCATGAACTGCGTTCTCGATTATGTCCCACAAACATTTGATGGGATTCATGTTGGGCAATCTGAGTGGCTAAATCATTCTCTCGAACTTAAAAGCAAACGCGAACAACTGTCCCGGCGACATGACGTTGTTGATTGCTAACATGTAATCCATGGATGGTAGCAAATGGTCTCCAAGTATCCGAACAGAACCATTTCCAGCCAATAATCGATTCAATTTGACCAGAAGACCCAGTACATTCCACGTAAACACAGCCTACATCATTGTGGAGCCACCATCAGCTTGGATAGTGCCTTGTTGACAAGTTGGGTCCGTGGTTTCTTGGGTTCTACGTCACACTCGAACCCCACCATCAGCTCTTACCAAAAGAATCGGATTTAACCACGCCAACGTTTTCCAGACGTCTAGGTTCCATGTTCATGAGCCCAGGACAGGCGATGCAGACCATGTCATGCTGTTAGCAAGGCAATCGCATCGCTCGTCTGCTGCCGTACTCACTAACGTCATTTTTGGCGCACTGTTTCACACTGGTTTCTGCGGTTATTTCACGCAGTGTTACCCTTCTGTTTCACTGACAAATCCACGCAAATAGCGGTGCTCTCGGTCGTCACGAGTGATAGGTAATGCATGAAATTCGATATTCTCGACACACTCTTGACATCGTGGATCTCAGACTGTTGAATTCCCTTACGATTTCCAAAATGAAATTTCCCATGCCACTAGCTCCACCTACCATTCCGCCTTCAAAGTCTATTAATTCCCTTCGTGCCGGTCAAGTCGGAAACTTTTTCACACGCATCACCTGAGTACAAATGACAACTCCGCCAATGCACTGCCCCTTTATACGCTGTGTACGCGATACTGCCGCCATCTTTATAAGTGCATATTGCTATACTATGATTTTTGCCACTTCAGTGTAATAGTAGTGGAAGAACTTGAAAAGTAATTTCGTATTGTGATCGTCGTACGGGAGCGTTGCAGTATATTACCACTGTCACGTAATTTCTGCACTGAAGGCTGAAATGGGGAAAATTAAGGGAATAAAATGCGGAAGATAACTATGTTGAGTTTGGTAGACATAATAGATCTTTTGTTAGAAAATACGAAAAACTTTAAGACCTCATATATATAAGAGATGTAGCAGTAACCTTTTTTTTTTCAATGTACTATTTCGAATGCTGTGATAGCTAACCCCGTAGACAAGCGAGTATCACCATGAGGAAGAAAGATCCAATCTAGGAAGCAAGATTACATAGGACGATAAAAGTAAGGAACAATTGAAATGTCGGTTAGAGCAATCTAGGGAAGATTCTTCTAAGAAAAGCACTGTATTGTTATAAAAATTTCTGTAAAGGCACCCTTGGAACACATCGCATTGGCGTGGAATATGGACCATAAGATATCCGCAGAACGAATGGGCTGTACAATAAATACTTTAGTGAAGAATAGCATCAAAAGTTTAGTTTGGAATCGAAATGAATAGCGAGTGTGTGAGGACAGAAGTCCGTAGAAAAGCTTTTGCCGAAGGAATTCAGGAATATAATTTGTCTCTGTGGGATTCAGTAGCTAAAGAGAAATATTGTAGTGGTAGGCCACACCAGAATAATCAAAGAAAGAAGAATGCATCGCACAGGAGTTACGAAAAGAAGATAAGACTATTGGAAATGGAAAATTTTAGGCGTCTACATGAAACTATTTTAGACAGTCATGCACTGCTGGAAATAAATTAATACATCTGGTAAGAAGATGTCAGTTTGGATCCGCTGACGGCGTGTGCAACCTGGCGAATAGTACATTTGCTGATAATTGTTTCAGCGTTGTCTACCAACAGATAGCGTAGAGGCATAGCTACCAGAGCGCCATCCGTGTTATTATTTACTAGGAAATGTCACAGCCAGAAGGATCAGTGGGGTGCAAACGTTTGAAGTAAGCGGGCAGAAATGCCACGGCGACGCACTCGTGTTTTTACAGCCACCTTTGCGAGATTGGAACGGGACAAGTTGTGGCGTTCTGAGTGACAGGTGGTGATTCTTTTTTACGTATATGTATTGGTTTCTATATGTTATGCATAAGTTGGAGTTAGTATAATTCTGCCTGCTTCACAACTGAGAAATTGTTTAAGTTATTGATTGTAATGGTATTTCTTGCAATTATTTTGCTCGACAAGCTGGTTTTATACTAAAAGACACCACCAACTCTCAGTATTCTTCCAAGTGTATAGCTGCTTATTACCGTTTGTTAAATTGCAATTCCGGGGAGATTCTTGCAATGTGCGTAGAACGGAGATCAAAGAAATTTACTGAAATGATGTTGAATAAATATGGTTTAACATTAGAGAAGCTGACTCCTATCATTGTTTCAAAAGAAGAACCGCTAATCGGGAGAAATATCCTAAATTTATAAAAACTTTTATTATTTATCAAAATTCGTAAATATGAAAATATTTATTACGACTCTGGTCCGTTATCATTTAGAACAACGTCGGGGACCTCTCCACCAAAGTTCCCCTATCAAATTTGCAAAACTTAATCAAGTAACTCACTTCATGAATATAGGAGCTGTTACAGTAAAACATTAGCGACACTATTAAGTAATATTTGATTATATTTAGTCTACATATTAATGAAACTTACACGTTTTCGTGCCTCGTCACAAAATGGCTTCATACACTACGTAACACTCCAAGAAACCCAAACAAGAATGTCATGATAATTGAAAGTAGGGAACAATAAAAACTTTTATTATTTATCAAAATTAGTAAATATGAAAATATTTATTACGACTCTGGGCCGTTATCATTTAGAACAACGACGGGGACCTCTCCACCAAAGTTCCCCTATCAAATTTGCAAAACTTAATCAAGTAACTCACTTCATGAATATAGGAGCTGTTACAGTAAAACATTAGCGACACTTTTTAGTAATATTTGATTATATTTAGTCTACATATTAATGAAACTTACACGTTTTCGTGCCTCGTCACAAAATGGCTTCATACACTACGTAACACCCCAAGAAACCCAAATAAGAATGTCATGATAATTGAACGTAGGGAACAATGTTATCCTCACAGGTACGACAACTTTGACAATAATATAACACCTTAAAGTTTTGATGAATACAAATTTCAATAATTACTGATTATGTCATGATAAAAAGATAGAAATAAAGAAAGGATATTTTTAATTAGCTATCAAACATCTTAGTAATAACTGCAAATCAGTACGACGGAAGTTAAGTCCAAAGTGATATGTCGGTCAGAGATAACATTTATTGTGAAAGAGAGTTGTAAACGGGGCGAAAAGGAAATTCAATGCGTCTACAATGCTCGATCATTGGAAAAGTTAGTCGCTTGCTAGCTTGCTTGCTATCAAGTCGAGAGAGAGCGCCGTTGGTTATAGTACTACAAACGGAACCCTACGAGATTGTTTCTATTAAAAAAAAGTAATATTTTGTGATAGAGATGCGCGGACTTTGTACTGAGTTATTTTGATTTGAGAACTTGAACTGAAGTGATATTCTGATAGTGTACGACGAGTTAATGAACTTTAATTATTGGAGATATTGTTGTTGGACTCAACCTTCATCAAAGTGAACTGTTACAACGAAGAATGGACACAGTATCGAAGACTGCAATACTTGATTAGCCTGGAGTAGGAAACATTAGCCTAATTCGACCACACGGAGATAATACAAATACGCCGATTGTAAAAGTTGTCGTAATTGTCAAGATTACCGAAATGAAAAGAATCGCAATTGATCTGATCCATCGGTGTGCGTGTGGTGTGATGGTTATAAACTAATTGCTAAGAGGGAACAATAAAATTGTTCGTCAGTAATGGAAATCTCATGTGTTGGCTCCATCATTAATTGAACTGTGTGATAGTTGATGATCAAAATTAATTAACTGTGAACATTTTAATTGAAAGAGTGACTTGATAAACATTGAGCATTGAAAGGAGTGTTTTGCCGAAATAATATCACGACGCACGAAAGCAAGATAGCATTATAGATTATCTCTGAATTTGCGTCGTGCTGTAGTGAACAATTCTGCCTAGCAACGTAACAACAACTACTGATACTGAACCGCAAATAAATTTTTCCTCGCTTCAGTGGTGTGGAACGACGCCGATGATGAATGATTCACTCAATACTGCAATCATCACAAAACAATAACAGACAATTAGAATCAGCAGTTCGCATCGCTGAGAAGACAGTGCGGACTCGCAAACGGACTTTGATACATTACGCGACAAACAATTTTCTTTAGAGATTTTCAGGCGCTGTTCCACGTTACCCGAAGGGGACAACCATCACTGTGCGTCGTGTCTCCATTCCACCGACCGAGCAGTAGCAGTAGCGGCTCAACATCAACTGCGACTACTAAAAGGGGAAAAGGGGACGTCACAACCACCAAGAAACAAAAGGGAAATGTGTGGGATCCTTTATAAAGAGGAAAATAGATTACAATAACAGTCACAGATCATATTAGTTGATCACATGATCTTTTCGATTTTTCTGCGATTATACAGGGTGATTCAAAAAGAATACCACAACTTTAGGAATTTAAAACTCTGCAACGACAAAAGGCAGAGCTAAGCACTATCTGTCGGCGAATTAAGGGAGCTATAAAGTTTCATTTAGTTGTACATTTGTTCGCTTGAGGCGCTGTTGACTAGGCGTCAGCGTCAGTTGATGCTAAGATGGCGACCGCTCCACAGAAAGCTTTTTGTGTTATTGAGTACGGCAGAAGTGAATCGACGACAGTTGTTCAGCGTGCATTTCGAACGAAGTATGGTGTTAAACCTCCTGATAGGTGGTGTATTAAACGTTGGTATAAAAAGTTTACAGAGTATGGGTGTTTGTGCAAAGGGAAAAGTTCTGGACGGCCGAGAACGAGTGATGAAAATGTAGCACGCATCCAGCAAGCATTTGTTCGCAGCCCAGGAAAATCGACTCGCAGAGCTAGTAGAGAGCTGCATATTCCACAATCAACTGTATGGAGAGTCCTACGAAAAAGGTTAGTTATGAAACCTTATCGTCTGAAATTGGTTCAAGCACTGTCTGCAGCTTATAAGATTAAACGAATCGATTTCTGTGATTTTATCCTTGCTCAAATGGAAACTGATGAATCTTTCGTTTCAAAGATTGTGTTTAGTGATGAAGCAACTTTCCACACTAACGGGAAAGTCAACCGTCACAATGTCTGTATATGGGGCACTGAGAATCCGCGGGAAACAACTCAGTATGAACGTGACTCGCCTAAGGTGAACGTTTTCTGTGCCATTTCAGCCAATAAAGTTTTTGGTCCCTTTTTCTTCGAAGGTGCTATTGTAACTGGACTACAGTATCTGGAGATGTTAGAGAATTGGCTGTTCCCTCAGCTCGAACAAGAAGCACAACAATTCATATTTCAGGAGGATGGAGCGCCACCACATTGGCACTTATCTGTCCGTAACTACCTGAACGTCAACTACCCGAGGCGATGGATCGGCCGCCAGGTAGCCCGTGACAGAGCACTTCATCACTGGCCTCCAAGAAGCCCTGATCTTACCCCCTGCGATTTTTTCTTATGGGGGTATGTTAAGGACATGGTGTTTCGGCCACCTCTCCCAGCCACCATTGATGATTTGAAGCAGCTATCCAAACTGTTACGCCTGATATGCTACAGAGATTGTGGAACGAGTTGGAGTATCGGGTTGATATTGCTCGAGTGTCTGGAGGGGGCCATATTGAACATCTCTGAACTTGTTTTTGAGTGAAAAAAAACCTTTTTAAATACTCTTTGTAATGATGTACAACAGAAGGTTATATTATGTTTCTTTCATTAAATACACATTTTTAAAGTTGTGGTATTCTTTTTGAATCACCCTGTATATGTTTCATTACCATGTCAGTTTTGTTATCTTTGCGAAATTCTTCGGTATTATTTTGTCACGTTATGTGGCGTACCGCTACACTGTCTAACGCTGCTGGTATCATTTGTCACGTAAACGTTCTCACACACAGAGATGTCCACGCAACACAGACGCCCGCCATGTTCGCCGTATTATAACGGCAGCAGTGGCAAATAGTACAGGTGCCACAGCACAGATAGAAGGGCTTATAAGCCCAGAGGTGTCAACACGAAGTGTTGTGAACCGATTATTAGAAATGGGACTATGAACATGCACACCTATAGCCCATGGTCCATTCGCGCCCCGGAATCGTTATGCACGGTTCGAGTGGTGCCGTCAGAGCGAAACCTTGAGAATGGAATGGCGTGTGGTAGTTTTGCGAGACGACACCAGAGTCGGCCTGAAGAGAAGTGATGATCATTTACACGGACTTTGCAGACTCGAGTGCTGTCTCCCGAGTGAATTCGTCCAAGACACACTTGTAACACCCCAGGCCTTATGGTCTGGGGTGGAATAAGCTACAAGTCTCGCTCACCTTTGGTGTTTCTGGATGAGAGTCGGTACATCCGGAATGTTGGTGGTCTATTTCTATTGCCGTTCTTGCAACATGAAAGTGATGTGTGCTCGACCACAATGCCCGTGAAACTCAACGTGTTCTGCAAGACTTGCAGCAACTTCTCTGGCCAGCATGGCCTGCAGACTTGTCTCCAAACGAGGACGTGCAGGACACGATAGGATGAGAAGTGATTCTTGTGACTCGTCAGCCAAGGACTTAAACTACGTAAGCAGGTCAATCAGACCTAGCATAATGGCTCCCAGGACAATATTCGCCATCAGTACGATCGACTACATTCAAGTCTATGGAGGCTAGGTGTTTTAGTGTAGATCGGCACCTGGCACCTCAGAACCGCTTCAGCTATTGATCTGTAACTGTATTCATTTCAGGCCAGCCAAGGTGGCCGAGCGGTTCTAGGCGCTACAGTCTGGAACCGCACGACCGCTACGGTCACAGGTTCGAATCCTGCCTCGGGCATGGATGTGTGTGACGTCCTTAGGTTAGTTAGGTTTAAGTAGTTCTAAGTTCTAGGGGACTGATGACCTCAGACGTTAAGTCCCATAGTGCTCAGAGCAATTTATTATTCATTTCATGCTCTCCATAAGCACTGTTTCAACAATAAATCTTGAGTCAATTGAAAAGCTGCATAAGAGTGCACATTGTTTTCCTTTTTTTCTCTTTTTTCGCAGTGCATAATTATGCTCTGTGGGAATCAGCAATCAAACCATCGTAGTCGTAGGCAGGGTCACAATAATCAAAGAAAGAACAATGCATTGCACAGGAGTTACAAAAAGAGCGTAAGACTAGTAGGAAACAGGAAGTGTTAGAAGTATACGTGAAACCATTCTATACATGCATACAAATTAAAAAGGATAACTTTGTTCACGTCTGATGTTACTCTCATGATTTTAAAACAGTCTTACTGAATCGTATTTGAGAGTTTTTACTGGCTCTGTCGGCGCGGACATCATGCGCTGTGGGAGAGCGGCCGTGATCCAGTTTGCAGGCGTGCTTTAGAGAATCCCATCAGGATTTGCAGGGCGGCGCGCGCTCCGCGAGGACACGGCACCGTGGCGCAACCCATCTCGCCCTTGTGAAAGGCCCGTCCCTCAACGTCTCAGACAATCAAGGTGCTCCCCCGATGTGTATACACCAAGCACTCCGCTGGAAGTGCTCCAAGAAAATCCCCCCGTCTCCGTCTCCGTCTCCAGAAGCAGAAACACCGGCATTCGCGAGCAAACATCACACGCAGAATGCTGCTGCAACTCCAACATAGACGCCACTCCATAACCGTCCCTTCAGTTATGTTAGAAGACAATACTTCAGATTTTACCTCTTTTGAGAGAGTTAAAATGTTTGTTCCATCTAATATTGTTAAACTTTGGCAATATCTCCCAGTACCCAAATGAATTGTGAAAAAGTCCTCGCTAACCGACATACAGTGCCTTTTCATGGCTACTTTCATTACAGAGGTATTGGTATCAAACTTGGATTTTTTCAAATGTATATGTATTAATTTCTGCTCCTACTGTCACAGTACTAAAGGAGACAAATTCGCCGGGCTTTCACTCCTCACAACTCGAGTTACTAGTTGCGGAGTAGTTACATAAAATATTAGAGCAGCCGCAAGTCGTATACAACTTCCCTTTATTCTTACACCACATATCGCTCGTAGCCGGTGGCTACACATTAAATGCAGCTGGCTGTGAACGGAAAGTCTCACGTCGGTGAAGTTGTAACTGGGCTGCATCTGTGCTGGCAGGGCTGTGTAGCGCTTTGCATTGAATCTCTGACTGCGCTTTCTTTGTAAGAGACTCTGTGGCTGGTTGGACTCGTTTTTGGAAGTTAATCGTCAGTAGTGTTGGGCAGTTGGAAGTTAGTCGCCAACAGTGATGGAAGTACTGTTGGGCAGTTGGAGGTGAAAGGCAAGCAGTGATGGATGTTAGATGTGAGAAGTTAATATTGATGGAGGGTAGAGGTCTGAAGTGTTAACATAGGCCAACAATCTGTACATATCTGACTTGGAGACTGAAAATTATTCATGATTATATACCTTTGTACTAGATGTGAAGGAAGATTTATGTTTGTGTCCGAACTGGATGTCACATTATTAAGGTACAATATATACATTACTTGGTTTTCAACTAAATCTTTCCTTTGTTAACCACATGCCTATTAGTAGTTATTGGCTTTAGTAGTTAGAATGTTTTATTTAGCTGGCAGTATTGACGCTCGCTGTATTGCAGTAGTTCGCATAATGAAGATTTTTGTAAGGTAAGTGCTTAATGAAATGTATAGATTATTGTCAGGATTGCTTCTTAGTCAGAACCATTCTTCTGAATTAATCATTTGAAGTCAGGTTGTCCTTTTTTGAGCAGTCATATTGCTCTGCGCTTGGATATTGTGGGTCTCAGTCATTCAGCAATTTATGTACAGACTCACACAATTAAATAAAGAAGTTTGAATGTGTGTAGCCAGAAACATTTAACTTGTGGTCGTTGCCCTCTACCTGATATAGGGACGTAACATTTAGTCCGTTTCCTACCGACACTTTTACGGATTATTTTAAAGATTTACTTAAGGAAAGCGTATCACAAAGCAAATGTCACTGTTTTAGATATGTGAGTGATATACTCTATTTCTAGATAGGTACGACATAAAATTTCATCACATTCTTTGAACACCTTGACACTATACAATGTTTATTTTCGATTTTCATCTTGGCGTTATATTTCCCTGATAACATATTTCTGTTCTTTTTTTTCTCTTTGAGAAATTGTGGATCTATAAAGTTGTAGTGGAAATTTGTAATCAATGATTTAAACAAAAGTTCAATCAAAACAAGCGTGCAATATGAACAATTCACAATGGGCATCATAAACAAATCTATAAATGTTCTACTGCACATCACACCGACTAGTTTCAAAATTTTCAGAAAAACTGTTACAGTAAACTCTGAAAAGCCTACTTCTTCATTTGTTTAAAGTGACCACAACCAGTTTTATTCATATGGAAAAAAAATGGAAAACGGAATCTGAAAATGTTGGAACCTCTTCGATTCAATAAAATCATAGCGCACAGTCGTAATATGCTTTTAAAATGCTTACTACATCACACGCAATGACCTCAGCGTTACTGATGTTACTAAGTTAATTAGGTTCCTGCTGATTGGCAGTGTTAAGATACCGCTACGTTCCAGCGAGTGTCATACTCATCAACTTCCGGGGCCATAGAAGCCTACACTCACACATCATTTACTTTATTCTACATTTCTAAACAGTAAGCTCTGTAACCACGTGTTCATCTTCTTTGTACACATTCATCTTCTGTGTACACATTTGATTATGTAAATTTACCACTTTAAGGCATTGCAGTCGATCGTTATTCGGCATTAAATTCAATTTATTTGCTGCACGTCTTAAGTTCTGGACGTGTTTTTTGCCCACACACCATTCGAAAACATTTTATTTTCGAACATTGTTACATCGTTCAACAGCATTCTATTGACTTCGACGGAGAAGACAGTAAGGGCTTTTTTGCGCTTTCAGTTTTCTGACTGGTTTCCTATCTACATGCCGTGTAATTTTACCTAGTTTTTACAGAGAATAGCAATGCAGTCGACGAATCTAAGCATTTTGTCCTTTAGTTCTGATTTCATTTCCAGCTATAAAAAGTCCTTAGGTTCTTACTTGTTTGTTCACTATAAAGAATGAAAAAAATTGCATACTCTAATTTCACACTTTCATTCCTTGCCCGCCAACAATACAAAAATATTTGAAACAAAATGTCGTCCTAAGTACATTTTCGTTTCATCCCTGACGTCAGAGAATACCAATCTGCCTTCACTGCCATCACATGTATAACAAGAAGCTTCTTGCAATGTAGTGTAACTGGAAGCTGCAGTCAGTCTAATATATGGATTCAGTTTTGTTACACTGGACTACACGCTAGTTGAGTACGTATACTCAGAACACGCAGAGTGACACGAGAACATCTCGGCTGGTTCACATCATGATCCGACAGAGATTTTGAAAGCCAGATATTGGATTGCAAGGCGTAATAATGGAAAGTAGACTGACTTTAAAGAGAATCGTCCTGAAGAATCAGTGTAGAAAGAAATGAAACACTGACGTACTTAGGAATGATGTGGTACGTTCGTAGTTATCGAAGACAGTAGAATTGCGATAGTAAGTACCACAGTAGACAGTTCAATGGACAGGAAATGACCGTTTTTAAAAAGGGCAGTCACAGAAGTTGGACAGACAAACGCAGGGACAATGACGGCAACAGCAAGGAAGCAAACAAATGAAATACATCAACCAATCAGCGAAACTTCCAGTTAGTCACTTGGGAATGAAATATACGGGAAATTCACGGAAGTCACTGCGAATTGCGCGGAGGAAGAAGACGCAGCATCGAGAAAGATATAATTGTCGGCCCATGGAAAACTCAAACCAACCTATGGTGAAACTGAAAGCAAAGGCAACATTAACGAGTGTAACAAGAATTCTACGGTTAAACGCAGAGAAGAGAGTGGTTAGGTGGAAAAAAATATGTTGAAGATCTCTTTGAGGGGGAGAAATTGTCTGATGGCGTGTAGAAGAAATGAGAGTCGACATGGAAGACATAGAGGATACATTGTTTGTTAGAGTTTCACACAGCTATGGAAGACTTGAGATGGAATAAAAACAAGAAGTAGATAACATTGCTTCGAAATTTCTGGAATCAGTATGTAACCAAACGTCTATTCAACTTGGTGTGTACTAACAGACCTTGAAAAATACTGTTGTTATCCAATTAATTTCAAAGTTAGTTGGAGGAAATAAATGAGATACCTGTTGCTCGAAAACCTTAATGTCTCATGTAAACAAGTTGCTGACAAAAATAATTTCCAGAAAACTGGCTAGAGGACAGCTAATGACACATGAGAGGCTGTTCCGGCTTTGCTCTTGATAATGGAAAGAAACTTAATCTGAATTTAACGACCTAGAAAAACCGTTCGACGACGTAAACTAGTGGAAAATGTTCGAAATATTGTGAAAAATAAGAGTAAGGTATAGGAAAAGGTAGGTAATGTACAGTAAGTTCAAAAATGAAGAGGGTATAATGTGAATGGAAGACCGAGAAAGAGATACCCATATTAAAAATAGTGTACGACAGAGATGTAGTCTCCGGCCGCTGTGGCCGAGCGGTTCTAGGCGCTTTGTCCGGAACCGCGCTGCTGCTACGATCGCAGGTTCGAATCCTGCCTCGGGCATGGATGTGTGTGATGTCCTTAGTTTAGTTAGGTTTAAGTAGTTCTAAGTCTCAGATGTTAAATCCCATAGTGGTCATAGCCATTTGAGCCACAGATGTATTCTTTCGACCCCACTGTTCAATCTGTACATCGAACAAGCAATGACGGAAATAAGAGAAAGGTACAAGAGTACATTAAAGACAAGATTCATCAGAGACATTGCTTTCCTTAGTGAAATTGAAGAAAAATTGCAGGAACTGTTGCATGTAGCTTGCTGTGTGAGGACTGAAGTATACAGACTGGGGCAAACAAAGAAACACGAAAGTAATGAATTGTAGCAGAAACGAGATAAGCCTTAAATCTGACATGAAAATTTGGAACCACGACAAAGACAAGGTTGAGAAATTCTGCTGCATTGGAAGCAAAGTAACAGACGACATACGAAGTAGGGAACAGATACAAATCGGGCAAAGAGGTCTTTTGAAGAAGAAATTTCTGATACTGTACGTTCGGAGCACAACACTGTATGGTAGTGAATCTTGGGGTGGAACCCGAGAAGCAACAGAGTAGAAGCATTTGAGATGTGGTGGTACGGAAGGATGTTATCAATAGGTGGAGAGATAAAGAATGCAAAGTTTCTCCACATAATCAGCGATGAAACGTACGTATGGAACCAATGACACAAAGGCGGGATTGGATGATAAAAGATGTGTATGACATCAGGTAATAATTTCCATTAGATGATGAAGGCAGTAAACGAAACCTTTTAATAAATGGTAATTAGTTAATATATCTATACGTCACTGTTGGTAGAAGTTCATAACGAATGCAGAATCATTCACGTAATTTCTTGCCTTTTGTTAATAACTTGTTGTTGTGTTGCTTGACATGAATTGTTTTTCCATTATCTGTAGCGACGGAGGTGGTTGCCGTCCAGTATTCTTTAATTCTAGGTGCCTGAGTAAGCAGAGCAATTTTCTCTTGTGGAGGTCGCAGAAACTGTACCCTTTCAGATATCTGTCCGCATGTGCTAGTTAACAATAACCTCTGTGATGAGTAGCACTAATGCTGTTGTGCTAATTAATGCTGTGCTACCAAACTTCAGGCTAATTACTTCGACGCCACCTGAAGGTGGTAGCAACATTCATAATCAGCACCCAAGCATAACATTTCGCTGTTGCCACAGTGAGGATCAGCTTCCCGCACCGATGCTGCCGTAATCCTCTGGGAGACTGAGCTCCTTGCCTTTCTCGTCACTTGAAGGGCAGCAGAGGGTGCCGATAAGCGCTGCTGGGACTAAGCCACGGCTCCCAAGGGTGTACTCGGTCCGTGACTCAATTGCAGGGCCTCCGGCAAAGCGTGTACCGGCAAGAAACTTCGCCAGTCTCGGCCTACGGTAATCGACCTCCTTACATTTTAGCACCCAGCCAGAAATTCTGTAAACATAATGCGGTGCAATGGTGATAGCTAAGGGCTACAGTGTCGATATTAATTCGCACTGGACCCTACAGAATATTTATGAAAGTTCATGATTATCTTTTGGATAACAGATTGCAACCTTTAGCGTTTATGTTAACAACATGGATGTGCTTCCAAGAGACTGTTACAGCTGAATAGCTTTTCTAACACCACTTCCCTCCAGACTGATTCTTCCATTCCCGTTCTATAGAGGCATTTAGTAGGAGCCCAAAATAACTTTCACTTTAACTCCACAAGCAATGACATCTTATCCAATTAAGTTAATCTCATAATTACTTTCGTCATTGGTTTTTTTTTTATTATTTTATCCAAACCCTGAAGATCGGTGTCGTGGCCACGGCAATCCTGCCCAGCCTACCGAGAACGCAATGTAAGTAATAATTACGTTATACTAACGGAAGAAATCGCAACGACAAAAAATAATGTAGAGTAATGAAAGTTTAATTAATTAACATTGCAAGACCACACTTTAATTTAAGCACAATTCTGTGAAAAGTAAGAGGAAGGTATAGGAAAAGGCAGCTAATGTACAATAAGTTCAAAATTGAAGAGAGGACAATATGAATGGAAGACGGAGAAAGAGATGTCCATATTAAAAATAGCGTATGACAGAGAAGGAGTTGGTGTGTATTAACAACACTGAAAAATACTCATGTTATTACGAAGTTAGTTAGGGCAAATATATGAGAGACTTGTTGCTCAAGAACCTTAATTCACGCAGCCAAGCTGCTGACAAAAATAATTTATATAGAAACTGGCTAGAGGACAGCTAATGACACCTGAGAAGCTGTTCCGACGTTGCTCTTGCAATGAAAAGAAACTTTAATTGAATTTAACGACCTAGAAAAAGCGTTCGACAATCTAAAGTCATGCAAAATGTTCGAAGTTCTGTGAAAAAAAATAGGAAGGTATAGGAAAAGGCAGATAATGTGCAATAGAAAAAGCGTTCGACAATGTAAAGTCATGCAAAATGTCGAAGTAACCGATCCGCAACAGTTCATTATGTCACTGTAGCACCACCTGCTGCCTCTGACAATATGAAATGCTGGTACTTTAATAACTGGAGTAACGGCCAGAATGTTGACGGCAAGCATGCATTGTGTCGTACAAGTGCCGGATATCAGCTTATGGGACAGAGTTCAAGGCAGGATATTTAATGCTGTTTGTGTATGGCGTGCTGTTGTCTCCGGTGATGTCCCATATATTCTCCATTGGAGACAAACCTGGTGATGGAGCAAGTCAAGACAACATGTCGAGACTGTGTAATGTTGCGTTACAACATAGGCATGAGGCGAGCGTTAACCTCGCCCCCCCCCCCCCCCTCCCCAAACCCCGAGTGCTGTTCATGAACGGCAGCACAGCAAGTCGAATAGCCATTCTGACGTACAGATTTGTAGTCATGGTGCGTAGGATGACCACGAAAAAGCTCCTGCTGTCATACTAAATCACATCCCAGACATTAACTCCTGGTGTAGGACCAGGAGCCGACCGCAGTGGCCGAGCGGTTCTAGGCGCTCAGTCCGGAACCGCGTGACTGCTACGGTCGCAGGTTCGACTCCTTCCTCGGGCATGGATGCGTGTGATGTCCCTAGGATAGTTAGGTATAAGTAGTTCTAAGTTCTAGGGGACTGATGACCTCAGATGTTAGGTCCCATAGTGCTCAGAGCCATTTGAACCATTTTGAACCAGGATGTCTTGCATATAGCCAACTTGGGTGCAGGCACTCAACTGGCTTCCTTCTAACCAACAGACGGGCATTACTGGCACCATCTTTCATCAGTAAACAATACAGACCTACACTGTGACCTCCAACGAGCATCTCGTTCGGCATCACTAAGGTTACTATGGCGGTGGTTTGTGATCAGTGGAGTGCACGCTGCAGGGCGTCTGACCCGAAGCTATCGAAGTAATCGATCCGCAGCAGTTCGTTGTGTCACTGTAGCACCAACTGCTGCTAAAATTGCTGCTGCAGATGCAGTACGATGCACCAGAGCAATACGCCGAACACAGTTCAAATGGCTCTGAGCACTATGGGACTCAAATCTGGGGTCATCAGTCCCCTAGAATTTAGAACTACTTAAACCTAACTAACCTAAGGACGTCACACACATCCATGCCCGAGGCAGGATTCGAACCTGCGACCGTAGCAGTCGCGCGGTTCCGGACTGAAGCGCCTAGAACCGCTTGGCAACTGCGGGCGGCAGCCAAACACGATGTCCTTCCCTCTCGGTAGCGCTACGAAGTCGTTCGGAGCCTGGTCTCCTTGCTATCGTACATTCTCGTGACCATCGCTGCTAGCAATAATGTACAGTGGCTACATTACTGACAAGTCTTTCAGCAATGTTGCAGAAGGAACATCCAGCTTCTCGTAGCCCTATTAGATAGTCTCGCTCAAAGTCTGTCTGGTGTTGATAATGGAATCTTGGTCAACTTAAGGTCATTCTTCTCTAACGTCAAGTCTCCACATCCAATCTCAAACGTGACCAGCGCTGACGACTATTATAGCATGTATTTAAAGTTCATCTGATCTGCAAACTCATACTGGCGCTACTAGCGCCACTCATATGCGACTGGCGCGAAATTTGACGAGGAAAAGGAAATAGAGATTAACCTCCAATCGGCAGCGAGGTAATTAGAGTCAGAGCGCAGGGAAAGGAAAGGGGAAAGATGGAGAAGGAAAGAGGTCGTGTCCTTTAGAAGAACCATCCTGGCATTTGTCCTAAGTGATTTAGGGAAATCAAGGAATACCAATCAAACTTAAGTGGGCGGAAATACACTACTGGCCATTAAGATTGCTATACAACGAAGATGTGCTACAGACGCGAAATTAAACCGAGAGAAAGAAGATGCTGTGATAAGCAAATGATTAGCTTTTCAAAGCATTCACACAAGGTTGGCGCCGGTGGCGACACCTACACCGACACCAACCGATTTCTCATACACAGCAGTTGACCAGCGTTGCCTGGTGAAACGTTTTTGTGATGTCTCGTGTAAGGAGGAGAAATGCGTACCATCACGTTTCAGACTTTGATAAAGGTCGAATTGTAGCCTATCGCTATTGCGGTTTACGGCATCGTGACATTGCTGCTCGCGTTGGTCGAGATCCAATGACTGTTAGCAGAATATGCAACCGGTGGGTTCAGGAGGGTAATACGGAACGCCGTGCTGGAGCCCAACGGCCTCGTATCACTAGCAGTTGAGATGACAGGGATCTTATTCCCATGGCCGTAACGGATCGAGCAGCCGCGTCTCGATCCCTGAGTCAACAGATGGGGACGTTTGTAAGACAACAACCATCTGCACGAACAGTTTGACGACGTTTGCAGGAGCATGGACTATCAGCCCGGAGACCATGGCTGCGGTTACCCTTGACGCTGCATCACACTCAGGAGCGCCTGCGATGGTGTACTCAACGACGAACCTGAGTGCACGAATGGCAAAACGTCATTTTTTCGGATGAATCCAGATTCCGTTTACAGCATCATTATGTTCGCATCCGTGTTTGGCGACATCACTGAACGCACATTGGAAGCGTGTATTCGTCATCGCCATACTGGCGTATCACCCGGCGTGATGGTATGGGGTGCCATTAGTTACACGTCTCGATTATCTCTTGTTCATATTGATGGCACTTTGAACAGTGGACGTTACATTTCAGACGTGTTACGAGTCATGGCTCTACCTTTCACGAGGAGTACAAGCTGAAAATGGTGGCAGACAAAGCACTTAATTACGTCCTACAAGCCTACCTTTTCGAGAGTTGTAAGGGAAGAACCCCTACACCTTGGAACGAGACTCACTCCAAAGTTTATTTTGCTTAATTCAACTTGCCATGACAGTTTGTCATGTGCAAGTATCCTCAACTCTTCAGTACTACAGCAACCTACACTAATTTGAATTTACTTTTTCAGTTCTCGTCTTGTTATCAAACTAAAATTCCCTCCCTTCCTGTATCCCTCTGCATGTCACATCTGTCCACCATCATAAAATGTATTACACACTGTACCTCGGAATGAGCCTTATCAACCTATCCTTTCTTTTACTCAAGGTGTGCCATAAATCTTTTCGTCTCGATTCGGTTCAGTACTACTTCAATAATTATTTGTTCAACATATGTAGTCTTCATTGGTGATGTTAAAAGTTGTGGCAACAACAGGAATTCCAGTGTCAAATGAAAAGGAGATAGCGAATAGGTCTTTTTTTTCGTTATTATTCGTTGTAATAGGTCGTAGCGGACGTCATATGACATCCGTTAAAGTTCGTCGTTGATCCCTTCACTCAGTTTTTTTTATTATTTTTTGCTGCAAAGACCAGCCAGCCCTCTCACCGGACACGCTGAGCTACCGTGCCGGCTATGGGTGGGAAGAATACATTGAAGGCCTCTATAGGGGAGGAACTAATGACATGATAGAGGAGTAAATGGTAGTCGATCTATTATTTGAATCTGAGCTTAACACAGATTTGGAATAAGGCGGAAAGCATAGATAAAATTTCGTCACAGTTTCTGAAATCGTTGGGAAATAAGGGAGCCAAACAACTATTCGCAGGCGAACAACTCTTCACCTTTGTAGAATCAATGTCTGGAGCAAAGCAGCAGGCTTTAGGAAAACTATCCAAACAATGCCGAATATACGTTTAGCAAGGCGACATAAGCACAGGCACTATCGCACAGTCAGTCTAGTAGCTTATGAACCCTCGTTTCTGACAATAATAGCAGTTATAAGGGTGCAAAAAGAAAGGTGATTCTGTAATACGACGATCAGTTTAGAGTCTAGGAAAGCCGAAGTAACGAGACAGGCAGTTATGACGTTGCGTTTAGTAATGGAAGCAGAACTTGAGAGCAGTAATTTTATTAATTTATTTTTGTAAGGTGATCGGATTAGGGCCCTCTGGCCCTCTCCTACGTCGAAACTAATTTCACACAAACAATATCTTTTTTACGTCATAGTTACTTAAGAAATAACGATTTTAATAAGACAAATGATATGAAAATGACTTGATGGTATGGAGTGGCAAGGTGAGCAAATAACACTAATAACACTAATACTGGAAATACTTGTATTCTCGCAGCTGGTGCCACTACTAGTAGTAATATTAATAATAATAATGGCAGTGATAGCAATAATGGTAGTGGCAGATATAAAAAGAATTTGAAACTTCCCTGCAGATTAAAACTGCGTGCCCGTCCGAGACTCGAACTCGAGACCTTTGCCTTTCGCGGGCAAGTACTCTACCAACTGAGCTACCGTAGCACGACTCACGTCTGGTCCTCACAGCTTTACTTCTGCCTAGAGATGGGCAAACTGAAACACGTAACTGTTTCGAAACTAATGAAACAGTACGATGTAATGTTTCGATACACTGTTTCGAAACAGTGAAACAGTTTGTGTTTTGTAATCTAATAAATCTACACATTTTATCATCTTGAATGTCTACTGTATAAGTATGTCCACATAGACATAAATGAGGTGCGAGAGCGCTAATCATATCGTAGAAAGAACTATCACTTAGGCGTCTTGGCAGTTTCGTATTTCCTTCAGCAAATGCGCTGCTTTCGTGTCGTGTGACTTTCATACTTTTCAATTGGCTGAGGACAGCCATAGCTGAAGACATAAGAACCACCACGAACGGAACAGGAGGTGGGAGCAAACTGCAGAAACATTCCATTAGTGTGGCTAATATATCCATCCTACTAATTTCCATGCACACAAAGGGAATCATTGTGGGTAATAGACACAGTGACTATAGACTCACAAATAACACCAAATAATTCGAATAAATAACAAAATATAACAGAAAGAAATTTTTGTGTTTCAAGGTGTTTCGATCCGTTACTATAAATTTACGATGCTTCCCGTTCACCATTACACTATCAGTGATATGTCAAACAGATTGCTTGCAATTATACCTACATCAAATTTATGTACATGTCTAATAACTGTCACTCTACGCCTTTTTTTATTTTAAATGTTGTAGTCTTACTTGCGTTTCTTAATATGATTTCTGTACATGACCAGAGAAGCGTATGTTATAAAAAAGTGTAATTTAACTGAATGATTTTCACATATTTATTATTTTGAATGTGAATAGTATGCGTTGTTTTATTGTTTGGTTAGTGTTTATAAAGCAGATGTTACGCCATTTCGGAATAGGACAGTCAGCTAGAAACGAAGCTTTATTTTCGGATATCTTAAGCTTCATGCTATTGCTTGTCAAAAGTTTTTGACACTCTTGAAAGTGTTTCATGAAGTGGTATGTTGTGTTTCAGTACCTGTGCCGAGCCCGAATCTCGTCCAACACAGAGCGGAATGAAACATCACTGTTTCGATACAATTAGTCCGTTCCAGGCACAGGTGGACTGAAACAGTCTTATTTTTAAACAACGATACAGTTTCTGTGTCTGGCTCGAGATCCGAGACAGGGGCGGAATGAAACACCACTGTTTCGAAACAGTGAACCATAGCCATTCCGAAACACTGAAACAGTTCCAGGTATCCATACACTGTATCGAAACGTAGAAACAGTGACCAAGTCTACTTCTGCCAGTATCTCGTCTCCCACCTTCCAAACTTTACACAAGCTCTCCTGCGAACCTTGCAGAACTAGCACTCCTGAAAGAAAGGATACTACGGAGACATGGCTTAGCGACAGCCTGGGGGATGTTTCCAGAATGAGATTTTCACTCTGCAGCGGAGTGTGCGCTGATATGAAACTTCCTGGCAGATTAAAACTGTGTGCCCGACCGAGACAAAATAAAAGCATCCTGACGTAGCTAGTTCTGGGAAAGGAAATTTAAGGAGACTGCATCACCTATGAATACCGAGAAATGCTACTTGGACCACGGTACCATTTTGTAACTCATGAATGATCTCTTCCGCTGATTTCGTGCAATATTTCACAACCACGATACCTGTCCGTCAATACACGAAGTCTGTCCGGTATTAACAGCACTGGAAATATCTCTAAAAGACTGGTCGTTATGGCGTCGTTATTGTTGGCGTTTCAGCTTTCCGGATAAGAATCGGTCCATGAAATGCGTACGAAGTGAAGGGCAACGAGACCATTACTGTAGCTTTAGTGACATGCACCTTCAACGTTAGTACATTGTCAACAAGTTTAAATGTTCTCATAGCCACAAATCCAGTGGTTTCATGTGTGATGAACTGGAAGACAGTGCTACCAGCCTCCATCACTCATGAAACGTTTCTGTGAGATACTGTCGCACGATCATTCCAAAATAGCGTGAAACTCCATTGTCTCAGTATCACAGATGTTGTGTTTCTACAAGGACGGTGTTTTCCAATAGCGCTGGAAAATTATCCAGAAAAAATCTGTGAAACACATCACCTGTTAATCTCTTTGGTAAAGTTTCTAACTAATCGCCTCCATAGCAGAGAACAGCGTAGACGGCTGCTATGTAAAGGGCCCGAGTTCAGTTCCTGGTACTGCGGAGGATTTTTCCTCAGCAGGACGATTGGAATGGAGTGCATTCAGCCTCGTGCTGCCAACAGGGACCTACTTGAGCGTTCCGTTCCGGCGCCAAGGTCTGCAATGTCGGAATCATGTCCGCGAGAGTGGTGTGCTGACCACGTAACCTTCCATACCGCATCCACATCACGCGGTATGGCAGAGGATGACACGGCAGCTGGTAGACATCCCTTGGATCTTCACGGCCAGGAGGAGTCCGTTAAAAAGTGTACGATCCTATGGGTCTGTCACCGACAATTTCTACCCATGCATTGATAAATAGATGATCGTACTGCCTCATTTTCATGACTGCTCTAAGATTTGCAACTGCCTAAACGTGTGTTTTGCAATAATTTACTGTGCCATTTCTTGATAATCCTGATTATGTGTAAATAACAAGCCGGCTGTTGGATAACCCATGACATAGCATCACGTCTCTCATCTGCCTCGAGGAACATTAGGCTACCAAAGCACTGATTACAGTACAGTTAATACAAAACGCTAGAAATCACTAATCTTGTTCTGCTAACGTAGAGTATGGGCTGCACGCCGTCAGGTGAGTCATACAGCAGATTATTTCACTACTATAACTGATTAACAGTGTCTTGTAAATTATAATAATTCAGGATGAAAGCAACAGAAAGACGGCCTACATCACCCAGTACTACAAGTAACAAGTCACAAGTAAATGGCTCCTATTGCACAGGCATTGATTTACGAACATAATGTTATCAGATTCTTCAGTCGGACCACAAAAAAATCCAACACTGTCCTATTTTAATAGATACTAACTGAAAAATCTGGTACCAGCTGGCCCATTCTACCTTCCTCAACCTTTAAAATATTCCTTTTCCCTTCTCTTTATTCCTGTCCGACGGGCAATGACTCCTTCAATCTTTTCCTATAACGATTCTGTCACTGTTAACAATGTTCTACTGCCATTGTGCCCGTCTCTCTCTCACACACTGCATTACTTCCTTCGCTCTTTCTATGCGAAAATATTTGCACCCATCCAAACATGTAACTCACCTCTCATTCCCACAAGCTCCCCTAAATTCAACTCGCTCCCACGCACTAGTCCGTCACTGTAAGTTGCTCCTACCCATCTACTCCCACATGCCTGTTCTCACTCATTAATTATCTCTTGTGCCTTTCTAACTGTCTCGCTTCCCACAACCACGGCCCCTTTGTTTTGTCCTACTACTACCGTCTCCTTCCACTGTCACTGTCTCCTTCTCGCTCTCTCTTCCTGCTACTGTCTCATTCATTGGTTCTCACTGCTGCTGTCTCTTCTCTCTCTCTCTCCTCCTCGTTGTCATTGTCGTAGACAATCTGCTTCTCACCCACATCCACTTTCCCCTTCTCCTTCTTCCTCTCTCACTGGCACTGACTCCTTAAATCTTTTCCTAGAACTGTTCTGTCACTGTTACCTATATCCCACTGCCACTGTACCCATCTCTTTCTCTCACACTGCATTGTTCCCATCGCTCTTTTTATACCACAATCACTGTCGACTATATTCCATCTCTTTCCCACCAACATTCTCTGCATAAAAAAGAGGGAGACTATTCGCATGCCAGAATTTGTGGGGAAATTTTAAATGTCCTAATAAGTAGAATGAGATTGCTGTTATCACGCTTTTCAGTCAGAGTCTTTTAAAAAGTGCATATTCGCATTACTTCTGCTCATATAGGAGGATCTTTCCGCTGGTTTCTTTTCTCTGCAACAGCAGGACTTGTCACTCATATGAAAATAACTTTACGGGTCCGTAAATTTTGCTATTTTACTTATGTGAAATTGAGATTATAAAAAACTAGTTTCACACCTCACACTTAACGTGCACTAAATTTCGCACGCACTTCAGCACTACAAAATGTGTTTCGCAGAACATTTCTGATGATGACCGAGACACTTTGCAACACATTTCAAACAATTTGCTCCTTTAGCCTAAGCAGGAGGGAGCGTGTAATGTTCATACTTTGAGCCAATGCTACGGGACAGTGACACTAAAATGACCCTTCTGTTAGGTATGTAAATGCGCCCTAGACCCAGGGCTATTAAAAACACCTCTCTGTCACTAACAGGAACCGAGGTATGAGCCACGGAGAAATATCGCTTTTATGCGCTGCTGTTTGACACATGTTATGTAGCAAATGCGGCCGTGTGAGTGCCTATAACTATGGGGACTTTTCTTCTAGTTTATAAACACTGACTGTTGTTGGCTCCATCGTAATATGTGTCACTTTGGACACAGAATTTTTGAGCACCTTGTATGACGTCGAAGCTACCGGCCGTACACAACCCTTCCTACACCCAGTACAACTTCCACTTCTGACTTTTACTGTTACGAACGACTTAAAAAGTGCTTGCCAGTCACGCCCCGATGTTCCCGATTCCTCGTACTAATGCACTGGCTATCCTAGTGTCGAGAGTCACTTCATTACGAGACGATAGCGACCAGCGGCTGAAGCTGGGAGCTGACCTCTACTGCATGGCGCGCCTCCCGCAGCGGAATCTCCACGATCGGTCCCAGAATCAACCCGCAGCCTGCGTGCCTGCAGAAGGCCGCGCGCCGCGCTGAATGACAAACGCCGTCGTCTGTATTCGGCGCGCCGCGCTGCCCGGAGCCAATATCATATCGTCGGCATACATACTGATCGCCGGCGGCAGTCGCTAGGCCCCAATAAATACGGGGCTCTCCCCGAATCGGACCGACGCTGCGCTGCGCCGCGCGGCGCCGTTTATTGGACTGGAAGTAAAGGCAATTACTGCCACCCCAGTGGTGCGCTGTTTACACAGTATTGGCTTACGTAATGAGCGAACGGCTCTCTCCCTCCTCACTTCGCCGTTTCCACGGAAAAGGTTGCTGGCCGCTAGGCACTGGGGTGGGCGCCGACAATTATCAGCACAAAACCAATTACATTAAGACTCCTTTCCATAAAACATGCTCTACGAAACGTTTCCTGCACTCCGGCTGAAACCCCTAGCGTAAATTAACTGGGAAATTTGTATACGTTACTCTAAATCGCCAGTCGAGTACCTGTGTTCGTTGGAAAACAGACCCACGTAACGTGCTTGAGTACAGTTTGCGCTAAGGGCATTCATAAAGTAGTCTGTCGTTGGCATTACTGCGAAAGAGAAACTAGTTAGAGACCAGCAGCTACATATATATCTTTAGTTCCGACCGTAGCAAGTTCTGTTCTGAGAGACTGCTGCGTTTAGGATTGTTTTAAATACTTCGAATCACCTCGAGCACGTTACAACTTGTATAGTTGCCGCACTTCTGCAGAACTAATGTATATAAACGAGTGAATGCTGCTATTCGAGAAGCATCAGCATTGGAAAATGCAAAATTGTGTCGTTACTATGCTTTCTAAGTAAACTGAAGTCTGTGACGGTATTCATACCAATGCTTACTCAGCTTAAATGCTGTTGTAAAGACGTTTCTTATGTCTACGAAACATTATGGGACGTGTGTTTTGCTCAAAAAAGCCGTTTCTAGCTTAATTTACTGTGATAAATTTATGGTGTCCACGCTCAAAACAACATTTCAGACTTCCGAAAATCCGTTAACTTGAACTATGGAAACATAGCAGTCAATTCAGTTGTATCACTTTATCTCTCGGATTTAACACTGTAACTGTCCTCAAAGTATCATTTCTGATGTATATTATCATCCTGTCAAGAGATTTGTCTCTCTATCACTAACGAAGACATTTATTTATTCAACCTGATCTGATCTTACATCGGATCGTGATTTCACACTTGGCTTACCTTCTTTACATCATAGTTACCTAAGAAATAGAAATTTTAATTCCACAGATATTATTAACGTAATTTGAGTCTCTATTGACACTGTGAGTAAGCAATGGCAACTGTGAACTATTAACGATAATATTGGCTGAATTTATATATACTACTAGTGTTCCTGCTGCCAGTAATAGTGATAATAGTCATAATGTTAATAAAAATGACAATAATAATGACAATATTGAATTAATGATAGTGGCAGTTATAAAAACTTTCATAGGTTGGAAAACAGATTTTTTTTTATAATACAGCGAGTTCTGAGGAAAGGAAATTTATGGAGACTGCACCAGCTGACGACACCTGAAATGAGAAAGATCAGGATGGAAGAAAGGATGTACAAAAGAAAGGCGTGAGTACAGTGATAGTGGCAATCATTATTGTTGGTTCAGTAGATTTGTCATAACTGTCTTTGAAGGCGAAGATTTCGTGCTGTTTTCTGATGAAATGCGGGAGCATATTCCAGAGTTTGGTTCCTGTTACGAGAAAAGCTTCGAGAAAGTGGCTCAATGATGGGACAGACAGCATTTTGCTCAGATGGGAACAAGTGGTTCTGCCATGTTGTTCAGACAGGAGCGTTATGGTCGAGAAGAGATCTGGTGGACACTGCACGATGATAAGACACAATAGCTGTGCATATGATGGTGAAATATGCTGAAAGAGTCAAACATTACTGATATAATGAAAACAGGTATTCGTAATCAGTTCCAGACTCCATGAGCTTTCCTGGGAAAGGCCTTGGAGGATAACATAGCTGTGAGCATCTGAATTATAGATCTTTATTTTGTGTCTATTACGACATTCCCTGAGTTGACTGTATTTCTGCGCCTCAGCCAAGTCAGCAATAAATACGATTACAGACGTTTTAAAACTCATCTGTTTGAATTATTTACCAGTGCAAGACTTTCCTCACTGACCACTATTAACCTCTCAAGAATAGTTCACTCTGGAAAATAAGAACTCATGAGTTTTTAGTTGGTAGAGTATGTAAGAACCTGCCGCTCACAAGACACATTAAGAACAGCGTATGCGCCAGACTTTATTCCAGTATAGCTCAGTGTTTTATGAGAGAAACTGTATGTAGTGAGAGACGCGTCGAAGTACTTTGACATGCGATAATTCCCGTTTCAGGACGTCATAGATATGAATAACGGCGGCGTAACGCAAGAGACGGTGCAGACGTACCACGGTTCTACAGGACGTGACTGACAACATTCGAGACGGAATGTTCCTACGCGTAGACAAGAGTATTGCGTTTGATAAACACTTTTCAGTAACTATCTGCACTCACAGCAAGAAGACACAGACATCACATAATGCAGTTTACTCGGCATGAGAACGTACCGGAGATAATCAACAAACATTGCCTGCAGACGCTACAGGAGAAGTAATGTATATCATAGTTGGGTTTACTACTGAAAATTCAAGAACGTACGTTCAAAAAAGACCCGACCATTATATTACTTCTCAAAAGCGTCTCGTGCGACGACCACGACCAGAAAATTAGAGAAATTAGAGCTGACACGGAGCTTTAGCGACAATGTATCTCTGAAATGAGTTGCTAATCCCCTCAGGCAGTCCTGGGCATTCAGTAAATGCTGGAAGGCTGCTTCAATCCGCAAGCGAAATTTCTCAAGAGAGTTGGCCACGGTAGCGTAATACAAGCTTTTGACATGACCCAACACACAGACTTCCACGGGATTTAAATCCAGATACCTTGGAGGCCATGGCACAGCCCTCCGCCCCCCCCCCCCCCCCAATCCGTTGTTGACCATACGTCCGAGTTAGAAGCCGGCGCACTCGTAAGTGAAAATGTGCTGGAGCACGGTCATGCATGAAGCACACGTTAGGGCGTTGGTTCAGCGGGACATCATGATGTACAACTGGAAGTAAATTCCGCAAAAACCGCATGTACAGCTGTCCGGTTAGGCTCCGTGGTAGGAAGTGTGGTCCAGTTACGCGGGCTCCGAGCAGTCATGCCTAGACGTCCAAAGAATAACGCAGCTCGCGTCGTGATACGTGTGTTGCATTAGGATTGACATGGGCTCAAATGTGACAGTTATAGATGTTGAAAATACTGTTACGCGTAAATCCAGCCTCACCCGTGAAGAAATACTGTTTACAGACAGGGGATTCAGGTTACACTTTTGTTGCACCTAGTGGCATAAATCCTCTCCGGGAGGCATGTCTGTACTGTTGATGGTTCGCACTTGCAGGAGTTGATACGGATAGAGTACTTGCCGATGTAAAATTGACCACACATACTTCTACGACACAGGCCGCGCTCTTGGGTAGCATCTTCCTTTTTGAAGTACTCGAACGTTCATGTACAATGTGTAACACTCTTTCCTCAACATCGGATGTTATGGATCTGGTTTGACCTTTTCGTACATGGCGTGCGAAACTCCTGGTTTCTCTAATGGGTTGATGTAACCGGCTGAATGTACGCCAGTCGGGCTGCCTGCGGAGACGAAAAGCTTCTTCATCCCACCGTGCAGCCTCAAGGGTACTGCCATTTGCTCTGCCATATTTGAAGTGAGTGCTAGCGTACTCTTCGTTGGTGTAACCTCTATTCATGGTGCCTTCACGTTCGTAACTTATTGTGAGGCCGGTACGACACAGTGCACGGAGGGGGAAAGGGATGTAGTTGCGCATGCATAAACAGATAGTTGATCCGAGGCCTTGAGATACCAATGTAAATACCACAGTATCCAGGGGCGGTTCCCAACTCGAATTAAGGCGATACCTCGACAACGCTTGATTTGCGGACCTATGTTTAGTGGAGTTCTTTTAGCTACATTTGGCCTGTAGGTCCCATGTGAGTTGCGAACCAACATTAAACCCCCTTGGGATTCCACCGTATTTACATTGGTTCTCAAGGGCAGGGATCGACTGTTTGTCTGTTTACGCATGCGCCACTACATCCCTATCCCATTCCGTGCACTCTGCCGTACAGGCCTCATAGTAAGTTACGAACGTGAAGGTATCAAGGACAGATGTTACTCCAACGAAGAGTACTCTGACATGCACTAAAACGTTTTACAGACATTGGCTGCGAGTAGACATTGACTTTTAATCAGTGGGAAAGTTGAAACTTTTGCTGACCGCGATTCGGATCCGGGTTTACCGCCTACTAAGCCGTCAAGACACCGTGAACACCGCAACTGCAGGGACTACCCCATGGATACAACACTACATTAGCAGTGTGTGGAAAACAGCGAATTTGGATCCGACGGGAGGCGTGCTAGCGTAGTCCGTGCAGCTGTAATGACATCTCTGCCTGATGACTTAGTGGTCGGAGCGTCTGCCTAGTAGGCAGGAGACGCAGCTTGAAAGACCGGTCCGGTACATATTTTCAACTTTTCCACCGATTTAAATCAATGCCCACTAGTAACCAATGTCTGTAATTCCTTTATGTCGTAATTCATATTGGCTACTGGATCAAAATGGTGTCGCTGAATCCTGTCATTTCTTCTGGGGCACCCTGTATGCGAGACGCTGTAGGTCGCGACTTATCGAGTATAACTAAACAATCATTTTCTGTTAAGTGCTTCGCGAACATATCACATCAGCCACTTTTGGTTCATTTTGTTTTTCCAGCTTCTACGCTTACACCCAACGTTAGCCTCCTGTTAGAGTATTTTGCGTTCGAACGCCTTCTTACGCCAACTGACAAGACCCAGTTTCTTTAACTTCAGTAGTATTTTTCAGTATCCACCTAGATCAGATATTTTTCCACAGGTGAATATTTTTGTAAATTGAATTTACTACAGTTTTCGTTGCGGTTCTGTCTCACCAAATGTCACAGGTCAATCCTTTTCATTCATATGCCTCACTGAATCGATATTTTTTGCCACAAACTATTTTATTCCATCTTTCACGAAGTTCATAGTTGCTGTAACGGGAGCACAACCGTGGCAAAATTCTGAAAACTAACTGCAAACGAAGCGACTCGAGACATTGTCGTTGGGGTAGACATAAAATGAAATGGTAAAAAAAAAAGAACCGAAGCCCATGAAATGAAATTATCCTTTTTTATCAGCACTGTTTCTGCAGACGCACAGTGTGATCGAAGTAAACAGTCAGTTTAAGAGCTACCATTGTTTTAACATGACAAATAACGTAGTTTAAATCAACACTAACATCAAATCTCAAGAGAACAACCATGAAACGGCTTAATATCTTTCTCTACATCTTAACGGTTTTAAATCATTACTATCATAATGCAGTGTGTCACCTTTGGGTTCACTGTGCATTGGCTCTATTCATTAATTGCTGAAACACAGAAAACTTCACCGCGCGGGGTAGCCACGCGGTCTGGGGCACCTTGTAACGGCCCGTGCGGCTCCCTCCGTCGGAGGTTCGAGTCCTCCCGCGGGCATGGGTGTGTGAGTTGTCGTTAGCGTAAGTTAGTTTAAGTTAGATTAACTATGTGCGTAAGCTTATGGACCGATGACCTCAGCACTTTGGTCCCATAAGACCTTACCACAAAGTTCCCAGTTTTTACAGAAATCCCCTGTTACTATCAGATGAAAATCGTTACTACAGTTTTTCGCATTGCCGTATCCTAAAGTATTAACCCAGTACGAAGCGTTCAATAGGAAGTTAAGAAGTACTTGTGAAATACACCAATCCGATGATACAAAACATTTAAGGGTACAGATATCAAACCAGTTCTTGTCGGATCGAATCAACCATTACGTTTCTCTGCAACAGCGCATCGGCATCGCTGACGGAAATGTCACAAGCCAGGAGTGACAAAATGGAACCTGGAGATCGTCTGGCGCGAAAGAATGTCTCTGTCATGGCAGAGCCATCACCCTAATATACTGCATTTGCGTTTGAGATAAGCGATCTTGGTAAAAATAGCAGTTTCGAAGCTCAGAATTAATTTGGAATTGATGGAGTTGTTATGTAGTCAAAAGGTGATGTTATGGTAAGAAAACGATGATAATAAATCCATAAAAGATCGTGATAGACGAGTGACTGTAGTTGTATTGCGAATGCGATCAGAATAAGTAGGGATGTGATACTTGAACTTAGAGTGAAGTAAATAAACTGTGTCGTAAAAATGTTCACGTATTACAACCTCTTTATTGTTGTTAGAATTTCTGGAAGAGAGTTAGTTACAGAACAGTGTGGTGAGAGTAGGCTAAGCACCTCTCGCAGTAAGCAGGAAATCTGGGTTCGAGTCCCTATCTGGCACAAGGCTCCTGGTCAGAACTTCAGTTACCGGCGCATGTACCTAGGCAGTACGTTTGCAGTCAACAACTGGCTATCGATTAATGTCCAGTGACTAATTGTACAACCAATCAATAGACAGTACGGAGTGGCGGCTTACAGATCTGACGAACAAACGCAATACAATAAGGCCAACGCCTCTCTGAAACAAGGAAGCGAGTGCTGCCAGTGAAATAAAAATCGCTGCTTCGCTCTGGCAGATCTGAATTCTGTCCGGCGCCATGGGAGAGAAACACCGATAAATCCAAACGGCACGTGGCCCGAACATCCGCGAGAACAGTTGGCAAACTCGTCCGCGACCCCTCTCTGCCCACCGACTTTGTTTGCTTTCACCCACCTGTTCCGGCGGAACAGACACAGGTTTCACAGTTCGAACATAAATTTCATCTCCAATAATGCAGAAATTTCTGACATTCGCTTACGACTTGTAGCCACGACGTTTCGCTTATCCAAACGCGTTCCACGGATCTATTTTCGTTTCCTTCTTTCTTGTATACTGCAATACTCTATCCTGCGAGGAGGTAACACGCCACGAAAAACATAACACTTCACCCAGAAAAAATATAAATTTACTTAAGAAGTTGTAAAATGTAAATCTCCACTGAAGGCAAGAAAATGGGCAATAAATAATTCATATTTGAAATTCGAGAAATTTTCAGCATTCGTAGATCTTCATGTCTCAAAAATTATTTCATTAAAGCAGAGTATGAATTCAGGCAAACCTAGAAAGCGCACAAAACATTTCATTTAACGCATGTTCCAAAAAACAGAAGTAAGAAACCATTATTAAACATTTATTTAAACTATGAGTTAAAACCTATGAGCCCTGCAGATCAGATCAATAAATGAACAGCTACTGAATAATTTAGGACATACCCCTTAAGTGAAGCAGAGAAATGTGATCGGAACCGTTTTAGTAGAGTGCAAATAACTCAGGCTAGTTCCATAAATCCGTGTATAAATAAAACTTAAACGGCAACGCCCATTTGGCTTCAACGAAACCAGCAGGTGAGAAACTGAAAGTATATTAACTCTGAGTACAAAATAAAATGCAGGAAACCGGCACAAATACTACTGATACATCAGCAACATGTCTCAGACCCTACAAACAATGTTAGCAAGTACAGCTAACTAAATGGGAACCGGTAAACTCTTTCAATAATATGGGCCCCAACTCAGACCTAAACACATAGTGTAAGGAACCCAACAGCACGGGGCACAGCTATGAATAACTGTTTATAAAGCGCCCACATTAAGGTGCTGACCGTCAAGTCCAACAAACGCCGACGACTACGACTCAGTAATTCCAAACAGCACGTGAATACTGTAGACGTCAAATCGCAGACCAAGTTCCCAGGCAGTGTTCCACCAAATCCTAGCCACGTTGTTTTCGGGTGTGTAAACTGGTAGAAACAGGACACACATACGCCCGCTCGAGATGATATTCGGTTCAAAATAATGGTTCAAATGGCTCTGAGCACTATGCGACTTAACTTCTGAGGTCATCATTCGTCTAGAACTTAGAACTAATTAAACTTAACTAACCTAAAGACATCACACACACCCATGTCCGAGGCAGGATTCGAACCTGCAACCGTAGCGGTCGCTCGGCTCCAGACTGTAGCGCCTAGAACCGCACGGCCACTCCGGCCGGCGGTAATATTCGGCTCATAGCGTCTATGTCCGACAGAACTGGCAGTTCTTGTCCTTGGATGGTTATCCTGCAGTTACCGATGTACGAATAGGTAACCCCCCCACCACCAAAAAAAAAAGAAGAGAAATAACATTGCCGTGGACGGAACTTTTGTAGTATGCATTTCTGCCGCTAGACGTGTATAGCGCCACACATTACCTGTTCAGTGCCGCCTGTACAGTCGACCTAGCCTGTTCTGTTCATCTACTGTGACTGTTTTTGCTAGCACTGTTTTGTTCTTGTGCAAGCTTAAGTGAAGAATGTGCAGCAGTGAAATTTTGTTTTCTAGTCGGTAAAAATGCTGCTGAACTGCTTTAATGTTGGAAACAGTTCATGAAGATGACGCTACGGGAAAAACTGAAGTATACCATTGGTCTGCTCAGTTTAAAAAAGGTGTCATGTCGATTGATGACAAACCCCGTTCTCGACGTCCGTCAACTGCCCTAATCGATGAAAATACTGAAAACATTTCAGAGCTTGTGCTCACAGACCGTCGACAGACAATTGATCAACTATCGGAGATTAGCGTGTTATTTTTGAGCTCGGCTCAGACCCGATTTGTGGCAGACACGAGACAGTTTCTTCCGACAGGACAACCCACCTGCACACACAGCCGTCTGTGTTAGACATTTTTGGCTAAAATTGGTGCGGTTCCGCTGCCCCACGCACCTTACTCGCCTGACCTGTCTACGTGCGACATTTTCTTATTTCCATCATGAAGAGAGACATGAGAGGACACCGATTCGACAATATTTAAGAAGTCGAGAAAAAGAAGATGGAGGGCCTGTCACCCATTTTTAAAGACGACTACAAAAAATATTTGAAACAGTCGAAGAACCGGTGTGACAAATCTAATAGTTGTAATGAAGATATTTTGGGGGGAATAAAGTTATTTTTTATACAGTTTGAAAATATGTATAGCTTTTAAAAAATAATTCCGGTTTATTTTTGGGTACCTCCTCGTAAACGACTCAAAGTCGGCTCACGCGCAGCGCCGTTACGTCTGCGTGGCAGAGAGCGCACACACCCCCTGGTGGGCCGCGAATGAAGCGGCTGCTTACTACACGAGACTACACTGACTTTCTATTCCATATCGAAGCGCGTATGGGGCAGCTACTAAGAGGAAGTCACAAACCGAAGACCTCCTCGATACGTATACAGTGGCAGATACGGTATATTCGCGACGCGTAAGTCCGGGGCGACGAAGCAATTACTCTCAAATACTGATGAAGAGAGATAATACTTTGCAAGTCAAGAACCCCACTCTTACACAAAGAATAAAGTGGACAAGGAAGAACGTTATGTCACTGGGAAACACATGAGGCACTTACTCCACGCCAAAATAACAGAAATCCCATTAACTTCCTGCACCAGCTGTCGTAATTTGTAGTAAAACATTCTTTACTTTTTTATGTATATATTTTACAGTTTCACTTTTGTAGCTCATTTCAGTTGTGTGAAATACGTACTAGATGCAACATCGCTAAAATACAAAAATAAAACTACGATTAGTTTTAATCTACAGATAAAAATTAAACCAGAAGCGAACTTACATGTTGTATCCTTCCAAACCCACATATTTGGGCGACGCTCAGAACTTATGTCCGTCATTGCTAAAATGCCGTTGAGCGTCCGTAAGCAGTAAGAAAACATACATACACACACACACACACACACACACACACACACACACACACACACACATGCAGTTGTGTGGCCTTCTATTCAAGTAAGACAGTCTCTGCATACTGCATCGACGGATGAGCGACACCAGGGTGGTCAAGCCCAGAAGTTCTTTTACACCACCACAAGCGCTACTCCACTTACGGCTGCTCTGCCCAGTCTGCGAACATCAGTTAGGAGGTGGTTTACTATCTTTTGATTAAAAAAATCGATTTTTTTAAATTGCATTGTTGGATCCATAAAAGTGTTTAGAATCCACCGCTGAAACGGTTTTTCCGAATACGCAACGGAAATGTTTGTTATTCGCAGTTGAACAAAAAAATGCACCTGGCTGAAATCGGCCTTTTTCACGCACCAGTTTTTTACTTTCAGAGGACGAGTTATTGTACCGGTGCTTGGAAGGAAACACACAAAATTCAAAAGAAAGTTTGAATGCGTGTGTTTGGAAGTTAGTCCCCAAGTATTTGCATTCTGGTGCGAAGACTGTGGAGATTGCGACTTTCCTGGCAGTGAGCAGCTTCAACGAAGGGTATTCAGCAATTCTGAAGACTATGACAACGATGGACGTCACCCTGGGATTCTATTCGGCGCAGTTCGCCAAACATTCGGACGACCACCGGATTCAAGCAGCCGAAAACCGCTTGCAACCGATCGTAAGAGCGCTTTGAAGCAGCGCAGGATGGCCCAGATCAAGCAGAAAGCTCTATGAGGAATGGGAAGGACTAGTTTATAGACCCGGAATAGCAGATTGAACGTACATTGCATAATGTTGCATTTAAATGTAGTCAAAACTTCAAAGGCTTTTTTCTCGAAATGATGTTTTCTTTTTTTTTATCGCTCTGTATGGTAACTTCAAATCTACTGAACCGATTGGCATGATTCTTTGTTTCCGACGAAGCTAACTAAATTGTCTAGTAATTGTACCACTTTTATTCCAGACCCATCAACTATAAATATTTTACTTGATCGACGAAGTCGAAAAATCGATGAAAAAAACCTATTTTTTCAAATGGCCGCCATTTTGTTTCCTATGTTCCAAATAACTTAAACGAGATACAACTCCTAAAAAATCTTATATACTCCGCTGACATTAACTCAAATTTGATTTCAAGCGAGCTAGCTGACCTGAGACATACAGCGTGTGGAGATCTACATCGAAATTTTATTTCATTCCAGCGGCACTTCCTCCTTTAAAATTCGACATTTCCGGTCGAAAAAATTCCATTTTGTAGACAAAATGTGAATAAACATTTTGACCAAATTTGACAATGATATCTATATCACGAGAAAAAATTCTCAAAGTAAATGCTTTTCCGGGCCAAAGATAATAAACCTCCCCTCAAGAAGACACCATCGTCTTTTAGTAAGCCACCTGTGAGCTCAGTGTGTACGGCAGAACTCTACGTGAAAATAATTGACAAATGTACAATTAAAGAGAGACTTGTACTTCCACTATATCAAGCGATACGGTAATGTTAGAAATTTGTAAATATTCGTGACATTCCTGTTCAAATGGCTCTGAGCACTATGGGACTTAACATCTCTGGTCATCAGTCCCCTAGAACTTAGAACTACTTAAACCTAACTAACCTAAGGACATCACACACATCCATGCCCGAGGCAGGATTCGAACCTGCGACCGACGCGGTCACGCTGTTCCAGACTGAAGCGCCTAGAACCGCACGGCCACACCGGCCGGCGACATTCTTGTGGAACGCGTTGTACACAATTAACTAATGGTTCTTATTAGTGTTATAACAGAGTGAACTAATATTTAACGTATCATAGTATACACTTGGGCTCCTCCCGGAGCAAAGTTCAAAAACCCACCATTGTACTGGTACAACACAACGTGCTCAGATCGTCAATTTATAATTATACCATGTAAACTCTCACTTTATTTAACTTTAATTCCGTCGACTAAACAGCCAATAGTTATTTCACACTATGTCATCAGAATTGTCCACATGTTCTTATACAGAGTGGTCCATAGATCGTGACCGGACCAAATATCTCACGAAATAAGCGTCAAACGAAGAAACTACGAAGACGAAAACTTGTCTAGCTTGAAGGGCGAAACCAGATGGCGCTATGGTTGGCCCGCTAGATGGCGCTGCCATAGGTCAAACGGATATCAGCTACGATATTTTAAATAGGAACCCCCATTTTTTATTACATCCTCGTGTAGTATGTAAAAAGTATGAATGTTTTAGTTGGACCACTTTCTTCGCTTTGTGATAAATGTCGCTGTAATAGTCACAAACATATGGCTCACAATTTTAGACGAACTGTTGGTTACAGGTAGGTTTTTTTAAATTAAAATACACAACGTAGGTACGTTTGAACATTTTATTTCGGTTGTTCCAATCTGATTCATGTACTTTTATGAACTAATCATTTCTGAGAAAGCAGGCTGTTACAGTGTGATTACCTGTAAATACCACATTTATGCAATAAATGCTCAAAATGACGTCCATCAACCTCAATGCATTTGGCAATACGTGTAACGACATTCCTCTCAACAGCGAGTAGTTTGCCTTCCGTAACGTTCGCACACGCATTGACAATGCGCTGACGCTTGTTGTCAGGCGTTGTCGGTGGATCACGATGCCAAATATCCTTCAAATTTCCCCACAGAAAGAAATCCGAGGACGTCAGATCCGGTGAGCGTGCGGGCCATGGTATGGTGCTTCGACGACCAATCCACCTGTCATGAAATATGCTATTCAATACCGCTTCAACCGCAGGCGAGCTATGTGCCAGACACACATCATGTTGGAAGTACATCGCCATTCTGTCATGCAGTGAAACATCTTGTAGTAACATCGGTAGAACATTAGGCAGGGAATCAGCATACATTGCATCATTTAGATTGCCATCGATAAAATGGGGGCCAATTTTCCTTCCTCCCATAATGCCGCACCATACGTTAACCCAGAAAGGTCGCTGATGTTGCACTCGTCGCAGCCATCGTGGATTTTCCGTTGCCCAATAGTGCATGTTATGCCGGTTTACGTTACGGCTGTTGGTGAATGACGCTTCGTCGTTAAATAGAACGCATGCAAATAATCTGTCAGTTTCCCGTAATTTCTCTTGTGCCGAGTGGCATAACTGTACACGAAGTTCAAAGTCGTCGCCATGCAATTCCTGGTGCATAGAAGTATGGTACGGGTGCAATCGATGTTGATGTACCATTCTCAACACCGACGTTTCTGAGATTCCCGATTCTCGCTCAATTTGTCTGCTACTGATGTACGGATTAGCCGCGACAGCAGCTAAAACACCTACTTGGGCATCATCATTTGTTGCAGGTCGTGGTTGACGTTTCACATGTGGCTGAACACTTCCTGTTTCCTTAAATAACGTAACTATCCGGCGGACGGTCCGGACACTTGGATGGTGTCGTCCAGGATACCGGGCAGCATACATAGCACACGCCCGTTGGGCGTTTTGATCGCAACAGCCCTACATCAACGCGATATCGACATTTTCCTCAGTTGGTAAACGGTCCATTTTAACACGGGTAATGTATCACGAAGCAAATACCGTTCACACTGGCGGAATGTTACGTGATACCTCGTACCTATACATTTGTGACTGTTACAGCGCCTTCTATCACAAAGTGAAAAAAGTGGTCCAACTAAAACATTCATATTTCTTTACGTACTACATTACTTTACGTACTACATTAATATGTAATAAAAAGTGGGGTTCCTACTTTAAAAAAACGCAGTTGATATCCTTTTGACCTATGGCAGCACCATCTAGCGGGCCAACCATAGCGCCATCTGGTTTCCCCCTTCAAGCTAGACGAGTTTCGTTCTTTGTAGTTTTTTCATTAGATGCTTTTTTCGTGGGATATTTGGCCCGGTCACTATCAATGGACCACCCTGTATAATGTGGAGTGGGCCACTATATCTCACGACAGGCCAGAATAAAATAAGATGCGGGGCAATGACAATCAGGTGAAGTCAGATTCTTCGCATATGGACCAGCGTCACTTGAGTAACAAATGTATCAGGGACATTTCAGCTCTGCTATAGCTGAACAAGTCGAAAGATGTTGATGCGATTATAAACTGGAAACCGGAAATACCAGGCACAGTTGTACGAAGACCAGGCAGACGTCATGTAGTGACAGAAAGGGATCATGGGCGTTGCGGATAGTGGTTGAAAGAAATCTCATTCAATCACCGGAAGAAAGCACTCGTAAGTTCATGGATGCTAGCAGCAGTTCAGGTAGCACAATGACTGTGCGTAGAAGATTAATAAAATGGGATACGGTGGTGAGCAGTTTTTAATGAACAAGAAATTTCTGTTTTCAAGGCTAAGCGTCGCTGAGGTTGTATGAAGAGCGACGCCACAGGACGATGGATGATTGGAAACGAGCGATATGATATGTCGAATTACGCTATAAGTTGTGAGATCTGGCGGAGCTGTTTGGGTTTGACGAGTGCCTGAAAACCGTTATCTGTCATCATTTTTGTCCGAACAATGAAGTACGTAGGAGATGGTATTACGGTAATGGGGTGCTATTAATGGCAATTGTGTGTCTCCTTATTGTGCTTGAGAAAACGCTAAATGTAAAAGGTTCCGACCATATTTTAGAGTTTTGTGAACTGCGGGCAATAGAGGAACAATTCGGAGACGATGATTGTATCATCTGTGTGACAATGGTATGTGGTCAGTAAGAACCCTACAATGGACTGCTGTACCCGGAGTCCCCACCTGAACCCAATGGAACACACTTGGAAAGTCTTTACTGTATGGCCAACACTCGTACTATTCCTTTAACTTTCACACTGTCAGATTAGATAAGAAACTATGATCGTTTTTGATGCAGTTCGCTAAATCGTACAACGCCTCATTGTACACAGAGAAGATTATGTATAAAAAGCCGATGTCGTTTTTGCACCTGCTGGGTTTATAATTACTTAATGTGAACAGTGCCAGTAGATGTCAAGTAGACCTGTGCTTACAACTCGCTTTTTCCCACATGACATGTTTATTTAGTCTCGTGACAAGATTACAGTATTTCTGTATAAGAAAGCTTCAGAAGACTCTCCAGGTCTTGCATTGTAAAGCAGAAGGCGATTTCTTTTTCTGAAATTCCTTAAAGTGCGGTAAACTTTCTCGACGTTAATGGCTTCTTTGTGGCCAGGTCTCGTTAAATGCTACAAGAAGGGAAAATCCTTTAGCTCGTTCCATTATGAGCGACATTTCTCGGGGTGGGTATAAAATATGACGGTATCCATAATTCAGCAGCAAGAATTTCGCGGACCATGAAGCACATTGTGCAGACCGGCGTTCGTCGTTCCGTATCCTGCTCCGTGCCTCCGGCAAGTTTGTTTCTCATTACACACAGCCCATTAAAAACCTGATTTCCTTTCGCATAGTCATAATTCTGTCTCTTTAACAAACGTAAGGGTGACATTGGGCATCATAGCTGAATGGCGACTGTAGTGAAAGGCTGGATGGCAATTCGTATCAGCTCTTCCGTCAGAACTCGGTTATTTTTCTGAGTGAAAAACATGAAACGCCCCCTTAGAAAAATTAGTGAGTGACTGTGCTGGTAAACTTCTACTTTATTTAATACTCAAAAAGCTGATCAAAACTGAACGTACTCAGACATTTCTCTCTTTACGTATTCTGATCATCACTAAATTGACACACAATATTTTTAGCCCAACATAATCTGACTTTCAATAATCCCTACAAAAGAATGGCCTTGACTGACAATAACCTATACCTTTCATGAATCACTTACCTCACAAAAATCTCGTTACTCGAACTATCAATTCATGATATCCATCTCTACAAATTTACTTTCTCTGGCGAACACACGTCCAGATCGTCCGTTCTCAAAATTCTGGCATCTCTCTCTCCACATCCACTACTGCTGGCGGCTCACTTCCAACTGCTCAACGCTACGCGCTGTTCACATCTAACTGCCCAACACTACAATAGCAAATATTCCAACAATGCAAACGAGCCACAGACTGCACACAGCACAGTCAGTGATTTTCATACAGAGCGCTACGTGGCGTTACTAATATAAACAGCCTACTTACAACCTGTTTTTTCCTAGTCTTAGGCCATCTTGAGCCGACGGTGTCGTCTGAAGGTCACCTTAGGCCGAAACCGATCATTGGTATTTAATGAAATAACCTTCGCGATCAAGAATATTTTTTCACTGATTTTATGTAAAATTTTTAGTCTGTCCTGACAGGGGTGCAGAAACCATCAGGTAGTGATGTGTCTGGGAAACTCTTAAACCCAGAGAAACAGCAACCAAGACACTGACATGTTCACGTTTTAAGGTACCACATATAAAAGTGGTACTAAACACCCAGTACACCCAGTATTAGTAAGTTTATAATCTTCCACCTATTGCATCTACGGTACTCAACTTATTTGCACCGAATCTGCAAACCGTTACTGGATTCTAACCGTCGGTAAAGACTGTAAGGATCCTGACACTGTACTGACCTTGTGTCATCGCTCCAAATAGCTGTCCCATCCCAGTGAAAGGCGAGACGTTGGATCTTCGTGAAGTACTATTGGCTGAAATAGACTGCTCCTCTATGTTAGACATAATACTCAGTGACGTAATCGAGATGTCAAAACGAATTCCAGTCATTTTAGCCAGGAAAAGAGAAAACCAAAGACATTTCAGAGACGTGTGCTCTCATCGATAGGCAGTTTGCACATTCACATGCAAAATAATTCACAAATGTAGTACGTATGCATTTTTTAAATGAATTAACAATAGATAAAAAAATTTCTAGAATGTAACAGTCCTGTATTGATCGCAGACGTACGGCACGAAATGCATTTCTACACGCCTCCGACCAACTGTCAGACTTAAGTGCCCAGCCCATCATTACTGCTCCTTTACTGGCTGCCGAGAAGCCTTGAACTCTATACACTGTCAGCAGGGATCACTCCCATAGGGTGTCATTCGTAACAACAGGGCTATGAACGAACTGATTTGGGCTGCTCATGACTTTTCTTATCTTCAAATGTTACCCTTACATTATTTTCCTTAACACTTCCTGATGGTTTCGTTGATGAGAGACCGATTACACTATTCTCCGTTTTTAGTTAATAAATAATACGTAATGAAGTTACAAGTTCGGTGGGCACGCAACAAGCCTAGCAGACTATCAGAGCAATCACTGCTGTGACGTCAGCTAGATGAAGTTTCCCACCAAGCTGCGGTGCCATGTGCAAACGACAGCTTCACGGTCGCAGACACTGATCAGTACATTCTAACGACGTCAGCTACCAGCCACAGAACAGACGTTGTTTTAGTTGACAGCAAGAGCCAGAAGTTTTACAAGAGATGGAATAGATAAAACTCGAAATACCTAGGGTCGATAGGGTATTTTTCCACCCATGTCCGATCTTGCCACTACACAAATCGCCGTAGCAATGTTGTTTCCCGTGTACTACCTGCCCTGCGTGAACGAGGGCAGCCTCGTTTCCACTACAATCTCCTCCTCTCGAAACAGTGTATAAGTTGGGCAGCGATCGTCTTCTTATATTCCCATCATCCCTTGCCCGAGGACCAAGTTAAATTGCCGCTAAAATAGTCAACTTCTTGCACTGTAAGAATCGACAGTTGTTTGATTCACGACTAATGGAGCTTACTTAGAAATAAAAATGATTCGTAAGAGACGAGTTTTCTGAACGTCTCATACCAATTAAATGAAAACGTTACACCTCATTAATCTTCTTCTACTAGTCTCAACTCTTTGCATGCACCAGTATCCAACTTACAATCCACTGTGCAAATAGCGTAGTGCACAGAGGTTCCAAAAACTGCCTCAGCTTACATTAATTCCGATAAAAGATTTTATTTCTCGGATCGTTTGGTATTGTTTGAGTATACTAAAATGTAGACTTTCACGGCCGGAAATATCATGTACATTATAATTAACCGGGCTGTTATGCCGTGGTCGGTTGATGAATTCTATGTCAGTTCCCAACGTTACAGTTAGTAGCGAGCCAGTGGGTGTGTTGGAACCTCCATCGAGCTACAGACCCCCTTGAAGATGTCTCCCGCAGTCGGAGACGAAACGTTGGGAATTGACACAGAATTCATCAACCGACCACGGCATAACAACCCGGATAATTATAATGGATATTGTTTGAGTATGCCAAGTCTACGTTTTACACCTCGAAAGTGGGGGAGACAAACTTTGGTAGATCAAAAACTCGAAATTTTCGGACATATTCCAGTTTTACGCTTGTAACTCGAAAACTGCTCATATTTTGAAAATAACCTATCTACAGTAAAATAAAGAGGGCAAAATCTTGGCTTGATTAAAAGAAAAGAACTCAATATTTATCCAGTAGTTCGATTTTTGTGGGGTTTCAACAAACAGCAAATTTTTCCAACGTTTTCAAAAACTATGTTTTACCAATTTTTAATGTTCTGTAACTTTTCAACATCAACTTTTACGAACACACACTGCCTAAAATTTATAGAGCATCAATCCATGAGTTCCAAAAGCATTACGTTTTCGAAATTCGGCCAAATTTTAATTTTTTTTGCTCACAAACTAAATTGAGGGAGGTTTTAAATTTACACTATCGAGTTTTCGCACTTTTTTGCTACCTACAAGTCTGACCTAATTCTGAGGCCATATCATGCCATCTGAACGTATTTGAAAATGGTTTTAAGGAATTTCATGAAAATTTTAATATCTGATATTTTCCTAATTTTCACCTAGTAGTACTGATTTCTTCCTCGCAACGTATATTCTAGTAATTGAAGAGCTATATAAGGCTTAAACGCATATTTTCCATGTACCTACTTGTACATCCACTTAAATGCGTACGAAAAAATTCGATTTTGTTACTAACTAACGAATGTTGATCACAGAGAATACATTCTACCTGAAGAAAATCCCACGACTTATACCTTCAGTGAATGGGTAAGTATACGTGCACAGCAAAGAAGGGCGGTTAATTAGCTGCTTTGCAACGTTAAGATAATGGGGGTGTGGGACGGAGAGCTAGATCGTAGAAAGGGGAGAACAGATAGCTGGTTCCCCTCGTGTGAGCCTTAACGGGACCGAAGGGAAAGGGAGGGGGGGCGCCCTACTCCCCCACCTACATTTTCCCATCAAGCTCTTCAGTTCAAATCTTTTCGCCAAAGTGAGTGGATACCAATGTGTTGTATGACAGTTGTAATTTTGTTTCGACACGAATGGAAACGTTTATTTCGTCTGTCAGGTCTGTGTTGATGTAGGTGAATAACCGGTAGATGTCAAAGAAAACGGAGTGACAACACTGTTACAGAGCCGTAGATAATGGAAGAGTGCTTACCATACCCATTTGGGGGAGAGAGTTCGAGAGGTAACTGTTCATATCGCATGTCGAAAACATTACAGTAACCCCATATTGATTGACGCTAACGTTCGCCGTGAGTATAAATAAGCTGCACAATCAAATGTAGCAGAACGAGTTTGTGGTAAAAGTCATACTTTCAATTTTGCAGAACACTGACTTTTATTTGGAGAGAGACTCACAGAAGAATTTAAACAGCGTCATGAACAGAGACCAAATGACAAGAAATACAAAATTCACAAGTTCACGAAACTTGAAGTCACACAGAGCACGATGTTCCCAACTACTGCTCGTGGGAATGAAGACATATACCGTCAGAATTATGGGCAATTTGACTTGGTTGCGGTTGATGCATGGTATCCACTCTGTACGAAAGAAAAAACTTTACTGGAACCGTTCATCAGAGTGTAAGCAGGGAAACAAAAACCAAAAGATTGAATAGAAACGATACCGAATTGTGAAAGGAGCAGCAGAAATAGTACTGGAAGACATCCGCTCAGCTGCATATGAGTTAGAGCAATATCCAGCCCCTGGCAACAACTTCGTGTCCAATGTCGAACACAAGAAATGCGAGTTGGAAAGTGGAGACGATTTCTGCGCTATATCCCGTAGTGATAGCAGCAGGCAGACACAGTTCGTTTTTATCTCCATTCTTGATTGGAACAAGTGTTTATCTGCACAAAGAATTTGGCTCCAGGCTCCTCATAGATTTGTTGTCATTTATGGTATTTTCTGCATCCTACTGGGAAGCAATTCGTTCGATCTTGCGTGCTCAGTTCTCAGACAAATTTAGTGCTGCCGCCCTCTTATTGTCAGTTCGTCATTGACAATGCCGATTGTAACGACAACACCCTTGAAAGACTGAATACATTCCATTCACTTAGAGGCATAAAGTGATCACTCCTCATCCTGCAGTGGCTCCTGTTGAAACAATGACGAAACTGCCCATTTGTTCCTCTGCAGAGATTATTAAAGGTTCAAACGCCGTTCAAATCCAGTCGTGTAGAATGAAGGACTGTTTCAAAAATATCACTGCTTCTGACATAAGTATTGCTGACGACATCCTACCATAGTTTACTGACATTATGTGGCTGTATGGAATTGGGAGAACTTTCTAGAACATTCTGGATCCAATGTATTGTTGAAGGAAGCAACGGAAAACACAGAATACGTCAGCTTAGCCCTTACGTATCTCCCATTCATCAGTGCACCACCTACCGACGTCAACACTGTCTACACTTCCCATCGGGAAGCGACCAAAAAGAGTTATGAAATTGGCCAAACAGTTATGCAATACCTTCAACCAACCAACTACGGATATAGTTCACAGCCTGATTTTAAAAATGTGATTTTGAGTCTCGGAGGCCTCCATCTTATTATGTCTTTTATGGGATGTTTTGGAACGATTATGGCAGGGAGTGGGTTGAAGGAGCTGCGGTCACTCATCTATGCTACAAAAAGTATTGACAAATTGCTAACTGGCCGTGGCTACAGGCGAGCTGTCGGAGCATATATCCTCGTCCACACTAGATTGGCATTACCGACATGGGACATGATTAAGTTGAGCGAGGAGAAGAGCGTTGAAATGGGAAGTCTGTTGACAGGAGATCAATCTTGGATCATTGATGAGCAAGATGCGGCGCTGTCAGTCAGTGATAAATTTCGAAGGACCTTGGAATCTCTTCAGCGTAGGAGGCCTACTTCAACATTGTTGGTTATGTACTTCAAGATGGTCACCCTTGTGAAACAGTTCATAAAGGCACAACGAATGGGTAACTGGTATCAGCACCTGGCCACTACTAAAAAAACGTTGTCCTTCTTCCACATAGCTGGGCACTCGCCATATGCGAAAAATGCTCATCTTCGCATACAATATATGGTGCCCTTGGAAGAAACTGTGGACTCCACTGAGTTCGACCATTTTACCAGAGGACGGTATTTCACAATAAACGAAGTGAAAAACTTTGGTGCGGTATTTGCTAGGACACGACGATAGAGCAGACATCGATAGGTCCAGAATGTTAAGGGTAGCCTCCCTGGTGGTAGGACTTCAGTTAAAGTGTTCTCGCCAAGGGGACATAAGGGAATAGCAACCTGCAATATGTGCGTGACGTTATGGAAACCTACTGCCAAGTGGCTCTTGTTTCATCTAAGTAGCACATCGATAGAAGTCTCACCAAAGTGGCTGGAGACAATGTTGATTCTCGCAAATTGAAGGCATGGTTTCCCAGAGAGTGACGTGTCAATATGCATTGGAGTAGCTGGTGGGGAACAAGTGAATTGCCGTTCAGGCAAGAATTAGCAAGGCTGTATGATAAAGATGATTGGCCACAACTGCCACAGCCTTAATTTGTAACGCATGGATGAAGTTATTATACCCTCCCAGGTCACACAAACCTTGAAAGCTGGCTTTAAAATTCTGACTGCTGTTAATCCTACGACGCTGTTTCAACAAATCTGCATAGCGAGACAGTCTGACGAAGATCTGAAGCACTTTTTCACCCATGAACTGTCACCGAGTCCGTTATCGTTGTTGAACGAAGATCGCATACGAAAGGGAACCAAATCTGTGTTGTACTAGGCTTTCAAACCAGCAGCTGTTCCCACAAGATTACAATATGGTTGCTGTGAATGGGGAATTACTTCTTCACAAAGTTGTGTGCGACAGGCACGAATCGCTTGGTGTTCTCCGCAGAATTTACGCCAGCTTTGTGAGCTGGCACTAAGGATCAACAGTGATTGTTGTGTTCGGTTTGTACCCAAGTCAGGCGAATCAGCGACGCACTAAAAGCTCAGAAATAGCTCGACGTTCGAAAATCAAAACTTCAGCCAATGTAAGGTTTGATGAGAGTTGTTTCCCAGGAGAAGTTCTTCGGAAATGAAAGGAATAAGAGCCACCTCACTGAAATGTTGCGAAAACATCTGGAAGAACCTTCCATTACAGTACTGGAGGTAGCAAAGAACGCTGGCAACGGCTTGTTCTCAGTCACCCATATTAGATACTGAGCTTGTGGACAGTGAGAATATTGAGGTTTCAGACATCCTATGTGAGGCTCCCAGCAATGCCAACTACAATGTCATCTGCCTACTGAAGAGAGGAAAAAAGGGGCAAGCTGACGCGTACTACTCCACCTCATCGTACTAGTTCAAGCAGAAATACCTTCTCCTCTTTCATGACGTTTCTGGAGGCGACACAACCTCCACGCCATTCGGGCATGGGAAAATCAAACAGCGTAGTCTTATCGACACTATCCCAGCAATGAGGGAAGCTGACGTCAGCAGAGCTGGGAAGAACATCCTGACGGTAATGTATGGGACTGGAAGAAAAATCACCTGCAACTTCAATGAGCTATTACCTCATTGTGAAAATTTCAAGAAAGGTGAATTTCATCTTGCCCCAATATCATCCAACACTCCACGCACAGTTACAGAGAACTCCTCCAGTTTCAGTCGTGGATAGGAAACACGATAGACACATTTGAATGCGATTGGAGATTGGGCAGCCTCGGACTCACTACCAATCCTATAATGAGAGAACCTGCTCCCCAAGAGCTTCTGAAACTTGTGTTCTGAAGCTGCAAAAAGGGATTCACAAACTCTACATACATTGAACTCGACGTAGAGTTAGATGGCGACCTTGCTGAGGAGGAAGATGAGGATGAGCCTGATGAGGAACTCTGGGGTAAAGAAGTTGAGGAGGAAGAGACTGGCGACGACCAACCCGAGGCAGAAAACAACGCCAATCAGCCTGAGGAAGAAGAGCTGAAATTTGGATCTTCAAAACGACCAGATTTGTAAATATTTTCATTATCTATGTAATTTTTATACGCATTCCTAACCTTTTATGTGACGTTGAAATTAAAAACAGGTAAAGAAGTAATCTTTCTGCACGTTGAGCTGTGAATAAAATGATTTTATAAGTACTTACGTAACTATCTCTTTCCCAGAAATGGTTCAAATGGCTCTGAGCACAATGGGACTTAACATCTATGGCCATCAGTCCCCTAAAACTTAGAACTACTTAAATCTAACTAACCTAAGGACAGCACACAACACCCAGTCATCACGAGGCAGAGAAAATCCCTCACCCCGCCAGGAATCGAACCCGGGAACCCGGGCGTGGGAAGCGAGAACGCTACCGCACGACCGCGAGCTGCGGACTATCTCTTTCCCGATAACTTTTATGCAATATGTACATACAAATATAAAAAATACCTATTGCATTTAGAATTAGGTCTTCAGCCATTAAATATACAAATGTGGATAACAAGAAACTAGCTGTACTTGTGAAACTCATGAAAAATGTAGACTGTAAATTTTAGGAACAGATGAAAGTCATGAAAAATTTAGATTTTAAAATACTGACAAAAATCCTTAAAACCGATTTGAAAAGCATTCAGATGACATCACATAGCCTAAGAATGAAGTTAGAATTGATTCCCGTACTCGTGGACTAAAAAGAATTGCGAAAACCCAACAGTGTGGGTTTAAGGTTTTCCTCGATTTTGGTTTATGAGCGTAAGAAGTTTGAAAATTTGCCCACTTTCGAAAATATGGTGTTTTAGAATTCGCGGATTGATTCTCTACAACTCTTAACCAGGGGTTTATGGACAAAATTTGATGCTGGGAAGTTACAGCTCATTAGAAATGGGTAAAACACAGTTTTTGGCGAAGTTGTAAAAAATTTGCAGTTTTCTGGATCCCGCATTAATTTTCAGTCTTTTTCTTTTAATCCAATCTGAATTTTGTCTACTTTATTTTACTATGGAACGGTTATTTCAAAAATATGAAGCGTTTTCCAGCTATAAGGGAAAAACTGTAAATGTTCGAAAATTTCGATTTTTTTCTTGTCAGCTAAATTTGTCCCCTCCATTTTAGACATCGAAAACTTGGATTTGACATACCTACTCCATACGAAACCATCCTAGAAAACAAAGTCTTATACGTCCATTAATTTAAGTCGGAACCCCCTTATATAGTGGGCTAAAATGTTATGGTAAAAAATTCTTTCTCCCACTGTACCATCACTACTCATAAACTATAAACAAGTCACACGCTGTTAGGAGCAACTTCCTGTTGTACTCTCTAGAAGATACGGGACACAGCCTACATAGAAACGGGAAATTTGCGGTAAATTCCTATGGGACCAAACTGCTGAGTTCATCAGTCCCTAGGCTTACACACTACTTAATCTAACTCGTACTAAATTCCTCTAAGGTCAACATGAACACCCATGTTCGAGGGAGGACTCGAACCTCCGACGGGGAGAGCCGCGTGAACTGTGCCAAGGCGCCCCTGACCGCGAGGGGTCTACGTAGAAGAGCGGCGAACTGCCTACTACTCCGGAGTGGCTCTACTCAGCAGGCAGAACCTCAAAAATCATTAGACTATCGTCAGGCAGTATCAGGTCCGAGTCTCATCTAGTGTCTCGGGACTCATCCGCAGTTGTAAAACCAGACGTAATGTTACTCATAGTTCATTGCATTTACGACTACATCAGTGTTTAAGGATATATCAGTCGATATATCAGTCCAAGTGAACTCTGAACTAAACAGTCCGTTGATGTGACCACAGCCTAAGCTGGACGTCAACGTGCAATAATTATATAATGCTAGTTGAGGGATTAGGAGAGCAGTACTGTCGTCGTAATGCGGAAACGGAGTGATTTCTCTGAATCCCAGATGGGTCTGATATTTCCTTTCGGGCCAGGGGCGGAAGCATTTCGGAAAGGAATAAGTTTGTAAATTGATCGCGTGCCGCTGTACTTAGAGTATGCGGTGAACGGGAAAATAGCGCTATCGAAAACTGGTGCCGAGGCAACTGCTGTGTATGAATCTCATCTATATCGTAGTCCCCGATTTTAACTTTTATCACTAATCGTATTTCTGGCAATACTCAGTGCCTTCGTATTTCTTCAGTTTGCTTTCCACTCCTAGTGGGTACTCATAGACTGTTCATTCCATTCAACACTCCGGTAACACCACTTTCACTACAGATAACAATGTCATTAGCGAATCTTATTATTGATATACTTTCATCTTGAATCTTAACCGCACCTTAGAACTTTCCTCTTAATTTCGTCATTACTAGTTTTATGTATAGCTTGAACTGTTAGAGTGAAAGGCTATACCTCCTTCTCGCACCCTTTTTTAATCCGAGCACTTCGTTCTTGGTCACCCATTCCTATCGTTTCTTCTTGGTTCTTGTAGATATTGTCCGCTACCTGTCTTTTTAATAACTTACCCAAAATTTTCTCAGATTCTCGGGCATTTTCAATCATTTCACATTGTCGAATGCTTTTTCAGATCAACAAATCCTACTGATCCTGCTTCCATTACCAGGCCAATGTCAAAACTGTTTTGGTGCTACTCTTACCTTTCCGAAAGCCGGAGTGATCGTCATTTATCAGATATTGCGGGCATAACGAAAGAAAACAATTGTAGGCATTACCTGACCTAGTCGTAGGGCAAACTAACTTGGTTTTGTGCCTGTACCCAGTCATGTTTCTAAATAGCTCGCCTTTTTACCCTACAATGTAAGCATCGAGGGTGATGGCTGGAGTGTCGTCGAGGGCAAGTACGATGGTTTTCTGTGAGAATAATTCAATTTTTGATTGAAAAAATGATTAATGTTTAACAGAGATGGCGACATGTATTAGCTATTAATCTGCAAATATTATCACTCTTGGTATAATGTTATTCAGTACACCATCCTCGGTCAATAATAGAAATATCAGCACTTACACCCGTTACACCTATAGCAGTGGAATTATTAATTGCATTATCGTCTATAATCAAAAACTTTTGTAATAATCGTTGAGTATCTTAGGTAAACTGGCTTGATTTCCCTCTGTTTATGTAGGAAGTAATTACACACAACAATCTGTACCAATTTTTTTTTATTCTCTGGTTTTCTTGCTATAAAATAAGTCGTTATTCATGTTTTAACACTTTCTTAAAAAAACGGATTGATTTCTGTATATCATCTAATTTTTCTTCTCAACAATAACTGTTAATCTCGGAGGAAACGCTGACTATAAATTTTACGGCATAGCAATAATAGTTTCTATTGTTTGTACATTCAGAGTTACTCATATGTTGCCATTTAATACTTGTTTGGACCTCCACATGCCTTAATTACCGCTTGGCACTGTTTAGGCGTTGAGAAAATTAGCTTTCTAACGCATTCCACACTCAGTTCATGAAATTACACGCCCACTAGAGTCACCAACAGTTCCTGTCTATTACGTGGCTTCTTTTTGCGACACCATTTCCTGTGACCTTCCAACAGTTCTCAACAGGATTGTGAACGGTGTTATTTCCAAGGCGTTCTAGCATTTTACCTCTATTTTGTCTAAGAAACATTTTTACCTGAAATTAAGGTCGAACATCATCTTCTCCAAGCTTCATAGAAACATTTATCACAGAACTTACCTTCAAAGCTTTTTGGGAAGGAGTGTAATCATCCTGGTAAATTCAAGTGTAAACATCTGCGAACTGATCTGTTATTGTGGTCTTAACCTTCTTTTTAAGGATTCTGATATATATGTTTGCGTTGACAATGCCATCTATGATGACCAGACGACCAACTTTGTGGGTAAAAGTCCATTTCCAGGCCATCGGTCTTGCTGGATTTTTGACTATTTGTGCTACACATGAAGGCAAATATCTTTCACGCACTCTGTGTTGCCCGAAAACTTTTCCATGCAGATTATATCTAAAATCATTTGAACGGATTACTCTGTTCCACATTTCCGGCGTCAATGTCACATGTGGTTTTGACCATTTTAGCCCCCGTTGTCGCATTGTTTTTCTCAATAAAGCATTCATTCTAGGTCGACTGGCAGTGAGTCCGGTTTCCAGCTGTCTTTGAAAGTGCTGCTGGTTGCTGACACGTCTCACTTTAGTTCAGTCGATGACCGGCTAAGAACTACGAGAAAAAGTTCTTTCAGTATCCCATCGTGTCTGGCAGCAGAAGTGCTTCCTACCTCTTACTTCTCACATCAGCATTCCCTTTCTCCCTGTATTTCTTCAGTAACCGTGATAGTTTAGACCGCTTAAAACGTGTATCACATGATATCTCTCTTGTGCTGAGACCAACTGAGGTATAGCAATTATAACAGCTTTCATCTTTGGCGTTAATTCCACTGACCTGCCCATCATTGCACTTCAACGTGTCAACACAAATCGACTATATCAACCTACTTCATTGTAGATGACAACAAAAGTGGATATTGTTGGAGAAATGTAGTGAAATAATAAAGGCAACAATATATAACTGACAATGTTACAACAATGTACTACACTCCTGGAAATTGAAATAAGAACACCGTGAATTCATTGTCCCAGGAAGGGGAAACTTTATTGACACATTCTTGGGGTCAGATACATCACATGATCACACTGACAAAACCACAGGCACATAGACACAGGCAACAGAGCATGCACAATGTCGGCACTAGTACAGTGTATATCCACCTTTCACAGCAATGCAGGCTGCTATTCTCCCATGGAGACGATCGTAGAGATGCTGGATGTAGTCCTGTGGAACGGCTTGCCATGCCATTTGCACCTGGCGCCTCAGTTGGACCAGCGTTCGTGCTGGTCGTGCAGACCGCGTGAGACGACGCTTCATCCAGTCCCAAACATGCTCAATGGGGGACAGATCCGGAGATCTTGCTGGCCAGGGTAGTTGACTTACACCTTCTAGAGCACATTGGGTGGCACGGGATACATGCGGACGTGCATTGTCCTGTTGGAACAGCAAGTTCCCTTGCCGGTCTAGGAATGGTAGAACGATGGGTTTTATGACGGTTTGGATGTACCGTGCACTATTCAGTGTCCCCTCGACGATCACCAGTGGTGTACGGCCAGTGTAGGAGATCGCTCCCCACACCATGATGCCGGGTGTTGGCCCTGTGTGCCTCGGTCGTATGCAGTCCTGATTGTGGCGCTCACCTGCACGGCGCCAAACACGCATACGACCATCATTGGCACCAAGGCAGAAGCGACTCTCATCGCTGAAGACGACACGTCTCCATTCGACCCTCCATTCACGCCTGTCGCGACACCACTGGAGGCGGGCTGCACGATGTTGGGGCGTGCACGGAAGACGGCCTAACGGTGTGCGGGACCGTAGCCCAGCTTCATGGAGACGGTTGCGAATGGTCCTCGCCGATACCCCAGGAGCAACAGTGTCCCTAATTTGCTGGGAAGTGGCGGTGCGGTCCCCTACGGCACTGCGTAGGATCCTACGATCTTGGCGTGCATCCGTGCGTCGCTGCGGTCCGGCCCCAGGTCGACGGGCACGTGCACTTTCCGCCGACCACTGGCGACAACATCGATGTACTGTGGAGACCACACGCCCCACGTGTTGAGCAATGCGGCGGTACGTCCACCCGGCCTCCCGCATGCCCACTATACGCCCTCGCCGTCAACTGCACATACGGTTCACGTCCACGCTGTCGCGGCATGCTACCAGTGTTAAAGACTGCGATGGAGCTCCGTATGCCACGGCAAACTGGCTGACACTGACGGAGGCGGTGCACAAATGCTGCGCAGCTAGCGCCATTCGACGGCCAACACCGCGGTTCCTGGTGTGTCCGCTGTGCCGTGCGTGTGATCATTGCTTGTACAGCCCTCTCGCAGTGTCCGGAGCAAGTATGGTGGGTCTGACACACCGGTGTCAATGTGTTCTTTTTTCCATTTCCAGGAGTGTAGTATACCCTGAGGCAAACAGCTGCTGAAAACCAATTGTGAAGTAATAATTGGTGTTGTAGTAATTCCACCACTGTACATACTACGTGCATGTGCTACAGGCTGTCAGCCGGAGGACCTCTGCGACGTTAGCGGAGTTGTGGTGAGTCACTGTGGCTAACTACGGTAGGGAGAGCTAGTGAGTACGTCTGCTGGTGTGGCCGCTGTGCAACCCGACACCGGCACGCGGCGTGCGTCCTTCCCTGTCCCTGGCTGTCTCTCGTCCCTCGTGCCCGTCCTGTCGCTTACGGCTTCCGGCTAGCTCGCCGCAGGGAGGCACTTGTCCGCTCCGCCCTGCGTCAGCGTTCACAGTCACAATGGCATGCCACGCACAGGCTGGGGTGCGTAGGAGAGGGCTAACGCGCAGCCAGCCACGCCCAAACACGACATGTTTGTGTAGCCCACTCCATGATGGCCACTGTGCCTCTCTCTCTCTCTCTCTCTCTCTCTCTCTCTCTCTCACACACACACACACACACACACATATTCGCAGACACAAAGCGTAGCTGTATATTTAGTCATTAACCCTAAGGTGGCTGACTGAAGCGTTCGATACCGTTTCTTCGGACTCACAGTCAAACTGTCAGCTTCCAGCCTTATATGGCATGGGACTACGCTACGTGTGAGTATGTTACCACATCTAAGATTCACGAAGCTACCTACGCCAATTCTCCATATTCTCCACTGGTGATTGTGGGAAACAGTCCCAATCACTGAATAACAAACAATATTGTGAGGTATTCCATCTATGGACAGTCAGCGTACAGTGTCACAATTGTAGCCGAAGGGGTGGCCTAGTAACAGGCGCCAGGGAACTTCGATGCTCTGTAACGTCGATAGACGACTTTTCTAAAAGGAACTGTACACAACTCTAATGTGTTAGTGGGCATATATAACATTCCAAAGGAATTCGTAAAATAATTGGTGGAAGTGGCAGCAAGAATATCTTTCACATTGGTGTGTAGGATGTATGGGACTGGCGACATACCATGAGACTTTCAGAAAAACTTCATCCACACAATTCTGAAGATAGAAAGAGACGAAGATTGCAATATCTATAACAAAATCAGCTTAACAGTACATGCATCCACGTTTCTGACACGAAAAATTTACAGAAAATTGTAAAAGACAACTGAATATTTGTTACATGACGCTCAGTTTGGCTTTAGGAAGGGTAAAAGCACCTCACGTGCAGTTCTGAAATTGCGGTTGATAATGGAAGCAAAACTGCTGAAAAAATCAAGAAACGTTCATAGAATTTGTCGACCTGGAAAAGCGTTCGACATTGTAATATGGTGGAGCAACATGTTTGAAATTCTGAGGAAAACAGGGGCAAGGTATAGGGAAATGTACATTTTATACAACAACCGAGAGGGTGTAAGACAGGGATGCATTGTATCACTCCTGTTGTTCAATCTACATAACGAAGAAGCAGACATGGTAATAAAAGAAAATTTCAAGAGATGAATTGAAATTGAGACTGAAAGAATATGAACTATAAGAGCCGCTAATGGTGTTGCTGCCCGCAGTGAAACTGGGTGTGGATTACAGTATCTGTTGAAAGGAATGAACAATTAAATTAGTACAGAATATGGATTCAGAGTAAATTGAAGAACAATCGATTTATTGTGAAGCAGCAGAAATGAGAACAGCAAGAAACTTATGATTAGAACATGGTATCACGAACTTAAGGAATTCTGCTACCTAGGCAGCAAAATAACCCATGACAGATGGAGCGAGAAGGACATAGAAAGGAGACTAGGACTGGTAAGAAGGACATTCCTGGACAGGAGAACTCTCCTAGTATCAAAGACAAGCCTTAATTTGAGGATGAAATTCGGAGCACAGCGTTTTATGATAGTGGGATATAGACTGCGGGAAAACCGGAACAGAAGATAATCCAAGCATTTCAGATGTGGCGCTACAGACGAATGTTGAGGAATAAGTGGACTGATAAGTAAGGAATGATGAAGTTTTACACAAAACGGGCAAGGAAAGGAATATGTGGAAAAAAACTGACAAGACGAAGGGGCAGCATGGCTGGGCATCTGTTAAGACATCAGGGTATAGAAGCTTTACGGTGCTATAGAGAACTGCAGATGAAAATTGTAGAGGGTGACAGTGATTAGAATACATCCAGCAAATAACTGCGGATGTAGGTTGCAATTGCTACTCTGAGACGGAAAAGTTGCCTCAGGAGAAGAATTCCTGACGGCCGCACCAAACCGGTCAAAAGTTAATGACTGAAAAGAAATAAATAAATAAAATGTATTTACTGGCTAACAGAAATATATTGTACCAAACATAGCCATAATATAAGGGGACCGTATCATTTAATTTTGAAGATCCGGTGCACAGAAATGAATGACAGTGAACCATTTAGAGTTGTACAACAGAAGAGAGAGAGAGAAGAGAGAGAGAGAGAGAGAGAGAGAGAGAGAGAGAGAGAGAGAGAGAGAACATGTAGTGTTAGACAATGATAACGAAAATTAAATGACCTCATAAGACGAAAATATTCTCCGAACCATCGGCGAGAAAAGGAATCAACTAAATGAATTACTTCATGGGATAGGATGGTGGGAAATGGGTTTAGGCATCAGTGTATAACTTCCATCCTATTAGAAGAATCTGAAGAAGCGCACATTCCTGTGACGAAGAGGCTGGCATTGGCGAGGATGTAGTAGTGCGCTGCATTAAAATGCCGACAAGATGCATATATCCAGAAAATAAATAAATAATTAAAATAAAAATAAAATAAAAGAGAAAGGCGGATGGAGGGGGAAGTCTAATGCAAACGAAAATTAGGAAGTACAAACGCCGGGCGGGGTGGCCGAGCGGTTCTAGGGACTACCGTCTGGAGCCGCGCGACCGCTACGGTGGCAGGTTCGAATCCTGCCTCGGGCATGGATGTGTGTGATGCCCTTAGGTTAGATAGGTTTAAGTAGTTCTACGTTCTAGGGGACTGATGACCTCAGAAGTTAAGTCCCGTAGTGCTCAGAGCCATTTGCATCATTTTTGAAGTACAAACTCTCAAATCATTACTATGTACACAGAGTGGCCTGTAGCCATTACCAACAAAAAATTTTGAACCCATTGGCAACAAGCTCTCTGTCCTGTACTTAAAATCACTTTAATTTGCCAGTTATCCAGTAACTACAAACGACCTCAATACATTTTGGTGTTTATGAACCTTCCACATACGTGAAAGACGACCAGAGATGAAAACCGAAAAAAAGACGTAGATATAGATTAATTAATCAAGTAATTTCCATTAACTTGTTATATTTATTTGTGTAGTTTCTTACTGCAGATCAAGAATATTCTTATATTTTAAAAACGAATAGATTCTTCCTGCTGTATTTAAGGTGTCGATTTTATTTTGGCAACGTTCCAACGTCATCTTCAGGCCCATACACTTGTTAACGTCAACTGCGTCAACCTAATACTAGAAGTCAGTGGTGAGATACCACCTTCCACACGGAGCACGTCATTATCTCACCACTGACTTCTAGTATCAGTCGCACGCAGTTGACGTCAACAAGTGTATGGGCCTGAACATGACGTTGTTACAACGTTGAAACTAGTTGCCAAAATAAAATCGACACCTTAAATACAGGTGGAGGAATTTCTTCATTTTTAAAATAAATTTATACCAGCTGACGTCCCACTGTCCTCCATATCAACTATGGATGTACGAAGGACAAGAATATTCTTGTAATCCAGAAATTGCACCTAACAGAATACAACTAAAAAGTCCTGACATTTGATTTGTCAACGAGAAGGGAAAAACTGGTAGTTTCTATTTGCATTTAGCACACAAGCGAACATGTAAATGTAAAAACAGCCAGCGAAGTGCCTATAAAGGGAGCTTTCACCACGTCGTTGTCAGTGAGAATGAACTAACAGCAAACACGATGAAATCAGCACCACTGCTATTCGAATCGTGGTATCTGCAAAGCGGAAAGCGTCCGACAAAATTACGTTACTGTTTGTGGAAGTGGACTTTATACTGGGCGATGGTAGGAAGCTAATTGATTTAGGCGGCGTTGTGCAACCATTTCGTGACACGGGTGGCATGTTTTGACAACGGAATATCTGTCAGCGCCAGAGCTGTGGCTTTTCGGTTAACATCGCTCCAGGGCAGCGCTCGACCGATAGCGTTTGCGCATCCGTATTTATTCTTCCTGCTTCATCGAATATACAGGCCAGTACATGTAAGCGATAGCTCCGGTGTTGTAATTTAATCGTATACATCCTTTACCCCGCAGAGGTGTTAACGACTCCTCTGTGCAGTGCCCACCAGCGCGTGACTTTCTTCCATCTGCATTATTCCTGTATCATACTTTCGAAATTACCTTCAAGCTCACCAGTGTACCTTTCTGCTGTAGCAAGGGGGTAGTGTTGCGCCTACCAGGTGTACCAGTATGAAATGAGCGTTAAGATACAAATGTGTCGATAGGGAACATTTATTGTGAACAAGCCTTAATTTTTGGTTTGTTTCGTAGGTATGACATCTGTCAAAGATATTTAGTATACATCAAGTCATGGAACAAACAACATCATATGTTTTCATCGTGTTAAAAATGTCGAATTATGTACCAGAAAGTGATGATTTGCGGAAAGCATTAATTTTTTGTTTTCATTTGAAAAAAAGTGCTTCAGAGTCGAATCGAATGCTTGTAGAGGCATATGGTGACCATGCCCTATCAGAAGCAACATGCAAAAGATGGTTTCAACGGTTCAGAAATAATGATTTTGATGCAAGAAATGAAGAGTGTGGAAGACCACCAAAAAAGTTCGTAGACGCCGAATTGCAAGCAATATTGGATGAAGATGGTACTTTGAGTCAAAAGCAAATGGCAGCAATGCTAAATGTTGCACAAGAAACAATTTCTGACCGTTTGAAAGCTGTGGGAAAGATCCAAAAGTGTGGAAAATGGGTGCCACATGAATTGAATGAAAGATGGAAAACCAAAAAACCATTTGTCAAATTTTGCTTCAAAGACATGAAAGAAAATCAGTTTTGCATCGAATTGTTACTAGCGATGAGAAATGGATTTATTTTAAGAATCCTAAACGGGATAAATCATGGGTTAATCCGGGACAACCATCAACATGGACTGCAAATCCAGATCGATTCGTCAAGAAGACATTGCTCTGTGTTTGGTGGGATCAGAAAGGTGTGGTGTATCATGAGCTTCTAAAACCCAGTGAAACTGTGAATACTAATCGCTACAGACAACAAATGATCAATTTGAACTATGCATTGATCGAAAAAAGACCAGAATGGGCCAGAAGACATGGCAAAGTAATTTTTTTACACGACAAATCACCTGCATACAAAGCAAAACTGATTCAGTATACAATCAAAACACTTGGCTGGGAGCTGCTACCCCACCCGCCGTATTCAACAAACTTGGCCCCTTCCGACTACCATTTGTTTTCATCAATGGGACACGCATTGGCTGAGGAACAGTTCGATTCCTACGAAGAAGTTGAAAATTGAATGTCTGATTGGTTTGCTTCAAAAGACGAATATTCCTATTGGCGTGGTGTCCACAAATTGTCAGAAAGGTGGTCAAAATTAGTGTGTCATTTTCACAAAAAGTCGCTCATTTCATACCGGTACACCTGGTAGACAATGTGGACATAGGGAGACGTGATGGTTTGCGTTCAGTACTTCACTCTAGTGACAGGCCTTAGAACCATATGAATTAATGTGCACTACAAACTGCCTTAAGAATTTCCTCCATTCTCTCCAGTAATTTTGGTTGCCAGATATGAGGTTATGTTTTGTAGCAGCATTTGTAAATATTTCAAAATTTTGCATCTTTAAGTGTTCTATAGTCTTCACCGCGCAACGGAGCGAAAAGATTGCTTCTTCGAAACCCTGTAATCTCCGCCCACTGTGAGGTATAAGTTCGGAATTTCCCTCAAAGGAGCATATAACATTCCTCTCTAATGGTTAAAAATCGTACCGCCCTGCGACATCACTCCAAACAGCAAGGAGTCGGCACTTGCGAAAAAATAAAGCCACTGGTCAGAAGCTCAGGTGAGCGCTACGGTGGGATGGGTTAATATTGTAAATTTGGTACCAAATTTCACCACAATTCTGCCCAAAGCCACGGTCACGTGTCATACGATATTTCTGGAGGTCGTTGCACCCCCTTCCTACCCACATTTCACACCTTATTTTGCCGCGCCTGCGATGGAGATCAGAACTGCGGCGCTCACCTTAGAAACAACGCCGTTCTCTTATGAGTGGCCGAGGGAAACATTCCAGACACACTATCGCTCAGAATCGAAACCAAAAGGCGTCGGATGTAGGCGTCAATGGACCCACCCTTTCCCTTGTGCCGTTGATACCCGCACATTTCGCTATCAAAATTGGAAGTTTGCAGGACCTTGAGCAACAGGACGGCATTCTTGATAAAGTTCGACGCTGCCGCCACCTGCTGAGCGTTTCAACCCTATTACAAAGACGCCGTGGAGCTGTAAGTCTGCTGACCGTCATCTCACCACTCTGTAGTGTGGTATGACCACGGTTTTGGTTCTGGTGTACAGTTCTGAATCACTAGGAACCGTTCTAGGCCATTCGACGGAACTTGAACGTGATCCGAGGCATCACAGGGGTTTTATGCTTTTTCAGCGAGTCTATTTCGTGCCCTCCATTGGCTAGACAAGGGAATACGCTTCACCATCAAGTGCGTAAAAAAAACGACGATGAATCCCTTTAAGACCCCTTCCGCCAGTCCAGCAATACCTTCGGTCCCAACGATTCACCATTGTTGAGTACTTTAAAAGTGTGCCAGTAGCTCTACAGAAATTTTGCTTATGGCTGCTCTAAGACATTCAGGAGCTTGACAGCAGCGATATTAAACTGATCCAACATAACAGACACCACACACACACACACACACACACACACACACACACATATATATATATATATATATATATATATATATATATATAGCTGATGCCAGTAGGAACTAAAATTATTAATGTTGTGTATGTCGACAACGCACCATTTGTAAACTACGGAAACTTGGCGCCACGTACTCCGATTGGCCTTTGTGACGTCCCATCTCTCCTTCTTCACTCGCCGGGAGGAGACGCGACTCGTAACGATGTTCGTCCCCGTTGGAGTGACGTGGAACAGCACCTGTAACTCTCCTAAGAACACAACTCATCGCGTGGTTTAGAATAATTCTGTAATCTGTCCGCAACAGTCTCCTCAGTTTGTGTGAACTGGTCAACTGCAATCGTTTATTTTTATTTTTATGCCCGGTTAGTTCAGTTATGAAATAAAATCTTGATTCTTGATTTCATCATTACCGTCGTTTTTCACATCATACATAGCGAGGATGAAAATTTGCTGTCTACTATTCCGTTGCTATGCCGTTGCTACGTACAGTTATTAACAACGGTCCGACGTAACTCCAGAGATATGTTGGAGTAATTTTTTTTTAATACGCCGTAATACTGGTTTAAACTAATCACGCTTCACTATCCATTATTCATGTAATCACTTAGACACATAAAATGTTTAAAGATCTAGGTGACACGTAAGATTTACCTTTTGACTGAGATTTTATTGTTTTTACTGTAATTAATTGTTTGTCCCTACAACACACGCACACCGATATGTCATTCAAGATTAACTTCTGTTCAGTTCAGTAATAGTGACGCTGACGACAACTTTTCACTAATCGGCATACTTGTCTTTCTTCGTGTCTTCGTTTTATTGTGTCCTACTCAAGACTACGAATTGTTTTTCTGTCGTTAATCCACTGCTCTCAAGGTTTGTAGCTGTTCATCAGAACGAAGGCTAAGTCCGATAAACCAATATCACTCAATCGAAGTCTAACACTCGTCTCACTATACCGTCGCGTTGAGAACGGTAAAGATTAACTTTCATCAGTAGAATGACTGAGCAATACTTCAGTCCCTACCTCACGAATTACCAAACTTCCAAAACTGAAGCAATTTAATAGCAATTGCGTCCAGACAACTATCGCAAAAGTACTCTAGAGCGACTCAACAGCAACTAACTAACTGAAAATTTCCATACCCGATTTATATTGTAGTCGCACTGAATTTCCTTTTCGATGCGGCTAAAACTATCTTCCATGGTAAATATTATCTTTGAGTGAATTACTTTCTTGGATTTAACCTCCTTTCATATGATTTTGAATTCAGTCTACAGATATTTGATAAAGAATCTATGATAATCTTTTCCTTTTATCTTCCCATTTTTGTATGCTATTCTCAGTATTTGAATAATATAGGTGCTAATCAAAATATTACGAGTGTAGATTCTATCGTCATTAGTCGCCGTCACTGTCAAGATGACTCACTTCTCTACTTTAAGTTTCCATAAAGTTTGTTAATTGGGGTTTTCTATCATTGAGGCGTTACACCGTGAAATTTCCCTGTTGCCGTTCGTCAGTTGACGGACAGCGCTATGGTTGTCGGTTCACACATACAAACGTCCCTCGCCCCGTCGTTGCCCGACCGTGATACGCACAAGTGTCGAATAGGTCACGCTGCTTGTCTCCACCGCCAATCGGAGCTCATGGTGCCAAGTTTATATGTGGATGACTTCCTTGGTAACTTCAGTGGGGATGCACAACAGAGTCCGAGCCTCTGGCGGGAACACAGGTGTCGCTGTGAGTAACGCACAGTAAACGCTGCTAGCCTGTAACAAGTTGACTAGTTGTTTCAGACAGGAATCGTGTTCAGATGTCCGAGGCGGCATTTCGCCCCCACCGACAGAACGGCTCGGACGCCTGTTTACGTCCACGCCGCGGAGCGCTGTGAACGCGAGGTTGTTTACCACTTGTGCTTCTTTCTAGTCACTAAGCTTCTTTTTTTCCTGAGTTGTCAGTCTTCTGACTAGTTTGATACGGCTCGCAATGAGTTCCTCTCCTTTGCAACCTACGGCTTCAACTATTTGCTGGGTGTATTCCAATCTCTTTCTTTCTCTACAGTTGTTTCCCTCAGTACCATGGAAGTCATTCGCTGAGGTCTTTAATGATTTCCTATCATCCTGTCGCTTCTGCCTGTGAGTGTTTTCCACATATTCGTTTCATCTCCGATTCTACGCAGAACCTTCTCATTCTTTACGTTGTCTGTCCACCTTATTTTCAACATTCATCTGCTCACCACATCTCAGATGCTTAGATTCTCTTCTGTTCCTGTTTCCTCACCGTCCATCCTTCACTACAAAACACTGCTGCTCTCCAAACGTACATTCTCAGAAGTTTCTTCCTCAAATTAAGGCCAATGTTTGATACTAGTAGACTTCTCTTAGCAAGGAATGTCTATTTTGTCACTTCTAGACTCCATTTGATATCCTCCTCGCTGCGTCCGTCAACGATTATTTTGCTGCCTTAACTTCACCTGATTCATTCCTCATGTTTGGTTGCTCACTATTCTCATTTCTGCTACCTCTCATTACTTTCGTCTTTCATCTATTTACTCTCGGTTCATATTCTGTGCGCATTAGCTAGATTATGTAATTCTTCTGCACTTTCACTGAGGATAGCAATGTCAGCAGCGAATCGTATCACTGATGACCGTTCTCCATGAATTTTAATTCAAGTTTGAACCTTTCTTTTATTTCCATCATTGTTTATTCGATGTACAGATTGAACAATATGGGGGTAAGACTACATCCCTGCCTCACATTCTTTTTAATACGAGTACTTCGTTCTTCGTCATCCACTCTTATTATTCCCTTTTGGCTCTTGTACATATTGCATATTACCTGTCTCTCCCTACATCTTACCCCTTTTATCTCAGGATTTCGAACGTCTTGCACCATTTTATATTGTCGAATGCTTTTTCCACACCGACATATCCTATGAACGTGTCTTGATTTTTCTATAGTCTTGCTTTCATTATCAACTGCAATGTCAGAATAGCCTCTCTAGTGCCTTTATCTTTGCAAAACCAAACTTATCGTCATTCAACATATTCTCAATTTTCTTACCCATTCTTCTGTATATTATTCCTGTCCACAACTTGCATACATGAGCTGTTAAGCCGATTGTGTGATAATTCCTGCACTTGACGTCTCTTGCTGTCTTCAGAATTCTGTGGATGATATTTTTCCGAAAGTCAGATGTTATGTCGCCAGACAGACACATTCTACGCCCCAACGTGAGTAGTCGTTTTGTTGCCAAGTTCCCCAATGATTTTGGAAATTCTGATGGCATGTTATCTATCCTTCCTTATCTGAACGCAAGCTCAAAGCTCTGTTAAATTCTGATTTTAATACTGGATCCCCTATCTGTTTTATATCGTCTCCTGTTTCCTCTTCTATCACATCAGACACATCTTACCCGTTATAGAGGTCGCTAGAGCTGATTATTAATCAAAATGAAAGCGTTGGCGGGTTTCGAACGTGGGACCGAGGACGATTTGATTACTAATCAAAGACGCTACCTCTAAGCTACAAGCACAAAATAACTCACTTCTATAGAACACCAACCATCATGATCAGATTCGATACTGGATTCTCGTGACCCAAAGGCCTCGAAATCGGACTATTCAGAATAGATTCACAGGACCTGATGTACTTCCAATTGTCTATTATGAGTCGTGTTGTTTATCTTAAACTGAACACGACGCAGTATGTAAGAATGAGCTAAAATTCCAAGATTGTGACGGTAATGTGAGGACAGTGCCAATCGATCAGACGGTACTTTGACTCCGCAGTATTAGGGCTTTTGAAGTTCCCTCGGAGGTTCCGGAAGACTTCGTGGTCAACGGTTTACAACCATGCCGACACGTACTCAACCATGTCGGCGGAAATTGGACCACTTTCCGATACGCCCCGTTATTAACGGAGGTGAGGCAAGTTCGAATCGAGCTTACAATGGATGTCGCGTCTTTTCCTCCTATTGGTGGCTGTAGAACGATAGTTATAAACGACGGGCAGCCCAATACCTTCTCGTGTTATGGCAGGGTGGGCCAAGTATGCTCAGAGTGCGTCCAACGGAGAATAACTCAAGTACCGACGGGCGAAGATGTACCCCCACCCACGACAGCATACATGCCTCTTGTACATTACCGCTTTCCGAAAAAGTCCGCTTTCCACGTTCCACAGTACCAAATGACGAACGACCCCGTGGAACAGATTACACAAGTGGACGACAGTGCATTCGCGATGTTAAGCGACGAACGCGCAGCTGAGCAGCTGCAAGAGATGTCGGTGTCGCTTGCATGGAGACGAGTATGGAAATCGGCCGGCCGGTAACACCGACATCGTCCTTGTTCCCGACTTCCAAGACGACGGGGCTTCCAGCGTTCGAATATGGCGATCGATGTACAACAACAAAAACAGCGAAAGAAAAGAAGTAGCACACTATCGGATTATTGCTTTCTCCGTAAAAGGGAGAAGATCAATGAGAACAGGTATACGACGACGACGGCTGGGATTTCCGGCGACGGCCGACGTTACACCATCCAATGCGAAGTTATTCTCTCTACCGTCATGGCCGTGGTCCACGGATCTCTTGTATCTCTTCTATTCCCGTACGTTTCGTCCATAACTGCGTTGGACATCTTCGGAGGGGATCTTGGTTATACTGAGTCTTGCCGACTTTGGACGAAACGTCAGGGATAGAAGAGTTCCAAGGAACACGGCCATATAACCCGGAAAAATTCTCAGCAGCTGAAACATACGGTCGTGAAAGCATTGTATGAGATCCTTAGGGAGTACCATAACTCAGCACAGTAGGGAAAGTCAGGCGCGTTTACCGGGTCCCCTGCAGTGCTGTCAACGCGCAACGCAGCACCGGTACCCGGGTCGCTCCAGCTCCGCAGGCGCACCGGCCGAAGTCAGCGGAACTTGACCTGGCCTGCAGGAAGCAGGCTAGTTCATAGGCCGCACCGTTTCCCTCAGCCACTCCAATCTGATAGTCATCCTCCAGGCTGTTATAACTGCCCTCGCCATGTGAGCTGGGGGTAGCTCCATCTTCGCCAGCAGAAGATCGCCAGTATCACACTGCCGCCCGGATTCGACGTCGCCCTTGCCATCCAGGACAACCCCACTGTTCTGGCTGTGGAATCTGAGGCTCGAGCTCCTTATACTGCTCGTGAGACGGGACTTTTCTGAGTTTTCTGAGTGCTGTTAATGTCTAAGAAGATATCGTTATCATTTGTAAGAGAACTTTTCAAGGATAGTCTCACGCGAAGATTTATTTATGTTGTTCTCCAAGAACTTTAAGTTTTCACTGAAGTTATGGACTTGTCTTATATGGTTTGAACTGGTAACGGATCACAGATCATATATTTGTGAAGAAAAAGAGATTTTGTCAATAAATAGATTTGTGAGTGTACTCACTGACTGTAAAACTTCCGCAAGCTGGGACACTTCAGTAACAGCAGAGACTGAGCAGATCCGACCACGGAAGTCGTCTTGGCACATCTGGGCCGATGACAGCGGAAATCCAACCGCCTGCAACCGTGGATATTACGGTTGAGGCATCGCCCACCACAGAGCCGCTCGATGCCGACTCCCTCACGCCACCGAAGTACAGCGCATTGACAATACAATGCGCGGTTGGTAACTACAATCGCGCACAGGCAGGGTGACGATTCCAGCGAGCGACCAAATGGTGTAAATTGCCCTGAAGATGACCCCATCGCGGGTTGAAATCGGTTGGTGGCAAAATAAATAAATCGATTGTGACTGTCATTTTGAATAAGTGACCAATTTTACCACTATGGTGACAGAGCGGCTTACAAGAATACGGCATCGCGTGGTGTCACTTCACCAAACATTCCCCAGACGGCACTCGGCGAACACCGCCAAAGCATGTCGACTACGCAGAGCTGTGAAATCACTTGACCTCGACCTAGCCTTTGACGGAGGCAGCCATACCTACACTACGAAAGTGTTGACACGAAGTTCCTGCAGCGCCACATCGCTTCGATGATGCGGTTACTAGAAGGAGCTATCTCTAAAGTGCTTACTAATCGGCGACTGTTTTAAGGTTGTTCCTTATCCACGATCAGATTAACTTCCCCTAGAACCACTTTCTAGCGACCTTAGCCAACGCTTGACGGGGCTTACGAAACGGTGACACACTTTTCAGTGCAAGGCTTATGCAGAGAACCTATTAGAAGTGGTGCTGACTGGCAACAATACAAATGCGGCGTTGATTAATAGATATGACGCTCCTACAGGTAGCGTTATGAACGTGGACAAATCGCTCACCGTGAATTTTTGTATTGATCTGGTAACTGCGTTGCACCCTTACAGATATGGGACCATTAAAGTGTCTGGGTATGGTCTTTAGAAATGACGTGAGACGCACGGCTGCTATCACCTTCAAGAGGTTGCTCCAAGCCGTCTGGAATGGTGTCTGAGTGAACGGGTTGCGCGCCTTAGACGTGATTCAACGGGTCGCCTACACCAATGCCTGCTTGACGTCACGTATCCCCCACTACGCCGAAGAATAGATATGGATATTTCGTCAGCGGGAAACTAGTTTTCAACATCCGATATGATGTCCTGACCCTGCCCAATGGTAGAGGAGGCCTCTGGCTCGTACACTTTCATTATCGGGCGGCGCCCTTTATCTCAGCGCGACATCGAAAATGTGTGTTACACAGCAGCCAAGTCTGTCGGGACTCGCGATGGACGAACTGGAACGATCCCACATCCTCGACATCAGTATACTGATCTTCCCGTTAAGTCAATCGTGTCACGTTACAAACGAGGACGCCCACCGTCTCACGTACGGCCCCTCTGTTGAACTGCGGCATCTAGTGACGAAGATGATCGGCTTCCTCCTCTGTGTAGGACAACAAGCCATTGATCCTACGATATCCAAGCGGTGCATTATTTGTTTCGAGAGGGCCCGAAGAAAGTGATGGACTTCTGGAACCACCAACATGAACGACATACGTCTATTGTGTGCAACCCGAAACACCTACAATATTTTTCTAATTTCCTGAGGAATGCGTACCGAGAGGGATCCTTTGCCCTTTAATTCACGGGTAGATCACACCATATAAGGACGAGAAAGTATATGAATAAAAACGGATAACTATTCTATCCTATCACGGATCAAGTTAAGATTTTGTCGACTGGTTTTGAACGGTCCATAGGGATTCCACAATGTACACCAGAGCACAAATTGCGGTCGTGCTGCGCTTAAAAGGGGTTAGCACACCTTTAACCGGGGTGCAGCTCCACAGTCTCCTTATAGAAGGATGGGAACGTCCGATGGTGTCATCAGTGCCAAAATTTATCAAGAACGCTTTCTTGCTGCTCATAGCACTACGAATGGTCGTTTCCGATGGCGAGATGTGTGGAAATCAACGCTCCAGAAGAAGGGGTAGTTGAGTAGATGCCTTTTGCCATCCTCTCAGGCCTTTTCATGCTGATTGTGGACGGCGCTGTGTCTGCAATATTTTCCTCGGCCGTTCATAAGAAAACCGTATGATTTCAAAAATGAGCGTCGAGTTTCAAATCTCCATCGCAGAGACGTCAAAAGGTAGGATATGAAGTTTGGTGCCAATGCGACACTATTAACCCACCTTACACGTCGCAGGGCGCCACGCTGTAGTACCATTAGACACAATGATTGTACGCACCTTTGAAACTTGCAGTGGGTGCGAATAGCAGGTTTTGGGAAAAGTGATTCTATAATTTTGCTGCGCAGCGTATTAAAACTATTTGAAATATATCGTTATTTCTTCGGTTACAGATCTTAATTTTTTATGCTCTGCGCGTTTTAAAACCAGTTATACATGGTACGATTACATTAAAGTGATCATCGTTAATATTCGACGTCAACGAACAATAAACATACACAGACTGCAGGGGGCAGTACTAGAGATGGAGAGTACAGAAAGCATGTCGGACGGATGCGGAAACTAGTGCTGTCGTCATAATGTAGGAAAGGAGCGATTTAGGGGTATTATCTGTGGTATCGATAGTTCCGATGCCACAGCATAGGTGCACGCTCGCTGGTTGGCACTACGAGAGCGGACCATCTACGCCGACCACAGCGCCCTCTAGCCGACGCTGTGGAGCTCAACGAGCGCCGCTCTACTTTCACCCCAGTTGATCAAGAGCAAACGGCCTGGAAGCTTGCTATTGAGCCTGTGTATTTGCGTAGACCTGGACTTTGGCTGCACACCTACGTGCTCATCATTCAAAAGTTGCGTAATATGTTTGTATATGTTTATACACCAGCAAAGGTGCTTTAACTTTACTTGCAGTGCCGAAGTGCTTTACCTCTCCAGCTCCTACTCGCTTCCTTCATTCGGCCTATTTTACAGATCTCAGGAGTAGACCCACGCGCCGCCTTCCAGACAGGATACAAAATTATAGTTGACTTTCGGGACAACGGTGGAAGCATATCTGGAACCGTTAAATTTGTAAACTGCTCATGTCTCGCCGAGGTTAAAGTGTACCACGCCTGGCGAAATGGCGCTATCCAAAAACGACGGCGGGGCAACTGCGGTGCATTATGTGTCGTAAATGACAGGGGTAGACGACGGCTGCGATGGCCTGTACGGGGGAATTGACTAACTGTTGACTAACAGACAGCCCAGATGAACCAAGGGGCTACTAAAAATTCCGCCTCATCTACCGTTTAGCGAACGTGGCTCTATATGGGTCTTCCTAGTATGCGCCTGTTTCATGTACCCACAGTGACTGCTCTTCAGCGAAGACGAAGACTGAAATTTGCACGCCAATACCTCAACTGGACCTCAGTGATTGGCGACAGGTGACCTTTCAGATGAATTGCATTGTATGTTCGAACAGGCAGTTGGCCGACACCTTGAAACACTAGTCGAAAGGTTTCACCACGGAAGAGGGAGCGTTATAGTCCGCGAAACGTTTTTGAGGCATTCTGTGGGTGATTTCAGCATTCTGGAAAGATAAACACAAGCAAGCATCTAGGTGACCATGTCCCCATCTACATTCAGTTTGTTTTTTCTCGGCACGATGGCATCTGCCTGCAGGATAATGCAACATGTCTCTCTCTCTCTCTCTCTCTCTCTCTCTCTCTCTCTCTCTCTCTCACTCACTCTCTCTCTCTCTCTCTCTCTCTCTCTCTCTCTCTCTCTCACACACACACACACACACGCATATATATATATATATATATATATATATATATATATATATATATATATATAGAGTGCCGAAGAAAAACTCTTGTAGCTTTCGATTTACTTCGGACAAAGATGTGCACCCAGGGTACAATCATTTTTCCCCATACGAACGCAAATACTGTTCCGTTAAGCCGTTGGCCTTCTTTCCTCACAGCAGGATAAATGTATTAACAATTACCAAGATTATTTTTGAAATAATGAACATAGAAATAACATTTTCCCCCATCTGTCCCGTTTTCATTTTACTGCCCCTCAGTATTCACGGGTTGCATTACTATAGACGTTGCGGGAAGCCTACATCGCAGGCGTTTCCAGTCATGATTACAGTCGACGCTTCATATGTAACACTGATACTACGAATTTCATTCCTTCATTAAACGCGCATCTGCGTCATCATTGATGACTTGAGGTAATTTTTTAACGGTATTCTTCGTGGCTGTATTTCTGAAACTTGAAGTTCGTTGAGTGAATTCCTGACGTTTAAAATTTTCGTACGTTGCTGAGAATTCTTTGTGATTCAGAGACAAAGCAGTTCTTAGAATTCTGCAGAAGATGTCTACATTATGTGGTGCAACCCAAGCCACATTAGCGAAATATTCCACACACAATTGGTTTTAGCAGATTCGGATAATCTGTTACAGAATCAAGAACCATCTACACTTTTATGGCTATTACGACTTTGTCAGAGTACGGTATTATCTTGGGATATTTTGCATACCCCCCCCCCCCCCCCCCATGAACCATGGACCTTGCCATTGATGGGGAGGCTTGGTGCCTCAACGATACAGATAGCCGTACCGTAGGTGGAACCACAACGGAGGGGTATCTGTTGAGAGGCCAGACAAACGTGTGGTTCCTGAAGAGGGGCAGCAGCCTTTTCAGTAGCTGCAGGAGCAACAGTCTGTATGATTGACTGATCTGGCCTTGTAACGCTAACCAAAACGGCCTTGCTGTTGTGGTACTGCGAAAGGCTGTATGGTTAAATGATGATGGCGTCCTCTTGGGTAAAATATTCCGGAGGTAAAATTGTCCCCCATTCGGATCTCCGGGCAGGGACTACTCAGGAGGACGTCGTTATCAGGAGAAAGAAAACTGTCGTTCTACAGATCGGAGTGTGGAATGTCAGATTCCTTAATCAGGCAGGTAGGTTAGAAAATTTAAAAAAGTAAATGGATAGGTTAAAGTTAGATATAGTGGGAATTAGTGAAATTCGGTGGCAGGAGGAACAAGACTTTTGGTCACTTGAATACAGGGTTATAAATACAAAATCAAATAGGAGTAATGCACAAGTAGGTTTAATAATGAATAAAAAATAGGAGTGCGGGAAAGCTAATACAAACAGCATAGTGAACGCATTATTGTGGACAAAATACACTCCTGGAAATGGAGAAAAGAACACATTGACACCGGTGTGTCAGACCCACCATACTTGCTCCGGACACTGCGAGAGGGCTGTACAAGCAATGATCACACGCACGGCACAGCGGACACACCAGGAACCGCGGTGTTGGCCGTCGAATGGCGCTAGCTGCGCAGCATTTGTGCACCGCCGCCGTCAGTGTCAGCCAGTTTGCCGTGGCATACGGAGCTCCATCGCAGTCTTTAACACTGGTAGCATGCCACGACAGCGTGGACGTGAACCGTATGCGCAGTTGACGGACTTTGAGCGAGGGCGTATAGTGGGCATGCGGGAGGCCGGGTGGACTTACCGCCGAATTGCTCAACACGTGGGGCGTGAGGTCTCCACAGTACATCGTTGTTGTCGCCAGAGGTCGGCGGAAGGTGCACGTGCCCGTCGACCTGGGACCGGACCGCAGCGACGCACGGATGCACGCCAAGACCGTAGGATCCTACGCAGTGCCGTAGGGGACCGCACCGCCACTTCCCAGCAAATTAGGGACACTGTTGCTCCTGGGGTATCGGCGAGGACCATTCGCAACCGTCTCCATGAAGCTGGGCTACGGTCCCGCACACCGTTAGGCGGTCTTCCGCTCACGCCCCAACATCGTGCAGCCCGCCTCCAGTGGTGTCGCGACAGGCGTGAATGGAGGGACGAATGGAGACGTGTCGTCTTCAGCGATGAGAGTCGCTTCTGCCTTGGTGCCAATGATGGTCGTATGCGTGTTTGGCGCCGTGCAGGTGAGCGCCTCAATCAGGACTGCATACGACCGAGGCACACAGGGCCAACACCCGGCATCATGGTGTGGGGAGCGATCTCCTACACTGGCCGTACACCACTGGTGATCGTCGAGGAGACACTGAATAGTGCACGGTACATCCAAACCGTCATCGAACCCATCGTTCTACCATTCCTAGACCGGCAAGGGAACTTGCTGTTCCAACAGGACAATGCATGTCCGCATGTATCCCGTGCCACCCAACGTGCTCTAGAAGGTGTAAGTCAAGTACCCTGGCCAGCAAGATCTCCGGATCTGTCCCCCATTGAGCATGTTTGGGACTGGATGAAGCGTCGTCTCACGCGGTCTGCACGTCCAGCACGAACGCTGGTCCAACTGAGGCGCCAGGTGGAAATGGCATGGCAAGCCGTTCCACAGGACTACATCCAGCATCTCTACGATCGTCTCCATGGGAGAATAGCAGCCTGCATTGCTGCGAAAGGTGGATATACACTGTACTAGTGCCGACATTGTGCATGCTCTGTTGCCTGTGTCTATGTGCCTGTGGTTCTGTCAGTGTGATCATGTGATGTATCTGACCCCAGGAATGTGTCAATAAAGTTTCCCCTTCCTGGGACAATGAATTCACGGTGTTCTTATTTCAATTTCCAGGAGTGTAGATCCGAAGCCCGCGCCTACTACAGTAGTACAAATTTATATGCCAACTAGCTCTGCAGATGATGAAGAAATTGATAAATTGTATGATGAGATAAAAGAATTTACTCAGATAGCGAAGGGAGACGAAAATTTAATAGTCAAGGGTAGCTTGACTTCAGCTGTAGGAAAAGGAAGAAAAGGAAACGTAGTAGGGGAATATGGATTAGGGCTAAGAAACGAAAGAGGAAGCCGCCAGGTAGAATTTTGCACAGAGCATAATTTAATGATAGTTAATAATTGGTTCAAGAACCATGAAAGAAGGTTGTATAAATGCAAGAACCTTAGAGATACTAGAAGGTTTCAGATAGATTATATAATGGTAAGACAGAGATGTAGGAACCAGCTTTCAAATTGTAAGACATTTCCAGGGGCAGATGTGGACTCAGACCACAATCTATTGGTTATGGACTGTAGCTTAAAACTGAATAAACTGCAAAAAGGTGGGAATTTAAGGAGATGGGCCCTGGATAACCTGAAAGAACCAGAGGTTGTACAGGGTTTCACGAAGAGCATAAGGGAATAGTGGACAGGAATGCGGGAAAGAAATACAGAAGAAGAAGAATTGGTGCTTCTGAGGGATGAAATAGTGAAGGCAGAAGAGGATCAAGTAGGTAAAAGACGAGGGCTAGTAGAAATCCTTGGGTAACAGAAGAGATACTGCATTTAATTGATGAGAGAAGAAAATAGAAAAATGCAGTAAATGAAGCAGGCAAAAAAGAATACAAACGTCTCACAAATGAGATCGGCAGGAACTGCAAAATGGCTAAGCAGGGATGGCTAGAGGACAATGTAAGGATGTTAAGGCTTATTTCACCAGGGGTAAGATAGATACTGCCTACAGGAAAATTAAAGAGACATCTGGAGTAAAGACAACCACTTGTACGAATATCAAGAGCTCAGATGAAAACCCAGTTCTAAGCAAAGAAGGGAAAGCAGAAAGGTGGAAGGAGTATATAGAGGGTCTATACAAGGGTGATGTTCTTAAGGAGGAGGAGGAGATTAGTGTTTAACGTCCCATCGACAACGAGGTCATTAGAGACGGAGCACAGGCTGGGGTTAGGGAAGGATGGGGAAGGAAATCGGCCGTGCCCTTTCAAAGGAACCATCCTGGCATTTGCCTGAAGTGATATAGGGAAATCACGGAAAACCTAAATCAGGATGGCCGGACGCGGGATTGAACCGTCGTCCTTCCGAATGCGAGTCCAGTGTGCTAACCACTGCGCCACCTCGCTCGGTGTTCTTAAGGACAATATTATGGACATAATATACAATGTAAATGAAGATGAAATGGGAGATACGATACTGCGTGAAGAGTTTGACAAAGCACTGAAAGACCTAATTCGAAACAAGGGCCCGGGAGTAGACAACATTCCATTAGAATTACTGACAGCCTTGGGAGACCCAGTCCTGACAAAACTCTACCATCTGGTGAGCAAGATGTACGAGACAGGCGAAATTACCACAGACTTCAAGAAGAATATAATAATTCCAATCCCAAAGAAGGCAGGTGTTGACAGATGCGAAAATTACCGAACTACCAGTTTAATAAGTCTCAGCTGCAAAATACTAACGTGAATTCCTTACAGACGAATTGAAAAACTGGTAGAAGCCGACCTCGGGGAAGATCAGTTTGGATTCCGTAGAAATGTTGGAAAACGTGAGGCAATACTGACCCTACGACTTATATTAGAAGAAAGATTCAGGAAAGGCAAACCTACGTTTCTAGCATTTGTAGACTTAGAGAAAGCTTTTGACAATGTTGACTGGAATACTCTCTTTCAAATTCTGAAGGTGGCAGGGGTAAAATACAGGGAGCGAGAGGCTATTCAGAATTTGTACAGAAACCCGATGGCAGTTATAAGAGTCGAGGGACATGAAAGGGAAGCAGTGGTTGGGAAGGGAGTGAGACAGGGTTGTAGCCTCTCCCCGTTGCTATTCAATCTGTATGTTGAGCAAGCAGTAAATGAAACAAAAGGAAAGTTCGGAGTAGGCTTTAAAATCCATGGAGAAGAAATAAAATCTTTGAGGTTCACCGATGACATTGTAATTGTGTCAGAGACAGCAAAGGACTTGGAAGAGCAGTTGAACAGAATGGACAGTGTCTTGAATGGAGGGTATAAGATGAACATCAACAAAAACAAAACGAGGATAATGGAATGTAGTCGAATTAAGTCGGGTGATGCTGAGGGAATTAGATTAGGAAATGAGACACTTAAAGTAGTAAAGGATTTTGCTATTTGGGGAGCAAAATAACTGGTGATGGTCGAAGTAGAGAGGATATAAGATGTAGACTGGCAATGGTAAGGAAAGCGTTTCTGAAGAAGAGAAATTTGTTAACATCGGGTATTGATTAAAGTGTCAGGAAGTCGTTTCTGAAAGTATTTGTATGGAGTGTGGTCATGTATGGAAGTGAAACATGGAAGATAAATAGTTTAGACAAGAAGAGAATAGAAGCTTTCGAAATGTGGTACTACAGAAGAATGCTGAAGATTAGTGGGTAGATCGCATAACTAATGAGGAGATATTGAATAGAATTGGGGAGGAGTTTGTGACGCAAGTTGATCAGAAGAAGGGATTGGTTGGTAGGACATGTTCTGAGGCATCAAGTGATCACCAATTTAGTAATGAAGGGCAGCGTGGATGGTAAAAATCGTAGAGGGAGCCCAAGAGATGCATACACCAAGCAGATTCAGAAGGGTGTAGGCTGCAGTAGGTACTGGGAGATGAAGAAGCTTGCACAGGATAGAGTAGCATGGAGAGCTGCATCAAACCAGTCTCAGGACTGAAGACAACAACAACAACATCAACAACATTTTTGCATTGTTTGATTGAAGTGTTAAATCTTAGGTGCCTGATAATCACATCTCGTCAAGCCAGAAAGTTGTGTTACAAGTTGTTTCATGGGATTACATTTCTGTTGTCTGAAGCTATCAGAAAGTAATAATTGCTTTAAATGGTATAAAGCGTAACCACGGAGCTTGTCTTCAGGTTTAAAGTTGCACATCGCACAGTTGCACGTCGCATAGTCACACCTGAAGAGCAACTGTCTCGTTGAAAAATTTTTCAGTTTCCGCAATATCATTGGGATCTAGTGATCGAGAACCTTTCAAGCTAGATTACTAATGCCCTCTACTTAACGTCTTGTCCTGTCTGTTCCTACACTTAATTTTAGATCCTTAGTCAGTCATGTTCTCAGTAAGGAATATTGGTGGAAGTGAAATGAGGTTAGGATGACGCTTCGACAACAAGGCCATTACAGACGGAACAACAAGAATAGGAAACAGGATGCACTGTTTCAAACAAACTATCCCGTCATTATCCTTAAGTGATTTGTATTTAACACAGAAAACCTAAATATGGACGCACAGACGGGGATCTGAACCTCCTTTCAGGCGAAAGCGAGTCCAGCGTCTTAGCAAGTGTACTATGCTGATCGGTAGTTGGTGGTGTAGTATCCTATGCGTAAGAACCAGTGGCTGGCAGCCAGATGCTAGCATCAGATCACAGGTTCCTTCCGTGAATGCGTCGGCGTTTGCGATAGACGAGGAATAATTAAACCTCTTCAGAGAACGACGTGGAAATCAGCTGTAAGCTTCCGAAGCTACTACACCATTGGCGTGCTAAAAACTGGCCTTGTTTAAACACTTGCTCAAGTACTGTTACAGGATGCCGTTCTAGATTTTTATAACCGACATATAAGAATGAATTAACTCATTTCAGGTCCGAGTAGTGGTGGTGAGAGGCGTTATCGAATCCTTTTTTTTTATTTATTTTATTTTTTTCATGTAAGTCAGCTGGTCTTCGATTAGCCGGTCAACTTACACTTTGGCAATTTACAAGTGTGCTCTTTGTTTAGCTTAGTTTATGGAACAACGTAACTCAGACATCAACTGTCTGACTTTTTCGTTAGTATCTATTCCATGGTTTGTTCGTTCGCTACAGGAATAGTTTGGTAGGTCCTCACCTGAAGATCCTTAAAATTGGAAGAGGGCTAAAATTGTTGTGGAACCTATGGCACTAGTGAATTTTCAGTACAAATGAAGAGAGAAAATTAAATAAGTTTGCAACGGGAGGCCATTCTCACACTTGAGAACCGACTGCTATGGTGATAAGAGCTGAGTGTGGTTTTTTTTTTGTTTTTTTTTCAAAAAAAAGGATCTGTTTGTGGCTAATCTGTAGAGTGATTGACTAAACTTCATTCGACATTATTACTATTTCTACCACTTCTCTTCGAAACCGGTCAGGACCATTTATCTGGAGTTTCGGCAGATATCTGCGATTTAGCTTTCGCAATGTGTAGCTGGAATGAGTTCAAACAAGTACTGGTCATCACGCAGTTCATGAAACGTCCAATTTCGAAGGAAAACGTCGTCTAATTTCCCGTTAATTTCACACCTTACCAGCACTCATCCACATACTTTGCCGTGATCTACAACCACATTAGGTATTATTTGATAGGTAGTACATCGTATATATTAATATATAAAGGGGACTGACATTGTCGCGTACTTGTGAATAATTTTTTACGCTTATTGCATGAAAGGTGATGGAGTGTCTTTATTATAAAAACGACGTAATGAATGATTACCTATACTAGTAGAGGTTGGAACGCCAGTGGAGATGAAACGGCAGGCAGAACTCAATCTCTGGGTGGAAGATCCGCACAGGTGTTGGTCCTGCTTGAACACAGGAAGTAGGTAGACGGACGTTGTGGCACCTGAGCTCTGGAGCACAATAGGTTGAAGTGCGGCAGCTATTGTAGTAGGGGCCGGAAGGATAACCGGATTATACTTCCGAACGCTGAAAATCTTGGACGCAGGTGAGAGGAACGAAGAAGCAGCACCTCGCAAACCACGCACGCAGGGTTATTTCCAAGGATTTTTACTCAGAAGCATACCATTGTACGATTATAGGGTTTTCCTCGCAAACTTTCCGCGCTGGACGACAAAAGACTAAAATATAGTTGGTCGGCGTTCGGAAGAATCTGTAGAGGGAGAATATTCCGTGGTTTCGGGAATATGATTAGTTTTCACAGTTATGATGGTGGGGAGCCTAACCTCGCTGGGAAGCCAGCGCTGGAGAGACGAGGTCTTCCAAAGTGAGCGCCCCTGTATGACGGTCGCTCGATATCAGCCTTTGTTGGTACAGCCGGACTTGCTGTCTTTCCTCTCAGAAGAGTTTATAGTTAGAACAGATAGGCACTATAATTTTGCGTTCATATAGGATTCTGGAGTTCACCTCCGGGTTGGAAGTCGTCGTTGAGTACGCAGCGTTCAGTAATTGAGGGCACTTTCTCTGCCTATACTTCCGTTGTCAGAGGACCGCCTTCTGCCGTCCTAGTGTTTGAAAGAGTTTATTTGTGGTTGGAGTTCATTCACCGTCGCAGACGAGTACGAGAACATCAATTCAACGCACCGGACGCAGTACATACGGTGATATCTCAAATTGCTGCGGCTTATTAGGGCTATAAAAGCTTAACAGCAGCAATCACGTTAGTTTATTTCCATTGACGTTCCACACCACTGTAGATCACCTTTGAAAGTAGTGTCTTTTAGTGTTAGGTACGTAGATGCTGTCAGTCATTCCGCGTTATTGATATTAGACAGCGCACACATAATAAGTGGCAGTTTGGGCAAGTGATTAGTAATTTTACTTAGGAAATGTAAACTTTGTAATATAACGGTTTTTTTAAATCTACGATGAATATATAAACAGGAACAACGTTTACCATTTAATATGATTAGTTGCCTTCATCATTCATTTATTTTTAGATTGTAATTTATAGAATTAAGAGATCCTAAGTTCTGCTTCGGCGGGTAGTCAGACAGGGCCAAATCTTCATTTTAGCGTGTATTATTCTCCGTTGCGCACATTAATTTTACTCCCGCCTGGAGTAGTATCTTGGAACAAATATGATTTTAAAAGCGGAAGCTGCCCTTTCTATAGAATGGTGCAAAATTAGACTAGTGCGATATTAGTTTTATCGATGTGTATTAACAGCGACTGTTAAACACGTGCAATTGTCAGTACTCCAGCAACGAATCGAGTGCAGCCTTGCCTGCGCTGATTGCTACCACCATGCAGCAGCATGTCTTTTATGCCACCTACTGCTACACACTGCAAAAACCAAATTGCAAATACCTGCTGAAACTCCAGAGAAAAGACTTCTAACGCCTTTGCAAAATTCAAATGGCTCTGAGGACTATGGGACTTAACATCTGTGGTCATCAGTCCCCTAGAACTTAGAACTACTTAAACCTAACTAACCTAAGGACATCACAAACATCCATGCCCGAGGCAGGATTCGAACCTGCGACCGTAGCAGTCCCGCGGTTAACGCCTTTGCAGCCGGCCGCGGTGGTCTCGCGGTTCTAGGCGCGCAGTCCGGAACCGCGCGATTGCTACGGTCGCAGGTTCGAATCCTGCCTCGGGCATGGATGTGTGTGATGTCCTTAGGTTAGTTAGGTTTAAGTAGTTCTAAGTTCTAGGGGACTGATGACCACAGCTGTTAAGTCCCATAGTGCTCAGAGCCATTTGAACCATTTTGAACGCCTTTGCAAATTTACTTCACTTTAGGTAACATCATAACTGAAATGTGGATAACGTTCTTTCGTAATGAACTATACTTAGTCAAGTTCATCCCGATAAGGCACGGACGTGTGCTCTCTTCAAAGAAGAACTAACCGCACAACCGCGTATGGTGAGTTCAATGGCATTTCGTGCACTACACCGGAGTTAACAGCGCACCAAAATTGGCATTTCTGTGGATTCACTGCACCTTGTACAGTAAAATGTGTCTTATCACTCCATAGAATACTGCCCGGTCGCACGTCATCAGATTCTCTCCGTGCCAGAAACCGAAGAGCAAACTCAGAATGCTGCTGCCGGTAATGAGTTTTTAGTTGTTGCTGCAGCTCTTTCAAGTGCCACAGGAAGCTCTCTCGTGTTTTCCAATTTCATTTTCATATTTTTAAACCATTTAATGACATCGGACATCGCCTTAGACTTTTCAGTCCGCGATAGTCTCTCAATGCAATACCTTCATTACCACCGTTCACATAAAACAATTTTAGTAATTAGCATTCTAAAAACTACATATACAGATCTACTAACAGTGCACGGTCTCTCTCCTCTATAGTCATGCTGTTCACTCATGTTATAGCTTGTCAAATGACAGCGTGGATGTCATACTTTCATACAAACCGCGTAAAGGGTCAGGTATGCTCCTGATGGCCAAACCTGGAACTAATTTTTTTCCAGCGTAAATGAGTTTCATATTAACGCATTTGCATACCTATAATAATTATAGCCCACACTGAACCTCCGTCAGCAGCTACACTTTAATTATAACCACCCAGTACTTGCCCAAGCTTACGACGTAGCCAGCCCTGAAAAAAGGGACGGATAGGCACCAACGAATACAATTACAAAGTACAATTCGAAGTTCAGTACAGTTACGTAGCTCTCGGCAGAGGGAATGGATTCGACTATTCGTGAGAAATGTTTGACTGTGTTTAAGTGCAACCTTTCTGGGGAATAGGATCGGCCATGGATGTTCTGTTAAATGACCAGCGTGTTCACCTGACCTGCATTCTATACATTTCTTACTCTGGGGAATCTTTCGATCTCCACATTAATAAATTTTGTAATTTATGTTCTTTCTGTTTGCTTATGCCATTGTCCAGCAGTTTTATGAGGGTCGGAATTGTTAAAATCGGATTTGGCTTGGATAGGTAAAGGAATGGCTGGATGCCCTGCCCGCCCCCAGGACGGAATCAGTTTACCCCAGCTGTCTGCTTCCAGTGTAAACCATGAAATAATGCGAAGGTGTTTCAAATGTCTGGAAGTCATGTAATTGAGGCGAGATGGGGCGACCAGCCAGGTATTCGCCTAGTGGGATGTGGAAAACCGTCTAAAAACCACATCCAGGCTGGCCTGCACACCGGGCCACATAGTTAACCCGCTAGGCCGGTGCGCCTATACAAGTCGCTTTAGCGCTCTTGGCTAACCATCATTTTGCTACATTTCTCCGTCCTGTAGATTCTTCTTGATATTGTTTTGGTGCTTTTTGCTTCACTGGTGAATATATACTAATTATATTTGTGTCCAAATACTTGAGAAAAATCACTATTACATTCACATGTCTGAACAATGTTACTAGGGAGACGAATACATTTTAGATAAACGAGTATCTAACTTATCAAAAGAAGTTAAACGTACATAGCAACAGAATTTACACTAAATTCGGGGTTACCGAGCTGTGTAGCGCAGTGGTTACCGTACTGGACTCGCATTCGGGAAGACAAGGGTTCCAACCCGCGTCCGGCCATCCTGATTCAGGTTTTCCGTGATTTCCCTCAATCGTTTCAGGAAAATGCCTGGATAGTTCCTACGAACGGGCGCAGCCATTTCCCTTCCCCATCTTTCCCTAATCCGAGCCTGCACTCCGTCTCTAATGACCTTGTTGTCAAGTCCAGTGTTGGAGGTAAATCTGTGGGGACAGGTTATTGTGATATTATTTCGTAATCAATTATTGACTATTAAAGCAATTTCATCTGGTGAGGAATGGTGCGAAATGTAAACAATGCGATGTTGTAGACTGCCTGAAAGTAACTGAACAGCTAACTACTAGGAAGGATTTAGGACCTATCACATGCAGCATCACTGTTAAAGATTTGAATCGTCATTGTAGGACTAATACACAGGTTTTCTCATCAGCGTGAAATGCTTTGTTTTTAATCTAGTTATCCCTGAATTTTCGTTTATCGAATTTCTTGACGGGTAGCAGTATTAGTACTTAGTGCATACTAGCCAACACCTAGAATCACAAAAATCTGTAGCACTTAAGCAAAGAACTTTCTGTAGGACGTAAGAAAAACACTTAAACAAAGCACAAATGAACTAGACCAAAGGTGATCATCTACAGATGCTGGAAACCAGCAGTGTTGCTAACATACACAATATATCCAACACACAGAATCAGTGGAAGCATAAATTTTGCTGTTGTTTTTCGAAATACTTACAGTTTCCCGTAATATGTAAACGGGAACGTGCAGCGTAAACGATCGTGACTTAAAAATTTGTGATATAGAGATAGAGGTCATTGGTCATCGTAAACTCAATAAAGTAAACGTCTATGTAGTCAACAAAAACTGTGGAATTCAAGAAAGTAAAAGAAACAAGTTTGATTTTTCCCTCATTCAAAAGTACCCTGTGTCTTTAAGTCGATATCGCCCCTGCATCCTTTGTCATTAGTCCCACATTATCAAGAAAAAGCTCGTGCAGCATTCGGAAATTTCGTAAATCACGTATTTTAGCTACTTTGCGAACAGGCAAACATATGCATTCGTGCCGTACATTCTCATACAATTCTATCAATGCATACATGGCCACTCTGCTCGCGAATTTGCACGCAGAAATGGCAGGGCCGTGTCGGCAGCGGAACACGCCCACCAGCTGAACGCTCGCTAGGCCAGCGGCGTGGAGTAATTTGCAGGTGTGGCATTAATTTAAACGGGAATCCTGTCGCCGACGGTTGCTTACGTAGACGGCGCCCGTTTACTTACCCGCTTCGCTCTCGGCAGGAAACGGGATTAAACCTGGCGTGACCCCCTAAGATTAATCATTGAAACGCTCGAAAACACGATGGCGAGAGCAATGAAAACGTTGGCTGTGTTTGTTTTAGAGGTGTACGGCAGAGGCAACTGCCCCGGCAAGCGCCGACCGCCTTAATGAAGGCGTTACAGGGCGTGCAACGACGCTTTCTCTGTAACCAGCGCGAGAAATGTCTCATTACTCGCCTGTCAGCGCCGTATGTTTCCCCGTATTGTCTAAATATGCTAGTCCTTTCACTATTAATGGCGCAGTCTCGAGTTTCCTTTAGCTACTGCTGCAATTTTCTGTTAGTTTAGAATATAATGATAATCATGTCAAAGAAATCCTCACCTTACATCTCTTTCAGTAACAAATCACGACTAGCCATTATATGGCGAATTAATTATTAAATTATTTGGATTTTGTGCTGTTGGATGCAGATTTTGGGAATTCTATGTTTTAAATGCTTATCTTTCAGTTTCACTGTTCACGACATGTCGTTCCTTACGATTGGACTTTTCTACTATTTGATGCAGATTTTGACAATTTTACGTATATAGCACTTGATTTATACTGTTATTTATGTGAACGTCCCATGTCACGTCTGTGTTGCTTTGTAGCACGTATTCTGTTATTAGTCATGAAACTTTTGCTTATTTGCTTGTTAGGGCGGACTAATTAACTGCCATCACTTTTGGTTATTGGCTTTATTTCCTCTCCAGCTTTCCGGCATTGGCACGTGCTTGTTCCTTAGATCCTCTCCATGCTGTGTTATGTGCCCGTTGACGGTGTTTACCATGAATAAGGACCATAACGTTACTGCTCAGTCCGCTTTCCATAGCCTCACGGGTCCCACAGCCGCGTTGTATGAGCATTCAGTAGGTGCTGGTCTCGAATGTAGAAATTTCCTTGTGCTTCGCTATATCAGATTGTAGGTTGATTTGCGCTTTCTGAAACACAGGGTCCTTACTTACTTTAGTATTGACCTGAGGCGTGACATCCACCTTATTTCCTATGTTGGTTTTCTTTTTTATAGACTGCATGCATTTCCGGTGGTAATTTCTGTACAAGAGTAGTTTTCCCAACAAGCGATTGAAAGTCGTGGTTCTTTTCAGCCACAATTTTGGATGTTATGTGACGGTATACCAACGATAAATGTTTGCTTACTAGTTGTTTGGACATGGACATGACGTCCTACTATTGAAAAGAAAGCTACTTTTTAATAATTCATCTGATTCTTCTGTTTCTAAATGTTATTCTTTTATTCTAAAAAGTGTCTTAATTGTTAAATGGAGTAAGTTACAATAGTTGTTTTACTTCAGATTTCAAATACACGTGATGGTTGGGCGTAGACGCTGAAACCGTGGTGGTGCATACGGACTTCCGTCGTGCAAGATTTTACAACTGAGGTGGATTTGTGTGACATGAATATGAATTGAATAATGTAAGGACAAAAATGTGCTTCAAAGTATATTACCCTACAGAATAACATTTACAATTAAACAAATGTCAAACATTATGTCATCACTTACTGCTTCACCCATGCTCGATCCAAACTCACTTTATGTTTGCTTACAAATTTTGGTATCGGGGATGAAGATTTTACTGTCACTAATTCGACACAAAATAGTCACTGCCAATGTTTTGATTCTCCAAGCATGTGATTGTTAATGTAAAGATTTCTGTGTCTCAAAATCGTAGCAAAATAAAGTGATTCACAAAAATATACTCCAAATACTGATATTATCCTTTTAATTTGGACGATGACCTCATCCGATTTTTGGATGTAAGCCATTCATCGAAACACAGGATCCGTAAAATACCTGTTCTGTTGTGATACATAACGTCACACAACAAAATGATGTTACATTACAGACCACAGGCGGCTTCAGGTATCGGTAGATTCAACACATGCAATTGAACTTACCAACTGGCGGAGTTTTCTGCACAAGAGCTCCATGCTGAACCTGCTTGAATTTGGAGTTGGTAGATGTAAAAAAACACGTTGCAGACAAAATTGTGGTCTGTGGATGCGTAAGCACTTGATGTACGTGACACCGTAGTACAAGAACCGCTCATTGTAGTTGAAGAAGTCGGTGGTCTTATATTTTGTAGCTCTGGTGGCATTTTATGTATCTCCCAAAAGCAGAGAGGCGAGACGCCAACATAAAACGCGTGTCCTCATCTTTTCCAGAGAAGGGGCCTACAAAGAGTCAGTGCAAAGTGAACCGGTATAATGTCAGCCGCTGTATCCTACCATGTCAGTAAAGAGATTTGCAGAAGAGTAAAAATATTCAACAATAGTACAATCAATATAAAATTCGTGATACAACCGAAGTACAAGAATGTTAACTTGTCTGAAGTGCCCGAAGACGGCCAATTATCACGAGTTCTGGCACAATGAATCTCTTTGGCCACTGAACACACATCTCTTCTCAGTTTATGCGTCGTCCGTTTCAGCATGTTTATCTATATGCTCTGCGACTCGAAGGACGCATTCCTCCCAAGAAAAGGCACGGCGCGACTCAACTCTTGATCTCAAAGATGCACTTATACCTTACATTTTCTATTATTTCTTGGATATATATCCCAACCCAAGTCTTTTCCTACAGTTCCTACCTTCTACTGCTCCCTGTAACTGCTTGCCACCGTGAATAATGAACCTGGCGTCCAAGAGACGTGGAGACTCCGGTAGGTTTCAGATTCATTATTAAAGGTCAAACAGAGATTTCGGAACAAGATTTTAAACTTTAAGACGTTTCCCGCAGCACACGTGGACTCTGAATATAATTTACTGGTTATAAAATGTAGATTAAATTTAAATAAACAGTAAAACGATAGGAAGTTAAGCAGATGGGACCTGGATAAACTGAAAGAATCAGAGGTTGCTGAGAGTTTTAGAGGGCGCATTAAAGAACTGGGAAAAGAATGCAGTAGAAGACGAATGGATAGCTTTGAAATCCGAAATAGTGAAGAGGATAAACTAGATAAAAGTACAAGGCCTAATAAAAATACTAGGGTAATACAACAGATACTGAATTTAATTGATGAAAATACAGTAAATGAAGCAGGCGAATTGAAGTACGTCTAAAAATGAGATTGAGAGTAAGTGCAAAATGGCTAAGCAGGAATAGCCAGCGGACAAATTTTGAAGGCTGTTTCACTAGGGGAATGATACTGCCCACTGGAAAATTAAAGAGGCCTTTGGGGCGAAGGGTTCCAGCCGTATTAATATCAACAGCTCAGATGGAATACAAGTTCTAAGCGCAGAAGGCAAATCTGAAAGGTGGAAGGAGTTTGTAGAGGGGCTACACAAGGAAGAAGTACTTGAGGACAATATTATAGAGCTGCAAAAGGACGTAGTTGAAGATGAGATAGGAGATATGATATTGCAAGAAGAATTTGACAGAGCTCTGAAAGACCTAAGTCGAAACAAGGCGCCGGGAGAAGATGATACTCCGTCAGAACCACTGATAGCCTTGGGAGAGACAGCCATAACAAAACTTTTCCATCCAACCCGGAAAATGTATGAGACAGGCGAAATACCCCACGACTTCAAGAAGAATACAATAATTCCACTTCCAAAGAAAGCAGGCGCTGGCAGGTGTAAATATTACCGTACTATCAGTGTAATATGTCGTGTTTGCAACATACTAACCCGAATTCTTTACAGAAAAACTGGAAAACTGGAGAAGACGATATCGTGGAAGATCCGTTTGGATTCCGGAGAAATGTAGGAACACGCGAGGCAATATTGACCTTACTACTCCTCTTGTAAGATAGGGTAAGAAAATTGAACCTAAGTTTACAGCCTTTGTAGACATAGAGAAAGCTTTTGCCAGTGTTGACTGGAACACTCTCATTGAAATTATGAAGGTAACAGAGGCAAAATATAGGGAGTGAAAGGCTACTTACAATTTGTACACAAACCACGTGGCAGTTACAAATAGTCGAGGAACATGAAAAGGAAGCAGTGATTGAGAAGGGAGCAACACAAGGCTGTAGTCTATCTCCGATGTTATTCAATTTGTATACAGAGCAAGCAGTGAAGGAAACCAAAGAACAGGAGTTAAAGAACTTTAACGTGAATTAAAGTTCAGGGAGAAGAAACAAAAACTTTGATCCCAGAATGGGATTTTCACTCTGCATCGGTGTGTGCGCTGTATGAAACTTCCTGGCAGATTAAAACTGTATGCCGGACCGGGACTCGAACTCGGACCGAATTCGACTCTCGGTCCGGCACACAGTTTTAATCTACCAGGAAGTTTCAAAAACTTTGATGTTTGTCGATTGACACTGAATTAGGTCAGAGACAGCAAAGGACTTGGAAGAGCAGTTGAATGGAATAGGCAGTGTCTTGGAAGGTGGATACAAAATGAAGGTCAACAAAAGCAAAACGAGAATAACTGAATGTTGTCGAATTAGGTCATGCTGAGGGTATTAGGTTAGAAAATGAAATACTTAAAGTAGTAAATGTACGTTCCTAGGTGTCCGGCCATTTCAAGCTGTCCTCTGTCAGAGACGCTTTTGAATTTCCCCATCTACCACCCACATCGTCGATAGAATGATTACAGTTTGTCTCTGGTCTACTTATATACTTTCTTTACCGCATCCGTAGTGAAACTCCATAAGGTGGCATTTATCTTCGGTGATCGTAATGTTTTTTTATTCTCTGTTACACAGGTATCAGCTATTGATTAATAAAAGCTGTGATTGAAAGTTTTGGCCTATTCCTGCGGACAGGATTAGAGCCGCCATTCTCAATCTAGAATCATGCATGTATAGGATAAGTTATTCCTGCTACATAAACTTACTTACTTACTTACTTTCTCCTAGGCTCTACAGTTCTTGAAGGGTGTTGGCCTGCGTCACTTCCTATCATTCTATCCGGTCGGTGGCCTTCCGTCTCCATCCTCTGACACCCACCTTTATCATTCTTCTTAAATTCCGTCCACCCATCCGTTTCCGATACTTCCCTTCCGTCGCCTGCCTTCAGTCTTTGCTCACTTCGACATTGATTACCAGGCTTAGTTCCCTTGTAACTCTCTCCAGTTGCTGATAAGCATCGGCCACCACAGCAGTGTTTCTTGAGAGTACTGCCACATCGTCTGCATAAGTTAGATAATGCAGTAAACGATTAAAAATGGCTCCTCCTCTATTTAATTCTATCTGACTTACGACTTTTTTAGGCAGGGGCTCAATAGTAGTGAGGAGATGATGTCATCCTGTCTCAGTCCCCTCTTGACTTCCACTTCTCTGGAGATTTCGCACTGCATTTTTACTTTGAACTTGGCTTCACTGAGCGGCATTATAGCAAGTTTAACGAACTTCTTAGGTACTCCTGAGGCAGCAGTTACATTCCGAAACACAACTCTTAAGAGGCTGTCATAGACTTGCTTAAAATCGATATAAAGCTAGTGTGTGTTTTTTTGATTTCCATAACATTTTTCACGTAATATGCGCAATGTGAATATCTGGTCGGTTGTTGACCTATTACTTCTAAAGTTCATCTCCTTTTTTATGCAAGAGCCACGTTACAGCCATTTTCCACTTTATTGGCAAGTTTTACACAGTGTTTCCCCACCATATTTCAGAAGTTCCGCCTGGATCTGATCTTCTCCAGGTGCCTTATTGTCTTTTAAGATCTTAAGCCCGTATCACTTCCTCCAGAGTGGCTTCTGGTGTTAAGAGCTCTAGCCCATTATATGTTATTTCCACCAATTCTTCTAGTCCTAATCCTTCTCCTTCTGGGTTCAGTAATTTTTGGAAGTATTCTGCCTATACAAGTATTTTACTGCTCTCCCCTACCAAATCCCCTTCTGACTGAAATATATGTATGACATCTAATATCTCTTTCTCGTCGTGACAACTTCACGAGATATGCACTATCTAATCAAAAGTCTCCGGATACCTCTTAGTGGACATTATTATAAGGTGTGTCCACCGTTCGCATTTGTGACGTCTTGAACTCTGCGGAGGACACGTTCAACGGAGATTCTGAATGTCTGTTGACGAAAGGCAGCGCGTTTTTCCTCACGAGCCGAAACCAGTGATGTTGGACGCTGGGTATTCTGGAGCGAAGTCGACATTCTAACTCATGTAATGTATGTTCCTTTGAGTTCAGGCCGTGACTCTGTTCACACCATACCATTGCAGAAAAGTTATTGTAACAAAACATTGCCTCATACGCGCTACTTTACGATAGGAAGCAATTTCATGTTGACACAACAATCATCAACTCCGAACGTTTCCTCCGCTGAAAAATTCATGTGTAATCTGAAAATTGCTCAATAGGTGCTAAGGAAAGAGTCACTGACTGGACGTAGAATGACTTTATCAATCCATTACTACGCGTTTGCCATCATCAGGTACCTGTTAAAATAAATCACGTAACTACACGTGATATAAAAATAGGTAACAAAATCACAACAAACATGCCAAAAAATCACTACAACCGTAAGAAGACACATACCTTGGAACTTTAATCAAGAAGTGGACGAAGTAGTTTGATGCACCAGTGGAGATAACAGCTACATGTTATAAAGGTAGTAGACTTGAGCAGACTGATACAGGAATAATGATTATCATGAGAGGATACATATTCTGAACAGATGGCATCACAAGAGTGGGTGCGGTACTCTACAGTGCCATCATATGAAATTACAAATGACTTACAAACAGCACTGAAGCAAGAGACAAACAACGAAATACACAAAGTAGTTAAAGTTTGCTAAAATCAAGTGTATTCTTATGAAAATTACATAGTAAAATATACAACATTTTCGTTGTGATTATTGACGGGGGTATAAATGGTCAACGCTAGCTAGCGTTCACATGTAAGTCTGACGTTACATTTAGATATAGCTATAAATGGTGATATATGCAAGTATAGTTCGTAGACAACTGACAACGGTCAAAATAAAAACAACCTTGGTTGTAGCTGTCGATTGTAAAACATGTAACCCGAACAACATCTTCCTCTCCCTGTTTCAAGTAGCGTCCGTAAGTGTTAAGTCAGCTGTATGCGCTGTATGGCATAAATAGATACAAGGAATTACACACTTAATGCCGACGTGTAAGTACAATGAAACAATATAAGTCTCTGTCAGTGGTGAGTGTTAAGTTCAGAATGTAAGCGCTAAAATAGTTACATGTTCTGCAAACCGTAAATAGTTACAAGGAAATGCCAACGTACTGGTAAAACAAAACAGTATGCAGCACAGAACAGCGTAAATAGAAACACAGTATTATATATTTGGAGCCGAGATATTAGGACAATGAAGTATTGCATTCTCTGTCTGTTATGAATTACAAGTTTCGTATATAAGCGCTACAATAGCTACGTGCACTGTTGGGGTCAGTGGCTACAAGGAATACACAATTAAGTGCCGTCATACTGACACAACAAAACAGGTGTAGTTCTCTGCCACCCCAAAGTGAAACGTAGCTTAAATAAGCGAAACCATCTAGATTCACTGAAAGGCATAAAAAAAAACAAAAAAAAAAACATATTTATGAGAATCGACAATGCAACATCCAGAATAATAATCAGAAGAGTTTTACGTAGCATTTCGTTTATACCAGACGAAACAATGTTATAACAGCCAAAGGCTCCTGGTCAAGATTAAACACGAACGCCAAAAACATTCTAATAAGCTGAACATACAAGTTAGTGTAGGTAATACGATAAGATGGAGCTCTTCACCATCCTGGCTCAGCAAATTGCTGCCAGACTGTTCGGAATTACGCAGATAGCAAGGTGGACCGTCTGCTCTTGGGCTGTTAAGTACGCTCGGAATCTGTTTCTGTAAAACAAAAATGACTGGCAACCGGCTAATCATCTGATTTGGCTAACACTGCAAAGAGGCTTTTCAGGAATATCTAGCACTACTACAACGAAAAAATCTCGCAAATTTGAATAAAGCAAGTGCAAATGCAAGATTCTCGTTACTTCTAGAACACATCTCGTATACTTAACCAACGAGTTTTTCTGAATTCGAAACCCTGTCCTATAAACAGTTTAACTGATCATTTCAATTCACAAGCCGACAGAGAGTAAGACCATTTCCGTTCTACCTGACAGTTTGTAGTTGAAGAAACCTACAGTGTCGACACAAAATCCCTTTAAAAAGTTGCGTAGCAGCGTTTTGCGAGCTATCTGCCATCTGAAATGCAGACGCAGGATGAGAAAACTCTGCGAAACGTGGAGTGTTGGGCGCGCGATCTCGTATTTCGCAACACATCTCAAGCTTAAATGGGACCGAGGTTAGCCGTGCACTTCATTAGAAGAATATTTCAGTCCAATTACATTGCCACAAACAGTTGGGAAATTTAATTACGAAGCTTAAACGAATTAAGACTGATGTAATTTTATTACTTTGCTGTTGCATAAAGGGAGCTCAGACTGCATAAAAGCTTTACGCGTATCTCTCTGACGCAATTCACGCAAATCGCCTTTTCACGTTAACGAGGTAGATAATTTCAGCGGGCTAAGGAGCATTTCCATTTCTCCTAATGTCCGTTTCCATATGAATTCGGAAAAATAAAAGAAGAAGAGTTTCTTACTCTTTGCTACATTTCGCTGAACTGAAATTTAAACTTTCACACTGAATTAAAACCGTCGATTGATGAGTTCGAACTGCATACATGTTACGGAATACATCCGTGTCATCCAGTAGCAGTGCCCTGTTTATTTTACACGTTTGATGTCATTACTGTTCAGCATCATTTCATGCTGCCTCCATCTTATTTTGTGCTACAATTATCATCACTATGTGCTTATCAGTACCTGATAAAAATGTATGCAGTATCTGAATGTTTGTGGAGGAATGACATTGCATTCTTTCTCAAGAACGAAAGCAGAAAACTAGTGATCTTGAATACTGGAGTCTGAGGCTACGTCAGTGTTGTGACTCCATTGGGTTCAGGCGGGAATCTAGGCAGACCAGTCCGTTTGAGGAATTTTATTGTCCACAAACCGTTGTTGATTCATGGTTGCTGGTTTATGACACGGTGCCTTATCGTGCAGATGCAAGCAGTCACCATTTCTAAACTGCACCTCTACTGCACGTAGCACACAGCGCTATGAGATGTGTTCATATCCTTCCGTATTTAGCGTTTTAAGCGCAATAAGGGGAGCACATCCTAATTACGAAAGTTATTTTCTTACAGCAAAACTATCACCTCCGTACTTCACTATAAACACTACAAACAACGTCAGGGAACTTTCTCCAGGTATTTATCAGTCGGATTACCAGCGTATAACGCTATTCGTCACTCGAAACCACCCGTTTTCAGTTAGCCGCTGTCCTATGGTATCTCACCTTACACGACCACAAACGTCGCTTAGCGTTGATTACAGAAACGTCTGGCTTATGATAGGCTCCTCGGTGATTATACTCTATTCTTTTTAACTCACTACGCAGTCATTGTGCTAGGTGGATTGCTTTCAGCACCTGAAAACTCACGAACAATTCCTCCTTCTGATTTCATGCGATTTTTACAATCACTTTCCACAGTGCTACCGGTTGCTTTCCGCCATTACGTGAGATCTGCTCGGTTCTGGTTTATCAGTGGTTGGTCCTTCTCATTTCCATTTCACAATCACATCACCAACAGCCGATCTGGGCAGCTGTAGAAGCGTTGATGGACTTGGGTGACATCTAATGGCTAGTTCACGTTCGATATCACTGAACTCTCCTGAACGAACGATTCACTACTGTTGCTCCCCTATCGACGATTTTCTATTTCGTCCCCCCCACCCCCGCCCTTTCTATTTGGCTCCACATTACTAGAGCGTCCGTGGTCAGTTTCACTGTTCGTAGGGGCGGCCGGTTTCCTTTGCAAACAGTATATTAGTGACCTTTCTCAGACATTTGATCTTTGTCTGCTCCTGTAGACTGGTCTCTATACTACTTATTTCATAGCCAAGTTCAGTATTCTAGGTTGCCGTAACTCATGTCCCGCTAATACATCCATTCTTCTAGTAAAAATTATCTGTATACTGATTACTTCGTGTACAATAAATGTTTATTTTCGTTGCCTAATTCTCCTGTTCAGTTAATTTTGAACATCGTATCTGTAATACAAGTGTCCTGACCATTTCTGTTTCTGTGTTCTTAGGTAAATACGGCCATCATGTGCCACTCACAGTGCTATGTTACAAAAATGCAGTTTCAGCAATTTCTCCCATAATTCAACGTCTACATTTAATGTACTTCGCATCTTTGCGCGAAGGAAGCTTTCTTAATACTCGTGAATCTACATAAATGATGACTCCGTTCATACCACCATCTTATGTAACATACTTTGTTGACGGCAGAGTTCTCTCAATTCTTTTTTGATAGTTAATACCGCAGTATTCAAATAGAAACATTGCTACTTTTACCTCTATTAGAATGCAGTACTTTCCTTTTTTCATTTATTTCACAGAATGTTGATGGCATGCGGCAGCAAACAGCAACTATTTCGTTTGTGTTTTATCTGTTAAAAACCGCCACTACCGGTTGGTATTTATACTTTAATCTTCAGACAACTTTCAAGCTTTTTGTAAAAAAACATCTGGGCATTTGTTTCTAAATGAGTTTTCTGGGATAAACAACAAGTTCGAATTTCAAAAGTGTAACAACGATGGCTCTGCTACAAGCTCATGATGAAAGGCAGCTTCCTTGAAATGGTCACTGGGGGCTATTGATTGTATTGTCTTTCTCGAAAGAAATCGTTTGTATTTTGTTCGGCATGTTTACTCACACAATGTCTGCGGCCTTCATTACTACTCTAGTTCAATGAGCTGCTTCACTGGACGACACGTAACACGTTTTTACTCACTTACATTAGAGGAGTAGAAATACAAATTTGTTACAAGGTACATAGTCGTCCATGATATACGATACACTGAAACAGCACGAAAATAAAGGATTTCAGGAGAAAGGAGACATATGATAAAGATACATTAAACTGAGACAAGTAATTTAGATTAAGCTTAGACACTGGACAGAGAAGAAAGCAATGGTTAGAGATTTACAAGTTTCCTAAATTACTTTACGGAAAAAGCTAAGAAAAATTTAAGATTAAGAAGTTTGTAAAACGACATGTGCCATTTGAATAGTCCACTCAACAATACATTACGAACGTGTGATATATTTAGCGCTAAAAACAGAGTTAACAGATCTGTTTTATTTATAAGCTTTACCTAGGTTTCGATAAGTTTAAACCTATCTTCTTCAGAAGTCGGCACTATTATATTAACATGGAGTAATACGTCGTTGCCATTTTTACAAACGTCTCCGTAGCTCCATTAGTCAAAATCAGATATTGCCCTATCTGATTTTGACTAATGGAGCTACGGAGACGTTTGTAAAAATGGCAACGACGTATTACTCCATGTTAATATAATAGTGCCGACTTCTGAAGAAGATAGGTTTAAACTTATCGAAACCTAGGTAAAGATTACTTTATCCTTTGCAACGGGTCGGCTGTTTTTAAATCTAATTACGTGGAACCGTTGCTGTTACGCAGCTATGTTTAAAATAATTATTTATAAGCCATTTTTTTTGTAAATGGTAATTGATTTGGGTTTCCTTTGCTTAATATTTGTAAAGGATGATTTTCCCCCGTGTACAAACTCCAGGGACTGACCGTTGAGAGAATACGGAAAAAGAAAGGTCTAATGTGCTTAGGTTCGGAAACGCATGATTTACATGTTACGGACTACGTATTCAATCATTGTTACAGGGACTGCGGTCTAATATGCACTGTATCACGTAGCCACAGTTCCAGTACGCACGGTTTCCTCCTAGAGGGTGGTTCTGTTCCTCGTATGTCATGCCCTAGCACCCTCTCCTGCCATAGTAATTGGTGATGTTGTGTCCGATTCATTTCGTTTGCTGACTCACATTGTAGTGGATGTAATACAGCGTTGAACACAGTTATCGTCTATTCGAATCGAGAGCTTGCCGACATGGTATTTACTTACGGACAGGCAAATGGCAACAGGCGGCGGTCAGCAAGGTTGCATAAAGAGACGTACCCCCCGAAAACAACCACAGCATTCAATTCTTGCAACGGGTTACGCCACTTGTCTGAGGCAGGGTCGTTTCACAAAGCAGGAAATCATGAAAGATGCACCCGAGATGCTCGGGCATCAGACTTGGAGGAAAATGTATTTAACACTGTGGAAGGTGACCACTGTGTCAATACTAGGCAGTTGCCCTGCCAGTAGAGGGTAAGCCAGACGACCTTGTGTAACATTCTCAATGACAGTTGTTGTACCCTTATCGCCTACACCCAAAATCGAATGGAGAAGTGGAGTGCTTCGTGCGGACTCTCAAATAGCATATAGACAAGTTACGCAGCCAACAACACACTATGCAACCAACATACCTGGGGAAAGGCTTTGCCGCTCTTCCTCTCGTCTTACGTCAACGGTCCTTCACTACCGGAGTTGCTCCACGGATGGTGCCCCAGCACACTGCCTCACCTGCTGCACTCACCACGGCGGCCAGCGCCTACTCCATCCACTCAGGCGATGTATAAAGCTAATCAACAAATTATTTTTGCTGCGGGAGCACTTTTGTCACTGGTTTTTTCACCAGGCAATAACGATTCCGGTATTTTTCATCCATCCTATCCACTTATACGCGGAATAATATCTTTAACTTTCACACCATTCATCTGTGGGACAATAAGCAGACCCCCCATCAGCATCGGTGCACACGGAATGTGTGGACCGGAATAATTCGGGACCGTATTTTGGAACCAGTCTTCCTTCCAAGTCACCTGACAGGTCAGTACGATCAGCGTTTCTTGTCGGTGATTTTGCCTCCCTTGATGGAAGAAGAACCATTGATGATTCGAAGGGTTGTGTAGCTGCTACATGATTGTGCTCCACCCCTCTTCGCCGTTTACGTCCGAACGCATCTCAATCGTGTGGGTCGGACGAGAGAGTCCAGTTGCATGGCCTGGTCGTTCACCGGATCTCAACCAATACGATTTCTGGTTATGTTGCCTTCTCCAAAGTACTGCGTATGCAGAGCCCATTACAGATGTGGAGACACTGGAGCGGCGTATTCATGCTGTTTTTGACACAGGTCGGATGCAGCCTGGGCGACGTGAAGGTGTGAGACACAATATGTTACGGCGCTTACACGCATGCGTTGTGGCACGTAGAAACCATTTTCAGTATATACTGTTACTGTGGCTGCGTGGTACAGCACATATTAGACCGCAATCTCTGTAACAATGTATGACACAATAAATGGTCTCTAGCATGGAAACCATGCATTTCCGGACAAAAGTACTTTAGAAATTTTTCGTCCCGTATCCTCTCATCGATGTATCCTTACACATTCTACACAGTGGAAAAAGTCACCCCATACATATTTCCATTGTAGTACAACTGATGTACTGATATTTTTCTGTCTTTCACAAAAGGTGTTATTTATTTCTTAAATTGTGGTGTTCTGCCTATAATATAAACATAACTTATGTTGTCGTTGTTCTGTACATTGACAACTAGTGATACCTAATGTAGTGCAAAAGGTGATTTATTAGTGCTTGTCATCACCATAACAATTAGCTGTAACAGTACCAGTAGTTTCGATATTGTCACTCACTACAGTTTCTTATGTGCTGTATTCCGCGAAGCACTCCACAGCTGCTCGGCACACAGGCTCGCCCCACGCGTTCTTTTGACACCGCAGAGGCAGTTGTGATGGAATCTGCTTCTGGTGATATCTCCTGGCAGCACTGTTGCAGAGAACGTCTTCACTCATCCTAGGGGTCATTATTCACCCATGAAGAGCACCGCCGCATGCTGACCCATGTCATCGCCGTCCTGGCTCCTTGGATGGCGATAACGGACCAAAGGCTGCACTCCCGTTCTGATGTTGAAGTTATGTTCGCCGACGTTCATTGTTAACTTTCTGTCTGTCTGTCGCAGTTATTGACGGTTACACTATACTGTATCTCAGTCTTCTTTAGGTAAGTTGACAGGAGTTGATTGATAAGATGCCTAACTACATGAGTCTTACTGAAATAGTGTCGGTGGTGAAACCTAGGATGAGCAAGTCTGTCTCATAGCAAACGACGTCCTTCTTATCAGAACTTCCATTACTCCTCAGCTGGCAGCCTGCATCAACCACCTCTCCATACGCCAAACATTTCCAGTGTGTCACGGACTGTCTTCTTTCTGACAGGCACATTTGGAGGTTTCTTCATTTCGTCCAATTCGTTTCTAGTAGGAAGCATAAGGATCATGACCAGGATGTTGACAATAACTTATCAGGACTTTGTTTCCATGGTTTGGACGACGGAAATTTTAAATTTGTTTATCAGTCTTTATGATGGATTCTCAACATGATGACACATTTCTCACATCAGGCATTAGTCTTTTGTATATATACATCTTTGAACATGTATTACTAGCAACACAAGCAGCCCTGCAATTGAGGAACTATTCGATTTTGCACATTGTGCTGGAGCCTGAGCTACTCAACATTTGGATAACATCACTATACCACAATCACGACTAAATCATATAAGATCTACCTGCTTTTGAATTTTATAGCTTCAGCAGATGGTAATGGGAAGATAGACGAGATCTGGGACTACACCTCAAGGGTGCCATTAGGCTCTAACTCCAGCCTCTAAATTCATCCTCAGACGCCAGCTTCGTATTGCAGCCTCAGGCTCCAGCCTCCAGCTCGATCATCCAACTGAATCCCCTAAATGTAGCCCCTAACTCAAAACCCAGTTCCAGTCCCCTGCTCCAGTCTTCAACTGTCGTCCCCAGCTGTGGTCTCCAACTCCAGTCTCCAATTCCAGCCCCAATTACGCCCCCCCCCCCCTCCCGCCCACTCCAGTCCTAAAATCCAGCCCGCAAACGCAGAACACATCTCTAGTTCACAACCCTTGTTCCCAACTGTAGTCCCAACTCTACTTCCCAGCTCTAGTTTCCAGCTCTAGTTCCGAACTACAGTCCCCTCTTGCAGCCCTCAATTCTAGTCCCCAAGCCAGCCTCCAACTCCAGCTTCCAGCCACAGCCCCCAAGTACAGACCTACAAGCACCTAGATTGAGACCAACGCGTTCCATCGGCAGTTTTCTTTTTCGCCGATCCCTTCAAGCCGCTTGCACTACTCGACGGTTTGTGGTGCATTATAGTAATAAACTATAGTACTGCAGATTCCAAAACTGCATATGGACTCTGCATCACATGGAACTGCTCTTTAGCTTTGTGATTCTTCACTGGTGTGAGGTTATTATCCACAAACATAGTAGTTCATGTTGTGCAGTTTGTCCCATTTTATTCGAGTTCATTTTCACTAACAGAGCTTCTACGTTCGATTTAGACAACAGATTTGGTACAGCTCTAAAGTGAACGTTATTAGTTTACAGTGACTCTGGATGCTTCACACTAGTCACTTAGTACTTACGCTTAAATCTCGGACTAATTATTTAGTTTTCCTTTGAGTCTTGATGTTTACATACAAAATGACCCTGTAAGCAACTTCTCTTACTTTAAGCAGGTTGGGTCAGTCATTCCAGATTTCCTAAAGAACATCGGTAGTACTACCACAGTCATTCGTCTCAGAAGAGTTTCATAAAGAGTTTCATACTGGTGTTAATAAAATCAAGGTTAAGATTGTCGCAAAATCAATTCAATGAATTCACGGATATTGCAAGTTTTCATTGTGAATAGTCAGTTTAGTGATGTAAACTTTCAACAAGGTATGATGCCGTAGGAAATTCAGTTTTGGCCCATTACCAGCTACGGCGTAATATGTGTCCAGTTTGTTGATGTCGTGACTGTTACTTGTATGTACTTTCTCACAGTATTTATTCCCAGATTCGCAGATCTATAGCGATCAAGGATGAAAAATGTAATTGTTAAAAAATGTACTTTCTGTGGACATAACAATCGGTTTCAGTCGCTATCGTTGTAATAAATCCTCTGAAACGGACGGAGGAGTGAGTTCTATAATGTGTGCTAACTTATGATAATATTGTTCCACATAGTGGTTTCACATAGGCATGAGATAGTCGCTTCACAATTTCTGTCAGTTAATATAACCTAACAGACCAAGCAACTACAAAAATTAACAGCATTATTCGTATATTTCATGTCCCTTACAGCTTATTTCAGTCTGTGTTGTTATATTTTTTCTTTATAATGTTTTGCCCTGGAAATTTTTTTCTAACAAACCAAGGAACGAAAATTACTACGAGTTTCACATTTCTGTTATTTGACTAAGTAAGAGGTATTTGTTTTTTCTTTAAGTAATAAAGGTCTGAAGAAATAAGAAACCTTCAACATTACGCAGGCTAACTTCTCAGAAAATGGCATGCCGTTTTCGAGAATGTCCAACTGCTGTAAGAATTTCAGTTAATATTAACTTCAGAAATTACGTCATTCGTTGCCTCTCAACGCTTAATTCATTAAAGTAACGTATTAAGTAATTCATTTCAAACCTCCCAATAATCATTTCTGTGTTCACATCTTTCTCCTTCACCATTTTCCCACTACACTAGTCACTTAGTACTTACCCTTAAATCTCAGACTAATTGTTTAGTTTACGTACAAAATAGACCTTTTTCCCCAAACAAAAAATAAATAGCCTCATTAAACATACAAATTCATATTATTACTTCGAATAGCTCAGGCACAGTAAAAGCTTTGTTTTGCTGAATAACTGAACATCTAACTTTCTCCAAGAAATACCCTCACAGCTGCTGCGTTACCTGAATTCCTTTATTGTCCCAGGCAAATTTTTTCCAGCCATTGCACCACTTCTCTGAAGTTATCAACCAGTTTGGGAATTTTTCAGTATTTCTCTACCATATTCGTGATAATCCTTCCCCTCTCAACAATTACACCCCAGTAACGCGCTTGTCCGCTATTTACATTTGAGCGTAGATGTACCTGCTGTAAATGTTAACACAGGAACGATCAGTCTCTGATTCTTAAGCGTAAACATTCTTATATAAAGCGTTCTCGAAATTTGAGCCTCCCCAAGTCCACTGAAATCGTAGAGCTTTACGTGGCTCCCAATGCCAGCAGGAAACCGAAGTCTGCGTAACTCATTGTCCTCCGTTTACACTCTAAGGTCAAAAGGCTCTAGCAGTTCTCCTCAAAGTGGCGAGTTTGGCGGAACTGTTCCATCTTCAAGGATTATGACAGAATTTAGCGTAGACCTGTTGAGAAAACAATCGAGCATAACTCAAAAGAAATCGGACTTATGGAATGTCGAGGAACTTGTTTCGGAGTGTCGGATGGTAGGGTCTAGGTTTTCCAAACGCTCTATTGTCTCATTTACACTTACAAAGGCTGAAGAAAAGTACGGACACACTTGCGAGAAACGCATGTTTGAACATAAATGCCGATGCTAGCTAAGCCTGCAGTTTGCACTGTTTCATTTGGCCACGAACGGCACATGTGCAATGATCTCATTACGTAGCAAGAGTCAGTCGTGATGAGAACATTTCTCGCAGTATATTCAATGTGACTGGAGAGTTTTTGGCCCAACTGAAGAAACACATAAAACCACTTCTCTTTTCAAAAGAGATCTCTCATGCCTATAAACACATAAGCACCCATATTAAGTGCAGTTATCCTATTACAGAAGATGCATCCTGCGCATCTGATCATTAACAGCAGAAATGGTGTTGTCTAGAAAACAGAAAAGTTGTTAGCCAATTATATTAATAAGCATTATGTTTCTCGTTAAGCAGCCGTAAACTTCCAGTTTCCATTCTAAACCACTTGAACACTGATGAAATTGCATCTTAAGATATTAAAAATATTTATACCAATGTACCTACGGAACAAATTCAGAACATTATTGCAGAAAATCTGCACACCCGTAGCAATCGTGCATTTGACGAAATTAATGAAAGGCTGAAGTTCTTAGAAATTGCTCTCAATTATAATTACTTCAAGTTTCATGACTCTTTCTTCATTCAAAAGCAGGGAATAGCAATGGGTTCTCCATTGTCTTACTGTCTGGCAATAATTTTTCCTTCTAAGTTCGAGCACGATCTTGTGCAACGAGTCCCATCTTACGGTGTGAAAATCGTTGGTTGGTTTCTTTATGCTGATGATGATCTATTACTGTATGAATATCCCACTGAGGTTTGTGGTTCCCTACCAGACCACTTGAATTAGCAGCACCTATATTTAATTTACAATCGAACACTCTGCCTTACCATGACATTTTAATCGCTTCTAGAAACAGTACTTTTGTGTTTTATATTTACTGGTAACTCTCAACCACTGGCACCGTGTTTCATCGTACTTAATATCATCCCATGAAATATAAAAATTCTGGCTTCCATTCACTTCTCCACCACCTCCATCAAGTCCCCCTAACCTCCAAGGCTTTCGACTGGGAGTACCAGGTTAAACCAAGTATTGCACGTGCCAGTGGTTACGATAAAAATTTTGTTCATAATACTGGTAAAGAAGAACTGACCAAGAAAATTTCTTCCACTAACCACTCCACGATTTCTACCACCTGATCGCCTATCGGGCATAACAACAACAAGAACCACCAACCCAGTCCTTACTACATCCCCTTTTCATAAACAATCGGCAAACATTTATAAAAAAAATAACTACTTGGTTAGCTAATTAACATTGCTTTATGTTAATATCCAAGTTTACTCCCACTGCCGTCCACATGTAGGTCATCTGATCCGTTCAGTGTATGCAATGTTTTAATGATAGTCAAATAAGTAGCAAGTTTTATATATTCGCCTTAGTAACAATATTATATTAGTAATAACCGGGTTCAGTTTTATGTAACACAGAGAGCCGAGTCTAATAATTCGCGTAGTGTCCACAGTTCGTAAACAGAGCGCTAGCAGCGCAGTTCTGTCTTCCGTGTTGTCCGATTTAGTTGATTTCCTTGACCGTCTCAGCAGTCTACCCGGACGGCAGCCACCGCACACGCTCCGACAACACACAGGACGCTTCGTAGCTTGTGTTGTCAGCTACTATGGTGATTATTATTATTATACTGGCGACAAACACACATAAGCGTCTAGGCTTCTGGTAAAGTTGGCCGTCGGCATACGATTGGTGGACTCAAAAACATTTCAAAAATAATTTTTCTGTTTATTTCAGTATATTAATTTTATTATTCGATCACTCCAAGACCCAAAACTTTCCTGCAAAACTTTTGCAATTGTCGTTTTAATCAGTAAAGTACTTACAGTTCATGATTTTAACACAGATCAGTCCCATTTCTGGCAGGTGTTGGACGATACATGGGGACTGTCCCAATCCATTTTTCATTTTAGTTACTGCTTCACTATTTTCCTTTTATTTTTATTTAAGTCAAGTATCAGTTTCTGACACCTAATTCTTTTTCTTCGTATTTTACACTGACATTCGTCGTTGGTGGTGGTTTTTATCAATTTAGGAGGGATGAGACCTCTGCATAGCCACGCCAACTGTTAGTCTGCGACATTCTGTTACTCCATACATCATAAGACATAGCATCTGTAAATAAAGGTATAAGCCCGTTCTTTGTGGGACGTGTGAGATTCACACATAGTTACCCAACTAGATGTTTAAGTCTATTCACGTAGTACTTCAAGATATCTCACATAACTTAATTTCCTCATTATCAGAGCATTAATTTATAAGATTTTCTCAGTAGTTTAAAATACCTAACTTCATTTCCCATTATCAAAACATTAATATGATAAAATTTTCTGTACAGATGTACACTATAAGATGCAACTCAAAAGTTCTATGCGCCTCTAATCGCCTTAAATACATACAGCTACTGCAAACTATTAGACTTTTCATTCAGTTATATATCTTAATAGTTCTAACACCTGTTCTGTGAATTGTCAGTCAATTATGTATAACTATTTTAGCTGTGGCTGACCCAGTTTTAAAATTTTCTGCAACACAGGTAAAGATGAAGTCTTAGTCACATTGTAAGTACACAAAAATTGCCAGAACACAGTTTCAAATTCATACAAATCCCATTAAACGGAAAACACAATTTACTATATTTGTACGATACAAATATCTGAGAGTGTACAGTATACACTCTAATTACTCCTGCGACTTATATCTATGGCGTCATACCACATCAGTGTGTACACCGTTCTAATTAAAATAGGACTACATCTAAATCAGTACTGATTATCTGTGTCTCTTTCCTATTTGAAAATTACCTGCAGAAAAGATAACTATCAAGCACGAAGACAGAAATGGTTTCGACACAAACATCACTAGGTATTATAAAACTGCTGTAATATTTATTTTTTATATACAGCAGTTTCAAACATGATAACACTGAAGAGAGAGATAAAATATATATGATGCCAAATAGCGCTAAATGGGTTGTAATTTGTGTTATTAAATTTAATTGGTTCGATACTGCAATTGCACAAAATATCGAAGGAGGATGCTGGTGAATTTCGGAAAAAATATCATTCACTTTTTTCCTAAAATCAAACTCAAATTAAACACAATTAAAGTTACAGGTATTTGCATTTACGGTCACTATGTGTAGACGTATGTGACGGTAAATAAAATATTTTCACTGATTGATTACATAAACAATTATTTGCAGTGTATGATACTCTAAAAGCATTGCTTTTTTCTTTACAGGTGGGTTCGTACACATTCATCTCATTTGATATTTTGCCGATCTTATCAGAGTGGTAAGTCCAAACTATTTTCCTCATTTCCAGCTGTGTGAAAAGTCTTAAGCGGTTAACAGTAAGAGAACCAAAGATACGTGAAATATATTAAGTGACAAACAATAAGCAAACTACAGTAACTTGAACTTATTGGTCACCGAGGAAGATGGAAGCAACATTTTCAAGCTGTAATAGAGTACAACTAATTACTATGGAGAGCGAAATGTAACGAAGATGAGCTCTACTCTTTAAAATTTTGCTGTTTTTAAGAAAGATAATATTTTATAGAGAGCAGACACAAAGAGATTTTAAAAGGGGCTGGATTGGCGATGAAATATTGTCACTGCTAACATGATTAGTTGCGGCACTATGGAAATTGCTATGTGGATTGTATCAGTTACCAGTGTCTTATCGGTGTGACGGCGAAGTGCTGGGCAAATTGAAACCGGCCCGCACGAACGACAAAGAGAGACTCGCTGGCTGACGGGACGGAAGCTATCCATGTGGACAGTGTGACGTCATATACTCATGACTAGGAGCGCTGGGTCGCTACCTTTACAAGCGAGAATAATACAGAATTTTCCAGAATGAGATTTTCACTCTGCAGCGGAGTGTGCGCTGATATGAAACTTCCTGGCAGATTAAAACTGTGTGCCCGACCGAGACTCGAACTCGGGACCTTTGCCTTTCGCGGGCAAGTTTGGAAGGTAGGAGACGAGGTACTGGCAGAAGTAAAGCTGTGAGTACCGGACGTGAGTCGTGCTTCGGTAGCTCAGTGGTAGAGCACTTGCCCGCGAAAGGCAAAGGTCCCGAGTTCGAGTCTCGGTCGGGCACACAGTTTTAATCTGCCAGGAAGTTTCAATACAGAATTTTATTACGTACTAATACGCAGTCGTAGAAACAAACAAATGAGTTTCAGTTGTAATTGATAATTCAATGTGAACTATGCATTTTCGTTTTTACTTCTAAAAACTTCTATTTCTTCTAATATATTCAAAGTATTGCTTTCTTCTTTTTTTGGAAGTATGTTTTAATTCTCCGAAGGGCTTGTGATGCTGTGCTCCTCTTCGCATAAGTCTGCTGTTAAATGCAGAAACAACCAACTGGTTTGCCCTATATATTTCATAGGGTAATCATTACATGTGATGCAGTACACACCCACTTAATTACATTTATTTAACACAGCTTTCTCCCTGTGCCAGAGTTTTCTGCCTGGATCCGAAAATGTAAAACACTCAGTAATGGTGATTTTAGACCTCATATATCTGCAGTTTTTTCCGATACCGCAACCAGATATGGTATAATTTAGTCAGGCGGTCCAAGCGTTATTCAGTCAGTTCCACGAGGAATTGTAAGCCAAAATATTAAACGTAACGTCCGCTTCGACATCACTGGCAGTGCTCTCAAATCTGTACTCAATGCGCTTTTGCACAGGGTATAGATAAACAGTGTGAGAGTTGAATGTTTTGTTTTGTCGGCTGCAGTGGAAAATGTGTTCAAAAATCAGGAGTGATGAAAAAATGTGCAATATTTATTAAAAATTTCTTCTGAGGCCCGTTAAGAAGCTATTTGATTCGAACGAGGCAAACTGGGTGCTTCAAGAGGATTGATCTGAAACATCGCAGCCGTGTCTGTACAGCGTGGAAACGAAACAATGGGATGTCCACGAACGATTGGCCTGCAATGTCTCCAGATGCAAATCCGATCGTAATATTTGATCGAATTTAAGACGAAGCTTAAAGGACAACCAACATATACTGTGAAGCAGCTGTCATATAAAGTCAGGGCGATATGGAGATCGTTACCGAGAGAGCATGCAGAAAATCTCATGAAAAGCTTGCCAAAAAGATAATCTATACTGGCGACAATTGTATACACTATCAGGTAGTTTTGTAATTAGTAATAACATTTATTTTCATGTAAACGTATATTCATAACAGCGTCTTTCATTTATTACAAATAACGGCGTACACTTTCTTGTGGAACTAACTGTAAAATCTGCCTCTGATCCCCTATCGTAAGGAAGATTTTTCTTCTTCAATATACTGTTAATTGAATTAACAAATTCTGGATCTAAATCAATTTGATCGCTTTATACGGAATACCGAAAGCCAACCACGACAGATCTTGTTATACACAGGCAGTCATGTCACCCAGTGAAAGATAAATCCACGGCATTCCGAACTATGTTAAATGGTATGTACGATGTCCCCTTACTAGTGAAGCTGAAGTGGCTCAATACGTAGTTATTCAGTTCATAACGTATCAAAACGGTTACGATCCAGAATTAGGTAACAAAGTTTATTGGAGTATACTGAAACAGAAAAATCTTCGTTCCCATAGCATCCAAGTTATAGTCTGCCAGGATGTTTTTCTGTGCTGCTCAAAAGAGTGGAAGGCCCACAGATTCAAGCACGTTGTAAAACTGAAGACGCTTGCCGTGCTCCGGAAGAGGGGAATTTTGTTCTGGAAAGTCTCTTTAGCGTCTGAATGTGTTTCCCTGCCGAGGGAAGTGTGGGAACGTAAGCAGAGAAGGAGAAGCAGGTGACAAACAGAATGGACACAGGAAGTGAGTTCTTGATTGGCGACATGGAGCTTGCAAAGTGAAGGAATTCCACCCAAAAAAAGTATACGTGCAGTCTTCCTTTCTTACTGTGAGAATTTTAGGGTTATGGGCGGTACAGAGATCTTTCACAATAACACAGCATAATAAATTAGGCACGAGAAGAACACGAGCCAGCCAATCGAGTGTTTGGCTACTCCCATGGGTATAACAACGGAGAACGCAAAGCGTTCGTCTTGAAACGGGTTTGTAATCGAGACGGCAGCAGAACAGCAGGATACGCCCTGGTGGGAGCCGGACTTGCAGCGTCGGTAGCAGACAAAGACACGCACTGTCCGCCGCAAACGCGCCGCCAGGCCACGAGAGATGGGCCAGCCGCCTCCAATACACCGCCCACTGCCACGAAATACACCTAGACGACCCCAGCGCGCCATCAGTTTCGCCGGTTACAACTCGATTAACGCCAGTACAACTCATTATTGCTCTTTCTCACTTAAATCAGCTTCCCAGTTGCGTCTGTCTCATGGCAATTATTTTTCAAGAAACCTCGTAACAACTCCGAGAATTTTTCGTTCAAAATGGACACATATTTGCTTCCTTTTTCGCGATTAAAACCAATTTGTAAATTGCGTTTGAGTGACCGTGGTGCAGGGGTCACGCTGTTTCTAAAAAGTTAATATTTGTGAATAATTTCATAATTTCTTGCGGCTGGTGTTTTCAATCCATTTACATGATTTTCACGCGTCGCACACAAGAGTAATTAGAAATGCTGTGATTTTATTTTATTTAATACGCAAAATCCACACTCACAATTTACGATATTATGTTTCCTTTCATTTAATTCGCAAATGAAGCACTCAAGCCGGTCTGGGTGGCCGAGCGGTTCTAGGCGCTTCAGTCAGGAACCGAGCGACCGCTACGGCCGCAGGTTCGAATCCTGCCTCGGGCAGATGTCCAGATAACATCTTCTGTTTATTTGTGTGTGAGGAATGTTTCCTGAAAGTTTGGCCGTACATTTTTGTAACACCCTGTATAATGATCACACACCTGACGTATTAGAAGACAGTGCAGTCGACTTATGCGTTGAGCGCGGGCTAGGCTGACTGGTCCTGCGCTAGACCGTAAGTACAAGTTCTGATGTGGTGGCGTAGCGACAGACCTATGAGCGTGGCTACGCCAGTGTGCCCATCCGTCAATGCGGCTTGCAGCAATTATTTTCTCTTGAGGTTGCGTTGTGAGGTACCAACCTAGCTTTGGCTCCTCGCTCTTTGGACGACACTACAACAAATTGCGAAAAGGTCTAAAATTAGGCGTAAAGTTTGTAGGAAGTTGCTGAGAGACCTCACTGCCAACTACTGGATGAAAGTAAGTCTGGGTGTTAGTGCGCCATAAGTTACTGTACCTCAAGACAACCACAGTGTCTAACTGTAACACTTGTCGTATTGTATTAAACCTCTGTATTAAGATTATACCTCTTAATAAGCAGACTATGTCTGCATTCTACATTTTTGTATTCGTTAAATAACACGAAAATGTTCGAAAATTAAATTTTTGTGAACCCTGCAATCCGTTTGATAGACAAACACTGAACTGGTACTTGGTCCCAGGGGTAGTCGCTTAGTAAGAGGGCTACTTTTTTTCAACATCCAACTGACCATGAAATTAAAACCACAGCGTGAAATCAATGAAAGCTTTGTATAAATGTGTTGCGGCGTCGATCGTGCAACCCCTCACTTTTCAGTTCTGAGGACACAGTGAGCATGTGAAGATGCCTAGAACATAACTTAACTGTCATGCTCGACAGCAAAATCCGACAGTTGTCTGGGACGTACAGATGTTCATGATGCAAGGGGTCAAGGAAGGAAGCGAGTGTCAGCTGATGAACTTGTTGAGCGAGTGACCGGTTGATTCGAAAAAATCGCCTACGAAGGGAAAATCAGAGCAAGTGAAAACAAATGTTTTCCTCAGGCATTGTTCTTCGTCATGACTATACTGGCTGCACACTGCAGCTGAACCAAAGCACGTCCTTGCAGTGTTTCCGATGGGAGGAGTTTCATCACCCCTCATGTATCCCGGACCTGGTTCCCTCTGATTTTCATCTCTTTACATGAACAGCTGACTACCGTGGACAGCATTTTGGAACAGGCAACGAGATGCAGCTCAGCGCAGAAAATTGCTGGAAAGCACAGGTGTTGCCTTCTATGGCGAGGGTATGAAAAGTTAGTACCACGCTACAACAAATATGTAAGTCGGAGCAGCGACTGTCTAGAGAAGTAGCTAGAAGATGTAGCCAAGTGTTGGAAAAAGAAATTGACGCCCTCATAATATACATAGTCCAACGTATATTACTTTACTTGTAAGTAGTGAAGTAGGTAATTATGTACAAAATATGTCTGACTTAACCAGTGATTATTGTATGGTTTCTGGAAGGGTGTATTTTAAGGAGTCACGTAGCACATTTGATGGTTAGGTTCGTTGAGATGGAACTAGAGAAACCATTGACGTTTTTGAAGGGTGGGGTAGAAGACCACAACCATTCTGCAATTGGAGAAATTAGGCAAAAAACGATAGGCTACGTATGACAGTGATTTATACAATTTACATCATCAGACAGTTGCTGGTATTATGGTCACAATTAGGTGGTTAATGATAATAAAGGAAGGACTGATGTTGGACAATTGGGTCTAGGAATGCTGTAAGGTAGATCCAGTCAGCAACATACCTACTATCGGGAAAGCATACAAGAACCCTTAAGAGTTACAGGATTTTTCACAGAGAAATGACGCAAAGATTAGGAGAAAGATTAGAAGGGACGATGGGTGGACTGCAAGGTATTATCGGTGTTAGGAGAATTGGTACAGTAGTCACGTACTCATTTGGAAAATGATGATTCCGTGCTTGTTGTTTTCGGTTATGTTTGAAAAGTTCAGAAGAGGAGAGAATGTGAAAAATAACTTGCGGTTGTGGTACTCCCTCCTCTGTGAGAGTCGCACAGGACTACATGACCTATTGACTCAGACGAACTGTCGTTTTATCACAAACTATGGATTTAATCCGAAGAAACAGCATATTCTCAAAATGCCGCAGAAATGAGGTTAGTGAAAAGCTTAACTTGAATGTTGGGGAAACAGAATGATACATGACAGACGACGCTAGGAGGACTAGGAGAAGCAAACAGAGTATTCGCCATTAAATTTGTTCTATCAGTATCTATTGCCGGCTAGTTCTGATTTCCATAGGCCTGTGTTGGAGTCAGTCATGGACTATTAGTGAAATTGAGAAGTTGAGAATGGAATCGGTTGAAATGTTGAGTCACAGAAATAAAGTGAAAATTAAGTGCAGTCATAAGAAATGAGAATATTGTTTGCACGATCAAGAAGGTATGAAAGAATAGACATGTTGGTAGGACATGTTCTAGGGCGTAAGGGAATTGTTTCCATTATTGTAGAGGGAACCGTAGAGTACTAAAGTTGTGAAAACACAGAGATGGGAATATATAGAGAGTGGGTGTTGGTGTCACTCTAAATGAAATGACCCGGACAACAGGAAATTGTGGTGGTCTGCATCAAATCTTGTGGACAACAGACGATCCGACATATCTGACATGCTGCGATAACATTGCCCCAAATTCTTTGAAACTATAGTTCAATTCTTTTATCTTGGCGGTTCGCGCATGCCCGCTCAGACGCGGGAGATTGCTGCGTTGCCAGTTGTACGCGCCAAGAGAAGCAGCGCCATAGTATAGTTCGCAAACTTACGTTTAGGGGGGAGCACGCAGTTTATGAAGTAAAGCCACCACGGCCGCATTAACCCTTTCGCTGCTACAGAGACGTGCTCCCCGCATTCCGCGATGTGCGCGATTTTGTCATCATTGCACTGCTCGCCTGTGCAGACACATGGTGTTTCGACTGTTTTGTCACACTTTATCATTCGATTTCACAAAAACTATTTGGCCCAAAAATTCGATTTTTACACATCTTCTTGACTGATACCTTCCCCCCATAAATGACTTAATTTTGTTTCGAAGTTCAACGCAGTTATTGTGCAGCATTAGATGTAGTAAACCATTGCACGAAATTTTGAAGAGTTTGCAGAGGTAAAAGTCCATACTTTCCATATGGTCGATTTTAGTTGCCAGTAGAAATTTCATGAAAATTACATCCAAACGAATAAAATTCATGAAGTAAGACACTTCGATATTGTCTTTAAATAAAGAAAATATTAAGGACCAGTCAAGGTTTGAATTCACAACCTTTCGCTTAGCAGCCATACACGATAACCATTACACTAATGCAGCTTGTCATTTAATATGCCTCCTGGAAGAGTTTAAAATATCATGCAAAATACCGACAAACACTGTTGGTATGACTATGAATTACTCACGTTTCATCGAAGTACAATAGGAAATAAACAATTACCGCTGTTCTTTATTGCGTAAAAGCGGTTAGTGAGAATGATACAAACACCTTTCCATGCTATCGCCTGAATTAGGAGGCTTATTGCTCGTTTGGTTTAATTAATTAATGGAATATGAAGCAATTGGTATAAAGAATGCTTTTTCCAAACTTTCTATAAAAGAAAGTCTGCTATCAAGACACTGCTTTTGTTCAATTACTTTATTTATGACTGAACGTTTCCAAAACTGAAGACACTCGTCTGTGCTCTGCACTGCAGTCGAGCTACGGCAACGTCGTTCTCTGTTCATTGGCTGACTGTGTTTTCTGACGTCAGATGCGCAGAACGAACCTGAACTCGGCCGCCGTCATAAATGACGCGCACTTTAGTGAAGTAGCACTGACGACATGGTAGAAGAACGTGATACCGAGGAGGAAGGGCGCCACCGTACATTTCTTTCGTGTATCCGCATTTTCATTCATTCATTAAACAAACACTTCACAGTCATATCCCTTGTCGTCAGGGTGAACATTCCCGCTAAAGAGAAAAGGGCTAAGAGAATTACAAAAGGAAAACGCCCTCGGTCTGGTGCCATTGCCAGAACGGCCCGTCGCCATCCGCTGCCGAAATAGCGTAGCGCCGCGCCGACGCCGTCGGCGCCTGGCGGCGGTCGGTGTAACTACGCCATGCCGTCCTCGACGCCGGCGCGGCGGCCATTAACATAATGGCGGCAATTTCCGCCCCCCGGCCTGACGGTGGCCGCGTTGAGGACCTCCCCTGCTGCGACCGTGCTGCGTCCACCGTCGCTACGCTAGATAAGACTTTTGGGCCTGTCCGTCAGACGGCCGGACACTGTCGCTTTGTAACGATCACCCGTGGTGAGGCGCTCCGTAAACAACATGCGCTCATACTGGGCCACCAATAGGAGTTGTGGACATTCAACATGTACGCGTTTAATTTCAGCGTTTGTTCCTCTTATCTGTTTAAGGCCGAGGTAGCGTGCTGGCTCTGCGTGCTTCACTCAGCACTGTGTCACCCACTCTGTGACCGGGTGCGAGTAGTGCCAACAGTGCGAATATAAGGCAGGATTCTGGCAGATATGTACATACTACTACCGGAAGACACGCCTGCCCCTGAGCAGGTGGACAGCGGTGGAATCGCCCTGGCTGCGGACCGCTACCCTCTAACGCAGACATTCGGCTGCTACTGTCGATACAGCTCATCCGTCGCACTACTCCGTCCTGCGATGCAGATTTAAACACGTGAGCTGATCTGGTGGAAATGGCTGCCCAAACTGGTGACAATTGTCCGCTAGCCAATAACGTTGTGGAGACTTGGTTGACACCAGTATCGAAGAGGGTTCGGCCAGGCCACGTCGCTGTGCTAGAATCTAACGGAATTTCTAGTGGATAGAGCCACGGTTGTTCTACCAATACGTTGCCCCCCTACACGTATAAACCAACACCATCGTGACCCACTGGAGCAGAAACTCCCCTCTGTCCGACCCGTAGTTGCACTGCTTTTCTACGACGTCACCAATATTTCGCGGCTCGTCCTGGCCGCCTGGTGCTTTGTAGAGTTTCCATTATGAAACAAAATACACACGCTTGCCTGTTCACTTCACATGCTGCTACAATGTAAATGCTTTTCTCACAATATCAACAAAATTCATTCTACTTGCACTCACGAGCGCTTCGTGATCTGTAGTGACTAAGCAGCCATCAGGCCGTAGGTGAACGCTAATCTTCGAATCCTTTGCTTTCCACCACACACCATCTTCTCCCTAGGAGAAATTGAGATGAAAATACTGGAGATAAGGATACTGGGACCTGGCTTGCAGTCGACACTACGTCTTCAGATTGCGAAGACCTGGCACATCTAATGACTCACCGAGAAGACTACTAACAAGCTAGATACCATAGAGAGGAAGCATGGTGATCGTCGCTTCAACCTTCAAAGTGCGTCAATCCTTTTCCGATTCCACTAAGAAGACGAAAATGATATGACACCTCCTAATATCGTGTCGGGCATCCTTTCTCCAGTCGTTAGGCTTCGCCATCGGCTCGAATGTTCACTGAAAGCTGCTGCAGAAATGTTGAACCATGCTGCCGCTATTACTGCTCATAATGGCGAAAGTGTTATCGGCGCAGAATGTTGTGCATGAACTGATCTTTCGATTATGTCCCATGAATTTTTAATTGGATTCATGTCAGGCCACATGGGTGGCCAAACCATTCCCTCCAACTGTTCAGAATGTTCTATGAAGCAGTCCCAAACAACTGTGATGCGGACACATGACATCGTTGTTTGCTAAAATGAAGTCCATCAATGGTTGCAAATGGTCTCCAAGTAACCAAAAATAACCATTTCCAGTAAGTCATCGGTTCAGTTTGACGAGAGGACCCAGTCCATTCCATGTAAACACATCTCACGACCTTATGTAGCTACCTCTAACTTGGACAGTACCTTGTTGAAAACTTAGGTCCGAGTCTTCGTGGGGTTTTTCCCACACTCGAAGCCTACCGTCAGATCTTACTAGCTGAAATCGTAATTTATCTGACCAGGCCACGGTTTTCAATATGTTTTGGATATAACGAGTACGGTGGCGAGCCCAGGAGACGTTGCAGACGATGTCGTACTGTTAGTAAAAGCACTACCGTCTGTCGTCTACTGTCAAAGCCTATCAACGGCAAATTTTGCAGTATTGTCCTAACGGATATGTTCGTCGTACGTCCCACATTGATTTCTGTGCTTTTATCAATCAGTGTTGCTTGTTTGTTAGCACTGAAAATTCTACGCAAATGTACGATACAATGCCTGAAATCTGACACTCTCGGCACACTCTTGACAGTGTGGATTCGGAATGTTGAATTCCCTAATAATTCACGAAACGAAATGTCACATGTGTCTAGTTCGAACTACGTTGAAGTTTGCTAACTCCTGTCGTCCGGCCATAACCATGTCGGAAACCTTTCACACGAGACTAGAAATGAAAGCTCCGCCAATCCAAGCGTAACTGGATTTTCCTTTTATTCGAGAGAGTGGTTTATGTACACTGATTTAACCTTGGTGTCACCGCCTGTTTACCCCGAAAAGCCAACCAGTATTCTACAGTGATTGGGTAAATGCCGGACGGGTGGAGAAGCTGACCTTCCACCTCGGGACTGGCCCCACTAATCCTTATCAGCTTGAGAATTAAGCCTGTATACCTTAGTGCTGGTCTGGAGTGGAATTACCTCCCACCGCGTACTCGTACTAGACCTGGGGGCTCCTGTATGTTTCACACCTGCAGACCTCTTCTATATCATTTCAGTTTCCTAACTTACGACCTGTTCTTTATTTCCCTGCGCTTGTTATCTGGCTCTCTACCTCAGATGATGCAGAAGAGGACAAAATGTTTCTCGGTATTCTTCTTCTCCTTAAAAACATATATATCATGAACTTTCAAGACTAGCGTTCTTGTTATATGTGTTACGTTCTTAAATTGTGGACGAGTTGGTAGACAACAGCATATATATTACGAAAGGCGTTCAATAAGTGAATCAATACACTTTTTCCTCATAGCCAACGTCGGCTGAAAAAAATGCGGAATTTGTTGCCGGGCATCGTGGGATGTTCCCGCTTCAGATCCTATTCTTCCGTGGCGACGCTATACCTAGCTTTCGAAACTGCGTCTATTGTGGAATAGCGTTCCAGCAGGCATTGAGTTACTTTTGGCGGAAAAGTAGACCATCGCAGATATTCATAGGCGCTTGCAGAGTGTCTACCGAGACCTGGCAGTGAACAAAGCCACGGGGAGTCGCTGAGCGAGGCGTCTGTCATCATAGCAACAAGGTCGCGCAGACCTATCCGATTTCCGGCGTGCCATCCAGTTGCACACAGCTGTGACTCCTACAATACTGAAACATGCGGACATTTTCACTCGTTGCTGCTCAACTAGACGTCTCTGATGGTAACGCTGACACACTCGTCCACTAGTTGGGGTACTCAAAGGAGTGTGCCCGCCGGGTACCTCGCCCCTAACAGAAGCACATAAAGATCAACGAAGGATCATCTGTGCAGAGATGCTTGCGAGGTACGAGGTTGATCGTGACCATTTTTTTTTTATCAAACATCGCCACAAGCGACTAAACACGAGCTCGTCACTTTGAACCGGAAAGAAGCTTACGAAACTTCATTGGACTGTTCTGATCCATTATACAGATTATAAGAAAATGAAACTTCTACAGCCGTCCTTGTGATCTTATTTATTGTGTAGTTACCAGTTTCGGCGTTTCAGTGCACCGTCTTCAGGCCTTAGTTGATGCTGAAAGTATTATCATTATCCATATATACGCAGTGGCAGTGGCCAACATAACTGATTTAAGCAAACTCTCTGTAGCAGTGATGTGTGAACTCCAATCATCAACTGACGTCTAGTCAAAAGAATGGACAAACAGAAAGAAGATTATGTTGAAAAATAGGGTTTTAGCCAAAAGAGCGGTGAATAATATGGTATATTGGCATCCTGAATAAAACCAATCTACTTTAAGAAAAAAATGTTGCTTTACAAATTGAACGCCCTTCTCGCTATACAGATTTATTGATATTCTCGCACTAGTTTTTATACAACGTTACTTTATTTTACTATGCTTGTTTTGACGATGTTTCTCATATAACAATGGTATTGACGGCTGCAACCGGACCTTGTAAAAGTGCTACTGGTACTGTTATTTCGTTCCAAGTATTAGCTACAGTTACAGACGCTGAACTATCGTTTTCTACATACTGGACAAGGAATTAAAAGTGTGGTGTGCGTACTGTAAGACTTTCGGTACACACACCATCAGATTATTTGACTTGTCGCTCTAACGAAATAGGCGAGTGTCAGCAATATGTCTAGTGGTCTTATTGTGGCGAGTTTATCTTCTGCCATTAGGTCAGACGATAGAAATGCCACTTGCACGCTTAGAGTAGCAGATTGACGGTGACCAACATTAAACAGAACTTGATTAATTTTCACACACATTTATTAAAATAATAAAAATCATAGACATTACGTAACTTGATTCTCGATGCTGTTTACAATTGACAATCTGAAGTTCCTTTGGTCTTGGTACATTAATCTTATTCTCACATATCTCTGATACTTGACAAAGTGTCTATACATTTCTCTTCATGGCTATGTATAGGAATATCATAATCTTATTAGGTGCAGACTGAAACTTGACTACAGACTAATGCAGACTGACTAATCGGAGGTCTGTACACTCGTTATAGTACCTCGCACGTCCAGGTATCACTGCGCGAGTGTGATCCGCGAGGAGAAAAGGTTCTACGTTAGCAGCAATCTCATTGGCTGCATTACATATTAATAAGCGGATCGGCGGAAGCAGAATTGGTCCGTGTCTAAGACAGCGCCATCTCGTAGTGCGGAGACGGACGAGCGCTGCGCCTGCACTGTTGTGCTTAGCAGGGCGCGCTCTAATGGGAAAGTTGTGTACGCACTGACTACACGGAACTATGTACACAACAAAAAGGAAGTAATATATTGGTTGACTGTGTTGGTAAAGTACGCTCTCTAAATTGTAACAGGAATCTACACCATGACGCACATCGTCTCTCTGCATCCCGACGACCATAACAGAAGGTACGAATTCTGCGTTTCAGCTCTCCAGGTTACGGCAGAGGACACTTTTTTTAGAATGAGTTATCTTTTCAGACTAATCGACGTTTCACCTATCGGGTAAAGTAGACCGACAAAATGTAAGAATTTGAGGATTACGAAATCCTGAATGTTGTGTGCCGTTTCTGTTCACAAAGTTTATGGACCTTCCTTTCTTACGGAGGATTTGTGACAGGAATATATTTCCTGGAATGCTGCAAAATGTGCTATTTCCTCTGTTTAACGAAGTTTCCAATGATTGAGGTGCGGCGCTATCTAAACAACGCTATCCCATGACGTTGGACTGGATGAAGTGGACAATAAGATCCTGTTCATTGCTTTTGGCCTACCAGGTCACTAGATTTCACAACTTGCGATTTGTTTCTGTGGGACTATATAAAGGACAGAGTCGTTCTCCCACCTATTGCAGCTACTCTTCAAGAGCTACGAAGTCGAACTGTTGAAGCTGTCGTTTCAGTTAACAGGGACCTGTTCATTCATGTGTGGAATGAAATAGACTACTGTTTCGGTATTTCGCGAGCAACGCATGGTGCTCATGTTGAGTGTATGGTGTAGTGTCTGTGCGAACATACAACTTTGAACCTTCCTCTGCCCAGTGACATGCTCAATATGTTTCTATCTTTCTTAGTTTATCTGTAATAAATAAGTGAAATCTGTTCTTTTTCTTTAAATCACATATGTATCTACGTGGCTGTTGTTCCCAGCAAGCATTCTGGAATCGTGCAGTTGTATGTTAACGGGCCTTTCATGTTATCGACGGACAATAGGTTATATATATATATATATATATATATATATATATATATATATATATATATATATATTTGCATTGAGGTTCAACGACCACTCCTAGGCGAAGCGCCAATTGCTGGTCTATCTGCATTTCGCTATAATTATCTAGCGTTGCGACTTAAAAAATGGTTCAAATGGCTCTGAGCACTGTGGGACTTAACATCTGAGGTCATCAATCCACGAGAACTTAGAACTACTTGAACCTAACTAACCTAAGGACATCACACACATCCATGCCCGAGGCAGGATTCGAACCTGCGACCATGGCGGTCGCGCGGTTCCAGGCTAAAGCGTCTACAACAGTTGGGCCACAACGGCCGGATTGCGACTGCACTGTCTACAGTAGTATTGTTTGTAAACAAACTCACTGAAAAAAAATGGTTCAAATGGCTCTGAGCACTATGGGACTTAACATCTATGGTCATCAGTCCCCTAGAACTTAGAACAACTTAAACCTACCTAACCTAAGGTCAGCACACAACACCCAGTCTTCACGAGGCAGAGAAAATCCCTGACCCCGCCGGGAATCGAACCCGGGAACCCGGGCGTGGGAAGCGAGAACGCTACCGCACGACCACGAGATGCGGACAAAAAACTCACTGAACTTCCAATGTTATTCACTATGATATTCCGTATATAACACATCAGTTTTCTAGTGATGTTTCTCACTTCCTTGTTATCAGCAACTCGCAATCGTAGACAGAAGGCCCGGATCTCGGGAGGGACAAAAGAGTACCTGCCCCGGGCGGCAGTTTCAGGAGGCGCCAAATTTTCTTGGAGAAAAAATTCTTGTTCGCAAATCCCTACCATTCTGAGAACTTTGGTCTATCGGTAATTCATATGGTTTTGAAACGAGTCCCTGTTGCTTTATGAACATTTTAACATATTCTAAGTTGATTTCTGAACGAATCATAAGTTGATTGTTGAATTCGTGCGTAGTGCACGTGGTCTCTCTTCCCTGTCGAATCAAGAAACAAAAAACTTTCCTGCAAGGGGACGTAGCTGTACGAGCTAAGCTCAGTAAACCCAAACGGGTGAATGCCAATCGCTCTACGTTTATATGGTTTATTGTGTGTGCGAATGATATGTATTGTTATAACTGTTCACAAAATACGTAAATTCAGGCTACCAGCTGGTAATAAACGACTAACAGGAATAACAAGTAAGAAAGATTGCTAATTATCTATTCGGTGTATCCTAGAAAAATGAAATTTTGGCAGAATATTTTTGCCAGATCGGTATATTACTATGGTCAAGCTGTAGTCCCCGGTTAGCAGCCGCTTAAGATCTATCCTTGGAACAGCGCGGAAAACGCGTTGTAATAACGCCTAACTGGAGAATAAATGCGGGATAACTATACCGGTGATTCTAGAAGGGTTAGTGAAGTTAACTGGAGAATAAGTTACAGAATTAGTGATGACAAGATTGTTTGTTAGAACGAGGTAGGAGAAGAAAGGGGGAGATCACACAAATTATATGGAAGAATATGACGATGCCAAATTTAAATGAATATTTCGTGCTACTACTTTTCGAACTCATGCTTGAGAAACTGGAGCATACGAATGAAATGTGGAACAGTTTCCTGTGAAACTATTTCCTACATAAAACTTTTTGCTTCTATTAGGCCTAATAGGCATTTGGTATTGGTACTTCGTGAATTATTTTCTGTCGTGCTACTTACGTCAATGAGGCAGATATAAATGACAATTTGAACCAAAACAATCTCGCTTATTAGGCGTGTGTCACACTTGCTGCAGTATTAGAAAGATCTAATTCGTTTTACCTAGCAGATAATGCTAAAATAGACGTAATCAAATCGAGAAACCACATCAGTCTTGGTACTATTCGTATTAATACCTTTTTCAGTATTAGACCACGACATTTTGATTCTTCATTTGGGAAAACGTTTGACGAACTTTGATGGGGTAATAGATTCTTTCGCAGAAAGGAAAGCACGCCGTCTAAAATTGTAGAAGATTCAAGAGAAACAGAAATGTGTACTGTCTTGCTTGTCACTTGTCTTTAGTGGCTTTATGTTTCCTATATTTAATTTTATGTCACACAAAAGAGAAAGTTATTAGCTAACACGCAATAAAGAATGAAAATGTTCTGAAGAGTTCTTATTCTCCCGGTCACAAATAATCTCACTCAATGTTTCGATGTTTCTTTTAAAGGGGGTTGTATGCCAACCCGGCCGACTGGGAGCAGGAGAGGTATCACACAGTCCTGAATATAGGTCTGATGGCTTCCATCACAAAATACAAGCGTTTGAGATCCACACAGGGCGAAGTACACTGACATGCAATAGAAGAATGCTGTGTGAAGAGTTGTGGTATTGCACTGTGGCACGCTTAAGAACAGATAACATGTCTTACGTTTCCTTGAATATATATGTATTAGATATCAAACTCTTCGAAAGATCTTAGCTACAGAATGAATATATTTTGGAAAAATCGATTTTTTGAATTCATATCGCAAACCCTCGAGCCGGGGGGGGGGGGGGGGGGGGGTGTTCCCCGGTTCGGAAATATCGCAGATCCAGATCTGAGACAGTAAATTTACTGGCTGTCTGTCCTTGTAGATGTGATAATGGAGGGTATTTTAGGTGATAAAAGTTATAGAAAAAGACCAACACTCGAATACAGGAAGCAGTTTCAAATTTATATAGGTTACAGTTGTTACGCAGAAATGACCAGACTTGCACATTATAGAGCAGCGTAAAGAGTTGCTTGAAACCAGTCTTCCAAATGAAGATCAAATCAACATTTAAATCAAGCGATGTAAATGAAAATTTGTACAAACACTATATCGACTGTACTTCAATATTCGCGTTCTCATAAAAAATGCAAGAAATTAACCAACTTTATGGTGTAGTGAAGTGCTTGTGTAACAAGTGACTTTCCCCGCCAGCGGCGGCGTCACCTTATGTCTGTTTCATTCCCCTCGGAAATTTCCATTTAGTTAGCATTTTGGGTCACGAAGCACCGGAAGCGCTACTAATTGCACTCTAATTTGGTAATTATATGCGAATTACGTGGGGCTCCTTCCGCTGCAGCATGGCGAAAGACTTCCCCTTTCAGCAACTCCACGGCCCCTTTCTCACTTCCTCATTCCTCGATTGAACAATCTAGAGTAGCTCTGAAAGATCATTTTCGGATTCTGCAAAACCCTCTTGATCAGTTTTGCGAATCCATTGCGTTAACATATCCCAAGAAGCTTTACACATTCTTGTTAACAGATGTTGTTTACTTGTTTTCCTCTTTTTATTGTAACCAAGTTATTTGTTGATATCAGATAATGAATGAGAAACACTTTGTCATATCTGTAGTTACAAAAAGGAAACTATCGAATGTAAAATTTGGTTTATAAAATTTGCCACAGCTTTTTGAATGTATGAGAGTCCTGAATCATTACTGTATATTCTAAATTGAGTGTTATGTCCCACTTGTCGTCATATAATGGTCTTTCTACCTTAAAAAAAGACATCAATTGCAAATTAAATTGTGAGATGCTGACAGAAAATTACAGAATATGGTGAAACATGGTGCTACAGTTGTTAAATTGATCTGCTTCTCGAGTCTTCCTTTAAAACCCACTCTTCCGTCAAATACAACATCGATTCTCTACCTCCAATGCGACCGCTGAAAGAGACCGGTTTAAGGTATTTGGAATGATATTTAGTTGATCTAGTTGCGAGAAGGTTTGCAGCAGCAATTTTTAACCACTGCCTGGGAATCATGTATGCCAGAATTTGTGCGAAAATATATGATGTAGTGAATGTTGATGGAACCATAGGGAACCGCGTTTTAAATAACAACTACGAGGAAGAATGACTTTTCACAGCACGCAAATAAGCAATGACATTTTTCGCCTAGTGTTGAACGAATCGTTGATCATTGATTGTTAATATTCGGCTGTTTTCTTCGCTTCTGTTCACGATGACGACTAACTGGTAAATTTCCCATATTTGTCGATAGCGTGGTAAGATCCTATTAAGTGCTTACAGCTTATACACAAATTTAGTCCGTAACAGGTACCAGCATTATTGATTTCTTTTAACTGGTCTTATTTTGTACTTCTCTTTCTGGTGCAGGTAATCAAAATAGTCCGAGGCCCTTTCACAGTCTTTCTCACTTGTAACACAATACAGACATAGACAGTTCTGTGCAAGGAGTAATTTAGTGCCAATAAACTGTCATGTGACTTCTCTACTAAGATGTTGCACCATTAGTTTCGTTGTGTTACATATAGCACATGTTAAAATGATGTTAATATTGTTACATGGACCAGATACTTCAAAATTACGCAGATCTTAAACTGTCTTGCTCTTCACAGGGTATGCCCATCTTTTCAAGGAACTGATTTCCCCCGATATCCTCTGGTGGCGTCATATGTTCTCATCCCGGAAACACCGCCGAAGCAAAGAGAGACTCTAAAATTGAATATGAGACGAAGCGGCTATCGGGAATCCAGCGGTCTCATCTCAGAATCAATCAGGCTCCCGCTGGTCGAAGAAATAAGTGATTTCCCCAGAGTTTTCTCCTCAAACAACGCAAAACTTGTTACATTGTGTCAACATCCCGCCTTGCAGCTGCCGGTCTTCTCACTGACAGAGCCGCCAGGGACGGTCACACACTTTGTAGCTTAATGGATGGCGATCGGATGTTTGGCACCTAGAACCGGCACGAATACTTGCAACATGAGCAGAAGAATATAGGGAATCATTGCCTTGCAGTACACTGAAAATATTTTGTATAATACAACAACTGAACGCTTTAGATACTTTAACTTATAGTAATTCAGAATCTGAACTGCTGTTAAAGTAATATTTCATTTTCTTTACGGGTAACCGAGCGAGGTGGTGCAGTCGTTAGCACACTGGACTCGCATTCGGGAAGACGACGGTTCAATCCCGCGTCCGGCCATCCTCTTTAGGTTTTCCGTGATTTCCCTAAATCGCTCCAGGCAAATACCTGGATGGTTCCTTTGAAAGGGCACGGCCGAATTCCTTCCCCGTCCTTCCCTAATCCGATGAGACCGTAGTTTGGTCTCCTCCCCCAAAACAACGCAACCAATCTACCGGTAACGTTCACTGAATCTCTTCAGTGCCAGGTATTGACTTCTTTCTCCATACGTACACGAAAATTAAGCGTTACTTATCAACTGGTTGTTTAAAGGCATGTTATGTAGCTGCCAAAATAGCATTCAATGGAAAAAGAAACTTACTGACGAGTAGAAATGTTAGTTTAGACGTAAGAAAGAGAGTCATGAAAACCTATGTGTGGAGTACAGCCCTTTACGGATGTGAAACTTGGACTAGTGGAAAAGAAGAAAAGAGAAGATTAGAGGCATTCGAAATGTGGTGCTACCGGAGAATGGAAAAAATCAGCTGGCGAGACAAGGCTACAAACGAAGATGTCCTCAGAAGAGTGAAAGAAAACAGATCTCTTTGGCGAAATATACAGAAAAGAAGAATAACCTTCATAGGTCACATTTTACGGCATAACAATTTCATTAAGAGAATATTGGAAGGAATCATTGAAGGAAGAACTCGCCGAGGACGACCTAGATTAAGCTACATTCAACAAGTAATAAATGACATCGGGTGCCAGACCTATGCAGATATGAAGAAGAAAGTTGACAAAAGAACGGAATGGCGTGCTGCTGCCAACCAACCTGTGGGTTGATAACCGAAGAAGAAGAAGATGTAGCTGGCTGGTGTCGAATTGGCTATTTCTCATGTTCCTAATGTGACACATGTAGTTGCTAGTGTTCTTAGCAACATGTCGCCATGATTGATATAAATCACCTGTAAGTGTCTGTTTTCGTTATCTACATCTACATCCATACTCCGCAAGCCACCTGATGGTGTGTGGCGGAGGGTACTTTGAGTACTGGCGAGGGGTACTTTGAGTACCTCTATCGGTTCTCTCTTCTATTCCAGTCTCGTGTTGTTCATGGAAAGAAAGATTGTCGGTATGCCTCTGTGTGGGCTCTAATTTCTCTGATTTTATCCTCATGGTCTCTTGGCGAGATATACGTAGGAGGGAGCAATATACTACTTGACTCCTTGGTGAAGGTATGTTCTCGAAACTTCAACAAAAGCCTGTACCGAGCTACTGAACGTCTCTCCTGCAAAGTCTTCCACTGGAGTTTATCTATCATCTCCGTAACGCTTTCGCGATTACTAAATGATCCTGTAACGAAGCGCACTGCTCTCTGTTGGATCTTCTCTATCTCTTCTAACAACCCCTTGTGGAACGGATCCCACATTGGTGAGCAATATTCTAGCAGTGGCCAGAGAAGTGTACTGTAACCTACTTCCTTTGTTTTCGGATTGAATTTTCCTAGGATTTTTCCAATGAATCTCAGTCTGGCATCTGCTTTACCAACGATCAACTTTAAATAATCATTCCATTTTAAACTGAGAGGTGGCATAAGCCCCCTCTCATATGTCTATCTTACTCTGAGTAATTCTATTTTCCTCTCTAATTGCATGCGGTGAAAATTTGCTATTCCTTCACATGCGGTCTTATCACGCAGCGTCTCTCGTCACCCAGGTGGTCTGGTGACAAGCGAGTACCGCTGAGCTTGAGAGGGTTAAGCCGACGGGTGTGTGACGCCGAAATTGTCGTAAGAGCGGCGGCGACACGCCCAGACGGGCCAGAAGGGGCCGCTGGGCTAGAGATTCCGTTACTTCGCAGAAACTTAGTGAAAACCGTTTCTGGCGGGCTACCAGTGAGACGTGGGAAAGACTTGTGTTCCCAGGCAGTCTTGGCAGGCAAATTCCCGCGTTTTCTGCAAAATCATAACTGTGATTGGCTTGCTCAGGGAATAGCTCCGTGACGTAGCAAAATCGGCGCAGTAATTGGCGCCATTAATCTCCATTGATGGAATGGTAGTGCTTCGGCAATAGAGTGGAATTTTTCGCCAGTTTTCGAGTTGCTGATTGGAACGTTTTAACCACGGCCCCTGTCGTGGGGGTGGGAATGTTCTGTGTTCGGTTTGTACGGGTGCTCTTGAGAGAGTCGACTCTCGCCTTTCGGTCGGAGTAGGTTACAAGACTGAGCTCTCGCTGCTCTGGACAGCCTGCCTTCCGTTGGATGTCTAATATACTTTTATTTGATTGTAACTGTTTGACGAAGTTGCTGAAGTTTCGATTTCAACGTAACTTTCCGAGTACAGTTGGCAATTGAGCGTTCTGCGTACAAGCGGCCTATGTTGTCTGTCTTGAGCAGTTTTGGCTAAAGGTGACTGTATCGGAGTTACTGTGTGACTTCGCTTGTTAAATTCAGTCACTGTACCGTCAGTGATTGTGTGGCGAGCCTTCTTCGCCGCCCTCAGAGGCGCATTTGTATTGATAGGAAGTCTTTAGTCTGGGACAACCAGACCAGGATAATTTGTTTCGGGCTATACTCGCGACATTATCATCACCATGACGGGACGTCGAAGCAACCAGCCATCGCTTCCAGTACGCCAGATCATGTCCTTGCAGTTAAGAAGACAGCTTGGTAATGTATGTCCGCAGCTCCGGCAGATTAGGGAATTTGCTCTGTGATAATCAGAGCTCAGCAGAGAGCGCCTGTTCCCGTCTTTTCTTACATGGTTCTCTCTTGGATGTTCTTACTACTTTAGCAGCAATTAATGTTGGGTTGGCTGGGTGTTTCTCTTAAGATTTGAGTTGCAAGGAATTGGCTCCACATACCACTTGGTCATAAATGTCACAATCTAGTTTATGGACAACCTCACCTTCACAGCATTTATTTGAGTATCCAATTTCATGTATTGTAAATGTTTCATGTGTTTTGTTTACTATTTTGAGTTTAGTCATAATAAATCAAATTGTTATTTTGTACAGAACTTTCATTCTCTCTACCGAGAGCAACCCTTTCATTTCTCACTACGTTAATGAAACTTTCCTTAATTTCTATCCAATTAAATTATTGCAGGTGCCAAACTCTTTTCTACTCCATTTGAAGGGTCGATTACAGTCAGTTCGCGTTTCTTCTTAATCCATGTGCAACAGCAAAAGTCGGAGTTATAAAAGGGGGGCTTAGAGCATCGTTTCCATATGAAGATTGGAGAAGAATTTAGTGTTAAATACACTGCTAGTCCCGGCACCTCGCAAAATCACTCCTAATGCCTACTGCCAGATAATTTATGGAATTAACTGCTTCCAGTTGCTGACCTGCTATATTGTAGCTAAATGATGAAGGATCTTTCTTTCTATGTATTCGCAGCACATTACACTTGTCTACATTGAGATTCAGTTGCCATTCCCTGCAACTTGCAGATATTCCTGCATTTCAGTACAATTTTCCATTGTTACAATCTCTCGATATACCACAGCATCATCCGCAAAGAGGCTCAGTGAACTTCCGATGTTATCCACAAGGCCATTTATGTATATTGTCAATAGCAACGGTCCTACGACACTCCCCTGCGCCACACCTGATATCACACTTACTTCGGAAGACTTCTCTCCATTGAGAATGAAAGGCAGCTTTCTGTTATCTAGGAACTCTTCAAAGTACTGAAGTATATGAATGGTTAGAGAAAACAAATACGGTGAGCATTTATCACATTTAAATTTCTATATTTGTTTCATTGTACCATTTTATGATATAATGGAAAATTTTGTATGAACGGCGACAGTAGTGGGAAACGGCGGGGCAGATTAGTGTCCCTGCGCCACGAGGAAGACCTGGTAAGTAATTCAAAGTAACGGCGCGACCAGCCTTTGTCGCTTGAAGCCACGTTGCGAATATTGTAAGTAATTTAATTAAAGCAAGGATCGGAAAATTCCTCCGCCCCCCCCCCCCCTGAGACCACAGTCCTCTCGTTACTCAAGCCTACGGTGATCCCTAAATGCTGAGGAAAATTAGTTTGATACCATTTAATTAACGATTAATTTCATCGACTTTATTATTCGGAGAATCCGATGGCATATACCACATGATTCATAAATTAACGTACAATGTGAATCTATAATCGAACATACAAATTATATTTTGTTGGGAGATTCTCACATTGTCAGGGATGCTGGGTAGAGTGGCAGTGTTTCCTGCTGCAGGCCTTGTGGTAGATCAGAGAATAGTCCTTGCCTTACAAGCGAAATGAAGTGGAAGTAAGACGAGGATTTATTGTCAGACTAATTTAGGTTGAGTTCAACATCATTAGGATACGTAAAGGAAGTAGAATTTCTTATGAACAGCAAGGTAATACACAGACTGTCCAGAACTAAATACTGGAGTGTAAGCTGATTTGCAATTTTCTGGCAGAAGAAAACTGTGTTCCGTACCGACAGTTGAACCTGATTTTGGGGGGCAAGTGTTCTATTGACTGGACAGTCCAAGCCACCCTCATTCTGGAAACAATCCACCATGTTGTGCCTACGTCATGTCAACTGTTACGCGACCGTTTTTCCCGAACTATTCCGTGATTGATATAAGACCGAAATAAAAAGACGGATCAAACCGATATAATTAATCCCTAATGATGAATGAAATATTCATCAAAACTATGCTAGCGCTTAACTAACGTGGATTACGGTTTCCTATATTCGATTGGCTGTAGATTTAAATAAGAAACATCTGTAAAAACAAAACGTCCTTCGCTGTGAGCAAAGGGGAGCACCATGGGCAGAATTTATGGAAGGCAGCCATACACCTGGAAGAGAGAACAGCAGGCAGTCTGGCTCGTTGCTCTGTGTGGCCAGCTGGACATTCTAAAGTACATGTAAATGTCGTGTGACTAGGGTCTCGAGTCGAGTAGACCGTTCGCCGTGTGCAAGTCTTTCGATTTCACGCCACTTCGGCGACTTGTGCGTCTAATTCTAAAGTCAGAATACAGATTGTCTCTCTAGTATGTGTCGGGACAACGGAGTCCGTTTTTGATGAGCAGTTTGTGGCAGGGGTGCACATACCAATTTTGACGCTTCGCGGCGTAGCCGCACGGTCTTGGGCGCCTTGCCACGGTTCACGCGGCTCCCTCCCCGCTGGAAGTTCGAGTCCTCCCTCGGGCATGCGCGTGTGTGTTGTCCTTCTTGTAAGTTAGTCTAAGTTGGATTAAGTAGCCCAGGGACCGATGACCTCAGCAGTTTGTTCCCGTAGGAACTTACAACAAATTACCCGATTTCCATTTTTGGCAACATCCAGGAAAACCCTTATTAGGGACAGAACGGAGAAGTCCGAATTTGTGGAAACACACAGTCCGAGAAAGATAACACTCAGAGTGGAATGGAGATCAGAAAGTTTAGGTTACATTTTAAGGTTGTGGGACACCGCCACTGAGGGCAGGACAAAAAGTATAATGAAATGTGCAAACAGCTACTATTGGGGAACCTAAATAATTTAGAAGTGAGAGAGAGATATGACAAAAACATCTGTATTTACAGATCCCCAACATCATTGGCTGAAAAGAGAACTTGGAAAGAGTGAGGGGCTGACAGTGAGAGAGAGTTTCACAGTGCTAGGTGTTACGAACTTTGTTATTCGTGTGGAAGAGAAGTAGACTAGTGTCATTCAAGACAGCTTCTTTTTGGTTGATGCTCGGAGTATCTGTCGTTCAGCCAATCTAAGCTACGTGACGCCAGGAAATGTAGAGACCCACGTCTTCCTTACAGTTAACCTTCAGCAGGAACCGCCTTGGACTAGTATGATGTGCAGGTGACTTCCCTGACAGACTTCACTTATGCTCTGATTTAGCAGTCTGGAAGCGAACCTTAGGGAACGTCGGGTCATTTTCAGAAACTTTAATCTTCCTTATGAAGACATCCTCGCAGTTAAAGGTTCAACATGTTTTCATCTCCGGCCATACATACAAACGCATACTCTCTTTTAGTGCTTTCTATGTCTAAACACAACCCTTATGTGATCACGTTATAGCTTACATTAATATAATTAGTTGCCCAGATGCACGTTCATTCAATCATGTTCCATATTATTGTTATTCATGACATTAGCTTGTCATTGTCAGTGATTATCAAACCACTTCTCTAGCACTTTCTTATATTGTCAATGATTATCGAACCACTTCTCTTGCACTTTCTTATAATAAACTGAATTAATTGTGATCCTTCTTCAATATCATAGCCAACGAATTCCTTGATCATCATTATGTAAGATGTACTGGGACATTTTTACATATCCAATTAACAGCATAACCATTAACAAATACCTCCACCCATGAGCTATTAAACTCCACAGTATTCCTTCTTCCAGGAATGCTTGTTCCATGAGCTATGCAGGAGAACCTTTGTGAACTTTTCAAAGTAGGATATGAGGTACTAGTGGAAGTAGGGCTGTCAGGGCGGCGGATCGTGGTTCGTGCTTGGATAGCTCAGTCTGTAGAGCACTTACTCATGAAAGATACAGCCTCCATGTCAGAGACCTCGTCCAGCACACAGTTATTGTTTACCAGGAAGTTACAAGTCACAGATTTAATTATGCAGTGCTCGGTGATGACATTAGAACTCAAAGCAAAATATCGTCAGCAATAACAGTTGCTAATGCGAACTTCACATTCAGAAGACGATGACACTGGCAATTTACATGAGGACGTTCATAAGTAGTTCAGTATTTAAAGGTACGTATTGGAAACATCTAACAACTACGCGGTATTCAAACGCTGTAGTAGTTACGTAATTGAACACGTCATTGTAAATGCAACAATATGAACGTTACATAAATTTAAGATAAAGTAAGAAAGCAAAATCGAAGAGTGTAAACACACAACAGAAACAGATCATGCATGTTACGCAAATATAGAAAATTAATAGGTCCACTACTCAAAAATGTCTAGTTTCATTCTGCAAAAATGTGTTTACAAGATTAAAAATAGGTTAATAGTGGTTTGTTATATATCCTACAGCTATGTAGGAACAGTGTACATCTTAATTAGATTACATTGAAGCAGGGTGTTGTTCCAAAGCAATGCAGAATTTGCTTACTGACTAACCTAGTGGTAGTGATTGTTACGAAACCTAACAAACAATTGACACAGCCCTTTAAGAAACAACACCGACAAAGCTTGCGTTCTCATGAACTGAACAAATCGAGTTTTCCGAAAGAGGGATGTTCATGTGGATATACTAAAATGCGTAGCATCACATGTGGACGCTGACTTGAAGTTCGGTATCAAGTCCACTTACCCAGGTGGTGTTGGTGAACGGATATCTATGTCTACTCTTTACTGTCTTCTTTATTCTCTTCATAAATCATGCCAAAAATTTATAATATCCTACTTCCAAATTTCTGTATTTTTCTTTAAAAAATAAATGTAATTACTGTAAATAAATAAAGGATAACACCAAAGTGAAGACAAAAGAACTCCACGCAGCCCCATCTACACGTAGTGCTGCATGGGCAACAGTTCCCGTTTCCTTACCTACGTAGCACAGTTTTGTTGCGCGGTTTTGGCCGTAGATACTGGCTAAGAGATCTGTGTGGAGCACTATGGCCTGCATGAAGTAATAAAATGACAGGTTCTAGTCATAATGCAGCTTTAAAAAACAGCTAGTAGTAGTAGCAGGAGGAGGAACAGAAGACAGAGTTACGAGAGAATACGGGATCAGCAATATGCGTAAGAGAGGTAAAAGGTAAACCACGTTCTACAATAAATTTCAGTTGCTAATAACGAGAAAACTCTTCATAATTCATAGAAGCAATAGGTACACATGGAAAAGGCCTGGTGATATGGGAACAATCACTGTAATGGCATGATGCTCAGACAGAGATTCCAAAAACAGATATTGGATTGTAAACCATACTCAACAGTAGATACATTCTCAGATCACAATTTAGTGATGATGAACAGTAGATTGTCAACGTGTAAAAAACGGCATATTGAACCACCATGGAGTTATTTTGTGCGTTTAAGGTTCTCTAAGCTTGTAGATCACGGATGTGGTCTGCAGGCCGCGTCCAGCAAACCGCTGGTTTGAACCCGGCCCGGGAAGAAATTCCGAGTGAACATACAATGTGTGTACTCTCAAAAACAGGTGTTTTTATGCCTAATTCGTTGGAGTGGTGTGTAGTTAAAGGGGTACCATTCATGTTGGTCCCTTAGCCCGTAAGCATTAAAGTCACGGACGGTATAAAAAAAAATTAAATGATTGTGTGCCAATGATGGCCGGGAAGCCCCATCTGGGGAAGTTCAGCCAGCGGGTTGGAAGTTTCGTTTCAGGTGACGTCACATAGGCCGAGTTGCGTGTCGTAATAACAGAAGGATGGTGAGGACAGCACAATATCCTGTCCACGAGCAAGAAAAATCTCCCACCCGGTCGGGAATTAAACGTGCGCCCTTTGCATAGAGAAACACTCAGCTGACAGGCGAACACGGAAGCTATAGTGTTGACTTCCTGCGGTACGAGCTTTGCTGTCACGTCTTGTCAAGGCGGTCCGTGAGCTTTTCAAAGTATGTGAATCCGGCCCTAAGGTCCAGAAGAGTGCCCATGGCTGCTGTAGACATTGTGATAACGAATACCACAGTAAGCTGTTCAGCTGACGAGGAACGGGCAACAGTAAAGGTAACAGTTGCAGGCGTAGGGCGGCGGTACAAGGAAGATAGCAGCAAATCGATCTTGGGTAAACATAGAAATAATTCAGTTCACGGACGAAGGAAAGAAGTAGAAAAATGTTGCGCAGAAGCTCAGAAGTATAGCAATATAAGTGACTTAGGAAGGAAATAAACAAAAGGTGCATGGAAGCTAAAGCGAATTGGTGCAGGTAAAGTACGAGAGAAACGGGAAAGGAATGGTGGTCGGAACGACATATACAGGGTGTTCAAGGAAGGGTAGCTTCACCGTCACCGGGCGTGGCTGTAGTGCTCCAAGGAGATTCCGCACACCCAAATTGGAAAAAGCCGTACTGCATAACGTTGAAGAGAACCCGCCAACGAGTCCACCAGCAGTTTCTTTCGCTATTAATGAGTACAGTTGTTAAATATGTATTGAGTCACTCATGATCAATTACTTGTAAAAGTGGTCGCGTTAAAAAAAAATCTACCCACTGCCCTCTACAAGCCTCAGAAGTTTGTAACGGGAATTTGTGAATACACCGTATAGAGGAGCCAAAACAACAAATGAAAAGCAAAGGCGTCAAAATTCAGAGTGAAAGAGGAATTCCTTTGTAAAACGCACAAGAAAGAGCCGAAAAATGGAGTGTATTGCAGTCCTCGACGATGAGTGTGAAAATGTGTATTATGATTGACAAAGAAATGAGAGTTAATTTGGAAAATATATTGTAACCAGTTTGAAAATCTCAGCTTAAAACAGTTTTGGAACACTTCAGACGAAATCAAATTTTTATTCTGATAGTGTGTGGAATGTATGAGAGTGGGGACATTTCATCAGGTTTTCGGAATAATTTCATCCAAATCGTCACAAAGATAGTAAGGATAGGTGAGAAAGCTTTTGTACAATTAGCTTCACAGCTCATGCATCAATTTGCTGGCAGGAATAGTACACGAAGAATGGGGAAAAAAGTGAAGAAAGTTTAGATGATGATCAGTTTAGTTTTATCAGAGGGAGAAGCATCAGTGAGGTAACTTTCACACTGCGCTATATTATGGAGGTAAAATTTTCTAAAAATGAAGACTTGGTCATACAGTTTATCGACTTAGCGAAAGCGTTAGACAAGGTAAAGTAGTGCATGACTGTCAGGAAAAGATATTCAAGTTTTAGGAGGGAGTCGGGTAACATACAATTTGCATAAGAAGCATAAGTGATCAATAGGAACCGAAGGCCATTTACGAAGTAATTATATTAATATGGATGTAAGAAGGAATGAAGTCTTTTGCACTTACTGTTCATTCTAGACACAGAAGAAACAATGACGGAAACAGGAAAAACACTGAAATACTGTGGTGTCACCGCCAGACACCACACTTGCTAGGTGGTAGCCTTTAAATCGGCTGCGGTCCGGTAGTATACGTCGGACCCACGTGTCGCCACTATCAGTGATTGCAGACCGAGCGCCGCCACACGGCAGGTCTAGAGAGATTTCCTAGCACTCGCCCCAGTTGTACAGCCGGCGTTGCTAGCGAAGATTCACTGACAAATTACGCTCTCATTTGCCGAGACGATAGTTAGCATGGCCTTCAGCTACGTCATTTGCTACGACCTAGAAGGCGCCATTTTCAACTGCTATTTATCTTGAGATGCATGTACAGTCAGACCGATGTTCACCAATTATGGATTAAAGTTAAGTATTCCAGCAGCTACGTACTTTTCTTGCTAGTATAACTCCTTTAACTGTTCCAGACCTCACGTCAGCCTGCGTGAGCTTAAACGCATGCCTTTCGGCTACCCGTCACTGTGGACTGGCTGTCTTGCCAGTCCACAACAAATACAATGTAAAAAGATATAAGAGATGTTTGACTTAATTCGGCGAAGAAATTTCAGAGAATGTTCGTATGAAGCACGACACTGTATTGGGGAGAATCACGAAGTGTGGGAAAATCGGCAATGAAATAAAAATTGAAACGTTTGAAATGTGCTGTAGAATGGCGGTTAAAATTAAATAAACCGAGAAGATACGTAATGAGGGGTTGTCTGTAGAAGCGAACAGGAGACGAACATGTAAAAAACATGATAAGAAGAAAGGGAGAGACGGTAGGACAACAACAATAAGTCTTATGGTACTTGAGGATTCTGTAGAGGCTATGAACTGTAGGGGAAGACAAATACTGGAATGTATCCAACAAATATTTGATGACGTTCGCTGCATATACAACTCTGAGATGAAGAGTTTGGCATAGGAGAGGCTTTCTTGACGGGCTCCATCAAAACAGGCAGAAGAATGATGACCCTAACGAAAAGAAGCGAAGGAAATGTAGAACACTTGCTGTAATGAATAGCATCTAACTTAAGCGGGACAGAGCTAACACAATATACATAACGAATAGAAAGATGACGACAGTACCAGATTACAAGGTAATTAGTGACTGTTTTGAGCACATCATATTTTTAAATATTTCGATGTAAGGCTAAGATGCGATCCAGATACAAAATCAGTATTAGTGAAGACGAAAGACAAGCAAAGGAAAGTAGAAATGCCCTGTTAAGGTGCAATTGTGTAAGGTAAATCAAATACCCGCTAGTGCTACCACATACGCACGAGATAAGATATTGAAATCAGTAACTGTTTGGTACAGCACGCATGAAAGTGTAACAGATGTCCTAGAGGAATTTAAATGGGAGTCCAGGGAAGAAAGACTAGGTAATAACAGCAATTATCTGTTTCGTAAATTTTGAGAAACTGTTTTCAAAAAACACTGTGTGGCTACTTTGCTGCCCCCAGATAGGCTCATTGAGACAAAATATTATTACCACTGCCCACCGCGAATTGAACATGGTGGTGGGCCTCATTTGAAAAAAATCTACTTTGACAAAGGGTAGTGAGCCGCGCGTGGCTAGTGTTCCTGCCATATCTCATTTGACATCCTGTTTTCACTGTACTACCACCTCGTTAGCTTAATTTCAATTACGGGTGTCACTGAGTTGCCGCCTTGCCTGCCCGCGGCACTTATCGATATAAGCCCTGGGGTATTGTCTTTGTTGACTGCTATTGCTTCCCGGTTGTCGTGTGTTCGGAGTGACTTCGGATCTGCTAGTGAGTTGGGAGGCGCTGGAAGCGCAGTTCGGACCTGGCAGTGTTTGAGTTAGCACGCGGCACAAATTCAGTCGGGGCGCGGCAACAGTGAGGTCCTGACATCCATGACTCCCCCGACGGTTGCCGACACACATGATTGGGGTGGGGACGTCTTTGGTCTTGCCGGACGACTTGTATTTGGCCGGCGATCGCTTATGGATTGGCCGTGTGTGGAGACTTGTGATTCGTCCCTGTTATTGTACAGTCACTGCCGTTAGAATTGTCTAGTTCTTCGTGCATGTGTTCGTGATACTGTCTGTAGTTGGTGTGATTTTGACTGACAAGTTATTTCAAGTGTTTTCGGTGTGCTGGCTCTTAGCAGTCGGTCGGTTGGCGTGGAGGAGAGAGGAATTCACGGCGGGGCGTAATTTCGCCGGGGCCCGCTGGCGGTCTCTACGTGGTGTCGGCGTGTGTGGCACTGTTCCCATTGCCACGACGTCCGTGGTTCATCGACCCTGGACACGAAAGTTGAGTTTTGATTCAATCTACCAGCAAGTCAAGACTGTTTCCGTTGTGTCGTTTGGAGTTCGTTGTCGACTGTTGGGATATTCCCGCGAGCAACAACGTGGTTTTCAAGTTGGAAAATTCTATTTTCACTGTATTTGGTTATTCCGGTTACCTGCCCTGGCCGTTGACGTAAATTTCAGGTAGTGTAGTTTCCTCATCGTGTTGTTGCTGTCCAGCACGGTGTGTAGTTTGATAGCTCCGTGTATGATTGGTTGTGGACGCCAATATCTTCTACGTTGTTTCGTTGAAAATGGTTCAAATGGCTCTCAGCACTATGAGACTCAACTGCTGAGGTCATTAGTCCCCTAGAACTTAGAACTAGTTAAACCTAACTAACCTAAGGACATCACACACATCCATGCCCGAGGCAGGATTCGAACCTGCGACCGTAGCGGTCACGCGGTTCCAGACTGCAGCGCCTAGAACCGCACGGTCACTGCGTCCGGCGTTGTTTCGTTGAACTCCCTGTTGTGCCCTGGTCGGGTGAAGTGGAAGTTATCTTGCCGGTGGGTCCGTTGACTGTCGGTCGGTTTGGTTGTCGTCGGATAGTGAATGGTTAGCCGACTGCCTGTCTCACCTAAGCGAGCGTGTTCGAATTACAGCCGACCCACGAACATCTGTGCTCCCTAGTGTGTACTGCCTTTTTTTTAAATTGGTTCCTACTGTTGGTACTTCTATGGCTTCTAGCCGGTTTTGTGTTTTAAATTATTGTTTTACTCTTAAGGCCTTCAGTCTAGTTTAAGGTAGTGTTTCACGCAAGCCCTTTAGCATTTTATAAAATTTTTGAATTTTTAGTTCTTCGGCCTTCAGCCGATTTGAATTTAACTTGTTTACTTTAGCCTAACTAAAGAACTGTTTTAAGATAAGGCTTGCCTTTTAAATTTCTAATTATGCTTGCGTTTTAAGTTATTAACCTTCAGCCGTTTCTAAATTAAAGTGGTTTTCAGCCAGTAATTAAGTCCCAAAGATTATACCTTCATGTTTAAGAAATTTTTTGGGCTCTTGTAATGTTTCATCAAATTATAAAGTTGTATGTTCGAGTTTAGCTGACAGCCCCTTATTTTGGCCCCTTTCCGCAATTTATATTATCTGTCCTGTCCTGCGGGATGAGCAGGGCGCATCAGGTAGGTTTTTGTAGTTCGATGATTAGGAACGAGGATCTCGGCAAGAGCGATGGTTGGTCATCTGCTCGCGTTCAACTGTCTGAGCAACCCTGTAAATTGTTTGATGGAAGGTGAAATCACAAGCAGGCAACAAAGCACTGAGAGTCCATGGCGTATCACAGAACGCGGAAGTCGCAGGTTTGTCCGCTCGGTAAAATAGAATAGGCGGGAGTTTGTTGCAAATCTGCAATGACGGTACAGGCGTAAGTGTATCGAAGCACATCGTTCCGCGCACATTGCTGAATTAGGGGTTCTGTCGCAGACAAAACCTACGTGTTCTCATGTTGATCCCAACTGCATAGTCAATTACCATTGCGTTGGGCACGGGATCATCGATGTTTTACAATGCGTCAATGAATACGTGTTGTGGTCGAATGGTCGTCTCTATTGACCTCAATGCTGACGGAACATTAAGCCTTATCTTCCTTTTTATTCGGATGAATCGCGTCTCTTGTTACACCATGACAAGATTCATGTCTGGATATGCCAACATTCAGGGGAACGATCGTTCGAAAAAATGCACCGTCCTAGGGATACACACCGCTAGCGGCAATATTATAATACGGGTGACATTCACCTGGACTACCGCACAACCTGCCATGGCTGTAGACTACATAAACATCAAATACGGACCTCCAAGCCTGCTGTCTTCTCCGGCAGACATGGAATTTCAGCAGGATAACTGCTCGTGTTACAGGACCAGAAGAATACTAAACTGCTTTGAGCAGCACGATAGTGAATTCATATTGATGGTCACTGAATCCATCTAATCTGAACAAATATGTGGGGTTCCAGAGCACCAGTTCAGTGCCCAGTAATTCACATGAATTTATTGACCTATGCGTAGCCATCTGGAGTCATACACTTCCAGAAACCTACCAAAGACTAGTCGAATGCATGCCAATCAGAATCGCTCACGTACTGTGGACCAACATACTATTAAACACATGGTCGTAATGTTGCGGCTCGTCACTGTATACAGGATGTTTCACAGTTCCTTTTTCGAGCTTCAGAGGGTTTTAGAGAGAAATTTGTATGTATTGTTTTGATGAGAAAGCCACGTCCAGAAATGTTGGTTAGAAAATACATTTGAAGATCGGATCACTTCCAAGTCTCTCACTTCACGGGACGCACCCTTAGGAGATATTGAGCTCTGACCTGTGTGCTGTGTATGAGGCCATAGCATGGACAGTAATGTGAATACTAAATATCGGGTTGTCTTTTACGTAACGGAGGACATCTTCTTCAAATTCGAGAGTTTTCTTCATCCGTGAAACTCCACCGTCAACACTCATAGTTGCGAATGTACCAGTTCCTTACAGCATTTATTGTAGATGGACGAAAGTGGTAAGTGATGTCATAATTACAACGAGAACTGAAGACGGCGCCATCTTCCCAGGGTATTTGAAACAGATCCCATCTTCAACCCACCTTTATATTCGAATGGTATGTTTCTGGACATGGGTTTCTTATCTGTACCTTACTAAGCCTCCTCACAACTCGCAGACAGCTATAACAGGCAACGTGAAACAGTCTGTATATCTCCTGGTGATGGTCACAATAACAGCGATTGGGCACATACAGCGGCATACAAACATTTGTACCCTCGATCAATTCGCTCACTGATTACGGCAGAATAATTATTTAAGCAATTTTTTTTAATTAACGCGGTTTTTACTCGGACAAAAAGTATAAAACGATTCCCACTAGCCCCATGCAGATTCATAGCCACTTGCAGATCCGAAAAATAGTTACTGTAGATTTTTAATAGCTCTGAAAATTCTTGGAAGATTTATAACGCAAAACAAGAGGCGTATGCAATGTAAGAACGCACGAATGGTTGAGCTGTTATTATCTACAGCATATGCTCGACGTTCTTTGTTGCAAATCTTACAAGTATTTTCATAGCTATTAAAAATTCAGAGCAACTTATTTTCACAACTATCTCCATTGGGTTATGAATCTGTATGGGGCTAGGCGAAATTACTTTTTTACTTTTCCGTCTGACTTGAAAAACATGTAATATTAAAACGCATTTTATTTAAATCATTACTTTTCACATGTGTGAAATTAAACATGTGTAAAATTAAACATTTTGATGAGAGTGCACTTTTTATTTACATAACCATACATAAACTTTTTACCTACACTTTCTTCTGTGTAGGCAGTATGTCACATACCAGTTATCTCTCCTAAAAGCCGTCAGGTGCGTTTTCTCGGTGTTTCGGCAGATACTTGCAAGTACGTCTTTGCACTTTGTAGCTACAGTCAGCCCAAACATAACTACTCATCAGAGCTTCCACGCGAAGCCTAGTGACAATAGAAATCGTCTGTTTATTACCCATTCCAAATAAAATTATTTTTAGATCGGAATTTTACGTGACCATATGATAGAAAGCTCCAACGTTTAGTTCGTCACCCGTTTCATCGATATGTATTAACAGGGACAGTAAAACCAACAGTCCGGCAGTAATACAGTAGCGTCAGGTTCTCTGCCGGCCTGGTAGTTATGTCCCAGGGGGAGTACGGTTATTCTTTCTGTTTTACTGTCCCTGTTAATATACATCGATAAAACGGACATCGGTCGACACCAATCTGGGACCTCTCTATCAAATGCGCACGTAAAATTCCACTTTAAAAATCATGTTGTTTCCAGTGGGTAAAGAACCGACGCTTTCTGTCGACACCGGACGTCGCATGAAAGAAATGATGAGCACTGTATTTTGGACTGAACCCAGCTACACAACGCAATAAAGGAAATTGCAAATGTTTACCGAAACACTCTAAAGATACACACTGTATATTGCACGCATTCCCTCCCGTCCCCCACAGACCATCTCGCCCCCACCCTCTCTGCCCAGCTATGCCCCTCTGCTCACAAAGTACCTGGAATGTGTACTGATACTACCCGCAGAACACGTCGGTCCTGCAGTTCAATCGATATGTCAGGTGCTACCGAACCTTTTACCCCAAACACAGAGACCAATAATAAAGTGAATTAATCTTGCATCGATAAATAGTTGTGAGTTATGTGTAAAATTACAAGTCTCTAGCTCATTGTATAGTTAGTTCAAATGAATGGCAAAATTTGATCTGAACAGAGACCAGAAAGCGACCTAGCAAAAACCTGTTAAATTCGACAGTACATTGATGGTAAAAGTCATAAGACCGAAAAATAATTAATGTAGAGTAGTGAAATGTCGAAAATAGATTTGTCTAAGTAATATATTTAAGTGATTCACATTGTAAGATCAGAGTTTAGTGTAAGTATGAGATAAGCTATTGCAAATGTGAAATAATGGTACATTAATAACTGGTCTAACCGCCTTAAGGTTGAATTCAAGCATAAAAATGTCCATGCATTGTTCTTGACAGGTGCTGTACGTGAAATAGTGTGAATTCTATGACTGTAGCACTTGGTCTGTCAGCACAGAGATGTTTACTGCTGGTTGTGGATAAAGCTTGAGCTATCGTCCAATAATACCCCATTTGAGTTAGACTGGAGACACATCTAATAATCAAGCGGGACAAGGCAACATGTCAACACTGAGTAGAGCAACTTGGGTTACAACAGCGGTATGTCGGAGAGCTTTATCATGTTGGAAATGTTGTTAATGAATGACAGCACAATAGTTCGAATCAGCAGACTGATGTAGAAATTGCAGTCACAGTACGTGGTATAACCACGAACTACTCCTGATTTCATACGAAATTGCGACCCGGACCATAACTCTAACTGTAGGTCCAGTGAACAGGTTGGAGGCAGGTCCTCAACTGGTCTCCTTCAAACCAACACATGTCCATCATCAGAAAGCACAACAGACCTCCACCCTGCACTCCAATGAATTGCAGGCCGCCATTGGACCTTCTTGCAACCAACACATGGGCATCACCTGCACGGAGACACAATCAGTTTCCATCCGAAAATTAATCCACCCTGCCCTCCAATAACTTCTCACTTGACATCGCTGAAGTCGCACATGGTGGTGGTTTGGGGATAGTGGAAGGCCGGATACAGAGTGACTGGCTTTGAACTCTCCTTGAAGTAACAGGTTTGTGCTTCGTGTTTCTTGAATTCCGCAAGGCGTTCGATACAGTTCCCCACAGTCGTTTAATGAACAAAGTAAGAGCATATGGACTATCAGACCAATTGTGTGATTTGGTTGAAGAGTTCTTAGATAGCAAAACGCAGCATGTCATTCTCAATGGCGAGAAGTCTTCCGAAGTAAGAGTGATTTCAGGTGTGCCGCAGGGGAGTGTCGTAGGACCACTGCTATTCACAATTTACATAAATGACCTTGTGGATGACATCGGAAGTTCACTGAGGCTTTTTGCGGATGATGCTCTGGTATATCGAGAGCTTGTAACAATCGAAAATTCTACTGAAATGCAGAAGGATCTGCAGCGAATTGACGCATGGTGCAGGGAATGGCAATTGAATCTCAATGTAGACAAGTGTAATGTGCTGCGAATACATAGAAAGAAATATTCCTTATCATTTAGCTACAATATAGCAGGTGAGCAACTGGAAGCAGTTAATTCCATAAATTATCTGGAAGTACGCATTAGGAGTGATTTAAAATGGAATGATCATATAAAGTTGATCGTCGGTAAAGCAGATGCCAGACTGAGTGAGATTCATTGGAATAATCCTAAGGAAATGCAATCCGAAAACAAAGGAAATAGGATACAGTACGCTTGTTCGCCCACTGCTTGAATACTGCTCAGCGGTGTGGATCAGTACCAGATAGGGTTGAAAGAAGAGATAGAGAAGATCCAACGGTGAGCAGTAGGCTTCGTTACAGGATCACTTAGTAATCGCGAGAGCGTTACGGAGATGATGGATAAACTCCAGTGGAGGACTCTACAGGAGAGACGCTCAGTAGCTCGGTACGGGCTTTTGTTGAAGTTTCGAGAACATAGCTTCACCGAAGAGTCAAGCAGTATATTGCTCCTCCTACGTATATATCGCGAAGAGACCATGAGGATAAAATCAGAGAGATTAGAGCCCACACAGAGGCATACCGACAATCCTTCTTTCCACGAACAATATGAGACTGGAATAGAGGGGAGAACCGATAGAGGTACTCAAGATACCCTCCGCCACAGACCGTCAGGTGGCTTTCGGTGTATGGATGTAGATGTAGAGTAGATGTAACAGTTCGTTGGGTCACCGTGGTGCCAACAACCGCTCAAATTGCTGTTGCAGGTACAGTAAGACACGCCAGAGACATACGCGGAACACGATGGTTGTCCCTTTCGGTTGTGCCACGTCGCCGTTTGGAGCTCAGTATTCTAGTGATTGGATATTCTCGTGACGACCGCTACCAGCTATGATATTAGTTGCTGCAAAATGGTTCAAATGACTCTAAGCACTATGCGACTTAATATCTGAGGACATCAGTCCCCTAGACTTAGAAGCACTTAAACTTAATAACCTAAAGATATCACACACATCCATGTCCGAGGCAGGATTCGAACCTGCGACGGTAGCAGCAGCGCGGTGCCGAACTGAAACGCCTAGAACCGAGCGGCAACAGCGGCCGGCTATAGTGACTGCAATCTTGATTAACATCAATTAATCACGTAGTCTGAAACGTAGGTAACACTCACTACCGTTTACAGCGTGTATTTAAAGCAAACTTGATTTGATGCTCATGGTGGCACTACTAGCGCTACTCATATGTGAGTAACGTGAAATTCGAATAGATCAACTTTCATATGTAGCCGGCCGTTGTGGCCGAGCGGTTCTAGGCGCTTGGGTCTGGAGCCGCGCTGCTGCTACGGTCGCAGGTTCGAATCCTGCTTCGGAGATGGATGTGTGTGATGTTTTTCAGTTAGTTAGGTTTACGTTGTTCTAAGTCCAGGGGACTGATGATCTCAGATGTTAAGTCCCATAGTGTTCAGAGCCATTTGACCCATCTTTCATATGTAGAAACACGCCTACCAACTCCCTCTTGGTAGTAAGATTTTCCGTCAGCGTAGTAGTTGGATACATATATGCAGATATATAGGTCTCTGGGCGTTGTCTGCAGAGAACACGTCATCAGAGACGAAGACAAATTGTAGGAGAAACTCTAGGGAGGCCTCCACCGACAGCCCCTGGCGTGGTCGTTGGACGCAGACTGGATAGTACGGCGATCAGAGAGCCAGGCCTCTTGCCTTGTACGTCACAGCATGGAGGCGAACGGGCGGTACACAGTGTGAGGCGGCGGCTGGTGCTGGCAGCTCGCCCGCTGGCAAGCGCCGCCCGCCCACGCCAGCCCAGACTGAGTTATCGGCCGTCCAGCAGTCTGCGCTATGCTAACGTACGAGCCGGCGCCGTATCGCCGCGAAACCAGGTCACTGGCGCCGCAAGGCGCTGGCCCCGGCTAGACTGGCGTGTCCAGCGCTGCGGAAACCGCGTTTCCTGCAGAGAACGTGGCGGTCACGGCAGAGGGGCGGGTAGCGTGCAGCGTCTCGTCGACGTGGACGTCTTCAGAGACCTGGACGGATTCACAATTCTGTTCTGACTTATCTAGCTGAATCGAATGCGTGTTGCATCGCATCATTGTAAAACCCTAGAAGTGTCCGTACGAAGTTTCGACCATTTCTGCGCGGCGACTAAACAGCTTTATCCTGAGGATGGTATTCCTTGGAATCCCATGTTCATATATCTCCATCATCTTCTACGTGATTACTCTGCTATTCACAATAAAGTGCTTGGCAGAGGTTTCAATGAACCACCTTCAAGCTGTCTCTCTACAGTTCCACTCTCGAACGGAAAACGGGAAAAACGAACTCTTAAATTTTTCTGTGCGAAACCTGATTTCTCTTATTTTATCGTAATGATCATTTCTCCCTGTGTAGGTGGGTGCCAACAGAATATTTTCGCAATAGGAGGAGAAAACAGGTGATTGAAATTTTATGAGAAGATCCCGTCGCAACGAAAACCGCCTATGTTTTAATGATTGCCATTCCAATTCACGTATCATGTCTGTGGGACTGTCTCCCCTATTTCGCGATAATACAAAACGAACCGCCCTTCTTTGAACTTTTTCGATGTCATCTGTCAGTCCCACCTGATGCGTATCCCACAGCGCACAGCGATACACCATAATAGGACGGACAAGTGAGGTGTACGCAGCCTTTTTAGTAGATCTGTTGCACCTTCTAAGTGTTCTGCCCATGAATCGAAGGGTTTGGTTTGCTCTGCCCACAACATAGGTTATTTGTAATTGTAATCCCTAAATATGTAGTTGAATTTACAGCCTCCAGAGTTGTGTGACATCGCCTAATCGCAATTTATCGCTTTTCTTTCAGTACTTACAGGGTGGCGCACGCAATTTTTTACCAATTGTTTCTTTCACAGTTTATGACGCACATTAGATATCCCACTGGGATCTCTACAGCAGTACCTGCAGAGCTTGGAAAAACAATGAGTTACGAAATGACGTGTAATTCACGACACTGCCGCTAGGAGAGTAGTAAGCAGCAATGGCTGACAATGGAATACTGACGACCCAGTAATGATCGGCAATTGTGTTACTTTTTCATGAAACGAAAAGCCTTGTTGTGACTCAGAGGTGTTTTCGACAAACACACGATGGGCCCCTTGCAAGAAGACAATCCACAGGTTGTAAGATAAATTTTTACAGGAAGGAACAGTATTGGAAGCGAAGCGACCTCGGCCTACGCCTGTTTGTTTGCCGGAGAATATTGAAGCGGTACGAGTTGCTGTACAGGGAAGTCCCGGAAAATCGTGTAGAAATGCAGCAGTGCAACTGGGAATATCCAGACGCTCCGTTCAACGCATTCGTGAAAGTGACCTCCATATGTACCCATACAAGATGACCTGTGCACAGAAGCTCACTCAAGAACACAAGCTACCGTTTGCTCAGTGGGCGGAGGGTAGAGAAGAAATTCTCAACAACTTTTGGTTTTCAGACGAGGTGCATTTTCATTTAGACGGTGTGGTTACCATACGAAATGTACGCTTTTGGGCCACAGAAAACCCACAAGTGCTTCATGAACGACAACATTATGCTCCAAGGATTACAGCGTGGGCAGCAATTCCCAGTCACGGACTTATTGGACCCTTTTTCTTTGAAGAAACTGTGAACAGCGAGCGTTATTTGAGCACACTTCGCAATAGCCTCATTCCACAGCGTCTTAGTACCGCTTTGCCCTTCAACATGCACTGGTTCATGCAAGATGGAGCAAGGCCACATACTGCAAACACTGTGTTGGAGTTTTTACACGAGCATTTAGACATGTGGATCATTTCACTCAGGTTTCCAGGTCGCTTCAGTGACGGACAAAATTGGCCCCCCAATAGTCCAGACCTCAATCCATGTGACTTTTTTCTTTGGAGGTATCTCAAGGAAAAAAAATTCCCGAAACGTCCACGTGATTTAATGGCGCTCAGAGGGCTTATTCTTTAAGCTTGCAGTGAAATTACAGAAGACATGTGCCGTAGGGTAATCACTAACTTCAGTGTTCGTTTGAAGGAAGTTAGGAAACGAAATGGTGGACATATTGAGCATGTGCTGAGTTAGAACAAATCTCCATGGACGGCTCTTCATTGTAGTATATATTCCTTTCAGATTGTGTTGACAATAAAGTTTATATTCAAAAACAAAATGGGAACACATTTCGTGCGCCACCCTGTATGTGAATAACTTCACACTTTTATTTATTCACGATTAATTGCCACTTTTCGCACCACACAGATATCTCGTCATGTTGCAATTCGTTTTCGTCATCTGATGACTGTACAAACGAACTGTCATCTTTCTGACAGGCCGCTCGGAGTGGCTTCTTAGTTTGAGGCGTCATGTCACGGACTGCGTGGCCCCTCCCGCCGGAGGTTCGAGTCCTCTCACGGGCATTGGTGTGTGTGTGTTGTTCTTAACATAAGTTAACTTAAGAACTGTTTACGTCTAGAGACCGTTGACCTAAGCAGTTTTGTCTCTCACGAATTTACACACATTTGAACATGTCTGACAGGAAATCACGAATCCAGTCGCACAACTGAAGCGATATTCCACAGTCACGCAGTTTGGTTAGAAGACGCTTGTGAGGAATGGTGTCAAAAGTATTCTGTGAATCTGAAAATATGGAATCAATTTGACATTCCCTGTCGATAGCACTCATTACTTCATAATTATAAAGAGCTAGTTGTGTTTCACAAGGATGATGTCTTCTGAATCCGTACTGACTATTTGTCAATAAATCGTTTTCTTCGAGGTAATTCATAATGTTCGAACACAGTTTGTGTTCCAAAACTCTACCGCAAATCTGCGTTAGTGATACGGGCCTGTAATTCTACGGATTACTCCTATTTCCCTTTTTAGGTATTGGTGTGACCTGACCATATTCCCAATCTTTAGGTCGGATCTTTCTGTGAGCGAGCGGTATTGTATCACAATTACTGGCGTAAACGCATGCAGTTGAAAGTACACGCTACTAGAGGCTAAAAAGTCTCAGTAAACATAGAATCAAAAATGCATACTTTAAGAGCTACGAGCAATTTTTCATCTTCGATACCGTTAAACAAATCTCTCCTTCTGCAAGTTCTTTGCTTTCCATATATGTGGAAGTGGTAGTATGGACCCAAATAAGAAAAAATGTTCAACAAACGAGTGCCCTCAAACGCATGCCTTAAAAGTTGATCATTACAAGAGTTTTGTTTAAAAGTAGCAAAAATGAACAAATGGTCTTAGCTCTTAGGAAATGCATTTTACAGCACATGTTTACTGGACATTTTTTCTTGTTTTGGTCCATACTACCACTTCCCAAAATATGGAAAGCAAAGAACTTGCAGGAGTAGAGATTTGTTTCACAGTATCGAAGATGAAAAATTTTTGTAGCTCTTAACGTAAGCATGTTTACTGAGACTTTTTTGCTTCTAGTATCGTGTACTTTCAACTGTATGCGATTACACCTTTGATTATGTACTCTCTCTCTCTCTCTCTCTCTCTCTCTCTCTCTCTCTCTATATATATATATATATATATATATATATATATGTGTGTGTGTGTGTGTGTGTGTGTGTGCAACGTCTCTTCCTAAGCCACTGAACCGATTTCAACCAAACTTCGTACATATATCACTTACTGTCTTGAAAGAATCGCTATGCTACCTAACAAAGGGCGAAACTGCAGTGTAGCCGGCAACGCTCGAATACCCATACTTAATTCATCCATGAGAGCGCGTAGGGCTTTTCAGTGAACTCCACGCATAACTTCAAACTTTTACGAATACTTTTGTCAGCGGTAACACCTGCAAACTGATGAAAGGGAAAAAGTATACCGCTTACTACAATTTCACAGTTCCCATAGTAGGACTTCCGCTTGAAGCACGACGCTTTAAGTTATTACTTCTTTACTGCCAAATGTATTTTCAATACATTTTGCTGACAGTATTCATAAAATATACTACCAAATTTACCAGCAAAATGATATCATTGTACGAGAAATATTCCATGTGATATGACTTAATAAACACTGAGAAGTGAGAATAACTGCCGCATCATGGCTGGCTCTGAGCACTATGGGACTTAACATCTATGGTCATCAGTCCCCTAGAACTTAGAACTACTTAAACCTAACCAACCTAAGGACAGCACACAACACCCAGCCATCAGCCGCATCATGAACGGCGGTTTAATTTATTACTTCTTTACTACAAACTCCATTTACAACGCGTTTTGAATCATTACGCACATATACCACTGAATGTGTCTGTGAAATACTCCAGTAGACGTGACGTCATAAACACTGAACTGCGTGTAAATGTAACTGCAGGGAGAAATTTGCTAGAGATATAGGTGAAATATGGCTAAAAATACGAGTAAAATGTGTAAAATGCATTTAAAATATATCCGTGTAAGCGGGTAAAAGCACGCGTAGAAAGCTCATCCAAAACCCCTCGAACGGTTTGAACCAAATTTATTACACCTATTACTTCCGATGTGGATAGTACTACTGTGAGCGTAAGAACCACTAGCCTTTTGTTAGGATGGGGGTGATAGGGTGGAGAGAGAGACAGAGAGAGAGAGAGAGAGAGAGAGAGAGAGAGAGAGGAGAAGGAGAAGATGGACAGAGAGGTGGGAAGGAGGAGCTGACTAATAGAAGATTTGAATAAGTACATTCCCTGGCATTTTTTTTAAATCATACGTGGTTAACAGCGAGGTTCGATGCTAGTTATTTGAACCAACTCATCATCATGACGTGGGAGGATAGCTGCAGGTTAATAATGGCCTGGTTGTCTGCGATACCCGCCACCAAGCAATTACACATGACCCGCGTTCAACAGTACAAACAAGCGGCAGCAAGAGAACTTGTGGTGACACCTCGCCTGCTCACTGCTTTCGTGAACAACGGTCCGCCCAAAGAAGATGATGCCACGCCGTCAGGGTTTGGCACGATCCGATTCGATCCTACTAGCAGGTTTGTATCAAGCAGTCGCTTTGAACTTCAATTAATCGAAGCTTACGCTACGTCATCAGTAGTATCCAGACACCTGGTTGAAAATTACTTACAAGTGCGTGGGGCCCTGCATCGGTAATGCTAGAATTAGACATGCAGTTGGCATCCCTTAGCTTTTATAACAGCTTCCACTCCCGCAGGCATACGTTCAATCAGGTACTGGACGGTTTGTTGGGGAATGGAAGCCCACTCATCACGGAGTGCTGCAGTGGGGAGAGGTATCGATGTCGGTCGGTGAGGCCTGGCACGAAGTCTGCTTTCCAAAACATCCCAAAGGTGTTCTACAAGACTCGGGTCTAGGACTCTGTGCAGGCCAGTCCATTACAGGGATGTTGTTGTCATGTAACCACTCCGACACAGGCTGTGCATTATGAAGAGCTGCTCGATCGTGTAGAAAGATGCAATCGCCATCCGCGAATTGCTCTTCAACAGCGGGAAGCAAGAAGGTTCTTAAAACATCAGTGTAGGCCTGTGCTGTGATAGAGCCACGCAAAACAACAAGGGGTGTAAGCCCCCTCCACGAAAAACATGATCACACCATAATACCACGGCCTCCGAATTTTACTGTTCCCACTACATACGCTGGCAGATGACGCTCACAGGATATTCGCCATACCCACACCCTGTCATCGGACCGCCACATTGTGTACCGTGATTCGTCACTCCACTCAACGTTTTTCCGCTGTTCAGCCGTCCAATGTCCACGCTCCTTACACCAAGCGAGGCGTCGTTAGGCATTTACCGGCGTAATGTGTGGCTTATGAGCAGCCGCTCGATTATGAAATCCAAGTTTTCTCCCTCCCGCCTGTCATAGTACTTACAGCGGATCCTGATGCAGTTTGGAATTCCTGTGTGATGGACTGGATAGACGTCTGCCTATTACACATTACGACACACTCCAACTGTCAGCGTTCTCTGTCAGTCAACAGACGACTTCAGCCTGTACGCCTTTGTGCTGTACGTGTCTCTTCATGTTTCCACGTCACTATCATATCGGAAACTGTGGACCCAGGGATATTTAGGAGTGTGGAAATCTCGCGTGCAGACATATGACACAAGTGAGACCCTATCACCTGACTACGCTCGAAGTCCGTGAGTTCCTCTGAGCGCCCCATTCTGCTCTCTCACGATGTCTAAAGACTATTGAGGTCGCTTATATGGGGCACCTGTCAGTAGGTGGCAGCACAGTGTACTTAATATGAAAAACGTATGTGTTTGGGAGTGTCCGGATACTTTTGATCACATTGTGTACCTTAGTCATGTAGGTGAACCAGAAGGGCAGTACTATAATCATAAAAATGGGAAGAGCCCATATTCAGTTCCTTAATTACGATACCGTTCTGCAGTATAGAAATCGGAAAAAAACTGCGTCCCAACACAGAAACTGCAAACCATCAGAGGAGACAATTTTTTTCTGTTTACTAATAAAGGAAATGAATTTTCTATATGAGCCTGCAGTCACTGTGGGTAAATATTTTAATGTAACAATCAGATTGTTTTTAACCTTACAGTCTGTTTTACAAGTCAACACATATTAGCATATTAGCATTGTAGGAAAAGGTAGATTTCTACTTACCTTAAAGATAACACGCTAAGTTGAAAACAGACACAATTAAATGAGTTAGTTAGTTAGTTTGTTAGCTAGTTACGTTTACCATTGATCGATCTCACGGTAACCGTTTCGATTACACATAAGCTTTCGACCACAGCGCCTTCGTCGGAAGAAGAGGAACACACACCATTCATTCACACAAGCGGGCATACCTCACGCACACATGACGCCAACTCCGGTAGCTTCAGCCAGAACGAAAATGATATAAATACTGGAAGAAAAGAATAAATCTAATACAATTTCGCAAGTTTCGAATGCCGGTGTCGGTGTGCATAAAATAGTTTTCAGTACTAGGCTATGTCGTAGTAAAACAATTGTGCAGCGGATATGTCGACCATCTACGTAGTTGTTCTTTCCAAGGCCCCTAAATTGTTGGATTTTAGGGATGGCCTTCATTGTATATACCGTCTTTCTTCAGTTAGTTTGTTGACTAGTGACGTCACATTCTGGTATGTCGTGGGAGTCCCAAGTACGGTTACCTACTGCTTGTGCTACTCCTGTTGGTGATTGGCAGGCAGCAGCAAATAGGTAGCTTGTAACCAGCGTAGCACTTTCTGTAGGTAATTCGGCGGTTCGCGATACTATATACATTTTCATAGGGAGGCAAGCTATAAATTAAAACAAAGAAAACCCTGCATACCAATTTTCTGTCTGTCCTGTAGACGAGAGATGTGCTGTAATTACGTAACACTATTCCCTTTGTACAGGAATAATTTTAGGCCAGTTTAATTCTAATGCAATTGCTTTGAAACGTTAATTATTCTTATCATCAAACATCCGATATCCTTTATTGAAACGCCTTCATTTAGGGACTCCAGTAAGGTAGTGATACATTTCTGGAAGGTAGCTGGCGGCTACGACACGCCTGGTAATTTCAATCTAATATATCTCGAGAGATCCTTCATAAATCACTGGTAAAATGCGTAACTTTTTGCAGGAACGACAAATTATGGAGGCAATAGAAAATAGTTTTGGGAATGAAATTGTATATAAGGGGCAAACAAAAATATGCAGTCTGAGAGCGATGCTGCAATGTGTATGTGACCCAGCGCAACGAGGAGGCGGGTATATAGGCACAGGGCTTGTAAGCAAGGTGTTAGGGTGTCCTTCGACTAGAAACTTTTTCATCGCCCTTAAAGAACTTTCAATTTTTTTTAATCACGCCATTTCTATTACTGTCATCACTATACGTATATTTACAATTAATATTAAAGGACCATCATTCTTACAAGGATTAAAAATTAGTAGTTAAAAATAGTTATAAAAGTTACCACACAAAAATCTTAGAATTTGTAACGCAAGATTCATTGTGAGATTTAAAACACCTGGAGCTACTCGGAGCGTCAGTAATAAATAGGTTCACAAAATTAAACAAAGCCGTGGGTTCGCCAGCCAAAGTACTAGCCTCCAGCCAGCACTAGTGTTTGGGACATGCGTTCCTATTCTACAAGTTTTATTTTTCTTTCTTCTTTCCTCCACTACGCACTTATAAAACGACAGACGCTCTTTGAATTATATGCAACCAAAGACAAATAATGAATAAAATATTATTCAAACGAGTATAGAAGCATACAAAATTAGTATTTTCAGACTCGGCAAGCGATCCATGCGGGGCGCACCTAAATTTGAGAGTGAGTATTCATTGAACATGCTGCGCAGTAACATCCACAAGGTGGTGACGGGGGCCGGTGACCGGGCCAAATATCTCACGAAATAAGCGTCAAACGAAAAAACTACAAAGAACGAAACTTGTCTAGCTCGAAGGGGGAAACCAGATGGCCCTATGATTGGTCCGCTAGATGGCGCTGCCATAGGTCAAACGGATATCAGCTGCGTTTTTTTAAATAGGAACACCCATTTTTTGTTACATATTCGTGTAGTGCGTAAAGAAATATGAATGTTTTAGTAGGACCACTTTTTTAGATTTGTGATAGATGGCGCTGTAATAGTTAGAAACATATGGCTCACAATTTTAGACGAACAGTGGGGTAACAGGCAGGTTTTTTAAGTTAAAATACAGAACGTAGGTACGTTTGAACATTTTATTTCGGTTGTTCCATTGTGATACATGTACCTTTGTGAACTTATCATTTCTGAGAACGCATGCTGTTACAGCGTAATTACCTGTAAATACCACATTAATGCAATAAATACTCAAAATGATGTCCGTCAACCTCAATGCATTTGGCAATACGTGTAACGACATTCCTCTCAACAGCGAGTAGTTCGCCTTCCGTAATGTTCGCAGATGCATTGAAAATGCGCTGACGCATCTTTTCAGGCGTTGTCGGTGGATCACAATAGCAAATATCCTTCAACTTTCCCTACAGAAAGAAATCCTGGGACGTCAGATCCGGTGAACGTGCGGGCCATGGTACTGTGCATCGAGGACCAATCCACCTGTCATGAAATACACTATTCAATACCGCTTCAACCGCACGCTAGGTATGTGCCGGAAATCCATCATGTTGGAATTACATCGTTGTTCTTGTCATGCAGTGAAACATCTTGTAGTAACATCGGTAGAACATTACGTAGGAAATCAGCATACATTGCACCATTTAGATTGCCATCGATAAAATGGGGGCCAATTATCCTTCCTCCATAGTCCGCAGCTCGTGGTCGTGCGGTAGCGTTCTCGCTTCCCGCGCCCGCGTTCCCGGTTCGATTCCCGGCGGGGTCAGGGATTTTCTCTGCCTCGTGATGACTGGGTGTTGTGTGTTGTCCTTAGGTTAGATAGGTTTAAGTAGTTGTAAGTTCTAGGGGACTGATGACCATAGATGTTAAGTCCCATAGTGCTCAGAGCCATATCCTTCCTCCCATAATGCCGCACCATACATTAACCCGCCAAGGTCGCTGATGTTCCACTTGTCGCAGCCATCGTGGATTTTCCGTTGCCCATTAGTGCGTTTTAGGCCGGTTTACATTACCGATGTTGGTGAATGATGCTTCGTCGCTAAATAGAACGAGTGCAAAGAATCTGTCATCGTCCCGTAATTTCTCTTGTGCCCAGTGGCAGAACTGTACACGACGTTCAAAGTCGTCGCCATGCAATTCCTGGTGCATAGAAATATGGTACTGGTGCAATCGATGTTGATGTAGCATTTTCTAAACCAACGTTTTTGAGATTCCCGATTCTCGCGCAATTTGTCTGCTACTGATGTGCGGATTAGCCGCGACAGCAGCTGAAACACCTACTTGGGCATCATCATTTGTTGCAGGTCGTGGTTGACGTTTCACATGTGGCTGAACACTTCCTGTTTCCTTAAATAACGTAATTATCCAGCGAACGGTCAGGACACTTAGATGATGTCGTCCAGGATACCGAGCCCGTTGGGCATTTTGATCACAATAGCCATAAATCAACGCGATATCGACCTTTTCCGCAATTGGTAAACGGTCCATTTTAACACGGTTAATGTTTCACGAAGCAAATACCGTCCGCATTGGCGGAATGTTACGTGATACCCCATTCATATTTCTTTAAGTAGTACACGAATGTGTAATAAAAATGGGGGTTCCTATCTGAAAAATAAACGCAGTTGATATCCGTTTGATCTATGGCAGCGCCATCTAGCGGGCCAACCGTAGCGCCACCTGTTTTTCCCCCTTCAAGCTAGACGAGTTGCGTTCTTGTAGTTTTTTCGTTTGATGCTTATTTCGTGAGATATTTGTCCCGGTCACTACCAATGGACCACCCTGTATACATCTCACACAGTAACAAGCAAAAAATATAATTTTCAAATTGCGATAACAAACACTGGTGTTTTTGTTTGTCTTTGCAGAATACCGAGGGAAGAAGCGCTATGAATGTAAGAACTAGAGGCACCAGTGGTATAAATCTCAGATGGCACGTGCGGTAGCAGCTGTGAAAGCAAAGGAGGCTTATGTGAAAGGTGCTACAAGAACATTCGAAGTGTCTTGTACCAATTTACAGTGATTTCTTAAGCTTGATAAAATACGTGAGGAAGCGGTTCAAGAGACAAAGCTTGCAAGGAAAGCGATTTTAAACGCAGACTTCGAGAAACAGTCAGTTTCTTATCTCCCTGAGGTGGAGCAAACATTCTTTTGGTGCACTTTGGCGGATCTGAGAAGAATGGCATTTTTACTTGCCCAGAGAAATAGTTTGACAACCCCTTTCAAAGGAGGAGAAGCAGGACTTTTTTCTTGAGAGACACAAAGGCCAGCTGTCAATTCGGAAACTTTTTGGAACTTCATATGCCAGAGCCTTAGGCTTAAGTAGTGAGAGTGTGATGGTCTTCTTTGATTTATTGGCAAACGCTTTCAACAAAGACTCATATCCAAGAGACTGAGTACATAACGCGGACGAGACAGGCCTGTTCATTGTCCGAAGCAATATTCCAGAAGTGATAGGGATTAAAGGGAAGAAACAAATTGTATCTCTAACGTCTGCAGAAAGAGGGGCTACAATCACAGTCATCGCATGTATGAGCGCTTTGGGACATTATGTCTCGCCAATGATAATTTTCCCTAGAACCAACATGTCCCAAGCCCTAGTGAAAGGCTGCACCCCTGGTGCAATTGGTAGAGCTCATCCTTCAGGCTGGATTCAAAACAATTTTTTCACCGAATGGTTCGTTCACTTCTCTGAGAAAACATGTCCGACTGAACAAAGGCCTGTTCTCCCCATCTTGGATGGTAATTATAGCCACGTTCGAAATCCAGATGTGATTAACTGGCCGAAAGAACACCGCGCGACTATCGTCTCATTTGCTCCACATAGCACCCACAAACTGCTACCTCTACATAAGACGTTCATGGGGTCTCTGAAAATGCACTACAGCGAGGTAGTGAGAGTATGATTGCATCACAATGGGCGTCCTCTCATACCTTTCTACGTTATGGAGGTTTTTGGCCAAGCCTACCTTCGTGAACCGCTGATTTCATAGCTGTTGATTTGGTTGCAGGAAAAACTTCTTCCACAGTGGAACGTAGATCTAAGGTTTCTGAATCACATGCTCCTCTTCTTGCTATCTCTGGGCCATCGACATCATCTCCTTCTTCGAGGTATCTTGATGTACAGTCACATCAAGCTCTAGCTATGCCAGCTGATGAAGCCACTGAAACACCGGTAAGTTCTCCAGGGACTTCAACAAATGCAGTTTCACTATTCGACATATCTGCTGTCCCCAATGTTAAGAAGAGAACCACAATGCGGAAATGAAAAGCAGCAGCCGCCTGCCACATCACTGGAACGCCATACAAAAATCAGTTGACATAGTCACTTGACAACAGTTCTGTAAAGAAGAGGTCTTTGAGAGTCTCTGGTGTTAGAGGCCACCCTGCGGACAGAGATGCAAAATCCTAAGGCCTTCAAAAAATGAAAATTTGTTCCACAAAGCTATCTGCTTCATCATTGGACTCTTCAGGCTCCTGCAGCCCTCATCTCGTGGACAGCGATAATGGCCTTGATGTGCAGGCTCAAGCGACGCAAGTTGCATCTCTTGTGATGAAAAGTTCTCTCAAGACAGGAGATGAGACATGTGGATTAAATGTGTTATGTGCCAAATGTGGTCACATTTAGATTGATTTAGATTGTGCTGGCGCTGAAGGAGCTACTTACGTTTGTCATTACCGTAAATAATTTCAGATTTCATGCATAAATGTAAAGAAGTTGCTTTTTATAGACTAGTGTAGCATTTATTATTGTTTTAACCCATTACATTAAAATATTCCGAAAGCATTGTTGCACATTTTTGTGGATGACCGTATTTGAACCCCCTTTTTTTTAAGTTCCATTTTACAAGCTTTTTGTTAATCTATGTTTTCGAATAGAAATAATGGATACTAATCATTGTTTCGTCTCTCATCATTTCTTAAACTTGTTATAGTTGTTTATCAAGGTATAAAATCTAGAATTTTTGCAGGAGAAGGTATCTTTAAACTAAAAACAAAAGAGGGTGTCCATATTTACGCCTTTTCCTCTACAGTGTCACAATGACGTGGAGCGGTGAGTGTACCGAGTTGAAAGATTTGCTTCGGCGCAACAGTACTGGGAGCGGACTAACGAAAATCGGGATCGCCTGCCCTTCTCTGATGAGAACAGATCTACAGCTTAATCTACATCTACATAACACTCCGTAAGCCACAGTACGGTGCCTGTTGGAGGGAATCCTCTAGCACAACTAGTTGTTTCCTTTCCTGTTCCACTCGCAGACAGAGCGAGGGAAAATGATTGTGTATATGCCTCCGTATGTTCTCTACTTTAGCTTTGTTGACATTATTGTATATTGGTAACAGAGGGATCGTTATGCAGATGCCGGTTCTCAGAATTGTCACAATAATGTTTCACGAAAAAAGCGTCACCTTCACTGCAGAGATTCCCAGTTGAGTTCCCAAAGTATGTCTGTAACACTTGCGTTTTGTTCATACCTAACACTAAAAATCTAGCAGCCCACCTCTGTATTGCTTCGATGTCTTCCTTTAATCCGACGATGTGCGGATCCTAAACATTCCAACACTACTGAAGAAGAGGTCGCACTAGCGTTCTTTATGCTATATCCCTTATAGATGAACCACACTTTCCTGTAATGCTCCCAATAAATCAAAGTCAACAATTTGCGTTGCCTGTCACAATCCACACGTGCTCGTTCCATCTCATACCGTTTTGCAGCGTGATTCTGAAAGTACCCTGATTTGGCGACAGGTGACAACATGCAGTGCATATAGGAACATTGTCAAACACGGTCGTTTTGATGATCCAGCAGTTATGGTGTGAGGGGCATAATGTTACATGGGCGTACTGATCTCCAAATCTTTGAACAATGTACACTCGTCGGTCAACGTTATTGTGACACACTACTGCTTCCCCAAGTGCGTCTTTTGAGGGGTGTATTCGGCCGTGTCTTCATTTTAATGTATGACAATGCTCTACTGATCGAACTGCAGGGGTGGAGGACCTCTTGGAACGAGAGGATATTCTGCAAGTGGACTGGCCTCTCGGTAAGTTCATTATTTAACTTTTTCGGTAACGTCATAATTTACGCAACGTAAAATCGAAATGTACAATCATTGGCACATCACATTGGTGAATACACATTTGTAAGCCGGCCACGGTGGCCGTGCGGTTCTAGGCGTTTCAGTCCGAAACCGCGCGACTGCTACAGTCGCAGGTTCGAATCCTGCCTCGGGCATGCATGTGCGAGATGTCCTTAGGTTAGTTAGGTTTAAGTAGTTCTTCCGGCCGGTGTGGCCGTGCGGTTAAAGGCGCTTCAGTCTGGAACCGCGTGACCGCTACGGTCGCAGGTTCGAATCCTGCCTCGGGCATGGATGTGTGTGATGTCCTGTGGTTAGTTAGGTTTAATTAGTTCTAAGTTCTAGGCGACTGATGACCTCAGAAGTTAAGTCGCATAGTGCTCAGAGCCATTTGAGCCATTTTAAGTAGTTCTAAGTTCTAGGGGAGTGATGACCTCAGATGTTAAGTCTCATAGTGCTCAGAGCCATTTGAACCATTTTGAACCACATTTCTAAATTATGAGGAGGAAGATTAGAGTTTGACGTCCCGTCGACAACGAAATAATTAGAGACGGCTGTAAGCTATGCCTAATACGCGTGTGTAAAAATATCGGGGATGTATTCCCCTACATTGTTGTTCGTTTAAAATAAAATGTCCTCTATTAGACAACTCGTCTTGCAGTCCATGAATGATAAGTTATCTCTTGTAGATATGCCTTACACGACTGTGAAATTGAATTAAAAAACTCCAATGTGGAGTGTTGGTTGATCAAGGGCGTGAGAAGTATCGGGCAGGGTACGCGGGTAATAACGAGAAGCAGAGAGAAAGGAAAGACTTGCAATAACATTTCTCACGGCGTTCTGGCGGAACGAAAGATCGAGTTTTGGCGTATAAACACACGTTTCCGGGGAGAAGAGTGCCGGGCAGAGTTGGGAACAAGTCGGCTAGCTCTCACACAGCCCGCCCAAGTTGCCGGCGTTACTTGGGCGCAACTTCGGGGATATGTTTTTGTTCCTCTTCCGCTGCCGTTTGAATAATACAGCAGCGGCGGATGTAAAGAGATGAAGAGCGACCGCGCTTGCCTAAGCCGAACACGGGAGAGTGCGGTGCGAACTAGCGACATGTCTATCCCTCTCACCGAGAGTAACAGGTTCTCTTCTGCCACTCCCGTAACTATACTTGAGTATTGTTCATCAGAAATAAAAACAGGTTGACAGAGGAGACAGAGAAGATCCAAAGAAGAGCGGCGCGTTTCGTCACAGGGTTTTTTGGTAATCGTGATAGCGTTACGGAGATGTTCAGCAAACTCAAGTGGCAGCCTCTGCAACAGAGGCGCTCTGCATCGCGGTGTAACTTGCTGTCCAGGTTTCGAAAGGGTGCGTTTCTAGATGAGGTATCGAATATATTGCTTCGCCCTACTTATACCTCCCGAGGAGATCACGAATGTAAGATTAGAGAGATTCGAGGGCGCACGGAGTCTTTCCGGCAGGGCACTCGTTCTTCTCGCGAACCACACGCGACTGGAACAGGAAAGGGACGCAATGACAGTGGCACGTAAAGTGCCCTCCACCACACACTGTTGATGGCTTTCGGAGTATAAATGTAGATGTAGATGTAGATACCATGACAAGTAGCAACTTCCAAGATAGCCTCCGCGAGGTACTGTTTCTTCATTTTCGTGGCTTGCATGACAGCTGTAATGATCCGAACATCTGACAACGAGCAATGACATACTCATAGGAAGTATTGAGCTGGAGCACCACCACATCGCGCCAGTTAGTAATATGACGGAAACTAATGTGGAATAAACAGAGGCTGCAGAGTATTCCAAAACAACAGTAATTACAGAATTGATAACAACTTTCTAGAACAATGTTACAGGGGGTACAAAGAAAACTATCCAATATGTCAAGGGATGATTGTACGCATCAAAACAAGAAAAAAAGTCTTATAACTGTGGGTCCTACAAAGTATACGCCCTGACATATGACCACTTTTTCAGAGGAGGTGCTCAACATGGTGTCCATTCATCACAGTGCATGCCTCTACCCTTCATTGTAAGAACTCACGCACTCTTTCAAATCACCCTGGTTCGTTCTGAATGTGCGATTGTGCAGTGCCCGCACATCGTTTATTTATGACGCTTCAATAAACGATATGCAGACACTACCAACCAATTCCTTCATGTGTCCTCTTAACCAGAAGTATAGTGGATTTATCCAAGGAGCAAGCAGGCCAAACTAGGGGTTTTCAAATTTCCCCGTCAGGTGCCGACGCACAACACAGAGAAATGTGCTATTGAGCCATCATGCTTAAAGCACATCTGTAGCCTGCCCTGACATGACACATTCTCCAGCAAGACAGGCAGTACGTTCTTCAGAAAGAGGTGATAACGAACCCCTGTTAATATGTGTGGTAGCCTACCAGTACATTGATTGGGAATCTATATTGATACCTTATTTCCTCAACCGCATGGGGATTTTCATGAGCCCACACATACTGATTACTGACATTTACAATGCCATCTCGTGCAAACCGTGCCTCATCAGTAAATAAAGTCTTGGAGACCATTAGTGGTCTGCACCACACTGCCGCAAGAACCACTGGCTGGTAGAGCTGAACTCTGGCAGGTTTGTCCTGTGCTCCGGAGGCCTGGACGCGCTGAATATGGTACGGTTACAACAGCTGCTCATGAAGTACCGCTCAGACAAGAGAATGACTAACACCTTCAGCTGCTGTTCTTCGTCGCACAATAATTCCTGCATTGCCGTTCACTGCACTTAGAAGACGTTTCTCCATTTCAGGCGTTCGAATTGGACGTGGTCTTCCACTGTCTACTTCACTGGGTGCCACGGAACCTGTTTCCCCAGAAGATGGAACAATCGTTTGACCAGTATAACAGATGGTACCATGGATGCTGGGAATCATTCATTATGCACATTATGGACCTCAGTTAACTCCATCTCGTATACAAAAGCAGTAAATCATGTCTACTATTCCCTTGTCAAACAAAAGGCCTGCGTTGCTGTCTGCAAGAGAGAAAACATGTTGTAGCACTGCACAAACGTCATAATAAAATGTACTTTCAACGTGACCTGTAGGTAGGCTAAATGTCACGGTAGTCAACCAGAGTTAGTAGAAATGTACGCTAGAGTAAACAGATGTAACAAGACTACAATACGATGACACAGCGTAGATGGAACAACTCACTACAGACAACTAAACCAACTAATGTTTCCATCGACGCTGCAAGGCTGTATCCCAGCACGCTGCTGACCCTGCTATGACACGGAGTGCCAATGCAACAACGGTGATCATATACGAAACCACATGTTAGTGATGCCTTCCTACCTCCCAATTTCCATGCCAGGGGTTGTAATTAATGTTAATTATCGGGTAGTCGCCTGTAGTAGGACTCGTAACGCATTGCCACGGATAACATCACAAGAGTACCTCCTATGAACACGTGTCCATACGTCAAATATCAGAACCTATGTTTTGTAGGACCCACGTCATAAGATATTTCTGTCTTGTTTTGATGCATACTATCATGCCCTGAAATACTGGATATTCTTTAACCTCCTGTATAACGAGTATCTAGCACAGGACAAGATACCTGAAACTCCTTAGACAAACTGAATGGTAAAGATAGTTGTAGAGCTTATTATAATTTAGCAACATACTTTATATAAAGGGCAATCACAGCTGTGAGAATGCAGTCGCGTTAACCAAAACAGTAGCAGCTGTTACATAATACTTTATTAGTTCAACCGGTATCGCAACTTAGAGTCGCATCATCAGGTGCACATTCAAATCATTTACAGAGTGGCGCAGAAATTACTGGACGTGCCTGTCACCCTCAGTGAAGTTCCATTTAGGGACATCCTAATGCAACTTGACTGAGAGTGATGGGGCCGTCGCATAATTTCCATATTTCGATGGGCATCATTTGAACATGCACCTGATAACGCAACTTGAGGATCCGAAAACGGTTTTATTAATCAAGGCAAAGGGCAGGGCTTCGAGTCTCGGTCCGGTAGCACAGTTTCAATCTTCCAGAAAGTTTCGTGTCATCGCACATTTCGCTAGAAAGTGAAAATATCATTCTGTAAAGCTTAAGTTTTTTCTTCTAATTTCTGATGATTATTATCTCTATATATTGTACCTTACCTACAACAAATAAAGCCTATATTCGTCTGTGAAAATGGACTCCATAAGGAACCTGTGCTGTCAGTAATCGGAATCTGAACTGCATAACACTGTGTGCGCGTTGTGTGAGTGTCAGTTTCACTATAATTTAAGCCCTCAACGGATCGTTACATGAAAAACTTAAAACTAACATTTGGATAAGCTGTCTGACCGCGTATTGAAATAAGAATTTACAAGTGATACAGAATCTGGCTTGTGCAACGAAATTTAATGTATTAGAGTAGAAGACATGTGGTGTATCAGTGCCTCCGTTTTGGCCCTAAGTTTTGCACTCACCTTTTTACATGACTGCCTCTTTTCAAGTTGTTTGTAGCAATTCGCAGGATATGCAGCAGGAGTGGCTAAAGCTTATTGTTACTGAGAATGAATTTAAAGAAAAGGATTTTGCTATGGTCTTGTTAACTACTAAATAGCTTGTAAGAAGGCCTTACATAAATTACGTCTATTTAAAAACTTCTGAAATCGTAATACCAACAATAGTTTGACAAGTATTAATAATGGCGAAATGTCTGAAAATGACTTTATAAGTGCCAGATTAACAAATTATTTCAATTTCAAATATACATTAAATGTAATAACAGCACATTTATTAATTAGAGCCGCGCGGGATTAGCCGAGCGGTCTGAGGCGCTGCAGTCATGGACTGTGCGGCTGATCCCGGCGGAGGTTCGAGTCCTCCCTCGGGCATGGGTGTGTGTATTTGTCCTTAGGGTAATTTAGGTTAAGTAGTGTGTAAGCTTAGGGACTGATGACCTTAGCAGTTAAGTCCTATAAGATTTCATTCATATTAATTGGATGAGAGTAACTATTATTATTTGGAGGCTGAAGAGGCTTCTTTAACTGACAAGCAAAATATGGGATTATTGCAAACTCGGACTAACAATGACGAGCCTAACCCTGCAATTGCACTTTACGCTAAGCTTGCTAATTTTACCTTGAATTCCATTTTCAATCGTAGTTAAGCCATCTAAATCTCTCTTGGCCATATAAATGAAAACAGGCCTTGAATGTAACAAGATCTGCCATCACCGACGTGAGGGCAGCGTGGCACGTCTTCTGCCTCCGAGCTCTCGACCAACACTACTGAATTTTTTACTCTCGCAGACAGACCTCGTTTCACAACAAGGCTTAGAATTACGCTCCCATGTTTCGTCGTCAGATTTTTACTATCGATATGTGAGTGCTTGTTTATTTCCAATCTTACATAATACAAAGAATAGCCTTAAGTTCGCTGTGTTGTTTTCGATACTCAATATAATATTTAATCATTGTATTGTAGAATTATGACACACCCCTTACAATATAAAAAGCAAAGTCCTGACTGACTGACTCATCGTCGACCAGCCCAAACCGCTAAGGATAGAAACTTGAAATTTGGAGATTTGGATCATATATTGTAGATGCCATGTAGGTAGGGGCTTTCCGAAATTTCAATCCTAAAGAGGTGAAATAGAGATGAAATTTTTTTTTAAAAAAAAGTCGCTAGTAAGACAATTTTGAAGCTAGACCTACAGATATTGGCATTTGCTTTCTTGTTCAGAAACAAAAATTACATGTTTCAACATTTTTGTAAATTTAAACCTATGGAGTGAAATAGTGGGTGAAAGCTATTTTATGACCATTGGTTCCAAATTAATAAATATATACGTATTTCAAAATTTTTTGAAATTTAACCCATAAGGGGGTGAAACAGGGGGCGAGATCTCTTATGAAAATATTTTATTATCAAAGCACTTTTAAAGCTAAATCCACGTCAATTTGTATTTGGCTTCTCTGTAAGAACTCAAATAAAAGTATGTCACTATTTTTGGGAAATATAGCCCTGAGGGTGAAATAGAGGATAAAATATTTTATGGAAATATTTCATTAGTATGCATTTTTAACGCTCAATCTTTGAAAACTGGTGATTAACTTCTTGGTTAGAGATAAAAAATACGTGTTTCACTGTTTTTGAAAGCTGAACGCCTAATGCGTTGAAATAGAGTCAGAATGATTCACTACTCATTCGCGCAGCGCAAACCGCGAAGGAAACAAACTTGAAGGCCTGGATCTTATACTTTAGGCACCGTTCGAGAAGAGATTGTCCGTAGTTTCACTCCGAAGCGTGTGAATTAGGAGATGAAAGGCTTTTTAGAAATATGTCATTTTTATGGGAATTTGAAGGTAGAACTACGAAAACTGAGGTTTGGCTTCTCAGTTAGAAAATAAAAAATTTATGTTTCAGCATTTTTGAAATTCAACCACTAACGGAGTAAAATAGTGGGTGAAAGATCTTTTGAAAATACATAATTACTAAAGACCTGCTAAAGGATTTTAAGGATACGTGTATGACAACTGATATCTCACATCTCGGTTAGAAATAAAAAAAATTCATCCTCTACGGGAGTGCAATAGGGGATGAAAATTTTAGAGAAAATAGTTCGTTAATTTTAAAGCTGAATTTTTGAAAACTTGTTCTTCACTTCTCGGTTAGATATAGAGAAGTAGTTGTTAGGGGCGAAAGTTGCTATGGAAATATCATCACAAGACAAAAACTTTGGACTTTAGCTAACAGAATCGCATTAGATCGTAAGTACATTCGAAAAAGTCCTTTCTTATGGTCATCATTAGCGTGAAAGGCTTATAAGGTGTTAGAGAACTTGTGAACAATATAAAAGTTCGTATAGAAACAAAAAATATATATCTCTGCAGGCCATATAGCCTACACAAGCGAAGCAGCAGGAGCTTATGTAGCAAGACTTGTTTATCTTGGTGGTTTACTGGTGGTGGAACCACCGGTGCCTGGTTTGATCCCTGGTGAAATATAAGAGTTTCATATGTCACTTATCACTTCTCTCACCTCTGACACTGCTTGTCAATGTGAAAAATGCGGAGTTGTAACGTTTCTCGGAATCCTCCGTACAACTGGTGTTGTTATTGTAAGCTTCGAATAGGACAGAATTGGTCGTGTCTTTTCAGAGGAACCATCACTATAGTTGACCTGATAAGTTTAGGGAAACCAAGGAAAATCTGAACCTGCAAGGCGGGACGGGTACTTGAACCGCCGGTCTCCTGGATATCAGTCCAGTGAGCCAATCATTATCCTACGTCGCTTGGTCTAAATCAGTGAAGGTCAGCTTGGTCCCGATGGACCGCTAGTGAGTATTCTAGTTTTCATAGTGGGCGGTAGGTGGTAAAGGGTTTTGAAAATAGTTTCATTAGGTTTTCAGAAGAATTGATATCAAGTATTGTGTAAGTAATTATGATTGTATGCTTTAGCTTGCTGTAACTTTGTTTCATAAATTCTGTAAAGTAAAGTTATTCCCTTCCCCACCATAATTATGGAACCTACGTGCTGTTAGAAAATTTTAATACTGACAGATAAAAAGTCGACAGTAAGTAAAAAAGATGACTACCGCTTGTCTAGAGGGTATGACGTGTGCGAGAGAAGTAATGAGACTGGTAATACACCCAGCGATCTGCCAACCTGTGTTGCTCTGCTCGTGTAGACGGGTGAGTTCATCCCTTCCAGATGCTCAGTCCAAGTTTCAGTTCTGTACAAACATTACATGACTTTTGTTAACGCCATCAGTGAAGTTGTGTTTTTGTTGTGTGTTACGAACAGCGTAATGTACTCAAATTTTGTGTTAAGCTTGGGAAACTTGCGAGTATGGTCCTTACAAAGTTGAAACAGGCCTATGGGGAAGAATCCTTAACAAGAGCACAATTTTTTTCGCTGGCACAAATCTTTTTTGGAAGGCTGAGACCAAGTTGCAGATGAACCTCGCTCAGGAGGAGCTTCAACATAAAAAACTGACGAAAACGTCGAACGTGTCCGTGCTCTTGTGAGATTGTTCCTCCAGAACGAAGTGTCAACCAAGTGTTTTACAATGATGTCCTTTAAAGGCTCAGAAAATGACTGAATCGAGTTGACCGGACTTGGCAGACGTGAAGATGTTGCAACATGACAACATCCAATGTCAGACGACAATTTTCATCACCGAAGTTTTGACCTCAAAAGCCTTTCCTGTTGTTCCACAGCCCCCTTCTCATCTGATCTGAGTCCCTGTAACTTATTGCTTTCTCCAAAACTTAAAAATGTCGTCATTTTGGGACTCTAGAGAACATTCAGAAAGATCTGATCCACATGCTGAAGGCCGTACCAGCTGAAGAATTTCAGCGCCTCTACCAAGACTGGGAACATCGCTTCTGTCGGCGTGCAGCTACTGCAGAAAACTAATTTGAAAGGTACAGTACCTTTATTTGAAAATAATTAAAACTTTTGTAAATAAAAAACCAGTCTCATTACTTTTATCACATTATTTTTCTCACATACCCTAGTATTATGTATAGAGATCTACGTCTAGAGCCTCACATTTGTTAACAGACTACTTTAGAACTGAAGTATCTGTTCCATCTTCTGCTACTTCCACGGTATTGCTGTCTCCCTATTCGTATGTTCGTACCTCCATTTATGCCTCGTCTCGCAGATGCACGCGCAAAGTACACGACTCGCTCATTCTCAATGACTTCCCCTTTCCTAACAACAGCGCCTAACCCCCCTTGCTAGAATCTGCCCTTTGTAAACAGCGGCATTCCCACTAACAATGCTGCTTTATTTTGTAGAAACATTACAGCATCGGATCGCACTGGAAACAGTCCTGCTTTTGCATGCCCGCTTTGAGGTTCTCAGCCCTCGTTACGTGTGGCACGATCCCAATGCACTCATGCTAATGAGCGACGCGTTATACGTGCAACGTGCATCATCCGCACATTGTGCTGTTTCTGTAAACATGGAGCCCCTCTGCCTGAGCACACCTCCAACCCCTACGTAGGTACACTGCTCCGCGTTGATGTTCCCTGCCGATCCCAACGATCGCCACCAATCACGCAAATAATATTTCTCATATCTGCTTAGTTACCTGCCTTTCAGCGTGTTTGAATAGAGTCTTTTGTTAGCAGTTGCTGCCCCAATTCCGTATCAGTGAGAAAGGTATGGTTAAAAGCTTAACAGAAAGCATACCTTATGGTGGATCTATGAAAGACTGCAGTGCAACTTGCAGAATTACTAAACAGTTTGTTAAATGAAGACAGCATTTTCCACCGGGATTGTTATTTGACGAGGAGTTCTTGTCGGTTACTTCATTGACACAGGGGTTTCGCTTTATACACCCATTTTAAAATGTAAGTCTATATCAAAGAGAATATGGTCAATAACCCCTTACAACGTACTATGTCCGCTGCTCAAAACCACAAAAAAGTGTCTGAGGGTTCATAGACCCTTGTGCTTCGTTACCAAAGAGAAAAAAATCTTCCTTCACGGTCCAGCTGACTTATAACCAACATACACCAGAAACGTGTACAAAATATCCTGTTCTTCATAACGTAGAGATCGAAAATATAACGGGTGTTTCAGAAGAGAATGCAATTTTCGCACTGTTTAAGAGAAAATGTCTGAGGATGTTCTCGAAAGCGAAAGCCAGTTCACAACGACTTATGAAAAAAATAATATTATGGTACACCAGTTTCGTGTATTTTAGTTTTTACATTGTGTATGTTCTTCCCAGTACCGACAAAACGTCATGTAAATGTTAACTGCTTTGCTTTTAATTTCACCAGGCCGCATATTTTCAATTTTTTCACATTTGACCAGCAACCCTTCCGCTATAGCTTCCCTGCATTTCCTATTTACTTAATTCCTAAGTGATTTATATTTTGTGTTCCTGTCTATTCCTTATCATTTTTGTATATCCTTCGTTGATCTGTTCTCTGCGATTTCTTCGCAGTTAGCTTGCTCGTACTTGTATTGATCCAACTTCTGTGACTGCCCTTTTCGGATACGTCCATTCCTCTTCAGCTGTACTGCCCACTGTGATATTCATTATCGATGTATCTACATCATCAGAGAACTTAAAACGCACATAATTACTGCCCATTAGTTCGGGATCCCATTTCTTTCCTCATCGATACCCTCTGGCGATTCTCTTACACATAACTCTACTCTGATTTGGTGGTGTGTTATTCATACTTTCCTAGAAGTCTGAGGCTCAGTCACTTAATGAATACACACATGAAAAAAAAGTTTTGCATCACCCCGCTTCCCAGAATTCCTGAAGGTAGACCTGGACTGTGGATATTGTATCAAAGACACAGTTCCTTTGACTGTTCAGAGATGTCACTAAACCCGCCCAAAGATGGAAACAACCATGCATGAGCAGCGCCTGTTAGACGGAGGGGCCCGACAGCCGATCAGTTCCATCCTGCACATCTTGTGAATGACCTCCTTCAGGATAACGACGTCGCTCGACTAGAGTGGCCAGCATGTTCTTCAGACAAGAACCCTATGGAACACGCCTGGGATGGGTTGAAAAGGGCTGTTTATGAATTACGTGACACGCCAACCATTCTGAGAGATCTACGCCGAAACGCCGTTGAGGAGTGGGACAATCTGGACCAACAATGTCTTGATGAACTGCCGGCCGGTGTGGCCGTGCGGTTCTAGGCGCTTCAGTCTGGAACCGCGTGACCGCTACGGTCGCAGGTTCGAATCCTGCCTCGGGCATGAATGTGTGTGATGTCCTTAGGTTAGTTAGGTTTAAGTAGTTCTAAGTTCTAGAGGACTGATGACCACAGATGTTAAGTCCCATAGTGCTCAGAGCCATTTGAACCATTTTGAACCTTGATGAACTTCTGAATAGTATGACACGACGAATGCAGGCATGCATCACTGCAAGAGGACGTGCTACTGAGTATTCGAGGTACCGGTGTGTACAGCAATCCGGATCACCACCTCTGAAGATCTCGCTGTATGGTGGTACAACAGGAAATGTGCAGTTTATGAACAATGAAAAGGGCGGAAATGATGTTTATGTTGATCTGTATTCCAAATTTCTGTACAGGTTACGGAACTCTCGGAACAGGGGTGATGCAAAACATTTCTTAATGTGTGTACATTGTCTGTCGGAATTCACTATAGGAAGTCTTCTCAATAATGAAGCAGTGGCAGCAGAGTACTCAGTGAATTTGAACGTTGAGAAATCTTTGGATGTCAATTGAGTAACAAACTTACTAAGATCTAGTAGACTTCGAGTACTGACGGACAGTGCCTGCGGATGGTGAACAAGAAAATCGCATGAATAGAAAGGAATCATTAGTGAGATCCAAAGTGCTACCACTAGTCCTGTTAGCACGATGACTGTGCGAGGGGCATCAATAGAATGTGGTACAATGGTCGAGCAGCAACCGCATATGCGTCATTGACGTGGAGTATAGAACGACGTCAAAGGACTATCTCTGTAGGTCCATCTTTTTAGAGATGGTTGCGAGACTTGGCTGTTCGATACAGAATGTCAAATTAAACACCTTTCAGCCATCTAGTTTCCTAACTACACGCTTGAAATGTGTTTGATTGGATATCACAGGACAGTGGATGACTGGAAACGAGCGATTCGGAGCGATGCATCATGTTACAACCTGTGGCAATACTAGGGAAGGATTGCGATTTAGTGAATGCACGGAGAACGTCGCCCTCCATCACGTCTGTCAAGCGCGGAGAAGATGGCGTTACGGTACGGGGGTGTTTCACGTTGTGCCCTTATTGCATTTAAGAAAACTCTAAACGTGGAAAGATTTGAGAAATTTTATAGTTTTGTGTACCGCATACAGCAGAGCAACGCAGCTAGCTCTTTATTCGCACAAAGTAATGGCCGCTATTGACAGGGGATCTCAAGTTGATTCCGTATTTCTAGATTTCCGGAAAGCTTTTGACACCGTTCCTCACAAGCGACTTCTAATCAAGCTGCGGGCCTATGGGGTATCGGCTCAGTTGTGCGACTGGATTCGTGATTTCCTGTCAGGAAGGTCGCAGTTCGTAGTAATAGACGGCAAATCATCGAGTAAAATTGAAGTGATATCTGGTGTTCCTCAGGGAAGCGTCCTGGGACCTCTGCTGTTCCTGATCTATATAAAAGACCTGGGTGACAATCTGAGCAGTTCTCTTAGGTTGTTCACAGATGATGCTGCAATTTACCGTATAGTAAGGTCATCCGAAGACCAGTATCAGTTGCAAAGCGATTTAGGAAAGATTGCTGTATGTCGTGACAGGTGGCAGTTGACGCTAAATAGCGAAAAGTGTGAGGTGATCCACATGAGTTCCAAAAGAAATCCGTTGGAATTCGATTACTCGATAAATAGTACAATTCTCAAGGCTGTCAATTCAGCTAAGTACCTGGGTGTTAAAATTACGAACAACTTCAGTTGGAAAGACCACATAGATAATATTGTGGGGAAAGCGAGCTAAAGGTTGCGTTTCATTGGCACGACGCTTAGAAGATGCAACAAGTCCATTAAGGAGACAGCTTACACTACACTCGTTCGTCCTCTGTTAGAATATCGCTGCGCGGTGTGGAATTGGCGGAGGACATCGAAAGGGTGCAAAAAAGGGCAGCTCGTTTTGTATCATCACGTAATAGGGGAGAGAGTGTGGCAGATATGATACGCGAGTTGGGATGGAAGTCATTAAAGCAAAGTCGTTTTTAGTCGCAGCGAGATCTATTTACGAAATTTCAGTCATCAACATTCTGTTCCGAATGCGAAAATATTTTGTTGAGCCCAACCTACATAGGTAGGAATGATCATCAGAATAAAATAAGAGAAATCAGAGCTCGAACAGAAAGGTTTAAGTGTTCGTTTTTCGCTCGCGCTGTTCGGGAGTGGAATGGTAGAGAGATAGTATGATTGTGGTTCGATGAACCCTCTGCCAAGCACTTAAATGTGAATTGCAGAGTAATCATGTAGATGTAGATGTAGATGTAGATGTAGGAACATTTCTTGGGCAATGACAGGGTACCAGGTTTTTGAAAGGGAATGGCCTGTCCAATTCCCATCTGAACTCAATTGGACACCGTTGGGATGGGTTAGAAACTCGACTTCGCTTCAGACGGCAGCAACCAACATCCCCATACGTTCTCTGGTTTTGGCTCTTGAGGAACAATGGGGTGCAATTCCTCCACCGACTGGAAAGCGTCCCCAGCCGATCTGAAGCCAGCATAAAGACGAAGTATGGGCGCACTCCATATAATGTTCACTAATAGTTGTCCAGATACTTCTGATCAGTTCGTGAACTTTCGTACAAAACATAATTTCTCATTCCTCACATTTTCGTAGCCGCGAAGGTACACCATCGTCTTTGGCTAACTTGTTTGAGCCCTGAGATCGTGCAGCTGTCAGTGTTAAGTCTGCCGTTGCAGTAAGGTGACAGAGGTCGCAGCGTGACCTGGCGTTTTTGTTCGCGGTCAGGCAGCCGCGTTTCCCGCGTGCAGCGTTGAGGAATCGATGCCGGGCCGTATCGGTTGCCGCGGTCCCCGGCGTCGGCCCGCTGAGCCGCAACTTCGGCGCCCATCTTGGCACCTTGTACGTGACGTGTCGCCGCCCACGCCGCCAACTTATAATGGATCGGCGGAGCTCGCCCACTGGCGATACACACAATTAAAAGTTCCCGGGAACAGCCGGTGGACAGCCGTTGAGACTCAGACGTCTTAGTTGGCCGCTAACTCCCAGGACAAGTCCGTCACGTAGCTCGCCGGCTAACGCAGGATCGTGAGCTGGTGACAGCTTCTTTTTTCTGATTTGGTAGAAATAGTGTGGGTCAAGTTAATCTTTCATCACCTTGTCTTCGACCTCCTCAGAGATTTTCTTCCAGAAGCCGGCCTCTATGGCCGAGCGGTTCTAGGTGCTTCAGTCCGTAACCGCGATGCTGCTCCGATCGCAGGTTCGATTCCTGCCTCGGACATGGATGTGTGTGATGTCATTAGGTTAGTTAGGTTTAAGTAGTTCTAAGTTCTAGGGGACTGACTAACCTAAGAACATCCCACACATCCATGACCGAGACAGGATTCGAACCTATGACCGTAGTGGTGTCACTGTAGCGCCTAGAACCGCTCGGCCACCCCGGCCGGCCTTTGGAAACAACTTTTGTTGTTTTTCATGAATCCTTTTACACTGAAGAGGCGAAGAAACTAGTAGATCTCCCAAAGATCGTGTAGGGCCCTGGCGAGCACGCAGCACAACGTGGCCTGGACTCGACTAATGTCTGAAGTAGTGCTGGAGGGAACTGACAGCATGAACCCTGCAGGGCTGTCCATAAATCCGTAAGAGTACGAGGGGAGTTTGGTGGCCATCGGAAACGCTTACAGTCAGAAGAGTGTTCCTGTAGCTACTCTGTAGCAATTCTGTACGCGTGGGGTGACGCGGTTTCCTGCTGGAGGTGCCCAAGTCCTCGGAATGCACAACGGACGTAAATGGATGCAGGTAATCAGACAGGATGCTCACGCACGTGTCTCTTGTCAGAGTCGTATCTAGACGTCCCAAATCACCCCAACCTCAAACGTCCAACACCATTACACAGCCTTCACCAACGAACAGCCCTGGCTGACAAAGTTGTCCATGGATTCATGAGGTTGTCTCCATACAAGTTCGATACAATCGGAAACGAGACTCGTCCGACCAGGCAACATGTTTCAAGTCAACAACAGTCCAATGTCGGTGTTGATAGGCCCAGTCGTAAAGCTTTGTGTCGTGCTGTCACCAAGGTTACACGAGCGGGCATTCGGCTCCGAAAGCCCATGACGATGATGTGTCGTTGAATGGTTCGCACGCTGACACTTGCTGATGGCCCAGCATCGAGATCTGCAGCAATGTGCGGAAGGCTCAAATGGCTCTGAGCACTATGCGACTTAACTTCTGAGGTTATCAGTCGCCTAGAAGTTAGAACTAATTAAACCTAACTAACCTAAGGACATCACACACATCCATGCCCGAGGCAGGATTCGAACCTGCGACCGTAGCAGTCGCTCGGTTCCAGACTGTAGCGCCCAGAACAGCACGGCCACTCCGGCCGGCAATGTGCGGAAGGGTGTCACTTCTGTCACGTTGAACGATTCAGTCGTCTTCGATTCTATTCTTGTAGCATCTTTTCCGGCCGCAGGGATGTCGTAAATTTGATGTTTTGCAGGAGTCCTGATATTCACGGTACACTCGTGACAGGCCGTACGTGAAAATTCCCACGTCATCGCTACCTCAGAGATTCTGTGTCCCATCGCTAGTGCGGCGACTATAACACCACTTTGAAATGGACTTAAATCTTGATAACTTGACATTGTAGCATCAATAAACGAACTAACAACTGCGCCAGACACTTTATATCTTATATAGGCGTTGCTGACCGCAGCACCGTATTTTGCCTGTTTATGTACCTCTGTATTTGAATACGCGCGCCTTTACCAGTTTGATGCTTCAGTGTAAATTGCTCAGATAAACTTAGTACAAAATTTAAGTCTAAGTAGCAGTTGTCACTTTCCAGAATGACAGACGTTTTTAATATTTCGAGGGTCCGGGCCTTCCTTACACATCAGTATGCCTTATATGCGTTTTTCCTAAAAGGAATATTTAGGTTCTAAATCTTACTTACACATTAGCACCTCTTTAAAAAGTGCATTGCTGTATAATTCAATAACAGTTAACGAATTTTGTTCAATTTTTTTCAAATGTGCTAAAGGACCCCCTCCTCCCTTCCCCTTAGTAGAGCCCATTACGGAAAATGCCTTGGAGTTCTTAGGGTTATTGCATAATTTTGTCTTATCCATATATCTGGCAATTTCAAAATGCATTCTTCTCATTTCATTTCTAGTGTATAATTTTTCGTTTCATTAGTTACAGAGTTGGTTTTCACCTTAAGCAGACATCCTTCTATCTACTTTTTCTGACTAACTGTCCTACATAGTTTTTAACATTTGCGTTAATGAAGAATTTCACACTTACTTCCATTTAGAAAAATCCTGGAATGGTCGCTTGTAACCTTAGGTACTAGCTTTGGTGGATAGGGCGGTTCGGTTGTGAAGGGCATGTGCTGGATCTTTTATGTATTGGTATTGGCATGAAAAGTTGGAGTTGTTATTCTGGCTGCTTCACAACTGGAAAATTATTTACGTCAGTGATTCAGTTTTGGTACTTCTCGCACTTAGTTTGCCCGATATAATCTTTTTATATTAAAAATCTCCTCTAACTCTGTAAACTCCCGACATATGATTGTATTTTTATTATTGGGATTGGATATTGATAATTATTCTTTTACGAAATTCCAAGGTTAAGGATATCCTTGCAATTCCCGTCAATCGGGGATCAATAAAATTTAGTGTACTGACATATGGCTCAATATTGTAAAAACAGATTACTTTTACAGTATCAAAGGAAGAACCGTTAATCAAGAGAATTCTCCTACATTTATATTTATCTTTGTTTGTTCAAATTAGCAACTATTAAGATATTTATTGCAACTGTGAGTCGTTATCATTTAGATCAACGGCGCTGAACTCTGCACCAAAGATCCCCTATAAAATTTTCATAAATTTTTGAAATCCATCAATTCATAAATGTACGAGCTGTTACAGAAAAACAATAGCGACACTTCTAACTATTATTTGATTATATTTAGGTTAAATATTACATGAAAGTTACACGTTTTGTGCCACGTCACAAAATGGCTTCTTACACTACGAAGAAACAAAAGGGAAGAGAGAGCGATCTTTTTGCAAAAGAACAGAGATTGCAATTACATTTGCAGATTATATTCATTGATTACAGAGTCTACTATTTTTATGCGTACCGCCACGGGCATTAACCATGCCATATCTGAAATTAGTGTTGTAAGCGGCAATTTTATCTATGAAGTTTGGAGGCAATGGATATACAGGGTGAACCAGAACTCGAACAACAAACCTTACAATTTGTCCAGGCATATCTTCTGGGTATTTTTGTACGAAAGAAACCACGGTCTCTGCCGTATTTCTCCTCCTTACACGAGGCATCCCAACAATGTTTCGTCACGCAACGCTGGTCCACTGCTGTTTGTGTATGAGAAATCGGTTGGAAACTTTCCTCATGTCAGCACTTGTAGGTGTGGCCACCGGCGCCAACATTGTGTGAACGCTCTGAAAAGCTAATCTTTTGCATATCAGAGCATCTTCATCCTGTCGGTTAAATGTCGCGTCTGTAGCACGCCATCTTCGTGGTATAGCAATTTTAATGGCCAGTAGTCTATTATTCACTACGACATTTATGTACTGTTCCAAAACTACCAAACCGTAACTTTGGGAGAGCAAAACTCTAGCTGTGTGTCTTGTTTCCGTCTACTCACACTATCAGCTGTAATTTCCTCTTTAACTCGTAGCTCTCTAGTCTGCATTCAGTATTGCTCGATTCTGTCTAGGCATTTGTCTTCCGGCAGTGTTAGTTGTGTGTTAACAGCGATACAGACCAGTACTATGGTGAGATTTACTGATGAAGAGTTATTCGGTATTGTCGTCGTGTATGGAATGGAAAAGCTGAGCTGAGCTGTTCCCGTACCGACGGCAGCCACGTCACAGTACGTTAGCTTCTGATAGTAACTGCGTTAGCCTGTCTTGTATGTTGTACGTTTTCTCGCCGTTGTGAAGGTATTTCCAGAGACTGAGTTAACGCACCAAATAAATCACAATTATATTATTACTTTATAACGAGTCGCCGGAGACCGTGTGTCCCATATACCAAAACACTCCCAACAGCTTCACCCCAACTACTTCCGAAGCTGGAACTCGAGATCTTTACCGTTCTCGGGCAAGTGCTCTACGGACTGAGCTACCCAAGCAAGACTCACGAGTAATGCTTCGGTAGCTCAGTTGGTAGACCGATTGCCCGTGAAAGGCAAAGGTCCCGAGTTCGAGTCTCGGTCCGGCACGCAGTTTTAGTCTTCCAAGAAGTTTCATATCAACATACGAAGGCTTGTCCGTGGAATTGTGGTTCGCCCAAAAGATATGCTGGGTGAAACCCTAATAGGTCGAGGCAACCAAACAACTAGAGATAAATAAATGTCGTGTGACTAGGGCGTCCCATCGGGTAGACCGTTCGCCGGGTGCAAGTATTTCGATTTGACGCCACTTCGGCGACTTGCGCTTCGATGGGATGAAATGATGATGATGAGAACAACACAACATCCAGTCCCTGAGCGGAGAAAATCTCCGACCGACCCGGACCCTTAGAATTGACAGTCTGTCGCGCTGACCACTTAGCTACCGCGGGCGGACCACAACTAGAGATTAAAGTAACGAACTGCTTCTATTGGGACCGTCGAGTAGAATATGTAATGCATAAGATGAACCAAACAATCCGTTATACTGCTAGAACACTTAGGGAATCCAACGTATCTTTTAAGGAGACTGCCCACATTACGCCTCTCCGTCCTCTTCTAGATTACTGCCGCGGGATGTGTGACCGTTCCCAGATACCATTGTCGGAGGATATCGAGAAAGTTCAAATAATGTCATCTTGTTTTATATTACTGCAAACTAGGGAGACAGTGTCGCGGATAAGATGGGCGATTTGCGGTGGCACTTGTTTAAACAAGTCGAAAAACAGCAATTTTTGTTTATCACTGAAAAATTGGTTTTGAGTCACCAAACGTCCACGAAGAATGCAAAGAATTTTACTGTCAACAATACTAACTTGAAATTTAAAGAAAGTTTACACTATTTCATCGTAAGTTTCATACAATTTATTTTGCAAATCGAGTTTCCTGAAGTATTGCATTTTTAAATGTGTCACTGCTCTTGTAGGGATGCAATATGTTGATAATATTCTTCTTGGGTGTGCAGCCGGATCATAACGTTATCTTGACACGATATTTCAGCGGTACAACTGGCCGCCATCTTCAGTTAAGAGTGCTGGTACGTTATGATCCGGCTGCACACCCGAGAACAATATTATCAATTATTACGCCGGGAAAGCCTTCGTAATCGATGCAATATGTTGTTTATTTCCAGCTACACAGGGAGAAAGGACTGTTGTGATAAAACAAGGTAAATGAGAGCTCGAATTATAAGACTTATGTGTTCCTTCTTCCCATGAACTACACGAGGCTTAAAATGTACCGTAATAGTATTACAAACCCTTAGGCATGAATTGCAGAGTAATCTTGTAGATATGGCTGTAGATGGAAATGCGAGTGCAGGGGAAAATTAGGCATTTCTTGCAAACCAAGTTTAATCACATTTATAAATTGCAGTACCAACAAAATTATGCACTTGCAGGTGGTCTACCTCTAAAGTTACAACTCAGAACCGGGCAATGGGAAAGAAAATAAATACTTTGATCCACTGGCCAGTTCGACGTTTCTGAATTTGTGCCTAAACATGTGTCTGGTATGGGGAAAAATAATGGAAGTTGGAAAATGCGCTCCAAGACAATAAAAATAAAGAAATGAACAACGTACCATAAAGGTATTATCAGCATTGCAATGAAAGATTTAGATATGATGTACACGTACAGACAAACAAAAGATAAGACTTTCGCAAAAATTGATTGATTTATTCAAAACAAAGATCTTTACAAATCGAACCGGTCAATAATGCATTGGTCCACCTCTGGCTATTACACAAGACGTTATTCGGCTGGCATTGACTGAGTTATTGGATATCCTCCTGTGGCATTTCATAGGAATTTATTTCCAATTGGAGCATTACATCGTCCAAATCTCGAGACGGTTGGAGGGCCATGCCTATTACGTTCGAAACGTTGTCAATTGGCGATTCAAACCATAGAAACTCTGCGTATGGGTATTATCTTGCTGAAATGTAATCCCAAGTGGGTTTCCATAAAGGACAACAGAACCGGATGTAAATATCGTCGACGTACCGCTCTGCTCTAAGGGTAACACCGATGACAACCAGAGGAGTCTTGCCAAATATGAAATGGCACCCTCTACAATCGCTCCTGGTTCTCGGACCGTATGATGGGCGACAGCCAGGAAGGTATCCCACAGCTGCCTAGGGCATCCGCAGAAACGTTTTCGACCTGGAATCTGAGTGGAGTAGAACAGTCTTCAGTGATGATTCACCCTTCGACCAGCCCCGGTGACCAGTGAAGACGTGTCTTGAGACGCCCCGGGCAGCAGTGGGATACGAAACTGACTGTCTCCCGGCATACGAACCGACAGCTAGGAGTGAAGGTCTGGGGTGACATTTGTTTACCTAGCGAGACCCCCTTGGCTATCAGCGTCATCCTTACAGCACAGCAGTACGTCGGTGATATTCTACGCCCCATTATGTTGCCCCCCCCCCCCCCCCCCATGGTAATCCCTGCAGGGCTTGTAGTTCAGCAAAGTAATGCCCACCCGCGTACAGCGGGAGGCTCTACTGCTTGTCTTCGTGCCTGCCAAATCTTGCCTTCGCCAGGAAGATCACCGGATCTCTCCTCAGTTGAGAATATCTGGAACATTATGGGCAGGGGTCCTCCAAACATCTCGCGATTTCAACGATTTAAAGCGCCATTTGGTCCCAATTTTACAAGATAACCCATAGGAGGACCTCCAACAACTTAGTCAATCAATATCAAGCCAAGTAATTGCTTCCACAAAGGCAAGGACTGTTGATGACTGGAAACATGTTGACTGGTCGGACGAGTGTTGTCTCAAATTGTATCGAGCGGATGGACGTGAACTGGTACGGAGACCAACGCGTTATTGTTTGCTCAGTTCGTAAAGATTTCTGCATTGCCGCGCGGGATTAGCCGAACGGTCTGGGGAGCTTCAGTCATGGACTGTGCGCCTGGCCCCGGCGGAGGTTCGAGTCCTCCCTCGGCCATGGGTTTGTGTGTTGGTCCATAGGATAATTTAGGTTACGTAGTGTGTAAGCTTAGGGACTGGTGACCTTAGAAGTTAAGTCCCATAAGATTTCACAAACATTTGAACATTTTTTGAACATTTCTGCATTGAATAATCCATGCAGTTTTTCTGAAATTGTAATCATTTGTTTGTTTGTATACATCAGACTTACCGATTTTTATTATTTCGTTTTTATAGAGTGTATTTACTCTATTTTATACCGAAATTGGCTCACAGCATTTGTACCCGTTGTTCATGACCAGAATTTACCTCAAAATCGCATATTGTTGTTCTATAGGTATATTTCCATTCATAGTTGGCTATGATGGGTTAAGACCTAATCAATAAGTGTTGTAAACCACATCAACTCCAACATGTGTTTCACGGGGCACGGTGAACTACAGGAAATGGAGGACCGGCAGTGGGAAGTCGACTTGGCGTAATCTGACACAACACTACTGTGTAGAAAAATAGTAAGACAAATATTTTTCAGAGTCTTTTGAACGTTAGACGCAGTCCGAAGTTCTGACAAGGTACTTGGCTCTCTAAGAAGGAACACCAGATTTTTCCACCCTCTCGGGTGTAGCGTTTCTGAGACAGTACCCACCGTATGATCTCTGCTTTCTTGTCACGTTTCGCTTAATGGAGGATAAATAGCACCTTTCGTCAGAACAATCGAGTGGAACGAGATCGATATGGGTGGGTAGCGCCAGGCAAAGTGCTAGGAGGTACGTGACGCGTCGTACCGTCATCCGCGAACAACGAGAAACGTGAGTTCGGCGAGTTGAATTCTTAAAGAAACGCAGTAGATGGGGATCTCTCTGAAGGAGGCACATGTGTTAGGAGAGTCGCGTAGCAGGGGCCCCACTGACACGTCTTCAGCAAGTATACGTAAACACGTTTCTTAATAAGTGAGCAAGCTTATATTTTTGTAAGGAGCAAACATAAAGCTAGTAGTGCACGTGCAAGACACATTTCATCGATGTCCAGAAATTAGCTTGGATCACATTGCGTTAAACACTAGGATCAAGGCTGTTAATTTGGAATACTGCTGCAAATGTATAAAACGAAGGAACGAGATATGCAACGAGGAATTAGTAAGGATTTGTTAAATTGCAAACGAGGTAAAACTAAGTCTCCTCCAAAAGCTAATGTGATATTATAAAATAAGTAAATCTCAAAATGATAGTTGCAATGAATAATATCTAATAGCAACTGTAAGATACATGGACAATCACATGCATCACAACAAGGTATGAAGCGCATTAACAAGGCTGAAAAACACACAGTACCTGAAACGGCGCAGCTGTAAAATTACAAAGAGCCTGACTTAGTAATACTGAGCAAGTAAAAGACTATACTCTAACCACAACTGACTAAGTTACATCAGCAGAGCCTGCAACAGTGGAGGAGACAGAACTAGTACTCAAAATAATCAAGGGTAGGAAAGACAAATAGAAACTTCAGTATAGTACTTATGTGAGAACTTAGTACATGTAGTCAACATGCTTTATCAGCTTTCGGAAGATGATGCACCCCGAAAACCATTATACAATGAAAACAGAAGAAAATGAATTTGTTATATGCTGGCTTACATTAAGTTTTTAAGAATAGTGGTGACGGTATCTCAATTGTTACGAAATAAAACCAATTTTAAGAAAAAGTAGGCTCGATAATAACATTCATTTCGTTAGTAAAAAATTGAAAAACATGACGTTCAAAAACATTATGCCCAGACATTCAGCATTTAGTAACGAATTTCAAGTATCTGCTATTTTCAAGAAAGTATTTTTGAATAATTTTTTTAGTGTGAAAAACATTTTATTTGCCTTTACTGCAATTTATAGAATATAATCACGGGTCAATTTTGTAACATAAATTGCGGTCTTGGCAGCAAAAATTTATTCGACCTAAAAACATTTTGTTCTATAAATTACCGCTGTCTCTTCCTGACAACGTTAGGCATCACTGTTAAGAAATTCTAATCAACCTTCTTACAACTAAGCAACTAAGTGTGGAACAAGATAATGTGGAGAATATCGATTAAATAAAGTTGCATATTTCGTTCGATACAACAATAACGAGGCGATCCTCGAAAATTTGGGCTATGTCAGAATAACCAAAATGCATGAAAATACGCATTATCTGTGGAATTTCGTCCCAAGGTCTTCCACTCAAGTTTACCTACTGATTTTGCTTGACGAGTTGCTGGCGTGTTCGAAGATTTAGTCTCCGTTGCTAGTGGCGGACTCAGTCATGCTGTAACGGACGACCGATGCAGGTAACGAGAGCAATGGTAACGGTAATCAGCAAGGAAGGGCGCTCAGATGTAGGCGCGACAGGTACATATACGGCCCTGTCACATTAATAGCACTACACTGAAGAGGTGACGAAGTCGTGTACTGCATAAAACTCACGTTACATGAATTAGTACTACAGAGTCTGCAACATTATAGACATTATAACTACAGATTAATCGAAGATTTCTAGTCCAGCCTTACAATCTCAAGTAGACGTAGGTCTTGGCACTTAATCTGTTTATGTCATACAGTATTATTCCAAATTATTTTCCTAAAAGCAACAGTAAATAATTTAGGAACTATTGGCTTATTATTCCCCGGGGCCTCTCCAAAGCCTGCTCCTTGTTGTCAAGTTTCAGTCCTTCGCGCCCAGATACCGTGACATTCCAACGTTATAGGTAAACAGTGCGTGACCGCAAAGGAGGCGTATAGCGGAGTGAAACGTATAAAGAACTGGACGTAGTACTACAAAACGCAGTCACCAATATTGTTGTAAGAGCCGCTTCAGCACGGAATATTACAAAGCTCCGCAAGAGGCACAGTCTATGATCTATTTGCAGAAACAAGTTGAGTGGAACATCAACAATATGTTCAGGGTCGCCCATAGGCATAGTCTCAAGTGTCTGGGAGGAAATTTATTAAAGGTAAGATACCTTCCGTATGACGCGTAGAAGTCACGTGGAAGTTTGTAGAAAGAAACTTTATGTCCTGTCAATTTCACAACTGAGAATGAAATATATAAGTAAATCTACTGCGTTATTTAATGTTAGTTTTGGGTAACTACTTTAGAGTGAACACTTTATTTAAGCAAATTAAATTGTTTGTCACAACATAAGGACCATATTCAGCAGTCGGCAACGTCTATATAAGACAACAAGTGTCTGTAGCAGTTGTTAGGTCGGTTACTGCTGCTACAGTGGTTGATTATCAAACATTAAGTGAGTTTGAACGTGGTTTTATGGTCCGCGCACAAGCGATGGGACACACCATCTCCGAGGTGGCGACGCAGTGGGGATTTTCTCATACGATCATATCACGAGTACACCGCGAATATCAGTAATTCGGTAAAACATCAAATCTCCGACACTGCTGCCGTCGGAAAAAGATTCTTCGAGAACGGGAACAATGACAACTAAAGAGAATCGTTCAACATGACAGAAGTGCAACCCTTCTGCAAATTGCTGCAGATTTCAGTGCTGGGCCATTGTCAAGTCTCAGCGTGCGGAACCATTCAATGAAAAATCACCAATATAGGCTTTCGGAGCCTAAGGCCCATTCGTGTAACCTTGATGACTGCACGACACAAAGCTGTACACCTCGTCTGCCCCCGTCAACAACGACAGTGGGCTGTTGATGACTGGAAACATGTTGACTGGTCCGATGAATGTTGTTTCAAATAGTATCGAGCAGATGTACGGGTATGGAGACAACCTCATGAATCCATGGACCCTGCATATCAGCAGGGGACTGTTCAAGATGGAGGATGCTCTGTAATGGTGTGGAGAATCTGTATTTGGAGTGATGCAGGACTCTGATACGTCAGGATCGATTCTGACAAGTAGGTAAGCATCCTCTGTGATCACCTGCATCCATTCATGTTCATTGGGCTTTCAGACGGACTTGTTCAATTCCATCAGGACAATACGACACGGCACCCTACACGTCCAGAATTGCTGCAGAGTGGCCACCAAACATAAACATTATTGTGCATATCTGGGATGCCTTGCAACGTGATGTTCAGAAGAAATCTCCGCCCCCTCTTACTCTTACGGATTTATGGACAACCGTGCAGCAACCAGGTGTCAGTTCCCTCCAGCACTACATCAGACATTAGTCGAGTCCATGCCACGTCGTATTGCGGCACTTCTGCGTGTTCGCGGGAGCCTTACACGATGTTAGGCAGGTGTACCAGTTTTTTGGCTCTTTAGTGTACAATACCAGTTGAAACACATTTTACTGATTAACGAAGATTGTCATCAGTGTATGCTTGTCATCAAATTTTTACTAATGCAGCTATTAAGAAAATATATTTTATTAAATTATCAAAGGGAATATTACTTGCAGCCAGGTCTCTGAGTGTAAAAAACAGGAAATTGCCATTTTAATATCAACAATAAACCATATGACGAAAGTTACTAATTGAGCAACTTTGTTACATTTTAAATTAAATTACACTTAGCAAATTAATATCACATTATATCAATATCTACTTCACGTCAAATCTATTCCAAATATAAAGCATACAAATCTGATCTGTGGAAAGTGCACCGTAACTTTTGGATTCAGAAACATATTTAATTCACGAAAGTATTTACATCAAAATTTCTTTCAGTATTTGTAATTTCTGATGCTGAACATAAATCGTACGTAGGGTATTCTTGAGAAATACAAGACTTCGAAATACTGCGTTGACGAACAGACTGAAAAATACAAGCCCTAGTCAGAATAAGCATACCATTCTCACCACAACATAGAAATCAATATCCTCATCAATGAGAGGCTGTAAGTTATATTCTCTACCTATATAGTTCGCATTGTACTATTTTTGTAACTTTATTTAGTTGTTACAAAAATCATGTAAACAAAAGTTACAATAATAATCCTAGCCCAACACAGAGATTTCGCAAGGTTTTTGACTGCACAAGGTAAGCGAGGCATTTCCTTATCATGCATGCTAGGAAGCAGACGTGGTTTAAGATACCTCCGTGAATTATTACATCACAATTATATGTGAACATTTTTGTCAGTTCTGAAATTATATCTGAATCTGGCTTTACATCCTCTGGAAGAATTGCGTCATGGCCAAGACTGTTTATTTAAAGAGAGCATCCAACACAACCTGTTTTGACAAGCCTGCACCAGAAGAAGCAACCTGGAACATTATCACCAAAATTTCCACTTCATCGAGTTCAGTACAGTCAGTCCATATACTTCTTCCTCACTGTGTCCATATTTAGATACTTAAGGGTGGACGCGAATTTCCACTATTTTTATCAGACCCTAATGTGTTAAGTCTGGTGAACGAAGTGCAATTAGAAGCACAGTAAGAATGATGTAAATAATTTTATGACATCCGAAGACGATCGGTACATCGAAGCAGGTGGTGAATAAAGGTTCATCCATCATCATCTATTGGTGGTTCTGAAATACGACTCTTTTCGTATTTTCGCCTTGTGTCATGCGATGTACCAGACATACACATGGCAGGCGACGGCTCATGAACATCTTGTCTGCTGTTCGGTTGTTGCCCCACACTCATATTTCGGGTAGTTTTACGCCCGTCTCTCCGCTGTCGCAATATGAGGTATTCTACGGCCATCACGTCTTGCATTGTTGGTTTTTCATGGATCTAGGTGCCCATGACTCACATTTGACGTAATGGCACGCACCGAGCATCCACAATCTGGACGTGATATAATGCACTGACGTCAACTGCCACGCCAATGACCACTGCAAGCTGTTGACGTCTCTGCTATGTGGCACACTGAAGTATATTCGCCGTACCAAAAGCAATCTGCCCTATAGAAACAGTCACCTCTAACCCAAATGTTCATGATTTTAGTGATGTAGTAACTTGTTGCTACAGAAGAAAGCAAAGCTCCTAGAAGTTGTCCTCTGGGAGGAACATTTCGGGATCGTGAGAAATGTGGAAACGCATGTGACCATACTGACCCTGCGACTGAAACTAGTCCACCATTGACAACTTTAATTTTACGTGTTCATACGTGTATCAATAAGCATTTGTACGTCTCAAAGGAACTTCGTCATATAACAGTCTGCTAAATTAATTGATTATGGTCGAAACTGCAGGGAATGTCTTAAACAAGCAGATTAAACCACTATGTGAGCTAGCCAACACTGTTGCTTGACATGGAGAATGAGTTAGCAAGGGCCGCATGGTCAGTAGGAAAAAGAGATTCACACTGCTCTTCCGCCTGCAGTTGTACTGACGTGCCGATTTGTTTACTATATTGTCTTGTAATAAAGAATTTGGCACTTCTAAGCTACATTGTACAGGATTATGATGAGATGGTTGCATCGTTGTGCTGCCTTTCAAATGTTCAAATGTGTGTGAAATCTTATGGGACTTTTACACACTACTTAACCTAAATTATCCTAAGGACAAACATACACAACCATGCCCGAGGGAGGACTCAAACCTCCGCCGGGACAAGCCGTGTGCTGTCTTTGCTTAATATTATATACTACTTGGATTTTTTTTCTGTTTTCTTTATACGAGATAACTTGGAGTTGTATTTCTGTGCTATAACGTTGTTCGAGTTCATGTTATCGTTAGAACAAGTGGATATCAATATGTTATTTCTATTTAATCATCAGGGTCTGAACATAAACTAGTTTGTTTCCGTCAAGGCCTCGGACGGCATAACGGTGCCTACAGAGAACAGTTTCTTGCTCAGCCGATAGGTATCATTGAGTGTGGATATGGAGGAGCGTACGGTCGGCACACTGCTCGCCCAGCCGTTGTTAACTTTTGTGACTGGAGTCGCTACTTCCGAATCAAGTAGATCCTCAGTTGGTCTCACAAGGACTGAGTGCACTCCGCTTCCCAACAGTACTTGGCAGATCCGAACGGTCACCCATCCAAATGATAGCCAAGTAAATTAGCACTTAACTTCACTGATAGGACAGGAATCGGAATTAACACTGTGCTAAGGCCATTATTTGGGTCTGCTAGTTGCTTATCTCACTATTTCTCCATACATTAAATTAAATTATTGTCCTTGATACGAATGTTGGGTTCATTTTCTTTGTCCTTATTAAATTTATATCCGTAAAAAGTTATGTGGTTTATTAAGAGACTTGTATGTAAGATATGAGATTTTCTGTTTCTTTTCCAGCGTTACCGACTCTCCAGTTAATGAAAGATGTTTTTAAAATTAATGTAAACATATTCAAACCATATCATCAGAGTCTCTGAAATCATTGGTGGAAGTAGCAACCAGCTCGTAAAATGTGTAAGGAGATACACCAACGCACTCTCGGGAAAATATCATCCACTCAATTACAAAGGTAGCAAGGTCACATAAGAGCGACAACTCCCGAACAATCACTTTAACTTGTGTCCAAGTTGCTGACAAGAATGATAAAAGGAAGCACGAAGAAGGAAATTGAAGCTCTGTTAGATGACAATCCGTTCGACTTTAGGAAGGTAAGGACGCCAGAGATATTGTTCTGACGTAGTGCCTGGTAATGGAAAACACTATAAAGGTATGTTAATCGGATTTGTAATCCAGAAAAAGCGTTGGACAACATAAAATGTAGCATGCAGTTCGAAATCCCCTCTCAAATAGACGGTAGCTTTAGGCAAAGATAAGTAATATACAATATGAGCAAGAATGAAGAGGGAAAAATAGGAGCAAGAAAGAAGTGCTCGGATTCGAAAGAGTGTATGACAGGGATGCAGCCTGTCACCTTTACTGCCAAATCAGAACATCCAAGATGGAAAGATAAAAATTAAATAAAGATCTAGGAACAGAATTAAAATTCATGGTGAAAAGATACACTCCCGGAAATGGAAAAAAGAACACATTGACACCGGTGTGTCAGACCCACCATACCTGCTCCGGACACTGCGAGAGGGCTGCACAAGCAATGATCACACGCACGGCACAGCGGACACACCAGGAACCGCGGTGTTGGCCGTCGAATGGCGCTAGCTGCGCAGCATTTGTGCACCGCCGCCGTCAGTGTCAGCCAGTTTGCCGTGGCATACGGAGCTCCATCGCAGTCTTTAACACTGGTAGCATGCCGCGACAGCGTGGACGTGAACCGTATGTGCAGTTGACGGACTTTGAGCGAGGGCGTATAGTGGGCATGCGGGAGGCCGGGTGCACGTACCGCCGAATTGCTCAACACGTGGGGCGTGAGGTCTCCACAGTACATCGATGTTGTCGCCAGTGGTCGGCGGAAGGTGCACGTGCCCGTCGACCTGGGACCGGACGGCAGCGACGCACGGATGCACGCCAAGACCGTAGGATCCTACGCAGTGCCGTAGGGGACCGCACCGCCACTTCCCAGCAAATTAGGGACACTGTTGCTCCTGGGGTATCGGCGAGGACCATTCGCAACCGTCTCCATGAACCTGGGCTACGGTCCTGCACACCGTTAGGCCGTCTTCCGCTCACGCCCCAACATCGTGCAGCCCGCCTCCAGTGGTGTCGCGACAGGCGTGAATGGAAGGACGAATGGAGACGTGTCGTCTTCAGCGATGAGAGTCGCTTCTGCCTTGGTGCCAATGATGGTCGTATGCGTGTTTGGCGCCGTGCAGGTGAGCGCCACAATCAGGACTGCATACGACCGAGGCACACAGGGCCAACACCCGGCATCATGGTGTGGGGAGCGATCTCCTACACTGGCCGTACACCACTGGTGATCGTCGAGGGGACACTGAATAGTGCACGGTACATCCAAACCGTCATCGAACCCATCGTTCTACCATTCCTAGACCGGCAAGGGAACTTGCTGTTCCAACAGGACAATGCACGTCCGCATGTATCCCGTGCCACCCAACGTGCTCTAGAAGGTGTAAGTCAACTACCCTGGCCAGCAAGATCTCCGGATCTGTCCCCCATTGAGCATGTTTGGGACTGGATGAAGCGTCGTCTCACGCGGTCTGCACGTCCAGCACGAACGCTGGTCCAACTGAGGCGCCAGGTGGAAATGGCATTGCAAGCCGTTCCACAGGACTACATCCAGCATCTCTACGATCGTCTGCATGGGAGAATAGCAGCCTGCATTGCTGCGAAAGGTGGATATACACTGTACTAGTGCCGACATTGTGCATGCTCTGTTGCCTGTGTCTATGTGCCTGTGGTTCTGTCAGTGTGATCATGTGATGTATCTGACCCCAGGAATGTGTCAATAAAGTTTCCCCTTCCTGGGACAATGAATTCACGGTGTTCTTATTTCAATTTCCAGGAGTGTATAAAGATAAGATTTACACACGCAGTTACTACACCCACTGAACGTGAGGAAGAATTACAAGACTTTTTGAATGAGTTGAAGAGTATAATACATACGTACTATTGATTGAGAGTAAACTGAAGAAAGACGAAAGTAGTGAGGCGTAGCAGAAATCAAATTGGCGATAAACTAAGGCAAAGAAGTAGATGAAATGAATTTTCTACCTTGAAATCAAAGAAATTCATGACGGGAGAAGCAAGAAGAACATAAAAACAGAGCTGATTATACAAAGAGGGCATCCCTGATGTAAAGACTTCTAGTAGTGTCAAAGATCGGCCTTAATTTCAGGAAGAGGATTCAGACAAGTTACATTTGGAGAAGAAGAGAATCGATAAATTTGACCTGTGGCATCAGGGAAGGACGTGGGCTGACAAGAAATGAGAAGTTTCTACGCAGAATCGGTGAGCATAGAAATATACGGAAAACCTTGACAACAAGAAGGGACAGGATGATGGGACATGTGTTAAGACGTCGAGGAGTAAGTTTCGAGATGTTTGAGAGAGCTACTGAAGTTAAACCGTAAGGGATGAAAGGGATTGAAATATATCCATCGAATGCTATAGGAGATCGGATCAAACGTTACTGTGAGGTGTAAAGGTTGGCGCAGGAGAGGAATTCTTGGTGATCCGCGTCAAACGAATCAGAAGATAAAAAAAGTATAAAGTGGCTCCAAGAGCCAGAGTCCAGTCCAATAAAATAATTGCGTGTGTTTGAACAGACCTTATGTGATAAAAATACCAACAGTCGGCTGCTAATGCAGCTAGACGTCATCAAGATGGCTCACACAAAAAAAAGGTTCAACTGGCTCTGAGCACTATGGGACTTAACATCTGAGGTCATCAGTCCCCTAGACTTAGAATTACTTTATCTTACCTAAGGACATCACACACATCCATGGCCGAGTCAGGATTCGAACCCGCGACCGTAGCAGCAGCGCGGTTCCGGACTGCAGAACCTAGAGCCGCTCGGCCACAGCGGCCGGCTTGACTCACATTTGACACGGTCACAGACAGAGTGGACGTTCATTGAAATATTCATATTACTCTTGTTGTTCACGTAATCGACTTGAAATGTAGACTAGGTTAAAGCTGGCTTCATAGGCGAGGCTGGGAACTGATCTTTCTCAATGGTTACTTGTTCCACCAGTGTCTTTCACCCGTGCAGTAATGCCAGCGTTGTATGAAACAATTGCTTACGGCCTTGACGCCGTTTCAGCTGACCTGCCTGTTAACCCGTGGTTTCCCCATCTGATGGCCTCAGTAACGGCGCTTGTGCAGAACGGTATCCGGGGTATGATCAGTTCCCACGCGGTGAAAATAACAGCACATCACAGCAGCATCAGCAGCCCATATATTCATGGCAATCTGCGCTGATGACGTTCACAGTAGTGTTTGGAATAACACTGGTGGAGACACGGTCAGTAACACTAGGCACCTATCCAATAGATATTAGTCGTTCGGTTTTCTTTTGCGGAAGGTGAGGCCGAACGGTTCTAGGTGCTTCAGTCTGGAACCGCGAGACCGCCACGGTCGCAGGTTCGAATCCTACCTCAGGCATGGATGTGTGTGATGGCCTTAGGCTAGTTAGGTTTAAGTAGTTCTCAGATCTAGGGGACTGATGACCTCAGTTTTTAAGTCCCATAGTGATCAGAGCCATTTGAACCATTTTAGGTTTTCTTTATTGACTTCGCGAAAGGAACCTTCCTAATCCGAGAGAAATTATCAGGTAAGTGCGTGACGGCCAAAGAGACTGGGTCAGTATAGCAACAGGTCACACAATATATGATAAATTCCCAAACATCAAGGAGAGGATACCTATGAGCCTCATAAATACATCTAGATGCTAAGCTTTTGAAAATAGCCACAAGTCGCACTTCGTATTTTGTTATTTACCTGTTTTCCTCTTCAAATGAACGTGAGCATTATCAGGATATAAACTGTAAAAGATACAGATTGAGATAATACGCTAAACTTACATTGACGATATACAATCTATATAATGAAAAAAATTTCCGTGATCCACATAACATTGCCTTTGAAAACGATGGAATGTCGATACGCATAGTGCGATTTTGGAAATAATAAAAAGTGTGCTCAAGACATCTGAAAGTTATTAAAGTGCATACAAATGGCCGCTTCGTCTCGCAGCGTTTCTATGAAAATTGCAGCGAATATTGTATAGCTTAACTCATTTGCTGACGTGTTGATGCAACATTGATCCGATTTAATGTACATATTAAGTAAAGTTCTTCTAAGTAAATATTGTCGTCAGTATTATTGAAATAAGGGTATAATGACAAAGGAACCAGAAAATGAACTCTATCAGTAAAGGTCTACGCAGATACTAGTAACGTTCATCTATTCTCCCAAGTGACTGAGTTTCATAGAGTTCCAGGCAAATATAGTATTAGTTAAGTCATAACTGTAATAGATGCGACGGTGCTGCGATGACATCTCGTATATAGTTCAGCAGAACGTAGCCATCACCTTGTGTGCACCTAAATGTAAACACATGCCCTCATTTCTTTGGTGAAGCTGTAATTCTGGCTGGGTACTTACTACTCAGCTCCGCCTCTGTAGCTGAATGTTCAACGTTTCTGTCATGCGAATGATCCGGGTTAAGTTCCCAGTACTGTCATGGATTTTTCTTGTTGCATGGAGTGTAGAGGGGTGCACTTGGTTTCATGACGATAGTTAAGGGATCCTTGACCGAGTAGTAGCGGTTGTAGTTCACGAAAACTGACAAGGGCTGGGAGAGCGGTTTGTTGACCCCACACCCTTCCATACTGTCGTCTCGTACTTTTGATACAAACACAGGAGATTTTACTCTTCGCCACTCTCAACTATTTATAGTGCGCTGAGAGAAACGCAGTGTGAGGGGAATGAGGAGAACACTGAAATACTAACAATGGTTAGTGTCAAGAACACACATTTATTGACGAATGCTGAACTCTGTGCAGTTGACTCAGGCAGCAGATCCTGAAGTACAGTCAGTATTCCAGAAACTAAGGCTTTGTAGTAAACAGTTCTTGTCTCAGTGGAATGTTCACTGAGGACGGGCTAATGTGGACTCACTAGATGGCAGATGATGCGGCGCGAAGTACTCAAGAACAAGGTGGTCGTCTCGGTACTAGGGATGACTTGGAACTGCCCGCTCTGCTGCAACGCTGCTGCTTATCACATCTCTGGCGGCGTCATCGCTTCGTCTTGTTGGTGCGGCAATCGCTAGTCTATATGCCACCTCTGGATTGGATTGTCGACCTATCGACGCCTGTGGTGCTACCTGTTGGTGTGTGCTGCACCTACGACACCATATGCAATGCCGCTATTGGCGGAGAATGATACGGTGGTCGGTCGGTTCCGATGGAACCATATAGGTACGTGAAAGGAGTTAACTTTATTTCAGCAGATCAGAAGGATAACTCTCTACATCCATCACAGCTTTATTTTTCCACGACAGTTCGTTATACATGCCTAAACTTTCGTAGGTTACTGGCGAAGCCTGTTGCGGCAGACTTAAATTTGCCATATGACAGTGTGGACAATCCTCAATGTAGCCATACTCGCAAATGGTACAGATTTAAAAATTTTGAACGCAGTGGCCCATATTTCATTTTACAATGTTACACAGAAGCATATTAGAAGTTTCATTATATAATGCCAAATTATATGTAATTCAAAATCTGACATCAGTTGTGGCAACGTCATTGAACTCTAGAACAGCAAAGCAGTAGGCCTTATGACTTAATGAAAGCATCTAGAAAACGCAACGTATTTTATCTTTGATATTCTTTCGCTCGGAATTTTAATCCCATTCTTGAACCTTTCTTTTAATTCCATTATTGATTCTTCAATGTACCGATTGAACTGTAAGGGTGAATGACTGCACTTCATTCTTAGTCTTCCAGTCTTATTATTTCCACTTATTTCTTTTATATTCTGTGTTATCACCCGACTTTCCCTGTACGTTATTCCTTTTTTTCTCAGAATTTCGAACATCTTGCACGAATTTACACTGTCCAAAGCTTTTTCAAGATCGGCAATTTCTATGAGCGTATGTTGATATTTCTTTATTCTTGTTTCCAGTATTAAATGTTAAGCCAGAACATCCTCTCTGGTACCATTGCCTTTCGTAAAGCCACGCTGATCATCATGTAACGGATCCTCAGTTTTCTTTTCCCTTCTTCTGTACATTATTGTTGTCACCAATGTGGATGCGTGAGATGATAAGCAGATTGTGCGATAGTTTTCGTACCTGTCTGTCTTTGTCTTCAGAATAGCGTATTTGACTGTTTCTGGAAATCATCTAAAAGAGTTAATTGTGTTATCTTGTGCTCATTACACGCTTCATTTCTTGCTTTCTTTCTCGTGAATTTCAATATTTAAACAAAACTCAAATGAAATTCAAATAATTTTTAAACATAGAGGGCTCCGTTTGAATCTAGTGGTGTCTATGACAACACTGACTAGCACTCTGCTCATACCGTGATAAAGCTCATTGACAGTGAAATCTTGTTTTTAAATTTATGTTTCCGAAAATAGGTTACAAACCGTATGTGATACTACATTGCAAAAATACATCTATAGAAACTCCTGAAAAACAGTTTTTAAGTTTTCCGAAGAATGAGAGGATGCATAAATTGTAGTTGTAACTCGCTGGTAGAGGTTCAAATAGGGTAGTTTATTTCCGTGAGGATCATATTAGTCTAAGTAAACACGTCGTACAAACACGTTGTCGCTTGTGGGGTAATGTGCAGCATGCTGGACTTTTGGTACAATGTTCGGAACATTGATCCAAACTTAGAGCATTTTTTAAAAATATACTACTGTCTTCTTAATATAGTTATCTCCTTAGATAACTAAATTCTATATAATATTATATTTTAACTTCTAGTTTCATTTATTAGCTTCATTTTACAACTGATAAATTTGAGAGGAAGCACAGGGATGGTGTTACGAAACTGTATCTCATGCCTGATGTAGCTCTTGCTCTGAAGAATATGAAAAACCATTCAGTCCTTTCCGACTTCCCAAACAAGTCTTTGAAGACAATTTGCCACTTCCAGCTGCCTCTATTAATCTTTTTGTAAAGTTGTGCGATTTCAATAAAAAGAAAAATTGAGCACTGCTTGGGAACTATGAGGAAATGTAATAAGGCCATGTCATTACGGTAAAATGAAAATTGGTCCTACTTAAGGACATTTCGATCATAGTGTTGTAGGAGCAGTTAAGTATGCAGCAGAACAACAGATACTTTTACGTTCTGCTGCGTCAACTATGTAGTTTCCGGTGGTTTAAATTGATGACCAGTGGGGACAGAACGTTTGCAGTGAGTAAACTTGTTGAACGTAAAAACGGTGTAGCTCTGCAGTTTCCCACCAGAGTTATTACTCAGCGTGAAAATTTAAAAAGTGAGGGAGCAGGTACTTGGAAAAGAGTAGTAGTCCTGACAATAGCAATTAACAATCAGAATTATTTTATAAATTTTCCGCTGTGTTTTATTGTGTCGACTTTCACAAGCGGCCCTGTGAAACGTTTCCAACATGTCCGCGCAAATAAAGAAACCATAAACGCATCAACTTTCGTAAGATTTCCACTATCAGCCAACATAAAATTTCATTGTTTTTGAATATATGTCAATAAGTTTTCCATCACTAAACAGCTAAACGGGTCAGAGAAAAAGTACGGAAAAACAATAAAATCTTCCGCTATAGCTTCGTCTGATTCCCAGCTATTGATATCACCAGAACTTCAGCCAGTTACACAGTTTTTTCGATCACCTGACCAAATATTGAATCTCAGTTAATTTTAAGCTTTAATTAGGTAAAAACAAGAAATATGTTTGAGAATATTCACCGAAAATGCTATACGAATTTTATAAACATTCACAGTAACAACAATCCCAACTATAATTTTAACATAGGAAAATATCCTGTTCGGTGGATGAAATTTTCCGACAGTTCGATCATACACTCCTGGAAATGGAAAAAAGAACACATTGACACAGGTGTGTCAGACACACCATACTTGCTCCGGACACTGCGAGAGGGCTGTACAAGCAATGATCACACGCACGGCACAGCGGACACACCAGGAACCGCGGTGTTGGCCGTCGAATGGCGCTAGCTGCGCAGCATTTGTGCACCGCCGCCGTCAGTGTCAGCCAGTCTGCCGTGGCATACGGAGCTCCATCGCAGTCTTTAACACTGGTAGCATGCCGCGACAGCGTGGACGTGAACCGTATGTGCAGTTGAAGGACTTTCAGCGAGGGCGTATAGTGGGCATGCGGGAGGCCGGGTGGACGTACCGCCGAATTGCTCAACACGTGGGGCGTGAGGTCTCCACAGTACATCGATGTTGTCGCCAGTGGTCGGCGGAAGGTGCACGTGCCCGTCGACCTGGGACCGGACCGCAGCGACGCACGGATGCACGCCAAGACCGTAGGATCCTACGCAGTGCCGTAGGGGACCGCACCGCCACTTCCCAGCAAATTAGGGACACTGTTGCTCCTGGGGTATCGGCGAGGACCATTCGCAACCGTCTCCATGAAGCTGGGCTACGGTCCCGCACACCGTTAGGCCGTCTTCCGCTCACGCCCCAACATCGTGCAGCCCGCCTCCAGTGGTGTCGCGACAGGCGTGAATGGAGGGACGAATGGAGACGTGTCGTCTTCAGCGAAGAGAGTCACTTCTGCCTTGGTACCAATGATGGTCGTATGCGTGTTTGGCGCCGTGCAGGTGAGCGCCACAATCAGGACTGCATACGACCGAGGCACACAGGGCCAACACCCGGCATCATGGTGTGGGGAGCGATCTCCTACACTGGCCATACACCACTGGTGATCGTCGAGGGGACACTGAATAATGCACGGTACATCCAAACCGTCATCGAACCCATCGTTCTACCATTCCTAGACCGGCAAGGTAACTTGCTGTTCCAACAGGACAATGCACGTCCGCACGTATCCCGTGCCGCCCAACGTGCTCTAGAAGGTGTAAGTCAACTACCCTGGCCAGCAAGATCTCCGGATCTGTCCCCCATTGAGCATGTTTTGGACTGGATGAAGCGTCGTCTCACGCGGTCTGCACGTCCAGCACGAACGCTGGTCCAACTGAGGCGCCAGGTGGAAATGGCATGGTAAGCCGTTCCACAGGACTACATCCAGCATCTCTACGATCGTCTCCATGGGAGAATAGCAGCCTGCATTGCTGCGAAAGGTGGATATACACTGTACTAGTGCCGACATTGTGCATGCTCTGTTGCCTGTGTCTATGTGCCTGTGGTTCTGTCAGTGTGATCATGTGATGTATCTGACCGCAGGAATGTGTCAATAAAGTTTCCCCTTCCTGGGACAATGAATTCACGGTGTTCTTATTTCAATTTCCAGGAGTGTATATCACTAGTCTCATAGATTCTACAAACCAACCTGTACAATCATTGTTTCTAGTTCCTACAATGATTTTAGAGTTTCCGATTGACTTTTGCCTCTCCCTTCTACTTTATTTGATCTCAAGGCTTCCAGAGCTGTTTTAAATGCTGACTCTAATACTGGATCCCCTATGTCTTCCTTGTCGGCTCCAGTTTCCTCTTCTGTCACGGGACAAGCCTTCCCCTCAGGGACACCCTATGTACTCTGTCCACTCATCCGCCCCTTCCTCTGCGGTTAATAGTGGAATTTGTATTGCACACTGAATGCTACAACCCCTGCTTTTAATTTCAACGGACGTTGTTTTGACTTTTCTGTTTGCTGAACCAGTCCGATGATCATTCCTTTTTCCATTTCTTCATATTTTTGCAGTGATTGTAATTCTTGTTGTTCCCTGAACGTTTCTGCAGTGTCTCCTTAACCTATTAACTGCAGTATTTCTGTGAGACGACGGTCAATAAATGGTACTGTAGGTTCAGTAACATATTTATTTCATTACAGAGGGAAGCAAAAAGTAACAACTATAAATTAAATTAAAAGAGACATGAATATTTTCGTATTTATTACAATTTTTTAAACCAAGGGCACATAATAAATTTCCAAAAAATACATACGAAAACAGTTTCCTTCATTTTTCAATGTTGAAAACTGTAATCGACCCCCTTTTCCTTTTCTTATCAAGAAATTTTCTTAAAAACCGATTTTTTTTTTTTCAGTTCGTGAGCCACTGCTCCATAGTAGTGAAGCCTCCAGAGCCCTGAGTCACAGGACTGGCTTGGCCTAATTTTTTAAGCACTTATCTCTAACAGATATGCTTTACCCTCTACATTGACTAAGCCAAACCAGTAGGTGTTCTTTAAATCGCTGACGCGCTTCCTTCCTCCATAGAATACGTTCTCTGCAATTTTATCTTTTGGCATGAGGACGATCGACATCGTGAATGACGGAACCCATTCTTTCTTTCCATTGGATTCTCGTTAGCCTCATTAACGCCCTTCTTTTCTGCAAAAGACAATATTTGAACATCTTCGGAGTAATTTTTCGAAATAATATGTTTGCTGAAATAGATAACGTATTACTAACAAAACAATGATGTCAGTGAAGAGCAGAATGACAAAATAAATATCTGACTAATGACGTAACAGTTGAAATAATCGAGTGCTACCTACCCGCTGACCTCGAATTATACATCGTGAGTCACTAACTATTGCCACCTAGAATAACTCTAAAAGTATGATAGTAGCTGAAAGGTTTGTGGGACAAATGTTGCATGGGACAACGGGGGCCATAATATGACGCTGGTTTTTCGTTGCTAGGTGGGTTCGCGTCAGAGATATGAACGTGACTTTTTTTTCTTTTTTTTTTAAATGCGATGCTATAGTTTGGTATAGTGCATATCCTGCAAATAGCAAATATTAGCCGAATACGGCGTATCCATCTAACGTGCCATTGACATGTAAACACAATTCGACAGTTTCGCAATACATTAGTAGCAACGGTAAGACTAGTATCGTCGAATCAAGAGAATGGGAATGATGTATACCTCCGAAGAACAAGTAGATATACTTCTCATTTACGGAGATTGTCATCGAAATTCAGCAAGAGCTAGAGACTTATGCCCTGAAAGATATCCTCAACGTAATCTCCAACACGTCCTACATTTAAATATGTGTATGATAAATTGGGTACAAATGGATCTTTAACGCATCGGAAACACATCCGGCAATGAAAGTCACGAACGAGGAAATGGAAATTGGTACTCTTGCCACTGTGGTTCGAGATCCTTGTGTTTGGCTCACGCCAGATTCCCCTGTGATTTCACGTGAACGAGTTGTTCGTGTTGTGCATTACCATAAATATCTTAACATGTCAATCTCCAAAAATTAACTGCTACGGATTGTATGCCTAGCTTTGATTTATGCCCATGGGCTCAACTTCAGATTAAAGGAATGACACATTTATTAATTTGATTTTATTTACTGAAGAGGCTACTTTCACGAACCATAGAAATGTTCATGTGCATAACAAGCATTATTGGGCAACTGAAAATCCATGTCGGCTACGGCAAGGTGCACACCAAAAACAGTGATCGGTGAATGTATGGTGTGCGATTCTGGAGGACAGAAATATAAGCCCCTTTTCGATCGAAGGAAATCTTAATGGTAGGAAGTACACCACATTCCTGCAAGAAACATTACGTCTATTATTGGAAGAAATTCCTTTAGGAGCATATGGGTGTTCGGCACATTTTTCGCTGATGGCTAGAAATGAGTTACAGAGAAAATTCCCAAATCGTTGGATTGGACCCGGAGGAGATGTGTCTGGTGGTCATCTCGTTTGCCAGGCTTGACGCCTCTGAATTTTTTCTTGTGGGGATTCATAAAAGACATTGTTTATTAAGACGTTTCAACTACACCTGAAGATATGCAAGAGAGAATTGTCAGAGCATGTGCTTCGATAAGTGCCTCTGTTATAAGGACTGCCACTCAATCCATGCTCTGATACCAACGGTCTTCACTTTGAACACCTTCTGTAAATGGACGTCCATGCCACCTTTGTGACCTTCGCTAACCTTCAAAGACCTTACTGTTACGCATCATTGGATTCGTCTCGATAGCCGCTATCAGAAAATAAGTACCAAACTACAACATCCCATTTAAAAAAAACAATGTTGACCTTCATATCTCTAAAGTGACCCCACCTAGTAACAAAAAGTTAATGTCATGTTATGGCCCCCGTTGTCCCATGCAACTTTTGTCACACAATCGTTTCAGCTTCTGTGACACTTTCGGAGCTATTCTTGGTGGCAATAGTTAGTGACACCCCCTGTAGAGTGTTTGAGAAGCTGCCTGACTTGACAATTTCTTCGATTTGTTGAGATTTTTTCAAGAGACTACCGTTCCTGTTTATCGAGAAAATCGATTTATTGAGGTTCATGTTAGCTGGAATCGACTGTACGCCCAGCTACAGGTTGAGCTTTACGGTAGTTCCATAACAAATTCATGGTGTAATAGTTCTTGTCCTTCATCAGAACAGTATTTGTAAAGCAATAACCTCTCATTTACTTAACGACTGAACCGCATCTACTGCAACATAAACTGGGATGTTAAGTAATACTATCTCACTTTCCATGCTAAGCTGGTATTTCAATGTTTATTGGGAAAAATGCACGTTTGTGTTGGTAAACGATCTGCGTTTCGGGAAGACGAAGTCTGTCCATGATTGTCAATTATTAATACTTTGCTTACAGTGGCCTCTTTGTGTAAATTTCTCTTATTTATTTTAATCCCATCTTTGCAGTTCTCCTACATGTCAGAACATCAGCTGGGTCAAGCACTTTCCATTCCCAGTTTAAAAATTTCTTCCCAAAACACATCGAGTATCTTGCTTCAAATATACCGTAGCTCCGTGAATCGTACTAGTGTCCCACAAAATGTAGTTTCCAAGCAAACAAAGAACCGGGTAAATGTGCAATGATTGAAACAGCAGTTCTAAACAAAGGTTCTGAAGTATACGATAACGTTCAAGATTTTCCTGACCAAAAATATCCCGACACACCTATGTAATGCGGAATTGGCCAATAGATGTCACGAGAAGCCGGCGGAAGTGGCCGAGCGGTTCTAGGCGCGTCAGTCTGGAACCGCGCGACAGCTATGGTCGCAGGTTCGAATCCTGTCTCGGGCTTGGATGTGTGTGATGTCCTTAGGTTAGTTAGGTTTAAGTAGTTCTAAGTTCTAGGGGACTGATAACCTCAGATGTTAAGTCCCATATTGCTCAGAGCCTTTTGAACCATATTTTTTTTTCACGAGAATCGGATACGCAAATATAAAAGGAAGCGGAGACTGCTGCATAGTCAGTAGCGAGCAGAATCACCGTGCATAGGAGTTTTAAAAAAAAGGGTACAATGTTCCAATAGCTCCTTGTAAGCGACACAGTTCTTTAATCTATGTTAAGCGACCCTTGAGGTGGTGTAGAGCGATGTTTCTAGATACTGGAGGACAGAAAAGAGTGATTTGAAGTGAAGAGTCCCGCTATATCCTGTGGCTATCCGACTGAAGTGTTTGGGTGTAGCGAATTTCTGAAGAACGTTACCTGCCATCATGTGAAGAGCCACTAAAGTGTGGGGAGTTTTTCTTTGTTAGGGTGTGATCTCCTTACTGAGTTTCGCTTAATGTGGAAGCCTAGGAACAAATTTCATATCACTGTGTACTGTGTACAGTAGAAGAACAACTCGGAGACGATGATTGTTTTTGTATCAGGATGGCTCTGCAACCCCGTCACAAAGCTACACCTGTGAATCAATGGCTTGCAGGAAACAAAATTCCTGTAATGCGCTACTGCACAGAGTGCTGACCTACGCCCTATGCCTCGCCTTTGGGACGACTTAGAACATCGACTACGAACAGATATTCAGAAATCTCACTGAAAGTATCCCTAGTAGAGTTCAATCCGTCATGGAGGCGAAGGGAGGACATACTTCACAGTAAAATCCATTAATAGGCGTACAGATACTTTCGACCAGATAGTGTACACCTCATTTCGAATTACTTTATGGAATTCGCGAGAGTTCGTACGTACGTCACGTAAAAGTACCTTGTGGGCGAGGTAGGCGGCGCGCGTAGCACATCGTCCTTGATTCTAAAAACGTGACTGGATATTGCGAACTTCTAAGTGTTGCCAGTTCTGAGTTCACATGCGAAGGGCTGGCACACGTTCTGTCCAGTTAACTTCGTGGAATCTATCCAGCAGACACTCCCTAGAGATCCAAGAAACGCTTAATGTGGGGCGTAGGAAACAGTCTTATGTATTCCAGTTTCCTTCGCACCTCTGTACAGTTATGACTGTACTGATGTTTGGTTGGATTTATCCTGGCTATGTGCCAAATATATCACCAGTGGCACGGGTACACTCTTTCAGGTGTGTGTCACGCTAGTAACCTTTGTCGGCGGACTACCTTCCGACGCTGGGTGGGGGAGAGCTGTGCTCGGCCATTTTGAGGGACCTGAATGTGTTCAAAACGCCCGAGCTACTGAGCTGTTGAGTGCCGTGGAGTTGCAAGTATCGCGCGTACTTCTGATCTACTTTGTTCATTTTGTGGTTTCCTATCCGACATAATTCATTAATTTCGTTAAAATCTTGAACCTGGTGGCATCCGTAGTGTACTCTTCATGTAGGGAAAGGTGAAAAAACAGCCAAATCGGTTGCAATAGTACGAGGTTTAATCCAAACCGTTTGACCTACGTTTCGACGACTTCAAAAACATCTTCTTTAGAAGTATCAGTAATTGACATGCAAATGGTTAATATTATATACCATGCATATTAAAATATAGGTACAAAGCAAAAGTGAAAATAAATCACAGACTTACAAGAAATTTTTACACTTACTGATTATGTAATATTGCGGAGATACGTTAGATATGCAGCTATAAGGCTCAAATGAAAATAAAATTAATCTCCAGTACAATAAAACAACAAAATATAATGCTGACTGTCATTAGAAAGTGGTTTACAAATGCAACTAGTGAAGTGAAGTCGCACCGATGTCTTTTGAGTTGACGAAAATTTAGGACGCGAGAGGACAGCATACGTATACCCAGAATAATTGCGCAAAAAAGCGAGAAAGAACAGCACTGAAACAGAAAATGCTTACATTATGGAAATACTGATATAGGAAAGAGGGACTTAGTACACGCACGGTAGTATAAAAGACAATCATATGTCGTTTTATTTGGTTATCACACAAAAAAGTAGTTTCTAATGTTTTATAGAAAGCAATGAATACAGTCACACATAAAACAGCTTAAAGTAAATCATTTGTAAGTGAAAAAAAGGGAGGAGGTTAGGGCAACAGTAAGTGAAATGTTGGGAAAGGATGTAAGGTTAAGGTGGGAAGAGGTTGGAATTTAATTAGGCACAGTCTATCTCCATGTATTCGCAGCAAAATTTTCTTTTAGCTTTATTTTTATTCTCAAGTTGTTTATACCAGGCAAAGAGGAGTTAGCTTGGGAATAATCGGGACTAGAAGGACATAGGGAGAAGTTGATGTGCATTGATGTTTCTGGGGCTTATTTCAGGTATGCCATTCATCTTGTTTTATTTTGCACTCCCGGCGCAGCGCGATTAATTTCAATTCGTAATGTTAAATAGATGCTATCGCCAACGAAGAAGGAGGACAAATATTTATACAACCCCCCGCCCCCCCGTCTGTTCCTTTATTTCCCTCATTACGATAATGAGACGACTCGAGAATTTAGTTCGCTTTCAGAAAGCAACAGACGCTTTTTGCAGCGAGCTCCCCCTTAAATGATATCGTCCATTATATGCGTCGTAATTAGTACTAAACAATATGACATAATTAGCCTGTAATAATTTCACGAAGAAGTTTATTATAGAGTCCATACTTGGAGCAAGAATTTTATGCTCGAACCCGAATGAATACGAAAACGACAAATGGAAACTGCTTTACTGTGTTCAGTGTTTTGTTAATCGGAAGAGTTTTTCTGTTTCCAGTCCACAAATGGCAAGGCAAAAGGAATATTTGATAACATTCCTTCGTCCATTGAATAGGCGAAGCAATCAGTTGCTAAAATCTGTAATATTGGACTCAAGCAAAGGTATAAATAATAAATAAAACGCTGAAACAAATTTCCAGCAAGGAGAAGACGCCACATAACGTTGTACCGTTTATGGCTCTTGCAACCATGTTTACCTTATAATCATTCAAACCTTTCTACATGCTTTATTAGGGTGTTGACGTAGTAAAAAATTATTAGTATATATTATGTAGTATATGGACAAGGAAGGAAACATTATTTTGCACACGGTACCATTGGTCGGTGGGCTCCATTTCGCTGCCGTGGAGCCGACACACGCTTTGAATGATTGTAGGGATGCTGCATGTGCGCAAATACTTATAACTTCATAATACGATTAATATCTGTTAAAGAGAGTGTCAAACAGAGTGTTGCCTAAGCTTTACGTACTAATTGGAAATACCAGTGTTATCAATGTGACAATAACATTTTAAAAATCAGAAAAGTTACGAACAGGCCGAATCACTTTGTATATTTTATGATTTTGCTTCGTGCGGCCACTGTCATATAAAACTTTTTGAGTGGTATAACCGCTATTTGACTGACTGTATAACAGGTTGTATTACACAGTCTAGATTTCAGCCTTAGGCCATTTTCAAGTCTTACAAGTATTAAAAATCACTAGAAGTTTGCGTCTGTGGATGCTTGGACGCAGTGTAGCGAAGTTTAAACCTGTGATTTGATCACCTGTTTTACCCCACAACCATATCAGGTGAATAAGTCATGGTAATTTCCAGTAAATTTGACTGTTACACGGGTGTCCTCGCATTTAGTTTTTACAAAATTTGTTCATGTAATCGAAGATACATACGTTGACGATGACTTGCGTTCTGTTAAAGTCTAATGCACTATATGTCCACTTGAAAACGGCATAAGTCTGATATTTAGACTGTGAAATAAAGTCTGTTGTACTGCCAACTGGCGGTAATATCTAAAAAAAAAATTAAAAAAAAACTTTGTGCATTGTCACGTTGCCACGAACGACGTGCCATAACAGTGGCCTATATAGACTATGAGTAGACTTCCAGTCTTCGCAGCGGCCGTTGAGTTGTTTATTGGTGGAATGCGTCATATGAGTTCAGGTCTTGTTGGAAAATAACACAGTTCGCACACAGAGTTTCTGACCAATAAATTTGTTCATTTGATCATGTACATTAATTAAATGTGTGGATTAATTTTTCGAGTGGATATGCAGATCACCTGCGAACTTCAGCGCACGACTTTGTGGTGACTATCTTCCAATTTTAACCGACGCTTAAGTCGCGAATAAAGTAACTGGTATTCCTTTTAAATATCGGCTGCGTCATTTAATATCGAAGTCACGTATAGTAACATCTGAGATCAGGCAACAATACCTGATCAAAGTCAATCGCCTCTCTTTTCACTGCTCTGGGACAGGTACTAGGAGGAATGACGCTAGGTCAGGAGAAGTTAAAGAAATTTGCAATCAATCCCGACGGGCTATAAGATCCATGACTGTACTGCAGTTTCATTACAGATGAGCCCAGTACCGTGGACACGGTGGTAACTTTCTAGGGGATAGACCGTAAACCAAATCATTAATGAAAACCGCCACAATGTAAAATAGTTTTCATGGTACTTAATTTTTCAGCTCAAAAGAACACATGGACAGACTCTCAGTTTAATTTTCTAAAGAGATATTATTCACACAGGTGGTAATCTAATACTCTGATGCACATCTGTGCTATATGTAATTTTCATGATATTCCTTTTATGTGTTGCAATCAGTAAAGCAAATGTGTATTAGCTTGTCTGGTTTGCAGTCACTTCACATGCCTCACATAATTTCCAGCTACCTACTATTAATCTTTTTACACACCCATTCAATTTCCCATGTGAGTAGGAATCACAAGAAAAGCCTTAAGTAGATAGTGTAGTACATACAATGACCGCAGGACAGCACTACATACAGACAGATTCGGTGGTGTGCTTTCAGGGTCACTCTTTGCATCCAGGTGTATGAAAGAGCAGCACCTTAGACGTGTTTTATGTCGGAATGAGACAGTTCGCCATGATTTTAAGGGCACCGAACTTCTGGCGTTCTGTGACCGATTTTATTGGAATGATGAAATGGGACATTTGAGGATGTACTAAACCATATCTTCACTTTGATAGCGCTGTGAATGTAACATACCACTAGCTAGTTCAGAACTGGATATCTTACGTTCACATGATAATGTTCCTCTTTAGCAAATAATCATTTGGAGTTCTTCAGCTGTTCAAGTCGTACGTGTCCGCTGAAAGCGTTCATTCATAGCCCACTGGAAATATGCGGTGAACCAGCTCATTCCATCGATCCCACTCGCATCTATATGAACTAGGCAACATTAGTAGAATTTCATTCCTATGACTGCCTCATAACGTAGTGTAAATTTTTTGGTGCTAATAAGCGTAGTTGGACTGCGTTATTACAGTGTATGCTTTATCCATTTTAATTTTTGAATCATTACTCAGCCCTGCTCATCAAAACCCATTTATACAAGCGTACTGTTTAATTTGTAATAAGGAATGTTGTCAATTTTCCACTGTTCTTTTCTTTAATTTTCTTCCCAAAGCGCCATCTGCTCTGAGCGCCACACACTGGCTATACATCTATAATAAGTAGTATTATCTGTGCAGCCTGGACAATGACGATTCTTACACGTCTACATTTTTCTATGCATTACTGTATTCTTAATCCCCTTTCTCATGTCTTTGGACTGCGCCACATACCCCGCAAGGTAATCTACTGTCTCCTTATTTTGCAGCACGTAGCTTAGAGACATAATCAAATTAATCGCCTTGGTCGCCACTTTGGCCATATTTTGGTTTATTTTAAGATTCTTAAAACACGACAAGCGTAACAACAGACTCAGGTGTTTTACGTATTTTAAACGCGACTTCCTGTGTACTCAACACTATATGAGCAAGCTGTTTTTCTTAAAAAGCATTTGTTGTGTTTATTGGTGTCTTTGATGGACTAGATCAGTTCCTGGCTTCTGAATGCATTCTGCTATTATATCCCATTTATTTTTATTTTAAGGGGCACGAGTCAATGTTCCCAAAATATTAACAATGGTGTTTGCTCCCTAAGACACATGGACGGCAGCCTATGTGTATAACAATTGTTGTGCCAGTAAGTTGGTTTTAATAGTTTCCTTGGTAGTCGAAAGTTTTACTAAATCACCGTCATGTCTTTTTAAGAAAATTTCGTATTTTCTTTGCAGACCAATCTTAAGATGCCTCAAACAAGGCTAAACACGCACCCTATCCACTGCCGGGATAGCAAGAAGCACGGAGAACTGAACATTCTTTCTCTGCAAGATTAACCTGAGTGAGCAATCCGATCTCGCCAAGCGACAACACCACTACACGATGACGTTTAAAACCAGACAAAAAATCAGTCAAATTTTGCCGTGAAATAATCATAAAACATCAATAAGTTTCCGACCTCAGATAATATAACGCATGAAAACAGGAACAGTGGGTAAGAAGCAAACAATCACCGTTAGCGTCTCTCCATGCAACCAGTTAGTACCTAAAGTTAGCAGACATTAGTAGCCGCCGTTGTAACTATTCCCAAACCACTAAAACTAGAGCGCGCACAATTAGATGATCTTGCCGAGAAAGACGTCGTTTGTAATTATACCAGTAGATTCCCATGGCGAATTATGAGTTCGCTAACAGACACTAGCCGTAACTTAAACTAGGTCTTCTGTTTCAGTCGGATACCTAAACCCTTCTATAGCCAACGAGCACTAGTCTGACCAACAGTGAAAGTCACCTTAGGCCATTAATACAGTGTGAGCACACTTCTCGCTTTTCTGCCGTACGTTCCACATGGGTGGATTTAAATATGGACACATACGTAAAATAAGCCACACGGACAAATATAGAACAAGTTCTTTTAGTCACGCACGAGAAGCTCTGTTCTGAAACCATCTCAAAATCACAACGGCAGTCCTGAAGAGATACTCTAATCAATAGACAAATAATATCGAAACCCTAATGGGAACACTCAATACGAATACAGAGGAACGCAAGACGGCGACAATTAAGCACACCCGCACATGTCCTACGAACAGCATGGACATAACAAATTAATAAAACACCTAAGACTTTCGGCTTGTCCTCCCATATGGCATGCTAAACTTATTTCCTCGTCAATAAACATTACTCTTATCGTACCAATGACATACGAAATCGAGCAGATTTCAAACAGAAGCTAGGTGGTCTCAACACAACTGCTAACACAAGACACCTGACACACAACAAAATGAGCCACTGGTCTTTCATGTAGCCTGATTGGCAAAACATACTCGACACTTGTGCCTAATCAGGGATCACCGCCACAGTGGAGCTGTAATCGAATCCCGAACAATGACAGAACAGGAACATCCACGCCAAGCAGCTGACAGCAGCTTGTCGGTTTCCTCCGCAGGAAACAAATCCGATCCTCTTGCAGTTGATACATAACCGATGCTAGCGAGTACTTCCGCACTTTTTAGGCCAACAACCAACCACTAGGACAGCGAAGAATACAATTCAGAGGCATACCGCATACCATCTCACTCTGTGCGGTTCGTCTTTGCGAGTGACAGAACACACTAAACGTAGGATGCAGTCACTGTTAAGGAAACCTAACACAGGTAATCAATCAGACTGCTGAAACCAGCTCTCAATGTACAGCTGCCAATACCATGCATCGGAAATAGACCTTCGCGGATTGAACCTCAGACATTTTGCGCCGATGACAAGCGTGAATATCCCATTATGGACGGAAACTTCGGAGACAAATTAAACGGAGTTCACAAGCCATGGTGTCTAGGCCCGCCGGCAACAAACACGTTCACTGATGGAAAACATGAGACCGACGAAGGTGAATGACCGTCCCTACTCGTCTCTCGCACATAAGACAAACGGCCGGCCGCGGTGGCCGAGCCATTCTAGGCGCTTCAGTCCGGAACAGCGCGACTGGTACGGTCGCAGGTTCGAATCCTGCCTCGGGCATGGATGTGTGTGATGTCCTTAGGTCGTTATTGTTGTTACGGCCTTCAGTCCTGAGACTGGTTTGATGCAGCTCTGCATGCTACTCTATCCTGTGCAAGCGTCTTCATCTCCCAGTAGTTACAGCAACCTACATCCTTCTGAATCTGTTTAGTGTATTCATCTCTTCGTCTCCCTCTACGATTTTTACCCTCCACGCTGCCCTCCAATGCTAAATTTGTGATCCCTTGATGCCTCAGAACATGTCCTACCAACCGGTCCCTTCTTCTTGTCAAGTTGTGCCACAAAATCCTCTTCTCCCCAATTCTATTCTATACTTCCTCATTAGTTATGTGATCTACCCATCTAATGTTCAGCACTGTTCAGTAGCACCACATTTCGAAAGCTTCTATTCTCTTCTTGTCCAAACTATTTATCGTCCATGTTTCACTTCCATACCTGACTACACTCCATACAAATACTTTCAGAAACAACTTCCTGACACTTAAATCTATACTCGATGTTAACAAATTTCTCTTCTTCACAAACGCTTTCCTTGTCATTGCCAGTCTGTATCCCCTCTACTTCGACCGTCATCAGTTATTTTTCTCCCCAAATAGCAAAACTCTTTTACTACTTTAAGTGTCTCATTTCCTAATATAATTCGCTCAGCACCACCCGACTTAATTCGACTACATTCCATTACCCTCGTTTTGCTTTTGTTGATGTTCATCTTTTATCCTCCTTTCAAGACAATGTCCATTCCGTTTAACTGCTCTTCCAAGTCCTTTGCTGTCTCTGACAGAATTACAATGTCATCGGCGAACCTCAAAGTTTTTATTTCCTCTCCATGGATTTTAATACCTACTCCGAATTTTTCTTTTGTTTCCTTTACTGCTTGCTCAATATACAGATTGAATAACATCGGGGAGAGGCAACAACCCTGTCTCACTCCCTTCCCAACCACTGCTTCCCTTTGATGCCCCTCGACTCTTATGACTGCCATCTGGTTTCTGTACAAATTGTAAATAGCCTTTCGATCCCTGTATTTTACCCCTGCCACCTTCAGAATTTGTAAGAGAGTATTCCAGTCAACATTGTCAAAAGCTTTCTCTAAGTCTACAAATGCTAGAAATGTAGGTTTGCATTTCCTTAAGCTTTCTTCTACGATAAGTCGTAGAGCCAGTATTGCCTCACATGTTCCTATATTTCTACGGAATCCAAACTGATCTTCCCCGAGGTCGGCTTCTTAGGTTAGTTAGGTTTAATTACTTCTAAGTTCTAGGCGACTGATTACCTCAGATGATAAGTTCCATAGCGCTCAGAGCCATTTGAACCAACCATAAGACAAACAACGCGTATTACTGATGACTACCCGTTCCCCATTTGCTAAACTGGCGCGCGGGGTACCCTTCGCTGTCTTAGGGGCCTTGCCACAGTTCGCGCGGCTCCCATCGTCGGAGTTTCGAGTCCTTACTCGGGCATGCGTGTGTGTGTGTGTGTGTGTGTGTGTGTGTGTGTGTGTGTGTGTGTGTGTGCGCGCGCTCGTGAGTATATGTTGTCCTTAGCGTAAGTTACACTAAGTAGTGTGTAAGCCTAGGGACAAATGACCTCAGCAGTTTGGCCCATAGGAACTTTTCAAAATTTTCAAAAAAGTGCTAAACTGTTCACAATGGAGTCATTGCACTTGACACTGTGATTCATGGTTCAAGAGGAACACAAGGGCGCACTGCACTGATCGCAAGACATTATCTTGCTGGTCCCTAAGCATAAACTCTCACAACAGTGAAACTTCCAATATTAGGGAAAATGTGTAACCACGACTGAATCCCTGAGCAAACAATTTAAAACGCTTGAGTTACTCCTAAGAATACTAAACAGAACATAAATTCGCTGTATTACCCATAACGGCGCGACAAAGCCTGTCACATCAACGAGTAAATACCATACACCACTGCAGGCCTCGGCGATATAACGAGGAAACATTCACTGCACCTACAAGGGGTGGCCAACACTGCTCGCTATTTTCACACTATAACACGTCCCAAGAAAGAAGAATTACCCGTTCTGGCTGCTGCATACACTAGCACATGAAAACAGCCGCCCGAGAGTCTCACACACATAGACAGCGTCGCACACTGGAGGTGGCGGGAGTTTTAAAATTGCGCGGTGGGCAGGTCCGCTGCCAACAATTTAAATACACAGAACAAAAGTCTTTGTTGTAGAATATGTTGCGTTGGGCACTTCCAGCGTGGTGAGCAATCTGTTGAAATTCCAAAGAATAACAGGTGGGTACGTCTAGTCTTTGTCGTGAAGGCACCTCACTTACGAAGTCAGCAATCAACTTTGCAAATACGGTTATCGTCAATTTCTCGTGACCGATGTTCCATCGAAGCTTTTTGTCTTACGTTGAGTTACACGGTGACGTGATCGCCAGCGTTGCTGGCTGGTATTTGGACTAGCCAGTTATTTAAAAGGCATCTAAAAATATACTTCAAACTAATGCATATTTCACAATTAAAAAATACTTGGGGACCCACAGTAGATTTTAGTAAGTAAAGGGGTTCAACTACAACATCTTGTCGCATTACGATACATAATCACAGTGTAATACTCTTATAAGTAAATGTGCTAATATCTATGGTACTTAATAGTAAAGTGTTATCATCCTCCTGAGCTCAACATCATACTGCTGGGAGGGTGGGGGGAATGTTTACGCGGGTTACCAGACGGACTGAAGACGGAGACGCGCGTTTTCGTGATCATGGAGTCACCACCGGGCGTCAAAAATGTGTGCTTCGGTGCAGTCCAAAACTACGTTTCATGTTGTATGTATGTAGTGCAAATTTTATTTGATAAAAAGAAAATTGACAGTTGGGATCAACTGAATGAGGTAATGTAATTGTTAAGACACAATCTTTGTATTCGAAACGACAGAATTAGCTTTGTCTGATCATCCGGCAAACGCTTGAGTGGTTCCTCCAACAAGGTTACGACCGACAGTCTGTCCTATCCTCATAAAACACATCTGTACACTCTATGTGAATGTATATTGGAGCTATTTACTTTCATTGTATTCTGATTTCAATTTCTATATCATTGTGACAGGATTTCAGCTTGTATATCTGAACTTAGGTTGCACGACGTTACTGGGAGACGTAAGTACCCTGCTCCGATCAAAGAATGATATGTTTAAGTCTCGATCTGTTAATAACATAGTAATAGCAACTGCAAAAACAGGAAGTGAGAGAAGAAGAAGACGCGCTGTATTGGCAAAAATTCAAACAAATTAGGTGTTTGGTCTAGGGTTAATCTTTCTGATTCGATATTAATGATGATGACAGATAAAATCTTTAACGTCAGAATACATTTATTGTGATCATAACGAAGAAGTACCTAATAATACCACGGAATGTCATGATAAAAAAGGATATATATCGAATGACGACAAATTTCTGGATGGTTGGTAAACATGGCTGAAATGCCTGCCCTGCACATTCCCAGCTAGTTATACTGTGAAGAGTTCTGTTATAAGAGCACCTATTTATAGATTATTTAAGTGATATTGTTGAAAGGTTAAATATAAGGAAAACACTGTATCCAATCTCTCCTTGGCGAGTAAATTCTTAAGATTAGGCGCTAGAAACATATTTATGCTATTGAAAGTAAACAAATGAAATATTCACAACTTTCTGTTGGAAAAGGTGAGAAATTAGTTAAAAATGAACATGAAGCGTCACAACCGCAATAAAGTTCTTCTTTTGTATGATGATATCGGTTTCAGTCTGTTGTAGTGCATCTTCAGCCCTCGCACCATCATGGTAGATGGTGGCTGTGAACGGAGCCGGCGCTACGACTCCACCGACTACACGAACGCTTACTTACTACCATCATAGTTTGAGTCTTGAGATTAAAAAGACAGAAAACTGTAACCTCATATAATAAAAGAAGTTTATTGCAGCTGTGATTTTTAATGTTCATTTTAAGTAATAAAAAGACAGCTACATCCAAGAGATGTTCTCAAAAACTACTGAGAAATTAGTGTTCATTGTCCCATTATCAAGGACTCGGATTGGAAAACTGAAGTTAATGAAAAATTAGCGTTTATTTTTAAAGGAATAACCACGGTAATCAACTCAGTCGATACAAGGGAGCCATGAAACCCCAAATATGGATGTGCCAACAATGATTAACCTACACTCATCCCTTGCCTGTATTCTAGTTTTATAAATTTGATATACGACGAAACTGATAAGCAAAAGTGAAAAATAAATTACACGACAAAAGTAAAGATGTATGTACCACAGTGATTAAGACACTACTCGTTTTCCAGGATACCGAAAGTCATATACATGTGTCCCCATCGACATGAAAGTTTTCAGTCGTATCTTTGACGCTTGAAAAGGAATGATTCCTCAAACGGTGCCATGGACTATAATCAACCCCTCCAATGCTCGTCGAGCTGAATACCGAGTCTTTAAGGATTATAATACGGAGAAGATGTTAAATTCTGCAGCATATCTCTCTCTCTCTCTCTCTCTCTCTCTCTCTCTCTCTCTCTCTCTCTCTCTGTGTGTGTGTCAAAATACTGAGCAACCTCCAGGAGAAAGACTGAGAACCAATTTACTGTAGCATTAAAGATCTGCTCTTTTCGTGCACTGCTTTTAAGGAGGTACTCAGATATTAACACCATAGTGTTCGTGACTAAAGTTAATACATTACAACGTGGACATTCCGTCACGGCAAGATTCGTCTCAGTGGCTGCAAAGGTCCTAGAGACCAGAAACATACAAGTGTCGAATGGTATAGCTAGGTGCCACACGGCACCCCAAAAGACGAAGTAATTTGATGTGGCTGTTGATCGCGATAACGATGACCCTGTACTACATGATATTTGTTCGCTGTACCACGTCAAAGTAGTATGTAATGCAGCTTGTACAGTTTCCCTTAATTTCACATCATATTCATATGCAGAATGTCAAAGCCTAGTAGTACGGTACAGGACGTTTAAGGTGAACATATCCAGGCAGTGTGCTTGTAGACAACTAGACTTAATCTATAGTAACACAAATACTTGAATGAAAGTTATCGATGTCTCATGGTACAATACATAAAAATATCTGAATGATTGCTAGAGAAGTTGGTGATTTAATAGCAAACACATAATCGATTTCTACAATCTAAAACCTTCTGGACTTTTCTTAAAATATATTTGCATTTATTAAAATGTTTCAGTGCTGTAGGTTGTTAAGATTACATTCGTTACATGTTATAACTAAGTAAATGTTGTAGTAATACATCGATCATGCCTAAACCTTTAACTCACGGGGTGTGGTCTCCAGACCGCGCGAAAATTTTCGAACTCGCTCTGCAAGGCCAGTTTTGGTGGAATGCTTCTATACTCCCCCTACCCTCCTTAAAATGCCAAGCCTACTATGTTTTGTTGTCGGTTGCGTTATCGCCTTCTCTCTTTACTGTTGCCACATGTTACTGATAGGTGTTGGTGTCTCCCAGACCGCACGTCGTGAACTACGTACATGTTTTCTTCAATACAGTACTGCAAAGCTCAAAGTGTGTTGGAACGAATGTGCCATTTTTAACTTTCCCGAGATTGACGAAATTGTTAGTCGGTCTATGGGGGAAGGTGTCAGTAATATATAACAAGAAATAAATGAAAAAGACGACGATTTTACATTAGCCAGTAATCACAGTTCTGCTATCGAACAAAAGTATCCTTCAGAGGAAGAACTTCAGGAAAGTTGTGATGAGGATCTGTCTGTTTCTTCAATGAAATACTTATAGTATCTATTAAAATCGAATGTGTTCTGAGTGGTGAGAAAAATGTAGTTCCCAGCAATGAATGTCAGTTTGACAGACTTAGTTTTTGTACCTATCGGGTGGAATTTATGTGTGCAAATTTAAACCCTGGAATTTAGTTTTATTTGTAAATTTATTTGCTAATTTTTCAGAATGTAAAATTCAGCATTCTAACAGTCTATTTATGTGTACTATTTAAAAGAACCACACAAAATTATGTGCTTTAATGTGACAAGTAGTAAAATGTTGTAGGCTTTTTTTAATGCAACAGAATAAACTAGAAGCATTGAAACAACAAATACTTGTAAAAATAAATGTCACATAGCATAAATTAAAAATTTCTAATGATTTTGCCTTAAATCTCGGTTTCAACATAGGGATCCCAGAGACCCCATCTCGTGGTATACGTTACAGAAAAGTCACCTCGCGAATTAAGGGTTAAAATAATATGCAGGCAGGAATACTAATTTTAATATTAACACAACATACACATTTCGTGTTAACACATACGAACCCACTCGATGACGGCGGTTTAAATTTTTCAGATACGTTGCGGATGTAAATATACAGTGATTGGTAACTATAAACTTACTGTTTCATTAGATGTCTTCGATATCAGTATCAGTAACAGTCACAGTGAAGCCTAATCTAAAATGTTAAGATTTATGTATCGGTGTAATCAATAAGAAAGTGTAACAGTAATCCCCGCTGAACAAAAATGGGAATCCTTGTCAAGTGTAGGCCTAGACAATTTGTATTGTTATCCTGTCACTGTTGCCTGTCTCGTATAGGAATCCTGAGATTACGGTAAGAGGCATTAACGTGAATGCTAGAGGAAAGAGACTAATAAGACTGGTAAGATATACTCTCCGCCATACACTCTATAGTGACGTGCAGTTATTAAGCTCTATGGAAAGTTACAGATACTGATTAATAAATCGAACGGCAGGTGTTGCAGAAACATCTTGAGTGAATTTTTTACTATAATAGACTTTACTTCTTAAGGCATAGGTGCATCAAAGATAAATTAAAACATCATAAATGGTCGCATTGTGACTAAGTAGCGAAGTCCTCCCTCAGCTATCTTATCTTTGTGTCCGACTTATGGGACTATAGTAAACAAAATGGAGACAGTGACGACGCTAACGATAAATTAAACGGTTCTCTGTTGGGTAAAAGCGCACTGGGACCTGAAGCTTTCGCTGGTGACAGTCGGAGAGTAATATGTCTCCGTGGCTCGTCTGTGAGACAACGGGCCGCTATCAGTCATCTCTACGACGCCGTAATAGTAAATTTGCCGTCGCCTTGCGAGATGAATCCTTCGTAATGCTGGTCCGCGCGGGGAAATATAAATCAAACGAGCACTATCTGCATAAAGAGACGGCCGCGCCACCTCGCCCGCCCAGCAATAAACGAAGATAAATGGAAACTGGAAGTAGGGATGTAATGAATTGTCTGGCGCTATTACCAAAAACAAGGCCGCGGCAAGAATGTGTATTGTTCGCGGAGATTATTTCCGTACATAATGGGGGAGGGGGGAGTGTCGGTGGCGGGGGTAGGGGCGGTGGCAGGAAACGTGACAGCAGGCAAAGGTACTTGCTATATCAATTTCCTTAAGTTACAGGTTGACCGGTAATAGCTAATGTACACTATCTAAGAGCTTAAAAACAAAGTAACTGCAAATTGTAGGAGAATTACAGTAGACCTTATTTCTACCAGCTCAGAATGTAAATACAGTACCACCACATGGAAGCATTAATATTGCTCGGAAAAAGCGAGAAGGTGACAAGGCGTGAACCTCCGTGGTGGTAGAAGGAGTTTTAGAGGTTAAAAACTTTAGGGAAACACAGAGATTCGAATACATCAAACACATAGTGAAGAACGAAGATTGCGAGAGCAATTCATGGTGGACTCCACCACACCAGTCAGAAGACGAATGAATCAAACATAAACTTATCATTCTACTCAATTTCCAACACCCTTCTACGGCACAAAGGCTGAAATGTTTCGATTGTTTTCTTTTCCGTTTTTCCCACAGTCTTCGATCCACTTCCGTATAATGGTGAGTGCCAGACATACTTTCTCAAAAATTTATTTATCAAATTAGGGCCTATATTGATGCTAGTGGACTTCTATTCGTAAAGATTGATATTTGGTTCTCATTTCCTATGTATTCCTTGCTTCGTCTTTGGTGTGCTATTCCTCTTCCAAGGAAGAAGCATTTATTAATTTCATCTACATCGTAATCACCAGTTTGTTGTCAATCTCATCTCTGCTACTCCTCACTGCTTTTGTCTTTCTACAATTTAATCTCAATGCATAGTGTGTGCCCATTTGACAGCTCATTCCACATAACATGTCCTGCAATTATTCCTCACTTTCACTTAGGATGGCAATGTCTTCCAAGAATATCCAGTCCGTTGGAATTTTTTTAATCTCATGAACGTTTTTTCTATTTTTCGTCATTTCTCCTCTGATGTATGTATTGGACAATAGTGGTGAAAGTCTGATTACATGTGTAATATCCCTTTTAATACGAGGGCTAGATTCTTGATCCTCCATTCTTATTTTTCCGCTTGGTTCTTGTACATATTATGTATTACCCCCTTTCTTTAAGGATTACTCCTATTCTGATGATCGTTTTGGAAATTTCGTACCATTTCACATTGTAGAACGCATTTCACAGATCGACCACTCTTATAAACACATATTGATTTTGCTTTTGCATGCATTATCAAGGTCAAAGTCAGAAGTTCCTCTCGGTTGCCTTTAATTTTCCTGATGCCAGACTGATAGTCACCTGGCAGATCTTCAAATTTCTTTTCTACTCTTCCCCATGTCATTCGCCCTAGAAACTTTAATGTCTGTGATCTTAAACTGACTGTGCGACAGTTTTCACATTATCTGTCCTTGTTATCTTCGGAATTCCGTGACTGATATCTTTCTGAAAGTTATGTGTGATATATCGAGTCTATATCAACTTGAATAGCTTTTTTACTCACGTGAATTTGCTTTCGCATTGCTCACGCCCAACACCAAACGCATATTACAGGCCAATTTATGCTTTTCGAATGGCAAGGAACTGTTCTGAACTTGTATCCTGCCTCTTTCCTGCGTTCTACATATAGCAACAGTACTGATACAGTAATCTTTATATCATTTTTGTTTAAATTTGTGTCCTAATGTACCTGTTTGAGTCAACAACTACTATAAGCATTATACATAAACAGTGAGACATCTTGGATGAAAATAATAGATATTTACGCAAGCGATATAGATGCTAAATTTGGTGGTGTCATTGATGCGTTTCCTTAACATTAGCGACATGGAGGTGGATCTTTGCTTGTGATAAAAAAGTGAAAAGCAGTGGTTTTTAAAACATGAATAGAAAGGAGGTACCGGCCAGTTAGTCATCGAACTCATTGTGCAGTTCATTATATTCCTATGTTGCCGTCATTGTTGATAACTTTAGTAGTAATTATGCTGATTTATTGAGTTCTGAAAGTCTCTACTTAAAAATGGTAACGCTGTCCTCCAAAAACTGAAAGAACTGAAAGAAACGATAAACGACTGAAAAAAAGTCTTGGAAACGACTGCAGTACGAATCCCACAGGCTTGGTTTGGAAGACCACCATTTACTCGCTGAACCAGTGCGCAACACAGAAGCAATGGTACTAAGTGATGAAACTGAACTGTACCCGTCATGCAGTTCGGATGATATCAAAACAGTCATTACCATTATCTTATTGTAACAACTCACACAACAAAGACTGGGTCTCCATCGATAGATATTTGATGTGCTAGTGGGTATGAACAGTTATTTTCTGCTCAAAAACTTTTATAGAAAGTCAATAAAATACGGCAATTTATCTTGAAGACTTTGTCCTGCATCAGTCACCACAAACGCATATTGACTTGACTAGGCAGACACTATCAGTAACGACAGTTACGATAAACAAATATTTTTGTACTTCTCATCACTACGGAAAACCTACTGTTTGAATGTAAGTCTTCGCTTTTACGAGGGGCCTTCAAAAAGAAGCGCATGTCGTCCCTCGCTAAGACCATGGCACAATAATAGTAGCCCACTGTCACAAGAGAAAGTACACTTTGCGGCTTTTCTGCAGACACAGTTCTGTTGCTTTACGGATAGCAGTTACGTTACACTGCGGGAATGAAATTGTGCGATAACTGAAAAAGCACTCTAAAATAGGAGTTTGTGGCATAGTACGACGATCATATGGGTAGAATATTCCAATGATGACGTTTACACAGCGGTTCTCGGATGACTCCGTGACGAAGAAGCAGATTTCTGTCGTCGAGGAATTGAACGACTGTAGATTTTCCGCCCGTCGTTAACAGACACATCGTGACTGTTTTGGAAAACTGCGTAATGAATCTTTGCAGTGTAGTGCACCATTCAATAAAAGTTACTTATATAAGTTATTTTTTGAAATCCCCTCTTACAAAATTATACGAGTCTTCTCCGTACGGAGCAAAGTTATTCGATTCATTTCCCATCACACGATCCCGTCATTGCTTCATTCAATATGGTATCTATAGAGGTAGTCAGTTATTTAGTTGCCGCAAATGAAAGTTATCAAACACGAAGAAAAAGACTAGGAGAGTATTTTTCATGTGTACCATGCGTAATTCCTAATTGGATTAATGTTACGAAACAAACCTATCGACCAGTGGCAGTCACAAATGTCAGAGGTGACTCGTTATCACAGAACTGCAGGGAACGTTCAGCTTTATATACTAGTGAGTTCAGTATCAATTATTACATGGGCACGCTCTGAAGCGGTATATTGCTTATCAAACAACACATTTAAATTTTGCATCTATTGCAGTCCTCTGTTAAGAAGCTTCGTCAATTTTGACTCTGCATAACATAGAACTCATAAACGGAGCCGCTACTTAACGCACGTAATATCGTCGCTGATGTGCATTAGCGATCGTCTCTATGTACATCGCTCCTCTATATGAGGCGGATATTTGTGTTTGTGGTTTGCATCATATGCAATAGCATCCATTGTTTACGTAGCTAACTCTGTGTGCTTTATTCACTTCCTGCTACCGCTGCAATCGTCTGAGCGCGTTCTGCTGCTCTGCAAGAGAATTTCAGACACGCTTTGCACCGGTGGTGCATATAGCAAGCCATAATGCAGATTGTTTTCTCGAACACGTATCGTCACTATATGTGAATTACTTTAATGTAACTGAGTTACGTATTTCCTTAATTCTTATTGATTCAGTGCGGAAAGCAGAGAAAGTAAAATTGATGCTAAAATTCTGCGTTTCTACACAACAGAAAGTAGCGTTTACATTTACATTTATCTGTACTGATGGTCCACCACCTAACTAAGAAAATGGATTGTTCTTCTAATTATGCTTTTTACAGTTGTACAAAAGATATTTTTATTGTATCTTAGAATATACTTATGGTCATAACACATAAATAAAACCTTAAGGAAATAATATTAGACTGAGAAATTAGAACAATTTAACTCAAAATTATTTGATAAGGAACAAAAAAGGGAAGGACAGAATGTGTAATAACCCATCGTTACTGCCAATCGCTAGACATCGAGCCACTCAGCTCTGCGTCGTATACTGATATCTAATCATAGTGGTTGATCAGCAGTAGGGAAGTATCCCAGAATGAATGCCTTTCTACCCTATTCTATTGTAATTTCCGTTCTATTCCAGTAGTATCTGAAATCTTTATATCGTCCTACGTGTGTGGTTGGTATATTCAGTTTGAATCCCATCTAGTTATAGTATGGATCTACGTCTGCGGTATAACTATTACAGATTTAATGTCCATATTGAGGCAATAGTCTGACTCGACTATAGCTAGTTGTAGTCTATAGGTGTTTTTCTTTGTGTCCCCTGATTTTGGAGCTGTTGACGGTCACTCTGTCATTAATTAATGTTGTGTTGTATGCTCCATTTTGCTTCTAATACGTAGCTCATGCCAACGGTTGATTCAGTGTTGCTTCGTCCTGCGGTGGATACTTACCATTGGTAATGTTCATGTCGAGTAATTGCCCGTCTAGTTCATCTGCACTGTCTTGTTTCTATGTATTCGGCAACATAGTACATGTAATAGTCAACGACTCTGCTGAGGTCTCTCCATTTATCTAAGTCTTATCCATACGCACATGTTATCACCCATGAAATTTGTTTGTCGGGTCCGCATCTGTAGTGTGCAACGTACATGCTCAGGAGTTCCTGGTTACCTTCATTATCACTATATTCGTTGACAGAGATGCATTGGATGAAGGTGCTTTGGATAGGGGTCACGTCCTATTAAAAAGTGCTCCTAGACCTGACTGGGTTCTGTTTGACGCATTTTCAACCGCTCCTGGACGTCGGGAAAATAGAAGTAAACTCTACGATCTTTAACAGTTATTTCTCCACTCACGCTGCCACGCATTCACAAGCCACGGGTGTTAGTTGGCTCTTGTGCCTTAAATCTTCCCCCTCATTCCCATTACTTTGTCTGGACTCTCAAGAGTCACACTTCTGTTTGTTTATTTTTAGTTACTTATTTAACCTGAGCAAATTAGGGCCTTCAGGCTCTATCGTACTTCGGACCAAGTTTTCACGGACACAGTAGCTATTTTACATCATAATGTCCTAACAAATATCCATAATTTTAACGTGACAAATAGCACTAAAATCATTTGAGAGTCTGTGTAAACAATCTGAATAAATCGAACTGACTAAGAACTAACAAATACTGCCAGTGCTTCTGCTACTGCTGCCTCCAGTAATAATGATTAATAATACTAGTAACAATAAAATAATAACATAATAATAATAAAGACAGTGGCAGATATGAAAGTTTTGTACGTTACAGAATAGGAAATTTAAGCTGACTGCACCAGTTTGGAACGCTGGAAAAGGAGGAAGATCTGGTTGCAAAGAAGGATGTAAAGAGGTGAGTACGTATCGACACTATGGAAATTGTTATTGTTGCATCAGCAGGTATGTCATTAAGAATCTTTGGAAACTAGAGATGTTATTCAGTTCACTAACACAATGAGGGACGTTATTCCAGAGTCGGGTTTCTGCTACCAAATAAGGCTTCGACAATGTGGCTGAGTGATGAAGTGAGACAGAAACAGTTTTGCTCTGATGGGAAGAGATGTTTCTGTCATTATGTTCAGACAAGAGCGTCAGGACCAAGAAGAGACAGGAAGGACAGTGTACGTTGATAAGACAATAGAGTAGACAGAATTTATTGAAATCTCTTTGCTTGTTTACACGCATCTACGATACTTGTGCATATGATAGTGAGATTTGATGAAAGAGTCAAAACGTCATAAATGTATCGACACTAGCGTTCGCAAACTGTTCCTGGTGCCGTGAGCTTTCCTGAGAATGTACTTGCAGGATAATATCGCTGTAATCAATAGCTGCGAGAACAAGTATTTATGCACAAGTTTCTTTCTCAGATGATGATGGAAGAGCTTGCAGTTACGAGTCCAGTCCAATTTAAATTTTCGTCTATTATTATTGTTAGACTCTCTGCTGAGAGAGAGAAGTTGATATTTGTACCACTTAGGGTTAAAGATAGTACGAATTCTCGATATTTCGGGCTAATGAGCGTAGAATGGCCGATCAGGCAGTTTGGGTTCTGGACAGGTTCAACTTAAACCAATATTTAGTGCTCATTTTGGTACTGCACTCAACTTAGTTCTGAAATTCTCGCTTGTTGCCTTCAGCGTTTATTCGTTTTGCACTTAGACACAACTGGAGATCATCAGCATAAATATGATGTTTGCAAAAGGACAAAACTGATGCACATCATTAACACACAATTGAAAGAGTATAGGACCTAATACTTAACCCTGAGGGACGACTGATATCACCGGCCTCCATTGTGACTTTCTGGTGCCGGACACGAAACATTACTGAAAAGTCGTCAGGTATGAGTGAGACCATTGCGCTGCACTTGGCGAGAAACATACACTGCTAATCTTGGTGACAGTGTCAAAGGCTTTGCTGAAGTCTAAGCTGCACATGATAGTCGCCTCTCGTCAATCCATGACAAGCTTGAGGTCATCCTGTTATCTTTATTAAGGCAGATGTTGTGTTGTGACGGAAAACTGAGTGGTTTTCGTCTTGTAGGTAATTTTTAGTTCAATAGTTTATTAGCTGGCCATGGACTACATTTTCTATGGCATCGGACAGTGCGGGCAGAATGTAAATGTACTGCGGAGCATCCTTTATAGGCAGTCGCTTAGTCAGTACCTGTTTCCAAGCCCCAGAGGAAACGCTTGTGGTTAAGTATATCTGCTATGGTAGGCGGCAATGAGTCAACAGGAAGCTTCATCAGTTGGTCTGTGATGCCGTCGTGGCCAATAGCAGCTGGTGTGATACACTTGGTGGCTTGGTCGGTACTGCAAGTAATATGCTTTAGACAGATTTTTTCGTGGCTACAGACTTCTATCCCCTTGAGGTAACCAGTGAGTCTCTGTTTCGCTAGTGGATCAGTTGTGGTTTTAAATAACTTGAAGCTCCGGTGCTGATGGCCAAAACACTTCTAAGAACTAAATCGTCAAAAACTGAGAAACACATTAACACTAGAACAGAAAATGAAGGACATTATAGAATAACAATGTTGGAAAAATCAGTAGCACACCGCTATAAGCAAAAATTAAATAGGTATTTGATAGAAAATGGAATAATGAATGGCAGGGGATCAATAACTGTATGAAAAGAGCAGCAGATGAAGTACTGAACAAACAAACCACCTGGAAACGAAAGAAAGGTTCCAGAATGTGGGACGACGAAAAGGCCCTGAAGGATACGGATGTAGCTAATGAACCTTATATATAGCTAAGAAGGGGCCAAGGTAGAGTGCGTGAAGTTAGACAACATTAAAGAGCTGCTAGAAATACTGTAAAATCTGCTACAAAAAGGAGCCTATGGAGACAACTGGGAAAATTTCATGATTGATGTGGAACATATCGGAGACAGGACTTCGCATATAGGTCATTAAGGAATTTAAATAAACCAGAAAGAGACAACACATGAATAGATGTGCTAACGAACAGATGTGCTAAAGAATGCTGAATGGATTATTATAAAAACATTTTGCTTCATCCTGAGGCAGGCATGTCTACTAGTCCTGAATATATAATAAGAGAGCTAGTAAAAAATATTGATTTGCTTACTTTAAGAGAAGTAGGGGAAGTAATAAAAAAACAAGAGAATAAAAATATTTTGGGTCCAGAGGATATAAATGCAGAACACATAAAGAATGGATAGATTTGGCTCAAACTCCGCCTTCTTCAGCTATTAAACAACTACTGTCTTTCTATGAAGATTCCTGGTAGATGCTTAATGGCCACTGTCTCTTCTATGTTTAAGAGGGAAGAAGGAAACCAACAGATTACATAAGTACAAATATATTAAATGCAGCATATTAAGCATATGCTGCTAGTTTAAATAAATTATTAAAGCCAATAGTAGAGTCACTCTTGCAAGAAAAACAGAATGGTTTCTGCAAAGGGAGAACTTTTATTAACAAGTTATTCGTTATGAAATAGCTAACCGAGAAAAGAAGGGAATTCAGTCTATCCTACTGTATGACATATGTAGATGTAGAGGAGGCCGTCGATAAGGCACGAATTACGGAATATAATGGTTAAAAGGGGCTACCGTCATACGTAATAAGGTGTATAAGAAGTTTAGTTGATAGACTCTGCTTCAGTCTCAGCTTACCCTATTACAATTGGGAAATTATAGTTATTAATGAGGCAGTACGACAAGGTTGTGTATTATACAGATGGAATGATCATGAACCAGCTGGAATTATTTTAGGAAGGATCTCATTCAACATGCCAACATATGCTGATGACATAGTGATTATATAAGACAATGACAATTATCTTCCAAGTTTTAAATTCAAACATTTCCCCCCCCTCCACCTCCCCTCACATATTTCATGGCTTTGATTAGTTCTTAAAAATAGGACCGCATTTCCAAAGTAGTCACTAATCCTTGTTCCATTTTTTTCTTGTAATAGCTGCTACTAATCGTTACCGCAAAGGTATCCACACATAAAATACTACTATGAGTAATGGAGATCCATCACAATGTCTATACTCACGTAGAAACTGTACATTTCCTGTTCAGATCGTAGTAAAGATAGCTTAGAACCCATATTACTTCCGCATTATCCCCTTTATGCATGGAGAATGGGATAAAAACACCTATCTATGAGCCAGTACCTACCCAAATATCTCTATTCTTATTCTATTCCATAGGTAAAACGCACCATAAAGACGAAAGACTGATTGCACCCATCATTGTAGAATGCAGGTCCTCGAAACTAACGAATAGGACTTCCGTCAAATGTTTTTGATTTCAGTTTCACGAATATATCAGCTCAGTTTTGAACCTGTGGCCGACCAAGTACGACTTCTTCAAATTTAGTCGATGTTGATGTAAATCCTATATTACAAGAACTGGAGATTCCAGAGAAAATGAATTTGTCGCACTAGTGTCTTGTATGCAATCTCCTTTATACAATCTCCTTTATACAGTTGCTGTACTTCCCAGAACCATATGGGTTTGTATTTCTACGCTTAGCTGCGGGAAAAACATACGAAACACTCCAGACGGATATCATGAAGCTTGGAAGTGAATACCATCATTTCTTTCTCTGGTTACTCGGATTTATGCTTCATTTAGTAGTATTTTAAAACATCTATAATTCAGTATATAAATTGAAAAATGTAAAAAAAAAAAAAAAAAATTCGTTGTCGATGGCAACATAAGCTATCGATCTCATCTGATAACTCGTTTACGTCTAACGAAAGCAATAGTGGTCCTATTACGTTCCCTTAGGCTACAAGCATTATTACATTTTGTTGAAGAAATGGATTAATTAACGAAATAAATAGTGGTCCTATTACGTTCCCTTAGGATACAACCATTATTACATTTTGTTGAAAAAATGGATTAATTTATGAAGTGCTGAATTTGATCAGTTAAAAATTCTTCTAGTCTGCCATATATTTGAGAATGTACTTTGCATGATAGCATCCAGGTTGTCAGTCGTCACTTCGTTTATAACATGAAGCGTGTGAGAAAGGTGGTTACTTGTCACACGAGTGATGTTTACAGAACTTAAGCTTAATCTTTGAAATCAGTTTCTATCTTAGATTTATCAGGCTTTCCCAAGAGATATGCTACGTCTCTTGGGTCTGTGTCGGACCACATCTACATCTCAGTCTACATGACTACTCTGTTTTGGCGCTAAATTTCCTGGCAGAGGGATCTTCGAACCAGATTCAGGCTATTTCTGTACAGTTCCACTCTCTAACAGCGCTTGGGAGACCTTAACACTTCAATGTTTTTGTGTGAACTATGACTTCGCTTCTTTTATTATGACGATCATTTCTTCCAGTGTAGTATGCTGACAGTAAAATATTTTCAAACTCAGGGCAGAATGCTGGATTGAAACTTCGTGAAAAAATCTCGCCACGACTAGAAACGACTTTAGTTTAACGACTGCCATCGAAACTCGCTTATCGTATCCGTGACAATCTTTCCCCTCTTTCGTGATAATGCCCTTGGTTGAACTTTTTCGATGTCCTCCGTCAGTCCTACCAAATAAAGATCCCATGCCGCTAAGCAGTACTCTACCAGAGGTAGAATAAGCGTAGTGCAGGCAATCTCCTCAGTAGCCCATATCATCTTCTGAGTGTTGTGCCAATAAAACGCAGTCTTTGGTATGCCATTCTCATAACATTATGTGTGTGATCTTTCCAATTGTTCGTAATCGTAATACCCAGGTATTTAACCGAATTGACAGCCCTTAAATTTGTGTGATTTATCGTGCAATATATATTTAATGGCTTTCTTTTCGTACTACTTTGGATCTCCTCACAGTTTTCCTTACGAAGAAACCACTTCCACTTCTGGCACCATTCAGGTATCGCGTGTAAATCATTTTGCAGTTAGTTTTCATCTTCTTATGACTTCGTAGATGGTAAATGACAGCATCATCTGCAAATGATCTAAGTGGGCTGCTCAAATTATCTCATAGGTCCTTTATGTAGACAGAAACATCAGAGAGCCTTCCTTGTGGAACGCTGGATATCATTTCTGTTTTGCTCGATGATTTACCGTCGATTACTACGTGGTGTGACCTTCCTCAGAGGAAATCAAGACTCCAAAACTGAAGCGATAGTCCACAGACACTAAATTTGATTAGAAATCAAATTGTTGGGGATGGTGTCAGAAGCCTTCGGGAAATCTGGAAATTGCGCAAAATCTTTTCGAGGCTACCGATTGACAGGTGCCTGTTGTTACATCTATGTCTACATCTACATTCATACTCAGAAAGTTGCAATACAAACCATGTCGAAAGGCGCTTTCTACAAATGACTATCGTTTTATTTCCTTTCTTGTTCCTATCACAAACGGAGCAAGGGACGCTTCCGTACGAGGCCTGAACCGTCTTATCTACGCTATCTTTACACGAGATGTACTTTGGTGGCGTAGAATCATTTCGCATGTTCTCTAAACATTTTCAACAATGTTTCGCAAAAATAACATCTTTCCTTCAGATATTTCCATTTGAGTTCAAGGAGCATTTTTGTAATAATCACATGTTGATCGAAACTACCGATGACAAATCTGGTAGCACGCCCCTGAAATTCTTCATGATCTTCCTATGACCCGACCTGGTTGCGATCCCACAAACTCGAGTAGTATTCAACGATGGATCGCACGATCGCACGAATGTTTTGTCAAAGACTTCTTTGTACTCGAGGTACACTTTCCTAGAATTTTCACAATAAACTGAAGTCATCCATTTCCCTTTCTTAAAAACGATCTTACGTGGTCGTTGCATTTCGTGTCGCTTTGCAATGTTACGCCTAAATATTGAATCGACATGACAGTATCATGCAGCACACCACATTAGATTACAGTATTGCTTACATTACCCATCTGTGTTGATTCACACTTTCCATATTTAGAGCAACCTGCCTACCATCCCACCAAGTAGAAATTCAGTCCTAGTCATTCTAGATCTCCAACAGTCGCTCAGTGACACAAACTGGTGCGCTATAGCGTCATCAGCATACAGTGGCAAATAATGGTGCTCAACCTATCCGTCAGATCGTTGAATTATACACACTTCATTTCACACTTTCCTTGAGCTTTCCTAGCGATACCTTTATCAGTGATGTAAGACGTTTTGGTTTCTGTTACTTAAAAAGTGTTCGAGCCAATCACGTTTCTGAAACGTACTGGAAGAGCTCTTACCTTCGTGAACAGTGTGGATTGCCGCACTCTGTCAAACGTTTTGCGGAAATATAGCAATATCGGATCTGCAGCCACTACTACGTAACAAGTAGCAACCACCTGACAATGTTACCACAAGAAACGATATGGCTTTTGCATATAGTGATCCGGCAGCAGGCCAAAGATCCATATAGTCAAATTTGCCTGACATGTTATTTGGTAGATATATTCTATGTTATTATATTTCAGATTCTTGATTTCAATTCTTATTTTTGTGACATATAACGTAAATTTATTTTCAGAGGCACTCGATTCTTAATTTTTGTGTTGTTCAGCTGCCGGCCGTTGTGGTCGAGTGGTTCTAGACGCTTCAGTCCGGAACCGCGCTGCTGCTACGGTCGCAGGTTCGAATCCTGCCTCGAGCATGGATGTGTGTGATGTCCTTAGGTAAGTTAGGCTTAAGTAGTCCTAAGTCTAAGGGACTGATGTCCTCAGATGTTAAGAGTCACAAGTGCTCAGAGCCATTTAAACAACTTCTTGTTGTTCAGTGGTATACTACAATAATCAGATTATTCACCAAGATGATAAGCACAAAGTAGCTGTGCATTATAACAATACACACAATGTGCTATGTTGTCTTAACCGTACGGTGAATCGATGCGAGGGATCTCTCTTAACTTGTTGTAGTTGCCTCTGCGAAACTAAGTTAGAATTTCCTTTCACTGTGTGGTTGAATAAGCTGTACTTCTCCCAACATGAAATATGGCTACCGACGTCCAATTAGTCGCAGTTTGTACTTAACTTGTGCACTTATTTACCATCACGTGATGTGTAATAGCGTTCGTGTACATTTCACATGACTTGAAGTTCCGTGTAACATTCATTGCATTTAAAGCTGAATCAATATTGCTGACAGCATGGCGGAAGTAATTCTCTGTTAGATTCCTCCTATATTTGTAACGTCCGTCACATTTCAGCTCCAAAACAATTCCACTAGCTTCTATTTGTTGCGGTAGCTGAGATATAACCGAGGAGAGCCCTCACTAGATTCACGGATAACTTTCACAAGTTCTCTGATCATATTTTAAGGGAGAATTCACTGACATGAGAATCTAGCAAACTCCTTATAGTAGTCGATTCTCTTTAATTTCATCACACGGAAGGAAAACTGGTTAAATTTCAATGTGCCGTTGAGAGCGCAGTCCTTTGTAAACTTATGGAGAGGCAATGCCATGGCTTCACTCAAGAAATATCGTAGCATTCGCTTAAGCACGGAAGAATTAAATCAGGTTTACTGGGTGAAATTGCTCTAACAATTTGTTTCACAATACTAGGTGTGGAAATAATTAGGGGGCTTTTTGTTTTTTCATTTGTAGTGGTTCAAATGGTTCAAATGGCTCTGAGCACTATGGGACTTAACATCTATGGTCATCAGTCCTCTAGAACTTAGAACTACTTAAACCTAACTAACCTAAGGACAGCACACAACACCCAGCCCTCACGAGGCAGAGAAAATCCCTGACCCCGCCGGGAATCGAGCCCGGGAACGCTACCGCACTACCACGAGATGCGGGCATTTGTAGTGATCTGCTGGATTTGAAGAGCGTGTGAAATTCTTTTTTTGGTGTTGTTGGCTAGACCTACTGATTACCCCGCCACAGTAAGTGTATCGTTTTGCTTATCGACGTGCACGTTGATGGGCTGTGCGTCCTGTGTACGTACCGTCGGCAGTGTCCGTACTACTCAACCACGATATTACTGTAGTTGAACTCCAGTGGCTGTTATCGCAACATGTGGTACAGTAAACATGACAGTGCACAGTGGTGATTAAGGTAAACGCATCGCACTGTGAATGCTTCCGGGACACTCGTGTGTGCATAGTATCGAGTGGTTCAGTGTGTCATCGTGAAATATCGCTATAAAAACTCACGATAAGCCACTCCCAGGTGCCTCAATATTATGTCGACTAATATTTTTCCCTCCTTCTTGTGGTTGTTGTGTTGGAAAGGCCACTGGATGGCTCCCCGTTAGTCATGCTGTGGACAAGACCTGCCGGTATGCTGGAGGGGACCACTGTTGCCTGACATAGTAGCGCGGCGGGGCAGTCAGCGGCACTGTAATACTGCTTTCGTCATAAGAATAAAACTAATGTAAACCAACACATAAGTGTTGATTGGTCAGTGCCGTAAGACATGTACGCTGGTGTGGCTATGCTATTGTGTATTAGATATCTTATTACCATGTTACTGTAGATTAGACTTTAGGCCACTCAAATGTATTAAGAGCAATCAACATTTTTCTTAAGCATACTTCAGCTATATAGCTTTTACTTCAAAAATCGATCTGCAATATGTGTAAACGCTAGTTGTGCTCTGATTGTCAGTTTATTAAAACGTTATGCTCCGTAGTGAAACATGCGCGTTGAACAGCAATAGCGAGAAGCAGGTTCTTACTAACGTTTTTCTCAAATTTACAGAAAACATCAGCTTTGAAGAGTCCGAGAAACTTTAGTTAATAACGTGGAGTTTGTCTTTTGATTTTTAAGAAATGAAAAGAAAAGTAAAGAAATGAAAAACAATGTGTTTAGCTTTATTGGTAGCATTGGAGAATGGTAACTGGGTATCCTGTGGATCGCTTTTTAGAATATTGCTGTGGCCTTTTTATGATGTTTTTGTTCGCTCAGTTCGAACACCTTCATCGTTTAAATTTAAAATTCATGAAATATGAGGTAATTAAGATATATGTAACTACCCTTCATTCACGATAAATCACGTCTTCTTGTTTCTAAATACATATAACATAAAAAATTCCAGTTTTCATTATAAAAAGTGCAACTTCTTAACTATCGACATTTTATAAAATATTTTAATTACATAGCTTAAATTAAGAAAACATTACAGATTAATGTTTGGGACAAAAATCAAAAATTCAAACATTCTTTATTCCGGCTATGTTCATTGCACTCTATCCCCTACGTAATGTCACAAGAGCCAATGTTATAAGCGTAGTAGAAACATGGAAAACAATAATTTTCACACCATCGAACACACAGTAGACATGCTGCATTTGACGGCTGTTACCGTACCATTGAAACCTGAATGCAGTAGAACTGATGTACAGCCTGATTAAGGAATTTGTTGGGAGAAATAAAACATTTAAGCTGCCACAAGTACTAAAAGTAGTGCGCGACACTTTTGTCACACATCACTGGCGAACAGATGTGAAGCAGAATAGCCTGCCGTAGAAGAAGAGGAGAAAAATGTGGCTTCGTGGATTCTGTTGTTGATCCCCGTTATCAACATAGCGGATGACAGTTCTAGTACATATATACATTCCTAGTGTTCCAGAATGTGAGGCGTTCAGACGTTGTCAAATGACTAATAGTACACAATACCTTCACTGACTTCAGTATTTACACTTAAGTTCCAAAGAAACTGGTATAGACATGCGTATTCAAATGCAGAGGTATGTAAAGAGGCAGAATATGGCGCTGTGGTCGGCAACGTCTATATAAGACGACAAGTGTGTGGCGCAGTTGTCAGATTGGTTGCTGATGCTACAATGGCAGATTATCAAGATTTAGGTGAGTTGAACGTTTTGCTATAGTCGGCGCACTAGCTATATGGGACACGACTATTTCACAAGTGTACCGTAAATGTCAGGAATCCGGTGAACCATCAAATCTCCGACAGCGCTGAGTCCGGAAAAAGATCCTGCAAGATGGTTGCCAACGACGACTGAAGAGAAACGTTCAACGTGACAGAAGTGCAACCATTCCGCAAATTGCTGCAAATTTCAGTGTTGGACCATCAACAAGTGTTAGCGTGCGAAGGCTTTCGGAGCCGAAGGCCCACCCGTGTACCCTTGATGACTACACGACACAAAGCTTCACGCCTGGCCTTGACCCGTCATTACCGACATTGCACTGTTGATGATTGGAAACATTTCGGATGAGTCTCGTTTCAAGTTGTATCGAGCGTATGGACGTGTAGGGGTAGGAAGACAACCTCATGAATCATTGGACCCTGCTTGTCATCACGGAATTTTTGAAGCTGGTGGAGGCTCTGTAATGGTGTGGGGCGTGTGTAGTTGGAGTGATATGATATGGGACCCTTTATACGTCTAGATATGACTCTGACAGGTGACACGTACGTAAGCATCCTGTCTGTTCACCTGCGTCCATTCGTATCCTTTGTGCATTCCGACGCAATTCCTCCAAGGCAATGCGACACCCCACTCGTCCAGAACTGCTACAAAGTGGTTCCAGAGATACGCTCCTTATTTTATACACTGCCGCTAGTGACCAAACTCCCCAGACACGAACATTAATGAGCATATCTGGGATGCCTTGTAACGTGCTGTTCAGAAGAGATCCCCACCCCTCGTATTATAACGGATTTATGGACAGCCAGCCCTGCAGTATTAATGGTGTCAGTTCCCTCCAGCACTACTTCACTCATTAATCGAGTCCGTGCCACGTGGTGTCTGACTTTTCTCCATGCTCGTAGGGATCCTACACGATATTAGGCAGGTGTATCAGTTCCTTTGGTTCTACAGTGTAAATATAAAGTGAAAGCCCTGTAATACTCTTTTACGGCACACATAGCTCACGTAGAAAAATTACCCTGCGTGTAAGCCAGGCATTATCATCATAATTGTTTTTAATTACAATACTGTGTTATCTAAGAACGGGAGCATGTTGTGTTTTTCATCTGGTGTCCTCAGCAGCATATCTCCATAGTTTTGCAGTGTATTATTTCTTTCGGATTACAAAGTAAACGACATTCGAAGATTCATTATTTAACTGCTGCTGCTGAGATCCCTGCAGTTTACTTGGACCAGCTAGCTGGCCAGTGTTGGCCGAGTTGAATGCACCGCTAACGCTATTGTTCCTGGTTATCGATGAGTGGTCGTGAGCCTAACACAGAGGAGAAAACTAATTCATATTTGCATACTTGCTTATACTCCAGACAGCTTGGCTTGCGCATTAGGTGAAACGAAATCCAACGAGAGTCCAACAAACGCTGAAGAATAAACACCGTTTGCATCAAGTTTACTAACGATGAACGCAGTTTGAGAATAGATGAAACGTTGTAGGGTCTCAGATGGCTCTGAGCACTATGGGACTCAACTGCTGAGGTCATTAGTCCCCTAGAACTTAGAACTAGTTAAACCTAACTAACCTAAGGACATCACAAACATCCATGCCCGAGGCAGGATTCGAACCTGCGAGCGTAGCGGTCTTGCGGTTCCAAACTGCAGCGCCTTTAACCGCACGGCCACTTCGGCCGGCCGTTGTAGGGTCTGATCGGCTGTACTGCCTTCATGCTTCTTGATAACTAATGTCACATAAGCCATTCCATGCTTAATTTCTTTTTGTGTTAAGTACTCAGAGCATGTGTTATCCTTGGAGCTGTGAGCACTGACAGTGTACATGCCAAAGAACAAAGAAGTTCTCTTTTAGGTCATTCGTTAATGTTCTGTGCAGGAAAGCCCTGGTTTCATTTCGTACGGCTACGGCGCTGTCAGCCAACATATCTATAACACAAACAGTTCTAACACTGCAACACTGGGGAGTCGTAAGATACTAGAAGCTGTATGCTGTGTATTTAAGCATAGCGTGGCCTTTGCTGTAGTCTGAATGCAACTGCCCACATGGACCGGGGCCTCCTGTGAGCACCACCTTCCGTGGTCCCTTTATAATATCGCCTTACTGATACCGCCGGTATCTCCTCTTCTGACAGGGATGTGTACACATTGTGAATTATCCCTTGTGCTGTTGTTTGGTAAATAATTGCAAAAGCTACCAAGTTGTTTAGAGAGATTACTTCACTCTTAATAAGTGAGTTTGCGCTTACAGTTTTTACCGTCTCAACTTTAACTCTATTTCTTCCAGACAATAATGTGCTCAGTATACGGTTTTGTATGTTATTGCCGTCTGTCTCTTCGTTGAGTCCCATCGGACGTTGGCTGTGAATATTTCGTCTTTGTGCTCTACGAATATTGCAAAAACTCCACTATCATGCAACTGATATACACTCTAAGATTTTACAAAAAAAAATAAAATAAAATAAAATAAAAAAAGAGGCCTACCACGAAGGGGTTTTCTAAATCGGTGGATGTGTATGGACAAAAAATTATTATAATTTCAGTTACTCAAGAGAATAAGCTTCACAATTTGCGCAACTCAAAACAGACTGGTCCACCTCTGTCCCTTATTCCGTTCGACATTCGCTGAGTTTTTGGACGTCCTCCTGAGGGATATATGGCCAAATTCTGTCCTACTGGCGCCTTAGATTGCCAATATCCCGAGATTATCAAAGAGCCCTGCATCTAATATTCTAAACGTTTTCAGCTGAGGAGAGATTCGCCGACTCCTCTGGCCAAGGTGGGATTGCAACATCAAGTCACCACAAACGCCGTCATCAACGCGAACGGTGGTTGGTAAAGTGCACTGGGCCAAGAACACAGGATGGTGGAAGTAGAATTATGCTATAGGAGAGATTCTGCTGCTCTCGCATGGGATCTGTGGAGGTAATCGAAGACACGCTGACATCTGTGGACCACCTACACCCCTTCATGCCTTATGTATTCCTCGCCGGCCATGTCATCTTCCAGGAGGATAAATGTCCATCTCTCAAAGCCAGAATCGTGCTACAGTGGTTTGAAGAGCACGGTAATGCACTCATGTTGGTGTCATCGCCGCGAAATTCGCTTGGTGTGGATCCAATGGAAGCCATTTGGGTCACTATCAGGTGCCATCACCGCTGTTTGAGGAAATTACACGACATATATGTGGACATCTGGTGCGGCGTACCACAACAGAGCTACCAACAAACTGTCGAATCCGTGGGACGCAGAATCGGTGACGTATTACGTTCCAAAGACGGAAAAACAAGTTATTAAGCAAGTGGTCATAAAGTTTGGGCTTGTCTGTGTATGCCTGGGCGCGCGCAAAAGTGCATTTTCAGCACTTACTGTAATGTAAAAGACAGGATCAATTCAATAAATGTGGACCTTTGCATTAGCTTATTTGTCATTTCTTTTTTATCTGGTTATTACATGTTTATCTGTGTGTTATTGTATCTGTTCCAAGTGGGCAATCATTTGTTCGTAATTGGCGAGCTGTCTGTACTCGGAGACGGTTTGCCGAGCGCCACCCATACAAGAGAAAGAAGTTGTTAACATCGTTGCCAAACACCTGCAATTTTTCAAACAATAAACTATAGGCTTTATATTAAAACCGACTGCGAGGAACAAAATGCTGCGCTCTGTAATGCTGTGGGAATATGCGGTTTAATTTTCTTTCTCACAGTCAGTTGTAATTTCCACAACCGGAAATTTAAACCAATAGACAAAGTGTTTCGCACCTTCATATGCTTTTTCCTTTTTTGTAATTTGACACAAGAATTGTGTACATAACTGTTTACTGGTTTGCTTTCTCGAAGTCGGTTTTAACAGGAAGTTTTTACTCCAAAGTTGAACTTATGCCGTTCCAGCTTATGATTACATTACTACTACGGAATCTGAATCGTTGTAAACTAAGTAATTACACCTGTTCGCAAATTAAAAGAATGCGAAATACTGTCATTGAAGCTGTTACCCTCCTTCTCTTGCCACAAATACCAATCGTCTCAATGGGTTTGCCCAGTCATGTTAAGTAAAGTCATTTTCCAATCAAGGTTCCGTTTGCAAAGATAATAAACTAGGCTTAAGATCAGAGAGAGGGGCAGGAGAGATGTACGGTGAGGGGGGAAGAGATGGAGAGTGAGTGGAATAAATGTACGTAGAGAGGGGGTGAATAGGAATTGGAGAGAGAGAGAGAGAGAGAGAGGAAGGGAGCAGATGGACATAGAGAGACGACAGGAGGTGACAGAGAGGAAGAGATGGACAGAGGGTGGGGGGGGGGGGGGGGAGGAGGCTAGGACATATAACCAGTTCTCACACATATTCAACAGTTGGTATCTTTTCGCATATGACACTGGTAATCAGTTCAAAGAATCACGTTACCATGAACCCGCCTAAGACGAACTCGCAGTTGACGCGAAAATATATTGACTCCGGCAGGAATCCATTAGTTCTTATGAAAGATTTTTCCGTCCCTAGCGTAACCAAATTTCTTTGTAAAACAAACTTCCAAGTATCATCTCAAAAACCAGAGTGTGAGGTACATTTAAATAAATTCAATAATTTGTGCATCAACATTTAGAAACGTATTCGAAGCAAATGGTGTTTTTAGTCGTAGTCAAATCGAGCTAGAATACTGAACAAAAACCTACAAACGGTAGCACGCGGGACATGGCAAAGACGAAACAGACAGCTCTAAATGTACAGGTAAAGCTTAGCATTGTAGATGAAAGGGACCGTGGTTCAAAGAAAGAACGACTGCAGAGCAGTTTGGAATTTCAAAATCTACTTTACGATAGTTAAGAATCGAGAAAAAATCGTTTAATGTTGCTGCATGAGGTTAAGGAAAAAAATCTAAACAACTTCGCAGCGATAAATATGAAGACATCGTGACGTTACTGCTAGAATGATTCAGTTGTATGCGTGTATCTAACGTACCCTTAAGCTGCCCTATGATTCGGTCAAAAGCAAATGAGATTTCCAAAAATATAGGCATCAAAGACTTCAGTTATTCTGCTGGTTGGCCGTATCGGTTCCTAATGAGATATTCCAGCTCTACAAAGTTGTGGTGAAGCAAATAAAATAGATGAAGAAAGAGCGAACAGCTGGTTGTATGAATTCGGCCGACTGAGGGAAAAGTAGGCCTCTTGTGATGTGTTCATTATGGATGAAATCGGACTTTCCCACAAACTTTTTCCGAATAAAAGGTGATAAGTGCCACGGTGGAGCACTCAGCAAACAATGTCTAACTTTTGCCCTTGTATGTAATGCGTACGACGAGAGAAGTTTAGTCCCTGGGTTATGGGTAAGTCTGAGAAACCGCGTTGTTTCAAAACCCTAGACATAGACACTTTAAAGGTTTTGAATAAACTCGAATCGTAATAAAGGTGTATCAACAGCACATCATTCGTTTCAACAGTCGAATGGTTGCTCAAAACAGTTACGTACTTCTTACATTGGAGGGATATACTGCCCATAACGTACGGGATCTGAAGTGAGCAACATACACAGCTTTTTCCAACAAACGCGACTAGCTGCCTTCAGCCCTTGGACGAAGACATTATTTCTCTCTGGAAGAAAGCTTATCGCAAGCGACTTCAAAGAGCTGCAATTCATGCTAATGAAAATAATACTGGAATCCCAAATTGGTTGTGCTTGACGTAATAAAAGCCATCGCAGCAGCCTGGAACTCTGTGTCGCCACATCACATGTAGCAGTGCTTTAACAGAACCTGGAGACAAGAAACTCGAGTTAGGCGATACCACTTCGCCTGATGAATGGACAGTTCTGTAAGACATTGCAAACCCTGGGATTAATTTCGCGGAATTCATTAGTGCAGACGCCGATGTTGTCGAAAGTGAGGAGGAGAAGAATGCAAGTACCATTCCACCTACCCGTCAGGAGACGGTTACAGACTTGCACAGTTTAGAACGATTTGCGTCAACATCCGATGCCGCTGCTGGGTTTACGGACACTATAGTTACAATTGGTCGTGAAATTACAAGATAGTTTCGTTCCCGCGAACGTCAGCAAACCACGTTTCTATTTTTTCCAGGAACAGAGTCCTTCTTAAAATGATTGATACTGTCGTGTATTACGCATTTCTGTATTACTGTACATGTAAACTTATTAAAATCTGCATTTTTCACTTAACACAATTTTATTTTGAGATGAACTCTTGATTTTTCGGCTCCGTCACATTTGTGTTAACGATATTATACATACTACTACAGAATGAATAATAGGTAATGTTTTTAAAAATATTAGCGATTTCCTACTAATGTTCTCACTTTCAGCTTGACATTCAGTTCTGCAGATATAGAGGGACTACAACAATGATAATTGATGAGGAAATATCAACATTGGTGGAATCTTCAAACATTTTAGGCGCCCGTATTCATGAGAATGTAAACTGGAAGAAACACATATTTGAACTTCTAAAGCAATTCGGTCCAACTACATAAGTACTTCGAATCGCTGCAAATCTGGTAGAGAGACAAATCAGTAACCTTACTTATTCTGCGTAGTTTCATTCAGTAATGTCGTATGGAATAATGTTAGAAACGAGAGTTTTCGTTCCCCAAGTAATAATAATATGTAATACTCACCCATCACCTCGTAGATATATTTTTAATGATTTAGACATTTTGACTATTCCTTCACAGTATATTTATTCCCTCACAAAGTTTGTTTTAAATAACACGCTACAGTTGAAAAGGAATAATGATGTACATAATTATAAAACCAGAAGAAAGACTGACATTCATTATTCCACATTAAGGTAGTCTTTCGCACAAAAAGAGTATATAATGCTATCACCAGTTTTCTTATCGCTTCCACAATGACAGACAACAATGTTAATTTTGACACCAAATTGAAAAAGGTTCTGCTTGACAAATTCTTCTGTTCATGTGTTATGCAAATTATGGTGGGTCGGAATTACTGATTCATATCTGCATTTGAAATAAAAAATCTTTTAAATGGTCAGTATGCAGGCGTATTTACATATGAATGTGTAACGTGAATGCATAATGACTTTGATAAACGTCTAAATGATCAATGGAAAATAAAATTGACTATGTAACATGAATTATTACCAATGAGATATGTTCTGCGTAGTTGGTGGGTGATCAGCAGAAATTCGAAATTAAATTTCACAATATTTTCTTGTACCATGTACCAGAATATCTTGTGCGCTGATACTGCGCTTGGCGAGTGTTCAATCATTTTATGATGGGGAGCAAACATCAGTCAAAATGGTGGATGGAGACTGATGGTATCTTACGTAACAACGTGAAGTGAGTTTAACCAGCCAGAGAGTTTCTTCTGGGATTGGACAGAATGTTCCAAATGGATTACCTTAGAAAGGGTCAAATTTTAAGTGGCGAATAATAAATAATTGTTATGGAACAAATAACATGAGATGAAGTATTGGTTGTAGAAGCATAAACATAGGAAAAACGTAATTTGTTTGTATTATTCGGAAACAGGGAAGCTGTGGCATTTGTTTTACGAATAAAATGTGTGCATTTTTCACCATACTTACGGATTCTAACTACCAATCGTTCCCAATGTGTAAATAAGCATTTTGAGACTAATGAACGTGTGACTACATAAGTGAAAAGTGAATTACGTTTAAAATAACACTTTAGGATCAAAAAAACTTAATTTTGCTGTCCCTTGACGTAGTTTATTCCAAATAAGGGGTATCACACACTGGAGAGCCATAGAAATGGGTCACCTGCCTACTATCTTGTAGAGCCCCTGCGAGCACGCAGAAATGCCGCAACACGACTTGGCATGGACTCGACTAATGTCTGAAGTAGTGCTGGAGGGAACTGAGGCCAGTAACCCTGCAGAGCTGTCCATGAATCCATAAGAATGCGGGAGGGGTGGGGGTTGGAGGGTGGGAGGAGATGGAGGTATCTCCTGAACAACACGTTGCAAGGTATCCCAGGCATGCTCAATAATGTTCGTGTGTGGGAGTTTGCTGGCCAGCGGGAGTTTTAATGCCGCAACATGACTTGGCATGGACTCGACTAATGTCTGAAGTAGTGCTGGAGGGAACTGAGGCCAGTAACCCTGCAGAGCTGTCCATGAATCCATAAGAATGCGGGAGGGTTGGGGGTTGGAAGGTGGGAGGAGGTGGAGGTATCTCCTGAACAAAACGTTGCAAGGTATCCCAGGTATGCTCAATAATGTTCATGTGTGGGAGTTTGCTGGCCAGCGGGGTGTTTAAACTCATAAACTGAAAAGCGTGTTCCTGGAGTCGTTCTGTAGAAATTCTGGACGTGTGTGTGTTTGGGGGGGGGGGGGGGGGTTCGCGTTGTCCTCTTGTAACTGTCCAAGTCCGGTGGAAGGCACAGTGGACATGACTGGATGCAGGTGAACAGATAGGATGATTACCTACGTGTCACCTGTAAGAGTCGTATCTAGACGTATCAGGGGTCCCATATCACTCAAACTGCACACGCCACACCATTACAGAGCTTCCACGAACAGTTCCCTGCTGACATGCAAGGTCCATGGATTCATACCCGCACACGTCCATCCGCTCGATACAATTTAAAACGAGACCCTCTGAGCGGGCAACATTTTTCCAGTCATCAACAGTCCAATGCCGGTAACGACGGGTTCAGGCGAGGGGTGAAGCTTTCTTTCGTGCAGTCCTCAAGGGCACACGAGTGGACCTTCGGCTCCGAAAGCCCATATCGATGTTTCGTTGAATGCTTCGCAAGCTGAAGTTGATGCCCCAGCACTGAAATCTGCAGCAATTTGCGGTAGGATTGCACTTCTCTCACGTCGTCGTTGGCACTGTTCTTGCAGTTCTTGATGTTTCATCGGATTCCTGATATACAAGGTTCACTGTGGTCGCACCGGAAAATCTCCACTTCATCGCTACCTCGGAGATGCTGTGTCCCGTCGCTCGTACGCCGGCTATAACACCACGTTCAAACACACTTAAATCTGGATAACCTGCCATTCTTGCAGCAGTAACCGATGTAACAACTGCACCAGACACTTGTTGTCTTATATAGGCGTTGCCGACCACAGCGCCGGATTCTGCCTGTTCACATATCTCGGTTTTTGGGTACGTATCCCTATACCAGTTTCTTTGGCTCTTCAGGCGAATTTACAGTTTGGTAAATTGCAGAACGCCTTCCGGAAATGAGGGAATACGGTATCTGTCGCGTTCGTCCATTTCCATAATTTGCGAGATTTTGCGTGTGAAGAGGGCCAGCTGCTATTCACGATAGAGACGCTTCTTAGTACTTGCTAATTTGGTGACAGAAGCGTTGCATCCTGAACGAGCAGCATTCAAGTAACATTGAAAACAAAGATTCATGTATAGAGCGCCAGAAAAAAGGTACTTTGAATACTGGAATATTTAGACTGCTACCTATTTACATTCCAAAGAAATCTCCAGTATTGGATAATCGCCTTCAGAAGCTGCGCTGACAAAAGAAACGTTAGCCCAGATTTGTGAAACGAGGTCTGAGATTTCATATTTCCAGCAGTTAATATAAATCACAAAACGAGAAAAACTTCCTTCGCTCAAAATGAAAGCTTCAGTTCTCCTCTGAAAGATAACGACCTTAATCCTGCAGAGTATTACTGAATCACTACCTAATTATAATGTATCGCTGCAGTATAATGTACAGTCAGTAATTACTACAGCCAGGAATTTATTAGAGAAAATCTATACTGAATCGCCATACTGGATGCTGCCCGGCAAAAAACACCGCACACAAAGGCTGCTTGATATCACCGTCATTTGATATCTGTGCAGACGACGTTATTAGATGGCGGAAATGATAAACGGTATGTACACTGATGGTAGCTAAAATCAGTATTTTTCCACGATGGTGAAATCAGTTTCATATCTTTGCAAACAGGATAACTTGCTCGCTTCTAATTACAGCACGTAGGTCTGTTCGAATGACTCTTCATTCGCTACTATAAGAATAAAATACTTTCAAGTAAATTTCTTGCAGTGAAAAAGTATTATTGCGAATAAGGTTATGTCATACATGGAACCAAATGGTTCAAATGGCTCTAAGCATTATGGGACTTAAAATTTGGGGTTATCAGTGCCCTAGACTTAGAACTACTTAAACCTAACTAACCTAAACACATGACACAGATCCATGCCCGAGGCAGGATTCGAACCTGCGACTGTAGCGGTCGCGCGGTTCCAGACTGAAGCGCCTAGAACCCCACGTCCACAGCGGCCGACTGTACATGGAACCATTCATGGTTGGTGTATGGTAAAAATCATCTCACCTTTCGTGCTGTTGGTACATACTGAAGTGGAGGAAGATATTCCAGGAATACCGGCTGAGACTAAGCCCCACAGACAAAATTAGGGAGTTTTTTCAGGGACATTTTCTGAGTGTTTGGTATAAGGAATCCACAGCCTCTGGTTTCTCGTTGCGGGTCGTAGAATTTCGTTTGAGCCCTTATCCACATCCATATGTTTATTTGTTATATATATGCAGACTTAAGCGATGAAGGAAAATTTATAACGACACCGGGATTCGAACCTGGCTGTGCTGCTTAGCAGGCAGATCCGCTAACCACCATGCCATCCTGGCACAGGGGCTTCGCCCAACTGTATGGACTACTTTCATACACCTCCCTCCTCAATCCAAATTCCCCTTCACGCCTCAACCCCCTTGGTATTCCCTCTAAACTCGAGCAGCATTGCACAGGTTCTCCAGCTACACTGGAATAGCACCTCAGTATAGAACGAAACGGGACACCTTGCCTGAAATCCAGGCGCAGGTGTTTTAAACAAATAAAACTTTATGGTTCCAAAGACCTTGGGTCTAAATCATCTATGATGTATATTTGCTGACTGAAGCGACGAATGAAAATATGTACCAAGGCCAGAATTGCATCCTAGGTCTCGTGCTCATTAGACAGACACAATTTCATTCGTCGTTTCAGTCTGCATATGTACATCATAGATATCTGGGAATTGAAAAGATCTCTGGAACCATATAGCCCATTTGATTGTTATTTGTGTTTCACTAAAACTAGCCCAGCAACATCTTCAAACTTCCTCCAGGTTGGTGAAATTACTAACATTCTTACTTGAACACCTTAGTATCTTTATCGCTAGAGACCATATTTGAGGGTAACAGGGAGCAGTTTATGTGATCACTTGAAAAATTGTAAAATGTACTATCTGTTTCTAAAACAATGGGCAGCAGCTTTTAATCTTACCCTCCCCTACACACATCACTTTGCACAAATTTTTAAAGCTTCGAGAGGCGTAACATATACAAAGGAATAACTTTTTACTTATCTCCATCACCTCGTTGTTGTTGTCGATGTCTCAAAGTCTTGTCTACTGCTACATTATAGCAGCTGAAATTTCGATTCTGTAGGTTCTTGATGGCTTAATAACCGATGAAGATTCCCCTGTATTATTCTTGAATTTCATTCTTTGTCACTCTTTTCAACATCACACATCAAAACCAGCACTAATTACAATCCATCAGAGGCAACCACAGCACTACTTACATTCTGCGGCACTCACATTTTTCCAAAGATTTTACAAAACAAATGAGACTACAAACGATCTTTATCAAAGAAGAATCTTCATCAAATTATATCATTACTTTAAAAATAAATCCAGAAATAAATTTAATGATTAGAGTTAGATTGTACACTTAATAATATAAATTTTAAGAATACAGAAATTTCGTAGTTTTTGAAAGATGAATTGTATTAACTGTTAATACATAATGATTGTAGCACGTTAACTAAGTATTAATTTTAGCTTGAAATATAATAAATTGTATACAAAATCATATTACTTCTTTTAATGAAACATCTGAGATAATTTTAACCTATGCAAGAATCGATAGTATACATGGTATCGGTTACCTGTATAAAAAAGAAAGTAATGTTAGAGGAGGGTGACTCATTATAAGCTCTCTAAATAAGTAATAAATGAAATAGAAAAAAGGTGCCAATGTTAACATTGTGCTCTGTGAGTCTTGATTTGTAACATCCATGTTTCATTCAGTCACGGTATGTGCTGCGGGCAAATGTAATAAACAATTTATTTATCAGCCCCAGGCTGCATTGAGCAGTGCTCGGTTCGGTCTCTGCTTTGGTACTTCCGACAATGTTAGTTGGTTGTGATTCACACAAGGACTCATAGGTTTAGTGATGAAGACTTGGCCCGTATGCATCTGGTGTATGGGTTCACTGAATGCAACGGAAGGGCATCACAACGACATTAGTGTATCTTGAGTTGTTCCCACAGCCTTGGGACGGCAATCACATCACAGTACTTTTGCACTGTGCATGAGTGCGTGTCATCCAACTGCATAATACAGGCTTTGTCAGTTGTGAAGGTAATTATATCATTATTCTGTAATGGACCACTGCAAATCAAGGCTCCCTTACACCATAATACTAAGGAAATGATCCTGAAAAATCTCTGAAAGATCGAGTTCAGCCTGTACGTAATCACGTATTTACTACATTGCTGTACAGATGTTAAACGTCACACCTATGAACTGACTTCTAGCTAAAGCAATAGCATTTCAGCTGTGTCTTAAGAGATATGCATGAAAAGGAAGTGGAGTCTCGAAAGATGGAACATTGTTGAGGCAGATACATACATGTCACATCCACTGACTTCTTTTTATAAAAACACAAAATGTACAAGCAATATGTAATGATATTATAGTTATATCCCTGGAGTGAGTAATTTCTTTCTGAATGTTCTTCTGTTTGTGTGTATATAACCACTTTCACCAAAATCTCCTACATGGAAACACCGAGGAACTTTGAGAATTCGAAGTTGTGGCGTCAGCGAGGAGTGGGAAAGTCCATAGCTGTCTTGTATTGTATCAACAAATTATTGGGTACAAAAAAACTCTTTTTGCTATGTGATCGTTACAAGATTGTCATTTAAGTACACACAAATTGTACTAAGTTATGCCTGTGTCAACATTACATATGTTCATGCAGTTTTATCATCATTACGGATACAAATTGTTGCGTTACGGAAAGTAATGAAAATTATATACCCAGAACCTAGTTTCCCAAATATGATGGAATTGGCGTTTATTAATTACTCAGTGACAAATTTTGATTCGAACGTAATTTAGTGATGCATGTTTTAGATTACGGTGTATTATTGTTTGCCAGATCACTTGGTTGAATATATTGCTATTAATGTACTTCACTACTCACTTTCAAAGCTAGCGACATGATCTTGGAAGTATTTGCCACAAACGGCGAACCAGAGCTGCTCTATTTTCTAAAGCACGATTTGATTCAAGTGCCGTGCCAGGCATATTTCTGATGTGTCCAGCCTATCTATCTTCAGCTGCCAGACCATCCTGAGAGGGACTGGAAGAAAAAGTACGTTGGAGATGGCAGTGCTGCAGAAAAGCATGAAGATTAGTGTAGCCACCGATATTGAATATTTAAAAAGAAATTTATGTAACAGCCTTCAGGAACTGGAAGATGATATAATATCTTTACAGAAGAATTCGGAGAATATAGTGAAAGAAAGGTGTATTAGTTTTATGTGGTTCGATGAACGTATAAATTCCCATGAAGTAGTGTATATTGTGACTAATAATCGTTTGAAAATGGATGCCTATTCGAATGAAGTTCCATTAAACAAAATTATATTGACTGAATTTGTTCTTGACGTTGAACTGGTCATAGAAAACTGTGTGAATACAAGCGACTGTGATGTGCATGTCTCTGTGTTATAGTATACAAATATTGTTTGGATGTGTGTCAATGTTTTACTAAACAACTACTGTAAATTTAAAGTGCCCCAGATGTTGATACACACGTTAATAACACATTTTTTCTAAGACGTCACTCGTTTTGTTCTCGAATGTGCTTGTCATGTTTTATATGCTTCGCGCGAAATTAATCGAAGGTACATGTTCTTCATTGTTTTTGCCTGAATTCCACATAGAGAACTACATTTTTTTCTCTGTTAACTAAGATTATTCAAGTGTCATCTCAAAAATCGATCATTTTGAGAGCTACACAGTTCTTTTGGTGCTGGCTGCCGTATTTTACCATCGCTGCTTGGCTACGTCACGACACGTTGTTTGGCCTCGTCTCTCGGAAGTGTTGCTTTCACGCGCTATTTGAGGCAATATGACAGCGTATGCATCAGAAGCGTTACGAGACACTTTAGGCTTCAACACTTTTAATCTTCTCCTTTTCACATTGCGTTTTTCGCTTTTTTAATCTTAAACATACTATTTTAATTGTTTATAGATCTGAAAATAACTATAGTTTACATCCGATACTTGTCATGGCTAAAAGCTACGATTCTAGCTTGGATAATATGGAAGAATGCTTACGTCAATCATGGCCTTGTCCGAAATGACATTTGTTTTTTTTTCTTTTATTCAGCGTATTACTACTGCGATTCATTTTATTTAAAAAGATCCGAATTGATTACAAAATCTGTTAACGCAATGAAATAAATTAAATTAAATGTGTTTTGCTACCAACACACATATGTTTGTGGGGTGTACATACACAAAACTACGCCATAAAAACATTTGCAACAGCCTCCGTGACAGCAAATGAAACCTCTCATTCAAAGTGAGTCATATCGCGCTCTTCTGTAGGCGTGTGTCGAGACTACTTTCTGAGGAACATGTTAGGCAAGCTACTAGTGCAACCAACTTCTACACATTTCGTGGGGACAGACAGCTAATTCCGGGAAGCGATATCCCTAAGCCATCATACAGCGGATGTTTTGCCAAGAGAAAGTATCCGGGCCGGCGTGTGGAAGTGGCTGAATGCCTTGATAGTGAGTGTTTACTCAGAGTCGCGTTGTGTAATAAAGTGGAAATACTGGGCAGCAGATTTCCTGTCCCCTTCTAACTCGCTGCAGTACAAGTGATTGCTGGAAATGGGTGCTGTGTGGAGCCCTGGTTTAGCGATTCGACCAACCGTTTTAATACAGCAATAAGCCAATGCCGATAGTGTAATGTTTTTCGGTTTTGTTTTGCCTTACTAATGTTCTCGCACGTTTACTTCCGTGGCAAAAGTGCATTCAAAATAAACAAGCATTCAAACATACAATATCGGCACCTGTAGAATTTTCATAATTTTAAAATACAGTTTACGTCCAGCACATTATTAATAAGTGTATTGTTGGCTACACTATATTTTGTACACTACATATAACTGGAGTAAGTATAGAAGCAGCTTTTGTCTACAATATATAGTCATAGCTGTTTATACAAATGAGCTACTGAAATAAGCAAAAATAACAAACGTTAAACTACTTTCGTCTGTAATAATACTTCTAAAATTTGAAAAATGTCATGATTAGCGTTTTCAGCTGCTAATAAAATTTTTAATTTCATTAAATACAAGAGGGACATCTTCAACCTGTAAACTGGTTTCGTATATAAATTCGTCCTATGCGTCGAACGCACACATGAATCAGTTTGCCATTAGCTTGCTTCTTCTGTTCTTTCTACGTCGTCATGGTAACGAGAAAAGAATAAGACGTCTTTACACTCGCAGCATTTCCAATACTCAAGTAAACCTAATGGCACGTGATTGCGATATTCCATTTACAGCACACTGGTGAGCTGTGAAGTGTTTTGTGTTGTCGGTACTTTCGTATCGAGTAGAGTCTTAGACAACTGTGGGAGTATAAGAGGTCGGAGCAAAAAGTGCAAACTGCATTATATGGTGACAACACGTGCCACAAGGAAAAAGTGTAATCTGCTATTGCAAAAAGAACAAGCCATTTCTGATTAGCAAATAAGGCTTACAAATTACTTGACATCGAAATCTATGAAAATATCTGCATACCACTAATGAATACAAGATATCAGCATTCATTGTAAATATCCGGAACAGCGTCCATACGTTGGAGTACTTGCAGAAAATGATAAATTCAAGGACATTTACTAAATTAGAAGATATTCGAAAGCTCTGTTTATAAATCTCAATTCGCATTTGGATGTGCCTGAAAAGGACGGTTACACTATGTCTTAAGTGGCCATCTCGACCTCGTGCATCTAGCAACGAATGGTCATTTGCAGAGTTTAAACCTATTGCGCTAACTGCATTTAATGATCATTATTTGTGCTAAAGTGGTAAACGAATGTTCTGTACGTAAATTCCAAATTCTGCTAGAATCTGGAGAAGATCTGGCAACGTAAATCCAAGAAGACGTGGAAGTCTTAACAGTGTTATTACATAAGAGGTGAATACAGTATGTTTCATTTACGATGCAAATAGTTTCTAGCATTAAGAGGTTGCCAGAACCATAGAAAAAGTTTATCTTGCCACATGCGCTGATCCCTGATCAACGGACTCTGGACGTGAGCGTTTACGTGGTACATGCAAGTGCTGTGTGGAGAGGCAGACTCTGAACATTGCATTGCGCTGTGCCCTGATCAGTGGACTCTGGTACTGTAGGTGGTGTACCTGTTTTATCCAAACTAAGAAGGTGTAGTACATACAATTTAGATATGAAAATAACAAGGTGGCATTTAATTTGAGGTACAGTTGTACATTGCAGCAACTGAGCACACAGATCATACCTCAGCAGCACAACAGAGTTTTGGCGACACGTGTACCTAAACCTGTAAATTACGACAGTAATCCCAGTAAGTGACCTATGTGTTTTTGTCTTGTTATAGAACGATCTTTCCATATTTCGGCCAATAATACAGAAAACTTTCGGTGTGTGTGTGTGTGTGTGTGTGTGTGTGTGTGTGTGTGAGTGTGAGAGCGCGCTCGTGAAAGTGTCACCCCCCCATCCAGTCCTCACCGCTCCCCTTGCCTGCACCTGCCATGTATGTAGGCAAACGTTGTGTGTGATGTCATTAGGACAGTACAAAGGACAGTGTTGCACTAAGCTTACACACTTTAGGGCAGGTGCGAAGCCCTCATAGTATTCTTACCAACGTTTGCTGGTTATTAGTCGTTTCTTTATTATTTCATTTCGAAACTGCGTTGCGACAACAGTGTGTGTTTACATTCAAGAGCTAAGGGAAAGATATCTTCACGTAGGTAGAGCACAGGGATAGGAGAACTGAAGTATAACTTGCAGGTAATTCCTAATTGCAGGTAATCTTTCTGTATTGTTTTTGGCCTTTTAGTAACCCTCACCCCATTCTGTGTCTGCACCCTTGATGAATGCTTATCTCACACGCCCTTTCGATACGACTCTGACCTTGAATGACGTATGCAATCAATTTCATACTTGATAACTGGTAGACTCGTTATATGACATGGTAATAAATGAACAGATTACTCAATAGTACAAATAAGTTTTGCTGGATCATGATCTGTATGGACATACTAAAACATTTTATGGAAAAACGATCCTTTATGAAACTAGGTAAAGTTGCTCACTTTCTTATTCTGGTAACAAGTAAAATTTCCCATTATAGCTAATCAGAAGATAAATTAAGAGCATATGTACGGCAGATTGTACAAGGTTTGTAGACATCCAGTAGGAATACTTTACTTCGTCTACATTTTCCGTCTGATACAAGCTGATGCAAATACTATGTTCACATTCGAGTAGCAATAGTCGGCGAACACCTCGGACATTGTGTGCGCTTACCCTCTCGGAACGTTATTGTGAACGTTATTGATATCGCAAACCTTTTTTACTCTGTCATTATACTACAAAGTATTAGGTGTACTTCATGAGAACTTTCACATTATCAAAAAAGTTTATTATGCAGTTTTCAAGAAAGTTAATTACCTATCAACATTTGTATGAAATTTTTTTTTATATACCATCGTTTAGAAAATTATCTCTTAGCCTAATACGTCGTATTACCTTTTCGGTTGGGCTTCACCCCTAAAAAGTGAAAATGGGCACGAACAACAACAAAAAAAATACGTGTCGTGTTGTTTTGTCCCCTTCATACGTCCACCAAGCTTCATCAACATCGTTTATCGACACTTTGGTGTGTTCCCTTCTCAGTGGCTTAGGATGAACCGTTCACGAGATACGTGGTCACGAGGTTATTAACGCAGGAATACATTTAGGCCTGAAAGGAAATGAATGCAGAGAACTGTAGACTAAACCTGGCAATAGTTCGACCACTAATTGACGACACACAGCTGGTTACTTAAAATTCCAACATCAGGAAGCGTAGGAAACACAGCGCGGCTGACTGCCCTGCGGCGCACCTGGGTTCGATTTCCGGTACTGCCATGGATTTTTCCTGAGTGGGAGTACAGGGTTTATTCAGCCGCAAGACGGCTTAGTAGCAGATCCAAGGTCGAGGAGTCCGACAACTACCGGAAGAGAGCGTGCTGACCACCTGCCACTCTTAACCACGCCGAGTGACGCCATAGTCAGAGGATGATGCGGTGGTTGCTTTAGCCCGATTATCCCGCATAGGACCAGAAAAGTAAACAACTTTTAGAGGATGTACAGGACGTGAAAATAAGTGTGTTACCGTCCAGAGCTCGCATTGCCACATCAAAGTCGGCAACGCAAAGCGATACCACAGACATTAGCCAGGGCTTGCTGCAGTCCACACTAACCAATGCAAAACACTCCAGAGGACACCCTCCCTCTCAAAACAGCAGTGCCCTCATACTGAGGTCAATATAGTGTCAAGCATGCAAGAGCTCAACCCTAGTTTAAGACCTCAGCTACAGCAGTCAACATCATCGGGTAGGACAGTGATAGTTATAGTCTCTGATGAAATGTACTTTTATAAATGTTACATTTGATAATTTGCCAATCGAATGACGCTGGTGTAAATTATTAAGCAATCCTGTGACAAAGAAGTGTGTCAAAGTTGAGTAGATCTTATTCATTTATGTGTAAAAGCAAATTAATATTTCACGTGTCCTAGTTTGATGAAACTTCTCCCAGAGCACTCAAAGTACTCACTGTTATGGCTGGATGTAAGTAGTTGAGTCTGGTTACAGCAGTAATACAAAAATCTGCATTCTACTGCAGCAAAAATGGCTCCAGTCTTGCAGGTCATAGAGTCAGACTGATGTCAGTACATCAATGCTGCATCAGGTTGGAGCCAGATTTAATAAAATTTGATAGCTTGCGTGGAGCAGTCTACCAGTCTCTCGACTTCCTGTGAGCGGAAGTTTTCAGTGGGTTATACATGTGGACTACGTGGAGGTCAAGCTATCGAAGTGGGTCAAGACAACAGGGGATCCACGCAGTCCTCATCTAACTTGCTGAAAGATAACGTCATGGAGACCTCACAGATTGGGCACAGTAACCGGCTATCCAAATTACTCGCTTTTTAAGCAAGTGGAGACCTGGCTGTGTACTCATTGGCAGAGTATACCATCTAAGATGTTAGATGTTAGACCCATTTGACGAATACAGTCTGGCACATTCGTTCTGCTCAGAGCCTTCACATTCGTGCATCACAATGCTGTTCTCGACTAAGAGGCAATACGTCCATAATAATGCTGCATTCCATAATACTGCTGTATTCCTCTGAAAGACAACGTGGTGCCACTACTGTTCCCCGTGTTTCTGTGTGCAGCATCGTCGGTGCTCCTCCCTACTGCTGTATCGAAAGAGCCACAAGATTGATCGCCGAGTAGACCATGCGTGGTGCTTCAGACGTTGTCGCACTTGTTATATCCTAGCCAGTAATGCCACCCGAGCCCGCTGCCAAAAGGTTGGCAGCATCAAAGTCCGGACGCCGTCCGCATAAGCAGCGCCAGCGAGACAGCAAATCGCCGCAAGTCTGCGCGCGCCACCGCTGGCTTCTGGCTTATTAAGCGCTGGAGTCGCGAGCGCTAGGACAGTTCTGCATTCGCCGCTCAGTTGTATACTCGCCACCGAATTGTGTACTTGCTAGTCAGTTGTGTGTTGTTTGTCGTCAGCCGACGCTGACCTAGCCGCTCCGACTCGAACAAGACAGATCTCTGTAGACACGGAGTTCACTATTGTGTTTCTGTATCTTCATCAATAAAGATAAGTACCGACTTTTATTTAATCAGAGTGTTTGGGTTTTCATCTTTCTTTTCAGTGTTCCAGCGGACCGGTCGGCCCGCTATTAAAAGTGTGGCGGTGACTTCGTAAGTCGTTTCTACAGCGAATTGTTTGTCGCTACGAACACCGCCACAAAAGCACTGTTCATGTGGATACTTGTCTTGCTGTAAAGAAGCACATTTCCTGACTCCAGGTAAGTGACTTGGCTGTGAGACACTGGAAATCGAAGCGAGTAATATGTTCTTCATCACTGGAGTGGGTGATGAGGGGGCCATCTGAGTCGTGCACGTCGTGAAGTACCAGGTGGCTATAGTTAAAGTGCAGCTTCTCACAGAGGTCCGCTGTGGAAGCGAAACATTGTAGATATTCTAATGCGCTGATGTGGAACCCACTAACTCCACGGCCAAGGAGATGGGAAAGGTCGAGAGGCAGCACAGCTATATAGGTCGCGCAGGATACGGTTGCCGATGCGCACTGACCAGTTTTCGTCCAAGGCGCTGGTCGAGTTCATTCGTTAGTTCAGAAGGGCAGGCCGACAAGCGCTTCCCACCTTTCTACGCTCACGCCCTTTAATCTTTCTAAGGATTTTACAAACAGTATTCGGTAAAAAAAATTCATTTTTGCCTTACTTGCAGCTTTATGTGTCAGGTTTATTATGATGTGCCCATTATTTCTTTAGTGGTCATAGTTATTGTGATATTTACGTGAAAGTAAAACAAGGCGGAAATTAGAAAAAGTTTGAAATGAAAAATAGGGGTTGCTATGATTTTGCGCCTGGTGTATATAACATAATATGTTGCTGCGTATGAAATTTAGCTAACATATTGAATTTTTATTTAGGCTTGGTTGGAGATCTCTATCTGTCACCAATCTCGAGAAAACTAATCTCACGTAGTGCACTCATTTGGGATCGCATTGCGCCAGCGATAAAGCTAAAGTGAAATATGCACCACGTTCCTCTTATTTCACAAACTGTTTGAAATATCTAAATGAGATCCTGGTAAATGATAGCATACAAGGAGGAAAGTATTTTGCTGTATGGTTATTATACGAACCATCATTATCTACCTGTGTTATTCCAATAACTACAGACTTTTCTGATGAAATAACGTAATTTTTGAGGGCCATCGATAGCTGATGAAACGAGAAATTCTGTAGGTTTTGGAACAACATATGTGAAGTCATTACATTTTTATTTTGTACTGAGGCTATGCTTCTTTATAGGATGTCCATCTTACTTTTCCTCACTTAATAAACGTAATATAGCACTGTACCAAAATTCTCTCGCAACTGCGTGTACACAACATGTTAGTGATGTGACACTGTGTAAACTCCGTTGAGTATCGGCAAAAGAAGCAAATGTTAACATGGCAACAAGAGAAACGTGTAGCATTTACTCAATGTTCCCCGATCATGACTCTCCTCTGAAACTTACAGATGGTTAACAAATCAGGCGAAAATAAATCGCTGCGTTTTCGGCGGAATTAAGAGTGGGCATGGAGGGATCCCGCTTAATATTTATCAAAAACGTGAGTGTAGGCTTCGGTTCATGACGGTATTTCCCCTACACCGCTTGGCATTTCCCCTACAGCGCTGTGAGCGTCCCCGTCACTGCCATTCTCCGCTTCCCCAGCTGACTGCGCATCTAGCGGACACAGCATTTCGCGCGCACTATACCAAAACAAGTACGGTCAGAGACATCAACCACGTCACACAAAATTTCAATCAATTTTTCAGGAGTTTGTGTGGTCGTGGGTCCTTTCAGGCACACATATGTGCTTGGAGGTGGCGGGCTGTACGTACACCAGATCTGGACGAACGAGTTCTGCCTCTCGACCGTTTCCATCCGTTTGGCCGTACACAAACACCATCCCGGCTTTTTCCTAACATAATACCGGACAATTCTGCTGCTTACAGTATGCTGCGTCCGTCACACAGCTTGTAACATACAAGGAACACACAGCATGTGATCAGAAGAACTTTCATTCGTCGGCGCCATCTAACGTGGCAACGATGCATTTCCGGACACATGTTCATAGGACCTTTCTTCCTCTACTTCCAGTCAGGAATCCGTCCGTGCAATTTATTCGCCATGTATTTGAAATGTGGATGGCATTACTCCCACGTAATCTACGCAGCTGTACTGAAGTGTTAATGATTTCCGTAACCGAGCAATTTGAACACCTCGTGCTAATTCGACGTTTGTCTCATGCAGTATTCACAGTATTCCAGTTTTAACGCCCAACAGTCCTGGAAGTGCACGAAGTTCTCGCTTCAGTCTTCGTTTCGTCTCCTGCCTCGATCACGTCATATTCCAGACAAGCACAAGAACACGTCTGCAGTAAACTGCTCCTTTGGCCTGTGTCAATTGCCTGTGACTGCTTTTGTGATAGCGTAAGGACACAGTTCATGACCGGGATCACACAGCGAAACCCAACGACAGCTAATTACTGATTAAAGCACTCAAACATATTTATTTTTCGTTATACGTACGGCTACTTTTGGGAGATTATTGTTGTGATTTTCAGTTCGAAGATTGCTTTAGTGCAGCTTTAAATGGCAGTCTATGCAGTAACGTCACCTTTATCTCTGCATCACTATTGCAACCTACATTCATTTCAACCTGCCTATGGTATTAAACCTTGGCCTCCCACAACAGATTTTTATCCGCTGCTTTGCCCTCCATTACCAAAATAAGGCTTTTTGATGACTCAGGATGTTCCTATGAATCGAGTCGTTGTTTCGAGCGAGTTTCCATCCCCACTTCGATTCAAAACTTCCTCATTAGTTACTAGACCTAACCATGAAAAACCGAGCAACCTCCTATAGCACAACATTTCCAGATCTGCTACTATATTCTTGTCTGAATTGTTTACCGCGCACATTTCACTTCTGCACAGTGCTGCAATTGTGGCAGGTAGCTCCAGAAAACCTGTTTTGATTTTAGTAGTTTCGAATACAACTTTTTCTTTGGACATCGTCATTTCTTTTGCTTCTCAATAGCAGAAGTTATCTACTGCTTTTAATATATCATTTCTTCATCTAATTACCCCAGCATCACCTTATTTAATTTGACTAGATTCCATTACCCCTCTTTTAATTTTGTTGGTAATGGTGCTTGTAAGACACTATCCATGCCCTTAAACTGATCTTCTAGGTAGTTGGAAATTTCTAACAGTTACACGATGTCATCGACCAATCTCAGTTTTTATCTCTTCCTGAATTTAATTCAATTTCCAAACTTTTCGTTTGTTTCTCTTACTGATCGCTCTCATATTAAGTATCATCGGGATAGGCAACAACCCTGTTACTCTCCCTTCTCAGGTACTGCTAACTTTTTAGCCCATCGATACTTATAACTCCACTTTGCGCAAGTGTCGCTTCCCTGTATTTTATCTCTGACACCTACATAATTTCAGGAGTGTCTCCAGTCAACATCGTAAAACACTTTCGCTAAATATTGGTCAATATCCTGCTATCGTTATATTTCCATTTTTTTTTGCTATATATTGTGTCCAGCATATATAGCAATTGTCATTGCTCTACTGACGCTCAATTTGTTTACATGCGACACAACTTCTGCAAGACAAAAACCGTATTTCAGAAAGCATTATTTACATGTTAAAGCATGAAGCGGTACAGCTAGATCAGTCAGCTACTGGTTTTTCAATCGTCCGGTTTTTATTGGACTTTAGCTGTTCCGGTTTGTGATTTAGTCCACATAGTGGCTATTTCTCTCCTGTTAAATGTTGGAGGTAGATAATTTCATGCTATCTACTTCTCTTGATACACAGAAAAGTTACTCCATGCTGATGAGTGGATAGTTAAAAAAAGAGAGAATACATACCCTGGAAACCTAACAACTCAAGCACGTTTCAGAAACGGTTCCACATGGGAGCGAAAACCGATCGTGTAAGTGGAAATCCGGCAGTTAAGACCGGGTTTCCAGAATCAATATTGGAATTTTTAGAGGACGAACCAGAAGTGGTGTAGAGAAATGGTTTTACAAAATTGGGGTTTGGAAGCCTCATGTAAACACAGTGACTGTTTCTAACCTTCATACTAGGTGACTTGGACTGCGTCTTGCAAGGGTACTGTATGAACTTCCGCTCACCTTTATGATTCACATTGACTGGGTGTGTAGCCACGATTAGGACTTCAACATATGTAAAAAGGAAGACGCGAGTCTCAACCATTTTCAGGAAAATCGAGCTCGAAAGTCTTAGGCGAGCATATACGATCGTACTTTGTATGGTTGCAGGTATTCAAGGAGTTCGCTGCCTAGCGGGTAACTGCTTAATTTCTTATGTGTGAGGTCTGTAGATCGAATTTGGCTGTCAGCACTCATCTTGTTTCTCTTCAGTCCCATGTAATTCTAGCAACAGATATTCGTAGTACGAGTTGAAATTATGAGACGACCGAGAACCGTTTATGAATGCAAAGCATGTTTGTTCTGCAACAGACACACTGAAGAAACCGCGCACATGTAAAAATTCGGCTTTCATCACAAGTTTCGTATGTCGCAATAATTATTTTTTCCATGTTTCTACTGTCAGTATCATCCTGAGTCTTCCAGTGTTTCATAGGTTACACATTATGCTTATACTATTGACTCAATAATATAAATAACCTGACTATATTGATTTGATTGAAAGTTTTTGGGTATCCTGATTCCATTCCCAGTCTCCTTACGAAAGCTTTTTGTGGTGTTACTGCCAGACACCACACTTGCTAGGTGGTAGCTTAAATCGGCCGCGGTCCATTTAGTACATGTCGGACCCGCGTGTCGCCACTGTGTGATCGCAGACCTAGCGCCACCACAAGGCAGGTCTCGAGATACGGACGAGCACTCGCCCAGTTGTACGGACGACATTGCTAGCGACAATACGGACGAAGCCTTCCTCTCATTTGCCGAGAGACAGTTAGAATAGCCTTCTGCTAAGTCCATGGCTACGACCTAGCAAGGCGCCATTAGCCTTACCTAGTTTGAGAGTTATCGTATAAATGTCTCAAGAAGAACGTTGTAAACCAACAAAGAATAAAGTTAAGTATATTCCAAAGCTACGTATTTTCTTGATAGCAGTCATAACGTATCCTGTTCCAGACTTTACGCCAGTCGGCGTGTGTGTACGCGTGCCTTTCGGCCCCCTTCTCAGTGTGGCGTAACTAGCTTGTTACGCCACAACACTTTTGTCTCCTTTTTTTCAGGATAATGAATGAGTCACTAAACAGCGAAAAGCTTCGCAACTGTCATAAATCTGCTGTTAGAATTACGTGCAAATAAAGAAAAATAAAAATCGAGTACGAAGATTCCATCAAAAAACAGTCGCGCTTTTGGAACTAAGCCCTTATTCCATCAGCTGCCGACTCCTTGCAAAATAGTGACCATACAGAGTATATAAGCACGCCTAAAACTTTCATCCTCGATTTTTCTATTTACATATTGTAAGACGTGTATATTTCTATTGTCTATTGCCAAACCATAATTTATGAAAGATGTTTATATTTTATTAATAGGATTAAGTAGGAATAATTAATATTTGTTATGCTGGAAATAATTGTGGTAGCAGGGAATGTCTGCACCAAAGTATTGTTGGCAGAAGAGACCGCACATTGATGTAATTTTAAAAAGGGCGGAAGAGATCGCGTATGGATACATTTTAAGAAAAGAGCAGGAAAGACCGCGCATTGATACATTTTGTAATGGTAGCAGGGATTGTCTGCACCAGAAAGCATAGTTGGCGGGAGAGACCGCACTTACGCGTTCGTAGGAAGTCAGTAGTAAGCGAAATGTGAAGCGAGTCGGTAGCAGGTCTGAAGCGAGAGGTTGAGAGGAGCAGTGTGCCTGCCAGCCATCAGCTATGATTTACAAGAGATTATAAACGGATGTACAGGGACATCAGCTAACTAATTGTCATAAGAGGAACTAATATTATTAAATTATTTTTTTGAGAAACTCAAGGTATGTTTGCGCAATGCTAGTTGTAAGATTACTGTAAAAAGTAAGTCTCATTCGAACGTTTGTAAAATCATTTCATTCAGAATATAATTAATTTTTGCCAGCAATATTGCATTACTGATTATAATCCATCCCAAAAACCATCAACGCAAGACTTTAACAAATTCTATTGTTGTCAAGAGAAAGTTTAACCATGAATTACGTAACTTCAGTCAAATGAATTAAAGAATAACGTCATCTTTGCTGTTAAAGAAGAACGTCAGCTTTGGTAATAAATAGAGCCATTTATTATGACAGCCCACCAGCAGCTAATAGATTATAGTAGAACAGAGTAAGTATATTCATGTCGCAGTTCGATGTAGCAGTCAGATGGCGCTCCAGTAACAGTAAAAAAGGTAAGGAACAGTTTTGGGTTATTGCAGGTAACGACTGAGGGCCACGACGATGACACATTCTATGTTTCGTCGAAATAATCAGAAAATCACTTTTAATAAGCAGCATTTAAATTTGTATGCGAATATTGAGATAGAGAATTAATTTCAAAGGGAAGATTTCCTTTGTTATTTTAAGCAAGAGATAGAAATCCTAAGGGAAGGTCTCATAGGTTATTGTAGAAGGGAAGGTTGCGTAACAAAAGATATATAGAGGAGACGGGAAGGTTTCAATATGTTGCAGTCCTAATCATGCCCAACACACGCTGTCAGTATGGATGAAACCGCTAAGAGAAATTCGAACGGCCTCCTAATTAGCTGGGTAGGAAATAGGTACACAAACACACAGACAGACTCACACGCGCGCACACGCTTACACAGAGAGAGGGACAGGCAGAGAGAAAGAGAGAGAGAGAGAGAGAGAGAGAGAGAGAGAGAGAGAGATAGAGAAACTACATTCCGCGAGTGCTAGTAAGCGCGGCAGAAGCGGCCTGCGATAACGAGCGACTGTCTTCCGCCGAATTCCAGCGCGGCCGCTCGGTGTGTCGTCGTAACGTGAGCAGCAGCGCAGTGGGCGGTGTGTAGTACCCTCTGGAAGGAGAGGGGTGGGGGGACATGCGGGCGCTGGGGGGAGGGGACGGACGCCACTGACGTGACGCCGCAGGCTACGCGCTACGTACGGGCCGCGGCTCTGCCAGTGCCCCGAGGACTTAAGCGCGTTGCGTTCGGTTGGCAGTGCGTCGTGGTATCTATAGCAGGTGATGTGTGCTACGAGCTGGTGCATCGTAATGGCGAGGATACTGCTGCTCTCCACCGTCGTCTTCGTTCTAGGTGAGTCTGCTGTCGCGTTACATTCACGCCTACAAATACCAGGGTGTATCGTGGTTCGAGTTTGTTGTTGTTGTTGTTATTTTTTTTTCTCAATTTATTGGCTTTCTGGAGGTATCCATTCAGCCAGCTCAGCAGCGGAAAATTGTGACGATACGAATGTAAGGAGAACACAGTGTGTAGTCCCTGAGCAGAGACAATCTCCGGCTAGGAATCGAACTCGGTCCCGTCGCTTGGCAATCCGCTACGTTTACCGCGCAGCTATCGAGGCGGAAGTATCGACGTTACCAGGGAAAACCTATCACGGAGTGAAATATTATCATAGTAGAATCTTATCTATTATGTAAATTTTTTTTATTAATTAACTGAGCACCAAGTTTATCAATGACCTGACTTAAGAGGGAAATGCAATGCTGCTTCAGCACGTTACATGTTACGTCTTAATGTGCATTTTTGTCAGTTAAAGGAGGTGTTCCACCTGCCGTCATCGTATTTTGATGCAGTGAGTTACGAAGTAAACACCTGTATATAGCGCCGGCCGGTGTGGCCGAGCGGTTCTAGGCGCTTCAGTCCGGAACCGCGCTGCTGCTACGGTCGGAGGTTCGAATCCTGCCTCGGGCATGGATGTGTGTGAAGTCCTTAGGACAGTTAGTCTTAAGTAGTTCTAAGTTCTAGGAGACTGATGACCTCAGATATTAAGTCCCATAGCGCTCAGAGCCATTTTTTAACCTGTGTACAGCAACGTGGTACCCTAACTCCAATTCTTGTCAACAGTGTTCTTGAAAAACATTAACAATTTTGAACGAGAAATTGTATGAAAATAAAATTTCAGCTGGAAGACATGGAAAAAGAAACAAAGCTATTGGAGTAAAGTGTCTCTCATTGTCAGATTTTGCTGCACTATCTGAAAATGTTACACCTGCTGTAATGCAACTTAATTTTTTTAGAAGAAATTTCTGCAGGATATCGAACAAATTTTAACAAGCACAGTGCTTTCTGAAAACAGATACTGGCGGAACAGAGAATGTTAGAAAATTACTAACTCTGGAAGATAATCTGAGAAAATACATTGGAGAAATCTACTATAGAGGAAAGGATACGTAAAATGGGAAACGCTCATGGTATAAGACACGTACGATAAAAAAGACGTGTCTAAAAATGCAAAAATCAGGCGGTACGCTGCTAACGCCACAACGCCTATGTGCAAGCGAATGTCTAGCATTAAAACAAAATTTAACTTAATTATAATTACGATAATGGTGTATTAGTAGGCCCACCAAAATCTATGGATGCTCACAAATTACGAGGGAATGGTGAAATTTGCAGAAAAATGGAAAGCATAACATAAGTAATGAGAAAAAGAAGACTCGCATTTTTGACAAGTTACATCCATTTCACGACACTAGGTTAATCGAAAAGGTCATCAAATATATGCGGGATAAGAAGTCAGCAACAAGTCAAATCCATGATGAACAAATGATTTATAAAAGAATAATATAAAAACTAATGAAAGAGCCGATATTGAAACGTTTAGGAGACAAGTGTTGTGTATGGAAGGATTCATAGGCAGGGGAGAGAAAAAAAAAATGGTCTGAAGTGGGCAGAATACAAGAAGAAAAAGAATAAGAAGTGAACAAATGAAAAAGGACTGAAAAAACAACGAATAGAGAATTGACACTGGCGTATCGCCCTTAGTTGGCCCATACCAGATAAAAACTACATAATAATTTCGAGTGGATCAGCAGCTTGACGCAAGTCTTTCAGTTGGACGTCACTTCTGCGACTTGCATTCATCGTCTTGTAAATCTTGACAAGACTGTCCAATTAGCTGCTTCACTTCTCCAAACACTTCAACCCGAGTGCTGTACATTTCATTTTTGAAAGTGCTGTACATTTCATTTTTGAAAATACTTCTAGACAGAGATACCTGGAGGAGTATGGCCTGGTGATCTTGAAGACCAAGTTACAATTGTCTGAAATCATGGTAAAGGTGACTTATCTAACTTGGGACCTTATTGGCACCTTTGGTGTCGAAAGCAAAATTTGTCGGTGCCCATCTTACAACAAGTACGTTTTAACCATATGTGTAATTTGAACCCAGGTAGATTAGTTAGACAGTTAATTTGTTTCATGTTCAATGGATCACTTCCACGGTAAATCCTAATGACAAGGAACGAATCGTTTTTTCATTCCCATCGCACGCTAATTTGTAAATGTGTCTACATGCTGAGTATTTATGAGGTTGTTTCTTCTTTTCCTCTTTTCTTAATAACCGGATGTGAGTTATTAATTCATTCCCACCATTTTGTCCACATGACAATAATAGAAATTCTTCTACAGAATAAAATGTGTTGTCAAGGAAAAACTTTCCTTATTTTCCAATTTTAAATTGCTGTCTGACATACATGCTATATCACAGAATACGTGGTCAAAAATTTTAGTTGCAACATTGAGCACTCACTTTTTGTGATACAGACAATCTTAATGTGGAGTAATTAACATCATTTTTTTCTTCTGGTATTGTAATTATGTACATCATTGTTCCTTTTGAATTGTAGTGGTTTATTTGCAAGAAACTTCATGAGGGTAGAGGAAGTTTTCTGTCTGCAGCACAGCCTCGTCTAACAGGAATCGTCTGCCTTTCAAGAGCTTTCTTAAGCCACCAAAGGCATGGGGAGAAATGGAGAAATGAAGACTATAGGGAGAGTGCTCGAGTGGCTCCCACCTGGCGTAACTTCTGACCTGCCAGATCCAGTGGCATCTTGTGCCGAATCGCGACCAGAAAGGAATTTGACGCACTTACACGACCTCGGTGGTTTCCGACACACATACTGCCCTTTGCACATGCTTTGTTCCCTGGTGGATGTTTATCGATATTAGTCCTTCGGCTGTCTAGAAACGAGTAACAGCACTTGGTCCTGTATGGTCGCACTTGGTAATAATATTCCCCTACTTCCAGTGCAGGATTAACCATGTAGCAAGAGTTAGCAAATGGCTACGGGCCGAATGCATTAGGGGGCCTGGGCCTGGGTGTAATAAAATCCATCAAGTTAGATATAAATGGGATTTTACCTACCGACCAATGGCGATGGCGCTATCCAAATTCTCAATGAGTAGCAACAATTTTAGCTAATTTGTAGATGTGTTTGCTGGCCACACCATACATTGGGGTAGCAAGTGTGACACTACCACAGAACTTACAAAGAGATTCCCTAACGTTGTCAGAGCTAGTAATAACTCAATCAATTAGAACAGTCTGTATTGATTTGCCAGTATGAGAGTAATTAATGGATACAATATTTACTTTTATAAGTTTACTATTACAGTCATTCATTTCTTCTACAGTATATTTACTTACGGTACTAATTGATACGAGCCGCCTATTCTGAAGGTAGTTTCCTTGTTGGTGGACTATTGTTGTATAAAGTGTTGCAGTTTCGCGGTTCCTCCATTTCTCTTGTGTCACTGTTTCTCAGCCAGGTACTGTAAGCTAATAGGATGCAATACTATTGTTCAACGACAGTAGAAGATATTAAGGCAGTGAAATAATTTTATCTACTGATTGCGAAATTTGGTGACAGGTAAACGGAAAGCAATGAAAAATAGGGTTTGTATAGAAGCTACCAACTTAAGAAAGAAACAAGTAGGTTTTATGGGCACTGTATAAAACAATGTAAGTATCAATTTTCGGTGTTTGATCTGATAGTAAACTGTTATCGTTATAGTTCAGTCACTTCCAAATACAGTAGAGATCTGTTTACCACTGACACACCAGGAACGGGAATGACTTCTCGAAACCACCCGTTCAGCGGTGCAGGTTTGGGTGCAAGGTTTCACATCTTGTAGCTAGTCATCTTGATGGATCCTCGTTTGTGAAAATGTGACGAAAATAATTTCTCATAGCTACTAACCTATGAAAAATAACCCGAGCTTATTTGGTAGCTCCGCAGTATACCTACTAGGGCTCTAGGCTTAGAAACTGAGGGTCGCATTTTCAGTACCGACAGAAAATGTAATTTTCTAAATCATTATCAAAATTACTGTAGTGTTTATTCTTATTCTTTTAATCTAGATTTAAATATAATTCTTTTCTTAAATTGTGATCCTTGAGTGTTTCAAACCAATCGTTGTAATAACGTTATTATTTTGCACAAATTTAACGAAGAGTACTTATATTTAAGAAATTGTCATTGCAGTTTCTATTTTCTTACGGCGCGAAAAGAATTTATGTATTAAATTCTTGTATGACGTTAACCATCCAATAAAATGTACACATTGTTTTGGGGCCAACACGTGGAAAATATGCACTCTGTAAAAATTTAGTAAACCTAGCAACATTAGTTTCATTTGGTAGATGTAGGAAGAATTCGACAAACGTCCTGTCTGTACTCGCTATTGCCAGTCTTTGCGTAAATGATGTGCAGACATATTGAATTTATTTTAATATTCAATACAACCAATAAGTACTCCATATGAAAGCGAGCGTCTTCATAAAAGGTTTTCACGAAATTTCATGAGACATTTCCACCAAAGCAGATGATCGTCACGAAACATATGTTGTCACCACGACACTACTTTGTCTCAGAGGCGAGCATCACCCCACGGAAGTTTATTTACTTTCTTTCGTCTCCCCACAATCACTACCGGTCAAGCCTCACTAAAGCTTACTGTAAGTAGAATGTTTTGTCTGCTATTTTTAATTGATATATTGATAATTTTTAAAAATTTAAATTTTATGATAGGTTAATGAAAATGTAACTATAACGACATAAGCAAATATTTCAAATGATAAACGAATAAAACAAGAAAGTTAGAGCAAATTGAAAAGCTCCATACAATGATTAAAATGACTTGAGCAACGGTTCTAAATAAAGTAAAAAAGTAATTATATTTAAGTTAAAATTATACAAATAAAAATAAAGACCCTAGTCATTTCGATTAAGATTTTTAAAACAATTAAAACGCCTACTGAATTGAACCTACGACCTGCAGTTTACGATAGTAGGACATCTGTCACTTTTTGAAACGAAAATTCGTTATAATAGTGTTTCCCAAATCGAGAGACAGTGTAATACATTTTTGCTCTACTTCTGTTCGATGATAGCCAACTGCAGTGCAGAACGTTCTTTTTCTATATTAAAGCACATTAAAAGAACTGTGTGTGATTAGAAGGTCCGAACGACCTCACCTTACGGAATATAGAATGTTATTTATTTTGAGATATAAATTGATTTGACTAGTGTTATCTCTAAATTTGTCCAAATTATGTAGAGAGAACCTTTTCTTTTTTTGTAAAATGCTGGTTTATTTTATGTCCTAAACTATGAGGACTAAAGCAAACCAAGGTCCTCTTCGTAGCCTTTGTTACAGGCCCAGCGCTAGCTTGATTCGGCTCTGCATAGCTCACATACCCGCACTTTTACCTCATTAAGTCGGAAAGACACGAATGCCACCCTGATATCGTACCCACATGTCGGCGCTTATGTACTCGTATTTGAGTCGCGCTACGTTGCCTATTTGCTGTAGCAGTGCCTTAAAACGGAAACGTTTTCATCGGCCAACATATTACTCTTAAGGAGCATGTCTTCAAGGGGTGTGCCGGAAGGAGACATCCATTTCCCGGCAGCTGTCGTAAATGTGCGCATATGTCACTCTGATAAAGCAGAAACACAACAGCATACTTATATCGCGGCAAATATAGATAGAGAGTGGTATTATTACGTCCGTAATTCCGTGTAATTGGCTCATTTAAACAGTCATCTGGGAATACATAGCCATCTGCTACCTAGCCGCCACCGCAATTGTGGCACTCGTACTAACGTCACCAAATGAGGCTTTAGTCCAATGATCACTCAGCATTTGCCAGGCCCATCTCCACGTATTGAGAACAATGTATATCTTTGTGCGCATCGGTATCCCTGATAGGAGCATATGAGTGTGGAATTCTGAAAGTCTATAACCTTGCAATGACTCTCTTTAATCCACCTTTTCTTCGGTTAGCCACTGACCTTTCTTTCTCCTGCAATAGACCTACACCTGCTTCCTCAACCTGTTTCTGTACTATACGACCTATTAATATCTTCATCCAAACACCAGAAGTCAACGCACTCCCAGATGTCCACCATTCCCACCTCTCTTGGGACATTCACCTCAAGAACCTACTTTCTGCAGTCTGGATTCTTCTGTAATTCTCATATTCACCACATCCAACTGGGAACGTAAAAATGTCTAGTGTGTCACAACGTTCAGGGCGCTACCTTGGGAGATGTAAGTCACGCTAGTCGAATCATCGACTCGCGGTAAGGAGAGACCCGGGCCCCTATTTCGCCCATGTTAATTCACCAATGTTAATGACCCATTATCTCAGAGACTGTTGTAGATACGGATTTGAAATTTCTGTCATATATTAACTACTGACTCTTTATTCTACTAATCTACGATGGAAGATTTTGCATCAAAACAAAAGATTTTACAATTTTTTTACTCAGTGCCTGTATTTTTGCAAAAAATTTGTTAACATAAATATACATAAAAATAGCTGAGCTGAAAGTATATTCTTGGTTGTAAATCCGTGGCTTAGTGGATAGTTGTGCAGGACCCTGTAAAAGTTTCAGTGCAATAGGATGAATAGTTTCTGAAAAAACGTAGCATTTGTAGTGAAAAATGTATAAACTGAGGAAAGGATGTTTAAAGTGTTCATATGAAATTCCTTACCTTTATTGTTACATAAAGTTATTAAAAACACCCTGCTCCATATTCTAGGTCATCTTCACCACTTCTATGAAGTAACAGCTACCTTTCCTTTTCCTTGCCTCTTTGGTCACATGTTTTGCTAAAACCTCAGCTTTTTTCACTCTTCCGATGTCCACTTTGTGAATACCTTTCACTGTATGCTTCCCCAAAATCACACCCAGCTTCTCAAGTACTCTCAGTCTGCCACTATATCCATCATTAAATGTGATTACAGTGTCATACGTTCCTAACTGTAGGATCTTCATCCCAACAAATACACATTTCCGTATGCGAGTCCAGAGAAGATTATTGAAAGATTCGTTGACATTTTGTGTTTTCCCATGCAAACACCTTTTCAACAGATCTGGATGGGGCAGATCTCTAAATACAGGCTTTAGAGGCTCCGTTACTGCTTGAGGCACACTGTTTTTATGCTTAAAATCTCCTGCGAGCTTCTGTAAAATTTGGAAAGTAGGAGACGAGGTACAGGGAGAAGTAAAGCTGTGAGGACAGGGCGTGAGTGGAACATTGGTAGCTCAACTGGTAGAGCACTTTCCCGCGAAAGGCACAGGTCCCGAGTTCGACTCTCAGTCCGGCACACAGTTTTAATCTGCCAGGAAGTTTCATAATTAAAATGTAGTTTTTACACAGCCACTGTCTCACTATGTCAATAAACAATTAAGACATTTACTACACTGCGACTTAAGGAATCTGTCGCAGTGATTGTTTAGCAACGTTTTAGTGCTCAATCTTTCCTACGTTTCTTGTAACTTTCTTGTGTGGGATCTTCGCTCATAGATTCGAATATTGCAAGCTTTAACCACCTTTTTCTCATTTCACGAGCGTAACCATCAACCATGAAATTTTGCAATGAGTATCTAGTTCAGTGGTACAGATTACGACGTTGATGCTGATAATGACCCTGTCACCGACAATAATTTAAATATAAGTGAAGAGGGATCACTGAGCCCACTACTTATCTTGTAAGATAGGTTTAAAGATGAGGAAACTATTTATAGCATTTCTACATTTCCAAAGAGCTTTTGGCAAGGTTAAGAGGAGTGAACTCGTTGAAATTCTGAAATTAACATATATTACATACAATGACCGAAACATTACTTGTAACTTGTTCAGAAGACCTCAGTTACAAGGGTCGAGGGTCAAGGAAGAAAGACAGGTGGTTGTGATGCATCTGTTTGCAGAGGAATTCGAAAACAAGAATTAAACTTTACGGAATAGAGTTAGAAAATTTGAAGGATACCAATGACGTTGTAGTTCTGTCAGAGTCGGAAAAGTACTTGAAAGATAAGATGAATGATATTCATGGTATCGTGAAAAAATAAAATAAGTGTAAAATAGTGTTTTCTATTGAAGTAAGTTGATTCCTGCGAAATTAGATTAGGAAACACAAGTGTGAAAATATTAAATGCATTTGGACACTTAAATAATTAAATAATTGACGGTGTCAGAAGTCTAGGCACATAAGTTTGTGTAAAAAAGGCTGAAAAAAAGATATGTTGACACGGAAAACGAGTTTAAATCTTACTGTCTCCTTAACGAAAAATTTGTCTGTAGTGGACTGAAACGTGAACGATAAACAGTTCAGACAAGCAGAGAGTAGAAACAGTTGAAATGTGAAGTTACAGAAAAATGCTAGATCTGTATATCGGATAAGAATTGAAGAAGTACTAGTAGAGAAAATATTTATAAAGGAATTTGACCTATATACAGGCTATGTTCCTAGGATACACCCTGAGGCACTACGAAATAGTAGATTTTAAAAGAATAAACCACCATTTGATTACGTATTCTTATATTTGTCTTTTACAATATACACATGAGAGGCATTATTTAATAATGGTCCAACATCGTTTAGCATTGTACTTGATAATCGTATAATAACCGAAATCTGGACAGCACAAGAAATACATTTAATGTTGCACAGTCAGATAGCGGTATTGAATGCCTGTGACTCAATGTCATCGAAATTTTCTTTACGAAATACTGCTTTCCGGGACGGAAGGAAGTGGGACGTTAAAAATTTCTAAAGGCAAGCGAGATTTGAATACGAAAAAGAAGTTCAAATGGCAGTAGATTTTTAGTAATAAGCCAGAAAAAGGACTTGTAAGAGGTAGAGTAGGGGGAGAGCTGCACCGAACTGTGCTTATGCTGAAGACTGCGACACACATACACACACTTACACACACAGACACACACACACACACACACACACACACACACACACACACACACACACACACACACACACACTCAAAATACATACCGCACCCATGAATTTTCTTTCTAGTCTCACACCTTGCTCCTCGTAAGTGAAGCTTCATCTATATTAAATTCTGTTAATTTCGGTATTAATGAGGCCATCTCTTTCATAAAGCTGATGAGAGTACGATTTTGCTGGGCCGGGGTGGCCGAGCGGTTCTAGGCGCTACAGTCCGGAACCGCACGACCGCTACGGCGTAGGTTGGAATCCTGCCTCGGGCATGGATGTGTGTGATGTCCTTAGGTTAGTTAGGTTTAAGTAGTTCTAAGTTCTAGGGGACTGATGACCTCAGAAGTTAAGTCGCATAGTGCTCAGAGCCATTTGAACCATTTTTTTGAAGTACGATTTCCAGTGACCAGCTCGGTATTTTCTGTAGTAAAAAGAGCACTCGACTTCGTGAAGTCAAGTAAACACGTTTTTACATAATAACAGAATACACTAACGAGCAAGCTACCAAAATGTCATCCAATCGAAAGGTTTTGGCGAGGCTGGGAGTCAAATAATATTTATTTATTTAGTATTTTAATTCTAAGGATTTTGTACTGTGAATGCGTAATGTCACTGCTAAGAGTTAAATATAATAAAGTAGTTTTATTCAGACTAACTGCTGGTCATCCACTTTAGAAATGAATATATGTAAAATTATGACAACAGCTAATGGAAAGAAGCCTACACTGTCTGACGACGATATCGGTGGTGAATACGCGTATACTGAGCACGTCACATTTGGATAAGCATTTAGGAGTAGTACTTAGAAGCGATGTTAAATGTAAGGATCACGTAAACAAAGTATTAGGAGAAGCCAATGGGAAACTTATATTTGATGGCCGGGTTCTAGGAAAATGCTGTGAATATGTAAAACAAATCGCAAACAAGGCTTTAGTGAGATCAGTTCTAGAGTACTGTTCCAGAATATTGGAGCCTTCATAAAGTGGGCACGAAAACAGACATCGAACTAATTCAGTGAAGAGATACCAGGTTCGTAGAAGGTCGGTTAGTCCATACAGAAGTGTAACAGAAAAGTTCGGGTAACTAAGATCGGAAGCTGTGGAAGATTTCTCGCAAAATCCTGTCAGTCAAGTTCATATAACCTGTATTCAAATAAGACTGGAAGACTGTGCGTCTACTGTCCTGTAACTGACGCATATGCCGCGTAGGAGTCATAAATGAGGTGAGATAGATTTCGGCGAGTACAGAAGCATATAGACATTTTCACCAGAGCAATGCAACAGTTGCACGGCTTTGGTTGAAATCTGGAATGGAGATAGCTTATACCCTGTATTAACATATAGGCTACCTCAGATATTTACCTACCAATCAAAGGTGTAGGGAAAGCAAATAGTGTTGCCTACGACACATGAATAACCATAATTTATTCACCCAGTGTTTGAGAATGGGAGCACTGCATGACTTCCAATAAACTTTACATGTAACATCAAACCTCTATGACGTATATTCTCGCTGACAACAGCGATAAAATGATGAAAAGACAAAAAGTTTGTCGCTTACTATAATTTAGCTCTTCATGCAGTACAACTGTCGCATAAAGCGTGACTTTTAATTTGTAACTTCTTTACTACCAACTGTATTGGCGACAATTTTGCAGGCAGTATTCGCACATACAACGGAAGGTATCAGCAATATTATGGCATTGCACGACACATATTTCAGGAGATATAGCGTATGAACACTGAGATGCGTGAAAAAAAGGTGGCATCATGTATGCCCTTTAAGTTGGTTACTTCTTTGCTAATAACTGTGTTTGTAACACATGTTGTAGACAGTGTAGCCTACATATATGCCAGTGGATGTACCAGCAAAACCATATCATTGTACGTCACTTACTTCAGGAGATACGGAGTTGTTAACAATGAGTGGCGTCAAAACGAAACTTCTCGGTGAATTTCCCTACAGATACAGGTGAAGAATGTGTAAAATATGTTAAATACATGTGAAAAATAATTGATATGTGCGCAAACGGGCAAAGTCACAGGTAAAAGACTCATCCTAAACCTCTGGAATGATTTCAATCAAATTTGGTGCACATATTTGTTATGCACTGGAAATATATTTGGAAAAGAACCACTAGCCTCCTGTTGGGGAGGGCGTGATAACGTGGAGAGAGAAGGGGGAAGAAGGATATGGACAGACAGAGAATGGGAAGGACGAGATGGACACAGGGATAAGAGGAGATACACAAAGGGAGAGGAGGAAATATGCAGTGGAATGGGGCAGGAAGGAACAGAGATTGAGTGAGTGGAGGAGGTGGATTGAGAGAGGGGGTGGAGGACATACACAGAGTGGGGGAAGGACGAGATTGACAAAAAGAGGACAAAAGGAGGAAATGGACTAAAAGAAATGGGAAACACGTGGGGCGGAGGACATAAAGTCAAATGGCTCTGAGCACCATGGAACTTAACTTCTGTGGTCATCAGTCCCCTAGAACTACTTAAACCTAACTAACCTAAGGACATCACACACATCCATGCCCGAGGCAGGATTCGAACCTGCGACCGTAGCTGTCCTGCGGTTCCGACATAAAGTCGATTCTGGTACAATGTACCGTCTGTTGCACTGTGAAAGTGCCTTCCGAAATGCACGTGCACACGAAACAACGCCTATGGTAAGTCGGTGGAATGCTACGCTGAAGGAAACCAGACCCATCGAAAGAAAAGTTAGACTGATACAGGAAAAGAATAACTTCTGTTAACAATGTTAAGTGTCATATTATTAGCCTCTGTAATGATTCTTTGAAGACTTTAAACAAGTCAGTGGGAGTCGTGAACCAATTTCTATCCAAGTGTGTACCGTTGCCGTTGGTGTTGAGATGGTAAATAGTACAGTATATTCAAACTTGTGGGCACGTGTGTGACGTGAACAGGTCACACGTGATGCAAAGTGGCTCCGCATGGGACGAGCTGCAGCCGAAGCGTATGTGGGGCAGGATGCCAACAGTTAGCCTATCGCACGGTGTCAACAGTGACCTTGTCTCGTGCCGCAATAAATCCTTCGGCGCGCTTCGTGAATTTAGAGCACCGGGACCTCATTAAAAATGGACTCGAGATAAGCGCATTTGACAGACATTATTAATGAGATCTCTATTGCGCCGAACTTCACAAAGAACTTAATGTCGCAACTAAACTGCTTACTAACTCGCCGAAACGTTATAGGAACGTAAAAAACAATTACATCTTCCTTCTCTCATTTATAAGTTCGTATCCGTTCAGGATCGTGGATGTCCATTTGGAAATCTTCAGAAAGTGGGACAACGCATGGCTTGTGGAGGTATGAAACGTCATACTGTGCCGTTGATGTACGAGATTCTATAGATGACCAGTAATAACCAAAGCCGTGCAAGTGTGTCTCGAAATGTAATTTTTCAAATGCGTAAATCATTTCAGGTTTACTCTGCGTTGAACAAGAAAACCGAAGAAATCAAACATTTTAACCGGTGTATCGCATGAGCCCATGTCTTATACAGCACGTGGCGTGCACATAGGGACTTTTTAGGTTAGAGCAAGTCATACTTGGTATCAGAAGTTAATTGCTTGCCGTAATCGAAGATACATCAGCCTCATTATTGTCAGAGAATATCGCAGAATGAAAACCGAAAAAGTTAATATGATACCAGTAAACTGCAGAAGCATCCAAGTAAAAGCCGCAAATTATTATCGCTTACTGAAAGTTATAATGCCCTGACTAAAACAAGGGACCAGTTGGTAGAACATGTTCTGAAGCATCAAGGGATCACCAATTTAGTACTGGAGGGAAGCGTGAAGGGTTAAATCGTACAGGTAGACCAAGAGTGAATACACTAAGCAGATTCAGAAGGATGTAGGCTGTGGTAGTTACTCGGAGATGAAGAAGCTTGCACAGGATAAAGTATCATGGAGAGCTGCATCAAAACAGTCTATGGACTGAAGACCACAACAACAACGCCCAGATAATATTAGGGACAGGAAGTTGGTTGAAATGGGAAGTGAACAGCAAGGAAATTCTACAAAAAATTCAAATGACTCTAAGCACTATCGGACTTAACATCTGTGGTCATCAGTCCCCGAGACTTAGAACTACTTAAACCTAACTAACCTAAGGACATCGCAAACATCCATGCCCGAGGCAGGATTCGAACCTGCGACCGTAGCAGCAGTGCGGTTCCGGACTGAAGCGCCTAGAACCCTTCGGCCACAGTGGCCGGCGAAATCCTACATTCACAATGGAATAATTATCGAAACACTGTGTTAGTCGCCAACAGAGGCGGCTTATTTTTTACAGTAAATGTTAATAATACACAGAGAGATCATCACGGATTGCGAATGTGAATTAATCTGGGTCGAGATAAGCATCAAAGTTGGGATAAAAATAGTAATCGAATGTTTTTATAGACGACCTGCGTCAGGAGCTGTAGTGGTAGAGCGCTTCAGAAAAAACTTGCAGTATTTCATGAATATGAATCCTGCTGGAGTGACTTGCCACATGTAGACAGGGCGAGTCATGCTCTCAAAACTGGTGCTAGAGACTGCGATTCGTGTGACATTAATCTTAATGTCTTGTCCGGAAATTACGTCTAGCAGACAGTTAAGGAAGCAACTTGTGAAGACAACGTCTTTGACCTCTTAGTAACAAAAGGATCTGAATTTCCCCAATCAGCTACTGTAGAGGAGGGTGTAGTGATCATAAGGCTGTAATAACTTCTATGACAAGGAATGTTAAGAAAGTTAGGACAGTATTTTTGCTTAGGATGAATGACAAGATACAAATTATAGAGTTTCTGAGTAGTCAACAACAAATATTCAGTACTTATGTGGAAGATGTGGACAATAATTGGTAAGAATTTAGAAGCACAATTCAGTGCGCCTTAGATAAGTAATTTACGAGCAAGGTATTAAGGGATTGGAAAGCGTGGTTTAATAGCCGTTTCATAATCTGCTTCGGAAACAAAGAGTCAAGGAAAGTCAAAAAATAGCTGACGAACAAAAAATGAACGAAGATAAAGTGAGCTCAATGAGAGCAGTGAAACAAACGTTTAATAACTTTGAATGTAAAATTTTGTCGGTCGATCTGACTAAACACCACAACACGCTTTGGTCTTCATTAAACTCAGTAAGCAGCTGGAAATCATCTATTCAGTAACTTCAGTAAGGTTGAAATACTGAATTCGGCAATACGAAATTGCTTCATCGTAGAAGATCGAAAAGGATCCTACTTTTAGTCATCATACGAACGTCTGAAGTGCAGATATTGATGGTGGAATAGAAAAGGAACAACAATCAGTTGGTAGTGGAAAGGTGTCAGGGCAGATCAGACTCCTGTAAGATTCTATAAAGATTATGGAAAATAACTTCCAGCAGCAGTTTATCGTAGTTCTCTGGAGCAACGTCGGGTATCTAGCGACCGGAAAAAAGCGCAGGTCATTCCCACTTTCAGGAGGAGTCCTTTGATAAATGAACATAATTACGGGCCTGTATCGTTAACGACAACCTGTTGTTATTTGCTCATGTATTACGAAATTTTTCGAAAATGAAAATCTCTTCTATTAAAATTAACGTTGATTGCGCAAACAGAGAGCTTGCGAAACTGATCTCGCTCTGTTCCTCCATACGATCCACAGTACTGTAGACATCGGTGCTCAAGTTGATACTGTGTTCCTCGGCTGCAGCGTAGGTTTTTGACACTGCCCCGCACTACCGTTTAGTGAAAAATAAGGGAGACCGTATCGGACAAGAGTTTCAACTGGATTGAAGACATCCTTGCTGACAGAACTCAATACGTCGATCTTAGACGAATAAAATCGACATCTGTAAAGGAAATTCCGGGAGTGCGCCAAGGAAATGTGGTAGGACCGTTACTGCTTACAGCGAATATAAATGATCAAGCAGAATGCGTCGGAAGTCCTTCAAGCATCTTTGCAGATTCTGCCGTTGTCTACAAGTAGGTACCAAACCGACAGACCGATTTGCAGAAGTACCTACAAGAGGACTGATGAATGGTGCAGGGACTGGTTGGTGACCCACACGAAAAGAAATCCAGTGCTGTACATTTACACCGTTAATGACAAATTGCTGGAAACACTATCTACAGCAAAATGTCGAAGACTAACTGCACAGAGTGACCTTAATTGGAATGACCACATAAAAAAAGAGTAGGCAAAACACATGCCAGACTCAGATATGTAGGAAGATTTTGAAGGAAACGTAATTTATCCACGAAAGAAGAGACTTAGAATTCTTGAATACTGCTCTTCAGTCCCAAATCCTTACCGGGTAGGACTGATAAAAGAGACAGAGAACACCCAACGAAGAGCGGTGCATTTCGACAGGGGATTGTTCACTCCGCGCAATATTGGAGATTCTCAACTACTTACGCCCCTGTCAGGAGCTACAAGAGAGGCGTTCTGCGGCAGGTAGAGGTTCGCCATTAAAATTTCGTGTGAGTGCTTTCCGGGAAGAGTTGGACAACATATTACTTCCTCGTACATACGTTTCGCAATATAACCACAGCGAAAACATTCGAGGAATTACAGGTAATACAGTCATTAACGCCAGTCACTCTCCCCTCAAGCCATTTGCAAACAGGAAAGAGAAAGGAGAACAGTTAGTGCTACCAGAAGTACACTCCGTTACACATCATCAGGTGGCTTGCAGAGCTTTGATGTATACAGGGTGTTACAAAAAGGTACGGCCAAACTTTCAGGAAACATTCCTCACACACAAATAAAGAAAAGATGTTATGTGGACATGTGTCCGGAAACGCTTAATTTCCATGTTAGAGCTCATATTAGTTTCGTCAGTATGTACTGTACTTCCTCGATTCACCGCCAGTTGGCCCAATTGAAGGAAGGTAATGTTGACTTCGGTGCTTGTGTTGACATGCGACTCATTGCTCTACAGTACTAGCATCAAGCACATCAGTACGTAGCATCAACAGGTTAGTGTTCATCAGGAACGTGGTTTTGCTGTCAGTGCAATGTTTACAAATGCGGGGTTGGCAGATGCCCATTTGATGTATGGATTAGCACGGGGCAATAGCCGTGGCGCGGTGCGTTTGTATCGAGACAGATTTCCAGAACGGAGGTGTCCCGACAGGAGGACGTTCTAAGCAATTGATCGGCGTCTTAGGGAGCACGGAACATTCCAGCCTATGACTCGCGACTGGGAAAGACCTAGAACGACGAGGCAATTCTTCGTGCAGAGAAGTTGCTGCTGTACAAGGTAACGTCACTGTATTGAGAGTGCTACGGGAGAACCAGTTGTTTCCGTACCATGTACAGCGTGTGCAAGCACTATCACCAACTGATTGGCCTCCACGGGTACACTTCTGCGAATAGTTCATCCAACAGTGTGTCAATCCTCATTTCAGTGCAAATGTTCTCTTTACGGATGAGGCTTCATTCCAACATCAAATTGTAAATTTTCACAATCAACATGTGTGGGCTGACGAGAATCCGCACGTAATTGTGCAATCACGTCATCAACAGAGATTTTCTGTGAACGTTTGGTCAGCCATTGTTGGTGATGTCTTGACTGGGCCCCATGTTCTTCCACCTATGCTCAATGGAGCACATGGTCATGATTTCGTGCGGGATACTCTACCTGTCCTGCTAGAACATGTGCCTTTACAAGTACGACACAACATGTGGTTCATGCACGATGGAGCTCCTGAACATTTCAGTCGAAGTGTTCGTACGCTTCTCAACAACAGATTCGGTGACCGATGGATTGGTAGAGGCGGACCAATTCCATGGCCTCCACGCTCTCCTGACCTCAACCCTCTTGACTTTCATTTATGGGGGCATTTGAAAGCTCTTGTCTACGCAATCCCGGTACCAAAAGTAGAGACTCTTCGTGCTCGTATTGTGGGCGGCTGTTATACAATACGCCATTCTCCAGGGCTGCATCAGCGCATCAGGGAGTCCATGCGCCGGAGGGTGGATGCATGTATCCTCGCTAATGGAGGACATTTTGAACATTTTCTGTAACAAAGTGTTTAAAGTCACGCTGGTACGTTCTGTTGCTGCGTGTTTCCATTCCATGATTAATGTGATTTGAAGAGAAGTAATAAAATGAGCTCTAACATGGAAAGTGAGCGTTTCCGGACACATGTCCACATAACATATTTTCTTTCTTTGTGTGTGAGGAATGTTTCCTGAAAGTTTGGCCGTACCTTTTCGTAACACCTTGTATACTGGAAACTGGCCATCTCATTACTGTTGCCCAACAAAATATGTGACTGTCGGACAATTTCGTAATTCATCGATGTGTTAGATTTGTTTCTAGATTTAGGTCATGTCCGCACTTGATATGCCGACAAGTACCAATAAAACAAATCACAATTACTACAGTTAAATACTGTGACCCTGGGCGAACCGTTGGAAAAATCACCCAAATAGCTGAATGTCGTTTCCTGAAAGTGAAAGTTATAGTGGAGGATTACGGAAATTCATCTAACCAAATGCGTAGCGGTTTTCACACCGTAAAACTCATGGTGAAATGGCATGTATGGTGCATCTCCTTTATTTCTTCATTGAATACTTCTACTCTTTCTATTCAGTTTTGTTTACAAAACTGACGAAAAAATAGGACATCAAGAGAAACACATACACAGGTTCAGTGTATGCTGCCTGTATAATCTGAAGATGGTCATTGTATGGCCGAAACCGGTTAGACCGTGTCTTAAACATGTGATTGCGTTTATAAATAAACAAAAAAGAATTTTACAAAATTTTGTATCCCGCCTGGGAGGTGGCACGTGGGTAGGAACGGGAAAAGGTAATACAAGTCGGTACTGGAAGAACGTGGTTTACTGGTGCAAAAACAAGGTGATAAACCAATACGTAACTTTGTACGTAGGTGCGATGCTGAAGCGAAGTGTCCTGGCTGGCTGCACCTGATCAAATGGGGTGAGGCGGAGCTCTTAGACCTCGACAGTACCGGCTAGAGGGCGCTGTCGTCAGTGTCTCTCGTAGTGCCAACCTAGCAGAGCGGACCTACGTTGTGGCATCGTAGCTATCGAGAGCGGACCTACGTTGTGGCATCGTAGCTATCGATACCACACAAAACAATCAATCACACACTCCATAGAAAAAAAGTCGTTTTTTCCCAAATAATTGATATGTATTTTGAAAACACAGTGATAAAAATCAATGCACCATACATTTATTCGTCTGAAGTAACCCCATGAATGTTTCGAGATATACAGCAATTGTTCAGAAGTGTGCAATAGGAGTTTTCACCAAATGCGAACAATAAAAGTGGAGTATCAAGAACTAAATGTCTGTCTTAACAAATTTGATGTTCAACGTAAATAACGAGGAAGCAAATGAGGCAGTGAATGGAATTTCACACCAGACATAAGTGTGTAACAGGAATAGACATAAAAACAAAACTTCGCTGACTATGCAGTCCATTTGTCAAAAGCAGAGAAGAGCTACAAGAACTGTTGGGTGGCTAGCAGTCCCTATTTCTCTAACTTTCGGTTGGAAATGAGCAAAGAAAACACGCAGCGTACCAGTAACGTAGCCATTCTACGCATGAAGCAAGATGAAGGAAGGAAGCCGAAAAGTCTGGGGTCAAGTGAAGAAACCTTTTGCAATCCAAAGGTATCTTCTGGAACTGGGTTTTGATAAGGAAATGAGATAGCAGTTTTTTTGGAGCATGGAATTCTACCGAAGGGGAAACGGGCCAGAGATGAACGATAGACTATGGTGCCACAGAACAAGTTAAAAAAATTAAGTGGGCAACGGAACCATGATGAAAACTAGAAAGAATAAATTAGAAATTATGTCACTGGTAAACCATTTCTAGAAGAAGAGGTTGATACTTCGACTCGACTGTTGACGTAAATAGGGAAAATTAACGTGGCAGTGAGAGAATAAGTTGAGGAACATAGTTTGGGACTAAGATCTGGACAGATGGAACAGAGTAGCGATACGAGTTGTTTGCAGCAAATATGCATAACTGAAAAATGACGGAGCCGATGATAAGGAGGCTGATGACAGCATCAAGGTAGAGATGAAAATATTGATATAGAGAAGAAAATATCTATTCCAAATTTAAGAACATCCCCAGAGAATCACAAAATGTAATTCTCTGAGAGTACCCCGATTCGGAGGAATTTGATTATCCGCGAACTGTGAAAGTTCACATCACAGAAATCTCGTAGAACGGAGGAGACTGGTACAGACGGCAAATTGCCGCTAGCGAGCGGATCGCAAATTCCTGGCGAAATCCACGTGTGTGCTGCGAACAATTGGCTAATTAAACGGGCTTTAATCTCATTAGAAAGGAGCTATTTTACGTACGGTGCAGCAAACCCGTTTTGTTGTGCATAATGAAAGACTGGACAGGGTCTGATTAATGAGGTTAAATTTTCCCCTCTCGCTTACTCACAGGGCTGCGTGTCTGTATGCGCGTTGTTACGGTATTCGGCGTATGCTTAAAAAACGAAAGCCTTTATCACCTGAGGCTGCCTTCCCACTGCATGCAAATAATTGTTAGCCTCCACCGCTCCGGACGAGTTGGTGCAGTGGTTAAGCCAGAGGGGCCAGCACTCGCGGAGAGCAGTGTCCAGAGAACTAGCAGTCCATAGCTATTTAGGTTCTATCTGATTTCGATTCTTCTCTTCACGCGAATATTGGATATTATCCTCGAAAGGAGGGCGAGTATTGCAGTGACAACTATTGGTAGCTAGTCACAGCATCGGATAGGAGGTACTGGTTGGTGATCTTTCTTATCAATCATAGAGTGAAAAGTGTTCGTCATTTCTTGTCACGCGTTTCGGCGTTAGCCATAATCGGACCTGACTAAGCTAAATGTGAACATAAAATGATAGCCTACTGTGAACTAATACATGACATGGCGAGCACGAAATATCGTGATACGATTAGTGCATACCGAAATGAATCCTTAACATACATATAATGAATGAAGTCATCAACTGTCCCGTATATTGCAGCGATATGTACCACACGGTTCCTCGTGGCTGCTGAGTGAGGTGCTGATAACAGATTTCTACTTGGCAGAACTACAATTAAATGCGGATTTCCATTCCAATTCAACAATAAAGATGAGCCATCAGTCTTATGACTGGTTTGATCCAGACCCTCACGAATTCCTTTTTATCAACCTCTCCATCTCTGAGTCGCACTTGCGACCTACGTCCTCAGTTATTTGTGGATGTATTTTCCATCACAGTTTCTACCTCTACAACTCCACCGTCTAGATCAGTGGAAGTTATTTCCTGACGTCGTAACTGGTGTCCTGTCGTCCAGTTCCTTTTTCTTGTCAGTGTTTTCTATATATTCCTTTACTCATCGATTCTCCGCAGAACCTCCTCATTCCTTACCTTTTCAGTCCACCAAAATCGACCTCCTTCTGTAGCACCTCATCTCAGATCCTTCAATTCTCATCTGTTTCTGGTTTTCCACAGTCCATGTCTCACTACGATACAATGCTGCGTTCCAAACGTACGTTCATAGAAATTAAGGCCTGTGTCCAGTACTATCAAATTTACCCTGGCCAGGAATGCCCTTTCCGCTAGCCTGTATTTTATTTCCTATTTTCTCCGTCCGTCATGGGATATTTTCCTACTTTGGCAGCAGACTTCTCCGACTTCATCTACTTCATGATTACCGCTCCTGATATTAAATGATGCTTAACTGAAAGTCTCTGCTGCCGACAGGTGTTGTTGATATTCCTCGATGGGGACAGCTGAAAATGTGTGCCTCAACTGGGACTCGAATCCGGGATCTCCTGCTTACATGGCAGACGCTCTATCCATTTGAGCCACATAGGACACAGATGAATAGCACGATTGCAGGAACTTACCACTTGCACGCTTCCCGTGAGACCCACATTCCCAACTGTCCACAATCTACGTACGTATTGTACCTAATAAGTATTTGCCCATCTACTCATTACTCACGCACGCTAAGGTGACGATTTCACTAAAGATAGCCATGTCATCAGCAAATGGTATCAGTGACATCCTTTCACCTTGAATTACAATTCCACTCCTGAACCTTTCTTTTATTCCCGTCATTGTTTCTTCGATGTACAGATTGAACAGTAGGGATGAAAGCCTACAACTCTGTCTGAGACCCTTTTCAATCCGAGCACTTCTACATCTACATCTACATCTACATGACTACCCTGCAATTCACATTTAAGTGCTTGGCAGAGGGTTCATCGAATCACAATACTATCTATGTGGTCTTTCCAACTAAAGTTGTTCGTAATTTTAACACCCAGGTACTTAGTTGAATTGACAGCCTTGAGAATTTTACTATTTACCGAGTAATCGAATTCCAACGGATTTCTTTTGGAACTCATGTGAATCACCTCACACTTCGTTCGCGATCTTCCTCTATCACTGTTCCCTCTTGTTTTTGCCCATTTCGTATATTACCCGTCTTTCCCTGTAACTTTCCACATTTTTCTCAGAATTTCGATCATCTTGCACCAACTGATGTTGTCGAACGCTTTTTGCAGATCGACAGATCTTATGAACGTGTCTTGATTTTCCTTTAGTCTTGCTTCCATTATCAACCGCAGCATCAGAACTGCGCCTCTGGTGCCTTTGTCATTCCTGAAGCCAAGCTGATTGTTATCTAACAGATCCTCAGTTTTCTTTCCCATTCTTCTGTATATTATTGTTTTCAGCAACTTGGAAGTATGAGCAGTGAAGCTGATTGTGCGATAATTCTCGCAGTTGTCAGTTCTTGCGGCCTTCGGAATTGTGTGGATGAAATTTTTCCGAAAGTCAGATGGTATGTCGCCAGACTCATAGATTCTACACACCAACGTGAATAATCATTTTGTTGCCACTTCCCCTAATTATTTTAGAAATATTATTTATTTAGAATGATATCTATCGCTTATACCTTATTCGATCTTAAGTCTTCTAAAGCTATATTAAATTCCAACTCTAATAATCTCTTCTACATCGACTCCTGTTTCTTCTTTTATCACGGCATTAAACAAGTCTTTCCCACTATACCGACCTTCAATGTAAACTTTCCATCACTCCGCTCTCTCCTCTGTATTTAAAGCAGAATTCCCATTGAACGCTTAGTGTTACTAGTCTTACTTTTAACTTCACTGAAGGTTGTTTTGATTTTTCTATATGTTGGGTTAGCGCTTCTGACATTCATTTCTCATTCGCTTCTTCACATTTTTAGGTAGCCATTTCACCTTAGCTTGCCTACACTTCCCATTTACTTAATACCTAAGTGCCTTAGTGCACTTCTGAATTTCCTTGAATGTTTTTGTACTTTCTTGTTTCATCGATCAACTGAAGTATTTGTTCTAGTACCTGTGGTTTCTTCGCAGTTACCTTCTTCATACGTATGTTTGTCTTTCCAACTTCTGTGATGGCAGTTTTTAGAGCCGTCCATTGCTCTTCATCTGAAATGACTACTGAGATGTTCGTTATAGAAGTATCCTTAGCCTCAGAGAATTTAAAGCGAATATCTTTATTAATAATTCAGTATCCCACTTTTTGGGCACTGATTCTTCATGACTAGCCTTTTAAGCTTCAGCCTACTCTTCATCATTATTAATATGTGATCTTAGTCTATATATGCTCCTGAGTAAGCCCCACAACGCAGTATCTCATTTCAGAATCTCTGCCTGAGCATGATATAATCTTACTGAAACCTTCCCGTATCTCCTGGCCTTCTGCAAGTATACCTAAATCCCTTGTCATTCTTGAACAAACTATTCACTATTTCTAGCTAAATTTTATTCGAGAACTCAATCAGTTTTTTTCTTCTCTTATGCCTACTACGAAGCACACACTCTCCCGTAACCCTTTCTCCTACACCTTCTCCTACAGCCGAATTCCACTCTCTCATGACTATTAGATTTTCATCTCCTTTTAAATATAGAAGTATTCATTCGATATCCCCCTATACTTCCTCTGTCTCTTAATCTTCTGCTTGCGATGTCGGCATGTATATTTAAACTGCTGTTGTCGATGTTGTTTTTCTAGATTCTGATGAAAACAACCCTATCACTGAAATATTCGCAGTAACTCAATCTCTGTTCTTTCTTCCTGTTCATAACGAATCCTACTCACGATATACCATTTCTCACTACTGTTAATATTACACTACACTCATCTGACGCGAAATCCTTGTGTTATTTTTATGTGACTTCATTGACATTCACTAAATCTAGGTCGAGCTTTGGTATCTGGTTTTTTGGCATCCCTACTACGCTCAAATTTCTAACATTTTACGCCCCGACTCGTAGAACGCAATCTTTTCGTTGGTTATTTTTTTTTCTCACTGTCACTTCCGCATTGACAGTCCCCTCCGGAGATCTGAATAGGGGACTAGTCCGGAATCTTTTACCAATGGAGAGATCATCATGGCTCTTTTCAGTTATAGGCCACACGTAGTGCGCATACATATTTTGTGTCTTTAACGCAGTGGTTTCCACTGCTTTCTGTATTATCATGCCGTTGATCATTGCTGATTATTCGCTTTTAGGGACAGTTTGCACCCAAAGGGCAAGGGAGTGGGCTAAAACTTGGTCCCCACCTCCGGTTTCTTGACATGGTCGTTAGCGGGATGAGGGTGACTTCTTATGCCGGAAGTCTTCGACCTTCAATACTACTCACTTTTGCATAAAATTTAAGCAGTGGCGGGGTTCGGACCTGGGACTGAGGATGTTTCGGTTACTAATCAGAGACGGTACCCTATATCACAGGTTCACTTCTATAGTTATAAATGCTATAAAATATTTTGTCATACAATAAAAACATACAGCGTGACAGTTTTTGAACTATACAAAAATGTAAATTAGTTACAAACTACGGCGTGCACACACTTTATTCAACATGTAAACGACACTGCAGATATTCATATTTAGGTTGTAACATTTTAAATATATCCGCCACTATTGGCGATGATATGGTGCAGACGAATAGCGAAATTCCTCATGACCTGCTGAACTGTCGGAACATCCCTGCTGTCGATGACCTCCTGAATGGCTAGTCTCAGCTCAGCAGTGGCTTTTGGATTATTGCTGTATTTCTTGCCTTTAATACAGCCTCTCAAAAAGGAGTCGCATGTGTCTAGCTCCGGAGAATATGGTGGCCAATCAAGGCCCATGCCAGTGGCCTATGGGTACCCCAGAGCCAAGATGCGGTCACCAAAGTGCTCCTCCAGGGCACCAAACACCCTCCTGCTTCGACGGAGTCGAGCTCCATCTTGCATGAACCACATCTTGTCAGAATCATGGTCACTTTGGACAATGGGGATGAAATCATCTTCCGGGACATTCACGTACCATTCAGCAGTCAGCATTCAGCAAGGAATATCGCATCGCTTATTCCGTGACTGGACATTGCGTATCACGGAGTCACCCATTGAGGATGAAGAGAGTTCTCGATCGCGAAAAGCGGATTCTCAGACCCCAAATACACCGATTTTGCTTACTAACGAATCCATGCAAAGGAAAGTGGGCTTCCTCGATAAATCAAACCATAATCATATCAAAGTCCTGTTCTTCAATTCTGTGGACAATAGTGTTGGCGAAACATAACTCCTGCTCCATGGCCCTGAGACTTAATGGCTGATGGGTTTGAATTCCGTATGGGAGAGTTTCAGGTCTTCAACAACAATTTGTCGTAGTTTCTCCCGGATGTTTCCCATCTGTTGTGCAGCTCGTCTTATCGATTTCCTGGGGCTGGTTTGAAACAATGCACGTGTGTTCTCGATGTTTTCAGGCGTTTTCGCCCTTTTTGGCGACCGAAATTGCCGACACTGTCATCACCAACACTACCCCTTCTCTCAAACTTGAGAACCAAATTCTTGATTGTCAGCACAGTTGAACCGGTTGTCTTCAGTTTGAACCCGGTTGCAGACATCCTTTGAGCTGTAGTTGGGCTGTTATTGCTCGCATAGTAAGCCTTCACAAGCGCTATACGCTCAGGCCCGCTGTAACGTGACATTCTCACGTGCAAATTGCCAACAACAACATATTAATTCCCACCATGCCCCTCGGCCAACCGGGCACTTTGACGTCCTAACGCAAACCGTTCAGAAGTTATGACAATTTTATTTCGTACAGTTCAATAATTGTCACCGTGTAAGTCTACATTAAGTGATTTAGAAAGACCAGATGATTCCTGTCCGGTTACAAACCTTAGAAACCAATGTGATCACATTGTGAAATATAATAGGCGATCAAAACTTTTACGGTCAAAGGCCACATTATCCCTTTGCCTACATGTCGGAACTTACATACACGGACTCAGACGGAAATTTCTTGATAGTCTCTATATAAACGAGGACGTGCCAGACAGTAATGTCTTCGAATTTTTTATGTGAAAACACTTAAATATTTTTAAATGAAACAAACATTTTTAACATTCTACAACTTTGTTCCAGTTGTCTACAGATTTGTTTCTCAACACAGTCACGCTGGCTACGAACACAATTCTCCCAAAGAGAGCCAAGTTTTTTGATATCGTCACTGCAGGTAATTGCTTGCACCGCCTCACCACTATCAAAATGAAGTCCTTCAAGGGTTCTTTACATTGAAAACCGGATGGAGCCAAGTCGGGGATGTACGAAGGACGATCAACAACAGTGAACCCAAGATGTGGGATTGTTGAAGATGTCGCAGCCCTCGTGTGTGGTCTGTCATTGTCATTGTCATGGTGAAGGAGAGAGTGCTCCTTGTGTGGACGAGCTCTTAGAATTGGAAACTCGATTACAGCGCTCTGTCTTTCACACACCGACATAGTTACGTTACACACCGCCATTTTACACGTTACAATACGGAACTCTAACGTCAGAGGGCTGCAAATACGTAGACATGAAGAATAAAGTTGTAAAATGTTAGTAACGTTTGTTTTCTTTGAAGATGTTTAACAGTTTTCACATAAAACATTCGGAGCCATTAATTTTTTGCACGCCCTCGTTGTATTACACAGACAGATATCGAAAGGAATAAAGAGAAAAGCAGGGAAACTTATATATTTCTCTTCTTAGTATGGTGTTAAAAACTAATAAGTACATTTATTTGTGTAGTAACCAGATAAAAATTTTGCCTGGAAGTGTGTAATATAACCATTCCATCCAGAGTTAAAGTACAAAAAAATAAAATCATACGACTACGTTTTTCTAAAACTACTACACGCTGGCGGGACCAGCAGACACCGCCATGTGGGGTAGGCCATGTCTGACACCACTGTAATGTTACATTGCTGACGTGCTGCACTGTATCTATGCTTCATATTTTATTTCCGTATCTGCTAATCATGTTCATCAAATTTATAACTAAGATTAATGTGATGTTTTGTTATAAAAATTATTATTTAGGTGACGGCTAGTGTTCATCAGAGAGTGCTCATGGGACTTGGAACATGAACTCTTGTTCTCTGTATACATAAATGATCTGACTGACCTGGTGAGGAGCAATGTGCGGCTGTTGCTGATGACACTGTGTTGTATGGGAAGGTGTCGTTGAGTAACCATAGGAGGATACAAGATCACTTAGACAAAATTTCTAATCGATGTAATGAATAGTAGCTTCCTCTAAATGTAGAAAAATTGAAGTTAATGAGAATGAATAGGAGAAACTGTCCTGTAATACTCGAATACATCATTTGTAGTATGCTGCTAGACGCCGTCATATCTATTAAATATTTAAGTGTAAAGACGCAAATAGATGTGAAATGGAACGAGCACGTATGGACGGTAGTATGGAAGGCAAATGGTCGACTTCGATTCATTGTAACTCATCTAAAAAGGAAACCGAGTACAGAACCGTAGTCGACTCGTTCTTGAGTACTACTCAAGAGTTTGGCATCACCACAAGGAAGACATCACAGCATTTCAGAGTCTGGCTGCTAGATTTGTTACCAGTAGGTTCGTCCAACACTCGACTATTATGGGGATGCTATATAAACTGAAATGGGAACTCCTGTAGGGATGACGACTTTAAAAATTAGAGAACAAAACTTCGAAGTTGACTGACATACAATGTATCAAGCCAACAACTGTACGGTATATCACAGTGATAAATACTAGATTGATCCTCGTGGCTACTGAGTGGGGTAGTACTGTAAGTTGAATTCAGATCGATTCTACTGCCGCCAACGTAGCCTACATTTGGCCTAAGGAGCACGATAGTAAGACAAATTAGAGCTCGCATAGAGGCATATAGGCAGCCGCTTGTCCCTCGTTTCATTTGCGAGTAGAACAGGAATGTAAATGGCTAGTAGTGGTATAATGTACCCTCGGCCATGCACCATACTGCGGCTTGCAGAGTATGCATGTTGATGCAAATGTAGATTTAATACAACTGATTTATAGTTTTTCGATCTGGTGACACACATATACTATGGCTGCATGAATTCTGTGATAGTTTTCTGGCACTTCTGGTACAGTTAAAGCTCTATGGTACAAGAAATGTCTATTGGTGTTTATGTCCGGTAAATATCAATTTTTATTTATATTTGAGCTGTGATTTCGATTTCTTGTCATCTAATATGGCAGCAGAAATTTTCTTTAACTTCCATAACTGCCACATTAGGGACGATGTCAATCCTAATGCAATACACGTTTCACAACATCAGGAGCGTTATTCATTGAACGTCGGGGCAGGACTGTTTGGAGTCCACATATTTGGAAACATTTTCTACCACAGAGACTAAATGGACAGTAGTAAATGCGGTTTCTGATGACTGTGTTTCCATATGTACATGATGATGTCCCGCTGAACAAACGCCCCTATTAACGCTTGCCCACTGACTCCCACAGTCGTTATGTTACAACTGTTCCTCCTACGCCCAAAATGCGGTTACCGGACAAAATGCGGTTACCGGAGCGTTACTGTTTGACCTTTAAGATAGCGGCGAGCCCTGATTAAGTAGGTCGATCACTGAAAGCTGACGTTTTGTGGGAATATGGTTAAATCAAAGAAGAAACCCACAATTATTGGCTTTGGGTTGTAAATATTATTCTTCACTATGTCGGCATCAACTGTTAACACACAAACCTCGATGGGTTGGACAAAAATGTGAAAACACAGCTAGAAATGCATGCCTGAACATAAATACAGATGATAAACAATCCTACAGGTTGCACTGTTTTACTTGACTACGAAAGGCACCTATGCAATTTCGTCAACATGTTTCAAGTGTCAGTCGTGGTCACGCCAGTTTTGTATGTAGTTGTAAGTGCATCACGTCTAAGCTAAGTGAAAGCGAACGTGACTAATTATTGGTGCTCTTGTGGTGTGTGCTTCCTTAACTTGATGTTTCAAACGGCACCGTATCGATGATTTATACGGCACACACGGAAAGCGGAAAAATAGATTACTTTAAGTCACAAAGCGGACTTAAGTGTATAACTGTGAGTTTCTTCTTTCGTGTTCTTTCATATTACATTAGATTTTTATGGTATTTATAAGAGAACGAATAGATCTTGCCTTTTAAAATCAATATACACTTACGTTGTTTCATTGTGCGACTAAATCTTTTATCTGTATTGCTAAACTTTGATGGGAATCCGTATTGAATTGCAGTGCCGCCTTTGCATTTATACACTTCACTCGGCAAGCACGAGAATCGGTGCAGTGCTTACCTTTGCAACATGCATTGCAGTTTTTGAATTCATCCATTTATCTATGTTTCAGGATTTATTTTGGTACGTGTTAATAGCGTTACGATACTTCGTGCTATTTGTTTCAAGTATTAGTTTACATTAGCCAATCATTATACAGGATGTTTCAGAAGGGATGGTCAAAAATTCACACATGCGAAACACAGGCCAAAAGTAACTAAAAAGCTCCATTAAACATGGGTCCACAAATTACCGTTGTCGAGATACAACATATTTTACGTTGCGGGTCGCCAGTGTCTAGGAACACATGGCAACTCTAAACGTTAAATTAGGTGTCCGAAATGTTCTCCATGCGTCTGAATGCAACATTGAACTCTTCTCTGAAATGAGTTTTGAATCCTCTAAGGCTTTCCCGGGAAATTTTGCAAATACTGGAAGGCTGCTTCAATTCTCAAGCATAACTCCCCAAGAAAGTTGATCTCGATAGCGTAGAACTAGGCTTCTGACATGGCCCCATTCACAGAAATCCATGGGACTTAAATCCGGTGATTTGGAGGCGATGACCTCCTTTACCTATCCATTATTGACCATACTTCTGAGTTAGAAGTTGGAGCACTCGTAAACGAAAATGTGCTGAAACACCGTCAAGCATGAACTTTATGTTCAGGCGTTTGTTCAGCGGGACATCATCATGTACATATGGAAACACAGTCATCAGAAACCGCATTTACTACTATCCATTTAGTCTCTGTGGCAGAAAATGTTTCCAAATATGTGGACTCCAAACAGTCCTGCCCCGACGTTCAATGAATAACGCTCCTGATGTTGTGAAACGTGTATTGCATTAGGATTGACATCGTCCCTAATGTGGCAGTTATGGAAGTTAAAGAATAACGTCACGGGTAAATCCAGCCCCATTCGTGAACAGAACACTGCTTACAAATAGGGGATTAAGGGTGTAATGTTATTGCACCCATTGGCAGCAATTCTCTAGGAAGGAAGTTTGCCTTGTTGAGGGCTTGCTCTAGCTTGAAATGATATGGATGGAGTACTTGCCGATGTAAAATGCCGATGTAAAATGCTGTGACTCAGGACACGCTCCTGGGTAGCAATCTTTCTTGTTGAAGTACTCGGATGTTCGTATGCAATGCGCAACGCCCTTTCCTCAGCATGGAGTGTTGTGGTTCTGGGCTGTCCGTCTCGTACATGGTGTGCGAAACTCCCGGTTTCTCTAAGGCGCTGATGTCACCGGCTAATTGTACGCCTGTCGGACTGCCTGCGGAGAGGAAACGCTTATGTTTACAATCGTGGAACCTCAAGGGCACTGCCATTCGCTTTACCATACATGAAGTACATATCAGCGTACTATTCATGGCTCCTTCAAGTTCGTAGCTGATTGTGAGGTCGGTACGGCACAGTGTACGGATGGGGAAAGGGAAGTAGTTGCTCATGCGTAAGCAAGCAGATAGTTCATCCCAAACCTTGAGATACCCACGTAAATACTTCGGTATCCAGTGGCGTTTAAAATTGGTTCCAACTCAAAGTAATGATATACCTAGGCAACGATTGGTTTGCCGACTCACATTTATTTGAGTTTTTCGGTTGCTTTTGGCCTGTATTTTCCTTATGTGAATTATTGAACCATCACTTCTAAAATACCCTGTGTTTACTTTTTTCGTTAGTCACATCTGATGATGGCTACGGCCGATACGCATGACAACAAATGCCAAACACTTTGCTACCTACTGGTCAACCACGACATTATTGTACCAAGATCTCGTGCCCATTATCAGAAACACCCGCTGACGTCACAGTAAACAAAAACAACATACGTTTTTTCAACTATCGTAAACACTGTGGAGATTATCTGGTCGTTAGGACAGCAGAGCACTTTCTGACCGGATTCAAGCGCACAGATAGGCACACAAACCGACCGAAGTGCTCTCACACATTGTGTGTCTAGTGCTATGAACGATCGCCGATCACTGAAAGGATGTTCTGTCCTATACTGTAATTAGTCGACATTTAAACAAACGCCATCAAGCACGACATTACTTAAGAGGTCTTAGAGCCAGTCATAACTGAGCCACTTACAACTGAATAATAATTATCACAATACAACATCATATTACATTTAATTATAAATTTGATGAATACTGTAACATGATTAATACATACAAAAATAAAGTATGAAGCGTAGAGTGGCGAAGATGCATTCCAAGATGAAAAGTCTCTTGTTTACATAGGTCGCATTAATCTGGTCTTGTTTTGTAAGCGCAGAGATGAATTGGATCTACCCTGCCCTCCGCAGTCACTTGATCGCAATATTATTAGGAGGAAACGTGATCGCATTCACCTGCACCATCGCTACCTTAACTTGCCACTATTTTGCAGGAAGAATGGTGTAAGATCAAAATGGTTCAAATGGCTCTGAGCACTATGGGACTTAACATCTTTGGTCATCAGTCCCCTAGAACTTGGAACTACTTAAACCTAACTAACCTAAGGACATCACACACATCCATGCCCGAGGCAGGATCCGAACCTGCGACCGTAGCGGTCGCTCAGCTCCGGAATGAGCGCCTAGAACCGCGAGACAACCACGGCCGGCAATGGTGTAAGATTCTCTTGAAAAACGTTTTTACCCACACCTGCACGTCATCCGTTGCTGAACCCCCAATGAATTGAAATGTTCTCCCGCAGGTATTCCATGTGCATTGCACGGATTAATCAGTAAACAGCTGGAGCAGTTGATTGCAAAAATTAAAAGACGCGCCAGTGAGGTGATTAACAGACCGGCGTAATTCTCTTGTCGACAGTTTCTTTTCATTGCGATGCTTCTATAATCAAATGGCTACATCAAAGGGGCACGGAGTTCAGGGTCGGAGGTACACATTCCGTCTCATGTAAAGAATTTTATTCATCTGTGCATTAGTAAGTAATAATATCAGCTGATGTCTGATATCACCTTACAAAGCATTTAATTAACATTTCAGTTGGTAATAAGTAAAGAATACATATAAAATTAAAAGGAAAACTGTAATATTTTAAACATAGCTGCACAACAGCAACGGTTTCACGTAATAAAATTATAAACAGCCGACCAGTTGCAATGGATAAAGAAATTATTAACCTAGGTTTCGACAAATATAAATTTGTCCTTTTCAGAAGGTAACCATTTTACATTAGTAAGGACTAATGTACCGTCGCCGTTTTTACAATTGTCGGCATAGATCCATGTGTCACAAATAAAATATAGCCCTAGAATTAGGGTCTGTCACGTTAATATAAAATAGCCTATGGATCTTGCAGAGCTATTTTATATTAACGTGAGAAACCCTAATTCTAGGGCTATATTTTATTTGTGACATATGGATCTATGTCGACAATTGTAAAAACGGCGATGGTACATTAGCCCTTACTAATGTAAAATGGTTACCTTCTGTAGAGGTAAAATTTATATTTGTCGAGACCTAGGTAAATAATTTCTTTATCCATTGCAACTGGTCGGCTGTTTATAATTTTATTAAAGAAATCTCGTGTTCACCCAGAATCGATCACACTCGCAGTTACCAGGTACGAATGCTAAGCACCCATGCGCCTGTGTTGGAATTTGTGTTTCACAGTGCTTAGAAATCTACACACTAAGGAAATAATGACATTAGCAGCAAGTGCCCTTTGATCTAAATCAATGGGCAAAGGTGAAAATTAGTGCCTGACAGAGATTCGAACCCAGATCTGCAGCTTGGTAGGCAAATCGCTGACCACTGAACCATCTGGAGACAGAGATCATCGCAGCTGCACGGACCACCCTAACACACCTCCTGTCAGACCAAAATTCTTAACATATCCACACACTGCTAATGTATTGCCCCTTGCTCTAAATCATCACTACTCGCTGCATTTTGCCGGTCCCGTAAGAGTTCGAGCGTCATGTGCATCTGCGCTGAAGTGATCAGTTGGTCGTCCGCATCTTAATTATATACTTGGCACTTGTGTGTTCGGACATGTCCTAAAGAACGTATGTAGTTTAGAAATTTTATTTTTATTAGGATGAGCTTCCGGTAACTGAAATACAGGCTCCGACCATCAAAATATAAATCGAAGACGGCCAGTCTTCGAGAGCTCCCGGTAAGAAAAGGATTAAAAAAACAGTGAGGAAAAAAATTGCAACACCAAAGAAGGGTTTGTGCGACGTAATGGGAAGTTCATAGGCTTGTTTCTACATCTGAAAGAAGATGTCTCTCCAAATTTCGCGCCACTCGTATAAGAGTGGCGCTAGTAGCTTTAATTATACGCTGTAACTGTCGTAAGCATTAGTTACCGATGAGATTGGACGTGGTGGGTTGATGTTAGTCAAGAATGCCTTTAAGGTGACAAAGGCGCCGTTATTAACACCTGATTGAGTTTGAACGAGGTCGTGTAATAGGAGTAGTAGCAGTTGGATGTCTCTTCGCCGATATGGCAGAAAGTCTTAACAGGAATGTAGCCACAGTTTGTGACTGCTTACGGCAGTGGTCGCGAGAATGTGCGGTCGCAAGAAGACCAAGCTTCCGGAGGCCAAGTGGCATTACCGAGAGAAAAGACCCTGTTGTTAGAGAATGGTTCTGCAACGTCTGCAGCAGCAATTTGAGCTACAGTTGTCACAACAAACTGTTAAAAATCGTTTACTATAAGGAGAGCTCCAAGCCAGGTGCCCCGTAGTGTGCATTGCATTGACACCAAACCACCGCCATTTGCAACTTCAGTAGTGTCAAATGAGAGCTCACTGGAGGGCAGGATGGAGGTATTTTGCGATGAAAACTGGTTCTTCCTCTGAGCCAATGATGGCCGTGTGTTGATTAGAAGGAAGCCGGCTGAGTGCCTGCAACCAAGCAACCAACCTGTCTGCCCACTAGGGACACTCGACCTACATCTGGAGCTATGGATTGGAGGGCGATTTCTTATGACAGCTGTCGTCGTTATCCTGCGCACCACGACTGCAAATTTGTACGTCACTCTGGTGATTCGACCCGATGGGCTGCCGTTAATGAACAGCACTCCAGGAGGTGTTTTCCAACAGGATAACGCTCGCCCACATACATCTACATCTACATTTATAGTCTGCAAGCCACCCAACGGTGTGTGCCACTGTCATTACTTCCCTTTCCCGTTCCAGTCGCGTATGGTTCGCGGGAAGAACGACTGCCGGAAAGCCTCCGTGCGCGCTCGAATCTCTCTAATTTTACATTCGTAATCTCCTCGGGAGGTGTAAGAAGGGGGAAGCAATATATTCGATACCTCATCCAGAAACGCACACTCTCGAAACCTGGACAGCAAGCTACACCGCGATGCAGAGCGCCTCTCTTGCAGAGTCTGCCACTTGAGTTTGCTAAACATCTACGTAACGCCATCACGCTTACCAAATAACCCTGTGACGAAACGCGCCGCTCTTCTTTGGATCTTTTCTTTCTCCTCCGTCAACCCGATCTGGTACGGATCCCACACTGATGAGCAATATTCAAGTATAGGTCAAACGAGTGTTTTGTAAGCCACCTCCTTTGTTGATGGACTACGTTTTCTAAGGACTCTCCCAATGAATCTCAACCTGGTACCCGCATTACCAATAATTAATTTTATATGATCATTCCACTTCAAATCGTTCCGCACGCATACTCCCAGATATTTTACAGAAGTAACTGCTACCAGTGTTTGTTCCGCTATCATATAATCATACAATAAAGGATCCTGTTTTCTATGTATTCGCAATGCATGACATTTGTCTATGTTAAGTGTCAGTTGCCACTACCTGCACCAAGTGCCTATCCGCTGCAGATCTTCCTGCATTTCGCTATAATTTTCTAATGCTGCAACTTTTCTGTATACTACAGCATCATCCGCGAAAAGCCGCATGGAACTTCCGACACTATCTACTAGGTCATTATATATATTGTGAAAAGCAATGGTTCCATAACACTCCCCTGTGGCACGCCAGAGGTTACTTTATCGTCTGTAGACGTCTCTCCATTGAGAACAACATGCTGTGTTCTGTTTGCTAAAAACTCTTCAATCCAGCCACACAGCTGGTCTGATATTCCGTATGCTCTTACGTTGTTTATCACGTGACAGTGCGGAACTGTATCGAACGCCTTCCGGAAGTCAAGGAAAGTAGTATCTACCTGGAAGCCTGTATCTAATATTTTCTGGATCTAATGAACAAATAAAACGAATTGGGTCTCACACGATCGCTGTTTCCGGAATCCATGTTGATTCCTACAGAGGAGATTCTGGCTTTCCAGAAACGACATGATACTCGAGCAAAAAATATGTTCTAAAACTCTACAACATATCGACGTCAGAGATATAGGTCTATAGTTTTGCGCATCTGCTCGACGACCCTTCTTGAAGTCTGGGACTACAGGTGCTCTTTTCCAGTCATCTGGAACCTTCCGTCCCTCTAGAGACTTGCGGTACACGGCTGTTAAAAGGGGGGAAAGTTCTTTCGCGCACTCTGTATAGAATCGAATTGGTATCCGGTCAGGTCCAGTGGACTTTCCTCTGTTGAGTGATTCCAGTTGCTTTTCTATTCCTTGGACACTTATTTCGATGTCAGCCATTTTTTCGTTTGTGCGAGGATTTAGAGAAGGAACTCCAGTGCGGTCTTCCTGTGTGAAAGAGCTTTGGAGAAAGGTGTTTAGTATTTCAGCTTTACGCGTGTCATCCTCTGTTTCATTGCCATCATCATCCCGGAGTGTCTGGATATGCTGTTTCGAGCCACTTACTGATTTAACGTAAGACCATAACTTCCTAGGATTTTCTGTCAAGTCGGTACATTGAATTTTACTTTCGAATTCACTGAACGCTTCGCCCACAGCCCTCCTTACGCTAACTTTGACATCGCTCAGCTTCTGTTTGTCTGAGAGGTTTTGGCTGCGTTTAAACTTGCAGTGAAGCTCTCTTTGCTTTCGCAGTAGTTTCCTAACTTTGTTGTTGAACCACGGTGGGTTTTTCTCGTCCATTACAGATTTACTCGGCACATACCTGTCTAAAACGCATTTGACGATTGCCTTGAGCTTTTTTACTTAAACACTCAACATTGTCAGTGTCGGAGCAGAAATTTTCGTTATGATCTATTAGGTAGTCTGAAATTTGCCTTCTATAACTCTTGCTAAGCAGATAAACCTTCGTCCCTTTTTTTTATATTCCTATTTAGTTCCATTTTCAGGGATGCTGCAGCGGCCTTATGATCACTGATTCCATGGTCTGCGCTTACAGAGTCGAGAAGTTCGGGTCTGTTTGTTATCAGTAGGTCCAAGATGATATCTCCACGATTCGGTTCCCTGTTTAATTGCTCGAGGTAATTTTCGGATAGTGCACTCAGTATAATGTCACTCGATGTTCTGTCCCTACCATCCGTCCTAAACATCTGAGTGTCCCAGTCTGTATCTGGTAAATTGAAATCTCCACCTAAGACTATAACATGATGAGAAATTTATGTAAAATGTATTCCAGATTTTCTCTCAGTTGTTCTGCCACTAATGCTGCTGAGTCGGGAGGTCTGTAAAAGGAGCCAATTATTAACCTAGCTCGGTTGTTGAGTGTAACCTCCACCCAAAATAATTCACAAGAACTATCCACTTCTACTTCACTACAGGATAAACTACTACTAACAGCGACAAAGACGCCACCACCGGTTGCATGCAATCCATCCTTTCTAAACACCGTCCGTGCTTTTGTAAAAATTTCGGCAGAATTTATCTCTGTCTTCAGCCAGCTTTCCGTACCGATAACGATTTCAGCTGCGGTGCTTTCTATCAGCGCTTGAAGTTCCGATTCTTTACCAATGCAGCTTCGACAGTTTACAATTACAATACCGATTGCTGTTGTGTGTCGGCATGTTGCTTTGGCCTGCACGATCGTCAGAACTGTGTCCATTCGAACACATATGGGACACCATCGGACGACAACTGCAGCGTCATCCACGAACTGGATTAATCGTCCCTGTAATAACCAACAGTTTAACACGGTGCTCCATCCCACAAACTGACATCCGGCACCTGTACAACACAATGAATACATATTTGCACCCTTACCTGCAGCATTCTGACTGTTACACCGGTTATTAATATAGTAGCGTTTTATCTCTCACCTACAATAACCTATGATCTTACAACTTTAAACATATAAACATGTTACTTAGGCAAATGTATTTCTGAAATTCATTTCCCGACAGTAATCATTCTTTTTTAGGTGTTATGATTCTTTTTCTTCAGTGTATTACACTGTGTATTCATGCTTTTACACATACTGTGTGCTGGACCGAAAATTGTACTCGGGAACTTCACCTTTTGCGAGTACGAGTCTCGGTCCGGAAATTGTTTCAATCTGCCAGGAAGTTCCACACCATTCCGCTGGCAGAACTTACAGTAGTCGGACAAAAATATGGAAATAACAGAAACACATTACCATGCCCAATTAAGTGTATGAAAACCGCTGACATTCAAAACAGCATCCAGTCGTATCGAAATACAGGTCCTGCATGTTTTTCAAGGGAATCTTACACCGTTCTTCCTGCAAAATAGTGACGAGTTCAGGCGACGATGCTGCTGGTGGAAAGCGATCACGCTCCATTCTCTCAAAAGTAGACCACAAAGCCACGATAGTATTGAAATATGGTGGCTGTGGCAGCCAGAAAAGATGCAGCTCATCACCGTGCTTACAAAATCTGGCCTGAATGATGCAACTACAGGTGTAGGAATCCTGTTGTCTTATAACACAGCTTCACGATCGGAGAATAAGCTCTGCGCAATATGCTGGATCAGCCACAACGACCGTGTAATCGTTGGCACCAATGTGACGTTGCAGAGTATACACGGGACACTTGGTGTACTGCTCTATGGCTACCCGAATCGTCACCGAAACCCTGCTGTGTTTTAGTTTTCGGACATAAAGTCAGTCAGAACTAAGAAGTAGAGAGATACAAGACATCAGTCGAAATGTCTTCTTTCCATTGCTCCATATTCCACATTCTATGGCTTCAGCATCATATTTACCTTTTCAGGACATTTGCATCACTGACGTGTGATTTTGGATTCCTGCTCGCACTATAATTCCCAGTTTATGGAGCTCCCGTCATGTCGCTTTGGTGGTGACTGGGTCTGCGAGTGCGACATTCAGTTCTGCAGTTACATTTAAGCTGTTGTCCTCTAATCCTTTGCAATGACCATTTGTCACGATAACTCAACACACACTTTCGTCCGCATTATCACTTAGTAGATGATATTTTTTCACTTTGCCTGTATGCAGGATGCATCTGCCTCTTGAAACACCGGTCACTTCAGCTATCTGGGTTACGGGAGCACCCACCACACGTGCACCAGAAATACGGTCACGTTCGAAGTCGCGTAACTCTGCCAAAAAGCACTCATTACTACACAGAACACTGTTGTGACCTCGTCTGACATTTGAAACAATATTGAACAGGTGCTATTCGTGGTCAAATCCAACAGTGGAATCTGGAAGTTTGTCTAGCGTCTGAAAGTATGTTCAAGCATGCGTTTCCCGCGGCGTTACCATATTTTTGTCCAACCCTGGTAGTCGTTCTGCAAGTGCAGGCAGATTGTCTGCACGTATTGGAGTTCGATACAGAAGAATAATGTCGATATTAAGCACGGCCCCCACCTTTCCCATATACTGGGGATTAAACATCTTCGAGAAGGTCACTTACTTGGGATGAAACATCTTCGACAAGGTGGTGAAGATTCGCTACACGAATTTTGCCGTTGGCTAACTGCAAGCCGCAGAGTATTCGCACTAAAACCATCTTCCGATGAAGAGACGTTCATTCTGGGCGTAACAATAACATTTATAATTGACATTAGTTTAAAAATAGTTTAAATGGCTCTATGCACTGTGGGATTCAACATCCGAGGTCATCAGACTTAGAACTAAGTAACCTAAGGACATCCCATATATCCATGCCCGAGGCAGGATTCGAACCTGCGACCGTAGCAGCAGCGCGGTTCTGGACTGTAGCGCCTAAAACCACTCGGCCATAGCGGCAAGCTGACTTTAGTGGTCCGAAGAAAATTCACGTGCCTTTCTTGAGACACATTTTCAAAAACACTTCCCTGTGAATATGTTTATTACGCCTGTTGTGTTATGACATATTCTTACAGATCCGCGTTGCCTAAATTTTCTTGAAAATGAGCTTTCAGCATTATTGCAAGAGATTATTGGTAAATACTTCCAGCACGACGGAGTACCTGCACATTCCAATTTTTCAGGTGACACATCAGCTAAATGTAACATTCCCCGGAAGATGGATCTGCAAAATCCGCGTCGTTTCTTGGCCATCAAAAAATGTGTTCAAATATGTGTGAAGTCTTATGGGAATTAACTGCTAAGGTCATCAGTCCCTAAGCTTACACACTACTTAACCTAAATTATCCTAAGGACAAACACACGCACCCATGCCCGAGGGAGGACTCGATCCTCCGCCGGTACCAGCCTCTTGGGCATCTTCGAGATCTTTGAGTATGGTGGAAAGGCGAAGTCTGCAAATAAGAAGTAATCATAAGAGATGAGCTGGTCGTAAGGACAAAAGTTTAGACACATTTTGTACACTACAACCTCCTGCAACACACTGCGTGACAAAGAAAATTTGGCGACTTGATACCGTCCACGCGGTTCCCCCCGTCGGAGGTTCGAGTCCTCCCTCGGTCATTGGTGTGCGTGTTGTCCTTAGCCTTCGATAGATTAAGTCAGATTAAGTAATGTGTAATCCTAGGGACCGATGACCTATAGGATCTTACCACAAATTAAAAAAAAAAAAAAAATGAAACACGCAGAACGGGAGGACGAAACGGAACAGACCGTCACCGGTTGAAGTATGTGATGTTACTGCAATAATTACAAAAGTGAGCCAAGGATCAAAGGGAATTGGCATTATGAGTCCGCTTACGTTGCATCCTCTCTGTCCTAGATGCCCGTCGTAATTCTGTTGGTGTTCATAAAGCCATTGCTTTCTCTCATGAGGCATCTGGTCCGAAAATTGATGTCGGGAATGTGCTGGTCACTGGTGTACCTCAATAGCACAAACATGTCCATGTTGAAAAATGACACCACGACACTGTTACATGAGAGGTACCAGAAGAGGCCTCATTATGTCTATGACTTACCACTGTGCCTACAGACTTCCTTTAATCACTACCAGCGCTGACCTGAAGTCATACCCAATGGCTACCCACATCATGACACTAGGAGTAACACCACTTCTCTCCCCAAAACAATGGAGCAATAGCACAGAGTGGAGAACTGAGATTCATCGATAAACACAATACCAAGCCGTTCATCAGTAGTCCGCGCCTCCATTTCACGCTACCACTACAAACGCAGGCAATTGCAGTGTGGCGTTAAAGACAGCCTATACACAGCCACTGAAAGACCTGAGTCGACACAAGGCCCCGGGAGTAGACAACATTCCATTAGAACTACTGACAGCCTTGGGAGAGACAGTCCTGACAAAACTCTACCATTTGGTGAGGAAGATGTATGAGACAGGCGAAATATCCTCAGACTTCAAGAAGAATATAATAATTCCAATGCCAAAGAAAGCAGGCGTTGACAGATGTGAAAATTACCGAACTATCAGTTTAATAAGTCATGGCTGCAAAATTCTAATGCGAATTCTTTACAGACGAATGGAAAAACTAGTAGAAGCCGACCTCGGGGAAGATCAGTTTGGATTCCGTAGAAATATCGGAACACGTGAGGCAATACTGACCCTACGACTTATCTTAGAAGCTAGATTAAGGAAAGGCAAACCTACGTTTCTAGCATTTGTAGACTTAGAGAAAGCTTTTGACAATGTTGACTGGAATACTCTTTTTCAAATTCTGAAGTTGCCAGGGGTAAAATACAGGGACCGGAAGGCTATTTACAATATGTACAGAAGCCAGATGGCAGTTATAAGAGTCGAGGGGCATGGAAGGGAAGCAGTGGATGGGAAGGAAGTGAGACAGGTTTGTAGACTATCCCCGATAATATTCGATCTGTATATTGAGCAAGCAATAAAGAAAACAAAAGAAAAGTTCGGAGTAGGTATTAAAATCCATGGAGAAGAAATAAAAACTTTGAGGTTCGCCGATGACATTGTAATTCTGTCAGAGACAGCAAAGGACTTGGAAGAGCAGCTGATCGAAATGGACAGTGTCTTGAAAGGAGGGTATAAGATGAACATCAACAAAAGCAAAACGAGGATAACGGAATGTAGTCGAGTTAAATCGGGTGATGCTGATGGAATTAGATTTGGAGGTGAGACACTTAAAGTAGTAAAGGAGTTTTGCTATTTGGGGGGCAAAATAACTGATGATGGTCGAAGTAGAGAGGATATAAAATGTAGACTGACAATGGCAAGGAAAGCGTTTCTGAAGAAGAAAAATTTGTTAACATCGAGTATAGATATAAATGTCAGGAAGTCGTTTCTGAAAGAATTTGTATGGGGTGTAGTCATGTATGGAAGTGAAACATGGACGATAAATAGTTTAGACAGGAAGAGTGTAGAAGCTTTCGAAATGTGGTGCTACAGAAGAATACTGAAGATTAGATGGGTAGACCACATAACTAATGAGGAGGTGTTGAATAGAATTGGGGAGAAGAGGAGCTTGTGGCACAACTTGACTAGAAGAAAGGATCGGTTGGTAGGACATGTTCTGAGACATCGAGGGATCACCAATTTAGTATTGGAGGGCAGCGTGGAGGGTAAAAATCGTAGAGGGAGACCAAGAGATGAATACACTAAGCATATTCAGAAGGATGTAGGCTGCAGTAGGTACTGGGAGATGAAGAAGCTTGCGCAGGATAGAGTAGCATGGAGAGCTGCATCAAACCAGTCTCAGGACTGAAGACCACAACAACAACAATACAGTTTGCCGTCATTTCTACTTGTCACGGAGAATCGAAACTCTAATCTTATACAAACCCGTGCTGACAGCGTGTACGAAGTTACGTTGACGTCCGAAATGTCTTCTGGGTGCTTAACTCTTTTAGGCAGGGAGTGTACTTACTATTCCTCCTGTCTAGTTTGACAAGGATGGCATCGTAAGCTCGACCAATGCCTGGAGGTGGTGTGGGTTGGTAGACACAACTGGGCAGCCACTTAACTCAGCCGGAACGAACTCTCGCCTTGGAGAGCACGTGCGTCGCGCCTCCCGCGTCACCCAGTGTTCGTCAATTATCCGCGAAAGCCGAGCCGGCGCGAGCCAGCCGTCACGCTAGCCGACCCTGTGGAACGTCCCATGGTAGAACACTCGCAACCGTCGAAGGTCCCACATGAGCACAGTTTGTCAGTAGTGCACATTCTGCTGACAAACGTGATATTAGAAGGCTATATGAGGATGTCTTAAACTACCGTCGTGTAAGATATCTTCTAGATATCCTGACGGAACTGCCACGTTTACGACGGTGTCCTGTAAACTGAATCCACTGAAATATGCGGCCAGAGAAATTTGCGCCCAGTAAAGGCAGACTAAACTCGCTGTGCGAGGGCGCCGGCGTGATGTACTGGTGGTGGTGTCGTAACGTGGGCTTCGCGACCCGTGACGTCAACGTCATGTTTCGGAACATCAATACTTTAGCAGTAAATTTTTGAGGTTGGGTGATTCTTCTACAGAGAGTCGGGCTCTTTCTTGGCAAGGTACCCTACGAAATCCAGTAGCGTAGAACAGTGTGCTGTAGCTTATGGCACGTCTTCAGGGAGGGAGAATGAATAGATGTAGTTGGATGTCATTTACCTGCGTTTTCACTGAAACGATTTTGTGTCGAATGTCCTTCCGTATAGATTTCTATTTATTGATTCTCTCAAGGGGAATCCATTGGAAAATGGAAATGAGCGTTTTGCATCAATGGGCGGGAGGCCCCTTACGGGGCAAGTCTGGCCGCCTTGGTGCAGGTCTTATTACATTCGACGCCATATTAGGCGACCTGTGCACCGGATGGGGATGAAATGATGATGAAGATAGTCCCTGAACGGAGAAAATCCACGACCCAGCAGGGAATCGAACCCGGGCCCGTAGAACGGCAATCCGTCATGCTGACCACTCAGCTATCGGGGCGGACGGAGTATCCATTGATGATTTCCTAGAAGAGGCGTGGCCTTTTATATAGTCTTGTCTGTCTTCATTAGCAAGTAAAATCACGAGGGGGTAATCTCATTTCGTCCACCAATTAGATGACAGAAGTAAGGTGTTAACAGTTAACAAGGTCATATTTCTCTCGCTTTTTTTCGGTAGCAAAACGTAGACAGTTGGAATAGTGTCTGTTTCTTCCCAATAACTTGTAAGATCGGTGTGAAGTATTGCCACTGGCTATGAAGTGCACTAAACTATTTGTCAGTATTTACGTGTTTTCTAATGGTTGTGGAGTTTTCTTCTTCACTAAAATTTCAGTATATTGGTTACAGATTCATAGCCCGTGTTCTAGGAGTAGGTCGGCATGCTAGCTCAGTTCGTTCGACCACAGGACTGCCTGCCCTCTGTAATTAAAAGAAAACTGAGTAAAGTGAAAGTCATGTGACGTCTGCCCCGACCACATGAACTAAAAAAAAAAGGAAAAATGACGAGTACTAACTTTGATTAGTAATCAATACGCACTCGGTCCCGGGTTCGAACACTACCACGCCTTAAATTTTGAAAAATACCACTAGCAATGGCGGCTGAAGACTTCGAGCATAAGAAGTCACCCTCATACTACCAGTGGCTTGGTCAAAGAGGGCGCAGGAGCGGACAGAGGTTCCGGGCACTCTCTTGCCCTTGGGGTGGGAAATTGCCTTTAAAAGACGAAAGAATCAGCAATGATCAACGGAATGAGCATGCATGCATGTCCAAATCAACAGGCACTGCGGCAAATACAGTCGTTATGAAATACATGAAAGGCATTAGCAGTTGCAAGTATAGACAATCGTCAGCTGTGTAATCGAATGACGACACTGAAAATTTGTGCTGGAATGGGACCCGAATCCACATTTTCCACTTTTAGCGAGCTGTCGCCTTATGATACGGCTATCCAAATACTACTCACGGCCAGACACAAAGTTCCGTATGTCGTCAACCATGCGTCCACAGCCCGTACTCGTACATCCATTATGTATGCTCCCGTAGAGTGGAGTGAAAGTCGTTTGCCCGGTGTTGACGGATAAATACGATATTGTGGTGCCTGTGTTATTCCGAATTACGAAGCAATGGTCCTTCGGCCATTCATGCTGTGGTTAACACACTGCACTCGCATGCGGGAGGACGACGGTTCAAATCCGCGTCCTACCATCCAGTTTGGGTTTCCCGTGATTTCCCTAAATCGCTGTAGGTCAATTCCCAGATCGTTCCTTTGACAGGGACGCCAGATTTCCTTTCCAATCCTTGAAACAATCCGAACTTGTGCTCCGTATCTAATGTCCCCGATGTCGCTGAGAGTTTAAATCCTAATCTTCCTTGCTTCCTCTTTGAAAACATGAAAATAAATTTTGTTTAGTTATAATTCTTCTTATCGGTGTTATTACTCGCCAGAGTTCGGAGGGCAACGTATGTTGTTATATTTTGGGTGTAGCAGAGAAACGATACGTTTCCGGACATGAGTTCGTATGCTAAGTTTATCTACCTTCTTCCTCACTACAATTCCTCAAAGCCCTGGGAGGGAACTTCGTTGCGCACTGTATAAGAGGGAAAATCGTAGACCGTTACGCCGACCACTGGTGGTGCACCTCTTCCGGCAACAGAATTCTAGCGTTGCTGGTCATTTGCATGGCGGCGCTGACGTGGCGAGGACGGACCGTTTCCCTTGGACGTGGAATCTGGGGTGCAGCTAGGCCGTGTCTTAGTGAGCACATAGGTTCCACCAATACTGGGTTGCAGATTTCACAGATTTTTGCTTGGGCGCGAATTTAGTTGGACGCAGTTTTCTTAAATACGTTCATAAAAATTCCCGCCTAACGAAGGAACTGCGTTCCAATGCGTTACTAACCATCGATAGCGTTCTTTGAGGTTTACGTAGCCTACGTGCATACTAGGCTTTATTCTGGGGCCCTGCGCCGTAAAGGGGCCCACCACATAAAAAAAAACAGAAAAAAGTCTTTTTTTCAATGCTGTGGTGCGGTTATTCGCGAAAAACGTAGAGGTAATTGTATCACGCGGGTTCATTTGGCTGAATGACCGCAAAGTACAAGTTAAGTCCGGATACACCTCACAGACATCAGGCTCTCTCGTATGAAATTTCCAGTGGCGTCTCGTGAAAGGCGTGGCACTTCACCTAGCGTAGCCACTAAGATTTTTAGAAGAATGGTTAACGGATTTTTGGCTGTGTGAAGCGATTTCGATGTCTCGGTAAGCAGCGAATCGAGGAAGCACATCGCTCCAGGCAGCAGCAGATTAACATATCGTCCGCATGCTGCTTAGAAGGTGCACTGAGTTGTGTGTGCAGGAAAATGGGCACTCCTCTGAATACCTCTCTTAAATTAACATTCCGCTACCAGTACATCCACGTGATCACAGCCAATTATTTACATTATCTTGTAACTAAAATTTACAGAAATTTGATTTGTACACAGATGGTTTAAACACATCAGCTTCAGCGCAAAAAGATAATATTCTATTTAGAAAGTTACAACTCGTTGCTCTAATTCTCTGGACAATAAGTGAACTAACTAAATTCATTACATCAGACAATGAATGACGTTTATACATTTACTTATTCCTTTCCCTTATTATTTTGTAAATTACAGAGAAATATATCTTACCTGAAACACCTTATACGTATGATTATCCAACAGTTGCCCACAAATCACACACCCCGGCCTCTTAGCAGGGTCGCAGGTGGAGGTAACTGATTGCTGCAGCAGCCTGGATGCGATTGACATTGCTATCAATCAGATATTGTTCGACAAATCACTCTAGCGCATTTCGAGGGCCCTAGACAGGTGATGAACTTGCTAGTACTTACTGGAAATTAACTCCCAAACCCTTCACTGAGTGACGCAATACTAAACTGTGAAACTATGTTACCATCTGTAAACGAAAATATTATTTGTTACAATGTCGTATAATACAGCTTTTGTGAGGTAAGCACGCATTGTAGACACATTTCTGTTAATTTTCATTTACGGCATAAACAAATGGATGAACATGGAGCTCGTTTCAGATATCATCGTTCGAAATGTGATTCAGCATTGTTACCAGTTACCGATGTCAGAAACAGCATTTCACCTGAACGTAATTATAATGTCTCTTTTTTTCGAACAAATTACGCTTAACATTACTGGAACTGTTAGTCTTTCATACAGTTCTCAAGGGCACGTTTCGATGTACCAAGATTTCAATATACTGCAATGCATCAGCCCGGCTGCACGCCGGAGAAACTTTCAACCTTTCAATGTCTTAGATGTCAGTGACAGTTTTCTGGCCATGAATTTTTGATCTGTTAGTTCATAAGCTGAAGTGAATTCGTGATATGTGGTATATGCCTGTTACATAGATTTATTTATGCCTCTTCCGTGTATTGCGTGCCTGTATGTAAAGTGCTGAGAAGCTCCACTGTTCTTTTCTTAAATTCTTATGATAATTTGATTTACTTGAATGTGTTAACTAATCGATGTACATACAAACTAAACAGACTAGAAGCTAGCCTTGCTACACATGCTATTAATGTATTTGTGCCCCAATGTTTATGACATTATTATTTTTGCATTAGGGATCAAATACCGCCTCCTACAAAAATAATTCATCTTCGTGCTTAAGCTGTCACAGTACAATCAATTATTCACGCTCCGTTGTTAGACACAGTGACTAAAAGTAATTAAACATTTTATAATTAAAAATTTTCTGTTTGTATTTGAGAACTATTCGCATGCTCCTAACATGTTGGTCGCACGATATGATTAATTAATGATATCTACGCAAGTATCCACAATCAACTGCAAAGGCTAACAATACTTTAATTCCTTGTTTGAATTTCACAAGTAAGGTCGATATATTCCACATCAGATAATTTATTTAATATGTGAACGAAGACTATGACTGTGGTTCATTTTATAATAGACAATCTATTTTGTCATTTCCAACTTGACGTATGATGGATTTCGTGAAATGTGACGCCACAGTGAGATGTGACTTTAAGATCCACGCAGATAATTTGAAGCTCGAAACAACTTGAATGAAGAAGTACACTATATGATCAAAAGTATCCGGACACCTGACTGAAAAAATTTGGCAGCGATGGTGAGTTATTTGGACTTGCCATGAGCAACAAATATTCTCTCAATTAATTAACTTTTACAATTTACAGAATATTCAGATGTAGTACATGAATTAAATGTGGTGCACATGCACCGAGTACAAAACATTTCAGATAATGACAATGAGTACAGAACATATGACATAAGTGCACAGTTACTGACGTTCAGCACAAAACATATTAACACATGACATAAGTGTACATGCACTGAAAAACTCTTTAGCATTTTCATAACAAATAAACGTAATAGTAAAAAATCATGTTGACAAGTGACATAAGTGCACATGCACTGCAGTTGAGAATATATCAGCAAATCACAAAATGTATTAATAAATGGCAAAAGTGCACACGCACTGTGGTACAGAACGTACCAGAAAACCACAAAATATATACGTAATGAGTACAAATGGCATAAAGTGCACACGCACTGAAAAACTCTCTAATATTTTTACGACAAATAAACCCAATGAGTACATATCATATTGACAAATGACAAAAGTGCACACGCACTGTAGTACTCTCTAGCATTTTTCTAAAACAAACAAACAAATCAAGGAGTGTAATAAAGTGCACATGCACTATAGAAGTCTTTAGTAATTTCAGGATAACTGATCTTATTCACAAATGAAAGGAAGTGCACACGCACTGTATATGACTTTTTCATTTTACAAGAATTAGGGAAGGAATAGGAAGGATTGCGTCATGGTTGTAGCACTTAGGTTGCACGCAGCTGCACTGAAAGTCCATTTCTTTTCACAGAAATACAACACCAAGTGAGACAATTTGCAGTTCTTTTCCCAGAAGTATTTATCAACGTATCCAAGACACTGAAATGTCGTAGTAATATTCCCTGTTATCATTTTGGCAGTACATCAGGTACACCAAACAGTGGGACCATAATAACGTCTTTATCGCTGACGGTGGTGGACAGCATGTCGTGTCAACACCACGCTCTTACAGGGCACACCAACGTAGAATTAGTGCAAAAACCTAATATAGTGCTCCATGATCATGAGGATGGACAGGACAAATGGATATTGCAGTAATTCAGGGTAGTTAGCTCAGAAGGTGGAGGACATTAAGTCACATACTAGTCTTCATCGAGAATTACATTAGTAGTTTGCGGCATTCATAGCCCAGTTATTGGACATTTCTGTACCATGTATTTACTATTACAGAATAGTGTTCATAAAATTAACTGATTATAGCAATTATTGGCATCATGGGTAATCGTATTACTATAAACAGTGGCAGTCCTTGGCCAGTTACAAGGCACATTTAGTATGACAGAATAATTCTCATAAAATTAACTGATTATAGTGAACATTGGCACTTATTGGCCAATTATAAACCATCGGAAGTCATCATTGAAAAGGATAGTCAATTAGTGGCATAGCATTAACATAATTCATTGAGTTATACTAATTATTGACACTCACTGGCCAGCAAGTATTGAATAGTACAACATTTTTAATTATTTGCAGTCATTGGCCTGTTACAAAACATCAAAAGTCATCATTGAAAACAGGAGCTAATGAATGGTATAGTATTAACATAATTCATTTAGTTACATTAATTATTGGCACTCTGTGGCCAGCAAGTATTGAATAGTACAAAACATTGTTCATCATTCATTATTATTCAGAACTCTCTTAAATGGGTAGCATTATTTGGAACTGGTGATACACACCTCTTTTTTTTTGTTAGCAATGCATTGCTTTGGGTAATTATAAGGGAAAGCAAGAAGAGAAAAAGAAAAAAAATTGCTTCTGGGTTGTTCCTGTAAATGAAAAATGTGTAACGTCATTCGTCATGAGTCAGCTGTAGCAAGGTTGTGACACAACTGGGTAAAAAAAATGCAAGTACTAGTATAGGTTTAATAAGTAACAAGTTTAGTAAGTATCATGAAAGGCTTCTCCTGGAAAAAATACAAAATGGATTATTGAGCTGAAAGAAGAAACGCATACTATGCTGAAAAGTAGTGAACTTCGAATTAACAGGTAGTTAAATGTGTATAAAAAATGTGTTCTATAGCTGTCCTTTCCAAAACCTTCAGTCATCATACCATACGATATAAAACATACTGTCAAAACAAACTGCAACAAATACTTAAATAACTACATAGCATAAATACATAAACTTCAACATCATCCTCATCTGTAAAGAAGAAACTTCATTATCCATCACTTCATTATCCATATTATCATAACTTCATTATTATCATCACCTGTAAAGAAAAACTTCATTATCCATAGTAGTATATTCTTCATCATTACTCTTCATCAGCATTCATTATCATCTGCAAAAAATCACTTCATTACTCATTACACAACTATTCCGTATCTCTAGCATATTTCATCACTAAAACTAAGATGTGTAGTTCTGTCTGACAGCCTGCATCAATCGCCTTGTATTCTGAAAGAAAAAATTAGTTAAGACTGCTATTCTACGATGTGTATAGTATATTCTTGTTAATGCTTGTTACTTCCGATCCATGTACTCTTCCTCATAAGGTTTTTGTATCTTCTTTCGTCTATTCCGTAGTTAAAATACCCATTTCTGTTTAATTTATTTCTTTCACGCATCATTTCTTTCTGAAATTGATGAACAAAGATTAATATCTTGCATTTAAATCATATACCCACTAAATAATGACTGGTTTATGGTGACATAACTAAGCATACAGCATAACATGACAGAAAACGTAATATGTCAAAAGCATAGACAGTGTTCAAAGGCAAAAATGTACAGAGAATATCACAATGCAGCAGCAAAAAAAGAAAAATGTAAAACAGTCACGATGTTGAGATATCATAGGGCAAAAAAAAAATGTCAAAGTCAACTAGTGTGTGTGTTATACCTTAACTATTTCACAGTGCATACAAACAAGACATGAAAACAATCGTACATACATAAGAAAGACAAAATGTGACGTTCGTTGTGTTCAGCTTGTATATAGTGTAGTTAATAGAGGCGAGAATTAAAGACTTAAATGGAGAGAGAATTTGATAAAATTAATACGTCACTACATAGAATTGCATAATTATTCATAAAATACGTAAGTTTGTCTGGAAAAATATGCACTGTCTGATGTGTAACGACAAGAAGAGCGACCTGCAAACTTTACCGTGCCGGGCACTTGCCAAGAAAAAATACGATAGTCATCAGTAAGTAGTCATGTGAATATAATTGCATAAGTGACCATAAAATTAGCAAATGGCATTATAGCATGATAATCAAAAAGTATCTTCATTCAATAAAAGGTTTGATGTTTGACCAGTGGTGGTTTCCTTTCGACTTTCTGGTTCTCAAAGTTTCGACGTGTACAAGATTGGGGTCAGGAATGCTGCGAATACGATATGGTCCTGCGTATAGAAGTTCAAATTTACTGCACCTACCTTTTACTTTATTAGATAAATAGTGTGTACGTACTAATATCTTCTGTCCAATGTGAAAGTCACGGCGTGTACAAACCTGTTTTTGCTGTCTTCTCCGGCGCTCTGCGGCGCGTTTGATGTTGTTCAGCGCAATGTTAATTATTTCATGGTGTCGTAGTCGACAAGAGGTAGGAAAGTTTACTAATTCTTTAATTTTGTTCGATGCTTCAACATTTTTCAGTATAACAGACGGAGATAGCATAGTGGATTCATTTGGAATGGAATTAATTACATCTTGGAATGAGAATATGTGTGTGTCCCAATCAATATGTCTTTTGTGGCAGTATATTCTACACAGTTTACCAATTTCTTTCATTAATCGTTCACAGGGGTTCGAAGAAGCATGGTACTTGGATATATAGATCAGAGAAATGTTTCTAGCTCGTAACATACGTGTCCATATAGCAGAACGAAATTGTGATCCATTATCGGAAATTACTTTCAACACATGCCCTACATGAAATAGAAAATGTCTTACAAATGCTTTCGAAACAGTTTTAGCAGTAGCTTTACGTATCGGAGTGAAAGTAACAAATTTTGAAGTAAGTTCAACAGCGACAAATATGTAGCAAAAACCCCTATTGGTTCTCGGAATCGGACCAAAAATGTCCACAGCGGCCAAATGTCTCAATTTAACAGGTACAATGGGATATAATGGAGGAATATGTGAAGTGGTGTCTGACTTAGCTTTCTGGCAAATTTTACATGACGCTAAAACTCGTCGTATACGTTTCTCCATGTTGGTAAAATAACAGTTCTGTCTCAGTATAAGAAAACATTTTCTGGCTCCGTAATGTGCATAACTTAAATGAGTGTACCAGATTAATTTATTAACCAGTTCGTCAGGAATGCATAATAACCAATTGTTGCTGTCAGGATGAGAGCGGCGAAACAGAATGTCATTGCGTACAGTGTAATGGTTTCTAATCGTAACATTATTCTTATTTTCCAAAAGGTGTTTAATTTCTTTCCACACGTTGTCTTTACTTTGCTCTTTTGCTATGTCCTGTAATGGCGACGAAATAAAATTTTCAAATGCAACTTGCTGAATGTACATAACGCTGAAATTTGCTTTGCAGAAGTTGGTTGCGATGTCATGCTGATTGTTGCTGAGAGAACGCGATAGTGCGTCTGCTATAACATTTTGTGTGCCGGGAATGTGAACAGTCGTAAAATTAAATTCCTGTAAATAAAGTTTCCATATGCTTAATCTATCGTGAGTGAATTTAGCCGAAAGTAAGAATTGTATAGCTCTATGGTCTGTGTAGACGGTGGTATGTCTGCCATAAAGAAAGTGCCGAAATCTCGTAAAAGCACATACAACACATAATGTTTCCAATTCTGTAACGGAATAATTTCGTTCAGCTGGTGACAGAATGCGACTTGCAAAGGCGATGTTTTTAATTACTGTAGAGCCATCTTCTTCAATTTCCTGGAAAATATGTACGCCTAAAGCGGTGTTAGAACTGTCGGTGGCAATAGAAAAATTTCTGGTAAGATCTGGGTGCGATAAAAGTGGTGCATTCAACAAAGCATGTTTCAGGTTCATAAATTCAGAATGTGCTTGCTTATCCCATGACCAAATAGCATTTTTACCTGTTAATTGGCATAATCTAAGTGTGTCTAAAGCAGAGTGATGAACAAATTTACGAAAAAAGTTAATTAAGCCCAAAAAACTGCGTAATTGCTTCTTCGTTGTAGGAACAGTAATATCACGTAGAGCTTGAAGTTTTTCCGGATCAGGCGCAATGCCTTCTGCTGAAATTACGTGTCCAAGAAATTTTATGGAAGTTTTGCCAAAGTGCGATTTACTGAGATTAACTGTGAGTCCTTGTGCATGAAAAGTTTGTAACAGTCGTTCAAGAATCAGATTGTGTTCAGTCCAGTTAGCTTCTGCAATAAGAATGTCGTCTACGTACGTCGTGATTCTGTCTTTAAGTTCTGTTGGAAGTATTGTGTTCAAACCGCGAATAAAAGCTGCAGAAGAAATAGTTAAGCCGAACGGTAATTTACAAAATTGATAACAGTCACCAAAACAGAGAAAAGCTGTGTACTTTCTGCAATTCGGATGAAGTTGAATTTGCCAAAATCCCGATTTCAAATCTAATGTGGAATAAATAGCAGTACCGTGAAATTTTTGTAGAAGTTCTTCTAATGTCTGAGGTCGATCTGTTTCATTAATAATAATGTCATTAATGTGACGTGAATCAAGTACGAGGCGAAGTGAGCCACCTTTTTTCTTAACAATATGTAGCGGGTTTATGTACGGACTAACTGCTGGTTCAATAATTCCTTGGTCAAGCAAATCCTGCAATTCTTTCTTAACTTGTTCTCTATGGATATACGTAATGGGATAATGTTTAGCTTTAAATGTATCGTGCTGTTTGACTTGAAATTCATACATAAATCCGGACATAGTACCAGGAATGTTGTCAAAAACTGGAGCTTGCTGTAAAAGAATTTTGCGTAGTTGCGTGCGTTCGTCGTCTGTATTTGCACTGCTTTGTTTAACTTTATCAGAAATCATCTGTATTACGTCGTAGTCAGCTTCGTCTGGAGTGATATGTACGTTCGTATCAGTGAACAATGTGGAATTACAGTCTATGTTACGTGTTGCGGAAATGACCTCTGTACGATTAATTGTTAGTTCTTCCGCAGATAAAGTGTGCTGAAATTCTAAAGCCAATTGCACATTTTCATCCTTCAACATTACATAGGAATTTTGAAAATCAATAACTGCGTCGTGTTGTACAAGAAAATTAGTACCTAAAATAACGTCTGTTGTCAATAAAGGAACAATCCAAAAATTTGAGTGAAAAGTATGACCTGCAATACAAAATGATAAATGTGTCTGTAATTTAACGTCCACTCCTTTACTCGATACTGCTCCTTTTACTTTCGTTTTGCCTAATGGTAATGTAGGATAGGTATTCTCTTTGTTACACTCGTTGAAAGTTTCCTCATTTATAACTGACATAGGTGATCCGGAATCGATTACTGCTGAAAATTTCGATGAACCAATTTTAATTTCGAAGACAGGATGTGAAATAGTTTTCTGAACAGCTGCTCTTTCCTGCAAGAGAGTTTCTCTGATATCGTCAAAAGTAATAACATTTTCGTGAACAACATTCTGCGTATAAAGTAGTGCTTGTGTTACTGGAAGATGCGACCTGTACAGTATCTTGTCAAATTCTATCTGATGTGTTACTATTTTCAGGAGGATGCTGTGGCATTTCTACTATTTGAACAGTTCTATTACTTCTTCCAGACGTGTTACGCTCTGGATGATACCTACTGTCCGGTTCATTCATGAGAATATGTTCTTGCGGATGATTTTGCTGTTGGTAAGACCGGCTGTTATTATATGTACGCTGATAATTGTGCTCATCGTTTTTACGTCTGTCGTGATAGTCATTCCTATACGGTGCATTGCGATAGGAATTGAAATACTGTGTTTTCTGTACGTAGCTGTTCCTTTGCTGCCGTGCGTTACTATTTGTTGGATCTGGGACTATACCTGCACGCGGCGAAACATTAAAGTTAAGTTGACCTTGTGCATTACATTGTTGGTTAGGTATTCCAACCGGCTGACTTTCATGCTGTTGTGGTGGAAAACGTCTATTGTTACTAAAATGTGGTTCCTGTTGCTGAAAATTTTGACGATATTGATAATTAGAATTTTGTCTGTTATTAAAGTTCTGGTGGTTGTCATTCCTTAAGCGTCTGTTACTTTTACTATTGAAATTACGTGACTGATCGTAATTACTGTATGTTTGTTGACCTTGGTTATTATATGAAAAATTTTTGTTTACAAAAGAATAGTCTGATTGCTGCACTTCTAAAAGCTGCAACAGATCCCTGAATGCCGAAATATTTTCTTTCTGCTGCCCCGTTAAAAGAGACACTCGTAATGATCGTGGTAATTTAGAGATACGTAGCTGAATAAGTGCAGATTCACTATAAGGTTCACTTAAGTACTGGTTTTGTTGGACCATGTGCTCAAAAAATTGCGTCACACTGGGAAAATTTGAGTTCTCATAATTTGGTAAGCTAATTAACTGATCTTTAATTCCGCGCTGTGTCGTCTTCGACCAATACGCTGACAGGAAAACATTCTGAAATTCTTCTACTGAATAACATTGTCTCGTGATCGGTCTCATACGAGTTGCCGGTTCACTTTCCCAAAAACTGTAAATAAATTCAAGTTTGTGCGTTACGGGCCAAGTCGGTGGAAAAGCATAGCTAAATTGTTGTATCCAATCTAGCGGATGAATCTGTGTTCTGTCATTTTTAAACACTTTAAATTTTCTCACTGACAGAAAATGTTTGTAATCAAAATTATCGTCTCTGTATGATGGAACAGGTTAATGATTGTAAGAGAATCTATTTGTCTGTGTCTGTTCAGAATCTAAGTCGTATACTCTCTGTTGATTACCACTGCGTGAGTCTGACAAATGTTCGCAAAGTGGCGTCTGCTGTGATGTGTTATTAACTGAAATATTTTTTATCTCTGTTACCTCTTGCTATAAACTTGACAATTTTCTGCGCAATGTGTTATTAGATGAATCGATCTCATTAATTGTCTGTTGTAAATTTTGGAATTCAGGTGTTTGGCTAAACGAAATCGGTGTAGTATCATCTCATTTATTGTCATTATTACTTTCAATAACATCAATACGACTGGCCAATTCATCACATTTTTCAGTCAGTATTTTTACCTGATCATCGGTTTTAGTGTCTGAGGCATTAATCTGTTTTTGCAATTTACGTGTAGTTTCGTTCAGTTTTTTAACGTCAGCTTTGACGACATCGGAATCCTGTGTTAGTTCTAATTGTTCGAGTCTGTCGGTCACTATTTGAAAATCTGTTGTGTATGTGTCTGTTTTTAATTTAAGATCGGAAATTTCGTCACGTAATTCTGGGTTCGACTGCTTGACGGTATTAATTTCGTCGGACGCTCTAGCAATATTGTTGTTTACATATGTTTTTGCCTTCGCAAACATTTTACGTTTGTCTTCTTGTCTCTGTGCAGTGATTGTTTCCATGACCTGACGTTTTACTTTATTTTGATCCTGAATAAATTTGCGGAAACGCGTATCACTGTTTTGTATGTGAAGGTTAAAACGTTCGTCAATCTGTGTGTTCTGTTGCTCGAATTTCGCGTCTATCTTTGCATCCATTGTCCGCGAAAGTTCTGCTGTCATTGCTTTAAACTCGTCGCATAATTGTGTTGCCTTTTCAGAGCATTGTTTACCGACTGCGCTAATTTCTTCTCTAAGTGTTTCTGTTGTAACTGTTTGCATATCCCTTAATTCTTGAGCAACAGATCTAATTTCTTCGCTACTTTTTCTTGAACAAGCCTCAATTTCTTTGCGTAACTGTTCCTTAGTATCATGACACTGCGCGGCAACGGCTGTAATCTGCTCGCTAAGCTGTCTAGAATTGTTGTCTAACTTTTCATTAAGGCTGTCATGTTTTTCATTAAGCTGTTTGATCTGTTCACTAAGCTGTCTAGAATTGTTGTCTAATTTTTCATTTAACTGTTTGGAGTTGTTGTCTTGTTTTTCATTAAGTTGTTTGAAATTTTCATCGTTATTGTCTAGTTTTTTACTAATTTCATTAAATTGTTGTTTGACACTCTCGTTTTGTTTTTCATTAACTTGAAACAATATTGCCATAATTTGATCGAAGCCAAAAGTAGCTGTTGCATTCTCTGTGCTGTTTAATTGCGTACCTGCAATTGTCGCGTTTGTGTGACCATTTGGTCATTCTGTAATTTACAAAAAGGTTTGCCAGTCGAATGTACACTGTCGGTTACTATTTCGGAATTAAATAAATCCGTCCTACTTTGAGTATCCTGTTCATTTTCATTAGCAAAATTTGTCTGTTCGTCACTTGAATTTCCCAAACCGGGTGTGTTAAGCTGCGCAGCGCTCATTACAATAGGGCGCCCCGCGTCATCAATTGTCGTCAAATTAACAGAGGAGACAATTGAGTTCGTTTGTTCATCAGTAAGATAATAATCATCATTAGAGGTTGGAACGCACTGATTGTCAGTGAACGCAGGATTGTCATCATTACACTGCGTGTCACAATTATTATCGGTCACGTTGTTTAAGTCGGTAATTTCATTCATAATACCTCGCGATACACTATTCACAGACTTACGCGGCATGTTTACAATAGTCACAATTATTCACAAACAAATAAGCAAAAATGCAAAAGGCAACAAACACAAATACAACAGAGCAACGAATTGCCGATGATCTGAGGAAAGAAAGTCACAAAATTAGTAAAAGCGTTGCGCCGAATGCTAATTATATTAAGTAAATAAGAGCAAATATCTGACTGTTTCTTAGAAGATTCCCAAAGAAATACGATCTTGGCCGGATGTCTCCCCGCAAAGTTTCGAAAGACAATGACAATTAAATGTTAATGAGAATAGAACCTAGTGTAACCTCCCAGCAAATAAATTTAATGACAAAGACAATAAACGAGAAATAGCAATCTGAGCCATGTGTAAGCTCCCCACAAAAATGAAAGTCAATTCAATAAAAATGAAATCTCAGTGACAATGAAAACGCAAATAGACCGAAATGTCGATCTTAGGTCCTGTTCTTACCTCAGTAAAATTGCATCTGCTCTTATTTTTCGCCATAGCTTGGAGGAAATGCATCGCAAAAATTCCTTGAACTTCAGTGAATTTTTTCTTTAAGGAAATGCATGGGAAATTTTCTTTCAATAAAATGTTTGTTTTGTTAAAATGCTTGGTTTGAAAACAAAATTATTATTGGGGCGATTCTTGAACAAATTAATTACACTTAAAATGCATTACATTATCAGATGAGCGCAATGCTGCTTCATTACCTTATTTAAAAAATATACCTCGTCCTGAATCTTGACCAGAGGCCCATGTCGACGCCCGCCGACTCCTCACACACAACTCCGACTGTCTCTCGTGCGCTACTACATGCTCTCGCGACTCGCTACGTACAACTGAAATCTCTCGCAACTCGACCGCAACTGCACCTGCTGACTCCCTACATGCAACTGAACTCTCGCGCGGTCAAGCGCAGACTAGCAACGATAAATAACTCCCTGGTCAGAGATTCTGTCATGCCTCGCCGTCGCTGTACTAAATACATACGCGTTTCAAGTTATTAGCACCTCTTGGCGGATAAATATTTTATAAATCCAGAAGAAGTTACACAGCTTAACTGACGACTCGGACATGTGTGTATTACGGGTACACACAATGTTATAGTCGTGCATGTACAGTGTACGATCGTGGTATCACGTGAAAAACCGATAAGTCACGCCATCAGCCATATGGGGCCAAAAAATCTGAGGATGGGTTTAAGATAAGCCGAAACCGATCATAATAAACAAATGTTATTGCGATCTCTACTGTTATTTTAACTAAAGCATAGCACCAGATCGGTGTACTCCGCAGACAATGTGGTCTAAGTATATGGTCGTCCTCATCTTATTAAAAAATCGCTAAGATTTAACGTTGTTATCGAGCATGGCTCTCATCCATTTAAATATGTGAAATATTTCTTGATTTTCACTTTTTCTGTTTCAGTATATGTACTATCAAGCGAACTGTGACCATGAGAGAAGTACTGAATAAACAATAAAATGGTGACACTCTAGGAGTCAGAGCAGGGAATTTCGTAAAACTTAACCTGATATGGAAGCTGGAATATCAGTAAAGAGAAATTCAAAGAATCAATCTATAGTGGGGGGCAATGAAGTGAAATGGAAAGAAGGATTTCTGGTCAGGGGAATATCGGGTAATATCAACTACTGCATAAAATGATGTTGCGGGAGTAGGATTTGTATAGAAAGATAAATTAGACAGCTGGCCGGTGTGGCCGAGCGGTTCTAGGCGCTTCAGTCTGGAACCGTGCGACCGCTACGGTCGCAGGTTCGAATCCTGCCTCGGGCATGGATGTGTGTTATGTCCTTCGGTTAGTTAGGTTTAAGTAGTTCTAAGTTCTAGGGGACTGATGGCATCAGATGTTAAGTCCCATAGTGCTCAGAGCCTTTTGAGCCATAAATCAGACACTGAGTTACTGCGAGCAGTTCAGTGATACGATTATTCTCATCCGAATCGACAGCAAACCAACGTCAATAACAATTGTTCCGGTATACATGCCGATGTCAGGCAGAAGATGAAGTAGAGGATATAGAATATGAGGATTCAGTATGAAAAAGCCGATGATAATGTAATAATCATGGAATGCGTAACTAGGGGAAGGAATATATGACCGAGTTACGGGGGAATATGGGCTCGGTGGTGAATGTGAGACGAAAAAGTCGGATGCATGCAATAAATTTTAGCTAGTAATAGTAAATTCACTGTTCAAATATCACAAGAGGAAAGCCTGGAGACGCGATAAGATTACAGCTCGCTTGCGTCATGGTCAGACGAGGAAATGTTTCAGTTGATGGATGAAGGGAAAAAAGTAATAAACTGTTAGGAAAAGAGAAGAACACAACAATTTAAGTGACTCAGAAATTAAATATACATGAATTGCAGGGAAATGAAGCCGAAATGAGACGACATCGAGAAAGGAATGGTCGTCTTCAGGACTGATTCAGCATGAAGAAAAGGTAAAGTAATGTGTTTCCTGAAGTTTTCCTAGCGGATCGAATATTTGACGTTTTTATATTGCTATCCGGTATATTATTATCTGGTGTACCGACGTATCGGCAGAGAAACTTTCAGACATTCTCAAGGTGAGTCGCCTGCACGATTTCTAACGCACAGTACACTGTGGGCTAAACTCATATGCGTCAAAAGTAGCACAGTTGGTAACACGAGCATCAGACACACATAAAACTTCAGACCCGAAGACTAAAAGAAAGAAAGCGCAGAGTCAGAGAATCCTCAGCGCTTAAGAAGTATTTGGTTCATTACACCTAGAACAATATTTCCTTGCATAGAGCAGGCGTGAAATGTGGAGTTTCCATGATTTTTCCAACTGGAAACCCTCATCTTGATTCAGCAGGTTATCTGTTAATTGTATTTCCATAGCTTCTTTGACCACTGAATCCCAGTAGTATGTGATTATGGCCAGTATCTTAGCTTTCCCCTAATTCCTAACGGCCAGTGGATATAGTGTTCAGCCACTGCAGATTCAGACGAGTGTTTCGCTAGTGTACAATGCAATGCTTTCTTACAGTGAGTACTGTTCGTACCTTCTACCGCACTCCCCTAGGAATTTCGTATAAACCTGCCTTTCTTCAAAGCAAGTTATTCATAACAATGGACCAAATGGACTCTAAGACAGATAAAACCCCAACGCATCAGAAAGGAATTATCCAAAGTGCAGGGAGATCGGTAGATGTGATGTACATTACAGATAAACAAATTATTACAAATTCAGTGAAACTGAGTTTATTTAAGGGAATGTACATCACAAATTAAGCAAATAAATAACGTGTTGGTAAACTTTTGACCCTTATGCAAGCAGTTATTCTGCTTAGAGTTGGTAGAGATTTTGGATGTCCCCCAGAGATATATCGAGCCAGATCTTGTCCAACTGGCATGTTAGATCGTCGAAATCGTGAACTAGTTTGAAAACCTTGCCCATAGTGCTCCAAATGGTCTCGATTGGGCAGAGATCCGGCGACCTTGCTAGCCAAGACAGGGTTTACCAACCACGAAAAGAAGCAGCAAAAACTCTTGTAGGATGCAGACGGAGATCATCTTGTTGAAATGTAGGCTCCGGATGGTTCGCCATGAAGGGCAACAAAATACGGCGTAGAATATCGTCGACGAACCGTTGTGCTGTAAGGGTGCCGCGAATCACAGCCAAAGGGGTCTTGACATGAAATGAAGCGGCATCCCCCAGACACGACTTCGCTTCTCATCCCCATTCAGTTCGAAGCGGGGGTTATTACTGAAGGAATTTGTACTCCAGTCATTTAGATTCAAGAACGAAGATGCAGGGCATCCGTATTACAGTCAGAGTGTTATCGAACTTTAGCAGACGCAGGATCAAATAAAGCAGAAGGGAAAGTAACATTCCTTCGGAATTTCTGAAATCATTGACGAAAGTGGTATCCAGAATTAGTATGTAGAGTCCATATGACTCGAGAGATTCCGCCAGTCTTTTGAAAAAATATTATGAACATAATCCGAAAGATAGCAGATAAGTGTGAGAACAATTATGTTAACATCTCAGGAATCCATGTTGATAACATTAAAAATATGCAAGAAATTGAAAAAGTAAATTGAAGATCTGTTAATTGAAAATGTTTGGTGTTCTGGAAGATAAACGTCCAACCGGCAATTCTGAAGTTGCGCTTCATAATGGAAGCAAGACTCAAGAAAAATCATGGCTATGTTGATCTATGTAAATCATTTGACGGAGTCAAATGGTACAAAATGTTCAAAATTGTAAGCAAAATAAGAGTAAGCTATAGCTATAGGAACAGTGTAATACACAATATGTACAAGAGACACAATTCAATAGTCAGAATGGAAGACCAAGAAGCATACTGTCTTTAGCCCGTACTGTTCAATCAATACATCGAAGACGCAATGACGGAAGTAACGGAAAGTGTCAAGACTGGGATTAAAATTCAAACTGAAAGCATATCAGGGATAAATTCGCTGATGGCAATGCTACCCATAGTGAAAGTGAAGAGAATTAAGGACCTGTGTAACGCGTATAGAATATAGATTGAAAGTAACTGGAAGAAACTGCCGGTCGTTGTGGCCGAGCAGTTTTAGGCGCTTCAGTCCGGAACTGCGCTGCTGCTACGGTCGCAGGTTCGAATCGTGCCTCGGGCATGGATGTGTGTGATGTCCTTAGGTTAGTTAGGTTTAAGTAGTTCTAAGTTCTAGGGGACTGACGACCTCAGATGTTAAGTCCCATAGTGCTCAGAGCCATTTGAACCATTTTTTTGATACTATCAGACTTGGCCAGGAAAGTCATTTCTGCCACTGTTAGTCTGCTTTTTATGTCCTCCCCTCTCCGTCCGTCATGGGTGATTTAGCAGTCCAGGTAGCAGATTTTCTTAACTCTGTTTCTTGATCACCGAACTCGATGTTAAGTTTCTCTCTGTTCTCATTTCTGCTACTTCTCATTACTTTTATCTTCCTTCGATTCACTCTCCATCGACATTCTATGCTTAATGCATTCAGGAAATCCTGTAACTCTTCTTCACATTCACTAAGGGTAGCAATGTCATCAGCGAATTTTGTCATTGATATCCTTTCGCCATGAATCATTCTTCCACCCTTGAACCTTTCTTTTATTTCCGTCATTGCTTCTTCTATGTATAAATTCAACAGTCGGATCGACATACTACATCCCAGTCTTATACTCTTTTTAGTCCGAGCACTTCATTCACGGTCTTCCAATCTTATTGTCCCCTCTTGATTCTTGTACATTTTGTGTAATATACCCCTTTCCCTGTAAATTACACCTATTTTTTCAGAATTTAGAACACCTTGCACAATTTTATATTGCCCAACGCTCTGTCTACATCGACAAATCTATGAATGTTTCTGTTGTCAGCCGAACGTCAGAATTGTCTCCCTAGTGCCTTTTCCTTTCCTAAAGCCACACTGAACGTCATCGAACGCATTGTCAGTTCTGTTTTCCATTCTTCTGTATATCGTTCTTGTCAGAAACTTGGATGCATGAATTGTCAAGATGATTCTACGATAATTCGCGCACTACTCGACTCTTGCAATCTTCGGAATTGTGTGGATCATGTTTTTCCGAAAGTCAGATGGTATATGGCCAGACTCCTACATTCTACATACCAACGTGAACAGTCGTTTTGTTGCCACTTCCCGCAGTGATTTTCGAAATTCTGAAAATCTCTCTTTTAAATTCGAATTCAAATGCTGGCTCCCCTATCTCTCTTCTATATCGACACCTCTTTCTTTTTCTATCATCATACGCTTCTTCCCCTTCGTAAAGGACTTCAGTGTTCTCTTTCCACTTGTTCGCTCTCTGTTCTGCATTTAACAGTGGAATTCCCATTGCACTCTTAATGCTACCACCCTTTTTTTTCATTTCACCGAAGGCTGTTTTGATTTTTCTATATGTTGAGTCAGTCGTTCCGACAATCATTTATTTTCCGATTTTTCCCTATTTTTCATATAGGCGAAATGGCTATGGTCTTTGCTTCCCTGCTCTTCCAATTTATTTCATTCCTACGTGACTTGTTTTTCTGAATTCCTGAATTTACCAAAACACTTTTGTACCTGCTTCTTTCGTCGACCAACTGATGTACTTTTTCTGTTGCTCAAGGTTCCTCTGCACTTAACTTCTTTGCGCCTATGTTTCTCTTTCCAGTTTCTGCGGATGCCCTTTCTATAGACGTCCATTCCTCTTCAACCGAACTCCCTGCTGAGCTTTTCTTTATCGCAGTATCTATCGCAGTATCTATAGCCTCAGAGAACTTCAAGAGTCTGTCTTCATTAATTAGTACTACCTCATCCCACTTCCTTGCGCATTGATTCTTCCTGACTAGTCTCAGCCTACTTTTCATCACTGTTAAATTATTGAAACTTAAATGGGATGATAAGATAAGGAATGCGAAATTCTCCACAGACTCGGCCAAACATCGACACTGAAAACAGGCACTTGAAGAAGGGACACAGGATGATACAGCAGGTATTACCTTATCAGGGGATAACTTCCGTAGAACTAGAGTGAGCTGCGGTGGTTGGGGTGGGGGGGGGGGGGAGGGAATCTTTAGTGTAGGGTAGAGAATCCAGTACAACTTACAGAACCAAATGGTTCAAATGACTCTAAGCACTATGGGACTTAACATCTGAGGTCATCAGTCCCATAGACTTAGAACTACTTAAACCTAACTAACCTAAGTACATCGCACACATCCATGCCCGAGGCAGGATTCGAACCTGCGACCGTAGCAGCAACGCTGTTCCGGACTGAAGCGCCGAGAACCGCTCGGGCAAACCTGCCGCCCCTATAGAACGAATTCAAAATAGAACGCATGAGATTACGTGCCTAAAGTTAAACGAGTTTTTATAGGATCTGTATAGGAAATTTGTTCACTTTCTTAGATACCGAAAAATTATGAGCAAATTTCGAAACTTGTGTGAACCACTCAAATCTACAGGCTGGCACGTCCTATACTAAAGACGAACGAATAGTCAGTCCTTCATATAATCTGCAGACAGTTCTGCTATGAGTCAATATTCGTGAAAATTTTCGAACTAGAGTAGGATAATTATGTCTTTCAATCACATCCTTGGGTTTCGACAAACGTATTGTCTTTGCACTGCGTCGCTAACTTATTGAGCCGGAGAGCACAAGGAAACTCTTACAACAGCACTTACGTTAAGGTCACACTGGCGTGTGACACAGCGGTGGAAAACATTTCAAGGTCGGAGTGACTCAGTGCCCGCCTTCCGTTGTAGCTAAGTGACGTTCTGTTGATGGCAAAAGGTAAGGGGAGGGAGGAGAGGGGGAGTTTAACCCTCCAGTAGGCGCGTCAACTTTCATGACGCCACTAGTCGCGATGTATCTCGTGGATACATGCGACGATTTTTATCGTTTTTTGTTTGTTTACAGGTTCTTTTTCTTTTGTTTTTGTTTTAAATTGCAGTTGCCTTTATTGTTACAGATTTTACAAATATAGAAGTGAACATCAGGCTCATTACACTTTCAAATTAACAGAAATATTTGACATTTTGTAATGGAGTAGTACATGAAATTCTTTTAAAAAATGATTTTATTATAGATACAAATAAATTATTGAACTAATCAAAGCATGTCTCTTTTTACTGTTTGTCCTCTACAGAAAGACATTGTTCACAAATTATTTTTGCGTGCTTTTGCAAACAAAGATGTGTACCGCATTTTTCACATGTATACTTGCTGAGACAAGTCTTTTTTGTCTCCCTGTAGCATGACTGGCACCTTTTTCTTTTCTTGTTTTCTGATTCCAAGGATTGTTCAGCGTTTTCTTGCTCTTTAGGTTTGTACTTTACTAGCACTGACTTTATATCATCAGATAGAGTCATAATAAGAGCTCTTCTTTTGAGATGATCTTGCAGTAGAGTCAGAGCCAAAGTTTTGAGGTACTCGCGCCGATTTCAGTATTTATTCTTGTTGCCCAAGAAAATTACTCTTGAGTTGATGCCTGCAATGTTCAACTGGTGGAAAAAAAATCACCATGGTCATCTTCTTGTTGACCTAGCTACATTGTAGGTTGCACAGAGTTTGTCAACTACATCAACTCCAGATTTTGTGCCATTATAGAGTAGAATAATTACTGGTTTTTTCTCTAAACCTTCCGAAACCTCACTTGACGATACATGCATACCCGAAAGGAGGACTACAGTTTTCCTTTTTTTCTGGACGTACGACACAAGGGTACTCATTCTTGCTGTAGCCAAATACGCTATCATATTGCTGTCTACTTTTTGGGCTACCAAATTCGATGGCAGTTCCTAGTTGTTTTTTTTCTAATTGTGCCTACAAACGACAGTCTCCTTTTATGCAGTTCTCTTACTAACTCCAAACTAGTGAACCAGTTATCTGCTGTAATGTTTCTACCCGTCCCATATATTGGTTCGGCAAGTCTCAGACTACTTCTTTGGCGGAGTTGTTATTCTGAAAGGATCCTTCTGGTTGTAATCCACAATATATTTCCATGTTGTAAGTATAATGAAGCTTGGCATCACATAGGCAGAAAATTTTGATGCCATATTTTGATGGTTTCGATGGTATGAACTGGCGAAATCCACACGGCCTCGAAATGCTGGTAGCTGCTCATCAACTGTGACGTTCTGACCGAGGGAGTAATGTGTCTTGCAGTTGTTCAAACACATGGTGAACATTTCCCTCACGGCTGCTAATTTGTCTGTCTTGCGCCGTTCTTGTCTTGTGGCTCCATCATCAAAACGAACATATCTTATTAGGAACAGAAAACGTTTTTCGGACGTGGTCATTCTAAAAATATTCAGTCCAAGGTCATCTGCTGTCCAGAAGTCGTGAACGTTCTGTCGGCCACCACAGAACACACCAGCAAGGTATAACAAGCCAAGAAAGACTTTTATTTCGATTGCGTCTGTGTCCTTGCAGTCACTCTCGCGAGCTGGGTTTCCTTTTAGATCAGCTGTACGCCTGTTAGTGTTGACCACAATTAGATCTAGGATATCATTACTGATGAATAGGCTCCAGCAGTCAATTTCAGTTACCATTTTCTTTGCGTCTCCAACTACCCCAGGCAGTTTGGTTAGTATATTATGAGGCCGTGTCTGTGTTGCTTTCCAAGACACTTTCCTCCATTTAGTTCCATCCGTTCCTAAAATAAAAAAATAAGTACATTACACCATTATTAGATATTGTTATTATTACATCTGAAAGCATATTTATTGTCTTTTCTACTCACCAAAATAGTAATGTTCATCAGGTTCCTGCGCTTCATTATTGTCCTCTTCATCAAATTCATGATCTGTGTCTGAGTCTACAGATCGTGTTTCGAGTATATCTTCGGTTTCTGAATCAGTTTCTGCAAGATCATCTTCATCTTCAATGGATACCTCGTCGTCGAGAAGAAGGCGATGTACTTCTTCCAAATCCTTAGGATTTTCTAGATCATATCGTTTACTCATTTTGAAAGAGAGTACACGTAGCTGCAACGAAACGTTGCTTCATTTAGAAGACAACAACGCAACTGCCGACTTGCGTACGCTGCAAACAATGCAACAGGTGCAGTCATTAGCGGCGACAAAGCGTTACCCGAGTAGGCGCGATGTATCTGAGAGATACAGGCAGTACACTTTCCGACACGTGACTCATTTATGACCTTGTCAGTATCGAGATAAGACTGAAATTCCTGTGATGCAATAAGAAAGGTATGACACAAGATGTCGTTGGCCAGCAAACCGTTACCACTGTTCATTGCGGTAATATTAGAGAAAAAGTAGGTCACCTATCTCACAGATACATGCGCGGCTGTCAGAGGGTTAAAGGAAAGCGATAATACAGCTGACCCGACGCCTCTGACTCAGCTGACCCTTTCCCGCGCTTGAAGACAGCGACGTGCAGCTCAGCTGTATGAAACAGCGCCGTTTCTGCACTGTCGGCATGTGAGTAAGTTACATGGTCAAGAATGTATGTTACGGAACTGTTCGTTCGGAATTATCTATTTCTACGCCTGTTGTGACTTATAGATTTGAAATAGCTCAAATGTCTCTGAGCACCATGGGACCTAACATCTGAGGTCATCAGTTCCCTTCACTTATAACTACTTAAACCTAACTAACCTAAGGACATCACACACATCCACGCCTGAGGCAGGATTCGAAACTGTGACTTTGGCGGTCGCGCGGTTCCAGACTGAAGCGCCTAGAACCGCTCGGCCACAGAAGCCGGCTATAGATTTTACATATGGTGGTACATCCGTTAGACGTGAACTTCACACCAGGAGGCCGCACTATTTATGAGAACAGTGATCTATTTAGTCCCTCCAGGCTTCTCCATCTCCTTTCCAGCCCATAATTTTGGTATCCATAATAGCATAAACACAACTCTATGTATTATACACCGTTATTCCGTTACGTTAGACATGAAATGCACAATAACGATCACCATGTAATGCTCGGTAAATTATTTTCCCAAAATAGCAGTTTTCATCTCTAATTGAGAGAAGAGTGAATTCCCGGTTTTTTTTTTCGTAAAGCAATAGTGTTCTCACCACAGAGAACATGTTACGCTGATAACATGTGAACAAACTGCGTGTGCTAGACCAAGATTCGAATCAAGATTGCTGCCTTCAGAAGGTAGTGTGGTGTTCCAGTACACACTGCAAGCAAAATACACACATCTTTAGATCTTGATCTGGCTCGTAGATTTAACGTGTTACTGTATCTCGTAACCGATTCAGTTCTACGTCCCTAGATTGCTGTGTAAGCAGCAGTCGCCGTCAAACATAAGCTCTGTAACAGTGGTTTGGGGTGGTTTGGAGGATCTTATGGGCGCCCAACGGCGAGGTTATCAGCGCCCTAATAATGATTAAAACAAACGAATGTGGATAAGAACGAAAACTGTCGTAGACGCATGCACACGAAATGACCACACAATTACTCTATCGCACAGGCACTCCCACATGCACTAAAACTAATGAAGAGGCAAGATAGCTAATCAAGAAATTAGAACAAAGGGAAAACAAAACGTACAAGAGCTAAAAGAACAGCACAGGGAAATTTTACTGGCTGACCACTTACAAACACTTGGGTGAGCCAGGGACCCTCTTGACACATTAAAAACATCTCCCCAAAATCTTGTTAAAACGTGGGACAGTTCACAAAACCTTAAGACTCGAACCACATTCGTTTGATCTTTGCATAAAACAGACTGCAGATCCGCCGGAAAATCCGCTGCAGGCCGCTGGACAGCAAAAAAAATGAAGTCTAATGAAATGTGGTGCACCGTGATCTGCACTCCATAAGCACCACACATCGGAGGGTCCTCTCGCCGGAGTAAAAATCCATGCGTCATAGAGCTGTGGCCGATGCGAAGACGAGTAAGGAGGACCTTGTCCCGTCGACGTGGCTGGAAGGAAGTACGCCACGGCCGAGTTGTGGGCTTTACGACACGGAGATCGTTGTCGGTCACTTCTAGCCACTTCCCGGCGACACAGGACTTTATACCGCAACAGCGAGGTGAAGGCATGCAGGGGATAGCACACTGAAAGATCTGACGGTCATGACACGCCTCCTTGGCTGCTCGATCAGTCCTTTCATTTCCCAGAATTCCCATGTTCCCTGGTACCTAGCAGAAAGACACCCCCTTCCCCAGTCGCTGTAGTTGGAGGAGGGCGTCCTGGATAGTCTGGATTACTTTATCTGCTGGGTACAAACACTGGAGAGAGCAAAGGGCGCTCAAAGAACAGACGAGAAATCTAACACTGGGAGAATGTCTCATCTGCTCCAGTGCCCGCAAGATTGCATATACAGTGTGTTACAAAAAGACACGGCCAAACTTTCAGGAAACATTCATCACACACAAATAAAGAAAAGATGTTACGTGGACATGTGTCCTGAAACGCTTAATTTCCATGTTAGAGCTCATTTTAGTTTCGTCAGTATGTACTGTACTTCACCGCCAGTTGGCCCGATTAATGGAGGGTAATGCTGACTTCGGTGCTTGTGTTGACATGCGACGCATTGCTCTACACTACTAACATCAAACACATCTGTACGCAGCATCAACAGGTTAGTGTTCATCACTAACGTGGTTTTGCAGTCAGTGCAATGTTTACAAATGCGGAGTTGGCAGATGCCCATTTGATGTATGGATTAGCACGGGGCAATAGCCGTGGCGCGGTACGTTTGTATCGAGAAAGATTTCCAGAACGAAGGTGTCCCGACAAGAAGACGTTCGAATCAATTGATCGGCATCTTAGGGAGCACGGAACATTCCAGCCTATGACTCGCGACTGGGAAAGACCTAGAACGACGAAGACACCTGCAATGGACGAGGCAATTCTTCGTGCAGTTGACGATAACCCTAATGTCAGCGTCAGAGAAGTTGCAGCTGTACAAGGTAACGTTGACCACGTCACTGTATGGACAGTGCTACGGGAGAACCAGTTGTTTCCGTACCATGTACAGCTGTGCAGGCACTATCAGCAGCTGATTGGCCTCCACGGGTACACTTCTGTGAATGGTTCATCCAACAATTTGTCAATCCTCATTTCAGTGCAAATGTTCTCTTTACGGATGAGGCTTCATTCCAACGTGATCAAATTGTAAATTTTCACAATCAACATGTGTGGGCTGACGAGAATCCGCACGCAGTTGTGCAATCACGTCATCAACACAGATTTTCTGTGAACGTTTGGCAGGCATTGTTGGTGATGTCTTGATTGGGCCCCATGTTCTTCCGCCTACGCTCAATGGAGCACGTTTTCATGATTTCATCTGGGATACTCTACCTATGCTGCTAGAACATGTGCCTTCACAAGTACGACACAATATGTGGTTCATGCACGATGGAGCTCCGGCACATTTCAGTCGAAGTGTTCGTACGTTTCTCAACAACAGATTAGGTGACCGATGGATTCGTAGAGGCTGACCAATTCCATGGCCTCCACGCTCTCCTGACCTCAACCCTCTTGACTTTCATTTATGGGGCATTTGAAAGCTCTTGTCTACGCAACCCCGGTACCAAATGTAGAGACTCTTCGTGCTCGTATTGTGGACGGCCGTGATACAATACGCCATTCTCCAGGGCTGCATCAGCGCATCAGGAATTCCATGCGACGGAGGGTGGATGCATGAATCCTCGCTAACGGAGGACATTTTGAATATTTCCTGTAACAAAGTGTTTGAAGTCACGCTGGTACGTTCTGTTGCTGTGTGTTTCCATTCCACGACTAATGTGATTTGAGGAGAAGTAATAAAATGAACTGTAACATGGATAGTAAGCGTTTCCGGACACATGTCCACGTAACATATTTTCTTTCTTTGTGTGTGAGGAATGTTTCCTGGAAGTTAGCCATACCTTTTTGTAACACCCTGTAATTCTGCGTCACAGATGGTATATTCGAGAGTCAGTCTGACCCTGAGGACACGATCCAGGAAGACGACATAGCAACTAACGGAGTCACTCTATTTCAACCCAACCGCAAAAACAGCTACATAGTCGTGGTGCTCAGATAAAAGGGCAGAAAAGACCACATTAAAAATGAAATCAGGAGTGCTAGCTCTCCTGTACCGCACTAAATCCGAAAGCACTCTAGGCCGCTCCAGTAAACAGGGTGGCAGACGGTTAAAACCCTGGACTTGGGGTCGCACTGGCGTCAAACCGGGTGACTCCAGCACATGCTGCACACGGATCGCAAACGGCATCGTGGCTTGTTGACGGTTGGAAAAATGGCGGGTGAAGTTGGAGCTGCGAGGAACATACTTGGTTGGCTCACGTGAGCAGCTGGCGCCGGATGGTGAGTGGCGGTTCCCACACCTCAGCACAGAGGCTGGGTATGGAACTGGTCCGATAAGCGCCCGTGGTCAGCCGAATTCCCTCACGGTGGGCAGCATCAGTGATCCGCATAGTAGAGGGCCTCGCTGACCCTTACACAGTGCACCCATAGTCCAGCCGCAAGCGCCCAAAGGCCCGTTAAAATTGGAGGAGACGCGCCCTGTCCGCTCCCAAAGATCTGTGGCTAAGGCACATGAGGATGTTCAGCGCCTTCAGTGTTCGAGCTTTTAAGTCTCTCAGGTGTGGCAACCACGACAATCTGGAGTCAAAAATGAGGCTCAGAAACCACACTGTGTGCGTAAAATGTAGGATGGAGACAAATTAAAAAGACGGCGAGAAGGTTCAAAATGGTTCAAACGGCTCTGAGCACTATGGGACTTATCATCTCAGCTCATCAGTCCCCTAGAACTTAGAATTACTTAAACCTAACTAACCTAAGGACATCACACACATCCATGCCCGAGGCAGGATTCGAACCTGCGACCGTAGCAGCCGCGCGGTTCCGGACTGCGCGCCTAGAACCGCTAGACCACCGCGGCCGGCACGGCGAGAAGGATTAGCTAATAACTGAGAGCGACGATGTATCGTACTTAACATCTGAGTCAGCACTGTTACACGTGCTGGTTGTCCCCGTCGCATTTACAGAACAGGGGGATCGCTTCTGTGCATTCAGGAGGAAACGGATTCGAATCTCCGTTAGACCACCCTGATGTAGACATTCCTTCGATCAGCTTGTCTACGATGTCAGTTTTCTGCCAAACAATACGATAATCTCCACCAGTGGTTCTCTTCTCGCGCTTTACCACTAGACAAACAGGCCCTTCTATCTGGTCCGCAGCTCGTAGTCGTGCGGTAGCGTTCTGGCTTCGCGCGCCCGGGTTCCCGAATTCGATTCCCGGCGGGGTCAGGGATTTTCTCTGCCTCGTGATGACTGGGTGTTGTGTGATGTCCTTAGGTTAGTTAGGTTTAAGTAGCTCTAAGTTCTAGGGGACTGATGACCATAGATGTTAAGTCCCATAGTGCTCAGAGCCTTCTACCTGAAATGAAAACAATAGACAGACAGAAGTTCTACGATAGTCAAAAAGTGCAGCAAGCACCATTAATAAAACTTGTTGCAGACACTTCAAATTACTAATCCTAGCTTCATTCAAGGTATCTGTCGTTTTTGTTTCCGATCTCGTTGACGATATTAACCGAAACGCGTGGTTTTATAAGGTTGTTGAGATCCAGACTAAACATTGGTTGTAAGCACCATCACGCACAAAGAGTGTTTACGTTCCTTGTGGGACGGTTTTTAAGAAACCGCTTCTTCTAATTTGGTGTCGCGTTGGAAGCGGTACTCGAAGTGCCCCACAGCGATTACCGCAGTTGACACAGGCGGCTCGCAGTTGGCTGACACATCCTGCCTACGGCAGAAGTCGCCCTCCTGCAATCAGCGGGCAACGAGATAATAGCCCGGTGCAGTCTCCGCCTATCCATGACCAGTCTGCTCGGGTTACTAGCCTGACGTGTCTCGATCTAATCATAGCCCCGCCATACAACATTGGCACTCGAATTATTTATAGAACGTTGCGTACTACAACCAACACAACCTATAGATGAAGTCCAACAATCCAAATGTGTTCTTACGTCTTGGAACTTAATATCTTTCGAAGTAGGGAGCGAAGGGTTGTCGATTAATTATTCTATACGGATTTTAATGTCGAAAGTGAGGAGTCAGAGACCACCATATTCGTTGAAACAAGAGGTTTTTGGAAATTATGACGAGAACTGTCATTTGAAGCAAAAGCTTCATCTGGACGTATGCCCTACTCCGAAAGATTTTCGAGAGAGAACACATTTAATGTACATTGTTCTTTAACTTCTGTATTATTCGATACATTGCCAGATTTATATGTGTACAACAGTTAGAAAACATCACAATGTACATTTTACAAAGCAAAATTTGAAAAACATATATTTTTAACACATCGGCCTTTAACATTATCATACACGCCACATATCGCTCGTTTGGAGTTCACAACAACTGTTCGGATATCCCACTGTCAAATTCGATGCATTTGTGCACTCCTGGGAGAACAAGTTGTGTTGCTCCTTAATGAGGGCAACAGCGTCCCTGAGGCGACCAAGCAATTCATCTAGCGTATTCACCTCTCATTTGTACACTTCAGACTTCATCCAACCCCATAAATACAAATCTAGTTGCTTATGGTTGGCGATCTTGGTGCCCAGTTAATTGTACTACCATGACCAACACATCGAGTAGGGTAAGTGCGGTTGAGATATTCCGCCACGCGTCTTCTAAAGTATGGAGTGGCTCCGTCATGTTGTAAGTACATTGAAGGCCGCGTGTCCATTTTGCAAACCAGTGACAAAATAAAAGTCAGGAAGTCGTGTGGCACTGTTGTCAACTTGAAGATTTGAAGACTGTGGACACGCTGTGTGTGAAATGGGTACAAGTTTTCCGCAACTAACCTTCCCCATACATTTATTCGTTGGACATTACTACGTGCCGGTAGTACGACAACACTGAACCGTTTCAATTACGTGTTGTTGTCCTTGGTCAGGTTTTTGAACTACACGTTCAGAAGTAAAATGGGAACTTGGAAGAATACCTATTTTTAGCAATGTGCAACGGAAACATTGGTAAATTTCGGCGTATCGGAAGTCCCCGTAGTATTCTTAGACAGCAACAGGAGCACTACCATCACAGAAGGAATAAACACACACCATATTTTCACATTCTTTATTAAAGAAGTTACGTTGCATTCTAGCCAGCCCGAAAAATCGTGGTTAACCGATGCTTCTCCCTGATACACTTTCAGTCCTTTGCTCTCTTTCACTCACAATGCGGACATGGGGGGGGGGGGGGGGGGGAGGACAGGAGGTATTACTTTTAATTTAATTTTGGAACTTTATGTCCCAGATAAAAATTGAAAGCCTAGTGGATGTGAAGGCGTAACTGTCCATATAAGAAATAAAGCGGAGTACGTGCTGGACACATATACCTAGTGCGGGAATGGAGAGTGATCTTTTGTGTTTCGAAGAAGAGGCTGCAACATTCGCGTCCTCCCATTTAAACCGGGGGTTAGCGCCACTGCGAATGTAGCCAAGATAGAAAAGGCTCGGAGGCAGCAACAGTGAGGGCGGCAAAGAGCTTTGTGCTTAGAAGCTGATGATTGCCAGGATATCGAAGAATCAATAGAAACTGCCCTGTAACAACCTTGTTGCGAACTGATCAAAGAAAGCGGCTAGTTTTGCGCTATTTCTGGATTGAAACCGCTATTTCATTAATTAAATCCTCGTCCAACGAATTTCCATTGCAGAAAATTGATGAGGCTCTCGCGGCAACGTGTTTACGGGATTTTGGCCGACGATTGTTTAATGATTTTTCCGACGTTTCGCCAGTAAGATATTGAAAATTCACCCTCCATTGCTGTTGGTGGGTGGAGATTGTGTTATGTACCTGTCACGCCAACGTCTGACGGTTATTCCCCTGTCATCACCGTTGTGGTCTTCCCCTTTTTTACCCGCATTGTTTGCCCGCAGCTCGTGGTCGTGCGGTAGCGTTCTCGCTTCCCGCGCTCGGGTTCCCGGGTTCGATTCCCGGCGGGGTTAGGGATTTTCTCTGCCTCGTGATGGCTGGGTGTTGTGTGATGTCCCTAGGTTAGTTAGGTTTAAGTAGTTCTAAGTTCTAGGGGACTGATGACCATAGATGTTAAGTCCCATAGTGCTCAGAGCCATTTGAACCATTTTTTTTACCCGCATTGTTGGCGTGGATAGTCCGCTGTTTGTAGTCCAGCGTTTGGCAAAACGTCTGGAGCATTTCCAGACAGGCTCTGCATTTGACACGTTATAAACCTAAGATGTGGTACGGGCACGTCAGCGATACGTTCGTCATATGGAGCCATGGTGAGAAACAGCCCGGTGACTCCGAGGACATTTGAACAGTCTCCACGGGAACACAAACGGAGCGAGATCTGCACAAACTTTCAAATCATCACTCGAGCCAGAAAATAAGGCTGATTAATTCACTAGTAAAGCGAGCAAAATGGAAATGTGAGCCATAGAAAGTTAGACGTGACATATAACAAGTGGAAAGCGTTCTGAGGAACACTGGGTACCTCATCAGTGTAACGAAATGTTACACTTGGCCAAGTGAAAATTCGAAAGAAAAAATATCGGTTACGGCTTTTATGCCAAACATCCTCGGTGTGAAGGACAGAATCAGGCGCAAATTCCGGAAACGCCGCGTAAAAGCTGTTGAAGCAAGTAATCTTCTTACTGCCCTATGGCCGAAATGTTTTTTATCAGAAACTTACTTGAATGCTTAGCACAAGCACGGTTTTATATTATGATATATGACATTACACTTGTGCGCCTTCTTCAACGAGGTATGTGACTTATTTGTAAAAGTGACCTTGGATTTTCCATAGTTTTTTTTACTTGAATTACAACTGCTCACAGATACAGTATGTTTACGAGTAGATGACAGTGCGCTACGCTGAGTGGCACAGTGGCTGATGTATGTATTGGTAGGCGGTATGTAACACGAGTATTTGGAAAAACATTTTTTCGTTACAGGGAATATCAAGTATTAAATGTTTAATTATTAAATTCTTCCAATCCATCTGTGGCATACAGCAAACCAGTGCTTGACAGTATTGGTTACACTGTCTAAAGGATCGTTCTAAGAAATACCAAATTAAGACCAACCTGAAGATGCCTAAATAAGGCGAGACGCGTAGTTGAAAAATAAAAAACTAAAATTGCAACCATGACTGTTTTTAACCAATACTATTAATTATTAAACGTTTTCTGTGCATTTTTTTTCAGATCTAAAGATGGTAATTTAAACTGATGATACTAGATGTTTATATACGTATTTATCGCGATCTGGGCACATAAAACTTCTCTAGTACGAAGGTTACATGTTTTAAATTCAGAGATCGCCCTCCTGCTGGTAATGTCAGGTAACAGTTATACTAGAGGTTGTTCACAAATCAAGAAAATTAGATTTTACCTCTCACGGCCAAACTACAAAAATGACTCACTCGCATTGTTCGATGGACACCTTGTACATGCAAGAAAGTCTTCGATGGAATGACCAGACGATCCATCAGTACCAGGATCATCGAAAATAAATGACATTTCAGGCTGAACAAGTTGAGAAATCGACCTTGTTGGAACACGCGCTGCGTGAAACCAGTCAAGTAGAAACATTCTCCGGCACGCAGGTTCTCGCTGTGGAGTAGAGTTGCCGCGACCGCTTGTTCTTGGAAGAAATTGAAATTCACGAACATGACGATAGTTTCAACGAGGAAGAAGGAAACTTCGATGTTGACGGATCCTGTATTACCGTGCTGCAACGAAGGACTGTTTATATACGTATTTATCGCGATCTGGGCACATAAAACTTCTCTAGTACGAAGGTTACATGTTTTAAATTCAGAGATCGCCCTCCTGCTGGTAATGTCAGGTAACAGTTATACTAGAGGTTGTTCACAAATCAAGAAAATTAGATTTTACCTCTCACGGCCAAACTACAAAAATGACTCACTCGCATTGTTCGATAGACACCTTGTACATGCAGGAAAGTCTTCGATGGAATGACCAGACGATCCATCAGTACCAGGATCATCGAAAATAAATGACATTTCAGGCTGAACAGGTTGAGAAATCGACCTTGTTGGAACACGCGCTGCGTGAAACCAGTCAAGTAGAAACATTCTCCGGCACGCAGGTTCTCGCTGTGGAGTAGAGTTGCCGCGACCGCTTGTTCTTGGAAGAAATTGAAATTCACGAACATGACGATAGTTTCAACGAGGAAGAAGGAAACTTCGATGTTGACGGATCCTGTATTACCGTGCTGCAACGAAGGACTGTTTATATACGTATTTATCGCGATCTGGGCACATAAAACTTCTCTAGTACGAAGGTTACATGTTTTAAATTCAGAGATCGCCCTCCTGCTGGTAATGTCAGGTAACAGTTATACTAGAGGTTGTTCACAAATCAAGAAAATTAGATTTTACCTCTCACGGCCAAACTACAAAAATGACTCACTCGCATTGTTCGATAGACACCTTGTACATGCAGGAAAGTCTTCGATGGAATGACCAGACGATCCATCAGTACCAGGATCATCGAAAATAAATGACATTTCAGGCTGAACAGGTTGAGAAATCGACCTTGTTGGAACACGCGCTGCGTGAAACCAGTCAAGTAGAAACATTCTCCGGCACGCAGGTTCTCGCTGTGGAGTAGAGTTGCCGCGACCGCTTGTTCTTGGAAGAAATTGAAATTCACGAACATGACGATAGTTTCAACGAGGAAGAAGGAAACTTCGATGTTGACGGATCCTGTATTACCGTGCTGCAACGAAGGACTGTTTCAGATAACAAGGGGACGATCACACCACTATTGACCAAGGAAGGGACTTCCTTATTCGAGGTATGCTGCCACGGGATGGTAGATCCGAAACTGTTCAGTATTGAGGAAATTGGACAATTTTTTATTTCGTCCGTCTCAGTTTCACTGATATAAAATCCAGCTGTAGTGGTCCCCGGTTTCGGGCAAGACTTTGTTTCTGTATCGAATTTAGCCCAACTTTCCCTCCCACTCTATAAAAGTCTACGTATTACGAAATCGATGTCTCCACAAACTTTTGACTAAACAAAACCTATTTCGAACTGAACTGTAAAAGATCTGAATGCAATTTTCTTATATTAAGTGCGTAACTGAAGTACAGAAATTATCGGGCCCTAATATAAATTTTCATTTACCTCGCTTCTTGACAACAGCAACCGGAACCTAGCCGACCGATCTCGGTTTTAGAAGACTGAGAAACTTTGTCTTGGAGTGCTATGGCTTGAGGATGTCATCTTGGTTCGTCTGAGGTTCTGATCCTCTTCTTGTGATTCTGTTATTTACTTATTTATTTATTTCAAAAAACGGACCAACCCGGTTTAGCCCCAGCGGTGTGCCCAGTCAAACAAACTATGGCGTCAGGAGGTTAACATTCAGATTATGTGCCTAAAACAAACACACGATACACTGAAAACTATGCTTAATCGAAATAGTTACTCACCTATTCCCTGTCAGATACTATGTCCCCTCAAAAAACTGTTCCAGCGTGCGCCAAGGCCGGAAAAAGTTTCAGCAAAATCTCTAAAGTGGTGTGGAAGGGAAAGGAACAGGCGTCCGCTAGTGACAATTGTCTACGATTGCCCAGAATGGCGGGTGACGGGGAATCTCAGCGTAATCGAACAGCACTAGACGCAGAAATTTGCGAATGCCCGTTTGTTCGACTTATCTTGATTTACCCCACTATTCTGTACACTTCGCAGATTATTTATTACAAAGGAAGATCAAAAGTTTCGAAGGCCGCGCAGTCCGTAACAGGTATCTCTGTGCTCTGCTACGTGGAGAAGTCTATAACTGCCCACTACTCATCCTCGTCCGACAAAAGTCGTCGAGCTCTCAAGGCCTTTCACAGTGAATCGCAGTCAAGATAATCGCTTGAAGAGAGTTTAGGACTAGAGGGCGTTTGCTAGGGTGTCTCCCACTTCAGTTGGCATATGCTCCGGGTTACATTTGTGATATAGGGTCGTGCATTAACATGAAGTAGCACCACCCCTTGTCGCAGCTTTCGACAGACTAGCTGCCACATAAACATTATCCATTCTTCGATGGATGTCTGCCGGTCTTAGTCCTTCAGCAGCCAGGAAAAGAATAACAGTATGTTGTTCGTCTTTGGATGCACCTCGTGAAACCTCTCCATATCTCACGTTCCCGCATTTAACGCCACCCACATCGGAAGGGCACGAATGCCACATTGATCCCTTGCCCGAATGACGGCGCTCATACACCTCCATCATAGTCGCGCTAATTTGCATATACGCTGCAGCAATGTCCTCAGACGCTAACTTTTTGATCATCTCTTGTTAAGGTTCGTTGCCTCAATCGTAAGAAACGGAACCGTATAGGGTAACTTTATTGCCTATCCTTCAGTCCGTCCGTCTGTTAGACCACTTTTTCTCAGCAAAGAACAGACTTATTAAAATGAAGCTGATGCACATACTAAGGATAATGGTCCCTTGGTATTTAATAAAAGATAGATGCTAAGTTAATGCAGTCAAAAGTTACAAATATTTTGATACAAACTCGCTCATTAAAACCTAAAGGATACTTCCCTTGATGTATAATCATGAAATTTTGCAAATAGAAGGGTTACACAGTACGAGTAAAGTAAAACAATCAGAAAGTTGTTAATTTGTAATTATATCACATGAAAAATATTTCTTTTGTCATTTTTTTCCGATCCTATCTAGAAATTAAAACGTTCTCCAAAGACTGGCAATCCCTGGACCCGATACTTGCCAGTACCGATGTAAAAACCGCTGAGATCCTATATTGCGGGAAAAGGATGAACTATCTGTACACATAAGTAATTTCTTACGTAACCGCTAGCTCACGAGTCCTGCTGGCACCTGGCCAGTGTTATAATGATACATTGAATTTGCTCAGTGCCATATTTTTCTTCAACATTAATTTAAGTAATAATTTCCTACAACGCATCATTTTTAATAAACCTAAACAAAAGAATTCTAGCTCTGTGTACAAGAAACTGCAGAAGATAGTTACATAAGGGGCGAGGGAGGGAGGGGGTGAGGGGAGCAGATTTGATAGGTCTGCCAGGTGCACAGATCAATTTGGTGCGGATTTACTCTTAAACCGCGCAGTGCGTCCATCCCACATTGTCTACTATCCTAGACTTCGCACGGTGCACTATCTCGGATGGGTTTACCGGGTGTACCGGTACGAAATGAGAGATTTTTGTGAAAATGAAACACTAATTTTGAATTGAAAAGTAAAAATATTTTATTCAAAGTACTAACCATTACTTTCTATACATTTTGACCACCTTTCTGGCAATTTGTGGACACCAAGCCAATAGAAATGTTCGTCTTTTGAAGCAAACCAATCAGACACCCAATTTTCGACTTCTTCGTAGGAATCGTAGTGTCCCTCAGCCATTGCGTGTCCCATTGATGAAAACAAGTACTAGTCGGAAGGGGACAAGTCTGGTGAATACGGAGGGTGGGGTAGCAGCGCCCAGCCAAGTGTTTTGATTGTATCTTGAACCGGTTTTGCTTTGTGTGAAGGTGCATTGTCATGTAAAAAAATTACTTTGCCATGTCCTCTGGCCCATTATGGTCTTTTTTCGATCAATGCATAGTTCAAATTGATCATTTGTTGTCTGTAGTGATTGGTGTTAACCGTTTCACCGGGTTTTAGAAGCTCTTGATACACCACACCTTACCGATCCCACCAAACACAGAGCATTGCCTTCTTGCCGAATCGATGTGGTTTTGCAGTCTATGTTGATGGTTGTCCAGGATTAACTCATGATATTTCCCCTTTAGGATTCTTAAAATAAATCCATTTTTCATCGCCAGTAACAATTCGATGCAAAATTGATTTTCTTTCATGTCTTTGAAGCAAAATTTGACAAATGGTTTTTCGGTTTTCATTCACTTCATGTGGCACGCATTTTCCACACTTTTGGATCTTTCGCCGGCCGAAGTGACCGTGCGGTTCTAGGCACTGCAGTCTGGAATCGCGAGACCGCTACGGTCGCAGGTTCGAATCCTGCATCGGGCATGGATGTGTGTGATGTCCTAAGGTTAGTTAGGTTTAAGTAGTTCTAAGTCCTAGGGGACTAATGACCTCAGCAGTTGAGTCCCATAGTGCTCAGAGCCATTTTGGATCTTTCCCATAGCTTTCAAACGGTCATTAATTGTTTGTTGTGCAACATTTAACCTTGCTGCCATTTTCTTCTGACTCAAAGTATCATCTTCATCCAATATTGCTTGCAATTCGACGTCTTCGAACCTTTTTGGTGGTCTTCCACGTTCTTCATTTCTTACATCAAAATCGTTATTTCTGAACGTTGAAACCATCTTTTGCATGTTACTTCTGATAGAGCATGATCATCATATGCCTCGACAAGCATTCGATGCGACTCTGCAGGACTTTTTCAAATGAAAACCAAAAATTAATACTTTCCGCAAATCATCACTTTCTGGTACAAAATTCGACATTATTAACACAATGAAAACATATGATGTTGTTTGTTCCATGACTTGATGTATACTAAATATCTTTGACAAATGTCATACCAACTAAACAAAAAAATTAAGACTCGTTCACAACAAATGTTCCTATCGACACATTTGTATCTTAACGCTCATTTCATACCGGTACACCTGGTAGATGAGGAGATACCATCACGAGTCAGTCTTGCCAAACTCACAGCAGCAGAATCAGCCAGTGGATCCAGTGTTAGCTTCCACGTAAGAAAGACTGCAACCGGAGCTTGGGAAATTTTCATCAACACTCGTAATGTGTCACCACAGGTGTCGTACTTCCTCTATGCTACATAAGCTGGAGGAAACACAGTGGATCACGCAGCTTAAGGTGATGGAACGAGGCCTCTGGCCGGTGGCGCCAACAGTAGAGCGTATAGCTGTTGCCGGCCAGCCAGCCGACGAACAATGGGCGGGCCCGTTAAACGCAGATAATGCCGACCCGCGCGCTGAATAATGCATCGCACCGCCGGCAGCGCCGCAGCCGCGGCCGCTACGCATCGCTGCACCGAGCCGTCCCGGCGCCCGCGGCGTTATTCTATCGACTCTCTTCCGCAGTAGTCGATCGGAATGCAGTCGACTCCTCGCCAGCCGCGACTGTTTCACCACTAGTGTATCCGGGGTATCGAGATTCTCACAGTCTGAGAAATCGACGTCCTTCAGGTTTTGATACATCCTGCGTCCCTCTGAATGAAGACATTGGTAGTGTATGTTTCAAAGGGTTTTGCTACTACCCTCAGTTCGGCTATAGCTAGTCCTGCATTCAAGAGATTTTTGTACCATTTACTATATGCGTATGAGTTCATGTTTTTAATTAATGAACACAGCACACTACTACATACGGTATTTACACCACAAACCACTAAGCATCGCCGTGTTACGTCGTAGCACTATTCCCCTTTTTCTTTCCTACTCCTTTCGCATACTGAGCAAAAGAATAATCTGCATCTACATATATATTCAGTAATCAGCCATTCGGTGCCTGGCGGAGGGTGCATTGTACCGCCCCTAATCATTTCCGTTCCTGTCCACTCGGAAGTAGAGGGAGGGAAAAATGACTATCTGTATGCTCATATGCGAGAAATTTCTCTCATGTACATCGCCGGCATTACGATCGTTCTGCAGTCAGATACAAATGCAGATTTTCTAAATTTTCTCAGGAGCCTTTCTCGAAAATAATGTAGCTTTCCCTTCAGCGATTCCCATTCGTGTTCCCGAAACATACCTGAATTTTAATCGAACCTATCTTCAGCAAATCTAACAGCCACCTTTGAATTGCTTCTATATCTTCCTGTAATCTGAGCTGGTGGGGATCCCAAACATTCTACTACTACTCAAGAATGGGTCGCGGTAGTGTTCTGTATCGGGTCTCCTTTACAGATGACCACACTTTCCTAAAACTTCCCCAATAAAGAGAAGACGAACTTTCGCCTTCCCCACTACAGTGCTTCACGCTTGTTCCATTTCATATCACTTTGCGGCGTTACGACTAGATATTTATTCGACCGCACTGTATCACGTAGCGCAATACTAATTCTACATTCGAACATTACGGGTTCGCTTTTCCTACTAATCTGCAGTATCGTACATTTTTCTACATTTACAGCTAGTTGCTGTTTATCCAACCAACTATAAATTTTGTCTAAATGACCTAATATCCTCCCACAGTCACTCAACTTCCGACGCCTTCCCGTACAACATCACCAGGAAACAATAGCAGACTCTCTGGTGAACACTCGCCTTCTAGGTCAATGTACTGGTCGTCGAGCCATTCACGTATCTGGGAAGCTAATCCGCATGCTTGTACCTCCGTTGACAATCTGCAGTGGGGCACCCTGTCGAACGCTTTTCGGAAATCTAGGAATATGAAACCAGCCTGTTGCCCTCCTTCCTTGGATCGCAGGATACCACGTGAGTAAAGGATAAACTGATTTTCGCACAAGCTACGCTTCTTAAAGTGTGCCGATTTGGGGACAGAAGCTATTTCCATTCAAGGAAATTTATTATGTTCGAATTGAGAATACCAACTAAAATAGGACTCTACATGCTTGTCACGATTTTATGTGCTTCTGTAAGCGCCCTCTCTTATTCTCATGATCGCAACACGACATATACTATGGAGACAGTACATTGATGAGACGAAGCATTACGATTCCTACCCACCGTGAGGCTGTATTTCGCTTCATTTCATTGTGGGTTCATGAACAGCGCTGAGTCGTATGCTCAAAAACGTTCAAATACACTCCTGGAAATGGAAAAAAGAACACATTGACAGCGGTGTGTCAGACCCACCATACTTGCTCCGGACACTGCGAGAGGGCTGTACAAGCAATGATCACACGCACGGCACAGCGGACACACCAGGAACCGCGGTGTTGGCCGTCGAATGGCGCTAGCTGCGCAGCATTTGTGCACCGCCGCCGTCAGTGTCAGCCAGTTTGCCGTGGCATACGGAGCTCCATCGCAGTCTTTAACACTGGTAGCATGCCGCGACAGCGTGGACGTGAACCGTATGTGCAGTTGACGGACTTTGAGCGAGGGCGTATAGTGGGCATGCGGGAGGCCGGGTGGACGTACCGCCGAATTGCTCAACACGTGGGGCGTGAGGTCTCCACAGTACATCGATGTTGTCGCCAGTGGTCGGCGGAAGGTGCACGTGCCCGTCGACCTGGGACCGGACCGCAGCGACGCACGGATGCACGCCAAGACCGTAGGATCCTACACAGTGCCATAGGGGACCGCACCGCCACTTCCCAGCAAATTAGGGACACTGTTGCCCCTGGGGTATCGGCGAGGACCATTCGCAACCGTCTCCATGAAGCTGGGCTACGGTCCCGCACACCGTTAGGCCGTCTTCCGCTCACTCCCCAACATCGTGCAGCCCGCCTCCAGTGGTGTCGCGACAGGCGTGAATGGAGGGACGAATGGAGACGTGTCGTCTTCAGCGATGAGAGTCGCTTCTGCCTTGGTGCCAATGATGGTCGTATGCGTGTTTGGCGCCGTGCAGGTGAGCGCCACTATCAGGACTGCATACGACCGAGGCACACAGGGCCAACACCCGGCATCATGGTGTGGGGAGCGATCTCCTACACTGGCCGTACACCACTGGTGATCGTCGAGGGGACACTGAATAGTGCACGGTACATCCAAACCGTCATCGAACCCGTCGTTCTACCATTCCTAGACCAGCAAGGGAACTTGCTGTTCCAACAGGACAATGCACGTCCGCATGTATCCCGTGCCACCCAACGTGCTCTAGAAGGTGTAAGTCAACTACCCTGGCCAGCAAGATCTCCGGATCTGTCCCCCATTGAGCATGTTTGGGACTGGATGAAGCGTCGTCTCACGCGGTGTGCACGTCCAGCACGAACGCTGGTCCAACTGAGGCGCCAGGTGGAAATGGCATGGCAAGCCGTTCCACAGGACTACATCCAGCATCTCTACAATCGTCTCCATGAGAGAATAGCAGCCTGCATTGCTGCGAAAGGTGGATATACACTGTACTAGTGCCGACATTGTGCATGCTCTGTTGCCTGTGTCTATGTGCCTGTGGTTCTGTCAGTGTGACCATGTGATGTATCTGACCCCAGGAATGTGTCAATAAAGTTTCCCCTTCCTGGGACAATGAATTCACGGTGTTCTTATTTCAATTTCCAGGAGTGTATATGTGAGTTCCTAAGGGACTAAACTGCTGAGGACATCGGTCGATAGACTTACACACTACATAAAATAACTTATGCTAAGAACAATACGCACACCCGTGACCGAGGGAAGACTTGAACCTCCGGCGGGAGGGGCCGCGCAATTCGTGACACGGCCCCTCAAACCGCGCTGCCACCTTGCGCGGATAAGTCGTATGCGCATGCGCACAGATGTTTACTGTGCAGCACCCAGATGCACTCCTGACAGTCAACATATGGACGCCACTACGAAACGGGGAATGTGTGCTATGGTTAGCAGAGTTAAAATGTGCAATACGTATTTAGCGGCATGGAAGAAGAGTGTGGAAAGTGGATCTTCCGACAGGTAAATACCCTTATCAGGGGTAAAAACTGGGAAACAGACCATTCGATTTCAGATGCTGGAAAACGTCTTAAAACGCAAGTGAATGAAGAGACTGTGGAAGGCGTGCTCGAAACATTGCTAGAAACCCAGGTAAATCCATCAGACAATCTAGTAGGGAAATTGTCATCTCCAGTTCGACGGTGCGCGGTATTGTGCACAGAAGTCTCTGGTTGTGTGCTTAAAGACTCCAAATTTTATACCAAAGTATGCCATAGGGTCACCGGCGGGGATGTAAGTTTGCTGAAAAGTGTTGTGCGTCGTGTAGACGAAAACAATGGCTACACCTATGCAGTGGTGTTCAGTGACGACTGTACCTTCCACGTCTATGGCAAAGTTAACCGACATAACTTCCGAATATGGGGAAGTGAGACCCCAGGGGAAGTGGTATAGTACGAGAGAGAGACACCAAAAGTTAATTTGTCGTTTGGATTACATAAACTTGGTGTGATTAGTCCTTTTTTTCTTTTTCTTTCATGGCGTAAACAGTGAAAGGAAATACCTCTTTCGGCGTAAGGTCGAATGTTCCACAGGTGCTTTCCGACGTCATTTCCCAGTAGAATGGTGTCCAACCCGCTCCTTGAGACGTTACCTGAACTTTGGATCGGAAAGGTGTTGGGGGTTGGTAACACCTCCGTTTTTACCCTGACCTGATCTGATCGAATAGCAGCCCAATATTTATTATAAACATGACCGTGAACATAATGGGGCTGGTAACTGACTGCTACGGAAGTTGTTACGTTCCAGTTCGTCCTGTTCAATACTATAATACTGAATGTATGGTAATAAGGAACACCAGCACAGTTTTATTAATTACGAACTTATATTCTTCTCAAAACACAGAAAGGAGACATCCACTGCCTTCGTCGTACACATCTAATTACGGCTAATCTCAGCACAAGCTTTCTTCATTTGCCATTATCGGCACACGAAAATCCATCACTGCATCCAACACTGCAATCCAAGGTTAGGCCGGCGTGGTAGACGGGAAACTAGATATCGGCACTACTAACGTCACTGATCACTTTTATAAAGATACTTCATCACTTTCCCGGTATTTATTTATTATTTGGGGGTCTAACTACGACGATGGTGACATCCTTCTCGGTTAAAAACCCTGTATATCAATAATGGCCCCCCCACACACACACACCATTCCCGCCAACCACTCTGGCGCATCACGACACTCGCTCTCGCAACACGTCACAATCGATAGTTCGCACTATCAACCTGTGCCGAGTGCAAAATTAGAGTAAGGGCCTTTTTTTTTTTTCATCAGTCTACTGACTGGTTTGATGCTGCCCGCCACAAATTCCTTTCCCGTGCTAACCTCTTCATCTCAGAGTAGCACTTGCAACCTACGTCCTCAATTATTTGCTTGACGTATTCCAATCTCTGTCTTCCTCTACAGTTTTTGCCCTCTACTGCTCCCTCTAGTACCATGGAAGTCATTCCCTCATGTCTTAGCAGATGTCCTATCATCCTGTCCCTTCTCCTTATCAGTGTTTCCCACATATTCCTTTCCTCTCCGATTCTGCGTATAACCTCCTCATTCCTTACCTTATCAGTCCACCTAATTTTCAACATTCTCCTATAGCACCACATCTCAAATGCTTCGATTCTCTTCTGTTCCGGTTTTCCCACAGTCCATGTTTCACTGCCATACAATGCTGTACTCCAGACGTACATCCTCAGAAATTTCTTCCTCAAACTAAGGCCGGTATTTGATATTAGCAGACTTCTCTTGGCCAGAAATGCCTTTTTTGCCATAGCGAGTCTGCTTTTGATGTCCTCCATGCTCCGACCGTCATTGGTTATTTTACTGCCTAGGTAGCAGAATTCCTTAACTTCATTGACTTCATGACCATCAATCCTGATGTTAAGTTTCTCGCTGTTCCCATTTCAACTACTTCTCATTACCTTCGTCTTTCTCCGATTTACTCTCAAACCATACTGTGTATTCATTAGACTGTTCATTCCGTTCAGCAGATCATTTAATTCTTCTTCACTTTCACTCAGGATAGCAATGTCATCAGCGAATCGTATGATTGATATCTTTTCACTTTGTATTTTAATTCCACTCCTGAACCTTTCTTTTATTTCCATCATTGCTTCCTCGATGTACAGATTGAAGAGTAGGGGCGAAAGGCTACAGCCTTGTCTTACGCCCTTCGTAACACGAGCACTTCGTTCTTGATCGTCCACTCTTATTATTCCCTCTTGGTTGTTGTACATATTGTATATGACCCGTCTCTCCCTATAGCTTACCCCTACTTTTTTTCAAAATCTCGAACAGCTTGCACCATTTTATATAGTTGAACGCTTTCTCCAGGTCGACCAATCCTATGAAAGTGTCTTGATTTTTCTTTAGCCTTGCTCCCATTATTAGCCGTAACGTCAGAATTGCCTCTCTCGTCCCTTTACTTTTCCTAAAGCCAAACTGATCGTCACCTAGCGCATTCTCAATTTTCTTTTCCATTCTTCTGTATATTATTCTTGTAAGCAGCATCGATGCATGAGCTGTTAAGCTGATTGTGCGATAATTCTCGCACTTGTCAGCTCTTGCCGTCTTCGGAATTGTGTGGATGATGCGTTTCCGAAAGTCAGATGGTATGTCGCCAGATTTATATATTCTACACACCAACGTGAATAGTCGTTTTGTTGCCACTTCCCCCAATGATTTTAGAAATTCTGTTGGAATGTTATCTATATCTTCTGCCTTATTTGACCGTAAGTCCTCCAAAGGTCTTTTAAATTCCGATTCTAATACTGGATCCCCTATCTCTTCTAAATCGACTCCTGTTTCTTCTTCTATCACATCAGACAAATCTTCACCCTCATAGAGGCTTTCAATGTATTCTTTCCACCTATCTGCTCTCTCCTCTGCATTTAGCAGTGGAATTCTCGTTGCACTCTTAATGTTACCGCCGTTGCTTTTAATGTCACCAAAGGTTGTTTTGACTTTCTTGTATGCTGAGTCTGTCCTTCCGACAATCATATCTTTTTCGATGTCTTCACATTTTTCCTGCAGCCATTTCGTCTTAGCTTCCCTGCACTTCCTATTTATTTCATTCCTCAGCGACTTGTATTTCTGTATTCCTGATTTTCCCGGAACATGTTTGTACTTCCTCCTTTCATCAATCAACTGAAGTATTTCTTCTGTTACCCATGGTTTCTTCGCAGCTACCTTCTTTGTACCTATGTTTTCCTTCCAAACTTCTGTGATGGCCCTTTTTAGAGATGTCAATTCCTCTTCAACTATACTGCCTACTACGGTATTCCTTATTGCTGTATCTATAGCGTTAGAGAACTTCAAACGTATCTCGTCATTCCTTAGTACTTCCGTTTCCCACTTCTTTGCGTATTGATTCTTCCTGACTAATGTCTTGAACTTCAGCCTACTCTTCATCACTACTGTATTGTGATCTGAGTCTATATCTGCTCCTGGGTACGCCTTACAGTCCAGTATCTGATTTCGGAATCTCTGTCTGACCATGATGTAATCTAATTGAAATCTTCCCGTATCTCCCGGCCTTTTCCAAGTATACCTCCTCCTCTTGTGATTCTTGAACTGGGTATTCGCTATTACTAGCTGAAACTTGTTACACAACTCAATTAGTCTTTCTGCTCTTTCATTCCTTGTCCCAAGTCCATATTCTCCTGTAACCTTTTCTTCTACTCCTTCCCCTACAACTGCATTCCAGTCGCCCATGACTATTAGATTTTCGTCCCCATTTACATACTGTATTACCCTTTCAACATCCTCATACACTTTCTCTATCTGTTCATCTTCAGTTTGCGACGTCGGCATGTATACCTGAACTATCGTTGTCGGTGTTGGTCTGCTGTCGATTCTGATTAGAACAACCCGGTCACTGAACTGTTCACAGTAACACACCCTCTGCCCTACCTTCCTATTCATAACGAATCCTACACCTGTTATACCATTTTCTGCTGCTGTTGATATTACCCTATACTCATCTGACCAGAAATCCTTGTTTTCCTTCCACTTCACTTCACTGACCCCTACTATATCTAGATTGAGCCTTTGCATTTCCCTTTTCAGATTATCTAGTTTCCCTACTACGTTCAAGCTTCTGACATTCCACGCCCCGACTCGTAGAACGTTATCCTTTCGTTGATTACTCAATGTTTTTCTCGTGGTAACCTCCCCCTTGGCAGTCCCCTCCCGGAGATCCGAACTGGGGACTATTCCGGAATCTTTTGCCAATGGAGAGATCATCATGACACTTCATCAATTACAGGCCACATGCTCTGTGGATACACGTTACGTGTCCTTAATGCTGTGGTTTCCATTGCCTTCTGCATCCTCATGTCGTTGATCATTGCTGATTCTTCCACCTTTAGGGGCAATTTCCCACCCCTAGGACAAGAGAGTGCCCTGAACCTCTATCAGCTCCTCCGCTCTCTTTGACAAGGCCGTTGGCAGAATGAGGCTGACCTCTTATGCCGGAAGTCTTCGGCCGCCAATGCTGATTATTTATCAAAATTTAGGCAGTAGTGGGGATCGAACCCGGGACCGAAAGCGTTTTAGACCACGGGTACGAGTACAGGGCCTACGGACCCCTTACAGGTGGGGACCCCGTTCACTGGCAACCTAGGTATTAGTGCAAGGGAGTTTATCAAGAACATTATTTACAGGTGAAAGGTTCGAGATCTGGTAGATTTGAGACAACAGATCTATGGCGCAGTAGAAACCATTGCACCTGTCATGCGGCCGGCCGCTGTGGCCTAGCGGTTCTAGGCGCTTCAGTCCGTAACCGCGCTGCTGCTACGGTCACAGGTTCGAATCCTGCCTCGGGCATGGCTGTGTGTGATGTTCTTAGGTTAGTTAGGTTTAAGCAGTTCTACTTCTAGGGGACTGATAACCTCAGATATTAAGTCCTATAGTGCTTACAGCCATTTGAACATTTGAACCAGTCATGCTAACGAACATCTGGCGAGAAGTGGAGTATCGTTTCGATATCTGTCGATCTACAATAGGTGCCACCATTGAACTGTACCACCATGCATAAAAGTGTTTGAGCTCCTTTCTACAGTGTTGGACAAATAAAGTCATAGACGTTAATAGTTACTTAAATGTACCTCTAGCTCGGATATCCTGTATATGGTATTGGAGAAGAAACATTAAACTGGACTTCTATGGGACCTGTAGCAGTAATCGAAGGGACAATGGCAGCTGTGGACAACGTGATCATTGAGGACCACCCACATGCTGTCATGCTATATATCTTCCCCGACGGCGATGGTATCTTCCAGCATATGACACTACGGGCTGCTACTAAATTAGTGGTACACCGATAACGTTACTCTTGTGGAAGGATTTTAATTTGTGAGCATGACATAGAAAGGTATCGGACTGCTTTTTGTTTCTTCAAAGATTCCTATCAAAAGGAAACGATATCAAAACAAAAGGGAATTCAACCAAGGTTCTGTTAGTAATAAATTAATCTGTAATTACGCCGAAAGAAACCTTCGCCAGCCTAATTAAGCAAAGTACGAAGTACTAGCATCGATCATAAAGGAAAGTGACTATTGTCATTGACTTTACTTGACACTGGCGTTATGTTTTGCAAATAGGATACCAAGCAGTAGCGCAATTTATAAAATAATGTAATGCTAACTTGGCATGAACAACACAAAATGAATATTGACCGTTTTTGCAACAACTGGCTATCAGTAACGCTTACTACCTGTGGATTAAAGCAGAAGGCTAATGATCATTGTAAGTAAATGATTTACTATTGGTGGAGCAGTATTAACTTGGACATGATCGTTCTTTCAATATTTTAGTTATTGGAAAGTACTGTATTATTTCTTGTGATTATTATTTTCATTCTCAAGGGGCATTCACTTCTTTATACTATTCAGCTCAATTCGGAGGCGTGGTACATTCATCTAGTGCAGTTTGCATACTCTGACGAGCCAAAACGCTATGAGTTCCGGATTATTAGCTTGCTTGTCCGTCTTTGGAATGAAATTCATCACTGATTCTGCGCATCACGGATCCGACCGTTTGTTGGTAGGTCTGTGGAGGTGTGTGGCATGTCTTCTCACAGGTGCCGTAATTCGGTAAATAACGGGCCGCTGATTTACGTACGCACCTAGATGATTCCCATATGATTCACATCAGGCGAATTTGGTCGCCGAGGCAAAAACGTGATTGCAGTATAATGGTCCTCAAACCATTGTAGCACAGTTATGGCTCCGAGACACTGACAATTACACTGCTGGACAATTACATCGCCGTCGGGGAAGACATCAAATGTGAAGGGGTGCAAGTGGTTGGCAGATGTCAGTGTGCCTCCGGTAACTACAACAGGTCGCATGCAAGCGCAGTAGAATTACTCCCTTATAGCAGTACTGCCTGCACGTTTCGAGCCACCAGTCAACTGGAAGACGGTATTTGTGGAGGGGATCATCGGCCTAATGGAGCAAAATTGTGATTCACTCGAAGAGCCTACACGTTCCCATTAATCGATGGACGATCCAGATGGGTCCATGCCCAGTTCAGTCGTAATTGACGATGTCGTTAGGTGAATATGTGAACACGTAGCGGGGCCCCACGTAATACGAACGATGGGCTCCGAAACAATTGTGCCTGTGCCAGCATTGTGCTCTTTCGGCAGAAATGCCATAGATCGTCATCTACCCTACTTTCCGGAGCAGACACGCCTCCGAAGCCCATCTTCGGTGAAGCGTCGTGGACGTCTAACCATGCAGGGCTTAGTGGTAGTTTCACTGTCCTTCTATCTCTCCGTAGATGCTCACTACAGTAGCACGTGAACATTCAACTAGCTTCACCCTTTTCGAGACACTCGTTCACAGGCCTTGCGTAATAATAATAATTGCTTATCTCGATGGGTTTTTCCCATTTGTAGCCCATATGCTCGGTAGGGTGATACCTCGCCCATTTCTGCTCCGCTTACATGCATTTATACTTTTGTTCCCGCTTCTTGCCGTTCTTCTTACCCCGTTCAGATCACAAGATGCGAACACTTCGCTTTCGTGTCACTGACTGACTCTTGCCACAAAGGCGCCTTTCAGTTCGACCGCCAGATCCATATTTTCTATTCCTGTCAACCCAGTTTCGTTGCAGAGGAGCTTCCCCCCATGTTTTACGTGATTTCAGTCCTACATCCCCTATGTGTGACCAGATTTACAAGTAAAGTTTTAACATTTCCATTCTTTTAGAGCATATTACCTTTGAATATACATCCATACAATAATTACGATTTCGTGAAGACTCATAATTAATGAATAAAACATTTACACAAATGTTACATCAAAAAGATTTGATATACAGAAGCCACATTAAGTAAAAACAGACGATGATGTTACATGAGACAATCACAGGTAATATTGATAATAATGTTACAAGCAGAATAACCGTCCGCTTCGTGCGTGGAACCACCGTGATCTCTTCAGCGACAAGTTTACCTGGTATAAATCGGATGGACACTACCTGAGTAGCAGTCGGACTTCTGTACCCACAAACCAGCCCTTTCGATGTGGCGCATACGCCGATGATGCTATGTTGTTAGCACGGACTGGTGACGAACGGCGCTTTCCTGGCTACAACAGTATGGGGCGGTGGCAGGCAGTGTGATCAGCCACCGGAAATCACGCTACATGGAGGAGCGACGACGCATGCCTGCAGAACTGGATATATCCCTGACAAAGGTCCCAGTGTTCAAATGTTTAGGATTGTCGCTCCATCGCCCTATACAACGTACGGCTGCCTCTACGTATCATAAGGTCTAACGATGACTCCGCACAGAGGTTCGCCTCAACAAATGAGGATCGTTGGACATTTTGCAACTCGCTCAGTACGTCAATGGCTTCTCAACTTAACCATTACCCGCACGTATTAACGATGACAGAAACGATGGCTGCCAGAATACAGGTAGTGTTTCTACACGTGGTGAACGCTGCTGCCGTTTTTAAAATTCGTTTTGTTACTCTTACTTTACCCTTCCACAAATAACGTGTTTGACTGACTCACGTGAAGCACAGAGCGTTGGCGCTGTACCTTCGTACAATGCGACTACTCTGGCTTCCACCAACAGACAGTCTTCCTGTCATCCTGATCGCAGAGGTCGCCCGCCCACACACGCTGTTCCCACCGGTACCTATTGGACAATTATCGCCCTCGCTATCACATACTAGGACGTTTCTCGTGGAGCACAGCTATATGTTGGGAGTTATTCCGGAGACACGGAATCCGACAGCAAAGATGTGTTATAGTGTTCTCCAACGCTGGAATCCGGCTAACGACGACGTACGACGCCACCCGACGATAGACTGGACGCGGGTTTGGGGAGCCATCCATGCACCCTTACCGTCAACTTTAGTGGTATGTGGTCACTAAGGAGAAATTTCCCTCCCGACATGCCATTCACCTAATTGACGACCCTTTGTGGCCCCGTTGCGAGATGTTAGACACGAACGAACACAGACTGAATTGTGGCCCCGCACGCGAGTGCTGGAAATTGATCCGCCAGATACTGGCTTTCCTGCTACGCCTCCCTTATGTTTTGATTGTGCCCGTGTAACCCCTTTCATCCAGACATCCAGACGTCGCCTGTTTCCCGATGACCCGGATGAATGCGGTCAATTGGGTACAGGAACATGTACCATGAGGGCGAAAAGGAAGCCCTCGATTTGTTGCGATACATGGTCGACGAGTTCCTGGTCTTAAGAACAGAACGCAGTACCGGAACCTTTTTGCTAACTATTTAGGATCGTCATTCATGGACCCACCACCCAGCTGGGGTGTGCCAGGTGTGAGAAGAAATCGACTTGCAGATGTTATGTTTTCACAATTGCCCTACAGTAACAGAAACAGTCTCTGAGTATGTGCAGCGGCTCCGGACGCTCCGACGGGTGATGACTGGCGATGACCATTTCAATGACGACTGCCCCTTAACTGGCTGCCCGCTTCGATAAGACCATCCCAGCGTGCAAGATGCCCTTTTTAGTTCACATTATCGGCATAATTTTTGGCTTACGGCTCCCTTGATTTTCTTATTATTGCAAAAAAAAACAGTAACACAGAAAATAAAATGCTGCCTTCGGTAGTAGGAGGAGCGAGACATCGTGGCCAGGTGTCGCAACTCGACCCCCTACCCGTCTTGCCTCCTCCAGCCTGCCGCTGACTGAGCTACGCAAATAAAGAAATAAATAAATAAAAATAAAAAATAAACTTGGTAGGCGGCCTGGGTTCCGTTTCAGAGCAATGCATTTGCTTTTAATTTTTTAATTTATTGTTCCGTTTCCGTATACAAGAGGTAGATGAAATGCACGAATCGTTTTTGCCATAAAGCAAACGGAACCTCTCTGTCTTTTTTTGAATTAAAAAAAATAATTAAAAAATGGTAAGGTGACCGATTTTCGGTCCAGCACACAGTGTTAATCTGCTTGGAATTTTCATATCAGCGCACACTCCGCTGCAGAGTGAAAATCTCATTCTGGAAACATCCCCCAGGTTGTGGCTAAGCCATGCATCCGCAGTATCCTTTCTTACATGAGTGCTAGTTCTGCAAGATTCGCAGAACAGCTTCTGTGAAGTTTGGAAGATAGGTGACGAGGTACTGGCAGAATTGAAGCTGTGAGGAAGGCTGGTGAGTCGTGCTTGGGTAGCTCAGTTGGTAGAGCGCTTTCCCGCGAAAGGCAAATGTCCCAAGTTTGGGTCTCGGTCCGGCACACAGTTTTAATCTGCCAGGAAGTTTCAAAAGTTTTGTTGTGACTAGGGTCGTATTTCGTAACTGACAGTTGACAGTCTAGATATAAGATACAGACCTGTTTGCAAAACTTCTACAATTGCTTAGTTTTGAGCGGTTTTAGTGATATAGTAGGGAGCAAGGAAAAGAATATCCGTCCTTGCACATATCGCCGCTCTGAATGAGAGAAGCATGAAAGCATCAATTTTCGGAACGTTTCCACTATCAGCATTCACAAAATTCCTCTCTATAGATAGTTAAAAGCTGTAAACGTGTTTTCCATAATTAAATCGGTAAGCCATTTGCAGAAATAGTACGTAAAATCCTAGTAATTATGGCTAATATATACATATATGTAGCTTCATCCTACTACTAGTCCGTGGCGTCACCAGATCTCCGGGCAATAACACAGCGTTTTCGACCAAATCTTGATATTTAACGGTTTTCGGGTTTTAATTACATGAAAATAAGAGATATTTTGTAAGATTATTGACCGTAAATGTGATTTGAAGGTTGCAGTCACTCCGAATAACAACAACCCGAACCATATTTTTAACATAGAGAAATAGCCTGTGGTGTGGATGATATTTTTTGGAAGTCTGATAGTGCTTCGCCAGTCTCATAGATTGTACGCACTAACTTGAATATTCGTTTGCTTGCCACTCCCCCCAATGATTTTAGAAATTCTAATAATGTCATCTGTCCGTTCTGCTTTATTTGATCTGACTCTAATACTGGATCCACTATGTCATTCTTCTTCTGTCAAGTCTTCCCCATCACCTTTGCCTTCAGTGTTTTCTTTCCACCTTCTCGTTCTTTTCTCTGCATTTAACAGTGGAATACCCAGTGCACTCTTAATGTTAGGACACTTACTTTTAATTCCACTCCAAGTGTGTAACGGCTTTTCAATATCCTACTTCTCCTGCAGTCATTTCGCCTTGGCTCTATTGGACTTTCTACGTGATTTTTATTTCTGTATTTATGTCCTTCCCTGATTGTTTATACTTCCGTAGATCAATTGAAATATTTCTTCTTTTAACAAAGGTTTCTTCGGAACTACGTTCCTTGAACCTATGTCTGACTGTCCATCACTTGTGATTACCCATTTTATAGATGTCCACTCCTCTTCACTGAACTACCTACTGTAATGTTACTTATTGCTGTATCCACATTCTTAGCGAACTTAAAATACGTCTAATTATTTCTCTGTACTTTACTGTATCACTTCCTCACACCGTACTTCATCCGTACGATTTTCTTAATCTTCAGTCTGCTCTTCATCATCACTATATTGTGATCTGAGTCTAAATCTGCGTCTGTGTTCGCGTACAAACCAATATCTGATTTCGGAATCTCTGTCTGACCATGACGTACTTTAGCTTGATTCCTCCACTGTTTCCAGGTATTTACAAGTATATCTCCTAGACTTGTGATTCTTGAAAAAAATATTCGCTATTACTGTCTGAAATTTGTTGCAGCACTTGATTATTCTCCTCTCCCATTCCTACTGCCGAGTTCATATTCTCCTGTACCTTTCTTCTATTCCTTTCCCCTACTATCGCGTTCAAGACCCCCTTGACTATTAGATTTTCACCTAACTTTACAAACGAATTAACCATTCAATATCGTTGTATACTTTATCTCTTCATATTATACTTATGACGTCGGCATGTATACCAGGCTATTGTTGTCGATTTTGGTTGGCTGTCGAATTCGATCTACATGACAGCAGCTGCCAAGTGTTGTCTCCAGTGGATGAAAATAACGGCAAGCTTCAGAAAATATTTTATATGCACTGCAACCGCCGAGCCTAGCGGTTCTAGGCGCGCAGTCCGGAACCGCGCGACTGCTACGGTCGCAGGTTCGAATCCTGCCTCGGGCATGGATGTGTGTGATGTCCTTAGGTTAGTTAGGTTTAAGTAGTTCTAAGTTATAGGGGACTGATGACCACAGATGTTAAGTCCCATAGTGCCCCGAGCCATTTGAACCATTTTGCAACCGCCGATGCTTTTTTTATAGTACCTCAAATGCAATGAATAGCTAGTATAGTAGTTCGATCTGCCCAGCAACATTATTACAGAATATTGCATAGTCCAACTTCTCCATTATCCTTTGTTAGTCTAGTTTTTTACTTATTGACAGTGTTCCCAGAATGACTAAGAACTTTCGGTTCATCTAAGATTCATCAATGATATTATTTTTGTGAGTACAAGCCTTCAAATATTATTTATATAATAGCGCAAATTTGCAGTACTGTTTATAATTATATTTCAGTTCCTGTTATTTAAGAATTGAAATATATAGGTTGCACCTAAAGATGCGGCTGTTAGCTGTGAAACCGATAATGTGGTCAGTTAAAACCAAATTTTACTAGCTGTCAGCAGTGTTTTCATTCATGATGACTACTAGCTTCATACTTCGATCCAGTGGTGCCAGGAAGTGCACAACCGGCTGGAGATCCAAGTTGGTGGGCTTCCTGTAGGGGGAAGGGGGGGGGGGGCACGGTTGGTCCTGACAGGGTCGCCATTTCCCGCTAGAGCGGCTCGCGCTCTGACGTCGGCGCCCCGTCAAAGGCGCCGCTGCCGCCGTGACGTGAAAGGCTGTGCTGGCTCGCCTGCTCAGATAGCCGCCGCTTCCTGGGTCGCTTCCGCGCCTCACCGTCCCCACGTGGCGCTGCGGCCGTACCAGAGAGTCACAAGAACCGCACTGACCCACCAGCTGCCACTCATACGAAATTACTTTCCCGTTACGTCCGTACATCAGCTCCAGCTGAAAAAGGTTACGCTCGCAACTGTACCTGTGGCCCTACAAGGACCTTTGAGTAACAGCATGGAATAATTGGAGTGACTTTGTTTCCGACACTATGTGTCATTGTCGATGATTCCTCTGTTTTGTGCTGTTTTCAGCAAGTAAGTCTGGCACTCAGCATGAAGCTACTAGAATCAAACCTCCTACCACCAAAGTACTTGCTGTTTTGAAGTAGCAGTCTTACATGGAACAACTCTCTCGTCACAGAGCCAAGTGAACTACAACAAAAATAATTTTGGCAACCCAGTAAGTGACTTGAAAATGTCAAAAAGCTGTCTTGACCGCAGTAGAATATTTATGGGTAATGGGAAGGATTTCGGTCAAAATGTGACTGTTTTCAGACCGCGTTACCTGAAATGTAATTATAGAATGAATTTGGAGAAGCATTTCATAATAATACCAAAAAATAAAATATATAAAATACGGTCAAACTTAAAAGAAAGAAGTATGGAGACCGTGTGGGTAGTGTGTCGATATGCATCATCCAGCGGAAAATGATTTCTGAGTTCAGGCAGCGACTGGAGTTCAAATGTTCTACTTCCAGGTAGACACGTAGAGAACCTTGACAGTTGTTGCAGACTCCTCATGGAACGAGGTGCCTTCAAAAATTAGACTTGAATGAACCCGATGGTTACCACGAGGTTGGCATAGAAGTGTCGATAAACAGATTTCAGCCAAAGATCAATTCAGAGCTGCGACAGCGACTGACTGTTAAGGGTTAATGGTTCAAATGGCTCTGAGCACTATGGGACTTAACATCTGTGGTCATCAGTCCCCTAGAACTTAGAACTACTTAAACCTAACTAACCTAAGAACATCACACACATCCATGCCCGAGGCAGGATTCGAACCTGCGACCGGAGCAAAGGGTTAATGACATGCACTTAAGAGTGCTGTAGAAATTCATGTCATATACCACAAATGAACGTGACTAACAAGTAAGGTAAGTGTTTATAATATATGTTGCGTGAAAGGTAGCACTGCAACCGAAAACTGTCGTAAAAATGTCTTCGATCATCATTTCTGCCATAAATAAGGAACATGAAAATCATTAAATAATTATTTACAGTACAGTAACGCGAAAAAATTCGATATCAGTAATTAAAAGCATGAAACTGTGATGAAACTGTCATAACACGTTATACATCCATCAAGGCAGTAATAAATAAAATACATAAGCCCTCAAGAGTTTAATAGAAGCTGTGAAATAGTTGTTTACGCTTACGTAACATGTAGCAGTCACGAAAAATTCTGCACGAAAAGGCCTCAGAACTCCCTGTTTGATACCACCATCGCTGCCACCGACGCATCTTCCTTGAGCTCGTTAGAGATGTACCTTCAGAAATTTCAATCAGCCTGGCGGTTTCTCTGGTGTCTGAGGGTTACGCAACCCTTTCGTCACACCTTGGATGGGGTTTGCCTACCTTCAGGCAATGTAGCAGCAATCAAGATAAATTGATGTCGAAGTTTTCGACTAATGCTCAACAAAGTTGCATTGGTGGCACCAAGGATGTTGCCCAACTGGGATATCCGAGGCATTTTCGTGTCCATTCTGAAGGGCAATGTGTCTGAAATGTTTTCCTCGGCCTCCGTATAAATAAATAAATAAATTAACAAAAATGCGTGACTTGAAAGTCGCCCATCGCAGTGAACCCACCTTGCAGCTCACATAAAGTTCTGAGCTGTGGCCTTTTCTCCGCATTGCTGTTAGTAGCATCGCTGAGGCCGAGGGTGACGTTACAGGGCGACACGCATCTGCGTCATTACAGAGGAATGTTCTTGACACTTCTGAGTCAGGTTTTAAACTTACTCGTCACAATAGGAGGCCGTTACAGGATTTCGCAAATGTGATCCTTTAAGGTTGTTGCGTAGTGTATTGCTTGCTGAAGAAAGCTATGATTTAATAGCTGTTGTGTTTCCAAACTATTCATCACTTTTTCTGATTTACCTTGTGTTTTCTTGAATAAAAAGAAAATGTTACATGATCCTAGTATCTTATTTAGTACCGCAGTAATTAGATTACCCTGTATGTTGATTGCCCGAATTCTCTAACTATAAACTGCTGAATTAGGCCACCTGCTAATTTTAAATATTTAATTTAAGCGTTTCTTATGCGCATCTGCCGATATTTCCGTGTAATCTGAATGCTTAGTGGGGATGTATCCTTCCTTCAGTAATATTTTTGCTCTCATAATCAAATTTGAAACAACAGTACCAATACTGGGGAATAGAGATGATACAAACAAATACCTTCAGTAGAGACATATTAGCACATTAATTTATATTTCATGTTAACTACCATCTCTCTCTCTCCCTCTCTCTCTCTTAGAAAAACTCATGAACTTCTTTTAGTGTTTCATTTCCTAATGCCTTCTTTCATTTTGTTGACATTCATCTTATAAACTCTTTTCAAGAGGCTACCCACTCGGTTCAACTGATATTCCATGGTCTCCGACAGAATTACTATGTTACTGGCAAACCACAGAGTTGTCATTCCTTCTCCTTGTAATTCAATTCGATTCATAAATTTCTCCTTGGTTTCCTTGTATTCTTGTTTTCTGTACAGAATTAATAACACTAGGGATGGGTTGCAACCGTGTGTCATTTCCTGCTCAGCTACTGCTTCCCTTTCATATCATTTGACTGTTAAAACTGGAATCTGGTTTCTGTACAAGTTATAGAGAATATTTCGCTCCTCCTACCATGAGACTTTCAAAGAGTATTCCAGTCAACACTGACAATTCTTTTTCTGTACAAATCCCGTAAATGCAGGTTTACTTCTCTTTGGTACACTTGCTAAAATAAGTCGTAGAATGCGCTATGGTCGGGTAGGATGGGGTACCGCCGGTCTTGCGCGTTCGTGCATTTCTCTGGAAGACAACACGATCTATTGCAGGTTCGGCTTCTACATGTATTTCCGTTCTTCTGTACTTAATTGACGTCGGTATTTTACAACCACGTCTTCTTAAACCGCTGGTTCTGTAATATCCATATCTGTCAACATCTGCTCCTTGGATATATTTATTATGAAATTCATCTTTTAGGCTCAGGTTATTTCGTCCACTTGTAGTTTTAATTCTGACGCTAAGCAAACATTTTCCTGCATCGCCCTAGCCTTTTTACTTCGTAGGAGGAATGAAGGAACATTGTCGGCCGTTAGTCGGATAGTGACTATTCAAACATTTATGCGACCAAAATATGAATGGTGGAAAAATTATTAAAAAATAAACGGACGATGTTATTTTGAGAAGTAGAGCAACCAGTCACTTTTTGTCTATTTTTATTTAAGCTAATACGCGTTTCGGTTTTTCACACATCTTCAGTTAGCATAACACGAGGTACATACCCGTAAAGACCGAGCGAGGTGGCGCTGTGGTTAGCACACTGTGCTCGCATTCAAGAAGTCTGTGGTTCAAACCCTCGTTCGGCCATCCTGATTTAGGTTTTCCGTGATTTACCCAAATAGCTTCAGGCGAATGCTGGGATGGTTCCCTTGAAAGGGCACGGCAGACTGCCTTCCCAATCCCTTACTAATCCGATGGGACCGATGACCTCGCTGTTTGGTACCCTCCCCCGAATGAACCAACCAACCATAGTTGTACGTGTGACAAGAGTTTTCCTCTTCTATCTTGCATAAAACTGCCCAGTATCGGCCTTGTGGTCAAAATACATCTTAATTTACATCTGAAAATTATATTTATTCTATAAATAAAACATAGCCGGCCGCGGTGGTCTAGCGGTTCTAGGCGCGCAGTCCGGAACCGCGCGACTGCTACGGTCGCAGGTTCGAATCCTGCCTCGGGCATGGATGTGTGTGATGTCCTTAGGTTAGTTAGGTTTAAGTAGTTCTAAGTTCTAGGGGACTGATGACCACAGTAGTTAAGTCCCATAGTGCTCAGAGCCCAACAAAACATAACATAGATACAATTTTCAGATGTAAACAAAGATGTGTGGGCTATTTTGGTTCAACATAGAAGTGGAAAAATGTTTGTGGCACATCTATACACGCGAACATCGGAATAACGAGCAGAGTAAAAAGTAAGTACATCTAACCACCAATACATCATAAATTTACAAAGTGCGAAATGCACCAGACAAAAACATTATTTTGCACAGGGCAAATGCAGCATGCCTTTCCCTGCCGATGTTTTACGATGTTCTTGGTGAAGATAAAATACGTATTGAAACATCCCCTTAGAAAAATTTATAAATGACAGAGCTGGAAAACGTCTTACGTTATTTGATTTTCAAACAGCTGAGCAAAACTCAACGTACTCAGATTTTACTTTACTTATTCTGATCATCACTAAACTGACACACAATATTTTTAGCGCAACGCAGTCTGACTTTCAATAATCCCTACAAAAGAATGGCCCTGACGAACAACAACCTTACCTTTCATGAATCACTTACCTCACAAAAATCTTCGTAACCCTAACTACTGCAATACAGCGAGCGCCAATAATTCCAGCTAAATAAAAGATTATAATACTGAAGGCACTAACTACTGATAGGCATAGTTAGGAAATGAAAGATTTTGATAGAGAACAAACAATGTATTTACCTTAATACTGTTCAAAAGTCATAATATATATATATCTACCAATTCATGACATCCATCTTTACAAATTTCCTTTTTCTGGCGGACACACGTCAAGATCATCCGCTTATAGTGACCTCTCAAACCTCTGCCATTTCTCTCTCGACATCCACCACTGCTGGCGGCTCACCTCCAACTGCGCAACGCTACGCGATGTTCACATCCAACTGCCCAACACTACAATATCGAATATTCCAACCATGCCAACCGGCCACAAACTGCACACAGCACAGTCAGTGATTTTCAAACAGAGCGCTACGTGGAGTTACCAACATAAGAACCGAAACAGCCCACTTACGGTATTATACTGACGGAATATTTTGAAAGAAATAGAAATACATACAAAGCGGATGGTTTCTTTATTTCTTAAAATAATATAATCCACAGTCTCGGAGCAAAAAGTGAGTAAAATGAGTACATTATTATCAACGTACGTAATCGAGTTTATATTACGTAACGTATTGTAACATTGGTGTCAGGAATGTACAGATACAAACTTCAAAAATATAATTTCAAAAAGACTTGCGTGTCTGGTATTACCGTACCTATCCTACTGTTGTTAGTCGTGTATCCACTGGTCTGATGTTGCCCAATAGTGGTGGGGAAGAAATCGCGTATATTTTACAAATCCCAGTGATTGAGGTGTTATAGATATACCAATAATAGCTTTACAGAGTGTGGCTGTGGTTTCAGTCACAACTAGAAGTCGCAAGTAGGAATTTGCAACTAAAAGAAACAGCTAATATTCAAAGGTATGTGCCATTTGTTGGCCGAAGTTCGCACTAATACATACCACTGTCTTTCCTTGCCACACAGTATCGAGCTCAACCGCGATTTCCGTAACAAGTTGCAACCAAAAGTCGCAAGTGGAATAAGTGGAATCTAAAAAACGGCAGGTAACATTCGATGCCACGTGCCCTCTATTGGCCGACGTTCCTACCTCATTCTGAGAACCTTGTATTTCACGATATGGATGTGCGAGGGCAGTTCAATAAGTAATGCAACACATTTTTTTTTCTGAAACAGGGGTTGTTTTATTCAGCATTGAAATACACCAGGTTATTCCCCAATCTTTTAGCTACACAACACTATTTTTCAACGTAATCTCCATTCAATGCTACGGCCTTACGCCACCTTGAAATGAGGGCCTGTATGCCTGCACGGTACCATTCCACTGGTCGATGTCGGAGCCAACGTCGTACTGCATCAATAACTTCTTCATCATCCGCGTAGTGCCTCCCACGGTTTGCGTCCTTCATTGAGCCAAACATATGGAAATCCGACGGTGCGAGATCGGGGCTGTAGGGTGCATGAGGAAGAACAGTCCACTGAAGTTTTGTGGGCTCCTCTCTGGTGCGAAGACTTGTGTGAAGTCTTGCGTTGTCATGAAGAAGGAGAAGTTCGTTCAGATTTTTGTGCCTACGAAGACGCTGAAGTCGTTTCTTCAGTTTCTGAACATTAGCACAATACACCTCAGAGTTGATCGTTTGACCATGGGGAAGGACATCGAACAGAATAACCCCTTAAGCGTCCCAGAAGACTGTAACCATGACTTTACCGGCTGAGGGTATGGCTTTAAACTTTTTCTTGGTAGGGGAGTGGGTGTGGCGCCACTCCATTGATTGCCGTTTTGTTTCAGGTTCGAAGTGATGAACCCATGTTTCATCGCCTGTAACAATCTTTGACAAGAAATTGTCACCCTCAGCCACATGACGAGCAAGCAATTCCGCACAGATGGTTCTCCTTTGCTCATTCTGGTGTTCGGTTAGACAACGAGGGACCCAGCGGGAACAAACCTTTGAATATCCCAACTGGTGAACAATTGTGACAGCACTACCAACAGAGATGTCAAGTTGAGCACTGAGTTGTTTGATGGTGATCCGTCGATCATCTCGAACGAGTGTGTTCGCACGCTCCGCCATTGCAGGAGTCACAGCTGTGCACGGACGGCCCGCACGCGGGAGATCAGACAGTCTTGCTTGACCTTGCTGCGATGTTGACACACGCTTTGCCCAACGACTCACCGTGCTTTTGTCCACTGCCAGATCACCGTAGACATTCTGCAAGCGCCTATAAATATCTGAGATGCCCTGGTTTTCCGCCAAAAGAAACTCGATCACTGCCCGTTGTTTGCAACGCACATCCGTTACAGACGCCATTTTAACAGCTCCGTACTGCGCTGCCACCTGTCGGAAGTCAATGAAACTATAAGAGACGAAGCGGGAATGTTTGAAAATATTCCACAAGAAATTTCCGGTTTTTTCAACCAAAATTGTCCGAGAAAAAAAAATGTGTTGCATTACTTATTGAACTGCCCTCCTATGTCATACTCATTGGTTGAAGAAATGAACCAAGAAGCTAATATACTCTGAGAAAAACCTTATACTTCGTTGAGAATTATTGTAGCTACCGAATAGGATTGCCAGGTAACGCTTGTGGTAATGGACAGAACTATATTGTACCCCGGAATTTTCGTGACGTCTTTAAACTCATTTTTTATGTTAAAAATTAAAATTCAGTGTAATTTCAGAAAACATTAGATAATGGGCAATGGCCGATGAATATTTCGATGCGTCTTACACACGTATATCGTACATTATCTATTAAAAATGCAATCTGCGGTCTGCTATATAACTTTTACCAAATGTTTAACAACTGCATTCAGAGGACGGTATATTTCTCCAACAGTACAGTACAAAAGTTCTATATTTATTTTAAAATGCTGCGTTAAAACTACAGGCAATGTGAACTTTTGACTGGAAGATCAGTACTTTCCGCTGTTTTCACTCGCAGCTCGTCAACCTTAAAAACGCGCAACTTTCCAACATAACCTAGACCTTGGGCTACGATAAAGGTCAGTCTGTCATCAGAACCAACTTTTCAGGATGGGAGAGACGGACGGACCAGTATCACACTCAAGCTAGTCTTTATCAACAGCTGTACGACAGAAAATTTTGGGCTGTGGTGTTGCTAAAATAAGGTGAGAATGGAATTTTCTTATTTAATTCGCAGTGTCTTTCACATGTATTTACCATCGCTCTCAAACCGCATTATGACTTCAATAGCACACTGTCCCAATGCTCATTATAGACTCTTATGTTATCAATTATGGTTCTTCCAACACGGTCTTAAGACGCTGTGGCAACTTCTACAGTTCTGCTGTCAATGATGTTTTGAATTGTCGCTGCATCGAGTGATTGAAAATGTGGTTCAGATATCCGTGAACGTAGGAACGTAGCTAGCCTCTGTGTTCTAAACATGAGCTCATTTTGCACTGTGTGGCAACTTATAATTCTCAGCAACACACAATTAATAAATTCACGCTTGTTCCATTAATACAAAATTAAAGGCAAATAAAGAAAAAATGGAAAACATACTTAAACAATGTTTTGCTGACATGAAATTGTCTCTGTGGGCAAGTGTAACTTTCGTACATCATCTAACAACTGTGGAAGAACCGTTGCAAATATTAACAATACCATCTCAAGCAACTTTTTGTCAGTTGCGTTACTGAAACGTTAGGTCCTGAGAAGTAATCGCTTTTACATGCGAGAATATACGAGGGTTGGACCTTTAATAGTGGCACCTATTTATTTACAGCTAGTACAAATTATATACGAGTTTCAAGAATTTTACTGACCTTTAAAGTAGTCGCCAGCATTGTGTATAACTCGTTGCCAGCGATGTGGAAGTCGTAGGGTACTCTTAGCAGTGCAGTTGTGGTGACAGTTCGAGCGGCGCGGTCTATTGCCCGACGAATTTGTAGCAGTTCTGAAGCGAATGCCGTGAAGTGTTTCCTTCAGTTTAGAAACTTCATTGAACTTATGAGGCCTTAAGTCAGGGGAATGCAGAAGGTGGTACAGCGCTAAGCAAACCCACCACTCAAACAAATCAGTAACAGCTTTACGTGCTTGAGCATTGTTCTGCAAAATGATGGTCAAGTCCGCAGAAAGTTTCATCACTTCTGTCTCTGTGCTGTTCATTTTTGGAATACAACCTACGACCAGCTTAGAGACAGAAGTGATGAAACTTTCTGCTGTACATTTTACAGGACAGTGCTCAAGCACGTACAGTGAAAGTTGTTACTGATTTGTTTGATTCATGGGACTGATAAGTGCTGTACCACCTACTGCACTCTCGTCACTTAAGCCCTCGTGAGCTCAACTCGATTTCTAAACTGAAGGAAACACTTCACGGCATTCGCTTCAGAGCTGCTAAAAATTCGTCGGGCAGTAGACCGCGCCGCTCAAACTATCACCACAACTTTCACTGCTAAGAGTATCCTACGACTTCCACATTGCTTGGCAACTGTTTATACACAATGCTGTTGACTACTTGGAAGGTCAGTAGAACTTTGATGCTCTTATCTATTTTGCACGAGCTGTAGATAAACAGTTGCCACAGTTAAAGTTTCAACCCTCGTATTTCTTGTTTGCATTGACACAGTTCACTTCTTTCTTACGCTTAATAACAGTGTAACACGTGATAAATCGCAGCTATCGTGTAAGTCGCGGAAATCTGTAACTCGCATAAATCGGTAAGTCAGAAAAGTTTCAGAAGTAGTACTGGTGGAGTGCAGAGTCAAACAAGTTGTGAGTTCGTTAATTGCGATTCTGAACTACGAACACTCACAACTAAAAATTGCAGTTAGCGAAAAGTAGCATTCAGAGATATCACTGATATCTTAAAATCACAATTTAGCCCATTCCTGTGGCCGGACAAAGGCTGCGTTGCTGCCCCTCAGTAAGCGCCACGTGCTGTGCTGCCGTGCGTGGGTGGCCCATCTCCCCCGCCTTCCCCCTCTCTGCAACTCTGTCTCCGAGCAAACCGGATGCCGCCGCCAGATAGTGGACAATCTCACCTCATCTCAGCTCACCCAAACTGTCGGGATCTATTGATGCACGAAATTTTATACTAACTCATTACATCAATTTTCACATAAGGAATTACAGGAAAAACAATAAGCCAGCAGAAAAAACCGATGATGTGTAATTAAGTGTACCTGTAAAATACACCAAGGGTGGGCAATATGCTAAAAACAAAGAGCACCACACCCTTACGACACACTTTAGAACAGAATCTTGGCACACACATGGATAAGCCTGAGCAGATGTATTGCACAATCTCACATAAACGAAAGAGTAATTGTATAATAATCACGTTTCAAAACATGGAATAATAAATTACAGTTCCAGTGATAGCTATCACGACCCTATTGCATAATTAATTCTTGTGGCAGTCGGTTATCATATGCTAATATACTATAGCGCACCATAAATATCGTCCTAAAATACTGCCATTTCTCTTCAAATGCAAGATGGAAACGGGGATAAAATTGCACCATTGCTCTTCGAATGCATGCTGATATGCAACTAAAATGGACGGAAAAATTGTATCACTCCCTCCAAGGTAACTAGAAGCCACTGTGCAGTGTTGAAATGATGGTTAGCCACACTACAATCAGCTCAGAAAAGGGAGTTAGCTATTTTCGGCTGTGGGTGCTCTGGTGTGAGGTCACTCCGTCCATCATTATGAGTGCTACATTTCTCATAGCACTAGGTCAGTATTTTTCTTTGTAACAGTGTGTAATGTACTGTGCAAGTTTAGAGTATGTGGTCTTTTAGATGATCAGTTGTGATGACGCTGATACTGTGCGCTCATGTGCACTGACAGGCAATTTGTCAGCTGTGGTCCGATTTCTACTGCTAACAAATTTTTCTTCATTTATTATATTCGTCACATATATTTAAACAGTACAATTTACGTACGTAAAACTAATACATGTAATTTACTTACGATTACGACCCTTGTAAATCAGGAAGCTAGAGGTCACCACATTGTAGCAGATTCGTCAAATTCTGCACGCGCCACCACTGGTTAGCTGATAATTCGATAAACTTAACTGTTTAGTTATATATTAATATCAATTTTTCTTCTCCACCTGAACACCAATGTGTTGCCTAGGTACATGGCCAAAGGTTTGTGGAGGTGGATCACTTAATATCCTCTGATCTGTTATACTAAGAAAGCCACAAGATGGCATAAATCACTAAGGTCCGAAAGCAATGCATTCAAATTTGGGCTGCAGACGCGCTATTGCGGGTGAGAACGCATGCCACACGCTCATTTTTCTCTTGGTGCCACGACAGGTTAGCCAACATTAACACCAGGAGGTCTGGCAGCCCCGCCGCCCATATATCACAGAAGCCGTCATCACCACCACTCCCGGTAACGTTGGCTGTAGTGCAGGCACAGTGCCATGCTGTCTCAGAATCCGTAAAACTATAGAGAAACGCCCCCTGGCCACCACTCAGACTTCCGACGATACGACTTTGTTACAGATCTTACGGCAGTAGTGCGGAAACTGCCAGCATATTTATTTGACATGAACAAGTTTATATCACCTTGGCCACCGTCTTGTGTGTGAATTCAGAACAGTAGCAGCTAGGCTGCGCCGCGAATGTATGCTCGTGCCTACTTCGTTTGTCTTTCTTAATGGAGTGCGCAGCTTGCACGGCGATCGCATTCGCCGTTCCTGATGTGGTAACAACTGTCGCGCTACCTCCCGTTTGGGTCCATATCCTGTATTTCTCACGGCCAAATATGCTTTCTCTTCACATTACTTAAAACCTAGGGCTAATAGGCCGTGGTCGATAAATCTTTGTCCGCAACTCGTGGTCGTGCGGTAGCGTTCTCGCTTCCCGCGCCCGGGTTCCCGGGTTCGATTCCCGGCGGGGTCAGGGATTTTCTCTGCTTCGTGATGACTGGGTGCTGTGTGATGTCTTTAGGTTAGTTAGGTTTAAGTAGTTCTAAGTTATAGGGGACCGATGACCATAGATGTTAAGTCCCATAGTGCTCAGAGCCATAAAACTTTCTCCTAACGTTTTATCTCCGACTGTGGCAATCATCTTCAGCGGTAAAGCGGCGAACTGCAACCAGAACTCGAGGGAGCAGTGTCGAGGGCATCACATTCCATCACGTGACGTCGGCTATGAAATTATCTCTAGTATTGCCAACATTCTCGATTGAAAGTAAGGGATCATAGTTATTACTAACACTGACATCCAAATTTTATTTAATTTATCACATTCCGCTATTGTGTTAAAATTATTACTGTGTCTATAGATCTCAGTAGCCTCTCTATACATACGCCCATGTTAATGCGGTGTTTACTATAGGACGCTCGTCTCACTGAATTTTATTTCGTGAAGATCCTCTTGGTATACATATTCCGCAACGGCCGATTATTTTCAGACGAGATACTGCAGTTTCAAAGAAATATATTGATGTAGTGCAGTGATCAGCGTAGCACGTACAGTGCCAGACAGCATGACGTCTCACCAGAGCATGTGCAGTCTAAAACAGACAGTTGTGTTCCTTCTCTAAGCTGATTATAACGCGGCTCGCCATAGTTTCAGCACTCTACACTGGTTTCTAATTACCACGGAGAGCCCGCAACAGAACATGTTATCTGCATACCAGCATGGATTCGAGGAAGAATGGCGTAATTTTAGTGCGATTTTTGGCTCACGTTCGAAGAGAAGTGGATAACTTTAGTGCGATATTTACAGTGTTCTGTAGCACATTAGCGCGTGATTACCGATTGCCAGCACTTTTACCTGTTGATAGGTCTGATACGCATACTTGGTGCGCTACAGTAATACAGAGCGATCATGGGAAAAAAGGTGAAACTCGGTCTCATAGGTAGGGAAAAGAGAAAATCGTTTTAATTTTAGCAAACTCCGTATCGTCTTCTGCTGGGAATACGTTGTTAAGTTTGTTAATTATAAATTTACTGTCTGACCTCATAGTTTTCATCTGTTGCTTTGTTAGATATTTATATAGTGCAAGCCATTGTAGACTCTGTGGAGGAAGGCGGGATGAACGATCGTCGGTAAACCTCTGTATTATCTCAAAAATATCGGAATTTCTCCCCATAGTTAATTTGCAAGTGATACGTAGCCTAACTCTTCGTGGAACGTAATGACACGGAATTTTAATAGTAAAATGCCTGTCTTGTAGCATCTCCTTCCGAAGTTTGTTGATCATCTCCAAAATACTGTCACATCTAACTAACGAACCCGTGACACAAAGCGCTGCTCTCCGTTGGATCTTGTCTACGTCTTCATTTAATCTAAAACGGTAAGATCCAAGAGTGCTGAGTCATACTCAAAAATAGGTAGAAAATCTGTTTTGAAAGCTCCAGTTTTGGTGAAAATTACATTTCTTTAGGCTTTTCCCTATAAAAGCGTGGCATAAACTTTTTTGCGTCAGGAGCTCGTTTTGCTTGGGTCAGTCAAGACGATTACTCCTAAATAGCTACTATACAGATAATCATTGTTGTAATGATCTTGAACCGTAATAATAAATTGTTAATTATTTTCAGTTCCTATTTTGTGCTAAGGGTTTTCCTGTCAACTCCATTGTTATTTATACACTGTTCATTTTTTACTATTTCATTGCAAAGATGTTACTTACTGTATGTTTCTACTTCACTCTAGATGTGTTACTTCTCTTCCAATGTTGTTTGCTAACATTTAACTTCTTTGGTGATAATACTCAGCAAATGTCTGAAGATGGCCTTGTAAGCCGAAAACCGGTTAAAAATATTGTAGAACAAAAGCAAACTAGTGCGTTTCATTTATTATTATTTTCAGTAAACATAATACACATATGTGAAACAGAAAACAAGAAAAACAAAACTTTAAGTGTAAAATAACAACTAAAACACAAAACAAAAAAGTAAAACAAGTTTTAATATTGAACTTTCACATATTTTAATTAGGTTAGTTGGAAATATAACTAAATGATCACTTATTTAAAACCGCGTAATTGTCTCCCAGTGCGACGCAGAGGTCTGAAATTTGGCTCAGAGGTGCCTAGAACCTCTACAATGGTGCAAAAGCGTGGCACCTTGAGACGTAACGCTCAGGCTCGATGACGTCTCAAACAACAAGGTGTCGACACATGTGAAAAAAAGGCCAGAGCTTAGAAGTTCATGTCAGTTGTAATGTCGGTTAATGATGTCATACTGGCAAAAAATTTCCCCAGCGTTACTGTGGACTTGTCAAACGATATAGAGGTACATCGAAGAATCATGGACGGAAATAACAGAAAGGTATAAGATGGAATTAAAATTCAAGGTGAAATACATTAATGATAAGATTCTCTGATAACACCTCTATCCTCATTGAAAGTGAAGAAGAATTACATGATCTGCTGAATGGAATGAACAGATTAATGAGTACCGAATGCGTTTTAAGAGTAAAGCGAAGAAAGACGAAAGTAATGAGAAGTAGCACAAATGAGAATAGTGAGAATCGTTAGACCAGGATTGATGATGACGAAGTATATGATGTTAAGGAATTCTGCTACATAGCAACAAAAAAACTCTCGATGGCGGAGCAAGGGCACCAAAACGAAATAGCACCGGAAAAAAGGGCACTCCTGGTCAGGAGAAGTCTATTAGTATCAAACATATGTTTGAGGAAGAAATTTCTGAGAATTTGCGTTTTGAATACAGCAGTGTATGATAGTGAAAAATGGACTGTGGGAGAACCGAAACAGAAGAGAATCGAAGCATTTGATATGTGATGATACAGAAGAATGCTTTGAAAATTAGGTAGACTGATGAGGTAAGGAATGAAGAGGGTCTCCGGAGAATCGGTGAGAAAAAGAATATATGGAAAACACTGACAAGAAGAAGGTATAGTGTGATACGATATCCATTAAGATATCACAGAATAACTTCCATGATACTAGAGAGAGTTATAAAGGGTTAAAACTGTAGAGCAAGACAGAGATTGGAATACATCGAAAAAAATGATTGAAGACAAGCTTCCAAGTGCTACTCTAAGATGAAGAGATTGGCACAGGACAGGAAGTCGTGGCTGGCCGCATCAGGCCTTCCAGAACACTGACGACTCAATTAAAAAAAAAAAAGTAGAATCACCATGCCCCTTTTACCGACATACCACACCAACTTTTGACTTCTCTCCTGTGAAGGTTAGAATCACGTTGAAGGCACGCGGTTTTCTTATGGGTGACCGAGGAAAACACGCACCATCGCTCAGAATCGACCAGAAAGGCTCTGAGCACTATGGGATTTAACATCTACGGTCATCAGTCCCCTAGAACTTAGAACTACTTAAACCTAACTAACCTAAGGACATCACACAACACCAAGTCATCACGAGGCAGAGCAAATCCCTGACCCCGCCGGGAATCGAACCCGGGAACCCGGGCGTGGGAAGCGAGAACGCTACCGCACGACCACGAGAATCGACCAGAGAGGGCTTCACGGACTGGCATAAAAGGCATTGATGATACCACCCCTTTCCTTGGAGCTTTGATTCCCACAAACACCAGTTCGCAGAGCGATGATCTAGAGCACGACGTGCTTGATTACTTTGACACTGCTTATGCCCTGTACGTCTCAATTCTTCGCTGACATTGTGAGGCTGCAGCCCCATTCAACGTGACCGCGCACGTTCGGAACGCAGCGAGACTGAAATTTTGGTTCTCATGCACAGGCAAGGTCCGCTTGGGACCCTTCAAAACTATTCGACTTAATTTTCAGTGATCCGAAGTAGTAAAGTATGCTTAAATATTTCCAGCTCTCAAGTTTCGGTTGCTCTTGTGGCGATATCGGAAGAGGGAAAAGGGGAAGAGGGGATGATAAACTGAAACAGGCGTCAAAAAAAAAATGGCGTCCTCTAACACCCGGCAATTCGGCAACACACTCGATACGTTCGCCCTCCTTTATTGAGAATGCTAAAATTGTGCCTTTACAGCAACAGACTGCAGGCTGATATATGGAGTCGAAGGGGTGTGAAGGGGTGGCCGAGGGGCTGCTGAAGTGGTGGCATCTTCGGGGGACCCTTCGCTCTTTATTTAGGTATTTGTCATTGTCGCATTTCGCGTGATCACGCCCCTCGACGATCGTTTATTATTCAATTCATGACATCTTTTTTGATGCCACTTTGGTTTTGGGTGCCCTGAAATTGCTGTTTATTTCATTCTTAAGACATTTATATATCTGTATTCCTCACTTCTCTGAACATTTTTTAATTACTTCTGTCATCGATCAATTGGAATATTTCTTCCGTTAACCAAGCGCTATGGTCGCCCGTCCAGCATCTGTGAGTGCCCTTTTTGTAGAAGTACACTCATGTTCATCTGAAATGTCTAGTGTTCTTTATCGTATCTACATCCTTGGCGCATTCCAAACTCCTCTCGTGATTCCTTCCAAATTGGTTGTTTTGACCGGTTCTGATAAACTTCGACCTACACTTTAGCGTTAATGAATTATGATCTGATGATACATTGCAGGTAGGTATGCCTTACAATCCAAGATTTGATTTCGGAAAATCTGTTTGACGATGATGTAAAGCAGCTGGAACCTTCCCGTTTCTCCGGGTCTTTTCGTAGCTTAACGTCTTCGCTTGTGATTCTTGAACAGATATTTCGCAATGGGCATCTGAAATTTATTGCACAACTCCTTTTTTTTTCTTCCGGTGCTACTGGCAACCTCATATTCTCCCGTTTACTTTTCTTCTCTGTAACCGTGTTTCAATCCCCTGTGACCATTAAAGATTAATTTCCCTTCAAATACTGAATTACGCATTCAGTATCCTCATAAACTTTCTTTGTCTCCATCTTTTACTTGTGACGTTGGCATGTACATCTGAAGTAACGTTGTCGGCGTTGGTTTGCTGTCGAATGTGATGAGAGAAACACGACTAATTCATTCGTAATTGTTCACAGGCATCTGGAAATTTCGCACCATAAGACGCAAATGTCTTAAGGGGGAACGGTGATGAAAAACACACGCTATTTCAAAAATGCACCATACCCACAGTTTTGGAGATATGGAAATGAAATTTTTTACCACGCTTTACGTGAAAGTAAAACATTTACATATAAAATCCTTTGATTATATATTTTCAACTTTCTCTTGAATGAAATTTGAAGTTTTATTTTCAAAAAATGATGTATGTTCCTTTTTCTCAGAAAGTATTCAAGAGATTTCTACAAAAATTTCTCTGTTTCATCTCTTTATATGTTGTAAGCTCCCCTCATGAGGTTTCTGGATTAGGTCAAATAGGAGAATTTTCATAATTGTTTAATTATAATTCCACAAGTACAATTTTCAGTTCATGCAAAATTCCAAGCACTTTGCCCCATATCTCAGCCTACAATCAGAATTTCAAAGTTTGCTCTTGATGCAACGTTTATTAGGTTTACAGAAATATGAGCACAAAATTTCATAACTCTATCATTCATAGAATCTGAGGAAAAGGTACATAAACTTAAAAAAAAACTTTTCAGGAAACGCAATTTAAAGTTCAAATGGTTCAAATGGCTCTGAGCACTATGGGACTTAACATCGGAGGTCATGAGTCCCCTAGAACGTAGAACTACTTAAACCTAACTAACCTAGGCACATCACACACATCCATGCCCGAGGCAGGATTCGAGCCTGCGAACGTAGCAGTCACGCGGTTCCGGACTGAAGCGCCTAGAGCCGCACGGCAACAGCGGCCGGCTTTAAAGTTCAACCTAACATTTTTCCTTATGTCACTTCTTCAGAAGGCACCACATTTGTACTGTGGGTCGTCGTTTCCTTCCAGGCTTCTCTTCTGGTTTCTGGTTGTCTGTCTTCTTTCCTTTACCAGGTCTTGAACTGACTTTTCAGCTGCAGAGACGCGCTGTAAATCTATTTGTCTCACGATCTCTTCAGTAAAATTTCCTATCTTGAAGCTCATTCTTTCTAATACCTTCATCCTCCTGACGTTGCCATCATTAACTAGAATAATTGCATCATAAGTTGCAATTCTGACAACTGTAGCAGATGCAAATGTGTTTTTAGGGCATCGTTTCCATATGAATGAATTTAGAGTCTCATTTGGATTTTGGGCTTCGCCATGAACACACTTTTTGAGAAGTGCAGGATCGGCCTGAAACCTGTAAGTGGCCCTCACAAGATCCAGTATACAATTTGGAAGCCGCTCTTTGTGAATGTAGGGTTTGTTATCCCTCTTAGCTTGGCGTGGCATGGGGGTCGCGTCACACTTTTTAATCATTTGCAGGCAAAAGTCCCGAGTTCGAATCTCGGCCCGGCACACAATTTTAATCTACCAGGAAGTTTCATATCAGCGCACATTCCACTGCGGAGTGAAAATGCCACTCTGGGAATTTTCAGGCACTTCGGATGCGATTTCAACATTGAAACTTTGAGTTGTACTAACAAATAAAAAATAAGTCGAAACTCGACATTTTTGGACAATTTCATCAACGTCCCCCCCCCCTCCCCCTTAAGTCAGAGGTGCGAGTATGGAAGATGTAGCAGAATTTTGCAAAAAAAAAAAAAAATAGATTGGCTATCATTTCACAATCAGTCTCATCTTGAATTAAATACAGCTCCCGTAATCATGTTTTGCGCTGTCAGTGTTGGGCCCCAATCAACTCCTTTGTTGCTGAGGCCCAAAGCCTTGGGTGCGGCGCCTTTGAGACACGGCGAGCATTGTTTGGAACTCACAGTCAGAGGACCGGAGCCCAGAGGTGTGTCGGCCACTTGAGCTGCGGGCGCCGTCTGACGGGCTTATCGCGCGCTGACTCTGCCTAATGGACGTCGGCCAGCAGCCGGCCCCTGGCGGCAGCAACGCAAGCCCTCGCCACACGAGGCGCCGATGCCGGCACGGCAGCAGAACGCTCAGAAATGGTCACGCGATACGTATTCCGTGTTTGAGAAACATTCATCAGTTGGAAGCACTGATAGAGGCTAGGGACCCACAACGTAGCTATGAGGGTCGTTCAATAAGTAATGCCCCGTATTATTTTTATATACCAGACTACAAGAAGAATATAATAATTCCAATCCCAAGGAAAGCTGGTGTTGACAGATGTGAAAGTTACCGAACTATCAGTTTAATAAGTCATAGCTGCAAAATACTAACGCGAATTATTTACAGACGAAACGAAAAACTGGTAGAAGCCGACCTCGGGGAAGATCAGATTAGATTCCATAGAAATTTCGGATCACGTGAGGAAATACTGACCTTACGACTTATCTTAGAAGAAAGATTAAGGAAAGGCAAACATACGTTTCTAGCATTTGTAGACTTAGAGAAAGCTTTTGACAATGTTGACTGGAATACTCTCTTTCAAATTCTGAAGTTGCCAGGGGTAAAATACAGGGAGCGAAAGGCTATTTACAATTTGTACAGAAAGCAGATGGAAGTTCTAAGAGTCGAGGGACGTGAAAGGGAAGCAATGGTTGGGAAGGGAATGAGACAGGGTTGTAGCCTCTCCCCGATGCTATTCAGTCTGTATATTGAGCAAGCAGTAAAGGAAACAAAAGAAAAGTTCGGAGTAGGTATTAACATCCATGGAGACGAAATAAAAACTTTGAGGTTTGCTGATGACATTGTAATTCTGCCAGGTACAGCAAAGGACTTGGTAGAGCAGTTGAACGGAATGGACAGTGTCTTGAAAGGAGGGTATAAGATGAACATTAACAAAAGCAAAACGTGAATAATGGAATGTAGTCGAATTAAGTCGGTTGATGCTGAGGGAATTAGATTAGGAAATGAGACAAAGTAGTAAAGGAGTTTTGCTATTTGGGGAGCAAAATAACTGATGAAGGTCGAAGTAGAGAAGATATAAAATGTAGACTGTCAATGGCAAGGAAAGCGTTTCTGAAGAAGAGAAATTTGTTAACATCGAGTATAGATTTAAGTGTCAGGAAGTCGTTTCTGAAAGTATTTGTATGGAGTGTAGCCGTGTATGGAAGTGAAACATGGACGATAAATAGTTTGGACAAGACGAGAATAGAAGCTTTCGAAATGTGGTGCTACAGAAGAATGCTGAAGATTAGATGGGTTGATCACATAACTAATGAGGAGGTACTGAACAGAACTGGAGAGAAGAGGAATTTGTGGCACAACTTGACAAGAAGAAGGGACATGTTCTGAGGCATCAAGGGATGACCAATTTAGCACTGGAGGGCAGGGTGGAGGGTAAAAATCGTAGAGGGAGACCAAGAGATGAATACAGCAAGCAGATTCAGAAGGATGTAGGCTGCGGTACGTGCTGGAAGGTACGCAGCTTGCACAGGACAGAGTAGCATGGAGAGCTGCATCAAACTAGCCCCAGGACTGAAGACCCCAACAACAACAACATACCATTAATGTACATAGACAAATGTCCTTGTTGGTGATGCACATCTCATATTTCTTCTGTACGCCGGTTAAATTACGAATTGTTCTGGCAGATGGCAGAGCCGTAGTACAGCGTCAAAATGGCGTCTATATATGACTCACATCAAAAGCAGCTCGCTGTTATTGAATTCTTGTGTGCAGAAAAAGAAACTGCGGTGAACACCCATAAACGTTTGTGTGCAGTGTTGGCGATGCTGCAGTTGATAGGAGTACAGTTGGGCGATGGGTGAAGGAAGTTGCGTCCTCAGGAAATGCAAAAACAGAGCTCCATGATCAGCCACGCTCGGGACGTCCTGTCATAGCCACTGCTCCAGACATGCTGAATGGTGCGGATGCAATTATTCGTGCCGAACGGCGCATCACAACTCGGAATTGGCTCTACAGTTGTTGGTCAGCATTGGAAGCGCGTATGCAATGACCGAGACTCTCGGATATTCAAAGATATAGCAATTGATTCCACGAATGCTAACAGCGGACCTCAAGATTCAAAGAAAGGCCATTTCATCTGAATTGTTGAAGTGTTTTGAGACCGACGGAAAGGCCTTTCTGTCACGAATCGTTACGGGGGCGAAATATGGGTGCACCACTTTGCGCCGTAAACGAAAAGCCAGTCCATGAAGCGGCATCATCCTCATTTACTCCAAAATAAGAAATTCAAGACAACTTGATGGAAAAGTCGTGGTGACGGTCTTCTGGGATTGTGATGGCGTTTTCTCGTGTATGTGGTGCCAAGATGGTCAACCATCAATTCAGAGGCATACGTGAAGACTCCAAGAACCATTTACGACGGTTCGATATGACAAGAATCCAACAGAAATCTTTCTCCAACAAGATAATGCATGTCCACACCCAAGTCTGAAAACTTGGAAAATATCACAAAATTTGATAGGACATCACTGCGTCATCCACCCTACAGTCCAGACCTGGCACCCTCGGACTTCCATCTTACTGGGCCGCTTAAAGACTCTCTATGTGGAACACACTTTGAAGAGGGCGAGAGTGTCAGTCGTGCAGTGAAAGCATGGCTATGCCTACAGGACAAGAGCTTTTACCATCATGGAATACACGCTATTCCACAACGTTGGCGTACGTCCATAGAACGTGATGGAGGCTACGTAGAAAAATATGACATCCACAAGACATGTTGATGTATATTGTCACCAAATTCTGACTCTTAACAATAAATATGTTCTGAGAGATAAAATGTGGGGAATTACTTATTGAACGACAATCGTAAAGGCATAGATATTTTATTGATCAATAATATCGACCAATGAAAGTGTCCAATGAAGAATACAGGTACCAAGAGGTATCCTAAATCTCATAAAAGTACGAATGACGTACACCAATTGATGCAACACGTTTTTTCTCTCGGCCAATTCCGTTAGCAAAAAGGCGGATTTCGTATGGGACAGCGTGAAATATTCCCGTTGCAGACCCTATAGTTTCCTGAATGTCCCATAGGAGGTGGCGTTATACGTAGCCTTCAAAATAGCGTCTGTAACGGTGGTGCGTTTCATGCAGAAAGCTGACTTTCTTTTGGCGGAAAATCATAGCATCGCAGATATTCATAGGCGCTTGCATAATGTCTGTGGAGACCTACCAGCGAACATGAGCACAGTAAGTCGCTGGGCGAGGAGTCTGCCACCATCCCAAGAAGGTGCTCAAACCTGTTCGATCTCCTGCATGCCGGCTGGCCGCACACAGCTGTGACTCCTCAAATGTTGCAACGTGCAGACACTCTCATTCGAAGTAATCGACGGATTACAGTGAAACACCTCGCTGCTCAACTGGACGTCTCTGTTGGTAGTGCTCACGCTATCGTCAACTAGTTGGGGTGCTCAAAGGTGTGTACCCGCTCGGTTCCTCACCGCCTAACCAAGACCATGAAGACCAACAAATGACCATCTGTGCGGAATTGCTTGCGCGTAACGAGGGTAGTTGTGACAATTATTTGTCGAACATCGTCACAGGCGATGAAAAATGGGTTCACTACTTGGGACAGGGGACAAAATGGCAACTCACGGACTAGCGCCGCAACACCTCTCCTTCGAAGGAAAACTTGAGAACCGCACCATCAGCCTGTAAAGTCATGGCCACGATCTTGTGGAAATGAAGGGCTTATCCCGTTCCGTGGCCTTCCTCAACTCCGAAGTGTATTGTGATACCATCAGGATATGAAGAAACGACTTCAGCGTGTTTGTCGCCACAACAGTGCAAACGAACTTCTCCTTCTCCACGACATCGCAAGGCCTTCCACAAGTCAGCATACCTTAGAGGAGCTCACAAAACTCCGTTGGACTGTTCTTCCCCATCCACCTTACAGCCCACATCTCGCGCCTCCCGGCCTCCATCTATTTGGCACAGTGAAGGATGGACTCCACGGAAAACAGAGCGTGGATGATGGGGAGTTTGTTGATGCAGAAAGACGTCGGCTCCGACGTAAACAGTAGAGTGGTACCTTGCGAACACACATGTGCTGCCAGTAAGAAGGCAATGATTATGTTGAAGAATAATTTTTTGTTGTTCAAACAGTGGCGAATAATATGGTGTGTATTTTAGTGGATTTTTCTAGAGGTAATATTTGAGAATGATGATATTTAACATCTCCAAACCTGTCAGAGGAACAAAAATATTCCAACAGTGACTGTGGATGAACCATTCATAATCCTCCACCAAGTATTGATCTGAAACTCAGTTTTCTAGGGCACATTTTTCCCCCTTGGTACCAGATTTAACATCAGTGAATAACCTTCTCTGTGGTGATCTGAACAATTTTGTTCATTTCAGAACTGAGGTGGCAGTAGACGATCTCATGGGCCTACCTTCAGTAGCTTGTCGAAACAATGTTAGACGTACTTTATCAAGTCCCTATCTGTTTGCTCCTCCATACATGCACTCAGGCGCTGTCCAGAAAAGAAGAAACATACAGGTATAGTAGCTATAGGAGGTTCTACACCTACAAAATCGATACACTCGAGAATAACAATTATTATCTCCAATGAACGAAAATAGAATAACAATCTTTTGCTAAAGGGGAATAAATCATATTCCAAACAGCAACTAACGCACTCGATATACTTACGGAAGAAGGAAGTACAACCTTATGGTTTCAAACACAGATCATGTACACCTTGTGAGGAGGAAACGTCCTTACAGCAGAAATTTTAATTCAGTTCTACAATAATAATTACACTGGTCCATCCTATGACTCATAATGAAATCATAGCCCCAGGCAGGCTAATATCTAGGATGGTTCTTTGACGCTATCATTTTACACTTTCTCCCTGTCAACGCTTAACAGTCCCGTTAACAGTTTAACGTCCCGTCGACAGCGCGGTTCCATCGTTCACGGCAAGCTAAAACGTAATCTTCCTGAACTTATCGAAACGTCAGCCTCCTGTTTATTTATTTATTTATTACCTCAACTGATGCGACGTGCAGGTTCTTTCTTATCTCGGACCCGGATTTTACACGTTCAAAACATTTTTCCATCGCACTTTAATTTAATAATGATAATAATTATAATGTTTTGAATAATAGGAATAACGGGTACTACAGATATGGTAGAATATCTGGAGATATTTGGTATAACTGCAGTGGTTATGAATTATGAATAATAGTAATACTGTTACTACTGCTTCTACCACCACTACTACTAACTACTGCTAGTCTACTATTACTACTGTTACTATTAAAACTAATAATAACCATAATTATATAATAATAATAATAATAGTACAGTTCCTAAACATAGTAATGACAAACTGGAAAACCACACTTAATATCCAAACAAATTCAAATAATATCACATCACAGCCAATACAGATTAAGCGTGGAATATACCAAGGAGACTCTTTAAGTACTTTCTGGTTCTGCCTTGCTCTGAACCCACTATTCAACATGCTAAATAGTACAAATTATGGATACAATATTACTGGAACATACCCACACAAAATCACACATTTGCTGTACATGGATAATCTAAAACTACTCGCAGCAACAAATCAACAACTCAACCAATTACTAAAGATTACAGAAGTATTCATCAATGATATAAATACGGCTTTTGTAACAGACAAATGTAAGAAAAATAGCATAGTCAAGGGAAAACACACTAAACAAGAAGATTACATAATGGATAACCACAGCGACTGCATAGAAGCGATGGAAAAAACAGATGCCAATAAATATCTAGGATACAGACAAAAAATAGGAAGAGATAATACAAATATTAAAGAAGAACTAAAAGAAAAATATAGACAAAGACTAACAAAAATACTGAAAACAGAATTGACAGCAAGAAACAAGACAAAAGCTATAAGTACTTATGCTATACCAATATGGACCTACTCATTTGGAGTAGTGAAATGGAGTAACACAGACCTAGGAGCACTCAATACACTTACACGATCACAATGCCACAAATATAGAATACATCACATACATTCAGCAACAGAAAGATTCACATTAAACAGAGGAAGGGGATTTATCGACATAAAAAACCTTCATTATGGACAGGTAGATAATTTAAGAAAATTCTTTCTAGAACGCGCAGAAACTAGTAAAATGCACTAAGCAATCACTCATATAAATACATTGGCTACACCACTGCAATTTCATAACCACTTCTACAACCCTTTAGATCACATAAAATCAACAGATACGAAGAAAGTAAATTAGAAAAAGAAAACACTACATGGCAAGCACCCATATCATCTAACACAGCCACACATCGATCAAGACGCATCCAACACATGGCTAAGAAAAGGCAATATATACAGTGAGACGGAAGGATTCATGATTGCAATACAGGATCAAACAATAAACACCAGATATAACAGCAAGCATATTATTAAAGATCCCAATACCAAAACAGATAAATGCACACTTTGCAAACAACAAATAGAAACAGTAGCCACATCACAAGCAGATGTACAATACTAGCAAATACAGAATACCCCAGAAGACATGACAATGTAGCAAAAATAATACATCAACAGCTTGCCTTACAACATAAACTTATAAAACAACACGGCCCCACATACAAGTATGTACCACAAAATGTACTGGAGAATGATGAATACAAAGTATACTGGAACAGAACCATTATAACAGATAAAACAACACCACATAACAAACCTGACATCATACTCACCAATAAAAAGAAGAAATTAACACAACTAATCGAAATATCCATACCCAATTCTACTAATATACAAAAGAAAACAGGACAAAAAATTGAAAAATACATCCAACTGGCTGAGGAAGTCAAGGACATGTGGCATCAGGATAAAGTTGACATTATACCAATTATACTATCAACTACAGGAGTCATACCACACAATATCCACCAGTACATCAATGCAATACAGCTACATCCAAACTTATACATACAACTACAGAAATCTGTAATTATTGATACATGTTCAATTACCCAACAGTTCCTAAATGCAATATAACACATACCGTACAGTTAAAAGGAAGTGACGCTTGATCAAGGTTGGCATCACTTTCCATTTTTAACCAGACTTAACGTCTGAGAAAGTAAAGAAATAATAATAATAATAATAATAAACGCCGTGGAGGCCCGGGAAAGAATAGGCCTCCGGTATGTTCTGACAGCCGTAAAAGGTGACGAAAAGAACAAACCACTAATAGGGCTAACCCACCTTTTAGTGTGATTAGTTGGTTCAGGACAGAACTAAAGAAGCCTCGGACAAGCGCCGTCATGGTGGGGACGACGTTTGAACGCTATGCCCGCCCACAATGGTAACGACACTGCCTGCCAACTGGAAAATGATTTAAATCCAAATATAGGTGTTTTGCAGGATATGCTTCCTGCAACCACCCTAGAAGGAAAACAAAGACAGGATGAGATGGGCAGATGAAGTTAATCGACACCTCATGTTCTGTTATTACCAAGCAACAAACCTAGGAACCAACACAACTGGTTAAAGATCTCAGATATACACATCATTTATTACCAGATACCCAGAATTAAAATTTTTAACGGAACAACGACTAGCTGATCAGATCCGTGTAATAATCAAAAGTAACAGGATACCCCAGTCAGAATTAGAAAACATCAAACAACAAGTACAAAAAATACTGGAACAAAATAATGTGCAATCAGAAGAAGAAGTAAACGCAGTAATTGACTCAAACATCCCAGAGAAAACAAACAAAGAACAACACGCATCAATTAAACAATCAGAGGAAAACGAAATCTTAGGGCAGTCACCAGAACAAACACAAATAGAACACGAAGTGACACACATGTCAGATATAGAAGAAGAATTTCAGCTGATATATATAGAATACAAAGACACAATTACAGACGTTAGACCATTCTTGCATAGACCGCCAAATAACTCACAGGTCGAAACAACAGTAAAAACTATCAACACAATCATACACAACAAAATAAGTGAAAACACAAATACGGAAGAGTTACAACTACTGGTTTATATAGGAGCACTCACTATACTAAATATACACACTAGGCAGAGATCAGAACAAACCAACACACAGAAGACACCCACAAAACTAGCATGACAACACAGGCTACAGATAGAATAGAAAAACTGAGAAAAGACATCGGGCAGCTAACACAATTTATAAGAAATGAAATGTCGGAAAAAAAACCAAAAAGGTTAGGTAAAATCTCACAACAAGAAGCGATAGAACAATTAGATGAAAAGAAGCAGAAATTACAAACATTGGCCAAACGACTTAGAAGATAAAAAAAAAGTGAAAATAGAAGGAAACAAAACCAAACATTCAACACAAACCAAAAGAAATTTTACCAGACGATAGATAACACACACATTAAAATAGACAATCCACCAAACATAACAGACATGGAACACTTCTGGAGCAACATATGGTCAAACCCGGTACAACGTAACAGGCATGCACGGTGGATACAAGCAGAAACAGACACATACAAGATGATACCACAAATGCCTGAAGTGATAATTTTGCAACATGAAGTCACCCAAGCAATTAATTCTACTCACAATTGGAAAGCCCCTGGAAAAGATAAAATAGCAAATTTCTGGCTTCATAAGTTCACCTCAACACATTCACATCTAACTAAATTATTTAACAGTTACATTGCCGGCCGATACACATTCCCTGATACACCTACACATGGAATAACGTATCTAAAACCTAAAGATCAAGCAGACACAGCAAACCCAGCTAAATATCGCCCCATAACATGCCTACCAACAATATACAAAATATTAACTTCGGTCATTACACAGAAGTTAATGACACATACAACACAGAACAAAATCATAAATGAAGAACAAAAAGTCTGTTGCAAAGGAGCACGAGGATGTAAAGAGCAACTGATAATAGATGCAGAGGTGATATATCAAGCTAAAACTAAACAAAGGTCGCTACACTACGCATACATTGATTACCAAATAGCTTTTGATAGTGTACCCCACTCATGGTTACTACAAATATTGGAAATATATAAAGTACATCCTAAATTGATACAGTTCCTAAACATAGTAATGAAAAATTGGAAACCCACCCTTAATGTCCAAACAAATTCAAATAATATCACATCACAGCCAATACAGATGAAGTGTGGAATATACCAAGGAGACTCATTAAGTCCTTTCTGGTTCTGCCTTGCTCTGAACCCACTATCCAACATGCTAAATAATACAAATTATGGATACAATATTACTGGAACATACCCACACAAAATCACACATTTGCTATACATGGATGATCTAAAACTACTCGCAGCAACAAATCAACAACTCAGCCAATTACTAAAAATAACAGAAGTATTCATCAATGATATAAATATGGCTTTTGGAACAGACAAATGTAAGAAAAATAGCATAGTCAAGGGAAAACACACTAAACAGGAAGATTACTTGTTGGATAACCACAGCGACTGCATAGAAGCGATGGAAAAAACAGATGCCTATAAATATCTAGGATAGAGACAAAAAATAGGAATAGATAATACAAATATTAAATATGATCTAAAAGAAAAATATAGACAAAGACTAACAAAAATACTGAAAACAGAATTGACAGCATGAAACAAGACAAAAGCTATAAATACTTACGCTATACCAATGTTGACCTACTCATTTGGAGTAGTGAAATGGAGTAACACAGACCTAGGAGCACTCAATACGCTTACACGATCACAATGCCACAAACATAGAATACATCACATACATTCAGCAACAGAAAGATTCACATTAAGCAGAAAGGAAGGAGGAGGGAGATTTATCAACATAAAAAACCTACATTATGGACAGGTAGACAATTTAAGAAAATTCTTTCTAGAACGCGCAGAAACTAGCAAAATGCACTAAGCAATCACTCATATAAATACATTGGCTACACCACTGCAATTTCATAACCACTTCTACAACCCTTTAGATCACATAACATCATCAGATACGAAGAAAGTAAATTAGAAAAAGAAAACACTACATGGCAAGCACCTGTATCATCTAACACAGCCACACATCGATCAAGACGCATCCAACACATGGCTAAGAAAAGGCAATATATACAGTGAGACGGAAGGATTCATGATTGCAATACAGGATCAAACAATAAACACCAGATATTACAGCAAGCATATTATTAAAGATCCCAATACCAAAACAGATAAATGCAGACTTTGCAAACAACAAACAGAAACAGTAGATCACATCACAAGCGGATGTACAATACTAGCAAATACAGAATACCCCAGAAGACATGACAATGTAGCAAAAATAATACATCAACAGCTTGCCTTACAACATAAACTTATAAAACAACACGGTCCCATATACAAGTATGCACCACAAAATGCACTGGAGAATGATGAATACAAAGTATACTGGAACAGAACCATTATAACAGATAAAACAACACCACATAACAAACCTGACATCATACTCACCAATAAGAAGAAGAAATTAACACAACTAATCGAAATATCCATACCCAATACTACAAATATACAAAAGAAAACAGGAGAAAAAATTGAAAAATACGTCCAACTGGCTGAGGAAGTCAAGGACAGGTGGCATCAGGATAAAGTTGACATTATACCAATTATACTATCAACTACAGGAGTCATACCACACAATATCCACCAGTACATGAATGCAATACAGCTACATCCAAACTTATATATACAACTACAGGAATCCGTAATTATTGGTACATGTTCAGTTACCCGAAAGTTCCTAAATGCAATATAACATATACTGTACAGTTAAAAGGAAGTCACGCTTGATCAAGGTCCGCGTCACTTTCCATTTTTGACCAGACATAACGTCTGAGGAAAGGAAGAAAGAATAATAATAATAATAATAATAATAATGACAGCAGTAATTAGAAATAGAACCATGGGAAATACGAAAAATGAGGTTGGACTATGCAGCGAATTCTGGGAAAGCAAAATTAATGCACACTGCCATAGCTAGCAAGTTTGGAAAATGTGAAAAGTCTAACATTAGAATGTATGAATAATATTTGTCAGTCTATTAAGTATTCCATTTCCTCATTGTAACACATGAAGATTATAATAACTTCTTTTTCCCTTTCAGGTGGGTTCACTTCACTGTTATTCATCCCCTTACCTAAACCAGTAAGCAGTGTGGTAAGTACAACTCGTTTTCTTGACCCAACAAATTAACTGTTAGGAGATAACAGTAAATAGTTATAATTTTTGTATGAAACATCCTTAGTTCCGGTATGTGTTCGATTTAGGAAGCTTTTCTTACTGCAGTCGTCACCTAGTGGCCACAGGTACTCCTCACATACAGAAATAGATTTATTTACTGGTCACCATTTCGTATTAGGGTCGGCTATTACTAAAGCAAGGAGGGCATCCGATTATGATGGTTGACATATTGACAAATAAACAAAACCTCGTACACAGACGGTGTGACAGCATGGTCCGAAACAGCACCAGTAAATTATTTTCTGAACACTCATGCTAGAGAAAATATTTTGCAAAGAAATTCTATTACGAACGTACATAGTGACAATTATTGAACTAAATGAAATAAAATCGTCATAACTTCTGAATGGTCTGCGTTAGGATCTCCAAATTGCACGGTTGGCCGCGGGGAATGATGGGAATTGTAATGTTTGGCTTAGCGACGGATGGTTCGTCAATAAGCACTATGGGCCCATCTGGGGGACTGAGAATCCACATTTCACGATCAAGAAGTGTCTTCACTCTGAACGGGTGGCTGTGTAGCGTGCAATGTCCAGCCACGGAATAATCGGTGCGATATTCCTTGATGGCACGGTGACTACCGAACGGTACGTGAAGGTTTTGGAAGATGATTTCATCCTCATAATCTAAAGTGACCCTGGTTTAGTCAAGATATGGTTCATGCAAGACGGAGCGCGACCCCATCGAAGCAGGAGACTGTTTGATGTCTTGGAGGAGCACTTTGGAGACCGCATTCTGGCTCTTGGGTACCCAGAGGCCACTGGTATGTGCCTCGATTCTCCGGATCTGAACACATGCGACTCCTTCTTGTGGGACTACGTGTACAGCAATAACCCCAAAATCGTTGCTGAGCTGAAAACAGCCATTCAGGAGGTCATCGACTGCATCGATATTCCCACAGTTCAACGGGTCATACGGGATTTTGCTGTTCTTCTGTTGAATAAAATGTGTGCACGCCTTAGTTTGTAACTATTTTACGTTTCTTTCATATAATTCAATAATTGCCACCCTGTATCAATACATGTGAGGAATTTTAAGACTGATCATTTTCCTGATAAATTTCGTGCGTTATGGTGACGGTATAACACATACGGGGGGTCAGATTATTATGTACTGATCCGTCATGATTATCTTCCTTAGAATAAATAAGGGAACATAATACAACATACGAGTGGGTGATCAAGTGTGTTAACGGGAAATTGAAATGTGTGGTTAATTGAAACGTGTTAGTCGATGATACATTGGAAACCGTTTATGATAAAGTCACAAAAAGATGATATACGGGCACGTATTCGCAAGACATGTTACCATACACGACCATGCCACAGACACAAAGCGCTTTCGCACTTCAATGAAGATACTCACCCGGAAACTGCTTAGGCCTTTCCAACCCGGTACGTAAATACCATATATTAAGTGAATATCCAAAAACCTACCACAAAGGCTGCCTTTGTACTAAGTTCTGACACTCACCGTTAATTCAGAAATCGTATCTATCAACTGGAAAGAGAACATATGGTTGCCAGAGCGTTAGGTTGCATCTCTTGCACTCGTTTGCCCATATGTCAATTTATATTGCTTGACTGCAAGCGGTTTTCAATTTTTCTTTGACTATTATATTTGAAGGCGTCACCTTTGAGAGAGCATAACGCCTTCAAAAATCACTTCGACCCATCTATTCCAAACGTGTTTCCCTATTTATTGGTATTAAATAGTTCTCTCACGGTGGGTTAACATGTAATAATACAACATAGTGAATAATATTACGGACAGAAAAATATCTCATCCGTCGACACAGTGCATGACACTTCCATGAACCTCGAAACAAATCGTGAAGCACTGTAACAGTGATGTAACAATACTGCGGGTGTAGGAGAAACCAGTGTCTAAGAGATTTCACCATGATCACTCGTGGAGATCACCAGATAATGTGGACTGCACTTGATTGTCACTCAAACAAATCAGTCACTGTATCAGCCGCCATTCTCGAGATGGACATCGATGTGACACACTCATGAGCAAATTCATTTAGAAATATAATGTAACAGCGCGCAGCTACCCGTTACGCCTGATGACGACGAAAACACGTCTAAACTTGAATTTCGCTGGACGTTGCGGAAGTTGGGAAGCCATCATGTTCGATGATCACTCGATTGTCGCTCGCAGCAGATGCTAGTTGAATGAAATTGCATTTACAATCCAATGGGCGCGCAACATTCAAGTTATGGAGTATAATATAGTATATACCACGTTGTAATACTATACAAAGTTATCTGAGTTGAAGGGAGAGAGGGGAGGAGATAGCAAAGGAAAGTGAAGGAAATATTGTTGTCAGCTATGTCGGGACTTTGTGCGGAGTCAGTGGCGAAGAGTGAAAATGTGTGCCAGACCGCGACTCGAACCTGGGATCACCTGCTTAGTAGGCAGTTAGTTGGGTTAAGCACTGCTCTAGCCGGACACAGTGTTTATCGGAAACGCACGGACTATTTCGGCAGGCTAACCGGCCGGCTCACACTGCCACCCAACACCACCTATCTGCAGCCCCTCCATGTCCTCCATGTTTGTTAATTTTAGATTCCCGCTGGAGGTCGAACATGAAGGTTGCGGATTCTTTTTTCATCGAGGCGACATGTCCGAAGTAATAGATACCATACGTTTATATAGCAATACAGAGTGGTGACGACCACTGATAATGTATTGATGCATATGAGAAAATACGATTAACTAACATTTCAATAAAACAAAAAAAATATTGAGTTACTTTTCGCAGATGGTCTGAAGTTGGCAATCTAGCGAAAATTGATCCATCACAATACATGAAACTGCATTATCTCGATGACGTCTCAGATGAGTTCAGCACTATTTGTCACTTGACTTGAAGTCAGAAATATAAGACAAGAGAAAATAGGGCTCTCAAGGGCAGCATCTAGTCAGTCATCTACTTCATTTGCGGATGGAACAGGAAAGAGCATGAGAAGCTGTGCAACAAACTTTTCTCCGCCTTGTACCGTACGATGGCTTCCGCAATTTGTTAGTAGATACACAGTTTTCAAAGCAAACATACTGTTTGTTACACCGTTCTAACAGTTTTGTTTTCGTATTATTTAATTTTAAAATCAGGCGTTCGTTTGTTGGACACCTTGTATTTTATGCCTTAAGATAGTATCGGTAAAGGACCATCCATGAATTATGTCACACGAATTTTGCAGCCCTCACCCCCTGCTTGTTACACGTGGCCACTTCTGCGCGATACACCTCCGTGGTGTAACGTAATATATTTTGCAGACTTTAAGGTAGAAATTATTAAATTAAAACACTACCTCCAAAATAATTAATCATGTATTTCAATATAAAATCTTTTCTTTCGTAAAATCAAGAATAAATCAAGTGTTTTAGAAAATTTACAAAACATAACAAATCAAATAAGCGGATACAATATTTAATCATCTTGCGCCCAAGGCTTTGACCTCATCCCTTCATATTATTTATGACTGCCGTAGCAGTCACTTCGTTCTCGATTTGGGTAATGTTAGCAATATTCGATGCGTCCATATCACCTTCACCAACCAAATAGTATCTTCATCGTTCATCAAAGAAAGAACTTCCCTTGCACGTCTAGTGGCAATTCTTTGAGAATGAGTGTTTGTAATGGGCAGATAGTCTTATTGGCTCTTACGTGGTTGCATGTTTTGGTTTGTGACTCTGTATGATGAAAAATATATGCCACAGATGTCAAACCATTTTACCGCAACACTGGGGAAACAGACATCGTGCGAAATTGGTTCAAATGTGACGACGCTCGGAGATCCAAAGCTAGCTGGAGTAACAGTGGAGCCAGTTTACCTTCAGAGACATCATTTGCTACGGGCATATACCCGTCTGAAGTGTTTTTAATCAAAACAGGTGATGGTAAAAACCCCTCTCGCCACAGGCTACACCGTCACGCACCGCTACACGTGATTAACTCGCCTTTTACAGTTTGTGAAAAATATTGTGATTTTCTTAGCAAGTACCAACATTTTTCAATGTCTTAGCCTGTACGATATCCACTTTGGCACAATATAGTCGGAACACTACATTTGGCTCCAAATATTAGCGATCACGATACTGTACTTCTTCCTGGAGCGTTGTTCGCAATGTAAGTCCAAGTCAAAATCTTCTAAATATTGTACAGCTCAAAATATAACTTTCTCGTATCGGGGATTTTCGTCGGGACCACCATCACAAATGAAACATAATTCATGGATGGCTCACAAACCAATAACAACACCCCTATCCCACCCGTTTGCCGAGACGATAGTTAGCATAGCCTTCAGATACGTCCATTGCTACGACATAGCAAGGCGCCAATATCAGTTGCTATTGATCTTGTGACTCATGTACCGTCAGGCCGACATTCACCATTTATGGATTAAAGTAAAGTATTCCACCAGCTACGTCCGTTTTTCTAAGTTCTAATTTCCTTGTCCTGTTCCAGACCTCACGCCAGCCTGCATGAGCTAAAACGCGTGCCTTTCGGCTTCCTCTAAAATTCGTGGGTTGGCTCTCCTGCCAATCCACAACAAGAGTACTCCAGTCAACATTGTCAAACGCTTTCTCTAAATCTACAAATGCTAGAAACGTAGGTTTGTCTTTTCTTAATCTATCTTCTACGATGTCGTAGGGTTAGTATTGCGTCACGTGTTCCAGTATTTCTACGGAATCCAAACTGATCTTCCCCGAGGTCGGCTTCTACCGGTTTTTCCATTTGTCTCTAAAGAATTCACGTTAGTATTTTGCAGCCCCTATCCCACCCAACCCACCCTTCCCCCGGCCCGCAACCGGTTTCTCTTGAGAATCTAACTCCTTGTGTTAAAAGTATACCTCCCTAATGTTGAGGTCATTTGTTCCCGTAAATGCAGTGAATGCTATACATGTAATAAATTAAAACTTCATGCCAGTGCGGAAGTTTTACTGCATGAACGGTGAAAATGTAGGATGCGATAAGCTTTTTTACGTTCCTTATTTAGTGGGTACAAAGGGTTTGGAAAAGTTTTAAAGTATGCATAAAGTTTCTGAGAAGTCGTTGAGTACTTTCTCAAATACTGAATGAATGGAGTCTGCATAATTTGTGCCCTGTAACTTTAATACTTGACTCATTGGGTTAGACCTTTCAGATAAGGGTATACCTCTAATATAGTTACAGCATTTTATATTTTTAAGTTGAGTCAGCCTTACTAAAGATCAAATTTTTGTTGCCCTTGAAATCCGTTTCATAGGCAGTCTGCAACTGGGTTTGTGTGGGCATGTGCCCGATCTACCCAATTAGTAATGTACACCTAGCAACACAATGAGTCAGTTTTTCGAAACCCCGTAGTTGTCTCCCAGTGCAACGCAGAAGTTTGTACTTTGGCTCTAAGATGCCATCAAGCTTCGTACGTAATGTTGCAAAAGTGTGGCGCAACGGGCCGTCATCCTCGGGCTCAAACTGCAAGGCCTCAGTGGGTGGCATAAAGTGTATGAGTAAGACTACCCCTTCCCTTGGAACGTTGATTCCAACACAATTCACGCTTTTTCGAGTCGAAACTATGTAGCGTATTTTGAACAAAAGACGTTAGAATCGCAATACAGCTGTTGGTTTCAAGCTGAAGTAGGCTTCATATACTGGCACTATCATTGAACAGTGACTTTTCTGCACAGTAGTACAAATTTTGGTTACAAAGTTATGTACTACACCAATAAAAATTGGTTCAAATGGCTCTGAGCACTATGGGATTTCACATCTGAAGTCATCAGTCCCATAGAACTACTTAAACCTAACTAACCTAAGGACATCACGCACATCCATGCCCGAGGCAGGATTCGAACCTGCGACCGTAGCGGTCTCGCGGTTCCAGGCAGGAAGCGCCTAGAACCGCTCGGCCACTCCGCCCGTGTGTTAAGAGTGTACCTCAATGATGATGAGGTCATTTCTTCCTGTAAATGCAGTGAATGGTACATAAGTAATAAATTAAAACCTCATGCCGGTGCGGAAGTTTTACTGCATGAACGGTGAAAATGTAGGAAGCGATAAGCTTTATTACGTTCCTTAATTTGTGGGTGGTGTCAGTACAAAGGGTTTGGAAAAGTTTGAAATTATATATAAAGTTTCTGAGAAGTCGTTGAATACTTTCTCAAATACTAAATGAATGCAGTCTGCATAATTTGCTGCCGGCCGGGGTGGCCGAGTGGTTCTAGGCGCTACAGTCTGGAACCGTGCGACCGCTACGGTCGCAAGTTGGTATCCTGCCTCGGGCATGGGTGTGTGTGATGTCCTTAGGTTAGTTAGGTTTAAGGAGTTCTAAGTTCTAGGGGACTGAAGACCTTCATAAGATAAGTCCCATAGTGCTCAGAGCCATTTGAACCATAATTTGCTCCCTGTAACTTTAATACCTGACTCATTGGGTCAGACCTCCTAGATAGTTACAGCATTTTATATTTTTAAGTTCGGTCAGCCTGTATCATACACTAAAGATCAAATTTTTTTTGCCCTTGAAATCCGTTTCATGGGCACTCTGTAACTGAGTTTGTGTGCACATGTGCCCGACCTACCCAATTAGTAACGTACACCTAGCAATACAAAGAATCAGTTTTTCGAAACCCCGTAATTGTCTCCCATTGCTACGCAGAAGATTAAACTTTGGCTCAAAGATGCCATCAAGCTTCGTACGTAATGTTGCAAAAGCGTGGCGCAATACGTCATCATCCCCGGGCTCAAACGGCGAGGTTTGAAGTGGTGGCATAAAGGGTATGAGTCAAACTACCCCTTCCTTTGGAACGTCGTTCCCACGTAATTCGTGCTTTTTCAAGTCGAAACTGCGTAGCATATTTTGAATAAACTACGTTAGAATCGCAGTACAGCTGTTCGTTTCAAGTTCCATTATTCAAATACTTTATGTCCGGCTGCTGTCCCACCGTTATCGATGGATTACCAGAGACATTACGGAGGGCTTTAGGCACCTTTGAGCCGAATTTTAAACTTACGCTTTGCAGCGGGAGCGAATTGCGCGGTTTCGAAAAAGGGCCCTTGAATTGTGTTGTACACTGTAGACGGGAAGTCAGAGCATGCCTGAAAGTTTGACGGAACTCGGCTGCAAACGCACAGTAAGCACCTGTTCTGGTGCTCGTGGCGGCAGGGGCGGCTGCTCCGCCAGGAGCGCTGAAACGTGCCTGAGAGCGGCTGCGTGCGGCCCCCGTTATTCAGACCGGCTCCCCTTCTTCTTCCTCTTCCTGGCCGCTACACATTACACTGGCTCACAGCGCTTCCGGCCGCCGCCGCACGCCGCCAGCCGCCTCTGCAAAGTGGCGTTTTATGTCGGCACCCGCGATAAACAAAGTTTATGCGTATCGATATGCGTAGCTCCGCATCGTCGCTCGCTCCCTCTCCCTCCCTCGAAATCTTAACGGCGCGCACCGCTGCGCCAGCCAGCGAACAGCCCTCCACACTCTGGATAAGCCCTCAGTTATTTTTGCCGGTACGTCGACGAGGTACTGGAAAGTCAGAAGGATACGTTATCGGCGGACGTATTCAATTCTGTACCGCGTTCTTTTAAATGATACAAGTGCACTGTCTCACCAAAATTATCAGGACACCCCTACGTAATGCGGAAACTATCGCTCGATATCATGAGACGCAGACCCGTCAGTGTGACAGGCGGCGTGGGTTGATTTCCAGGGGGGGGTGGGCGGCAGGGGGGGGCAGGGGGGGGAGAACTGGGGTGCAAACTGTCAGGTGTAAATTTATTTGAGGGGATCAGTTTAATAAGTCACGGCTGCAAAATACTAACGCGAATTCTTTAGAGACAAATGGAAAAACTGGTAGAAGCCGACCTCGGGGAAGATCAGTTTGGATTCCGTAGAAATACTGGAACACGTGACGCAATACTGACCCTACGACTCGTCTTAGAAGATAGATTAAGAAAAGACAAACCTACGTCTCTAGCATTTGTAGATTTAGAGAAAGCTTTTGACAATGTTGACTGGAATACTCTTGTTGTGGATTGGCAGGAGAGCCAACCCACGAATTTTAGAGGAAGCCGAAAGGCACGCGTTTTAGCTCACGCAGGCTGGCGTGAGGTCTGGAACAGGGCAAGGAAATTAGAATTTAGAAAAACGGACGTAGCTGGTGGAATACTTAACTTTAATCCATTAATGGTGAACGTCGGTCTGACGGTACATGAATCGCAAGATCAATAGCAACTGATATTGGCGCCTTGCTAGGTCGTAGCAATGGACGTAGCTGAAGGCTATGCTAACTATCGTCTCGGTAAATGAGAGCGTATTTTATTAGTGAACCATCGCTAGCAAAGTCGGTTGTACAACTGGGCGAGTGCTAGGAAGTCTCTCTAGACCTGCCGTGTGGCAGCGCTCGATCTGCAATCTCTGATAGTGGCGACACGCGGGTCCGACGCATACTAACGGACCGCGGTCGATTTAAAGGCTACCACCTAGCAAGTGTGGTGTCTGGCGGTGACACCACAACTCTCTTCAAATTATGAAGGTGGCTGGGGTAAAATACAGGGAGCGAAAGGATATTTACAATTTGTACAGAAACCAGATGGCAGTTATAAAAGTCGAGGGACATGAAAGGGAAGCAGTGGTTGGGAAGGGAGTCAGACGGGGTTGTAGCCTCTACCCGCTGTTATTCAATCTGTATATTGAGCAAGCAGTAAAGGAAACAAAAGAAAAATTCGGGGTGGATATTAAAATCCATGGAGAAGAAATAAAAACTTTAAGGTTCGCCGATGACATTGTAATACTGTCAGAGTCAGTAATGGACTAGGAAGAGCAGTTGAACGGAATGGGGTCTTGAAAGGAGGATATACGATGAACATCAACAAAAGCAAAACGAGGATAACGGAATGTAGTCGAATTAAATCGGGTGATGCTGAGGGAATTAGATTAGCAAATGAGACACTTAGAGTAGTAAAGGAGTTTTTCTATTTGGGGAGCAAAATAACTGATAACAGTCGAATTAGAGATGATATAAAATGTAGACTGGCAAAGGCAAGGAAAGCGTTTCTGAAGAAGAGAAATTTGTTAACATCGAGTATAGAGTTAAGTGTTAGGAATCCGTTTCTGAAAGTATTTGTATGGAGAGTAGCCATGTACGGAAGTGAAACATGGACAATAAATAGTTTGGACAAAAAGACAATAGAAGCTTTCGAAATGTGGTGCTACCGAAGAATGCTAAAGATTAGATGGTTAGGTCACGTAACTAATGAGGAGGTATTGATTAGGATTGGGGAGAAGCGAAGTTTGTGGCACAACTTGACTAGAAGAAGGGATCGGTTGGTAGGACATGTTCTGAGGCATCACGGGAACTCATAATTGTTTACTTTTTTATGCATAGACTGCAACTGACATTGTTTATATAAGAATATACAGCCTACAGTTGCAGGTTCACTTTATCGTTTACCTAGGGTTCAACGTTAGTAATAACGGCATCTTCAGAACATAAAATATTATTTAAATGTTTGCCTAAAACATGCCGTGTCGTAAGACAACTTTATAGAACTTGATGCATTACCATAAGGTTTTGTCACTTCTATTAAACAAGTCACACGGCGGGTCCCATACAACGGGCTTAAAGTGAATTTGCTACACCTTATTTAATAGAAGTTACAAAACCTTATGGTTATGCATCAAGTTTTATAAACTTGACTTAGGACATGGCATGTTTTAGGCATACATTTAAATAATATTTTATGTTCTGAAGAAGCCGTTATTACTAACGATGAAACCTAGGTAAACGATAAAGTTAACCAGCAACTGTGGGCTGTATATTATTATACATCACGGGATCACCAACTCAGTATCGGAGGGCAGCGTGGAGGGTAAAAATCGTAGAGGGAGAGGAAGAGTTGAGTAAACTTAGCAGATTCAGAAGGATGTAAGTTGCAGTAAGTGCTGGGAGATGAAGGAGCTATCATAGGATAGAGTAGCATGGAGAGCTGCATCAAACCAGTCTCTGGACTGAAGACCACAACAACAACAACGGCACAAGTGGCGTAGACGAAGAAAAAACGGATCCTCAGATGGTGGATATGTATAAGAGCATGTGGTAGGACTCTTTTGGGAACATTCCATACATTAATAAGGGAGTTATCCGCCAATGACGAAGTTTCGATTAAATATCATTATTAAATGAGTAAATATTAATTTTCGAATCTCTTTGGGCTGTATTTCTGGCTGTGTACTAAAATGTAATGCTGTTATGCGAGATACCGTGCCAGATCGCATTGACTGACAAGTAAGACTGAAATATCTCGCAAGTGGAACCCCTGCAATATACGTAATGCATTTTGAAGAGAACTATTTCAAACTATTCATGGTATCTACAGTAAACTGAAGGTACAGTGGAAAGTAAGGTTTCTGTTTGAATAGTTCAGCTTTTACCTTTTTTTTATTTTCAGGGTTAGTCAAGGTTCTGAGAGCGCACAGATGCTATAAATATGCGTTTGTTTTACCGGTATAGTACATAACTTTGTAATCAAAATTTGTACTACTGTGCAGAAAAGTCACTATTCAATGATAGTGCCAGTACGAGTAGAATTATCCAAAAAAATTTAGTAAGGGTCAAGAGTAGTTTTAAATCTCTAAAACCACAAATAAATTTCTATTTCGGGATGATGTTCTGCAGTAATATGAATCTCAGCAAGTTCACACTCTCAATTTCAATACTTTTTAATCCGTTTCGTTAATCCCAGCGATGTTGTGTTGTTCTGTTGCAAATAAGTGCTATCAGGAGTTGCTGAATGCTATATTTTAATATCGCAATGTTTAAGAAGATTTTTCCACGTTAGAAAGTGTTTGTTTATTTAGTTCAAGGCTGAGCCCTTTAATTTGGCAAGATACAAACTTTCCGTGTACATATTATAGATTTGTGCTGTCGAGCGAATCAAAGCAGTTGCTGTAGCTCATAGACAATTTTTGTGTAAAGGTGGTGGGGAGGGGGGGGGAGGGGGGAGAGAACCGACCGACACAATACAACAAAGTAGAACGCCTTTCAACTTACGCGAATGTTGGCATGATAGCGTGCAGGTAGCGTGATCTTACCTAAGCTGACTTGTACGAGTGGTGGTGTCGGGATGAATGTGTAAGAAACTCGTACATGTGGAAACCCGGCTTTAGGCGTTTGAATCAATGCAAATGTGAGTCTAAGAGCGTCAGGTGATGCCACGTTAAGCCTTTCTTCCTACAGGTTAATGACTTTTTGTTGATCCGTGGGCCTGCAATGGTATTGTCGAAGAATTTTGCATCAGCAGATGACTCGTAGCAAGTAACATTCCCATATTTCGGCGGTGCCTCTAGATTTAATGGTCAATTGGTAACTTCGGCTGGATTCGACGTTCCTGAGGAAACCTGTAGACTCTCTTACTTATAGAATTGAGATTATTTGCTAGGGCTAGAGGTCGTGTCAGGCGGAATACTGTAATGTAAGCGACAGTAAATATCTTTTTCAGTGTGCTTATCTGTTACAGATCGTATCTACTAATTTTATTTCTCGGGTTAGTTACACACATGCGATGTGTAGATTGCACCATTTTTGTATAGCGACCTTTCCACCTACCTCATCAGCTCTCTTTAAAGTAGTGTACCGACATCTACAAGCATACTCTGCAACAACTGTGTATAGCAGAGAGTACTTTCTGTCGCATCGGTTACTGGGGCTTCTTTAGGTTCCACTCACGTATGAAAGGAAGAAAGTTGCGTGAAATGCCTGTGTGGGCTCTGTTATTAGTCTAATCGTGTCCTCGTGGTCACCAAAGCAGCGAATCGTCGGGGATTGTGGTAAATTCCTAAATTTACTGAGTATTTACAAGCGTGCATCATCGGGATAGTTTGCATCTATCTTCAAGAGTCTGCCACTTCCTTCAGAATCACCGTGACACTCTCCCGCGGATAAAAAGAACCTGTGGCCATTCGTGCTGTCCTTCTCTGTTTACTTTCAGTGTCCCTGGTTAAACTTATTTGGTACATGTCGCACACTTATGAACAATAATCTATGATTGGTTGTACGACTGTTTTGTAAGCAATAAGTTCCGTACACTGACTGCATTTTCTCTGTTTTTTACCTGTGAGCCGAAGTCAGCTCTCTGCTTTACCTACAACTAACTCATTGTAATCGCTCATTTTCGTATCTGATCTAATTTTTATACTTAAGTATGTGCTGGAGTTGATTGATTCATATTTTACTCTTTTAGTATTTTCGTTTTGTGAAGTGGACGATTTCGCGTATCTGAACCTTTAAAACAAGTAGCCATTTGAAAGCCTAACATGATCCGACCGGAATTTTGTTCAGCTTCTGCGAAAAATCTGTGGTCGCTATTAATATTTTCTGCAAATATATGAATGTAAAAAACGTACATTTTTTGCCTGAATATACTTCAACATCTGATTACGGCTTTACATCCAAGATAACTTTTCTGCGTGATCCGTACCAAGAGATCCTCAACCCAGTCACAAATATCTCCTAATTTCCCGTACCATGGTAATGTTTATAATAACCATAGATATGGTTCTGAGTCAAATGCTTTCGGGAGATCAAGAAATGGTAAGCCTACCTGGCCGCTTTGATTTAGGGCTTTCAAGACGTCATGTGAGAAATCGGCAAATTGGTTTAGACGTGATCGATATTTTCGGAATCCATGTTGGTTGTAAAGGAAGGTGTCATTGTATTCTACGTGCAAGGGCTGGACAAAAATATTAAGTCAATTCCAACGTGAGCAAATTCTTGGTTCCCTTGTGGTGGGTATTGCCATAATCAACAGAGCAGAAGTGTTTAATATTTCAAGAGGCAACGTATCAAAGGTTTATACCGCATGCAGGGAAGAAAAGTAAGGACGACAGCTGCAAAAGTCACTGTAGAACTCAATTCGCACTGAAAAACTCTGCCCGCACTAAAACAACAGCAAGGGAGTTTCATAAGCCGGGAATGGTAAGACGAAATGGAATTCCAAAACGACACGACAGTGACGCAAATGCTCGTAACGTGGAAACGTGGTGCCGGAGCCATAAAACCTAGACTGTGGAGTAATGGAAGAATGTAATTTGGTCGGATGAGTCTTTCTCCACACTGTTTCCAGTTTTTGGTTGAATTTACTTAACAAGAGTGAAACGTTGCGGGGGTTCGGTAATGACTGGGCAGGTATAGTGTATGGACACCGTAGTTACTCCGAAAGTTCGCATTACGCCCTAAGGTTATGTTTGGCTGATCAGGTCCACCCTATAGTAGCATGTTTATTCCCCCATAGTGATATGTGCTCCAAGCATCCTTGTTCATAAACTCGCATCGTCCAGGACAGGTTTTCTAGGAAGAAGTATCAATTGTCGCACCTACCCTACCAGTCGCACCAGGTCTCAGTATTATTTACCGTTTCTGCTCTACATTTGGGAGAAGGCTGAGTAATCCCTGTCCACGTCTGTCATCGTTACCTCAACTTGCCACTATTTTGCAGGCCCTTGAAAACCATATAGGACCTATATTCATCCATTCCTAGATGACTGAAAAATGTTTTGTGTTGGATCCACCCGAGGCGAGTGCCAAGGAATATGTGGGCGCTAGACAGAAAGCAGAAATTATTAGGAGCACAATAATTTTACTGAACTTGATCAGTGAGTGCGAGAAAGAGCCCGTTACACAGGCATTGTCGTAAATACATTCAGAGACAGCCTATTACAAACTGCTGAGCTTTCCGCTGACTCCGCTCTTAAACTGTTAGTAGACTGGCTGGCCTCGTACACGTTCTACCATTCTAGAATAAAAGGATGTGAAGGATATCGGACGATCGTTTTGAGGATAGCTTCCGATACCAATTTAGTATATATGGGTGAGATCTATGTTTCCTTTCAACTATTGGTCACGGTTTTTTGTTCTACATCTACAGTACTACTCAGTAAATCATTCTTAAGTGTTGGCAGAGGTTTCATACAGTTATTTCCAGACTATTTCTCGATCATTTCACTCTCGAATATCTCGTGGGTAAATGACTTAAATCTCTGCGTTCAGGCTCTTATTTCTCTTAATTTATTGGGACGTCATTTGTCTCGCATTCGAAGCGGAAATTCGCTGACAGAAATTTCGTGAAGAGAACTCGGCACAACAAATAAGTCTTTAGTTTTCATGTATCTCATCACTGACACCCTCTTCCGTATTTCGTCGCATTACAAGATGAGACGTTGTTCCTTGAACTTCTTCAACGTCCTTCATCAAACCTACGTGGCAAGAAACCGATACCGCGGAGTAGTATTCCAGAATACGATGCATAAACGTACTGCAAGCAGCCTCTTTAGTAGATTTCTTGGAAGTTCTAAAATTAGTGCCAATAAAACGCAGCCTTTCGTTTGCCTTCCTCAAAACGGTACACGATGTTAAAGGATGGGTTAAGTGAGCATGAAATTCGGTACAGCATCTCAGAAAATACAAAACCGCTTTAGCTGCATGCAAATTCTTTTTAGTGGACTAACGACTGGTTTTGTGGACTGACAACCACATCCTTCGGCGATCACGTACATAAAAACGTATAGCCATAACATGTATTAGCCTACAGTATAAGTCTACAATCTTAAAATGTAGCTATGGTAGAGGGTACTCACATATCTCAGGTCATAAGGAGAGCAACACTGAGGTGTCACGGAAGACCCAACATTTGCCATCAATTTAGAGCAGAAACGAAGCCATCAGAGAGGCGGAATGCCATAAATATAAGCTACAGAGAACCATCGGATCCCCGATTAACTGCTAAGACCTAATAAAGACACTGAAATGCTGTGCGACAACCGATGAAACCACGCAAACATTATGCAGTTGAACAGGAAGTTGAAATATAGGATCAGGCACAAAAAATTAATCGAAAATGCAATTTTGTCATACTATGACGTGGTTGGAGACCGTGGCTGTTATTTGAAGACAAATGTCGATGGTGTTGAGACAGCAACCAGCCTCAAATTTATTTTCAGTTCCTTTATTCAAAGGGTACTGTTACCGGTTTCGAATCGTTACAATTCATCTTCAGAGGGTTTTCATGCTTTCATTACAACATTTTTTTTACAGATCAATTGTCCTAAAGTATAAATAATACATAATTATAAGCACGCCACACAGAGGGTTGCGTTACAGATTTTCGTTGGACGTGACTTCCGTGAAATGTCGGTTTGGAGTGTTTGTTTTAATGACGTTCTTCCAACAGATGTGAATACATTCCCACTCCATTCATATCGTTGCACACGTAAAATTTTTCTCGCTGAACGCTTTAGATTTGTCAGAGAAAAGATTTATAGCACACAACACATGTTTTGAGACAAGACAAAGTTCCCGGCGGGGACAGGGGTTTTCTCTGCCTCGTGATGACTGGATGTTGTGTGATGTCCTTAGGTTAGTTAGGTTTAAGTAGTTCTAAGTTCTAGGGGACTGATGACCATAGCTGTTAAGTCCCATAGTGCTCCGAGCCACTTGCACCATTTTGAACAAGACAAAGTGCTTACAAATATATGAGTGACAAATATGTTATGATATATCGTAACATCATGAATATATCCCATGTTTGGAAAAAGATCATAAATTCACTCATGCAACTGAAACGCCTTTTACACTAGAACAGAGAGACACTGATTTTGTGAGCTTTAGAGGGAATATTGTTACATTAATTACAAAGTTGATACAGTTTTTTTGAGTACTGTATAGGTAAAACAGTACATTATCTATTTACATTCAGCATCGTGAGAATAGTAGAAACATATGAATTTGCTACTTGATGTGCAGATAGGCGTAGGAACATTATTTGCTTTGGAGGGTGGAAAATAATTTTTGGAAATTTCTCAGGAAAGGTGTGTTAGCTAACTCTGTTTGTTCATTAAGGATATAGTCTGGGGTGCTGGTTGTGTATGTGTGTGTGTGTGTGTGTGTGTGTGTGTGTGTGTGTGTGTATTTGAATTTCTTCTAATATATTCATAATGACACCTTTTTCTGCTAGATGTAAAATTTTTAAGTTGTTCTCAATTCTTCTCACTAAATGGTTTTCTTCAGCAATATGAGCTGCATAAGCAGATTTGTTCACGTTGTCAAGCCTTAAAGCATCAATGTGTTCTTTGTACCTAACTTCAAAACTTCTGCCTGTCTGTCCAATGTAGAAGTTTGGGCATGTATCGCAAATGAGTTTGTATATTCCTGATTTAGCATAGATACTCTTGGAGGTATTTACATCACGGATTGCTTTTTTGTTGTAATTCATTATTTGTAGAAAAGCTGATTGATATATTTTTCTTTTTAAATAAATTAGTATTTGCTATGATAGTGGACCTACGTATGGGAGAGTAGCGTATTTAGGTTTGGCTTCTGTGGCACACTGACTTGGCTTGTTGAGTGGATTGCTGTGCAGTGGATCTGTGGTTTTTGTCTGCATTTCTTTGTGGAGTTTTTGTATTATTATGGGTTTATATCCATTATTATGAGCAACTGTTTTAATTATATTGATTTTATTTTATTGGTTTGTGTCACTCATTGGTACTTTTTTAATTCGATGTATCATTGCTCTGAAATATGTCATTTTTTTGTTGGCGGGGGTGGCAAGATGAGTTGTCAATATTGACATCTGTGGTGGTAGGTTTTCTGTAAATATTAAATTGATATTTTTTTGTTACTATTGCAATTGTTCAGGTCAAGAAAGTTAATCCTTTTATTAGTTTCATGTACAACTGTGAATTTAATATTTTTGTGCATTTTGCTTAGATCTGCTGCTAGCATATCAGTTTCATTGTTTGTGCCATGAAAAAGCAAGATTGTATCATCAACATATCTTCTATAGTAGATTATTTTATTTGAGATCTGCTGGTTGGTTGAGAAAAATTTTTGTTCTATATGGTTGATGTAAATATCAGCCAATATCCCAGCTAAGCTACTTCCCATTGCCAAACCATCATGTTGTTGATACAGTTTGTTGTTGAAGCTAAAGTAATTATGCTCTAGAATAAGTTAAAGTATTTCTGTGAGTTCACAGATCTCTGCAATACTAATTTTCTTATATTTAAGCAGATTCTTCCTTAAAATATGAATATTCTCTTCGACAGGGATGTTAGTGTAGAATTAATCGAAAAGTTGTAATGTAATAGTATAGCTGTATAACTAGTTCGGAAAATTAATTATGGAACCAGTGATGGGTCCAATGCAGGATTTCCACTTTACAAAAACCAGTACCTAGAAATAAAATAACTCTGCTGACGTGGAAAGAAACAGTAAAAACAGTGAACCCGATTGAGGAAGCTCACTGTTATTCAAGTACTCAGTCCTACAAGTTCCAGCGGACACCACCTCGAACAACCTTACTAAAGGTGCGAGAGTAATCAGCTAACTACAAAGCCAATCACGCGCTTCATAGACAAGAGTGTACTCACAGTTACGGCAAGAGACGTGAACAGGAAACACTCCGGAATTGGACGGGCTTAATTCAGTACAGTAGTTTGCAGGGACTCCTTCCATCGGTCCCCGGAGCTTTGTTCAGTTTTAGCGATTTTCGTAATTTTCGTTAGGTAGGCCTTGTAAACCACATGTAAGGTGTAGATGATGGAGACTGGGTGATTGTGTATGTAATAAGGGCTAGAGACTTGTGAAGCACGAGTGGCCCGCCGCGACGACGCAGGGAATGCCCGCCTGTTCACTTGGCTGTGACAGAAAACAAAAGGCCTGCCGGCCGCAGGGCGGCGGCCGAGGCGTTCGGTGGGCGGTGAGCGCCCTAGGTGACAGGACACATATTGCGGCCCCAGGCGACACCCGACCGGCCGCCTATATGAAATTCCTGGCCGGCGGCGGCGGCGGCGGGCATGCAAAGCGTGGCGTGGCATGGGCGGACGCACAAAAGGCGGCTTCCCGGTGACCCACGCCACCAGCACCAGGGCGGCCACTCACCCCAGGTTCAACACAGACCGACAGCGAGAGCCGCTACACCACCAAACGAATCTCTCCTCAATAGTGAGTCAATGAGGCACTGCCAGCCGGGATGCAGCGCCTATTACACTGAAGAGCCAAAGAAACTGCGATAGGCAGGCGGATTCAAATACGGAGACATGTAAACAGGCAGAATATGGCGTTGAGGTCGGTAACGCCTATGTAACACAACAAGTGTCTGGCGCTGTTCTTAAGTCCGTTACTGCTTCTACAACGGTATCAAGATTTAAGTGAGTCTGAACGTGGTGTTACAGTCGGCGCAAGAGCAATGGGACATAGCACGTCGAGGTAGCGATTAACGGAGTATTTTCCCGTACGACTATTTTACGAGTGTACCGTGAATATCAGGAATTCGGTGAAACTTCAAATCTCCGATACCGCTGCGGCCGGAAAAAGATCCTGCAAGAACGGCACCAACGTCGAATGAAAAGAATTGTTCAACATGACAGAAGTGCAACCCTTCCTCAAATTACGGCAGATTTCAGTCGTCAACAAGTGTCAGCGTGCGAATCATCCAACGAAACATCATCGATAGGAGCTTTCGGAGGCGAAGGCACACTCGTGTATCCTTGATGACTGCACGGCACAAAGCTTTACGCCTCGCTTGGACTCGTCAACAGCGACATTGGTTTGTTGATGACTGGAAACATGTTGCCTGGTCGGAAGAGTCTCGCTTCTAATTATATCGAGCAGAGGGACGTGTACGAGTATGGAGACAACCTCAAGAATTAAATTTAAAGAAAAAGTTCAAATGTGTGTGAAATCATATGTGACCTAACTGCTAAGGTCATCAGTCCCTAAACTTACACACTACTTAACCTAAACTATCCTAAGGACAAACACACACACCATGCCTGAGGGAGGACTCGAACCTCCGCCGGAAGCAGCCGCCCAGTCCATGACTGCAGCGCCTGAGACCGTTCGGCTAATCCCGCGAGGCACAAGAATTCATAGATAATGGATGTCAGCAGGGGACTGTTCAAGCTGGTGGAGGCTCTGTAATGGTGTGGAGCTTGCGCAGTTGAAGTGATATGGAACACCTGATACGTCTAGATACGACACTGGCTTACCACAACGGACACGCGCTGCTCCACTGTGAGTACCGTCGTTCCCTTTGCACTGCTCCAGTCACACTGATACAGCCTGCACTACGCTCTGAATCCCTGTGGATCACGTCGCGGGCTTATGCTTGATGTGCGCGTCACGGGGCGTTGTTATATGCACACAGTTACGTCCAACCGTATCCATTCGTCTGGACCACTTATTTCCCACAACCTGTATTTTCAGTCAAAATAATGATCCAAAACGGAGCTCTACAAGGCCGTTGTTGTTATATAACACTCCCCGCTTGATGCCGACACCAAAGCAATCCCCAGACATTAATCCAACAGAAAATTTGTAGAATTTACTCGACAAGAATCTGACGAATCGTCGGATATCCAACACAGGTGTTTTAAAGAACGCTTTATTAGACTAACGGCGTAAAGTTACAGTGCAAATAACAGAACCTCTGGTGAAATCCGTGGCAAGGAGCAAGGAGAAAGTAAGAGATTATAAAGAGGAAATGATGGCCTACTAACTACTAGGCATAACAGTCTATGTTCAGAGGTGTTATTTTCAATATTGAAGACGAGTAATTATTTTGCATCCTAACTGCGTATCTTTCCTTTTGAATGTTTCACTATGTTCATGTAAACAGGTACACAATGTGATTAAAAGTATCCGGACACATGGCTGAAAATGAGTTACAAGTTCGTGGCGCCCTCCGTCGGTAATGATGGAATACAAATATGGTGTTGGCCCACCTTTAGCCTTGATGACAGCTTCCACTCTCGCAGGCATACGTTCTATCAGGTGCTGGAAGCTTTCTTGGGGAACGGCAGCCCATTCTTCGTGGAGTACTGCACTGAGAAGAGCTATCGATGTCAGTCGGTGAGACCTGGCAGGAAGTCGGCGTTCCAGAACATCCCAAAGGTGTTCTGTAGGATTCAGGTCAGGACTCTGTGCAGGCCAGTCCATTACAGGGATGTTATTATCGTGTAACCATTCCGCCACAGGCCGAGCACTATGTTCAGGTACTCGATCGTGTTGAAAGAAGCAGTCCCATCCCCGAATTGCTCTTCAACAGTGGGAATCAAGAAGGTGCTTGAAACATCAAATGAGGCCTTTGCTGTGATAGTGCCACGCAAAACAACAAGAGGTGCAAGCCCCCTCCATGAAATACACTACTACACCATAACACCACTGCCTCCGAATTTCACTGTTGACACTACACAGGCTGGCAGATGACGTTCATCGGGCATTCACCGTACCCAGACCCTGGCATCGGATGTCCACATTGTGTACCGTGATTCGTCACTCCAAACAACGTATTTCCACTGTTCAGTCGTCCAATGTTTACGCTCCTTACACCAAGCGAGGCGTCGTTTGGCATTTAGCGGCGTGATGTTTGGCTTATGAGTAACCGCTCGACCATGATATACAAGTTTCCTCACCTCATGCCTAACTGTCATAGTACTTGCAATGGATCCTGATCCAGTTTGCAATTCCTGTTTGGTAGTCTCGACAGATGGCTGCCTATTACACATTATGGACCTCTTCAACTGTCGTCGGTCTTGGTCAATCAACAGACGAGGTCGGCCTGTAAGCTTTCGTGCTGAACGTGTCCCTTCACGTTTCCATTTCACTATCACATCGGAAATAGTGGACCTATGCATGTTTAGGAGTCTGTAAATCTCACGTACAGACGTATGACACAAGACCACGTTAGAAGTCCGTGAGTTCCGCGGAGCACCCCATTCTGCTCTAATGGTTCAAATGGCTCTGAGCACTATGGGACTCAACTGCTGAGGTCATTAGTCCCCTAGAACTTAGAACTAGTTAAACCTAACTAACCTAAGGACATCACAAACATCCATGCCCGAGGCAGGATTCGAACCTGCGACCGTAGCGGTCTTGCGGTTCCAGACTGCAGCGCCTTTAACCGCACGGCCTCTTCGGCCGGCCATTCTGCTCTCTCACGATGTCTAATGACTAATGAGGTCGCTGATATGGAGCACCTGGCAGTAGGTGGCAGCACAATGCACCTAATATAAGAAACGTATGTTTTCTGTGGGTGTCCAGATTTTTTTCATCACATAGTGTAACTGTGTTTCTTAATTGTATTCATCTTTTCGCTGATTTATAAACAAATGCATGTCACTGCTGTACTTCGTGCATAAATCCATCTATTAGACGAATATTTTACTTGATACCCTTTGGCACTATCAGAGTCAATAAAAACAGGGATGTTAGTGTGCTCTGGCAGATGACATTAATAGAGCCGTCAATAATCACGGCTCAAATTGTACATGTAGTAAATGCATGCATACAAATGGTTCGGGTACTTTTTACAATTATGTTTTGGGTCTAACTTTCCAAATGGCGCTGAGCACTATGGGACTTAACTTCTGAGGTCATCTGTCCCCTAGAACTTAGAACTACTTAAACCTAACTAACCTAAGGACATCAAACACATCTATGTCCGAGGCAGGATTCGAACCTGCGCCTAGAACCGCTCGTCCACTCTGGCCGGCTCTAAATTTCCACAAACGGTTAATTGACCCTTCCCCTCCACGACAAACATGCAGACTGCTATATCGCGAACAGCAAGTAGCGACAGATCAGTTTATCGTAGCTTCGGGTACAGCTCACTGTAGTACCCCGGTATGTGCCACAAGGAGAAATAATGAGTCTCTGTGACACGTCAGCTGCCACACCTCCTGAAGCCCGAGGTAGACGGCACTGCACTGGCACGAACCAGCAGTTCAGTTCTCTCCACACCTGCAATCACGTCTACGCTCAAGGGAGGATTATCGTCGACGACTACGTTGTTACTCGGATTTGTAGTGTATTTTGTATGTAGGCTCTGTACGCTGGTCTCCAATCACCTACTGAGATTACAAGTTCATTCAATATTTCGTTCCTTTCAGAGACGGAATTGTGCATGTGTGAAATTCGATAACAAACTTGCAATTGTCAAAATATAAATACACAACAGTCAAAGTCATTTTATACTCATGTATATCAGAGCTACCGAATTCACTGCAGCGTCGCACCTCACCCAGATTCGTTGGAAGGAGTATAGCCCCATAAAATAATTGTATAACGTGAAATGAGGCGAGCTTGACAATGGTGCAGTGTTAAATTCATACGCCTCCATCGTCAAGGCATCTCATTGTTAAGTGCCGTGTTGAGAAATCAAATTTTCGGTACGTTGTGGCGGCTCTTGCAAACTCCAATTTTCCGATATATTCAAGAACATTATTCCTGTACCAACATATTCTACTAAAAAGAAATGACCGTATTTTCTCGAGAAGCGGCGATAAACATATGATGATTTGGAGGGTATTTCTCGTGTTCGACTGTGGTATTTGGTCGCTATATTCCCCATATTGTTACATTGTTATGGTTCATATTTCCAATTAAATGAGACGTAGCCTTTTTACTGAGTAGAAAACATGAAACTGTTATCTTCTGTCTGTCCGTCCAGATCAATGTGCAAACTCTACCCATTATTGGTCGTAGTAACTGATACCTCTAGTGTCTGAAACACAAACGGGCAGTTGCTGTACACAGCGTTTCACATTACATCATGTCTGTCACTTTGCAAAGCTGGCTGAGGGCGTAGGTCGTAATGATAACTGAGCCAACAAATAGGTATTTAAGATGGAATTGAGTTATCTGCATATTGTATGAAAAATTACATTATTTGTAAAATGAGCGGTGTTAAATCCGTGAGCTATGGTGCCCTACAGATTCTGCCGTATATGTGGGGAGATATTACCACAGAGTGGAAGTAGGACGGAAAAATTATTTATTGTACTGGACGGCGAGTGGGTTGAGGGAACGAAGGAAGACGTGATTTCAGTGCCATTGAAAATCAATCATATAACAAAAAGAACGTGTTTATTGCAGCTGCCGATATACGGTGTGAGATTCCAACGAGGATGGAATAATTCCATACGCGAATCTCAAACAAACTGATGTGTCCGCCATAACAAGTCAATAAAACACTGGTAGCGAGAATACGGCGCGTCCTTGCAAGTGTGTGCGTGTGTAGAGAAAGTTGCGTTCTAAAAACTTAATGTTTCGTCCGTACATTGGACGCCTAAATTTTGTCTACATTTATCATTTAATTAAATGTGCAACGTGATGTTAATTAGAATCAGAAATACAGTATTGATACTCCACAATATTTATTTTATTTTTCGTTGCGGAACGGCTTTCATCTTTCGTGTTTTAAACTCTAGTCATTTAATAAATCATTACAGAATATTTCTTGTTATATACGCATATAAAACTGATGCATTCCAATATATATACAATATATAACTAGTCTTCAAATGTTTACATATCTTTCGAAATAACATTGCGGAGGTATAAGCTGCTTTTGATGTATCGTGTGTGTGTGTGTGTGTGTGTGTGTGTGTGTGTGTGTGTGTGTGTGTGAGGGGGGGAGGAAGGAGAGGGCGGCAGGGAGGGAGGGAGGGAGGGTTGGAGAGATAAGGGAGGAAGGGTGAGACAGAGAGAGGGTGAGATGGAGAGAGGGAGAAACAGGTAGATAGATAGGGAGAGAGAGAGAGAGAGAGAGGGAGGGAGAGGGGGGGAAAGGGAGAGAGAACTCTCTGCGGAACGGTATTGTTGTATTTACTGGCACTATTTGGTCACTACTTTTTGATGATGATGATGATGATGTTTGCTTTGTGGGGCTTTCTACTATGGATCATCAACACCCATAAAATGTTCCAATTATTACACAGCCCAATTTCTTGTACAAAGTCGAGTCTAACCACTGTCACGAATGATGACGATGATGATGATGAAATAATGAGGACAACACAACCACCCAGTCCCCTGGCAGAGAAAATCCCCAACCCGGACGGAAATCGATACTGGGACCCGGTGAACCAGACGCAGCACTAGACCACGAGCTGCGGACTCTAGTTTTTTGAGATTATTGGATTCATGTGGGCTTGGGAGAAATGCTTTGTGCTTTTCTGCACTGAGAGGGTGCACTCGAAGTGTGGGCTCACGGTCCTGTAGTCAGTAGATGGCGGTCACTCAATTTCAATGGGCGAGGCGAATCTCCCCAGAGACACGGACAGATTTCGCGTAATTAAAGCTGGCAGTAGAAGGGGAGAATATGGGCCTGGTAATAGGAACGAGAGAGGAGATAGACTACTTGAGTTCTGCAATAAATATCTGTTCAAGAATTACAAGGGTTGGAGGTATACCTGGAAAAACCTGGAAGATACGGGACGAAGTCTGTTAAACCACATCACTGTCAGATAGAGATTCCGACATGAGATATTGGATTGTAAGGCGTACCCAGGAGCAGATATAGACTCAGATCACCATTTAACAATGATGAAGTGTAGGATGAAGTTTACAAGCCTGGTCAGGAAGTGTCAGTGCGCAAGCAAATGGGCTGCGGGTGTACTAAAGAATGAAGAGAGAAGCTCGAAGTTCTCTGTGACTATAGATACAGCGCTAATAAATATCTCATTTCACAGTTCAGTTCAAGAGGAATGAACATCTCTAAAAAGTACAATTACAGAAGCTGGAAAGGAAATCCTTGGTAAGGAAGGTAAATGTGAACAAACCATGGGTCACACCAGAAATACCTCAGCTGATCAACGAAAGAAGGAAGAAGAAAAATGTTCGAGAAATTCAGGACTACAGGAACGAAAGAAATAGAAAGTACAAGGAAGCTAAGGGTGTATGAAAAAAGTAAAGAATTCGTAAAAGAAATGATTGTCGGCATACAGAAAAGTCAAAATAACATTCGGTGAAATGAAAAGCATGGGTTATAACAATAAGAGTGCAGTGCGAAATGCATAGGTGGAAAGAGTACACTGAAGGCATCTATGAGGCGGAAGACTTGTCTGACGACGTGATAGAAGAGAAAACAAGAGTCGACATTGACGTGGTTGATGATGCAGTATTAAAACTGGAATTGCTCTTGGACGACTTAAGATCAAATAAGGCAGAAGGGTTGGATAACACTCCATCGGAATTTCTAATAACATTTGGGGAAATGGCAAAAGAAACACTATTCACGTTGCTATGTACAATCTATTTTATTGCGATATTCCGTCAGACATTTGGAATAAACATTATCCACACAGTTCCGGAGATAGTGAGAACAGTTAAGTTTAAGAATCGTACAAGCATAGCTCATACTTCCAAGTTGTGGACAATAGTAATATAAAGAAGATCTAAAAAGAAAATTGATGATTTGTTAGATGATGATCAGTTTGGCTTCAGGAAAGGTAAAGACAGCTGAGAGCCAATTCTGACGTTGCCGTTGATAATGGAACCAAGACTAAAGAAAAATAAAGAAACGTTCATAGTATTTGTCGTGTCGATCTGAAAAGAAAGGTTCGACAGTATAAGTTAGCACAAGAAGTTCGAAAGTCTGAGAGAAATAGTAGCAAGCTATAGGGAAAGACGGGTAATATATAATAAGTATTAGAACTAAGGGAGAACAATATCATCGGAAAAACAAAGGACGAGGTATTCGGATAAAAAGGGGTGTAAAGCAGGGGAGTACCCTTTTGCGCCAACTGTTCAATCTATACATCGAAGAATCAATGACGGAAATAAAAGAAAGTTTCAAGTGTGGGATTAAAATTCAGGTTTAAAGATTAACAACGATAAGATTCGGCGTGTAGGCTTTCACGGTCGGCGTCTTCAGTAATTAAAACTTCCGGGCTAAGAGGCCGTGGTCCAATAGTAGAAATACTTCTCCCTGACGTTTCGTTGCCAGCTGCGGGCAACATCGTCTGAGGTGAGTCGTAGACTCCTTATTCTTGACACAATAAGAGCTTGTGCTCCCTTTCTAATGACCTCGATGCCGACGAGACGTTAAACCTAATATTCCTTCCTTTCTTAATTTTATTATAATTTGAGCCATCTTGCGCTATCAGCTTTGATATCGTGAGCTGCCCAGTGTATGAATCTTGTTGCGCTTTCTTCATACTCTCTTCCACTCTTTGTGGTACCTACCTACAGTTTCAGCGTCTTTTTATAATTTGATGTGAGTTTTAGGAAACTTAGTTCTCTGGTAATTTTACTGCGATTTAGGTCACTCAGTAGAGAAAATAGATATCTCTTAATCTCGGTCAGCCGGCCGGTGTGACCGTGCGGTTCTAGGCGCTTCAGTCTTGAACCGCTTGACCGCTACGGTCGCAGGTTCGAATCCTGCTTCGGGCATGGATGTGTGTGATGTCCTTAGGTTAGTTAGGTTTAAGTAGTTCTAAGTTCTAGGGGACTGATGACCACAGATGTTAAGTCCCATAGTGCTCAGAGCCATTTTTTTTTAAATCTCGGTCACGACTTAGAACGAAACATCACCAACTCAGCCTCGTGTTTTACGGAGAAATAAACACATACAAGATATCAGACACAGTAGTCGATCCCGCGCGATAATTTGGGTCATTATTCTGATGGTACACATTACGACCTTCTGAAAGTACAGCTTTTAAACAAGCGCGCTTTGCCTGTTTACCACTCTCTCCGCCCTATTGCGCCGGCTTAGTGCCCGACCGCGCAGTGCTGTAAGTGGGTAAGAAGTTCGTATTTACAGTGTCGGTTCGTTTTTTGATTTGGGGAAGGGACCAAACAGTGAGGTTATCGGTTCCATCGGATCAGGGAAGGATAGGAAAGGAAGTTGGCTTTGCGCTTTCAAAGGAACCATCCCGGCATTTGCCAGGAACGATTTAGGGAAATCACGGAAAACCTAAATCAGGATGGCCGGACGCGAGTTGGAACCGTCCTCCTCCAGAATGCGAGTCCAGTGTGCTAACCACTGCGCCACCTAGCTTGGTGTTTTACGGTGTCAGTGAATCAACAAGCGATATTGTGGACTCTCCAGATGCGATACGAAATGATAGCCACATTTCAGTGTTTCAGAAGAGCTGCTCAAAGAATGAGAGCTGCTGAAGTTCTTGACTGGTAACTATTATTATGTGGCCTCACGACTATCTTTCATACAAGACTATCGAAAGCCTATGAGGTTTGTTCTGTGTTTTATTTATACCTTTGCGGCTGGGGTGGCCGAGCGGTTCTAGGCGCTACAGTCTGGAACCGGGCGACCGCTACGGTCGCAGGTTCGAATCCTGCCTCGGGCATGGATGTGTGTGATGTCCATAGGTTAGTTAGGTTTAAGTAGTTCTAAGTTCTAGGGGACTGATGACCTCAGAAGTTAAGTCCCATAGTGCTCAGAGCCATTTGAACCATTTATACCTTTCAGTTTCATTTCAGAAATCAGAGACAACTTCACGAAAGAAGACGTGCTACATACAGAGAAAAATAGTAAAATGTAGTCCGCGGCTCGTGGTCTTGCGGTAGCGTTCTCGCTTCCCACGCACGGGGTCCCGGGTTTGATTCCAGGCGGGGCCAGGGATTTTCTCTGCCTCGAGATGTCTGGGTGTTGTGTGTCTTTCATCCTCATTCACTCGCATGTCGCTGCTTATTTATTAGAGGCTGTCCTTTCACCATAATCACATCCGTTGAACAGTGTCATTGGCAAACCTGAACAGGAATGAGAAAATTGGGAAGTAAGTAATGATGATACGGTCGTATACCGCTTTGTCGCTGTCCATAACAGAGGAGTATATAAGACGAGCTGTCGCCTTTCGAAAAAGTGGAAAGAAGGATAATCTGTTTTTCAGGACCGTCAATGTGAATTTGACATTATCAAAACAAAAAGAGTTATCTGTACATTTGAAGCAGATTCCTTGAAAATAAGGGTACGCATCGACAAGGTAACAAATTCTGCCTAGATAGATTCAATAAAGCATCCAGAAAGAAGATGAAGAGCCATTACGGTAATATAGAAAAGAAAGAGCGTTTAAGCGTCAATGGACTTGGGACTACAAAGTTTAAAACCTATTCGGTCGATGTACGTAAAAGACATGATATTGTGTCGTAAAAAGTAGCCCATGTCACTGCAACTGAAAAGCTCGGTAATGGGACAGGCATAATTACTATGCATGAAGAGTTTTTCGCTAACACGAGAGCTATTATAGAAACGGTCGGTAGTCAGTACGTGTACAATATGGATCAGAGTGGTTTTGAATTACATATCAAGTCCTGTCCATCTCTTGCTGAAAAAGGGATGAAAGACATCAGCCACGTCGTGCAGTCAATAACGGGACGCACTGCTACACAATAACGTCAAAGGTATACACAGATAGACACTTGCTGTCACCTCTGTCTGCTGTTTTAAAAGAGCTGACCGGGACTTTTGGGCTCGAATCAAAGTTTTTCTCATGCGAACAGTATTTTAACACTCGCTTGGTTCGAATACATCCAGCAAATAATTGAGGATACACGTTGCAAGTGCTGCTCTGAGATGAAAAGGTTTGCACAAGAGAGGAATTCGTTGCGGTCTTGTGACTGATGACTCAAAAGAAAAAAAAGTAATTAAACGTCCTCGGAAAAACGACATAACTACCTTGACAATAAACATAGTCCTTTCATTTATTTAAATTGCACGTATAAAAATCAACATAAAAATGTTCAAACGAAAGAGATGCCTGGCACCAACTAGATATTAGAAATTGCGGACTTCTACACAATAAACAATGCACACTTACCAATGTCAAATCGGCATTTCACTGAATGTTTGAAGTGATGAGACCGGCCACTGGTGTAGAAAAGCGTCGCAGAGCCACGTCATTCCTTACCTTATCTGTCCACCTAATTTTCAAAATTCATCTGTAGTACCAAATCTCATATAATTCGATTTCCTTCTGTTCCGGTTTTCTCTCAGTCCGTGTTTCACTACCATATAATGCTGTGCTCCAAACGTATATTCTCAGAAATTTCTTCCTCAAATTACAGCTAAGTAGACTTCCCTTTGCCAGAAATGCCCTCTTTGCCAGTGATAGTCTGTTTTTGATGCTCGCCTTGCCCCGTCCATTATTGATTATTTTGATGCCTAGGTAGCAGAATTCCTTAACTTCATCTACTTTGTGACCATCAATCGTGACGTTAACTTTCTCACTGTTCTCATTACTTTCGTCTTTCTATGATTTACTCTCAATCCATATTCTGAACTCAATACACTGTTCATTCCATTGAGCAGATCATGTAATTCTTCTTCACTTTCACCTAGGACAGTAATGTCATCAGCGAATCTTATCATTGATAACCTTTCGCCCCGTATTGCAATCCTACTCTTGAACCTTTCTTTTATTGCCGTCATTGCTTCTTTGATGAACAGATTGAACAGTAGTGGCGAAAGACTACATACTTGTCGTACACCTTTTTTAATCAGAGCACTTCGCTCTTGGTCTTCCCCTCCTATTAGCCCTTTTGGCTCTTGTACATGTTGTGTATACCAGACTCTCCCTATAGCTTACTCCTATTTTTCTTAGAACTTCGTATGTCTTGTAGCATGTCGGATGTTTTTTCCAGTTCGATATATCATATGAACGTGTCTTGATTTTTCTTTCGTCTTGCTTTGATTACTAAACATAGCTTTAGAATTATCTTTCTGGTGCCTTTACCTTTTGTTACGTCCAACTAATCGTTAACTAACTCATCCTCAATTTTCTTTTCGGTTCTTCTGTTTATTGTTCTTGTCAGGGTACTGCATTACACGCTCAATATCTCTATATACTTTTTTTAATTTCTTCATCCCCAGGTTATGACATCGGAATGTATACCTGAACTAATGTTGGCCATGTTGTTTTTCTGTTGATTCTGATCAGAGCAATGCTACGACTGAACTAACCACAGTAGCACGCTCTCTGTCCTGTCTTGCTACTCACAACGAATCCTACTCCCGTTGCAACATTTTGTGCTGAAGTTGGTATTACCCTATACTCACCCTATCAGAAATCGTTGTTTTGTTTACATTTTACTTCACTGCTGCTCACTATATCTAGATTGAGCCTTTGCAGTTCCCTTTTCAGATTTTCTAGCTTCCCCACCACGTTCAAGCTTCTGACCCTCCACACCTCGACTCGTAGAATCGTGTCTTTTCGTCGGTTATTCAGATCTTTTTCTCACGGTCACCTCCAGTTTGGCAGTCCTGGAGATCCAAATGGGGGACTATTCCGGAATCTTTTGCCAACGGAGAAATCCTCTTGAGATTTTTTTTCCTGTGGATACACCTTACGTGTCTTTATTCCATTGCATGCCGTTGATAATTGCTGATTTTTCCGCCTTTAGGGGCAGTTTCCTATCCCAAAGGCAACAATGTGCCCTGAATCTGTGTGTCTGAATTTCTCTCCGCTCCTCGGTCCTCTTAAACCTGGGCGTTAGCAATATGATGGAAACTCCTTGTGCTTAAAGACTTCGGGCGTCAATGTTCATTATTATTCAAAATTTAAGCGGCGGTGGAGTTCGAAACCGGGACCGATGACGTTTTGATTATTAGAGACGCTACCCCTTTTTTTAAAAAAAAATGGTTCAAATGGCTCTGAGCACTATGGGACTCAACTGCTGAGGTCATTAGTCCCCTAGAACTTAGAACTAGTTAAACCTAACTAACCTAAGGACATCACACACATCCATGCCTGAGGCAGGATTCGAACCTGCGACCGTAGCGGTCTCGTGGTTCCAGACTGCAGCGCCAGAACCGCGCGGCCACTTCGGCCGGCCCTTTTTTTTAAATTAGTTATATTCGTTGCTTTGGTTCGGGACGGATGTCCCAGCGGTATTCAAACAACATTGCGTACATACTTCGATACTACTTTTACGTACATAATTCGACGTCGCGCGAGGCTGGCTTGAATTGTAGCACCTCACAATTAGAGACATGAGTTATAAGAGATTACAAGTGCGGATATAGGCGGACAAGGCTAGCAGAGTATTACGACCTACCGGGACCGTCGTGCCGAACGGAAGTACGTATTAAAGCTGCGAGTTTTGAGGCGGGTGACGCAGTTCTCGCCTTACGATCCATTGCCAGGTGAAATAACTCCCAGGCCTTCACCAAGGAAGAACCCACTTCACAGTCAACAGCATTGTGTCTACCGGGTGGTAGTGGCAATCATTGGCACGCATTGGTAAAAACACGGCGTCGAACAGCAGTGGGTAGGAAGGCTTCTTGATTCCTTCAAGGCTCCAACCGAACATAGTTGAGTCTTCCACATGATGCTCTCCCAGGTCCTCTGCCTGGCTTCAACATAATTCCACTATCTCGACTTACCTTAACTTCGCTCTCCATTTCCATCTCTTGCTCTAATTGCTTCTTCTTAACCGTAGCAGGCAGTGTTGTGTGGCGTTACAAACTTGTGTGCTGTATTATCTTCACTATCAAAGCTTCCATCAGATTCAGACAAAAACGCAGATTGATAGGAGTTTCCATTTTAGGCTGCCATGTGATTCTGTTCACAGTAAAAAGTGCTTCTCCGATAGCCGCGTTCGCAACGTTTCCCTATTTTCTGTCGACGCCTATGATCTAGCTGTTGTGTAGTGTCGTTGTTGTCTACCACAGACTGGCATTTCTTCTGTCTAGGTTTGCGACCTAGTGCTTAAAGTATCGGCAAACGGGTCTTTCAAGGAACACCTTGAAGCTGAAGGTTAAAGAATCTAATGGTTATATAGGTCTAAAAACCATGTAACCGGAAGTTGTGACCAGCAGATTCACATGCGGAATAAATTAGGCATTATTTGGCAAAAAGCCGAACATTTGACGAGTTGCTATATAGTCGCAGCAAAATTTGCATTGATCCGGTAAGGCATTTATGCCTTAATTCCAGCTATGGAGCACAAACCCCTACAATAAGAAGTTCATACTGGCCTGTGACGAAAGTGACAATGGACTTCATAAAACTTACAAAAGAGAAAAAACACCGTAAGTAAATTATACACCATATCTAAAATGAAAAACTGTTTTTAGTCTATAAATAGCAATATTTAGCAATGTATTGCGCTACCATTTTTGCACAATGACCACTGCAGATGCTTTGCAAATAAAAGCGAAACTCTTCTGATGAAAAACATTCTTAAATTGTAGTAATCTTAAGATGGGGAAAAAACAATAATAAGTTGATACTGCACAAATAAATTTACACACACTAATCTCGTCTTTGTGACATTACTCCACCAACAGTATTCCAGACAACTACTATGTAAGAAACAAACATATATCAAGACCGTCAGTCAGCTCCTGATGATTACGTTGATCAGTACCTTCCCAACATGGCACGGCTTCAACAAAGGGAAAATGTTTATTAGTATTGATACCGTCGTGAAAAAAAAAAGCTCACAGCCTTGTGTAGCTTGTAGAATGAATCTTTCAGTCTTTAGCGGACAGTACGCTAGTTTCAAGAATGATGGTTGACTGATAACGTCGGACTAGACTCGAAGCCCCGCACTTTGCCTTTCACAAGCACTGCTCTTACTTACTAAGCTATCCAAGCACCACTCACGACCCGCCTTCAGAGCTCCGCTTACAACACTACCCCTCTACTTATTTCCGAAATTCACAGAATCTCTCCTACACATCTTGTGAAACAAACGCTACCACAAGAAAGAATATTGCAGTCACAAGAAATGTTCTGGGTTCGAGTCCCGGTCGATCACACACAATACGCAAGGATGCTTGAGTTATTGTCTGGTTTCGCCAATATTCAAGATACTCTTCCCTTACACATAAATATGCTGTAAGAGGATGTAATTCATATTCATACGTGTACCAAAACTTTCTCATTTTCGTCATTTCGGTACTCTCAGCTGATCTATTAAAACGTGGTACAGTATACAAGGAAAGCAAGGCTCATCTATTTGTGAGCCAAGTACCGGCGTAAACTATCCCATGGCTTCATATTAGGCACCGTCTGCGCCGTACATACAGAGCAGGGTACAAATTGAGTTGCCGGATTGGGGAGGCGCTGCGGGACAGGTTTTATGGACTACATCGCCGTCCAGGAATGGGCTTTCACGAGTTCGTGAAGTCGTAACTCGGCCGCCTTATGCTGCTGATGGGTTACAACCCATAAAGCGACGTGGAGGACAACGCTGTAGAGCTTTACACTGCGATACATCTACTATTACTGCACAAATTTCATGAATTTAACCCGTTTTATGTATCATGAGTATTCGCGAGAAAGTATGAAAGCTGGCACTTTGTCGGATAGGGACACAACACCCGAGCACTTATGGTTAACGTTTATTAATAACCTCGTATATAACCATACATTTATGCATCGGTTTTGGTTACTACAACCATTTTGAGATATGAAGGAACTATTTGTGTACTGTATCGAAGTTTCAAGATCATTCATACTACAACAGGATTATATTTTCTGTATACCTGGAATCAAGACTTTTAAAAAACGTTGCATGCTAATAATTTATTAATTTTATTGTTATGAAGAACACAAAGTAAATATTTTCTGAGGTATCGGTGTCTAGAATAGTGGCATTGTTTTTAAACAAGCAATGTTGCAAAAGGGGTGCACGAAAATGGTTCAAATGGCTCTGAGCACTAAGGGACTTAACATCTGAGGTCATCAGTCCCTTGACTTAGAACTATTTAAACCTAAGTAACCGAAGGACATCACACACATCCATGTCCGAGGCAGGATTCGAACCTGCGACCGTAGCAGCAGCGCGGTTCCGAACTGAAGCCCCTAGAACCGCTCGGCCACAGCGGCCAAGGGATGCACAACATGACAACTAACGCAGATTGATGTATCTTACAGTAAACGAAAATACTGCGCCAACATCAACAAGAACGCTTACTGTTGCGGATGCATAAGGAACAGGTAAATGTAAACGTGTTATGTGGCTCCTAATGTAAGTGAGAAACAGACAAGCGAACGGGAAATAGTTCTACGCAGTAACGGAAAATACGTATAGTGATGAGGAACTAATTACAAATTCGGAGACTAAATAAATATGTAGGACTCCCTCTCCCAGCGCAAAAATGTGATGCGATCCAGCGATCTTCCACGATTCCAATTATCTAAATGGACCACTGGAGCAATTTTCTGCATACGTATACACAATTGATACTACTACATAGTCCTCTTTCGTTCTTTCTATTACTTGTTTTACTCTCAGGATTATTGGTATCTAGGAGCTAATATTAATAACATTAATATTTATTAGTACTTAAAAGATAGTACCGTGAATCATCAGACTGTGTTGCAATGAATTTTTTTTTCCAGAGAACTTTTGCAAGTGCACGCAAATGTGTAATAAACCTTACACGATAAATTAGTCATGCTGAACAGTTGTGTATTACTTACATCATCTAGTTTCAGGAAGGTTCCTTGACATTGGATACAGAATTGGTTTTTAGTTGCAGCATCTGCATAAAAAAATTAAAACTGAAATATGGGTAAAAACATTGAAATACTTAGTATGCAGATGTATACACGATCAGGAGTCCAAGTCGCATATACTGGGAAATTATAATTATTACAATGCAGCTAGTGACGTGTAGCTACTCACAGATGTCCAGTGCGGGCCGTAATTACCGCATGGCAGCGAAATGTAGTAGTTTTGCTAATACGTTAATGCGGAACTGACTCACGCAGGAAAAACATTAGTTTTAATTTGGCCAACAGGTGCAAATCTGGCGCTGTACAGTGTTTGTATTACGGCATGACTTCCATGCTGTCATTTGGCAATCCACTAACGTCAGTGAACATTACGGCTACCGAGAAGAGAGACGGTTCGCTGTTAGAGAATCCGTTTTACGTGGTTACATGCGTACCTAGCTTGCGCTTGTGTGAGATGGAGACACTGAACATTTATAATGTCATCTCTCTTGGACGCCTATGTGCTAAATATGACATTTTTGTAAACCTTGCGTGTTGTAGGCAGCTATTAATATCACCATTGCCTGCCTTGATGTTGTAACCTGTATGTGTCCTAAGATCCGATGATGGCGGCTTTAGTTTCGCCGAAACCGGTAATCATGGAATAAAAAGAATTCCTGCGATTTTTGCTACCAGTTTATTGTTTTAGGACCAGTACCCATTAAGAGGTATCTACGACAAGGCTGCCCACTTTCTGCTTATCTTTATGCAATCGCACTCGAGCCACTCCTCAGGGGCCTTAACCACCGGCTATCAGGCATCACGTAGCGGGACGTCGCCTTTCGCTCTAGTGCATACGCTGACGACCGGCTACTGCTGGTTCGTTCCAATGACGAAGTTCAAAGCGTACTAACCTGGATCGAGCGATACGGACAGGCCGCAGGCAGTATTCTGAACATCAACACGTCAGCGGCTTTGGATACTGGGCGTGGTCTCGGACCGGAAGTCCTCACTCCCCTCCCACCACTTTCTGATCTGCGATATTTGGGAATCACCCTAAACAGCTGCACCAAACTATTAACGGTTACTACAGATCGTACGTGAGATGGCGAGCCAGAACTTGCTCCGGGACTTGAATCAGCTATAAAGTGTTGAATACGTGAACCTCTGCGTGGCATCAAAACTCAATCATGTGGCACAGGCCCTCCCACTACCGATGAAGATAGGTCAAGTCAACATAGTTCTCTCGCGGTTCGTTTACTACAGGTTCTGATGCCAGTCTCTTCCTTCCCGCCAGTGTTGGTTGCGCACGTCGCACCACAGCTCTCCCATGTGTCGACCTTCACTCTTGAATACAGCTATGTCAGCTCGAACCTCCCAGCCACAAGTCCACCAATGGCGAAAGATTTTTATACCAACCTTCTGCGTGCTGTTCCACATAACGTGGTGGAAACTAAGTACCCTACGGTTCATTGGCCAAGAGTGTGGAAAACGATACACCACAACTTTCTGTCTACCACAGTGAGTTTGAAGTGGTATCAGATTGCCAACAAAATATATGCGACACGACAGCAGCTTCACGCTATTAGACTAACAGACTCCCCTTATTGCCCAGATTGTCACCTCTAAGACACCGATGAACATCGTTTTACATGCGTGCCGTCGTCCGGAGTTTGGCGACTAACAAAGAAGATATTAGCTTGTTACCTCCGGATCATGCCTGATATGATTGACCCACAGACCTTCCTCTGTCCAGATGAATCTTACTTTCCCGCCACAACATATGCACTTAGATGGTTTAAAGGACTTCCCGTCCCATATATCTGTAGCGACGGAAAGAGCAGCTCGATTACTGGTGGTTCGTAAAAAATGCTCACAATACCATAGAACGCCCACCGATATAACGTACGCTCTCCGCAAATTATTTACGCGGTGTTTTCGTTAACTCCCCACTCAGTTGGGGAGAGCCAAGCAGCGGTTAATGTTTTGTGCTGAACTTCCTGCCCTGTCAGCAATGCGAGAAGAGACAGGCTAATTCATGGCTTGCTGTTTTCCTTGAGGCACTAGCGAAGCAGAATGCCTCCGTTCCAGATACCCTTCAAAGGCGCTATTGACGATATCAGATATCGATGGCGATGTACCAATTGGAACCAGTTACGTTTATTGAAGAACTTTTTCGCTGGAATTGCATTAGTGCTTTACATTTTTATTTTTTTGTTTATTCTTGAATGCCATCTTTGTTGTTGTAACATTCACTTTCCAGAATTATCATTTGTACACAGTTCTTAAATGTAATCACGTAAAACAAAATCCAAAGGGCGTGGGTTCGATCCCCACCAAGGATGGATTACATTTTATTTTTTATAAATGTAAAACATGCGTTCTCACAATTTAAAATAAAAGTGGGTATAGAGTAATAAGAAAACGTAAACAGAAGACCCCTTCCTTCCCTTTCAGCCTCCTTCACCTAAAAAAAGGGGGGTAGTGTCTTCATAATCAAAACGTCGTCGGTCCCGGGTTCGAATACCACTGCTGCTTATATTTTGCTTAATATTCAGCACTGGCGGCCGAAGACTTCCGGCGTAAGAAGTCACCCTAATTCTGCCAACGGCCTCGTCAAAGAATACGGAGGAGCGGACAGCGGTTCAGAGCACTCTCTTGTCCTAGGGGTGGGAAACTGCGCCTGAAGGAGGAAGAATCAGCAATGATCAACGGCAGAAGCCAATGGAAACCATTGCATTAAAGACACGTAACGTGTATCACATGACATGTGGCCCAGAATTGAAGAAGTGTCTCTCCATTGGCAAAAGATTCAGGTACAGTAGCCCATTAGGATCTCTGGGAGGGTACTCCCAAGGGGGAGGTTAGCATAAGAAAAAGATTGAAAAATCAACGAAAGGATAGGGGCGCTGATAACCTCGCAGTTGACAGCCAAACAAACCAAACATCATCATCATCACCATCATCGTCAACGAAAGGATAACGTTCTAGGTGTCGGGGCGTGGAATGTCAGAAGCTTGAACGTGGTAGGGAAATTATAAAATCTGAAAAGGGAAACACAATCTACATGAAGTACGGGTTAGTGAAGTGAAGTGGAAACTAGACAAGGATTTCTAGTCAGATGAGTATGGAGTAATACCAACAGCAGCAGAAAATGGTATAACGGGAGTAGGATTCGTTATGAATAGGAAGGTAGGGCAGAGAGTGTGTTACTGTTAACAGTTCAAATGGTTCAAATGGCTCTGAGCACTGTGTGACTTAATATCTGAGGTCATCAGTCCCCTAGATCTTGGAACATAACCTAACTAACCTAAGGACATCACACACATCCATGCTCGAAGCAGAATTCGAACCTACGACCGTAGCAGTCGAACGGTTCCGGACTGAAGCGCCTAGAACTGCTCGGCCACAGTGGCTGGCGTAAGAGTTCAGTGACAAGGCTTTTTTCATTAGAACCGACAGCAAATCAACACCGACAACGTTGGTTCGGGTATATATACTGACGTCGCAAGCTGAAGATGAAGAGATAGATAAAGTGTATGAGGGTATTGAAAGGGTAATAATTATGTAAAGGGGGATCAAAATCTAACGGTCATGCAGAACTGGAATGCAGTTGTAGGGGAAGGAGTAGAAGAAAAGGTTACAGGAGAGTATGGGCTTGGGAGGAGTAATGAGAGAGGAGAAAGACTAATTAGTTCTATAACAAGTTTCAGCTAGTAGTAGCGAATACTCTATTCAAGAATCAAAAGAAGAGGAGATATACTTGGAAAAGGGCGTGCGATAAGGGCTGATTTCAGTTGGATTACATCATGGTCAGACAGAGATCCTGAAATCAGATACTCGATTGTAAGGTGTACCCAGGAGCAGATATAGACTCAGATCACAATACAGTAGTGATGAACAGTAGGTTAAAGTTTGTAAAGATTTTAGTCAGGAAGAATCAATACGCTAAGAAGTGAGATTGGATTCGATTGGATTGTTTTGGGGAGGAGACCAGACAGCGAGGTCATTGGTCTCATCGGATTAGGGAAGGACAGGGAAGGAAATCGGCCGTGCCCTTTCAAAGGAACCATCCCGGCATTTGCCTGGAGCGATTTAGGGAAATCACGGAAAACCTAAATCAGGATGGCCAGACGCGGGACTGAACCGTCGTCCTCTCGAATGCGAGTCCAGTGTGCTAACCACTGGGCGCCACCTCGCTCGGTAAAGAGGTGAGATACGGAAGTACTAAGGAATGACGAGATACGGGTGAAGCTCTCTAAGGCAATAGATACAGCAATAAGAAATAGCTCTGTAGGCAGTACAGCTGAAGAGGAATGGATAGCTCTAAAAAGGGCCATCACGGAATTTGGGATGGAAAACATAGGTACAAAGAAGGTAACTACGGAGAAACCATGGGTAACAGAAGAAATACTTTAATTGACCGATGAAAGGAGGAAGTACAAAAATGTTCCGGGAAACTCAGGAATAGAGAAATACAAGTATCTGAGGAATGAAATAAATAGTAAGTGCAGGGAAGTTAAGAAGAAATGGCTGCAGGAAAAATGTGAAGACATCGAAACAGAAATAACTGTCGGAAGGCAGACTCAGCATAAACGAACGTCAAACCAACCTTCGGTGACATTAAAAACAAGGTTGATAACATTAAGAGTGCAACGGGAATTCCACTGTTAAACGCAGAGGAGAGCGCGGATAGGGGAAATGAATACACTGAAGGCATCTGTCAGGGGGAATATTTGTCAAACAGGAGACGATTAGAGGAAATATGGGACCCGGTATTAGAATCAGAATTTCAAAGTGCTTTGGAGGACTTAAGATCAAATAAGGCAGAAGGGACAGTTTTTTTTCTTTGGTCATCAGTCTACTAACTGGTTTGTTGCGGCCCGCCACAAATTCCTTTCCTGTGCTAACCTCTTCATCTCAGAATAGCACTTGCAACCTACGTCCTCAATTATTAGCTTGCGTATTCCAATCTCTGTCTTCCTCTACAGTTTTTGCCCTCTACAGCTCCCTTCATTCCTTCATGTCTTAGCAGATGTCCTATCATCCTGTCCCTTCTCCTTATCAGTGTTTTCTACATATTCCTTTCCTCTCCGATTCTGCGTAGAACCTCCACATTCCTTACCTTATCAGTATACCTAATTTTCAACATTCGTCTATAGCACCACATCTCAAATGCTTCGATTCTCTTCTGTTCCGGTTTTCGCACAGTCCATGTTTCACTACCATACAATGCTGTACTCTAGACGTACATCCTCAGAAATTTCTTCCTCAAATTAAGGCCGGTATTTGATATTAGTAGACTTCTCTTGGCCAGAAATGCCTTTTTTGCCATAGCGAGTGTGCTTTTGATGTCCTCCTTGTTACGTCCGTCATTGGTTATTTTACTGCCTAGGTAGCAGAATTCCTTAACTTCATTGACTTCGTGACCATCAATCCTGATGTTAAGTTTCTCGCTGTTCTCATTTCTACTACTTCTCATTACCTTCGTCTTTCTCCGATTTACTCTCAAACCATACTGTGTACTCATTAGACTGTTCACTCCGTTCAGCAGATCATTTAATTCTTCTTCACTTTCACTCAGGATAGCAATGTCATCAGCGAATCGTATCATTGATATCTTTCACCTTGTATTTTAATTCCACTCCAGAACCTTTCTTTAATTTCCATCATTGCATCCTCGATGTACAGATTGAAGAGTTGGGGCGAAAGGCTACAGCCTTGTCTTACACCCTTCTTAATACGAGCACTTCGTTTTTGATCGTCCACTCTTATTATTGCCTCTTGGTTGTTGTACATATTGTATATGACCCGTCTCTCCCTATAGCTTACCCCTACTTTTTTTCAGAATATCTAACAGCTTGCACGTTTTTTCCAGGTCGACAAATCCTATGAAAGTGTCTTGATTTTTCTTTAGCCTTGCTTCCATTATTAGCCGTAATGTCAGAATTGCCTCTCTCGTCCCTTTACTTTTCCTAAAGCCAAAGTGATCGTCACCTAGCGCATTCTCAATTTTCTTTTCCATTCTTCTGTACATTATTCTTGTAAGCAGCTTCGATGCATGAGCTGTTAAGCTGATTGTGCGATAATTCTCGCACTTGTCAGCTCTTGCCGTCTTCGGAATTGTGTGGATGATACTTTTCCGAAAGTCAGATGGTATATCTCCAGACTCATATATTCTACACACCAACGTGAATAGTCGTTTTGTTGCCACTTCCCCCAATGGTTTTAGAAATTCTGATGGAATGTTATCTATCCCTTCTGCCTTATTTGACCGTAAGTCCTCCAAAGCTCTTTTAAATTCCGATTCTAATACTGGATCCCCTATCTCTTCTAAATCGACTCCTGTTTCTTCTTCTATCACATCAGACAAATCTTCACCCTCATAGAGGCTTTCAATGTATTCTTTCCACCTATCTGCTCTCTCCTCTGCATTTAACACTGGAATTTCCGTTGCAGTCTTAATGTTACCACCGTTGCTTTTAATGTCACCAAAGGTTGTTTTAACTTTCTTGTATGCTGAGTCTGTCCTTCCGACAATCATATCTTTTTCGATGTCTTCACATATTTCCAGCAGCCATTTCGTCTTAGCTTCCCTGCACTTCCTATTTATTTCATTCCTCAGCGACTTGTATTTCTGTATTCCTGATTTTCCCGGAACATGTTTGTACTTCCTCCTTTCATCAATCAACTGAAGTATTTCTTCTGTTACCCATGGTTTCTTCGCAGCTACCTTCTTTGTACCTATGCTTTCCTTCCCAACTTCTGTGATGGCCCTTTTTAGAGATGTCCATTCCTCTTCAACTGTACTGCCTACTGCGCTATTCCTTATTGCTGTATCTATAGCGTTAGAGAACTTCAAACGTATCTCGCCATTCCTTAGTACTTCCGTATCCCACTTCTTTGCGTATTGATTCTTCCTGACTAATGTCTTGAACTTCAGCCTACTCTTCATCACAACTATATTGTGACCTGAGTCTATATCTGCTCCTGGGTACGCCTTACAATCCAGTATCTGATTTCGGAATCTCTGCCTGACCATGATGTAATTTAATTGAAATCTTCCCGTATCTCCCGGCCTTTTCCAAGTATACCTCCTCCTCTTGTGATTCTTGAACAGGGTATTCGCTATTACTAGCTGAATCTTGTTACAGAACTCAATTAGTCTTTCCCCTCTTTCATTCCTTGTCCCAAGCCCATATTCTCCTGTAACCTTTTCTTCTACTCCTTCCCCTAAAACTGCATTCCAGTCGCCCATGACTATTAGATTTTCGTCCCCCTTTACATACTGCATTACCCTTTCAGTATCCTCATACGCTTTCTCTATCTGTTCATCTTCAGCTTGCGACGTCGGCATGAATACCTGAACTATCGTTGTCGGTGTTGGTCTGCTGTCGATTCTGATTAGAACAACCCGGTCACTGAACTGTTCACAGTAACACACCCTCTGCCCTACCTTCCTATTCATAACGAATCCTACACCTGTTATACCATTTTCTGCTGCTGTTGATGTTACCCGATATTCATCTGACCAGAATTCCTTGCCTTCCTTCCACTTCACTTCATTGACCCCTACTGTATCTAGATTGAGCTTTTGCATTTCCCTTTTCAGATTTTCTTGTTTTCCTACCACGTTGCCGGCCGCGGTGGCCGTGTGGTTCTAGGCACCTCAGTCCGGAACCGCGTGACTGCTACGGCCGCAGGTTCGAATCCTGCCTCGGGCATGGATATGTGTGATGTCCTTAGGTTAGTTAGGTTTAAGTAGTTCTAATTTCTAGGGGACTGATGACCTCAGATGTTGAGTCCCATAGTGCTCAGAGCAATTTGAACCATTTGAACCCTACCACGTTCAAGCTTCTGACATTCCACGCCCCGACGTTATCCATTCGTTGATTATTCAATCTTTTTCTCATGGTAACCTCCCACTTGGCAGTCCCCTTCCGGAGATCCGTATGGGTGACTATTCCGGAATCTTTTGCCAATGGAGAGGTCATCATGACACTTCTTCAATTACAGGTCACTTCTCCTGTGGATACACGTTACGTGTCTTTAATGCAGTGGTTTCCATTGCCTTCTGCATCCTCATGTCGTTGATCATTGCTGATTCTTCCGCCTTTAGGGGCAATTTCCCACCCCTAGGACAAGAGAGTGCCCTGAATCTCTATCCGCTCCTGCGCCCTCTTTGACAAGGCCGTTGGCAGAATGAGGCTGACTTCTTATGCCGGAAGTCTTCGGCCGCCAATGCTGATTATTTATCAAAATTTAGGCAGTGGCGCGGATCGAACCCGGGACCGAAGACGTTTTGATTATGAATCAAAGACGCTACCCCTAGACCACGGGACAGATAAAATTACACTAAAACTTCTGAAATTATTGGTGGAAGTGGCAACAAACGACTATTCACAATGGTGTGTTGAATGTATGAGTCTGTCGAAATACCAGTAGACTTTCGGAAAAGCATAATCCACACAATTCCGAAGACGGCAAAAGCTGACAAGTGCGAGAATTATCCCGTAATCAGCTTAACAGCTCATGCATCCAAGTTGCTTACAAGAATAATACACAGAAGAATGGAAAAGAAAATTTAGAATGCGCTAGATGACGATCAGTTTGGCTTTAGGGAAAGTAAAGGGACGAGAGAAGCAATTCTGACAATGCCGTTAATAATGGAAGCAAGACTAAAGAAAAACCAAGCCACGTTCATAGGATTTGTGGAATTGGAAAAAGTGTTCGACAATGTAAAATGGTGCAAGATGTTCGAAATTCTGAAAAAAGTAGGTGTAAGTTATAAGGAGAGACGGGTGATAAACATTATGTACAACATCCAGGATGGAATAATAAGAGCGGACGACCAAGAACGCTGCTCGTATTAAAAAGGGTGTAAGACAAGGATGTATTCTTTCGCCCCAAGCCGTCCGCTGTGACAGAGCGGTTCTAGGCGCTTCAGTCCGGAATGCCGCTTCTTCTACTGTCGCAGGTTCGAACCCTGCTTCGGGCATGGATGTGTGTGAGGTCTTTAGGTCAGTTAGGCTGAAGTATTTCGAAGCCCAGGGGACTGATAACTTCAGACGTTAAGTACCATAGTGCTTAGGGTCATTTGAACCATTTCGCCCTTACTGTTCCATCTGTACATCGAGGAAGCAATGATGGAAATAAAAGAAAGTTTCAATAGTGGAATTAAAATTCAAGGTGAAAGGATGTCAATGATACGATTCACTGATGACATTGCTATCTTGATCTTCTGAACGGAATGAACAGTCTAATGAGTACAGAGTACGCATTGAGAGTTAACAGAAGAAAAACAAAAGCAATGAGAAGGAGTAGAAATGAGAACAGCGAGAAACTTATTATCAGGATTGATGGTCACGAAGTAGATGAAGTTAAGGAGTTCTGCTATCTAGACAGTAAAATAGCCAATGACGGACGGAGCAAGGAGGACATCAAAAGCAGACTAGCAATGGCAAAAAGGGCATTCCTGGCCAAGAGAATTCTACTAATATCAAATATCGGCCTTAATTTGGTTCAAAAGGCTCTGAGCACTATGGGACTTAATATCGATGGTCATCAGTCACCTAGAACTTAGAACTACTTAAACCTAACTAACCTAAAGACAGCACACAACACCCAGCCATCACGAGGCAGAGAAAATCCCTGACCCCGCCGGGAATCGAACCCGGGAACCCGGGCGTGGGAAGCGAGAACGCTACCGCACGACCACGAGATGAGGGCGGCCTTAATTTGAGGAGTAAATTTCTGAGATGTACGTCTAGAGTACAGCAATGTATGGTAGTGAATCATAGACTGTGGGAAAACAGGAACCGAGGAGAATCGAAGAAATTGAAATGTAGTGCTACAGACGAATGTTGAAAATTAGGTGGACTTACCAGGTAAGGAACCAGGTTCTGCACAGAATCGAGAAGAAACGAAAATGTGGAAATCACTGATAAGGAGAAGGAACAGGATTATAGGACATCTGTTAAGACATGAAGGAATGACTTCCATGGTACTAGAGGGAGCTGTAGAGGACAAAAACTGTAGAGGAAGACAGAGATTGGAATGAATCCAGAAATTAATTGAGGACGTAGGTTGCAACTGCTACTCCGACAGGAAGAGGTTAGCACAGAAGAAGAATACGTGGCGTGCCACATCAAACTAGTCAGAAGACTGATGAGAAAAGAAAAAACCGTACAAGATCCAGACGGTGCAGGAACTGAACCTCACGATCCGCAGAATTGCACTGAATTTGTTCGTCAGTTTCTGGATCGGATCGAAGTTTGTGACGTGTGGCCGAGAGTGACGAGGCACATTTTATACTACAAGGTGCAGTGAACACACAACTGCTGGATTTAGGTTACTGTCAAACTGAGTGTTGTGCACGAGGAGCGACTGCACTCGCCGTATGTGACTGTGTTGTGTGAATTCACAAGCACCCTCTTTCTCGTTCCATTCTCTTTTGAAAAGGCTACAACCAGAGGGCGTGTCGGGAGTACCATGACGTTATCGAGACCTCTTTTCACAGCCTGTTATTCCAGTTTTGGAAGAGAGTATCTGCGTAGAAACCACTGTTTTCATGCAGGAATTGGCGACACCTCACAGTGAAAGATCTCCTTAATGCAGCGTTCAACGACTCCGTTAATTCGAGAGATTTTTCAGATGCATGGCCTGCGAGATCACCTGATCTCTATCCATGTGATTTTTGGCTCTGGGGATATATGAAAGAATTCTTTTACTAGGGACACGTACAGTCTCTGCTTGATATCAAGGCCAGTATACTGGAACACAACATCACTTCGTTTTACGGATGCAGCATGTCGTCTACGTCTTTGGTGCCCATACTGAACAAACTGTGTAAGCGGTGGCTAATAACAAAATCAATATTATGTCTTGCTTGATCTTTTCTGCCCAATGTCTTCCTTCCATATGGAAACAAACGTTTCTATACGTCTTTCTTGCATTCACAGTGCCAGATTTGCTCCTGGTGGCCAAATTTAGAAATTATTTTTTCTAGCATTAGTCGGTTGCGCAGCAATGCATTAGAATATCTACCAAGTTTTGCTGTCATACGATAGTCACAGCCCACGCTGATCACTGTGAGTAGCTCCACATTAATTATAACTACCCGTTTTTGGAGATATAAAACGGGGTAGTCTCAGTCGCAGATAAAGTAGGTAGCAGACTTCGATTCACTGGCAAGATAGTGTTAAAATAGTGTTGGCCTACTTATTTTTCAAGAACTATTATTAACTGAAAGCTCTAGTAGTATAAAATAGCGCACTACGTACAGTTCCCGTGTGTAGCGCTTTGGGATGTGTAAATTAACTGCAGAAAGCGCAAATGAATTGAAGCCATCATTCTACCTCCGACTGGAATGAAACGAAACCCTACTATACGATACATTGGAAAGTACCCTCTGTCATGCAAATCACAGTAGTTTGCAGATGTAGACGTAAGTGTTTAATGAACTTGCGGTTTGTTATGATACAAAATGCGCTAAGTTTAAAAGCAAAAAGTTGTCAGAATACCTCTTACAGTATAATGCTGGCTTGAGTTGGCACGAGAGAGAAGTTCAGAAGTGGAAACCAGCGAGCGTAATGATATATGGCAGCCGTGTTGAAAGCTAATAATTAGCGCTGCTCTTGCAAATGCATTCATTATTTTACACGGCCAGCGTAGGTACACGTGTTCACGTAATTAGGTTTCGCAAATTAATTCAGGGCGCACTGGCCGTGCTACACGCTACAGCATTTGTTCTGAAACTTCATTTACACTCGTGATTGTCCTGTTTGGTATCCCTTCATATGGCACTTGCTTAAATTAACCTGCACGCTTCACTAATTTTTGTATTCAGTATTCCAAAATTATAGGCTTTTGCCAAATGTTTCGTAAATTCATTTCAACTAAAATAACATCCCATGCATTGGAAAGTACCATGTTTTATCCGCCTTTCGTGTCACAGTCAGAATTCTGTCTTCATACGTGAAACCTAATCTACTAACGAGTGCTATTATAAGTTAGAAGATGCATTTCCAAAATTGTGAGTTACATACTTGTATATTCACAAGAAACTATATTTTAGTTTTTTTACACCATTATAAGACGATAACTGACTATCCCAAACACGGATGAACTTAGCGTATGTCACGCAGATATATCATAACAGATATTACGATATTTCCAATGATTTCCACTCAAAACTCACTCAGATAAAGATGTCTCTCATGTGAAGACGACATCACCGTCACATAAGTATAAGGGGCGATTAAAAAGTCACAGTTTAAGGGCGATGCCGCAGCGTATATGGAACGTAGTGCGACTACGATGCGGTTATATAAGTAGGCAAAGCCTTAGTGTTACATTAAAGTCTTTCCGACGTGCGGGCAGCAATTGAGGAAAAATGCACTATGGCGACGTTATTGACAAATGCTACCATCAGGGCCAACGTGCTGTTATTCTTGTTTTGGCTGCCAAAGTGCAAACACTGGTAGACATCCATCTGAGAAATAAGAACGTGTGTGGAGTAATATGCCTGTCGGAAACCGTCGTCATGGTGCCGTATTGCTTCATGATAACGCACGTCCTCATACCGCAAATGTCATAAGGCACCCGCTCTGTGGTCCTGATCTCTCCTCATGCGATTATCACGCCTTCGGCCCCTTAAAAAAGGCCTCGAAGGTCCGTCGAGTCCTGTTGGATGAGGATGTGCAGCAGGCAGTTACAGATTTCTTAACGTGGCGGGACACAGTGTCGTACTATAAGTGTATCCCCAACATCGTGCCTCAGTGGGATGATTGCCTCAGTGCTCAAGGTGATTTTGCCTGGTTGGCAAACCAATTTTAGAAAAATGCAAATGCAAATGTGTGTGAATTCCTAACGGAAAAAACTGCTTAGGGCATCGGTCCCAGGAATTATACACTTTTTAAACCAGCTTAAACTAACTTATGCTAAGAACAACACGCAAACAACCATGCCCGAGGGAGGATTCGATCCTCCGGCGGAAGGGGCCAAGCAGTCCTTGACATGACGCCCTAAGCCGCGCGACCAGCCCGCGCAGCCCAATTTTAAACTCTACAGCCTTCGAACGGAAACTTCTCTATCGCCCCTAAAATAAGAGGAGGAGGAGATTAACGTCCCGTCGACAACGAGGTCATTAGAGAGGAAGCGCAAGCTCGTATTAGGGAAGGATGGGGAAGGAAATCGGCCGTGCCCTTTCAAAGGAACCATCCCGGCATTTGCCTGAAGCGATTTAGGGAAATCACGGAAAACCTAAATCAGGATGGCCGGAGACGGGATTGAACCGTCGTCCTCCTGAATGCGAGTCCAGTGTGCTAACCACTGCGCCACCTCGCTCGGTCCTAAAATAAGAAAACAGCGTCATGACAACTTACAGTATTACAATAACTTTCGATAGAAAATTAATTCTTTGTGTATCACCATATTCCACAAGCACCCGAGAAAGATTCAATGAAGGCTGTAGTTAACAAACCTAAAACTTGTCGTTCATTGTGGCTAAGTGACATGCAATCAGCAGATGTTTGTTACTTCATCCGGGGTTACGTAATCTGTCTTCTAAATACATTCAAATCTCACTTTATTTGGAATGTGGTACATTACGAGAGAGGCCTTTAAATACCAAAACCGTTTGTTAACAATAAGAATCAATCAACACTCGGTGCAACGACTTAACGGGATGATTCACAGTGATAACAATTATTTATGGCACACAACAGAAAGGCATGAGGAACACTAAACGCTCTCTAGTAGCCCGCAAGGTCAGGACAGTGACTAAGGCCTGCAGAGTATGTTTCGTTTGGCTGCAATCAATTCTAGTCACCACTTTGCTGCTTCACCATTTTGTGTGAGGAAGGTCAGGAGGTGTGGAGCAAGCTCCTTCATAAAAAGATAACGGTCTTTTGAAAGGCCGCACACGAAACACAGTTCTTTATTTGCCGCCAACGCATACTAACCTCTCAGCTCTCAATGGTATTTTTAGTGCCATACACACAAGTGGGTGTATCTCCTTGATAGCACAATAGCATTCCTAAGACCTCAATGACCTTCAAGAAATGGTCATTGGGACTTGCGGCATCAATGTGGAAAAGAACACAAACACGCCACTCGGATTGTGGTAGTAACATGCAAACTGGCAACGCATAACCTGCTGTATTAGCTTGAATTTCAGTATGCAGAAGAAGTTCAGTTCCACCGTTCTTGTGTGATAAAGCTGTTGCTCCTTTTTTTTTCTTTACTGTTATCTCACTCCTCAAAATGGGGCGAGCTGGCAGCGGCACAATACGCCGCTCTTCAGCCAAGATAGTTACAGAAAAAACATAGTCAAATGAGAAAAGAACACGTAACATTGAATGGCATAAAGTGATGAATAAACAAGAACAAAAATAGATGAGTATAATCGGTAGATTTAAAAACAACGTAGACGAGATCCACACACACAGGCGAAGAAATGTTGCTCATTCTCTGGTGTCTATTATAAAGGGTTCTTGTTCCTTACGCAAAGCAAGTGCGAATTAGAAAAACTGACAACTGCTCTGCTCTTAAGCTAAGCAACAGTCTTAACCATAATGGGTTGGAGATCGGCCAATGGCAAACCACCCACGCTAGGGGCTTGCTCGAGCGATAATACGGGTTTCTAGCTGTGCTGAATGAACATTTTCTGATTTCGGTCTTTTGACAACACACTAGCACAGCGATTTGGAAAGATCTCAAACTATTCTTCTAGATACAACACACTTTGCCCATAAGAACGAACCGTTAATGAAAGGCAATAACGGAAGTGTGAAGGATATGAGATAGAAATTGGCAGAAGAGGAGAAGAGAACAATTCTAGTACATATCGATAAACAGCAGCTCTGCTTTTGAAATTAATGGACTTACGTAGATTCACAACATATATCATGAACGCAGCTTTAACAACGTTTATAAAGCTGATATATGGTGTCATGAGCCATTGATGTTATACGTATTTGGCTAACTGTCAAAGTGCAGACAGCTATCTGCTACCCCCAATGATGGTCGTCGCATTCCAAGTCGCATGAAGTACCGAGCCTCTCAGTGCTATCAAAGTCCCATACACTCAACGTGAGTGCCGGAGGTTGAAGCAAGAATCACACATTGCCGGTATCGGCAACGTCGTAGTGATGGTGGTTTACAGCTGTAGACCTTCCCCCTTTTTTATTTTGTTTTTGTTCTTTTTTGTTTTTGTCTGTCATTTAATTTGTTTGATGTAATTCGCTGCAACTTATCAGAAACGTGCAGAATTATTTATTGCATAGATTCCAATCTCTGTCTTCCCCTACAACTGTAGCCCCCACTAGTACCGTGAAAGTTATTCCCTGATGTCACAATATATATCCTGTTCTCCTATACCATTTTCAGATAAATGTTTTTCGTAGTCACTCTTCGCGCCTATACTGTGAAACAACTTATTTCTTAACAGTTCAACAATTTTTCAACATTGTTTCTTTGCACCACATCTCAAACGCTTCGATACTCTTACTTCCAGGTATAAATGCAGCCCATGATTCACCTCCACACAATGCTGAGCTTCAGACGTACATTTTCAGAAATTTCTTCCTGAAATGAAGTCTGATTTTTTGATACTAACAATTTTTTTGATGAGTAATGCCCCTTTGTTCTGTTATTTTGCCCTTTATGACTTCCTTGCTTCATTTGTATACATTATTTTGCTTCAAGGCAGCAGAATTCCTTCGTCTACTTCGAGATCAGAAATTTATTTGTAAATTTGCAGCTAAGCTCTTCATTACTTCCATCTCTCATCAGTTTACTTTCAATTCATTTGGCTATCAATCCAATTTACCAGATCCTGAAATTCTTCTTCGCTTTTGGTGAAAGTAGTGACCTCTACTTAAGTGGTGATCATGGCCAACTGCCTTGTGGGGGACCACAGTTCGACTCCCACCTGGGGGCAGAGTGTTGTGTGGTCCTCATCATCATCGACGTGCAAGTCGCCAAAGTGATGTCAAATAAAGAGACTTGCACTACACTAGGTGGCCGAACAATCCCAGAAGGAGTGTTTCGGCTGTAAAGGTGTTCAATGTTCAAATGTGTGTGAATTCCTAAGGGACCAAACTGCTGAGGTCATCGGTTCCTAGATTTACACACTACTTAAACTAACTTAAAGCTAAGGAGAACACACACACATAAACACATGCCCGAGGGAGGACTCAAACCACTGGCGGGAGGAGCCGCGCGATTAGTGATATGGCGCCTCTAACCGCGCGGCCACTTCGCGCGGCGGCCGAAAAGATCATACATCATTTCACTCCACTGAGATAGCGAGATAGCGAATTTTATCATTGAATTATCTTCGTACTGAATTGTTATCCGGCTTCTGGAACCACCTTTTATTTCCGTCTTTGCGTCTTCGAGGCGTACATTGAATAGTACACGTCATTCATTATTTTTTAATCTTATTGTTCCGTCTTGGTTCCTATAAATACCGTGTATCACCCGCCATTTCCTACAGGTTACACTTTTTTTTTTGAATATCTAATATATCGCGCAAATTTACTTGGACGTAGGCTTTCTGTAAGTTAAAAAACCCAATAAATGTGTCTTGATATATCTTAAGTCTTCCATCCATTACCAGATGCAATGTCAGAACTTCCTCTCTGGTGACTTCGCCTTCCCTAAGTCCAACCTGACTGTCGTATAATAGATGCTTAATTCTCGTTCGTTCTTCTGCATATTATTCACGTAAGCAACTTGTATGCATGAACTGTTCGGCTGGTTGTGCCACTCGCCCTGCACATATCTTGTATTTCTAACTTCTAGACGGTATTTTTCCGGAAGTCTCATGATATGACTCTTTTATATGAGATTCTAAACGCTAATCGCAATAGTAGTTTGTTTGTCATTTCTCCCAATGATTTTACAAACTGAGTGATTGTTATCTACATATTCCTGTTTATTTGATCGCTAGTCTCTAAAACTCTTGTTATAATAGTAGATCCCTCACATCTTTGAAATTGACTTCGATTTCTTCCTTCGACTCAGTGTGACGTGTCAAACGTGTGTGTTGTATAGAGGATGATCCATTGATAGTGACCGGGCCAAATATCTCACGAAATAAGCATCAAACGAAAAAACTACAAAGAACGAAACTCGTCTAGCATGAAGGGGCAAACCAGATGGCGCTATGGTTGGCCCGCTAGATGGCGCTGCCATAGGTCAAACGGATATCAACTGCGTTTCTTTAAATAGGGACCCCCATTATTTATTACATATTCGTGTAGTACGTAAAGAAATATGATTGTTTTAGTTGGACCACTGTTTTCGCTTTGTGATAGATGTCGGTGTAATAGTCACAAACGTATAAGTACGTGGTATCATGTGACATTCCGCCAGTGCGGACGGTATTTGCTTCGTGATACATTACCCGTGTTAAAATGGACCGTTTACCAACAGCGGAAAAAGTCGATATCGTGTTGATGTGTGGTTAGTGTGATCAAAATGCCCAACAGGCATGTGCTATGTATGCTGCTCGGTATCCTGGACGACATCATCCAAATGTCCGGACCGTTCGCCGGATATTTGCGTTATTTAAGGAAACAGAAAGTGTTCAGCCACATGTGAAACGTCAACCACGACCTGGAACAAATGATGATGGCCAAGTAGTTGTTTTAGATGCTATCGCGGCTAATCCGCACATCAGTAGCAGACAAATTCCGCGAGAATCGGGAATCTCAAAAACGTCGGTGTTGAAAATGCTACATCGATTGCACTAGTACCATATTTCTATGCACCAAGAATTTCATGGCGACGACTTTGAACGTCGTGTACAGTTCTGCCAGTGGGCACATGAGAAATTACGGGACGATGTCAGATTTTTTGCACGCGTTCTATTTAGCGACGAAGCATCATTCTCCAGTAGCGATGACGTAAACCAGCATAATATGAACTATTGGGCGACGGAAAATCCACGATGACTGCGACAAGTGGAACATCAGCGACCTTGGCGGGTTAGTGTATGGTGCGGCATTATGGGAGGAAGGATAATTGGCCCCCATTTTATCGATGGCAATCTAAATGGTGCAATGTATGCTGATTTCCTACGTAACGTTCTACCGATGGTTTTAGAAGATGTTTCACTGCATGACAAAACGGCGATGTACTTCCAACATGATGGATGTCCGGCACATAGCTCGCGTGCGGTTGAAGCGGTACTGAATAGCACGTTTCATGACAGGTGGATTGGTCGTCGAAGCGCCATACCATGGCCCGCACGTTCTTTCTGTGGGGAAAGTTGAAGGATATTTGCTATCGTGATCCACCGATAACGCCTGACAACATGCGTCAGTGCATTGTCAGTGCATGTGCGAACATTACGGAGGGCGAACCACTCGCTGTTGAGAGGAATGTCGTTACACGTATTGCCAAATGCAGTGAGGATGACGAACATCATTTTCAGCATTTATTGCGTTAATGTGGTATTTACAGGTAATCACACTGTAACAGAATGCGTTCTCAGAAATGAGAAGTTCACAAAGATACATGTATCACATTGGAACAACGGAAATAAAATGTTCAAACGTACCTACGTTCAGTATTTTAATTTAAAAAACCTACCTGTTACCAACTGTTCGCCTAAAATTGTGAGCCATATGTTTGTGACTATTACAGCGCCATCTATCACAAACCGAAAAAAGTGGTCAAACTAAAACATTCATATTTCTTTACATACTACACGAATATGCAATAAAAAATGGGGGTTCATATTTAATAAAACGCAGTTGATATCCGTTTTTCCTATGGCAGCGCCATCTAGCGGGCCAACCATAGCGCCATCTGGTTTCCCCCTTCAAGCTAGACAAGTTTCGTACTTTGTAGTTTTTTCGTTTGACGCTTATTTCTTGAGATATTTGGCCCGGTCACGATCAATGGACCACTCCGTATATGATTACCATCAATTCTGGTCCTGTGATACCACGTATCAGTACTACCCCACAGGCGTCTCCGTTGGCAACCGTATTTCAAGTTTCCTTCTGGCAGCGATAGCGGTCGTGCGGGATATGATGAACACAATAGTGCGCTCCTGCTGAGCAGTGTACCATGAGTGCCCTATGCCACCGTGATGTGGTACTGTTGGCGACAGCCACTCAACTCAATGTCACTTGATGCTACTTCGCTACAACACCATCGCTCGTGCTTAGTACAGCGAGCCTCTTTCCTGTTGACATTGAAACTGCTGGAATCTACTTCTTGCTACATTATTTGTAGGGAGTCCCTGTACGCTTGGAGAAATACAAGCTAAGTGAATCTTGTGTTTATAGTGTTAATTTGTTTGCTAATCATTTCTGCTCCTGCCCAGCTTTCGTATGACGACAGTTTCCTCTATTCTGTACTCCACCTCCCCTTACCATTTTGTACAAAGCTGTACACAACAAGTGTGGTGTAGAGTAATACTGTCTTGGTGTTATTATGGATGAAGGGAAGGGAGAGGTGAAATTAGCTACTGCCCTCGAATATCACAGAGGGAGCAGCTGACCACAGCTTCGCTGTCTGACGGCACGATCACTTTCAACGGCCTGCGATATAAAGAGCTAGTTTAGTGCAGAGTTAAGGGGGTGCAGGGTGAAGTTACCACATCTGCGAGGCTGGCTGTGTAAAGGAGTGCGCGAAAATAGAGTGAAATGCCGCCGCCAAACCGCATCCAAGCTATCTGACGGGTCCACAGCAGGTAATCGGTGGTGGAAGAGGGAAATGTATGGAGGTGCGAGTGTAAGGTGGATAGATAAAGTGGGACACAGGAAGGGGGAGCAGGAGGTGTATTCATGTGTCCTCGACCACATATATGGACAAATCCATGGAGAAGAGGCTAATATATATATATATATATATATATATATATATGTGTGTGTGGGGGGGGGGGAGGGGCTTTCATTCTGATTTCTACTCTTCGTGCCGCTTCATCTGACCCATTTATCAGATAACCACACAGCACCCGAATAACACAGCGAACGTATGTCAATGCAAGCGAAACTAAAGTCAGAGCTGTGAGAGTGGACGACGGCGGAGGCTGGCTAACAAGTGTACAGACCCCAGACGCTGATCCATTTGCCTGATTAGACTCAGGGATCACAGAACTTGAGAATGCGAGTCAAGCTAATGCTAGGCCACACAGCGGCCAGTGCGACTTACTATCTCGTTCACGGCTTTAGTCGATGTCTGCAGACCGAGGCACGTGCTGTCAAGTGAACTAGCGATGGGACGAAGACACAGCCATATCGGTTTTAAAGGACTGTTCGTGCGCAAAAGCATTCCATGGCCTACACATTGTAATGCTTAGATTAAGTCAAGGGAAATGCCTAATGTCCTCAACTTCTTGTTTAGTCTTTTTAGTGCCTCAAACACAGAAGTATAAATCGCTTTTTTCTGTGGGTATTCCTTTCCTGAGACAAGACTGCAATTCAGACGGAAAATTATATGACTGACAGCAAATTATGAGTATTGAAATACGCCAATACTCTCTAGTAAATTTCTTTCTCACAACTTTCAAAAGTAGCGGTAGCAAAGAAATTGTACCGTACTTAATTACATCATCTTTTTTCCCCTTTTTATTAAGTGGTTTCATTAACGAGCAGTTCAGTGTCAGGAAACGGGTCACTCCTTAGAAAAATATTGCTCTCGTGACTAGGTACAGAGATACTACCTGTACTACTACTAATACTACATGGTCTCATCATAGCGTGTAGGCTTTCACGGCCGGCGTCTTCAGTAATTAAAACTTCCGGGCTAAGAGGCCGTGGTCCAATAGTAGAAATACTTCTCCCTGACGTTTCGTTGCCAGCTGCGGGCAACATCATCTGAGGTGAGTCTACGACTGGCTGCTAGGCCGTGGAGGTCCTGTTTATATAGAGCGCGTAGAGGGCGCCACCACTCGTCACGTGTTGTCAACAGTAAAACTATCTCTGGCTGGCGTCATTACTCTCGATCGAAGGTAATCGATTGTCACATCTTTGGTACAGAGTCGATCGCCATATCTTATCTAGCTTCAAGCCTTCTTCTTTCCTGTTAAAATTATTGTGGTGTTTAAAAATCTCTACAGCCTCTCTATACATACGTGCGTAATAATGCGATGTCTTAGCTAGCACGCTCGTCTCACTAAATTTAATTTCATGGTCACCCGTTTCAAAAACATGTTCCGCTACAGCCGATTTGTCCGTGTGTCCCAGTCGACAGTTCCTTTTATGTTCAGTTAGGCGAGTATTGATACTTCTTTTCGTGGTTCCAATGTAAACCTTCCCACAACTACAGGGAATCTTATAGACACCAGGAGTAGCTAAAGGGTGTCGTGCATCTTTCGCCGATCTTAAGCATTCACTAATTTTCTTGGTGGGTCTGAAGATTGTATCAACTCTGAACTTGGCCAGCACTTTCCCGATACGGTCCGTAATATTGTGGATGAATGGAAGAAAAACTTTCCCCACCGATGGTTGTTGTTGTTGCACGTTTTCGGACATTTTCCTTCTGGGATGGAGTGCTCTATCTATCTCCTTGTCAGCGTACCCATTTTTCTGGAAAGCGGTTCGCAAGTGGTTTAGTTCCTCTTGCAAATAAGCTGGCTCACAGATTTTATTAGCCCTGTCCACCAATGTCTTGATGATGCCTCTCTTCTGCCTGGGATGATGGTTTGAATGCTTATGAAGATAACGATCGGTATGCGTATCTTTTCTGTAGACTTTGTGACACAGAGTCCCATCTGCTCGTTTAATTACTGAGACGTCCAAAAAATTTATCTGTCCATTACTTTCTGTCTCCATGGTAAATTGTATTTTTGAATTGATGCTATTCAAATGCTTCAAAAAACGGTTCAGTTCTTCTTCACCGTGATTCCATACGACAAAAGTGTCGTCCACATACCGATACCACTTCAAAGGCCTTTTTCTGGCTGACTGCAGTGCTTGCTGTTCAAAAAATTCCATAAAAATATTAGCAACGGCTGGACTTAGAGGGCTACCCATTGCCACTCCATTAATTTGTTCATAGAACTCATTATTATACTGAAAATAAGTCGTGGAACTATGTACAAAACAGTAAGAAAAGTAATATTCACTATTTAAAACAGCTGTGGCGCCCACACAGGGAAGCAATCGTAAACAATACTCTGCTAATTTTCGGTGGCATGTAATATGGCGATGTCAGGTTCAAAGCAATGGACAGCATAAGTCTGTAGCCCCATCTCCCCTTATTTTTACCACCATATTTATTTGATAAAAGTAATGGTATTGCCGTACATTTGTTTCGGTAAATAGTTCAATAGATGTGGTGTCTCTGTTCACCATGGTTCCTGTCAACGAAGCTCTTGCTTGCATATCTGACATATTTCCGACTGATATAGTAGCTTTGTTTAGACATTGCCTTTCCACGACTTATTTTCAGTATAATAATGAGTTCTATGAACAAATTAATGGAGTGGCAATGGGTAGCCCTCTAAGTCCAGCCGTTGCTAATATTTTTATGGAATTTTTTGAACAGCAAGCACTGCAGTCAGCCAGAAAAAGGCCTTTGAAGTGGTATCGGTATGTGGACGACACTTTTGTCGTATGGAATCACGGTGAAGAAGAACTGAACCGTTTTTTGAAGCATTTGAATAGCATCAATTCAAAAATACAATTTACCATGGAGACAGAAAGTAATGGACAGATAAATTTTTTGGACGTCTCAGTAATTAAACGAGCAGATGGGACTCTGTGTCACAAAGTCTACAGAAAAGATACGCATACCGATCGTTATCTTCATAAGCATTCAAACCATCATCCCAGGCAGAAGAGAGGCATCATCAAGACATTGGTGGACAGGGCTAATAAAATCTGTGAGCCAGCTTATTTGCAAGAGGAACTAAACCACTTGCGAACCGCTTTCCAGAAAAATGGGTACGCTGACAAGGAGATAGATAGAGCACTCCATCCCAGAAGGAAAATGTCCGAAAACGTGCAACAACAACAACCATCGGTGGGGAAAGTTTTTCTTCCATTCATCCACAATATTACGGACCGTATCGGGAAAGTGCTGGCCAAGTTCAGAGTTGATACAATCTTCAGACCCACCAAGAAAATTAGTGAATGCTTAAGATCGGCGAAAGATGCACGACACCCTTTAGCTACTCCTGGTGTCTATAAGATTCCCTGTAGTTGTGGGAAGGTTTACATTGGAACCACGAAAAGAAGTATCAATACTCGCCTAACTGAACATAAAAGGAACTGTCGACTGGGACACACGGACAAATCGGCTGTAGCGGAACATGTTTTTGAAACGGGTGACCATGAAATTAAATTTAGTGAGACGAGCGTGCTAGCTAAGACATCGCATTATTACGCACGTATGTATAGAGAGGCTGTAGAGATTTTTAAACACCACAATAATTTTAACAGGAAAGAAGAAGGCTTGAAGCTAGATAAGATATGGCGATCGACTCTGTACCAAAGATGTGACAATCGATTACCTTCGATCGAGAGTAATGACGCCAGCCAGAGATAGTTTTACTGTTGACAACACGTGACGAGTGGTGGCGCCCTCTACGCGCTCTATATAAACAGGACCTCCACGGCCTAGCAGCCAGTCGTAGACTCACCTCAGATGATGTTGCCCGCAGCTGGCAACGAAACGTCAGGGAGAAGTATTTCTACTATTGGACCACGGCCTCTTAGCCCGGAAGTTTTAATTACTGACTACATGGTCTGTTAATATAGTGATGTAGTCATTTCTCCTCACTGATTTAATAACATTGTTAAAAAAACGTTTATCTTTCTTTGATTTCATGGGTCTGATGCTACTAATTTATGCTTGAGAAAAACCAATATATGGCGAGGAAAAAATTTTATTAGCTCTAATTACTCTTATACAATAACTGAAAGCGATCTGTTTTAACGGATTAAGAGAAAGTGATACAAAGAGTTCTAGATGGGTTGAAAAAAATGTGGCAGTTAGCAGTGTCTGAAGAGAATAATGTGGTGGCTCTATGAGATTCTTCACTTTTGACTTGCCTATTGTAAGCGGGTTTCAGAACCTCTCTACATGCCGACATGTAGTAATCCGCAAACACTACTTCATTCCAGTGACCCTCACATCTTTGCTCCAGTACTGTAACATCCTAGATAAATCGTTCTCTGTGTTCATCAGTGACAACTCCACAAATGGATTTAGCATCTTTTTCGTCGAAATCAGACTCGGGGAATGTGGAAGCCTTCTCTGGTCGTTCTCCTTCCACACCGATTTCATTTTCTACTTGAAGCGCACAACTTTAGGGGCGGAGTAAGAACTGGTAAACTGTATGAGTGTGTAATAGGTCGAATATCACATGGAAGATTAGGTTATTGACCTATTCCTCTTTCTTTTGGTTGGCAATAATGCCTTTATAGGTACGGCAAGATCTGTAGACTTCCGACAAACCATATGCAGATAGTTTTATTTTTTATTTTTCAGTAATTATCGTCGTAAAACCGAAAAAGAATTATATTTTCGTGGCATTTTGAATTATCAAATTGTGCCTCTTAAAAACGCTCGAAACAAGAAATTCTGCACTAATGAAAACACAAACAAAGTTAAACTTACAGTAACAGCAACAGTAATAGTGTTTATAACATACGCTGAAGAGCCAAAGGAATTGGTACACCGCCGGCCGGTGTGGCCGTGCGGTTCTAAGCGCTTCAGTTTGGAACCGCGTGACCGCTACGGTCGCAGGTTCGAATCCTGCATCGGGCATGGACTTGTGTGATGTCCTTAGGTTAGTTAGGATTAAGTAGTTCTAAGTTCTAGGGGACTGATGACCTCAGAAGTTAAGTCCCATAGTGCTCAGAGCCATTTTGAATTGGCACACCCGCCTAATACCGTTTAGGGTTCTCTCGAGCAAGCAGAAGTGCCGCAGCACGACGTGGCATGGACTAGATAATATCTAAAGTAGAGCTGGAGGGAACTGCACCATGAATCCTGCAGGGATGTCCATAAATCCGTAAGAGTATGAGGGGATGGAGATTTCTTCTGAACAGCACGTTGCAAGGCATCCCAGATATGCTCATGTCTGGGGAGTTTGGTAGCCATCGGAAATGTTTAAAATCAAACAAGCGTTCCTGGAGCCAGTCTGTAGCAATTCTGGATGTGTGGCGTGTCGCATTGTCCTGGTGGAATTACCCAAGTTCGTCGAAACAGGATGCTTACATACGTGTCACCTGTCAGACTCGTATCTAGACGTATCAAGGGCTCCATATCACTTCAACTCCACACGTCCCACACCATTACAGAGCCTCCACTTCTTTCAACAGTACCCAGCTGAGGTGCAGGGTCCATGGATACATGAGGCTGTCACCATACCCGTAAACGTTCATCCGCTCGATTCAATTTTAAACGGGACTTGTTGGACCAGGCAACACGATTCCAGTCATCAACAGTCCAATGTCGGTGCTGACGAGCCCAGGCGAGTGTAAAGCTTTGTGTCCTGCAGTCATTAAAGGTACACGAGTGTGCCTTTGGCTCCGAAAGCCTATATCGCTGGTGTCTCGTTGAATGGTTCGCTAGCTGTCATTTGTTGATGGCCCAGCATTGAAATCAGCAGCCGTTTGCGGAAGGGTTGCGCTTCTGTCACTTTTAATGATTCTCTTCAGTCGTCGTTGGTCCCGTTCTTGCAGGATGTTTTTCCGGCCTCAGCGATGTCAGAGATTTGATGTTTTACCGGATTCCTGATATTCACGGCACACTTGAGAAATGATAGTAAGGGAAAATCTTCAGTTACTCGCTGCCTCGGAGATGCTGTCTCCCATTGCTAGTGCGCCGACTATAACACAATGTTCAAACTCACTTAAATCTTGATAATCTGCCATTGTAGCAGCAGTAACCGATCTAGCAACTGTGCCAGGCACATGTTGTCTTATGTAGGCGTTGCCAACCGCAGCTTCGTATTCTGCCAGTTTACATTTCGCTGTATTTGAATACGCATGGCTATACCAGTTTCTTTGGCGCTTCAGTGTACGAATAGCTGGAGAATGTTTGTTTTGTCATTTGACAGATGTGACAACTTCAAAATCGGAATTCTCTGGAAACTGAAAATGTAGTCTTGAGGAAAAATCTGACGTGTCATTGTATCTCCAAAGCGACAGCTAATCACTCATTTTCACGGTGATTTTTGAATTCAAGAGGTGGAAATACATGATCATAAGCTATTTTTGAGCCCAGAACATTTTAATTGTTGGACACTGTAAATGATTCAGTCTCATCTTTGCTTGATTTCCTGTTGCTGTACGTCATATACTTGTCTCGGAGCAGCAGTTTTTAAGACTTCTGGATACAAGTTCTTATCTGTGCCACAAAATGTTAATTCAACTTAGCAGGTATTGACAGGAAGAGACTATCAAATATTTTGTGCAAATATGTTTGATTACTAGCAGTTTCATTCTCACACTTTCTGCATTGATACACTTGTCACAATTGAACATGTGGGTTTAAATCAGTTCTGAGAGCTTCCTGCTCTCCTGATGTATTGCACTGTTTTCGTCTGTCCGATGGCCTCCTTCGGTATGGTCTGTTACGAAATTCTGTGAACAGGTTCAAACAGTTGTAAACTGTAACTTAAACTGAACTTTGCTTCGTAAATTCTAAGCTTTGATCTGATGACGGCGGCAGCCGAAATGTCATTATTCATTTCCAGACTGTATTTCTCCGACTCAATTCACTGACTCGTCAAGAGTGTTATGTTCTTGGCGCCTTATCGTTTTTCACAAGCTCTTAGCTCAGTACTGGCTCAGCATGGTCGTCGTCGACATATTTATTTACTTGTTTCGGAACATTTCAATCCAAATCTTTACTGCCAAATGGCTGCTCTACGTACTTATAAGACTTTTTTCTTTTAGTATTTTCTATACTGTTATCCTGAAGTTTTGCCTAATTCTTCCTGATTTAAAGTTATACTATTCGTTTGCTTTCCTTCAAAAAATATGTCATATATTTCGCCCCTTTTCATCTGAATTTATGTGGCACGCCACTTTCTGTCACTTTGAAGTAAAACATTTATTTATTCGATGATACAAGGTACAGTGGAGCACTAGTCGCATGCTATCGTATTGTTCACACTAAAGGTGAACATTTACATGACGCTTAATGTCACTCACCATACCATATGGATATCTCGTCGAAGTCATTCTCAGTTTCTCTATGGGAAACTGCATACACTCCTCCACCCCTATTCCCTCCTTATTCATAATTATGCGAAATTTAACTGTTGTGACTCACATAAGATCTCTTTCTGTTTTCAGTAGCTACTGAATGTTAGCTGTGGATTTGTGAAAGAGGCTTGCTAGTACTGCTTATTTTAAAGCACAACATGTCACTATACTGGCCGCTTTACTCAGAACTAATCCTACGAACTTTACAAAAGCTTTCACTCTGAATAGAATGAAATGAATACTGGAGCATACATTGTGCTTTTGCTTTTAAATCTCTAGTGTTCGCACTGCAAGGACAGCAGATCCGTTATTACAAAAAAGAAAAAGAGTTATGCTTCCATGCCGATTGAAACTAAAATGCTACAGGACTAAATAGGTACACAAGATTAGCAAATATTTGTTACTCGCTGATAACATACTCTTCCTGAATGAAACTTGATTCAAAATTTTTCCAAAATTTACACGACGGGCTTTCTTTATTGTAAAGAAAGAAACAAACGTGTAAAATTTTTGACGAATGGATAGATAAGTAATATTAAAGATACGTCCATTTGTTTGCGCATGTTCGATGGAAGAAGATGGAGGGAAGAGCCACGTAGAACCGAAGCTGATGCAAGTTGATGAAAGTAATAATTTGAAGCTCATGTCGGAGTGAAATGGCTAAAATATAAATACTCGTCTTTAAATGTGATAAAACATCAAGTTATGTTACATGATGCTTAATAATATTAGTACTTGATCCAATGTATAGCACATGTGTTATGAGCAGAAAACTTAGTTACAACAACTCTTTCTGACTACAGCAGAATTCCTTGATGGTTCACCACGCTTGGTTATCCGTCTCAGAACCTAACTGACGAGCAGAAGGTAGCGTGAATGAAAACTGCTGGATCACTGTCACAGTTGTTAACGATTTCCATCTTTTGAACATACTGTTGTCACAGGACCTACGCCTATAGCAAACGTCCCCACACATGCCAGTATGGTACTGCTCATCCAGGGCGTAGCCAGTTCATTTCTAGGCCACGGAAAAAATTTTTCGTGCTGAAAGATGGAGGAGCTTTGTTGATACCAAGTTCCGGTTCATCTGATATCCCGCAAATGTCCTGCATTAAATTCACACATCTCCAAAGTATCTCATGAAGTGATGACATACCAACTAATGAAGGAATATTATGGGTACTGATAGTGGGGCAAAAATTGTCGAGAAAGCCACATAAGAACGGTATATGGTTATAAGGTGGCGGTTTCGTTATTGGGGTGCAGGACCATGAAATATCAGTCTATCACGGAGGAGTACGGAAAATTTATCCGGTACTCTTCGAACGATGCAAGTAGACAGCAAGCTGTGAGACAGGTTGCATTGTTTTGCTGTTAGGTGCCATCGTGGCTAGGAAAAACAACGGCCACACAAACATTCTGTTTGCTGTAGGCACACAATCTCAGTAGTGATTATAAAAACTCCAAGGTCACCGCCGGGTACCAACTAGGAAATAAGTAAATACAAATCAAGATAATAAATTAAGGTAAGTCAAGATATATTGCTATAAGCATGCAGTTTACAACTGCATTAGGGAATCCACAAGTAAAAACTCTATACCAATTACTCAGCATGCCTAAGGTAACTACAACGCAAAATCCTTTAAAATGCAAACTCATTGAATGACGGCCAAATACCATAAGTTCGACTTAAAATATTCCCTTTCTTTCAAATAACTAGGACTCTGACTGATAATTTATTGGAAAACGTAAGACTAAACGATCAAGGTAACAGATGTGCAACACCTCGCCATTGCTGCACATCACTTCACTCAGACTGATCTCCTGCACATCCGCAACCTACGACAGGTCAGCAGATAATGTTATTCGATCTCCATGTCCCTAGACAGCCTCGCATAACCTGTGGTTGTTTAGCTAATCAGAAGCCAGCACCTCCCTCCTTTTTATTCAAGCCTTTAATGCTATTTTAATATCAGCTGCATGGTGGATAAGAGTAGAAAATACCCCCCCCCCCCCTCAGAATTACTTGTTGGAAAACAGACCCTCTTTGCCTATACGTAGTGAATGTAACATCATTTCCGATCGTTGTGGACGAGCGGTTTTAGGAGCTTCAGTCCGGAACAGCACTCCTGCTACGATCGCAGGTTCGAATCCTGCCTCGGGCATGGATGTATGTGATGTCCTTAGGTTAGTTAGGTTTAAGTAGTTCTAAGTCTAGGGGATTCATGACCTGTCATGACCTGTTAAGTCCCATAGTGCTTAGAGCCATTTGAACCATTTGTAACATCATTTTTGAGAGTAAATAAAACATGCAGGAAGTCACTGACACACAATTCAAATGCCAGCTCGCGATTCTTCCATTTAGTAGGCGCTTTAGGCGGAAAGGAATTATAAAGTGGTCAACAGCAGAAGGTCTTGAAAAGGAATTCAGCAGCTTAATCGAAACGTCGATCTTGTTGAAGAAACTTAGGAGCAACATGACGCTGCCTAAAAACCAAAAAGATTTTAGCTTCCACAAATAAATAATGATGACGTCAAGAATTTCGCTTTCACACAACAAATTCTGTGGCTATAGGGCCACTACAGAGAATAAACATTTGGAAGTTGACAGGAACAAGCTAAGCTTTTTTTTTTTTTTTTTTTTTTTTTTTTTTTTTTTTTTTTTTTTTTTTTTTTTTTTTTTACAGTACCGTTCCCATTGCAACGGTGCCACACTGCTTCTATGTAATCTTACTACCAGGTGTATTTTTGCATTGTGCAGGCGTGTATTAACCAGCGACCCTAGGTTTGTACCAGCTGGGGTGTAAATCTATCTCACGCGGCTATAAATGTTACTTTTTTATTTTTCATCACAAATCGTATCAAATTTTGGAGTTAGTTGATGAAGACTGTGATTCATTGCTTACACCAGATACTTCTCAAGATTCTGCCGAGTTTAGTGACAATGAAACAGAAATATCTGACCATGAAACTGGCAGTGAAATCGACGATGGATAGGTAGAAGAGGAGAATGTTCGCAACGAAAACCAGTAAATAGTAAGACAATCTGCTATATTTATGGAAATAAGAATAGCGTGATGATGCATCGAGCTTTTGCAAAACAAGATGGCTTGGCATTGGTCAAAGAAAATGCATCAATGACTAGAAAATGAATTCCAGCCATTTTTCTATGGACTTTCAGAATGCAATAGAAGTATATGCTTACAAAGCTTCTGAAAATGATAGCAAGGTCAACGAACCTGCAGTACCAGTCCTAGTGGGATCGAGTCAGTCAAGAAAGTCAAAGGTGTCATGACGCCACATACGTCCAGCCCTTAAAGACAGAAAAACAACCAAAACTTGTTCTAATTATCAAACATGCGTCTGCAAAACGCATTAGGTCGAGGAAACAGTCTGTCTTGATTGTGATAAATGGAAATAAGTGCTTAGTTGATTCGTTCATGTACCAAGTGTCATATTTTCTTCCATCAGTTTACAAGCTGAACATTCCATGGTCAACCGTTCGAAAATTGAAGCAAACAGTTGTGAAATAGTAAACGTGACTACTCTGGTCATGTCTATTACAGTTCTCATCTACTATTTCCCTAATGTCTTCATTGCACTCTTCAATACATTTAATAACAATAATACTCTCAAATTCTCCATCACAGTTCTAACCTTCTAATTCCCGATTCTCTTTACTAGATACCAATACTCTCTTCCCGACATTTGTTATTTTCTTCTTGTCCTTATTACTTTCTTCCTGATTTAGATGACATTGCTTAGCCCGCCTTTTATCAGTAACTACCGTCGTATTTTTTGTACTAAAGCTAACACTCAAATCATCACGAATATGTTCCATATATTCATCAATCTCTCTGTCTGGTAGCTCTAATCCAGTAATAAAATTGTTTGTCCTTCTAATTCTTCGCCTCAAGCTGGCTACGTCTTTCCCTAGCACATCTTCTAATTATCAGTTTTTCCTTTCTATTGTAACGTTATTTCAGGTTCAGTTAACTTGCACACCTGTCTCGGCTCGTCATTAGCCACTACCCACGAGTTGAGAAGCAGAGACTTTCCATTTAAATGCGAAAACAAAAAATTGTCGTATTCTTATTAGAAAGGTCGACAGGTGAAACTTTATAAACCTATAATTCTCCTATTGTAGCTGAATACATGTGGTGCAACTATTAAGTTTTACTTGAAAACTTTTACATTCTGATTACGGATTCTGATCCAGAATATTCTGTACAGTTAGCTTCCCTACTTTTGAAAACTAAAATAAATGTTTAGTTTGCTCTCTACGTGTAATAGCAGTCACATTGAATCTGATTTTTCAGTAATTTAATTGAATATAATGAATGGATATCAGTAGTACTCAGAATGGTGTTCTCATAAAACAATCGCATTCGATAGCTAAATGTTAGGTAAATAAAATCTGCCCTTTTCGAAAACTGTATCTACAGAATTCACATGAAAATTCTGCAAAAGAAAACTGTTCCTCATTTCATATCAGAAGGTTCGTTTAGACTATACACTTTTTTTTTACCTCACAACGGATAGCTTTACTCTACTCTATCTGCACACTGCAAAAATGTGAAGAGCTGAATTCCATGATCCTAAAATAGCCGCCTTATCTTACGTACTTCATTTGGCTGCTCCAAAAAATGAAACTTTTGTTCTCTTTCTGAAAATACAGTACGCTGCCCACAAAATAGTGCATTGCGTGACAGTACAGGTTTAACAAGTCTCTTTCCTTTATAGTGTAATGGTAAGCGTCATGAAATATTTATACATGATAAAAGAAATTTGTTCTGCATTTATACTGAATATTTTTAATGAGAGAGAAAAGAAACTCGAACTAGCATGTACAATAACCTTTTCTCGGCGTTTTCATATAGTATAAAAACTACTTTTAGATAGAATATTATATATGCTCGGCATTATCAAGTTAGGGGGCGATCTAGATTAAGGTTGACACAGTACAACAACGTCATACAGCGAAGACCACCACTGTAAGTCATATAAATGACTGGTTTCTGCAAACTCCGTTGCCATCATCAGATCTTCTGCATTCAGTTTCACTGACTCTTTATCAGACGAATGTAGTTACTCCATGTTTTACTTTCTGATCTACTAACGTTCTCATATTCATGAAATATCACTCTGTGATACGAGACGGTGTAATATCCAATTGACCAAGATTCAGAGAATGTCTGATAATGGCAACGTAGTTTTCTGAAACCGGTCTTGACAATAAATACTGTACAATACCGATCTCAGCGGTTCGAAGCTGTACTTCTATGTTTAAACAGAAGATTGAAATTACGTAAAATTTAATCTTTCCTTTCTTTAAATCACCCTGGATGCTAATACGTAAATATTGTTAAACACATTGAACTCTTACACTACAATTCTTCACTATTATCGCAGAAAATAAAACTTGGCGCAGTTTACGTTCTTCCAAAAATGTTCTCTCTCTATGAAATCACTTTAGAATCATTTTCGTCAACCGTATCAGGGGGCATATAAAAAAAAGTTGATTCACAGGGCAGTATGTCTGTCAGCCAAGCTGGTCACTCTCCCGTGACAAAACTCTCTCTCTCTCTCTCTATCTATCTATCTTCTTCTCTTTCTCTGGCCGATCACTGCTTTCCTTGTTCGCTCGAACTCTACTCAATAATACCAAAACCTCTGGTAGCCAAAGAATTCGTATCACTCATGTGTTTAGACAAGCAAAAGATGCAACATTTCAAATAAACTGTCAAATAGACTAAATAAACTGTCATTTCATATCATATGTATATCATGTGTACCATCTTCCCTGCCAGCTCGTGGATTTCATATATTTCCAATGGTACGCTACAGCGACTATGTAGCCCGCTGTTATACACTGAAAGAAGCAGGAGCAAGCCTCGTTCACTCGTACAGTAATTGCAGGACCTCCACCGATAGTTCCGGAATAGCCAACTGCGGTATTTCCTGTCCGCAGCACTTGTGAAATGCCGTAAAATTTTAATGGCAATTCGAGAACGTGACAGGCAAACATCATTCTACCCTACCCGCGCATTATGCTATTTTATGACCCGCCGCGCTGTTCACAACTGCAACCCACTCCCTACCATTTTATAGCGGCCTTTGGAGGGGAAAACGCAGTATAAAATCGTCCCCAGGGACAGAAGTTATTGACTGCAGTTCTTACAAAATTTGTTGCCCAATGTCATGCTCACCCCCTATCTGTAGTAAGCCGTCAGCGTTATTGCAAGTGAATCCGTAATTAACACAGTTATGTGGATTTCTCAGATCGATAAAGAGTGAATGTCAGTCGTGAAACCGAAACCGCGTATAAATTTTTTTCAAGTATTTCTCTTTTACGCCTTCTCGTAAATAAAAGATTTTCAAGCGAATACATATCAATTCATTGAAGCATGATCATAAAATAAAAGTTAATGTCATGTATTATACAAAACTGATCACATGAATAATTGTTTTCAATTCGGTGCTTTTTTTGTTTTATTCCTGGCAGGATCGGCTAATGAAGGGAAATCATCCTTGGATGATCTAACAACTATTTTTTTAAAAACCTGTGTCCACGTTATCCTCCTGCGAAACCATCTTCAGTTGTCCTAAAGAAGAAAGGAAATATTGAGTACCATCTTCCACAGAATCGTGCAAACCTTGTACTAGGTCGTGTAATACCAGTCCTTTGTCTGTTCATATTTTAACGGTCTGTGCATTGTATCTTACACGGTACTAGCTCTGCATTTTCCTCCACCAAACTAGAAAACTAAACAACATCAGCAGTTCAGTGTATTACAGAGTTGTTAATCCAGTATTCGGGTCCAGTCCAGAAGTGGCTCATTTCTCAGTGTCTCATACAAACATGCAGCACACTAACCTATACAAGCTATCATTGATTAACAATGATGATGTTAGGAAGTGAAGGTAACATTTTGTTACCTACGCTGTTTTTATTTAGACCTCTTCCTTGTTCCACGCCTACGTTCGACTTCTCAAGCGATTATCGACTTTTGAGGTACAACGACCTGTGGTATCTATGACATTGGTAGCGTATTCATTTCTTGTTCTCCCGTTTGATTTGGTGTAAAAACTTGATTATAATTGAAACTTCCTGGCAGATTAAAACTGTGTGCCCGACCGAGACTCGAACTCGGGACCTTTGCCTTTCGCGGGCAAGTGCTCTACCATCTGAGCTACCGAAGCACGACTCACGCCCGGTACTCACAGCTTTACCTCTGCCAGTATGTATTGATTATAATTAATTGTTTATAATTTTTCAAAGTTGAATAGCAAGTACACTGTTTTTGTTCTACTCACTTCTGCTTATTTCAAACTAGTTTTTGGCTCATTAGATCATCTTCAGGAAACATCTGACTAGGGTCTGAAAGGGACACTGGTTCTTCAAGAAGTAACGGAAGAATCAATAGATAAAACTGTTTAACAGATAGTCGGTGCTCATAAAGAGCCAAAACAAGTTGAGGATCTAAGAGGAACTCTAAAGAGTTCAGATGAATTCTAAAGACTTCAGCTAACCGTCAACTCCAGAAGATCGTGAAATGAAAAAAGTAGCAGCACGGCCCAAATGCCGATTTAGTAGAAGAAATAGAGAAATAACATGACACAGGCTAAAAACCTATAAGAGTCTACCTTCAATGTATTCGGGAGGACGACGGTTCAATACCGCGTCCGGCCATCCTGATTTAGGTTTTCTGTGATTTCCCTAAATCGCTCCAGGCAAATTCCGGGATGGTTCCTTCGCTAATCCAATGAGACCGATGACCTAGCTGTTTGGTCTCTTCCCCAACCAACTCTACCTTCAATAAATAAATTTATTTGATAATGCTGCTAATAAATGCTGCAAATAAGAATATCACCTAGTGCCAGACAAATAGTTTCATAGCCGGTTTCGCTAAGCAAATGATCATTTTCTTGATGCGTTTCCTTATTATAACGCCATGATCAGTTTGAATACTTGTGAGCCCTAGTCGTCTTTCTTTCGAAAGTCGCTTATTTGCTGTTGTTATAATCCCTCAAGTCGTCTTCGATCCCTGATGACGTGATGAAAGGTGTCCCTCCATCCACTCATGGATGAGTTTTTAGTCCTCAGTTCTTATAGAGTCATTCCAGCATTTTCCTTGATGTCATCTAACCACGTTCTCCCTGGATTTCCCCTGTATATTTGATCTTCTCCGAGCATTACAGGTTTCTCTAGTGACTCTACTCCTCCCATTGTATGTGCCGCAAGTACCTTAATTTCATTTGCAATATTTCGGCCTTCAAAGTTACTTCTCGTTTCATTTTTTCGGCAACTTTCTTATTCTTCATTTTTTCAGTCCGTGAGATCATCAGGCTCTTTCTTCAAACCCGCACTTCAAAAGAATCGATTTCCTGATGTGAATGTCAGTTTCACTGTCCAAATCCTCCGTACAAATCGAGGTACAGGATTACAGTTTCGGCCATTTCTATTTTGACTAGTATCGACAGTTTCTTTTCCTTTAGCAATTCCCTTAATTTAATTTATACCCTGTTCTTATTACGTCAGTGCAAGAGCTGATTTTTGATATCGTTATCCCTATGATAAATATTTATTCTCCACCTACCACCATATTAATCGTCGTTCCTAAAATACTTGTTTTCTTCAAACTTAGTCTTAGGCCAACTTTTTCATTCTCTTTTCTTATTTTGTCCACTGCCTGCTATGAGTCTTGTGTCATCCACATATCTTGAGCTGATGATGGAATAGCCCCAGTACAACTGCTGAAGAGAAAAGAAATAGACATCACTGTCTTACTGTAATATCAGTTCCTAAAGTTACCAAATTTTTTGCTATACTTTTACTGTTGCGTCTTGGTTTTTGTACATATTAGCTGAATAAGGCGCGCTGGTACTCCCGTAAAGCCTAGTGAGTTAGTACTTTCTGCATTCCTGGGTGGCTACACAGTCAAATGCTTTGCTGAACTCTGTAACACACATGTATAAGTTTTGTGATATTCCCTGACCTTCCCTATTATTCATCTTACGTTTGATATTTAGTCTCTTGTGCCTCCACCCTATATGAATCCATGTTGTTCGTTTGGAAAATCTCTGTGCACGTACAGTTTTAATCGGTTCTGGATTGGCACAATACCTTTATTAATTCAGTTGCTTTATTCCGTGCTCTTTAGTAGCCTTATTTCGAGAGTATTGGACCCTGGAGCTCTTCTATGAGCAATTTCTTGTAGGGACCCATCATATCCCGACTGTTCTTGTATGGTTTTTCAGAACTGTTTCCATCTACTAACTATGTCATTCCTATCAGCTTCTCGTCAATAAACTCAACCACCCCGATACTTTAAAGAATCGAACCGCAACGTGTAAAACACTGGTAGACAGTAATCTCAGTAATTAGCACTCCGTTAGTTTCTCACGCATCTCATTGTTTATGATGTTATAGCCACTGAATTCTGTGCCGTAAAATGATATACTTTTGCTGTTAGAGTCAGTGATCCATGCAGATACCGAACGCAAAATGTGGTGAAAAATAGTATTAGCATTAAAGTAACGAATAAAATCGTCATAACCGATGCTGAAGCTTTGCTGTATGAACTGCAAATCATAGCAAGAAATAAAATTTTTCCTTATCATTTCTTGTGGGGGGAGTCAGCAAGAAAAACATTCGAAAAAGTTTGAAATTAAGCGGTAAAGTTTGTTGGAACTGGCCAAGTGTTCATATTATTAAATACTGGATAATTAAAGGCTGCGAAATTTGCGCGCCGTTAGTTAAGCTGACTGTTTTCAGTTCTAAATGTTAAGTCTTGAACCGTAGGAAGCTAGGGAAAGGATGTTGTTACGGCTGGCCGGTATCCTCTTCTTGAACACAAACACACATGTGGATTAAAATGCTTCTTTATTTACAAGAACGTGCCATTTTACTTATCTTGAATAGAGTCCATGTTCTGTGGCACAAGCTCATCAGTAATAGTCGTCTTGCAGAGAATATCGGTAATCTAGCTATTACAAACTTAAGTCTCGCTGCTAATCTCGATCTGTTTGCTATGCACTGTCGTCGACTGAGTGAGTCAGTGAGTCAGTGAGTTGAATGACTGAGCCCTCCGGTCAGCGGCGGTGGCCTAAATACATGCTGACAGGAAGGCGTTGGCGGCATATTGCTTGTCGGTGTGTCTCAGGCCTCTCTCGTGACAGACGCGCTTGATCCAGCACCTAATATCGTTCTTCGCGCTAAATCTTTGTCGACCGATGTGCTTGCAACGCTGACACCAGCACACTAAACATTATTAGCTCTGTCAATGTATTAAATATTTTGTGTATGGTTATACCTGTTAATGTGGAGATCATGACAGCACTTTAAACTCTTGAATTTAGTCAACAATTTTATCAATTACTCAAAATCAAATTTTTATTGGCGACATGGAAGCCGTTAGGTAAACCACCTGCAACTGGGTCCTGGTGAATTGCTGACCATTTTAGCAACTTAATGAAATTCCCACAAATTTATGTGCATGCAGGACACAGTGGGAAGCCAGCTATCAGTCGAAGGTCATCAGTCTCCTGACAATCACCTTTATTAGCTGCATGTACTGAAATATCCTCCCCCCATGAACCATGGACCTTGCTGTTGGTGGGGAGGCTTGCGTGCCTCAGCGATACAGATAGCCGTACCGTAGGTGCAACCACAATGGAGGGGTATCTGTTGAGAGGCCAGACAAACGTGTGGTTCCTGAAGAGGGGCAGCAGCCTTTTCAGTAGTTGCAAGGGCAACAGTTTGGATGATTGACTGATCTGGCCTTGTAACAATAACCAAAACGGCCTTGCTGTGCTGGTACTGCGAACGGCTGAAAGCAAGGGGAAACTACAGCCGTAATTTTTCCCGAGGGCATGCAGCTTTACTGTATGATTAAATGATGATGGCGTCCTCTTGGGTAAAATATTCCGGAGGCAAAATAGTCCCCCATTCGGATCTCCGGGCGGGGACTACTCAAGAGGATGTCGTTATCAGGAGAAAGAAAACTGGCGTTCTACGGATCGGAGCGTGGAATGTCAGATCCCTTAATCGGGCAGGTAGGTTAGAAAATTGAAAAAGGGAAATGGATAGGTTGAAGTTAGATATAGTGGGAATTAGTGAAGTTCGGTGGCAGGAGGCAAAAGACTTCTGGTCAGGTGACTACAGGGTTATAAACACAAAATCAAATAGGGGTAATGCAGGAGTAGGTTTAATAATGAATAAGAAAATAGGAATGCGGGTAAGCTACTACAAACAGCATAGTGAACGCATTATTGTGGCCAAGATAGAAACGAAGCCCACGCCTACTACAGTAGTACAAGTTCATATGCCAACTATCTCAGCAGATGACGAAGAAATTGAAGAAATGTATGATGAAATAAAAGAAATTATTCAGATTGTGAAGGGAGACGAAAATTTAATAGTCATGGGTGACTGGAATTCGAGTGTAGGAAAAGGGAGAGAAGGAAACATAGTAGGTGAATATGGATTGGGGGACAGAAATGAAAGAGGAAGCCGCCTGGTCGAATTTTGCACAGAGCACAACATAATCATAACTAACACTTGGTTTAAGAATCATGAAAGAAGGTTGTATACATGGAAGAACCCTGGAGATACTAAAAGGTATCAGATAGACTATATAATGGTAAGACAGAGATTTAGGAACCAGGTTTTAAATTGTAAGACATTTCCAGGGGCAGATGTGGACTCTGACCACAATCTATTGGTTATGACCTGTAGATTAAAACTGAAGAAACTGCAAAAAGGTGGGAATTTAAGGAGATGGGACCTGGATAAAATAAAAGAACCAGAGGTTGTACAGAGATTCAGGGAGAGCATAAGGGAGCAATTGACAGGAATGGGGGAAATAAATACAGTAGAAGAAGAATGGGTAGCTTTGAGGGATGAAGTAGCGAAGGCAGCTGAGGATCAAGTAAGTAAAAAGACGAGGGCTAGTAGAAATCCTTGGGTAACAGAAGAAATATTGAATTTAATTGATGAAAGGAGAAAATATAAAAATGCGGTAAGTGAAACAGGCAAAAAGGAATACAAACGTCTCAAAAATGAGATCGACAGGAAGTGCAAAATGGCTAAGCAGGGATGGCTAGAGGACAAATGTAAGGATGTAGAGGCCTATCTCACTAGGGGTAAGATAGATACCGCCTACAGGAAAATTAAAGAGACCTTTGGAGATAAGAGAACGACTTGTATGAATATCAAGAGCTCAGATGGAAACCCAGTTCTAAGCAAAGAAGGGAAAGCAGAAAGGTGGAAGGAGTATATAGAGGGTCTATACAAGGGCGATGTACTTGAGGACAATATTATGGAAATGGAAGAGGATGTAGATGAAGATGAAATGGGAGATATGATACTGCGTGAAGAGTTTGACAGAACACTGAAAGACCTGAGTCGAAACAAGGCCCCCGGAGTAGACAATATTCCATTGGAACTACTGACGGCCGTGGGAGAGCCAGTCCTGACAAAACTCTACCATCTGGTGAGCAAGATGTATGAAACAGGCGAAATACCCTCAGACTTCAAGAAGAATATAATAATTCCAATCCCAAAGAAAGCAGGTGTTGACAGATGTGAAAATTACCGAACTATCAGCTTAATAAGTCACAGCTGCAAAATACTAACACGAATTCTTTACAGACGAATGGAAACACCAGTAGAAGCCAACCTCGGGGAAGATCAGTTTGGATTCCGTAGAAACACTGGAACACGTGAGGCAATACTGACCTTACGACTTATCTTAGAAGAAAGATTAAGGAAAGGCAAACCTACGTTTCTAGCATTTGTAGACTTAGAGAAAGCTTTTGACAATGTTGACTGGAATACTCTCTTTCAAATTCTAAAGGTGGCAGGGGTAAAATACAGGGAGCGAAAGGCTATTTACAATTTGTGCAGAAACCAGATGGCATTTGTAAGAGTCGAGGGACATGAAAGGGAAGCAGTGGTTGGGAAGGGAGTAAGACAGGGTTGTAGCCTCTCCCCGATGTTGTTCAATCTGTATATTGAGCAAGCAGTAAAGGAAACAAAAGAAAAATTCGGAGTAGGTATTAAAATTCATGGAGAAGAAATAAAAACTTTGAGGTTTGCCGATGACATTGTAATTCTGTCAGAGACAGCAAAGGACTTGGAAGAGCAGTTGAATGGAATGGACAGTGTCTTGAAAGGAGGATATAAGATGAACATCAACAAAAGCAAAACAAGGATAATGGAATGTAGTCTAATTAAGTCGGGTGATGCTGAGGGAATTAGATTAGGAAATGAGGCACTTACAGTAGTAAAGGAGTTTTGCTATTTGGGGAGCAAAATAACTGATGATGGTCGAAGTAGAGAGGATATAAAATGTAGGCTGGCAATGGCAAGGAAAGCGTTTCTGAAGAAGAGAAATTTGTTAACATCCAGTATTGATTTAAGTGTCAGGAAGTCATTTCTGAAAGTATTCGTATGGAGTGTAGCCATGTATGGAAGTAAAACATGGACGATAAATAGTTTGGACAAGAAGAGAATAGAAGCTTTCGAAATGTGGTGCTACAGAAGAATGCTGAGGATTAGATGGGTAGATCACATAACTAATGAGGAAGTATTGAATAGGATTGGGGAGAAGAGAAGTTTGTGGCACAACTTGACCAGAAGAAGGGATCGGTTGGTAGGACATGTTCTGAGGCATCAAGGGATCACCAATTTAGCATTGGAGGGCAGCGTGGAGGGTAAAAATCGTAGAGGGAGACCAAGAGATGAATACACTAAGCAGATTCAGAAGGATGTAGGTTGCAGTAGGTACTGGGAGATGAAAAAGCTTGCACAGGATAGAGTAGCATGGAGAGCTGCATTAAACCAGTCTCAGGACTGAAGACCACAACAACAACAACTGAAATATGTCTTACTCTACAGTTTCTGCCCTCTACAGTTCCCCCAACTACCATGGAACTTATCTTCTAATGTCTGAACACATGTCCTCCCATCTTGTCCTACCTTTTTGTCAGTGTTTTCGATACATACCTTTCCTAGTCAATTCTGGGAAGAAGCTGCTCATTCCTTACCTTATAGTCCAACTAATTTTCAATATTCTCTTGTAGCTACACATCTTAAACGCTTCAATTCTCTTGTGTTCCGGCTATACCACAATCCATGTTCAACTACCGTTCACTGCTGTGCTCCAAATATACCTTGTCAGATATTTCTTCCGCAAATTAAGTCCTATGTTTGATACTATCAGACTTCTCTTGGCCAGGAATGTACTTTGTGCCTGTGCTAGTGCCCTTTTATTGTCTTCCTAGATGGTAGAATTCCTTAACTTCGTCCACTTCATGATCCCCAGTTCCGATGTTTAATTTCTCGCTGTTATCTTTTCTGCTACTTCTTATTACTTTCATCTTTCTTCGGTTTGCTCTCAATTCGTATTCTGTACTCAATTCCACTCAATAGATTCTGTTATTCTAATTCACTTGCACCGAGGAGATCAATGTCAAAATCGAATCTTATCACTGATATCCTATCGCTCTGCATTTTAATTCCCCTCTTATATCTAGTTTATTCTTCCTTCGTTGCTTCATCTATGTATAGGTTGAACAGTAGGGCTGAAAGAGTGCATCCATGTCTTACAACAAAGCCAGGTAGAGCAGTGGTTAGCACACTGGACTCGCATTCGGAAGGACGACGGCTCAATCCCACGTCCGGCCATCCTGATTTAGGTTTTCCTTGATTTCCGTAAATCACTCAGGCAAATGCCGAGATGGTTCCTTTCAAAGGGCACGGCCGAATTCCTTCCTCATCCTTCCCTAATCCGATGAGACCGATGACCTCGCTGTCTGGTCTCCTCCCCCTGAAACAACCAACAACCTGTCTTACACCCATTTTAATCCGGGCACATCATTCTTTGTCTTCCAGTCTTAATTTGCTCTCTTGGTTCTTGAACATGTTGTATATTACCCGTCTTTCTCCATACCTTACCCATGTATTACTCACAATTTCGAACATATTGATATTGTCAACCTCTTTTCCGATGTCAACAGGTCCTATGAACGTGTCTGCATCCGTTATCAGAACTGCCTCTCTGGCGCCTTTCGCTTTCTTAACGTCAAACTGACCGTCATCTAACAGATCGTCAATTTTCTTTGCAATATTCTGTGTTCTATTCCAGTCAGCAACTTGGATACATGAGCTGTTAAGTTGATTATACGATAAGTCTCGTAGTTGTCGAATCGTGTAATCTTCGGAATTGTGTGAATGAGGTTTTTCCGAAAATCTGATGGTATATCGTCAGTCTCATACATTATACACACCAATGGAAATGTTTTGTTACCAATGCCGCCAATGATTTTTGAAATTCTAGCATACTGTTATCTTTCCTCCTGCCCTTATTTGTTTTTAAGTCTACAAAAGCTCTTTTTAAATTCTGATTCTAGTACTGGATCGCCTATCCCTTCCCTGTCTACTAATGTTTCTTCTCACGTCATCAAATAATTCCTCCCCCTCGCACAGGCCTTCAGTATACTCTTTCTACCTATCCGCTCTCTCCTCAGGATTTAAGAGTGAAATTCCCATTGCACTGTTAATGTTACTCCTTTGCTTTTAATTTCACCGATGATTGGTTTTACTTTTTTATATGCTTAGTCGATCCTTACGACTATAATTTTCATTCGATTTTCAAATTTTCCATGCAGCCATTTCGCCTCAGCTTCCTTGCACTTCCTGTTTACTTCATTACTAAGTGATTGATATTTCTTTATTCCTGAAGTCCTCTCAACATTTTTGTACGTCCTTCCGCCGTCGATCAACTGAAGTATTTTTTCTGTTACCCATGGTCTCTTCGCAGTTACTTTCTTTGTCTCTATGTTTTTCTTCCCAATTTCTCTGATTCCTCCTGTAATAGATGTCCATTCCCATTCAACTGAACTGCCTACTAAGCAATTCATTTTCGCAGTGTCTATAGCCTCAGAGAACTTCAAGCGTATCCCTTCACTTCGTAATGTTTCCATGTCCCATTTTGTTTGGGCATTGATTTTCCCTGACTAGTCTCTGAAACTTCATTCTAGTCTTCATCATTACTAAACTGTTAGCGGAGCCTCCATCTGCTTCTGGATGCGCCTTAAGATCTGGTATCTGATTTCGGAATCTCTACCTATCCGTGATGTAATCAAATTAAAATCTTCCCTTATGTGCCCGCCTTTTGCAGTTATACCCCCTCGTCTTATGGTTCCTCAACAGAGTATTCGGTATAACCACCTGAAATTTATTGCATAATTTAGTCTTTTTCCACTCTCAAAACTACTACCAAACCCACATTTCCCTGTAACCCTTTCTTCTACCAATACCCATGCAACCGCACTCCAGTCTCTCATGACTATCAGATTTTCCTCTCCCTTTACTTAACTGAACTACCCATTTAATGTCCTCGTATACTTTCTCTACTTCAACATCTTCTGCTTCTGACGCCTGGATATATAGTATATACGAACTATTGTTGTCGGTGTTGGTTTGCTGTTGATTCTGATGCGAAACACCCTGTCACTGAATTGTTCAGAGTAACTTACTCTCCACCCTACTTTCTTATTCATAACTAATCCTTCTCCCGGTACACCTTTTTGTGCAGCTTGACGTTGACCTACACTTGTGTGACAGGATATCGTTGACCTCTTTCCGTTTCACTTCGCTGACCCCCACTATATCTAGGCTGAGCCTTAGCAATTCCCTTTCCAGATTTCCTAGCTGCCCTATTACGTCAAAGCTTCTGGGGTGCCACCTCTGTCTCGTAGAACGATAGCATTTCATTGGCTAATCAGCCTGTTCCTCATGGTTACCTCCCGCTTGGAGATGAGAATGAGGGACTAGTCCGGAATATTTTGCCAATGGAGAGATCATCATGACACTTTTTCAATTACGTGCAACACACATACTGTCGATACTACCACTTGTCAGAACGTCAAGTAAGGCAAGGGTCGAGGCCATCCTCGTGACAGAACTCAATCAGCTGTGAATCTTGGCTATTAGGTGGAATTTAAGGCAATCACATATAGACGGAATGTTCGAGAAAGATAATGATGCGGGTCGTGTGCAACCAGTTATGAGTGGGACAAAGCTCTTGATATGTATGAAGGAAAGACTCTTCATGAGAGTATAAAGGTACTGTCATAGGCAGAATACAATAAAAAACTGCCGAGAGCCGGTAGGACTCCTTCACTCAGGGTTCCATACAACCATAATTACGTACACAAAGTGTTGATGCACTTCGGGAATCGAGGATCTTTTGGCTGTTAACGACACTGGTATTGGCAAGATATCGCTACTGGGCATTCCAGGTCGTTTTAATTTCAATTTCGAAGTCAAATACGAAATGACAAAATATATATTTTTCAGCTGCTGTAATTACAAATTAACAATTTTGTGATTCTTTTCCTTTTCTTGTACCGTGAAACCTTTCTTATTGCGAGGTTTCGTGAATGTACCTCAAGGGAAGGAACCTTGTAAGTTGCAATGAGTGAGCTTGCGAGTATCAAAATATGTGACATAGTTGGCTGCAACTTTTGGTTGCATTGACTTTGTAGTAGTAGCACTAGTAGTGGTAGTAGTATCTTATTCTGCCTTACGGCAGGTCTTGTCATGGATTAAGCCTCTTCCAGTTTTGTCTGTCCATAGCCAGTCTTTTCATTTCTGAATATTTGTATCCTTTGATATTGTCCAGCATTTGATATCTTCTTTTTCCCTTCCTCTTTTTCCCTCCACCATTCCTTCTATTCTTTCCTTCAATAAACAGTCCCTCCTCAAACAATGTCCAATCCAGTTCAGTTTTCTCTTCTTGACTTAGTAGCTAATGTTCATTATACCGCCAAGGCAACGTAGATCGTAGCATGTGACATAAATTTCAACTTGATACGTATCAGTTTCTGAGAAAAAAAGGGATCTTAATAGACAGACAGACGACCAGGCAGTCTGATAACAAATGACAATTTTTTTCATTGATATAAATACAAATTAAAAATTTTCGATACTTTTTTTCCATCGGATTAGCCGCGACAGCAGCTAAAACACCTACTTGGGTATCATAATTTGCTGGAGGTCGTGGTTGACGTTTCACATGTGGCTGAACACTTTCTGTTTCCTTAAATATCGTGACTATCCGGCGAACGGTCCGGACACTTGGATGATGTCGTCGAGGATACCGAGCAGCATACATAGCACACGCCCGTTGGGCATTTTGATCACAATAGCCATACATCAACATGATATCGACCTTTACCGCAACTGGTAAACCGTCCATTTTAACACGGGCAATGTATCACGAATCAAATACCGTTCGCACTGGCTACGAACTTATACGTTTGTGACTATTACAGCGCCATCTATCACAAAGCGAAAAAAGTGGTCAACTAAAACAACCATATTTCTTTACGTACGACACGAATATGTAATAAAAAATGGGGGTTCCAATTTATAAAAACGCAGTTGATATCCGTTTGACCTATGGCAGCGCCATCTAGGGAGCCAACCATAGCACCCTCTGGTTTCCCCCTTCAAGATAGACGAGTTTCGTTCTTTATAGTTTTTTCGTTTGATGCTTATTTCGTGATATATTTGCCCGGGAACTATTAATGGACCACCTTGTATAAGTTATTGAATACTGCAGAACAGAGGTAACATGTCTTTGTCTCAAATAGCAGTGTAATGAATTTCATTTGATAACAGGAACAAGTAGTTGTATAGTATTTTTCTCCTGTGAAATAGGCCAAGGATAAACTGATTAGTAGTGTTGCCATGAGGCCAAGTGGCCGTTGAATGAGTGGACTTCACTCGTCTCTGAGCTAGGCAGCCCAGACAGCGCATTGTAATAGTGACTGGAACAAGAAGCCAATTTGCTCTTGTAAACTAGTGACGGGGAGTCCATATGTAATAGTTAAAAGGATTTCGACAGTCAAAATTGGTGTTAAATGTGGCTTACACATTAAAGGGTGTCCCACCCAACTTTGCCACCTCATATACTTCCGAAATGAAACAAAATGTGAAAAATGCTATGCCATCGTTTTCACACAATTCGCAGGGATGCATAATCTCTAAAAGTAAACACACGTCACTTTCTAGACAAAGTTAGTAAACACACGTCACTTTCTAGACAAAGTTAGTAAACACACGTCACTTTCTACACAAAGTTACGTTCCTTTTTGGCACATGTTTGTTTTTACTGGCAACGGCCTTGCCGCAATGGTAACACCGATTCCCGTCAACTCACTGAAGTTAAGCGCTGTCGGCAAGCGGGGTGCACTCAGCCCTTGTAAGGCAAACTGAGTAGCTACTTGACTGACAAGTAGCGGCATCGGTCTCGAAAACTGAGAACTGCCGGGAGAGCGGTGTGCTGACCACATGCCCCTCCGCATCCAGTGACTCCCCTGGGCTGAGAGGATGACGCAGCGGCCTTCCAAGGTCTGTTCGGTCGGAGTTTAGTTTTCTTTTTGTTTCTTCTGCCGAAATGAAAACTAGAGGTAGAATTAGTAACAGCGGACATTGACTGATCCGAACCTTATACCTTCTGGAATACTTAGACTTCAAATAACGAGAACGGTGCCGCATTTCTTGTCGTAATGCTGAAATTTCGTAATGCAGGTTGCAATCACTCTCATGAAGCCTAAAGCAGTCAACGCACGCTCAGCAGGTCATGGCATATAATGTGGCGCCATTGCCATCCTTTTAGCGTCTACCTATTTCAGGAGGATTTGGGTCTAGAACGGCGGAAACAAGTCTACCGTTACGAACCGTGCCTCTATTTTTCACTTTCATAGAAAAAAGTACTTGCGTCATTTAAAAAAATCCAACTTTGTTTTGAAAGTGAGAATTGTTTACATTTATGGACTGTACATTCCTGCCCAACGTGTGATCCTCTGACGTAAGTACATCCCTGGCCAATTGGATTTTTCACATTCTTTTTCAGAAAAACATGAAGTGGCAGAGTTAGAGAACTTGCATTTAAATGTGTCTAGTGGTAAATAAATCGGTTAAAGAGTTCATACCAATTTGAAACCACCATCCTTGTCCAAGATTCTTCTCTGTTCCCAACAACAACCCTAAACAACCAAGCAGGTTCTACACCATCTCGACTTCATTATAAACAATAATGTCATAGATCTCTTGGTTGTGCCACACAGGCCTCCCAAATTCTGTACTGATATCTCAGATGTGTGTTGGGATACGACAGGGTTGCCAGTTCATTCCCGACCACAAGCAGCTATATGGAAATAGTATACAGAGCAGAATCCGGCTCTCCAAATATGGTGTATGCACAGTCGGCCGCCTTCCTGCACGTCCATCTGTCTGAAAGGACCAGTAATCACAAAAGGCCCAAAATAGGGCTTTAAATATAGTGTGATGTGATTGCTGTCTGTGAAGGTACTTGTTTTGTTATGGCGGTACTGCCTCTCGACCGTTTCCATCTGCTTGGCCATACAAAAATTATACCTCTACTTGTTCCAGACCACTGTGCTGCTTACAGTACTCGGTGCCAATCACACAACCTGCGACACACTAGGAACACACTGCACGCGATCAGTGGAATTGTCATTCGTCAGCGCCACCTATCACGCCAACGATATTTATGAACACATGTTCATAGGACCTGTTTTACTCTTCTTCTAGTCAGGAAACCGTCACTGCAGTTTGTTGGTATTATTAATGTTCACTCTGTATACGATTTCTGGAAGTTTCTCGAAACTCCTTATGTTCCTTGTGTTTCAATATTTTAGAACATTCTACGTCCATCTACGGGTTGTGGTTGTCTGTTGCTATTCATAATAAACGTGTTTTCAGTACTAATTGTAAGTGTGCACTGAGGAACGAGCCTTTAGATGTAGTCATGAAAGTGGTAACGTAATGACAATATAAACTGTTGTGGGTTATATGAAATTCAAATTTCCGCCGGTGATCTTGAAGCAAGAGAAAGTGTGAGTGAAGCTCCCACTGCTTCACGTCGCCGTGTTGTGCGACGCGCCACGATCTCTGAAAGGACGTGGCGTGTGCCAAAGTTTCGTTGTTTTTGCGACCGCTGCGGCCGAGACACGTCCCCCGGCGGAGCCGCTACGGCAGCGCTACCCCTGGCCATCACGGGGGACGGTTTCTTCTGCGCTACGTGGGCGAGCACGATAAGCGAAGTTTACGTCGCACCGAATCGATGACTGCGTCCCGTGCGTCAGCGCGGCTCGCCGCCCACACAGATAGCGAACGGTAGCTGGGTCCAGCGTCCGCCATAGAGGCGCTTTGTCTTCGGGACGAGAAAAGCCTCCACCGAAACAGGCAGCAGATATAGGTCTCCGCCGAACGGCTTTTCCTCATGCTGCTTGCACCTGAATGTAGAGCGCCCCCAGCAGTGCTCCAGAACTACCGCAGGCTACCGTAAGTAATCGTAGACCACGGTAATTTTCCCACTAGCGTTGCTCAACTGACAAGGAGACGGCTAGACCGTGGGTTCGGGGATTTGTCCGCAATTTTGTGCGGTGAAAGAGGACCCCTATCACCTCAAGTGGTTAAAATGTTAGGACGCACTACTCGGAAAAATCAAACCAAAGTTTCTTAGGTGCCTTATGAGTATAAAATGTTAATCCTGTGCCGACCCACCGTCTGGCCTACATGGTTAGCGCTTGGACCCTTACGCCAGAGGTCTTGGGTTCGATTCTTCCTCCGGTACTTTTTTTTTCTTCTGTTGCTTGCAAAATTGTAGCACATTGTTACAGAAGAATCGTGAAATTAATTCCCCGGAAGATTGTATAAAAATTCGTTCTATAATTCACCATCAATTATCGTCACCAATATTCCGAGACATGAGTCAATATGCCTGGTTAGCCTCAAAATTATCAGAAACTCAAACATTTTCGTAAATGTTAATGGGGCATGTTTTTGTACTGATTTATTCCAAACGCCCTGTGATTGAAAAATATCCGCCTTTATATGTTGCGCAAGATGTCGCAAAAATTATAGCTTTGTTTGTTTTTACGATAATTAACACTGCGGTTCATGTTTGTAATTATCATATGTATAAAAACTAAATATTTCCCAATCGACTTTGTTATTCTAATTAAAAACTCAATGTTTCCCCTAATATAATTTACAATTAAAAATGGAAAACCCACCGCCATGAATTGTGTTGTTGGACAAAAAGAAAATAATTTTTATTCAATAATGTAACTAATTTGTTAAAGATAATGTAAATTTGCAAAACTTTCTGAATAATTGGTGGAATAACAAAAGAAAATGAAAGAGATGAAAAAACGGGCCAGAGGAGGAAACGAGCCCCAGACCTCTGGCGTAAGACTCCAAGGCCTAAACATCTACGCCAGACGGCGGCTCGGCAATGGACTAACATTTTATACTCGTAAGGCACCCAAGAAACTTTGGATCGATTTTTCCCGGGATTTTCCGGGTAGTGCGTCCTAATATTTTAACCACGGTAGGTGTTAGAGGTCCTCTTTCACCACACAAAATTTCCGACACATCCCCGACCCCACGGTCGTGCCGTCTCCTTGTGAGATCGTAACCGTGTTACCTGTGTGTTCTGTGCGCCACCTAATTTTGATCATTTTGTTTGCACAGATATTCAGTGTTTTACTAGATTCCCTAGAAACTGGAGGCCATGAAATGTCTAGAAACTGAGTGGTGATATCTCTTTCTGTCTGCTACTTAAAAATATACAGTAGTTTTAGAAAAATTGAAACTGACAGTGTTTGATTCAGGGTTTATTGGAAAATAGTCGATTTGTAACGTGAGACAGAGGGATGTGTGGTAAACATAAAAAACATAGATTTATCATACAGTACCAGAAAATGCAGTTTCTTGAAAAAAGATAAAGTTAAAAAAAACACAAAACGAAATCGCCGCGTGAGATTAGCCGAGCGGTCTAGGGCGCTGCAGTCATGGACTGTGCGGCTGATCCCGGCGGAGGTTCGAGTCCTCCCTCGGGCATGGGTGTGTGTGTGTGTGTGTGTGATTGTCCTTAGGATAATTTAGGTTGTGTGTAAGCTTAGGGACTGATGACCTTAGCAGTTAAGTCCCATAAGATTCCACACACATTTGAACATTTTTTTCTTTTTATATCAAAACGAAATCATGTTAAACATTGCTTCAGTACTTCGATGAGCATCTACGAAACTGTGTTATTAATAAACAATTTTAGCACTTATCAACAATAAGAGGATATCTGTGGCCATATCAGGATGAAGGAAGTTCTATTGAGCATAAAATAGCAACAATAATTATATAGGGTTTTTTATATGTTTGTGGATGTTAACTGTACTTGATCGAAAGTATTGCTTTGGTTACATACGAGTGCAGAAGTTAAGCAATCGATTAATTTTTATTACTTATAAAATCCAATTTACATTTTGTAAGAAAATAAAACACTCAGCTGACAAATAAAAAAGCAAGAGAATTCGTCGGCTCCCAGTTTATGTCTCTCTCTCTCTCTCTCTCTCTCTCTCTCTCTCTCCCTCTCTCTCACTCTCTCTCTCTCCCTCTCTCCTTCTCTCTCTGCCTCTTACATATTCTACATCTACATCCATACTCCGCAAGCCACCTGACGGTGTGTGGCGGAGGGTACCTTGAGTACCTCTATCGGTTCTCCCTTCTATTCCAGTCTCTTATTGTTCGTGGAAAGAAGGATTGTATGCCTCTGTGTGGGCTCTAATCTATCTGATTTTATTCTCATGGTCTCTCCGAGAGATATATGTAGGAGGGAGCAATATATTGCTTGACTCCTCGGTGAAGGTGTGTTCTCGAAACTTCAACAAAAGCCCGTACCGAGCTACTGTGTGTCTACCCTGCTGAGTCTTCCACTAGAGTTAATCTATCATCTCCGTAACGCTTTCGCGATTACTAAATAATCCTGTAACGAAGAGCGCTGCTCTCCGTTGGATCTTCTCTATCTCTTCTATCAACCCTATCTGGTACGGATCCCATTCAGTTATGTTTCTTTCCCTACCAATGCTACGAATATTACCGGTAGTTCTACCATTTACTACGTCATTATTACCGAAATGTTGTTTAGGTAGAGGGCAACTCTAGATCCCAGTATTCAGTGTGCGCGAGAGATAGGCACTGAGCTGGTCAGGCTGCATGCATACTCGTTCGTAGACAACAATAAGGCGTTAACGTTAATTCAATCTTATTGTACTGTTGTAAAAGATTTTATCGGTTTGCTTGCCCGTGTCAGATTTTGATTGGACCTGTCTTCCGACCAACTAAGAGTGGAGAGGAGATGTTACGCCCGGTTGAGGACAATCTAGGCCTCAAGGTTCCAGAAATTTATAAGCTTCCACGTGAGTCCTGAAGCAAATGAAACGGGACGCCAGTGGTACATCAGATGTTAGGAACGAGAACCAGCATTCCACGAACACAGCCTTAAAAGTAAACGCAGAGTAATGCGTTAGGAAACTGAAATATTTCCCACGCCTCTGAAACTTTTTCTTTTCAGGTTGTTTCATTCCGTTTTCCAAGAGGAGCGACGGTGGACTGGCTGCGGAGCAATACTCCGCTCTTCAGTCAAAAGAGATGAGAAAGTTAAAAAGGTGGAATGTAAATTTTTGTAGAACGAACTATATAAAAATGTTTTAAAACACGTAAAAAAATGGCTATTGAGTTATGATATTTAAATTAAAGCGACGGACAGGGCTGTTTGACATTTAAAAACAATGCCGTAAAGTCATATGATTTTCGGTTTATACTTCTGCGATGCACACACGCGACCGTATGGATTTCTGGCATCAGTGCGCCTTTACACAAATAAAAATTGTTCTGTAGTTGGAGATGCCAGGAGTGGATAGCGACTTTAAGAGTGCACCGGGAGGGCCTTAAGCCGTCGGCACACGGACCGTGCATCCGAATGTTGAGCGTTGAGCGTGCCGAGTTTCTGACGTCTTAGCGTGGAATAGCACTTTCTGGAGACTTTCCGAACGTGCAGAGCAATATCTGGCACGTCAGATATTCTGAGCGTGCGTCCGAGCGTTGACCAATGAGATGGCACAACTCTACCTACGTCACACACACGCCGCTCCTTTCAGTACAGAGTTGTGAGGCGCCATATTGGCATTCATTTCAAGCTTATATGTATATATGCTGCTTCTGAGCACCAGCAAATTCAGACTCACTGGAAAACCCGTTGTTAAGTGTGTGATTCGTCCCAATAAAATAACGAGAAACATCATATTAATGGCAAAAGAATTATTTTAACTTGCGTATTGTGAGAGTAGGCTATTTCAAGGCAGCGACACACGGATGATCCACTTAAACGCATTGTTCTTGGTACAATTTGTTATAATTAAATTTCAATTAGTAACAAATCTACCATAAGGTTTTCTGAAATGGGTAACATACTTTGATTACTTACATTATATGTGTTGCTGGTTTAGCGTTCGCCGGCACGGTAACTCAGCGCGTTCGATCAGAGGGGTCAGCCGGCACGGTAGCTCAGCGTGTTCGGTCAGAGAGCTGGTTGGCCTCTGTATTAAAAAAACTGAGTGGAAGGATCTACAAAACGAACTTGAACGGATGTCATGTGACGTCCGCATCGACCAAACACATCGATCAACAACGAAAAAAAAGAGGGGTAGCTGCCCTCTGTAATAAAAAAACTGAGTTAATGGAACAACGACAAACTGAAATCGGTGTCTTGCGACGTGCGCCCCGAGCAGATACAACGAACAAAAACGAACAAAATGAGATTTAAAAAAAGCATAATGAACAGCATCACTGTTTTGTATTGGTTTGGTAGTTGGGGCGGAGGTTCGCGTCTTCACACTACCAAGTTTTATTTCCTAACATTCGCTTTTTTATTAGGTTCTGACACTGTATTATTAGTTAAATATAAGTATATACTATAATATTTGATATTAAGTAAATATAAGTTCACCCTTTTTTGAGGGGTGACTTTGTTCGATTGGCTTACTCTACGGGACAGCTTGCGCTACTTGTATAAAGATATTTTGCTCCTTTTTCCTTTACGCTTCGTAATTCACATGTTGCAAAGATTCTGCTACTGGGTAGGAACAGTGATTAAGTAAGACTGACCTTAGGGTTTTACTAAAATGCGGAGAAGTATTCCAAATTTGTACCCTACTGTTTGTAATGGAACTTTTATATGTCTCTGTCCTTATTGATTGGACATTGTACTTTCCTTTTCGTGGACGATGGGGGAAATGTGCGTTTTAATAGAGCTAACGTGGGAATTTTACGCGCGCCCGTTGAGTAAACAGTGTGATTTACGAACTAGAAACATGCCTCAACTGCCGCTGGAGTGCGTTCCGATCGCGTATACCACGTTGGGGCCCACGTACCGTATGCACAAGTCGCATCGTTCCTGAGCGTTCAGCAGCACGTTGAACTTGGCACGCTCAACGTTAACGTTCGACTGCACGGTCCGTGTGCCGACGGCTTTACTAGTGGTTTGAACGACAGAGGGCGGAGTAAGCCATGTAGCGCTTATTAGAAGCGCAGCAAGTGCTACAGCGTCGTCTTTAAGCCGTCGGCGCACGGACAGCGCTGTCGATCGTCAACGCTCAGCGTGCTGAGGTCAACGTGCTGCTTAACGCTCAGAAACGAATGGACTTGTGCATACCGTACGTGGGCCCCAACGTGGAATACGCGATCACAACGCACTTCAGCGGCAGTTGCAGGATGTTTCTATTTCGTAAATCACACTGTTTACTAAACGGGTGCGCGTAAAATTCCTATGTTAGCTCTATTAAAACACACATTTCCTCTATTGCCCATATGTTAGCCACATTGTTCTATATGTGATATACACAAATAAAAACTTCAACATCGATGTACATGTCTTAAGACGAAAAGGAAAGTACCATGTCCAATCAATAAGGACATCGGCTTATAAAAGTTTCATTACAAACAGTGCGATACAAATTTTACAATAGTTCTCGACATAAGATAAACATTCCTTCACCATTCGCACATTTTAGTAAAACCCCAAGGTCATTCTTACTTGATCACTGTTCCTACCCAGTATAAAGATATTTCGCTCCTTTTTCTTTTACAAGAAGCGCAAGCTGTCTTCTAGATTAAGCCTATCGAACAAACTCACTCCTCGAAAAAACAAGGTGAACTTATATTTGCATAACATCGAATCTTATAGTATATACTTATATTAAACGAATAATTAAGCATCAAACCTATTAAAAACGTGAAATTTAGAAAAAAAAATATTTGGAAGTAAGTAGACACGGACCGCCGCCTCTTTGGTGGCAGTCGCACTACCCACTACGCTAATTCAGCACAATTACGGGACGTCCATTTCTAGCATCCTTCAACTTCCCAAAAGCATTAATTGTAGCTATGTTACTAATTGAAATTTAATTATTACAAATTGTAGCAATAACAATGCGTTTTAGTGGATCCTCAGTGTGTCGTTGCCTTTAAATGGCATGCTCTCATAATACGCAAGTTACAATGATTCTTTTGCCACGAATATGATGTTTCTCATTCTTTTATTGCAACGAATCACACAGTTAACAACGGGTTTTCGAATTATTCTCAAGTTTCTGGTGCCCAGAAACGGCATATATACGGATAGGCTAGTAATGAAAGCCAATATGGCGCCTCACAACTCCATGCTGAAGGGAGATGAAGTGCTAGTGACGTATGTGGTGTTGTGCCATCTGATTGGTCAACGCTCAGACGCACGCTCAGATTATCTGACAAGCTAGATATTGCTCTGCACGTTCAGAAAGACTCCCGAACGTGCCATTCCACGTTCTGACGTCAGAAACTCGGCACGCTCAACGTTCGGATGCACGGTCCGTGTGCCGACCGCTTTAGTGATGGGTCGGCGGCCCGGAGGTTGTTGTTTAGTCAGCGGATGGCGGGAAGCGCATCACATCGGAATTAGTGCTTCGCACTGCTACTGAATTTGGTGAGCGCCGGCATTCAGTGTGGAAATTGAACTGAGTCAGTCACCTTGTCTGGAACAATAATTCGTCCGTCTGTCATCGACTCCGGTCGCGTGCAGAGTCATCCTGTGAATTAAAGCCGGCCGGAGTGGCCGAGCGGTTCTAGGCGCTTCAGTCTGGAACGGCGCGACCGCTACGGTCGCAGGTTCGAATCCTGCCTCGGGCATGCATGTGTGTGATGTCCTTAGGTTACTTAGGTTTAAATAGTTCTAAGTTCTAGGGGACTGATAACCTCAGATGTTAAGTTCCACAGTGCTCAGAGCCATTTTGTAAATTAAACTGCAAGTCTTGGGAGCGTTTTTCCTCTTTTTTTCTGGGACACATTACTTTGGATATAACGCCGAAGAGTTGCTTATCATTGTCTGTAGTGTTACGAAACTGTAACCTAGCAGTGTTGTGCAAATTTCCATGTTATATGTGGCTAATCGGACGCCTTTCTGTTGTAGATGTTACGGGCTGTGTAAATCATATTGAACTATGTGCATGGTGTTCTAAGAAGCGATGACAGCTTCAGGACACATTGTAATTGTGGGCGCATGTTCTCAGATTCTACTAGCTGAAATTTGCAAGTAAAGAGAGTTAAATAATTTATGTGATTACAAAGCTACTTTTCACTTGGTTTAAATGGTTCAAACGGCCCTGGGCGCTATGGGACTTAACATCGGAGGTCATCGGTCCCCTAGAACTTCGAACTATTTAAACCTAACTAACCTAAGGACATCACACACGTCCATGCCCGAGGCAGGATTCGAACCTGCGACCGTAGCGGTCGGGCGGTTCCGGACTGAAGCCACCGCGGCCGGCGCTACGTTTAACTGTATTCTTCCAAATCGCCTCATGTCCAAGAGGCAGGCTGAACGTAAAGTTGGTTAAGATGGATATTGATAATTTCCCCTTCCCAGAGTTTGTTCTTATCTTGGGACTGTAGTAAAGTGAGCCGCGTACTGATGTATCTGATATAGATGAAAGGTTGATCTGTGTGCGGCTGCATTAGCTTATATTATGCTTCTGTAAATTGTAATTAAATTTTGTTATAAGTTTTTCAGGTAAATATCCTAACGCTGGTTTTCTGACGACTAGTTTGGTTGAACATGAGTTAAGTTACTCACATCTCACTATGCCTATGACCAGTTACGTTGCTCTAATGTGAAAGTGGTTCTGAATTTAAGATTAATTTTTTTTTCAAAAAGAACACCTTAGATGATTTGATTTTTTTAAGGTTATTGGTTCTAAAGTTTAAGAAAAAGGAAAACGTGGTTAATTTAGGATTTCAATCATTACCTTTAAATATCTTGAATGATTTTAAGCTTTTTAATAGATTATTGGTTATGGTGTTCAAAAAAAGGGGGAAATTGAAGTTTAGAACTTCAGTCAACTTTCTAAAAAAATTGCAATGATTTTAATGTTTTAAGGATTCGATTGACCTGCGATTAGGGGGAGTGTGGATAGTGGGATGGTCGAGTAGTATTTCCGGGTAGTTAAAGTGATTACGGAGTCATTTGTTCCAGCTGGATCGCGTTCTGGGGTGGGTGTAACGTGGAAAAATAGTTGGCAGTAAAGTATTGACAGCTAAGGTGGGGATCAGATCATGGCCAATAGGAGATAGGAAAAGGTAAGGATGGGGGAGGGGAGGTAGCTGAGTCCTGAAATCGGAAAAGAATAAGGAGCAGCGGGTTAAATCTGATCGAAGGGATAGATGTCGGGTCGAATTCAGTTATCAAGAAATGGGAGTCTGTCTAAACTGAACTGGGAGAGGATATGGAGTCCTTGTAAGTGGAGATGTGTTGATATATGTGCGGCAGCCTACAAATATTTGTCATTAGGAAGGGAAAGGGGGGGGGGGAGGGGAGCAGTGGGAGCCGCGCGGGATTACCCGATTGGTCTTAGGCGCTGCAGTCATGGACTGTGCGGCTGGTCCTGGCGGAGGTTCGAGTCCTCCCTCGGGCATGGGTGTCTGTGTTTGTCTTTAGGATAATTTCGGTTAAGTAGTGTGTAAGCTTAGGGACTGATGACCTTAGCAGTTAAGTCCCATAAGATTTCACACACATCTGAACATTTTTTGGGAGCAGGGGGAAACAAACAGGGCTGTTGATGTCGACTTTATCGGAAATATCGGTACACGGAAGTGTACAGTGTTGATGCTTCTGCCAATTAGAGCTCTGTTTTAAAGATTCCATATATAGTGTCGTAATTCCTCTACGATATTTTGGCAGACTTGCTATCTTCAGGTGGCCCCTTATGACTGCTGCTCCACTCTTGTCGACATCCTGTATATTCTGTCCGCTATCCTCTGTATCATTGCCCGTGTGGCCGCTGTCTTGGATGGTGGCGTTGGTGGGGATAGCAGCGCCCGACTGAGAATTCTGGCCTGCTGTGTCCGCGTCATCGATGTCGGGTGCGGACCTCCCTGAAGGGGATTGCTCTTCTTTTCCTAGGCTCAATGCAGCGCAGAATGTTAGAGTTTTTCTCCCTCACCATTAGTCTTTCCCATTGCACAGCCTCCCATTACGTCGTTTCTTTCTCTCTTTCCGGCCATTCTATTCAAGTCTGTCATAATTACCGTGCTTACCTGTCTTCCATTTCCTTCATCAATTTCCTCCATCTGCTGACATATTTTTTTTCACTTACTCTTCGATTGAATCTGATGGGGCGTAACCAGTGGCGACACTGGATTTAATAACGGAACTTCTGAATTATTTCATTGATTTGGAAATGATACGGCTTTCGAACTATCTATTAGGAACAATATTCTCTATCCATTTTCTAATGCAAATGACAATGCTGGTCTAAAGTTGCTGCCTTCGTTCATCAGGAGAAATCTAACTTCTGTTTCAAGAGATAAGATCTTAGTGTCTATGGGGGAAAACTGATTTTAAAAAACAATATTTGAAAAAATAAATTGCAGTCCGGACCGATTTTTAAGTATGATTGATCCGGGGACTCCAATCCTACAATCCAAAAATGTGTAGATTATTTCGCTGAATAGCGATTCTGTAGTTGACGAGCTTTCATGTGAAGGGAGGGGAAAACTCAATACGATGGTCACCTACATGTCGGATGCTGCTCAGTATATTTCCCCATGATCGTTTTCCCCAAAAACAGATACGATAAGTCGACATCCTGTTATGAAACTAGCTGCTACTAGACCCACGACGGATCCAATGAGAGCTATTCCGTCACTTCAGCTAAATATTTAACCGATAAACTTCGCAAGGGAGAATCGTATAGCATTTCCGTGTGCTATGGTGCCCAGGGGCACTAGCCACAACACGCTTGAACACCTATAGTGCGCGCATCATGAAAAGCAACAGTAAGCGATCTGTAGCTGCCACGCGGGATTTTAAAGTTCACCTAAAGAACGCCAGGTAGCGCAACAATAGCTACAGACCACCAGGTACTTCGCAGGTAATAGAAAGAGGTCACTACCTGCATCGTAAGACCGCGCCTACAACCGGCCACCAGTTACTAGGGAGAAGCACACCTCTCCCTGAAGAACAGCTATTGTAGGAAACCCAGGGATAACTGCGAACAATTCCCGTCAACGAGAACTGACCGACTGATTCACCTTCTACTTAAAATCCCTCGATTAAGCCCTTACCACATGCCATCGGCCATGAGAGTCGAGCGCAATGAAGTATAGCATTCTGCATTGGAAAAAACCTTTCTTCCAGAGTTAGTCTTTTCACTGTTGCTAGCTCCAAGGTGTTAGGTGAATCTAAATCCACGGAACTGTAACTGTTGTAAATATGAATTGTGATGAACAGATTTTTGGTTTTCGCAAGGGCAATTAAGAATCTATTGTGCTCCTACTGGGACATTCTCTCAATTAGGAAAAACAGACAGATTTTACCGTCTGTTTGCTAACGAAAAAGTCAGAAACTGTTTCTTGATGTAGCGTTTATGAAACCTTTGGGAAGTTTCTACATGCAAGTGACTGACAGGAGGCTCACACTAAATAATGGCAAGACAGTGACAAAATATGAAACATTACCACCGCCGAAAACAGCTTATATGAGAGCAGCAACAACATCTAAATCAGGGGGTTTAGCGGCCTTTGAATGATGCTGTCTTCCCCGAAGCTGATGTTCTTGCTCAAGTTGGCAGCAATAAGCCAGAAGGAAGAAATACAGACAGGGACTGAAATTCTTACTGAAGTTGGCAACGATAGACCACAAGTTATAAACACAGGCAGCGAACTTACTCTCGTTGAAGTTACCAACGATATACCTGAAGGAGTAAACACAGACGGCGAGCTGACATTCTTGCAGAATGTTACTTAAAATCCGTCTTGATTGCAAATTTTTTTTTTATTATTCATATGACCGGTTTCGGTTCATTCAGAACCATCTTCAGATATGATATTTCAGTTACAGGAGCAACCCGTCCAAATCCAGCAACTTTCACATGCTACGTGACGGATTTTAAGTAACATTATAAAATTACTGATTGCTGTTATCCCATAAGACATTATGTCTGTTTTTGCAAAATTCTTGCAGAAGTTGGCAACAACAAGGCAGAAGAGATAAATTTAGACAGTGAACTGACGTTATTGTTGAAGTTGACAAGAACAGGTCAGAATGGATAAATACAGTGAACTGATGTTCTTGCTGAAGTTGGCATCAACAGGTCAGAAGGGATAAATGCAGAGAACTGACATTCTTGCTGAAGTTGGCAACAATAGGCCAGAAGGGATAAACGCAGACAGTGAACTGACATTCTTACTGAAGTTGGCAACAACAGGTCAGAAAGGATAAATAGAGGGAACTGACGTTCTTGCTGAAGTTGTCAACAACCGGACAGAAGGGATAAATGAAGACAGTGACCTGACATTCTGAGTGAAGTTGGCAACGACAGGCCACAAGAGATTAATACAGACAGTGAACTAACTTCCTGCTGAAGTTGGCAACAATAGGCCAGCAGGGAAAAATACAGACATCGGAACACAGCCCAACTCTAATATCCACGAATTCTTCCATAAAATTACGAAAGTGAGTGGATGATAATGTTCAATTTACATGTTCCGTTGACCAGACAGATACTGTTTCTATATGCATTTCATCCAAGGACGAAAGAGCAGCACCATATTTTCAGGATGCAACTGTAAAAGGGAAAGTGGAGGAAACGCAGTCTTGAGCCCATATAAGAAGAAACTGGAACATCTTTTATCTTGTGCGTGGCTCGAGATGTAATGCTGCACAAGACAAGAAACTCTCCCCTAAAAAATCAGTAGTAGGTTATGGGAGAAGGCACGAGGTTTCATTTCATCGAAAAGCGACGCCTCAGACTATGGTCTCATGGTGGATGCAGACATAATGAACGTCCGACGCACTTTCTTTCCAAGAAAATTACTCAAGACAGTTTCAGAAGGCAGGAATGTGAATGTCCACAACCTGTTTCCACTGGACCCGAAAACAGAGAGATGAAACCGACCCTGTAACAGAAAATTATGTCTCTCATTTAATATTTTTGTCTCATTAACAGACTTTATTTCGTGGTATTTTCATTAGTTGGTCTGATATAAATGTGTTTCGTGCAAACTAATATTTTCAAGTTCCTGTGAACAGCATTATTTTGTTGATAATAATGTTTTGGTACCTTTTTGTTCCCTTTAGTCATTTCTTTGTTGTTTTTTTTACAGTTGTTGTACTTAGTCAAGATATATTACGATCCTCTAAAACATGTTTTTCATTTTTTTTTAATACAACTTTTATATTACTTTTCTGTTAATCTTTAAATCCAATTTGACTCGCATAACGTGTGCTAGTAGGTGACACTGGGAACTAGGGTAAGCGGATGTAGGAACACGGTTTCGGAAAATTCCATTTTCAGTTTTCTTAAACTAAGTTACTCAAGAAGGGTTTAGAAGATACTTTATTAATACAAACAAATGCAGGATAGTTATTTGTATTGCTTATCCAGCTCATATGTTGACATGGATGGAATAATCAACAGAAAACCAAGTCGATATTTCCGTAACTGTCCTAACAGTTCACCTATTCTGCAAGCTTTCTTGGAAACGGGAATCGCCTTCCACTGTTTCCAATCATGTGGAACGTTTTATCCCTCCATCGACCTCCAATGGCATACAACAGACTGCTGGTAGAGCATGAGCTATGTCTTACGCATTCTCTGTTTGGAATGTAGTCGGTCACAGCGTGCAAAACTGCACACGTGCATGATATGCTGGACGTTTGCAATGGGAAGTTCGGCCTCTCTCCACTTTGCTCAGTCCTTCTCAAAAGTACACTATATGATCAAAATTATCCGGACGCCTGGCTGAAAATGACTTACAAGTTCGTGGAGCCCTCCACCGGTAATGCTGGAATTCAGTATGGCGTTGGACTACCCTTAGCCTTGATGACAGCTTCCACTCTCACTAGCATACTTTAAATCAGGTCCTGGAAGGTATCTTGGGGAATGACAGATCATTCTTCATGGGGTGAGGTAAGGTATCGATGTCGGTCGCTGAGGCCTGGCACGAAGTCGGCGTTCCAAAACATCAGAAAGGTGTTCTATAGGATTCAGATCAGAACTCTGTGCAGGTCAGTCCATTAAACGGATGTTATTTTCCTGTAACCACTCCGCTACAGACCGTGAATTATGAACGGTGCTCGACCGTGTTGAAAGATGCAATCACCATCCCCGAATTGCTCTTCAACAGTGAGAAGCAAGAAGGTGCTTAAAACATCAATATAGTCCTGTGCTGTGATAGTGCCAGGCAAAACAACAAAGGATGCAAGCCCCCTCCATGAAAAACACGGCCACACCATAACACCATGGCCTTTGAGTTTTACTGTTGGCACTACACACTCTGGCAGATGACGATCACCAGGCATTCGCCACACCCAAATCCTGCCATCAGATCGCCACATTGTGGACCGTGGTTCGTCACTACACACAACGTTCTTACACTGTTCAATCGTCCAATGTGTACGCTCTTTACACCAAGCGAGGCGTCGTTTGGCAATTAGCGGCGTGGTGAGTGGCTTATGAGCACCCGCTTGGCCGTAAAATCCAAGTTTTCTCACCTACCACCTAACTGTCATAGTACTTGCAGTTGATCCTCATACAGTTTGGAATTCCTGTGTGATGGTCTGGATAGATGTCTGCCTATTACACATTACGACCCTCTTCAACTGTCGGTCTGTCTCTGTCAGTCAACAGTCACGTTCGGCCTGTACGCTTTTGTGCTGTACGTGTCCCTTTACGTTTCCACTTCACTATCACATCAGAAACAGTGAACCTAGGGATGTTAAGGAGTGTGTAAATCTCGCGTGCAGACGTATAAGACAAGTGACACTCAATCACCTGACCACGTTCGAAGTCCGTGAGTTCTGCAGAGCGCCCCATTCTGCTCTCTCACGATCTCTAATAACTACTGAGGTCGCTGATATGGTGTACCTGGCAGTATGTGGAAGCGCAATGCACCTCATATAAAAAAACGAATGTTTTTTTGCATTGTTATGCAGCGTTTCTAGTTCAGCATGGCATTCTTCACTTTGCGAGAATCGTGGTGACAGCGCTGTTTATCCTTTTGCTATGTGTTCGTGGTAGAAAGAAAGTTCATATGTCCAATGGCTTTTTGCGCAACAAGAGGCAGTCTTACGAACTATCGTCACAAGCATTTAAAAAAGAATGGAAATTTGTAAACCGGGAGAGCATAGTGAAATAGGTGGTATCATAAGTAAACTTTTCAATTGAACTCAACGAACAGTATGGAGATTTTATATATTACTGTAAAGTACATTGTGTAAGTCAAGGGACATACCTGGAACTATTTTGCGATCTAAGGACCGCTATTGTAGAATTTGTGAAGGAAAAATGACATCCGGAATGAAAAGTACAAGATCCACAATCGATAGCAGACCTCTGAGCACTATGGGACTTAACTTCTGAGGTCATCAGTCCCCTAGAACTTAGAACTACTTAAACCTAACTAACCTACGGACATCACACACATCCATGCCCGAGGCAGGATTCGAGCCTGTGACAGTAGCGGTTGCGCGGTTCCAGACTGTAGCGCCTAGAACCGCTCGGCCTTCTCAGCCGGCGTAAAAGAAAATCGCCTTCTTCCCTAAATTCACTGGTGCCAAAAACAAACGTGAGTTTTGAAGAATTCATTGTGGCATTGAAAGAATTACAAGGACAGTTTTCTAAACGTTTTGAGGACAGTGCCAATCTTACACCGTTTTTTGAACTGTTTTAGAGGTCGCTTACCGTCTGAGTCGAATGCGCCCCTGTACACTGCAAATGGAACTGATCGATCGGTCCATTGAAAAGTAAAATTGTTTTGCGTTGGCTCTGAACACTATGGGATTTACCATCGGAGATCATCAGTCCACTAGAACTTAGAACTACTTGAACCTAACTAACCTAAGGATATCACACACATTCATGCCCGAGGCAGGATTCGAACCTGCGACAGTAGCGGTCGCGCGGTTGCAGACTGAAGCGCCTAGAACCGCTCGGTCACACCGGCCGGCCTCTTTTGCGTTCAAACTGTCCAGGAGTTCTATGTTGTTTTCATCAGGAAGAGTTTTCATAAGTTTGTAATAAGGTTGCACATGTGATGTGACATTTCGATCAACACATGTGTGCCTAAAGTTTTTTGGAACTGTGAATTTAAATAAGTCACAAATATCTGTGTTGTGGAGAAGTATGAGATATGAAACCACATTCCATAAAAAGCGACTGTATTGCCATCTAAATGCGGCGTGTTTGCATTTCCCCATATTCTTTCTCCAACTCAAACAGCTTGATACGACAGTGGGGGAAGTGCTGCAGCGAACTACGCACACATGCGAGAGCACTATACATGTGTAGAATTCTGGGCCTTTCCTAATGCAGAAGCTGATAGCCATTGCACCATGTCGGGTGTACTTCACTATATTAGCAAATGGTTCAAATGGCTCTAAGCACTATGTTACCTAACATCTGAGGTCATCAGTCTCCTAGACATAGTACTATTTAAACCTAACCTAAGGACGTCACACATGTCCATGCTCGAGGCAGGATTCGAACCTGCGACCGTAGCATGTGCGTAGTTCCGGAACCGCTAGGCCACAGTGACCGGCAGTACTCTTTTAGCAATTTTAGTTGAATTTCTGTTCCGTGGTCACCCATTACGATATTTGTCGTTTTAACTTTCGTGTGACGAGTGAAAGGAACGATCGATTATCCACATAAACAACCTAATAAATATTCCCAGTTGGTAAAAACTGTGCCCCACTTCCCGAATGCCGTGATTTTCAGCTGAGAAGAACAAACAGCCTACCCTGCCCTCATCAGTAAGGAATGAAAGGCGCAAAAGAAAAAGAAACATAGAGAACGAAACATGGTATTTTGGTGTTATCTGTTCGTCCCCTGTGTGAGTGTCGTTGTGTTCAATGCGAAACTGGGTGGGTGGCTTTGATCGGTTTACCGTCTTGAATCTCTTATGCGTCCTCCAACTATCATATCGTTTCATTTACTTATTTACTTATTTTAGATAAATCATAGAATTAAATTTTCAACAAACCTCATAAAACAGTATTGTTCAAAGAATCGTGTCAATAACGAACATGCTATTTGTTATATCGATATTGGATCACGTATCTGTGAAATTCACTACGATGGCAATGGACTTCGCATGGCGAAATTACATTTCATGTACAGTTTAACACTGAGCAAATATTTCGTGTAGTCCTTGCAGTTCATTAGCGATGACATATTCCGCAAATTAACAGAGACATCGCTTGCTGTGCTGCATTTGCATACCGCAGTGGTTCGGAGTATCTTTGTACTTGACGCTCGAATTGCTTTCCCGATACATTTTGCAAACGCTCTCTGATGCCGTAAACCAGTTACGGCTATTTCAAAGGTGTAGTATTTGTTGATTGACAGACAGTTGCTGACGCATCAGAACGGTAACGCACAAATGTATTACAGACAATTTTATCTTGGTAGACGCAGCGTTGATCACAGTTCAAAATGCAGCGAGAATTATACGTTGGGTAATGAGGCTTTAATCTGCTTAATGCTGGACGCCGTTGAGTTTAATAGGCGATCATTAAACTTTGACTGTTCTCTGAATCGCGCAGTTTACAGAAACAACTATCCCTGAATTAGCTGATCTATTGAGACCAGCTATTTTCAGGCTTTTCCGACAAAGTTCATTCATTACCGAGCAACAGGAGAATCATTGCAAAGGCACGTGTATGCGGGTGATACAAATTGCATATTTTGACGGATAACACACTGCCAGCCTTCCTCGCAGCCACGTGTTTGGCGGTACTGCCGTGACTTAAATTACCTAGGAATTTAATCTGGAGTCTTTTAATCTTGCGATAACAAATGCAACGTTCTATCTACTCATTAAGAAATAAAAACTGCATATACGGGATTTTTGTTATATATAGCAGGGTGCTTATTAAGTAACAATCCTTTCTGTTTTTTGTTGTTATGGTCTTCAGTCCAGAGACTAGTTTGATGCAGCTCTACATGCTACTCTACCCTGTGTGAGCTTCTTCATCCTCAAGTACTTACTGCAACCTACATCCTTCTGAATCTGCTTTGTGTATTCATCTCTTGGTCTCCCTCTAAGATTTTTACCCTCCACGCTGCTCTTCAGTACTAAATTGGTGATCCCTCAATCCCTCAGTACATTTCCTACCAACCGAGCCCTTCTTCTAGTCAAGTTGTGCCACAAATTCCTTTCCTCCACAATTATGTTCAGTACCTCCTCATTAGTCACGTGATCTACCCAGCTAATCTTCTTCTATAGCACCACATTTCGAAAGCTTCTATTCTCTTCTTGTCTAAACTGTTTATCGGCCGTGTTTCACTTCCATACGTGGCTACACACCATACAAATACTTTCAGAAAATACTTCCTTATACTTAAATCTAAGCTCGATGTTAACAAACTTCACTTCTTCAGAAACGCTTTCCTTGCCATTGCCAGTCTACATTTTAAATCTTCCTACTTCGACCATCATCAGTTATTTGGCTCCCCAAATACCAAAACTCTTCTACTATTTTAAGTGTCTCATTTCCTAACCTAATTCCCTCACCATCACCTGCTTTAATTCAGCTACACTCCATTATACTAGCTTTGCTTTTGTTGATGTTCATCTTATATCCTCCTTTCAAGACACTGTCCATTCCGTTCATCTGCTCTTCCAGGTCCTTTGTTGTCTCTTCCAGAATTTGAATGTCATCGGCAAACCTGAAAGTTTAATTTCCTCTCCATTGATTTTAATTTCTACTCCGAATTTTTCTTTTGTTTCCTTTATTGCTCGCTCGGTATATAGATTGAGTAACGTCGGGTATAGGTTACAACCCTCTCTCACTCCCTTCCGAACCACTGCATCCCCTTTCATGCCCCTCCCCTCTTATAACAGCCATCTGGTTTCTGTACAAATTGTAAATTGTTTTTTTTCCCTGTATTTGACCCCCGCCACCTTCAGAATTTGAAAGAGAGTATTCCAATCAACATTGTCAAAAGCTTTCTCTATGTCTACAAATGTAGTAACGCAGGTTAGTTTTTCCTTAATCTATTTTCTAAGATAAGTCGTAGGGTCAGTATTGCCTCATGTGTTCCACCATTTGTGCGGAATCCAAACTGATCTTCCCCGACGTCGGCTTCTACCTGTTTTCCCATTCGTCGGTAAAGAATTCGTGTTAGTATTTTGCAGCTGTGACCTATTAAACTGATAATTCTATAATTTTCACACCTGTCAACACCTGCTTTCTTTGGGATTGGAATTATTGTGTTCTTCTTGTAGTCTGAGGAGATTTCGCCTGTCTCATACATATTGCTCACCAAATGGTAGAGTTTTGTCATGGCTGGCTCCTCCAATGCTATCAGTAGTTCTAATGGAACGTTTTCTACTCCTGGGGCCCTGTTTTGACTTAGGTATTAAAAGTTATTCTCAAGATAACTGTAGCTCGTCGAAATGTTCTTCTCCATCCCGACGTGTTGCTGCTTAATTCTTCGTAGGCTAAAGCTCAGGAAAAGAGTGGATTGATCGTAATAGACCATTCGGAAACTGCCCATGCTATGATAGTATTCTACACTGCATTCTGGTGAGCATTATCCGTCCTATGAAAACCTCAAAAAGGAGGAAAACACTTCTCAGGACAATAAAATTTTGCCGGAAACATTCTAAACGTGCACAATCCCTTGAATCGCTACCCGATACTGACCGTTTGACGTTCTATTCCGTTGAGCAACACGTCGAGATTCATACATGATGTATCATTTGAAATAGCACCGTCGATATCTTTTCACATTAGCAATCGGTGTATTTTTCTGTATTCTTCCTATACAGTAACAAAACTCGTTTCTCTCCACGTTATTACAATTTTAGCAAACCGTTAAACTTTCTGAATTCCAAATTTAGCAAACAGGCTGACTTTCAACAATTCACTAAGTTAGCTTCAGACCAGAACTTACTACACTTCTACTCCATCGGAGAACTATCACCAAAGTGTCCTCTGATAATTCGCTATCGCTTATTAGTTAAATCGCAGTCCGAAATCAGGAAGTGTCCGTTATGTTGAAATTTTAGAATGATGTAAACATTATCATTGTGATGCTACTGTCCGTAACTCGATGACGCTTATGGCGATACATTTTCGAGACGTAAAAGTATTAAAAGTGGTGCAATGTGACTGCTAAAAGGAGCAGAGCGAGTTAGTGGAAGTGAGTGATTCGCTCCTGCGTTTGCAGGAAAAAGAGAAATCGGTGTTTCTGGGAGCGCTCCTGTTACTGTTAAGGTACTGCCTCCGAAACTTCAACAGCTAGTGCACTAGCTGTACATTTCTGACGTGATATCAAACGTTTCGTATATTTTCATTGTTATGGAGATGAAATTTTAGATTTGCCTGACGTCTTTCAGCTATATTTCGACATACATCTCAAACAACATGTAATCCAGTTGTTATTATTTCCTTCTGAAAATGGTGTTTTTATAAAATTGAAACCGGTAAAACAGTTTTAACAAACCTTCCATTTTTCAACTGATTGGCTGTTTACTATTTCCACAAGAAGATTTCATCCTACGGTTGCTGCTCCAGACAAGTACACAGTTTTAAAACTATACAAATTACATATCAAACAAACGACATCGGGAGACCAAGCTCTACTAAATGGATGCAGATGTAACACTACGTTTCACAAAACTTAATAAAACGATGATAGCGACACCTTTAAAGCTAAAAATCAAAAAGTTGTAGATGGAGTAAAAGAATACAAGTATCTACGAACATTATACTTAGTGAAATGACGTAACCGACGCCGGTGAAACGTATAAAACTAATGAGTAATAAATGTGGTAAATAACCTGATCCCCGACGTCGCAACAACCTCATATCAGTGTCCACAAGTAATGAAAAGCTTCTGCCTTCCGCAGAACAGAAATACCAGAACGAAAATACGACCAGCATTTAGTTCGCGTGAAAAAACATTGGTACCAATTCGCTGCTAGCAACGCCCATCAGTTGAGCTTAAAGCACAAAAGGTAAGATATTAATTTCATTCAAACGCCCGTCTCCTGATCCTTAATCTACACAACAATGAGAGCGTTCCACCACCACCTGCTGGATAAATTGCGAAAGCGAAATTTTCAATGCGAATTCTGATTAAAAGAGATTAATCCCGCAAAGCATCTGCGCCATGAATGCAAGGGGTATCGTTCAGTAGCGAATAAACGTCTCATTTCATTTGTGGGGAAAACATTTAATTAATTCCTTTCCAATAAAGGGAACGTGTTTTAATTTGGTGCATGTGTAAATCCTAATCTGTGTTCCCTGCAGTATAGCCGTAAACGATTATTGCTTCGTCAAATTCTGTTAAAAAAAGTCGCCCTGAGAGTTACTGCAAAACAGACAAAACAGAATCGCGAAATACCAGCAGCTATCAATAGTTAACGAGACAGTTTTATGTTAAACTAATTCTCTAAATCTTGGCGGGAAATTGGCGAACGGAAGTTAGGGGTGCTGGAAGAGGCTAATGCGAATGGGACAATGGATGCGTAGTGTCGTTTCGAAAGCAATGACTGTCAAGTTTTTCATGGAGGCTGCGTGAGATGCAGACTACATAATCACGCAGCTAAATAAAACCTTTTACCAACTTCCAACATTTTTTTTCCAATGCCGCCGCATTCTCTAAACATTTTATGCACGACGGCTAGAATCTGCTTGCGACATGTATAAGCTGTGAACTGTAGACGTTCCCAGTAGTTGCAAGGGAAATATTTCTCACATATTCTTTAACGGGAATTTGAAATAAGAAATTAGTTATGAATGGAAAGGAAAAACTGGTAGAAGACGATCCAGAGAAATGTAGAACTGGGAGTCAATATTTACCCTACTGTTTACTAGAGAAGATGTCTCGAGGCTGAAAAAAGATAAAACAACTTTATAGCATTTGTAGAAAACTTTTGACTGTATTGATTGGAACACTCCTCTTGAATTCTGAAGGCTGCAGAGATAAAACCCAGAGAGCAGAAGTTATTTACAACTTCTATACAAACCAGACTGCAAAGCCTCGAAGGACGGTAAAGAGAAGATTTAATAGAGAGGGGTTATTGTTATTTAATCTATATAGCAAGCAAGAAGTAAAGTAAACTAAGAGGAATAAAGATCAGCGTTTGATGATGACATTATAATTCTGTCGGACGGGAGATGACCTGAAAGAACAGTTGAATGGAATGGGTAATGTATTAAAAAAAAGTGGTTATAACTTGGAAATCAAGAAAGATAAAACAAGGATGATGGACTGTATGGTAATTAAACCAAGTGATTGTGTTAGAATTAGAGTAGGAAATGAGATACTAAAAGTAGATGATGAGTATAACTATTTGGGAAGAAAATTACAGACGATGGCCGAAGTAGAAAGGGCATAAAATGCAAAGTGTCAACAGTAGAAAATACAATACTGAAAAAGAGAAATTTGTTAACAGTGCACATAAATTCCAATGTTTCTAACCCTTTAAGAAAGCGCTTGTCTGGTATATAGCCTTAAAGATAAGTGGAATGTGGACCACAAACAGCGCAGTCAAGAAGAGAACAGTATTGCATTAAAGTGACTGTGAATCGATATTTTCGACCTAATAAAGAAAAACTTGTTTTAGCATTTTATCCATCGTCTACAGCTGTATTTCTACTTGTTGAATTAATCATCACCCAATTCCACGAAAGAAATTTTAGTTCCTTTACTGATCTGAGGCACCTAGTGGGCTTACTTCGAAGGTTATAAGTATCGCATGGTCACCCGCTAATAATGATCTAATTATAACATTCTGAAGACGGGCACTAGATGCTTGAAACTGGTAAATGAAATGAAATATCTTCTGTGGAACTTGATGCTGATTATTTCAACAGAAAGAAAAAGTTATTACATAAACAAAAATCTTTTAACACAACACGTTTTTGAAGCTGACTAAAAAATATAAACCAATTTCTTTTAGGACTATACAGATTCCTAACCGCGTACGTATAGTTTTGAAAATATGTCAAAGGAATTTTTAATAGCTACAGAAACACTTGAAAGATAACGGAAGATGTGGGCTGCATGCAATAGAATAATAGTCTGGAGGTGAAATATTTGAGCATCAGTTACGTACTGCATGCGCCCAACGTTTTTCGCTATAAATCTTAGAAGTATTTTCACAGACATTAAAAATTCACAACCACAAATTTTAAATACTATGTGTATAGCGATGGGAATCACACGGTACTCGGAGAAACTATTTTACAATTTTTAGTCTTCTTTAAAGATATAATATTTTTAAACTTCTTTTTAACGTAATTGTCTTCTGCTTTTTAGCCATGTGTGTGTGTCTTATTTTCAATGGATTACAAACGTGTTCATAACGTTGTGCGGGAGGCTTGTGTTACATTTAAGGCTCATTTCAATGTCTTTACTTCCGATCTAATGTAAAATATCTGCTAATAATAATCAATATGTTAAACACTTATTCTCCTAAAAAATTAAACTAAGCTGACCAGTGTGGCCGAGCGGTTGTAGGCGCTTTAGTCTGGAACCGCGCGACTGCTACGGTCGAAGGTTCGAATCCTACCTCGTTCATGGATGTTTGTGATGTCTTTAGGTTAGGTAGGTTTAAGTAGTTCTAAGTTCTAGGGGACTGAAGACCTCAGATGTTAAGTCCCATAGTTCTCAGAGCCAATTGAACCAATTAAACTAAGAAGGAAATCATATTACCCTCCTACTCACCCCACACAAAAGAAAGGACGTAATATTGAATACTCATTCAGGTCTCAGCTATCAAGAAAGTTACATTTCTCTAGATCACCAGCAAGTTAGTTTTAATCTGTTCAAATTAGGGCCTGAACAGGCAAACAGACATAAAAAGTACTTCCGCCGTACCACAGACACGAAAGAGAGTTAAGATTCCATTGTCATCCACTGCCGAACGATTTAGAAAGTTCCAGTTCTCTAGCTCATGGGGAACTTCGTTTGAAACCAGTTGAAAAAATTGTACTGAACGGGCAAACAGACAGGTAAACAAAGCACCCCCCACCACACACCAGACACGAAAGCAACTTAATGTTGAATTGTCATCAAGTTCTGAGCAATGTAGAAATTTTCAAGTCTCCAGCTCATCGGGAACTTAGTTTGAAACCAGCTGAATAATTTGTGCTGAGCAGACACAGTTATGAACAGTGTAGAAAGCTTGATGTGTCTAGCTCATCCAGAAGTTAGTTTGACATGTTGAAAAATTTGTACCGAACTGACATATTCGCACACACAAAAAGTAAATTACCTCCGCCACACACCAGACACGAAGCGGAGTAAATACTGCATTTTCATTCAGTTATGAGCTATTTATAAAGCGTCAACTCCTTAGTTCACCGGGTTATTAATCTGAAATCATTCAAAAAATGAAGTTAAACTGCACTGTCACCCAATTCTGAGCTATCGAGAAAGTTTCAAGCCTGTAACTCATCGGGAAGTTAGTTTGAAATCAATTGCAGAATTTCTGGCGAACAGATAGACAAAAACCTTATTACCCTCCACCGCACGCCATACAAGAAAGCGAGTTAATATTCCATTGTCATTCAGTTCTGAGCCATGTTGAAAGCTAAAGTCTCTAGCTCAACAGAATATTGATTTGAAATCAGATGGAAAACTTATGTCGAATAGACAGACTGAGAAATGAGGGACCCTCTGCCACACACATGCAAGAAAGTGATTTAACATTGCATTGCCATCCGATTCTGAGCTACGCAGAGATTTCAGGTTTCTAGGTCACCGGAAATTTAACTAGAAACGAACTGTAAAAATTGTACCAAACAAACAAGAAACTGACGCAATAAAATCATATTTCTAAAGAAGTGGACTTCATAATATCGAAACAAGAGGCAGAAACGCCCTAGATAAATTGTAGGCCAATGTTATAAAAAGACACTGTTTTTAACCTACAAATATAAAACTGTAGAGACTTCTTATGTATATCGTGTTTCTAGACTGATCGCAGAAGGTACTATGTAAAGTTAGTTACACGTTCCGCAGATAACTCTTACCGATTCTGTTGTGGAAATAATCTGGAGCGAGTTAATTTACAGTACACATATGTGTGATTACTGTTAACATTAATGAACAATTTTTTTAAAAAACTGTGGCTTTTTTACAGGATACGAGTTCTTAAACAACAGTATGTCAATGCAGTAGGAGTTGTGCAGGAGACTAGAGTCCTGCATGACCGAGTAAGCGAGCGCAAAATACGAGATGGGGCGAGCACACCCTAACTGGATAGGCTGCCCGCACTAGTTCTAGTGACCGAGCATAGAAGCCGTGACCGAATACGTAGCACATAACTTCAAACACATTACACGCGTCATTATCCGTGTGAAACTGCAGCCAGTACGGTCTTCTCATTTGTGGTGTCTCTCTCTCTCTGTAATCACGCAGTGCGGGGAAGGCAGTGCAGTAAGACGTAAGATTGAAACCAATGTTTACACATTGAAGAGACGGGAAGGTCTAAAAAGCCAAGTATGGAGCATATTTTTGTTGGTTGTAGACGAAAACAGTGCGTCTACTGGGTACGTATCGTGCATAAACTGCTCCACATTATTGTGTTTCCATTCGGGAACCACTCATTTAAAAAAATACAGTTGCAACAAACCTCACAAACATACAGCTCCTTCAGGAATACCGGCAATAATAAAAAATAGCATTACAGCAAAATGTGTTGCAATGTGTGCTAAAGATATGAGACCTTTTAATGCTGTTTCTGGTGGTTTCAGAGAACTAGGCCAAGCATTAATACATCTAGGTGCCCATTATGGAGAAGTTAACGTGGCAGATGTCATGCCACATCCCTCTACTATAAGCAGACATGTCAAAGAACAAGCTGATGCAATACGAAACAACATAATGCCTTCTGTTATTGCGGAAGTTATTAAATGGTTCAAATGGCTCTGAGCACTATGGGACTTAACTTCTAAGGTCATCAGTCCCCTAGAACTTAGAACTACTTAAACCTAACTAACCAAAGGACATCACACATATCCATGCCCGGGGCAGGATTCGAACCTGCGACCGCAACGGTCGCACGGTTCCAGACTATGGCGCCTAGAACCGCTCGGCCACACCGGCCGGCGGAAGTTATTAATAAAACATTTGCTGCGAGAGTTGATATGTGGACTGATTCGCATAATCAGATGCACTATATGACGCTTACAACACATTACATTAACACAGATTGGTCCCTTGTGATCCATGTTTTATTTACAACAAAATTCCCGGACGTTAGGTTGGTTGGTTGTTTTGGGGAAGGAGACCAGACAGCGAGGTCATTGGTCTCATCGGATTAGGGATGGACGGGGAAGGAAGTCGGCCGTGCCCTTTGAAAGGAACCATCCGGGCATTTGCCTGGAGCGATTTAAGGAAATCACGGAAAACCTAAATCAGGATGGCCGGACGTTAGGAAAACGGGAGTAAATATTATAAAAGAAAGTGCTCTATGAATTTAGCTGTGTTACGTACTCGTTCTTGGAAACGTTACTTTTGTATTAAAAGAGAGAGAGAGACAGAGATAAATATATAGTGTGTGTGCGTGTATGTGTGTGTGTGTCTGTGAGAGAGAGTGAGAGAGAGAGAGAAATAGAAAGAGAGAGAGGGAGAGAGAGAGAGAGAGAGAGGCGTTGGATTTGTACAGTACAGTGCAGCGAGCCGGGACGAGGCGAGGGGAGACGTCAGCGGTGACTGGTCATGCTCGGTTATCCGCGTGTCCGGAATCCGGACATCAGACATGGGACGAGTACGTGACCGAGCCGAGTCGTATGGGACCGGACACGAGCTGCTTGATCCCCCCGTCAACAGGCGAGCCGTAACCGGTCAAACACTGAGCGTTGCAGCACTTTACAGGAGACATGATTTTAGGTTACATTTAATCTCGCTTTCCTGCATGTCAGTTACTTTATGGTATTGGGCACATGATGAAAAACTTTTGTTGGTTCATACTGAATTCCTTTCTGACCCACTGACAGATTTAATAGTGGGTAAGAAAGGTTATTTGTCCTCTACTGCTGTAGGTATTGACATCACAGTTCTCTTTAAAATGTGATAGGAGTATATGTGACGATTTTCATTAGCAAATGGGCGTACTAGGATTGTGCAGTTCAAATGCCTATCTCATTGAAACGATGTCTACGTCATTGCACGCTTTTGCGCAATCAAAACTCCCTTTTTAAGCCATTAGTTACGCAAGGAAATTAGTGCATAAGACATATTTGAGTGGAAATATGCAAAATAGTTCAGGGGATTGATTTGTTTCGTTCAAAGATTGCTGTTATATGTAGAACAAAACTAGTTGAACTGTTTGAGCATTTCAGTAATATGCCAGTTCAGGTTTTCATCAACATCTGCTCCCAAAACTTTCGAGCATTCTACTCTACTTGGTGATTTCTGTTCATTCGCTACATCAGTTGTTGGTAAGACGCTATATGTTGAACAGAAATAAATATACTGTGTTTTCTCAAAAACCAAGGGAGAATACATTTTCAGAGAACAAGCCAAATATCATGTTTGAACCTAATAAACCTTTCAAGAACGTGTTATCAAGCTGGTGTCTATAATATTCTATAATATTCTCTTTATTATTATTTTTTTCATTCCACCTTGCCAATAAAGTCTGCAATCGATAAGACGGTTTTTTGAGTGGTCTGTTGATTTTCAAATTAATTATATTCTATCTCCTACTTACTTTTAGCTGTAACTAGGGATGGGCGATATTTAACCAAATATTAAAATGAGACTGTTATTGAGCTGTACCTGTTAAGCGTTCCACGCCAAACCCTAATAAATTTGATGCTGGACAGAATTTATTAAAGGAAAGAGGTGTTCTCAACAATCACCTTCATTTCGGTTTGTAACGAGAAAACTGTCCAGGTTTTATTACGCTTTTCTTCTTTCTGTTAAAATTGTAGCCATTTGAAAAAGTCAGCACCACTTCCATTCTTCAAAAAATTACGCACAGGCAGGTGCGTGTAGTTGTTACATGATTTGAGTTACTGCAACGTATTGTCGTTGAAGTGTCGTTCCAGTGTGAAAGTAGTGCCACTATTCCAAATCTGAAGCCGGAACAAATGTATAGTTCCAAGTGTGTTCTGCATATCTGCGGATGTGATAAGCTATAGGCAAGTGAAGTATACATTTGTGCATATGTCACTGTAAGGGACGAAATGAACGAAATTGCACAGTGTGATATCTGTAGTCAAACATTTTGATTCAAAATGATTATGAGTGAGCTGACAAAACACGTCAGGAGATTGTTTCCAACAAAAGGTTTATGAGTTCACAGACGAAGTGCTATATTGATGCAAATTATGTCGATGGTTTTGGCGTACACCGTGACCTATACGGAACGTATTAAATAACTAATACTTTTCTCGGTATGTAAATCCTCATACGACAAGGTCGTTGGAGGTTACGGAATGCAACCTAGAAATAAAACCATTTTTACATCCGCTGCCCATCTTCTAACAAATTTTGTTTGCAATAGTAGCTAGTTTTAGCCACAAATTTAATATATATAAAATGGTAGAAAAATGGTTTCATCATCTGGTGACATTCTATAATCTCCTTAGAATTCCTAGCATGAGGTTCTGGTTTCTAGAAAACATCTTGTGTAAAAGACAACTTTTTTTTCTCTCTAACATGTTTCCAGACCTAAGTGTCATGTTCTGCAGGTCCCATGTAGTTATCATGGCTGTTTTTCTATGTTAAACCTACAAACAGGTGTTCGTATTTTGTTTTGATTGCTCACCTGAAACTGCATTATTCGTGAAAGTGAATTTGTACAGATCGGCTTGCATTACGCTTTTTTATGGTTTTACAGAATGCCATCTGCAGATTAAGCGGTATAATTTGCTTAGAAAGCTGTTACTTCTGTAAACAGTGTCATGAGAGTAGTATTAGTATACCCCCTGCCCTTACGTTTTCCATCCTGTGTATCATCATTGATGTGTTTTTTTTTGCTTCACTACGATTATATACAACTAATTTTCATATCTTTCACACTTCTTCCTACTCTTTAGCAGACACGGAAAAAAAAGTCGATGAGAGCATCCAAGATAAGTTTATTATTTTCCTATGGGGATATGTGTGTCCAGAAACTTATTAATTATTTATTAGTTCCCATATAACGTTCTTCGAATCGCTCCCACGAAGATAAAATTTAACCAATAACAAGTTCTTTATAATCCGCTTCGAATCGCACATATCTCACAGAGGTGTAGAAGTACTCTCCCCTCCCGGTCATTTACACTTAGTCTTTGTACTGGCACTGCTCAGTGGAAATTATTTCACCAAGTTTTGTAAAACGTGATACAAACGATTAATCCCTAAACCATACCATACTACACAATCTTAATATTGCATTAAGTATAGTGTTGATGGCGTAATTAAAAAAGTCTTTCATTTTCATACACAAAAATTACAGACTAAAATAACATAAGATTTATTATTTTCCATACTTCCAATTTAATTCAAAATTTTCATCACATCTGAAACTATTAATGTCGTTATATAATTTATTCCGAGTAATAAATCAGTAACATTTGTAAAAGAGTTATTTAATTATGGATAAATGTTTTTGGACGTAAAAATCAACATTTTGTAATATCGCTGAGCTGAGACATTTTGCTCTTCCGGTGTTAACATGTTGTTATGGCGTGAATGAGTGCTACTACTGATGTGGGGAAGTAGGGAGTTGGTTACTGTCTGCAGTAATACGTAGTTTGATCTGTGCTGTTGTATGGAGATATAAATTACCAAATGTGAAACGAAAAAAAACTCATGCAGTACTCATATTTCAAAGACAAAACCAAATCATACCGTCTAGACATGGCTGTTTATTTTTACAGCGATTCCGTTTTCAGTGGGTTCATTATCGACGAACAGCTACCCAAGAATCATTTGAGTGGGTTATGATATCTGCTTTCCGATCTTCCGTCTCGCTCATTACTAGCGTGTGCAAATTGCACTTTGCAAAAACACACATAATGTCTTATGGGATAACAGCAATCAGTGATTTTATGTTACTTTAAATCCGTCTTGATTGCAAATTTTTTTTTATTATTCATATGACCGGTTTCGGTTCATTCAGAACCATCTTCAGATCTGTAAAAATAATTATACTAATTTACTATTTCACGAAAGCAAATCTTTTTCATCCTATCTTATCAACATCAAATGTACCAGAACGTACCTGATATTTAAGTTACAGGAGTAACCCGTCCAATTCAGCAACTTTCACATGCTACGTCACATAAAATTGGTTGGCAGAGTGCACGTCATTTATATTAATTATGACACTATTACCGACAGGTGGCGTCTGGTACATTTGTTACATTTCATTTGCACATACTGTATTCAGTAGATCTTTTTTATATTAAAAATATTTAATTAAAATATGTAGATGTCAAAGCTAAAATCTGTACTTGTCAGGATTAAAAAACAGTAAAATTATCATTTTTATACGATCTAACAGGCATAGGGCGATTTATATATCTATGGTGCTGGTGTGAACTTGTTTTCTTCTACGGTCTGCTTCCGTGGTTCCCGCCACTTTGGTGTTGTGCCGCGGCCGCTCAGTCGTCTGCTGTCCATCGCCGCGGGCAAGAGGGCCGCACAGGAGGGCCCCGTCAACGACGCCAGGCGTTGCACGCGTCTTCCGGCTTCTCCACCGCGCACCATCTCTCATCCCTCGGCCTGGATCTCCATACGCAACAGTTGTCATCTTAGTAGGTCGTCATAAATGCTAAAATAGGCGTTATGATTGAATTCGCTTTGTTCGTTGAGGATTAAATCCGGATCTTTGTTTTTATGGGTGTATATTTCGATCTCTTCTAAAATGTCAAGGAACCGTCCCTTGTGAGCTCTATGCAGGATGTCTAAGTTGTTTTCAATATTCGTGACTGAGTGCTTTGTCGCAGCCATATGCGCCCCAAAAGCTGTTTTGTTTTGAGAGTAGGTGTGCTCCCTGAATCTGGTTTCAAAGTTCCTACCAGTCTGCCCTATATATTGTTTACAGCAGTCATTACATTTGATTTTATATACACCTGAATCCTGAAATTTATTCCTACTATTACATATTCTATGCCGGAGCTTCAATTTTAACGTGTTATTTGTTCGGAACCCTATTTTAACGTCGGATTTACGAAAGCATCTTTCAATTTTGTCTGCAATTCTTCCATTGTAAGTGAGAGCTACATATTTTTTCTTGTTGTTCCTCTTAACTGCTACTTGCCTTCCTTCTGTTTGTTCCATTTGCCTCTTCTTTATCTTCCTATAAATATTCATCACCTGCTTACACGTATATCCGTTCGCTACGGCCACTTGTTTTAAAATACTTAACTCCTTTTCTACTTCGTGTTGGCTTAGTGGCAATCTTAGTAGCCTGTATACCATCGAAGTAAAATATGCCCATTTGTATCGCGGTGGGTGACAAGAGCGCTCGTTGATAACTAGATCTGTACACGTAGGTTTTCTGAATATGCTAAATTCATGCTTCCCATTTTTCTTTATTAGTGTTAAATCTAAGTAATCTATACGGTTGTTTTCTTCAAATTCCATGGTGAATTTAATTTTCGGGTGTTGAGAGCTCATTTTTTGTGCTAAGTTTTCGATATCATTTTTATCTCCTTTGTATAATAACATGGAGTCGTCCACATATCTCCTGTAATATACAATTTTCTCAGCGATATTGGGATTTTCATCAAAGAATTTGTTTTCTAAGTGATTTACAAAAATGTCAGCCAGCGTCCCAGCTAAACTGTTCCCCATTGCCAGCCCGTCTTTCTGTTGATAAATTTTACCATTGAAAGTAAAGTAATTGAACGACAAGACATGTTCCAACATTTCCACTAGTTCAATCACTTCCCCCAGTGCCAATTTACCATGAGTGAGGAGATTGTTCTTAATGATCTCAATCGTTTCTTTTACGGGAATGTTTGTGTACAGATTGGTGATATCCAATGAAGCTAGTGACGCATTCTGAGGTATGCGTCACTAGCTTCATTGGATATCACCAATCTGTACACAAACATTCCCGTAAAAGAAACGATTGAGATCATTAAGAACAATCTCCTCACTCATGGTAAATTGGCACTGGGGGAAGTGATTGAACTAGTGGAAATGTTGGAACATGTCTTGTCGTTCAATTACTTTACTTTCAATGGTAAAATTTATCAACAGAAAGACGGGCTGGCAATGGGGAACAGTTTAGCTGGGACGCTGGCTGACATTTTTGTAAATCACTTAGAAAACAAATTCTTTGATGAAAATCCCAATATCGCTGAGAAAATTGTATATTACAGGAGATATGTGGACGACTCCATTTTATTATACAAAGGAGATAAAAATGATATCGAAAACTTAGCACAAAAAATGAGCTCTCAACACCCGAAAATTAAATTCACCATGGAATTTGAAGAAAACAACCGTATAGATTACTTAGATTTAACACTAATAAAGAAAAATGGGAAGCATGAATTTAGCATATTCAGAAAACCTACGTGTACAGATCTAGTTATCAACGAGCGCTCTTGTCACCCACCGCGATACAAATGGGCATATTTTACTTCGATGGTATACAGGCTACTAAGATTGCCACTAAGCCAACACGAAGTAGAAAAGGAGTTAAGTATTTTAAAACAAGTGGCCGTAGCGAACGGATATACGTGTAAGCAGGTGATGAATATTTATAGGAAGATAAAGAAGAGGCAAATGGAACAAACAGAAGGAAGGCAAGTAGCAGTTAAGAGGAACAACAAGAAAAAATATGTAGCTCTCACTTACAATGGAAGAATTGCAGACAAAATTGAAAGATGCTTTCGTAAATCCGACGTTAAAATAGGGTTCCGAACAAATAACACGTTAAAATTGAAGCTCCGGCATAGAATATGTAATAGTAGGAATAAATTTCAGGATTCAGGTGTATATAAAATCAAATGTAATGACTGCTGTAAACAATATATAGGGCAGACTGGTAGGAACTTTGAAACCAGATTCAGGGAGCACACCTACTCTCAAAACAAAACAGCTTTTGGGGCGCATATGGCTGCGACAAAGCACTCAGTCACGAATATTGAAAACAACTTAGACATCCTGCATAGAGCTCACAAGGGACGGTTCCTTGACATTTTAGAAGAGATCGAAATATACACCCATAAAAACAAAGATCCGGATTTAATCCTCAACGAACAAAGCGAATTCAATCATAACGCCTATTTTAGCATTTATGACGACCTACTAAGATGACAACTGTTGCGTATGGAGATCCAGGCCGAGGGATGAGAGATGGTGCGCGGTGGAGAAGCCGGAAGACGCGTGCAACGCCTGGCGTCGTTGACGGGGCCCTCCTGTGCGGCCCTCTTGCCCGCGGCGATGGACAGCAGACGACTGAGCGGCCGCGGCACAACACCAAAGTGGCGGGAACCACGGAAGCAGACCGTAGAAGAAAACAAGTTCACACCAGCACCATAGATATATAAATCGCCCTATGCCTGTTAGATCGTATAAAAATGATAATTTTACTGTTTTTTAATCCTGACAAGTACAGATTTTAGCTTTGACATCTACATATTTTAATTAAATATTTTTAATATAAAAAAGATCTACTGAATACAGTATGTGCAAATGAAATGTAACAAATGTACCAGACGCCACCTGTCGGTAATAGTGTCATAATTAATATAAATGACGTGCACTCTGCCAACCAATTTTATGTGACGTAGCATGTGAAAGTTGCTGAATTGGACGGGTTACTCCTGTAACTTAAATATCAGGTACGTTCTGGTACATTTGATGTTGATAAGATAGGATGAAAAAGATTTGCTTTCGTGAAATAGTAAATTAGTATAATTATTTTTACAGATCTGAAGATGGTTCTGAATGAACCGAAACCGGTCATATGAATAATAAAAAAAAAATTTGCAATCAAGACGGATTTAAAGTAACAAATTGCACTTGTTTCTCAACTTCAAATGTTTCTTTTTCACAATAATAAAGGTGTAGGAAGCATAATAGCTGTTCTCCTGGTTAGCCTGTTGTCTGCAACGAGGACGTGTGGGATTTGTGGACTCACACTGACATGTAAACTGTTTGTTGCCCCCGTACTAATTTAGACAACGATTCGCTTTCATCAGTGAGGTTTCTTTTATTCTATAAATCATTTAATGTTATACAGTGAAATTACATTAATTTTAATGTGTTATTGGTTTCATTCCGTTATTCAGTACATTATGCTCCTTTTGTGCTCCTTGGATGATGTTCTCACTGTGAGGTACTCTTTTCTTATTTATAGTTTCCGTTGCCCCCAAAATAACGTTAGTACTACAAAACTGCAAAATATAATGGCCTTTAGAGAGTAGGCATAGCTACAGATGTAGTGGAATGAATTTTATATTTTAATGCTCCTTTTCTGCTCCTTGAATGATGTTGTCAATATGAGGTATTCTTTTGTTATTTATAGTTTCCGTTGCTCCCCAAGTAACGTTTATACTACGGAACTGCAAAATATATTGGTATTTAGAGAGTAGGTATAGCTGCATATGTAGTGGAATGAATTTTATATTCGGTAGCTGCCCACAGACAACGTTCCTAGCAAATAAATAACGTAGTTAAGAAATAAAATGAAACTCCTGCACAGCGCCGTCTGTTCGAGCGGGCGGTGCTATCTGTCCATTCTCCCCGCGAGTAGGTGGCCGCGCAGCAATGAAAAAAATGTAAAAAGAGACAAAAAAGAGAGCTCTTCAAACGGACCTGCTGTACGGGTGATGGGCAGACAGGAGTACAGAAGGACAGGAGAACAAAAGGAGGAACCGCGAGCACTAACGATGCGTCAGCCGGCGTGGCCCGGTCAAGTGGCCTTTATTAGCAACTTTAGGTCATCCCGCGGACGTGCTGGTGGCCAAATCACGGAGTGAGAAGTGAAACTGCCTGTGCTGTGCTGCTCCTAGGCCGGCGGCAGAACTCAGCACAGTCGCGGGGGCCTGAAATATGAGGCGCGCGAGCCGCCGACAGCCGGGGAATTGATACAAAGGCAAACACCTAATGAGAATGTGCGCTGAATACAAAAGTCCCCGGCGCTGCGAGAATCCCAGTAGCTGGGGGGGAGGGCTGCTGCGGCTGTGTTAGAGGGGGAAGGGAGCAAAGAGTGGGGGTAACCGGCAGGGAGTGGTGGAAGCCTCGACAAAGGACACGGCACTGCCAAGTCCACAAAGCGCGGTAGGCTCTCTGAGTGCTGCACACGTGGTTTCCGCACCGGAACTGTCTTCATACATGGCGATGCCCTTACTGCCTGACGCAGGACCAAACTACACATTCATAAGTTAAGTTGTCACCACACTGGAAGGAATGTAGACTCTTTTTACTTTAATCCGGTCATATGATGATATTGAAACACAAGTCAATCTTGCCACCAGCTGAAACATCAAAGTTTGCATTCACTCAGCATCAAATAACAAGGGAAGAGGCCTCAATTAATTAAGTTCACATTTATATACCTACTGATCATCTAATTACAAATAACTCTCTGGTATTTTTCATTTGTTAATATTAATTTTATTTTGATGTACATGCAAGGTAGATGGAAATTTGCTCCCTGAGGTTTTTTAGAACATTTATATTAGACAGAATTTTTTTATGATGATACAGTTATTGATTTGAATGAATGATTTGGACACTTATCTGTTCACTTCTTCAGTATTTTGTACGGCATTGCTGATTATGAAGGCATGCTTCAGTTCATCTCTCAAAACTCTCCACGAGCATAGCTCTCTCTTTAGGGGTCACCAAGTTTCGTACCTCCTGAACATGTGCGGGTCTCCATTGCGTTAATGACGTTCTTTGAAGACTGTTTCAAGTAGTCTCGCAAATATATGCCCTATGGGCTTCAGATTTGGACTGTTTCCAGACAATCCATCCCATACAGCAGGGACTGTTCTCTTATGAAGCACCGTTGTTTATTTGGCTGTATGAGCTTTTGCTCCATCTTGCATAAGAGCAATATCATCTGGATTTGGCAAAAGACTTTTCTGGATTTTATAGCGTAGATGAAACAGTCCTTTCCCAACATAATCACCAATGGTGATCTTTGCTCCATCAGACGTAAAGGGGGTAGGCAAAATAATGTGAACGCCTGAGCTTACTTGGAAATGTTTATTAATAAAGGGTTGGACTCTCATTTGTCTGTAATACAGCTGCGATTCTTCTGGGAATCCTGGGATATAATGATTATATAGTCTCCAATGGAATGCTATGCCACTCTTCGATCAGAACCTCTTCTAGTTCCTGTAGTGAAGAAGCAGGCGGAAATCGGGTCCGGAATCTGCACACCAATACCGCAAACAAAGGTTCGATAATGTTCAAGTCCGGGGACTGTGCTGGTCAGGGAAGACGCTGCAGTTCAGTTGCATGCTTCTCAAATCACGATTCTACTATCCTGGCTGTGCGAATGGGTGCATTATCGTCCTGAAATATGACATCATTGTTGAGGAACAACAGTTGAATCATGGGTTGCACCTGACCATCTAAAATGTTCACATAATCGTTGGCTGCAACACGGCCTTTCAAAGTAATGACGGGACCAGTAGTCTACCTTCATATGGCTGACAACACCATCACACTTCCACCTCCATCCTTAACCACTGCAGTCAAGCGATCAGGATTGTAGGCTTCTTTTGGAGTTCTCCAGACGTAAACCCGGCCCGATGTTGGATATAACGAAAACGTTGACTCGTCGGACCATATTAATTGTTTCCACTGATAGGCTATCCAAGATTTATGCTTCTGACACCATTTTTACGCTTCTTTGCGTGGGTTGTCACTAATGGTTTCGGTATAGCAGCTTGTCATAAACATTTCCTTTATGGTGTTCACAGCAGACATTGTCGATAGATACGTGGTCTCGAATATGCTGTTGAGTTCTGCAGTCACATTAGCCGCCGCAATTTCGTCTTGTTTTGGCACAATTCTTGTTATGGAAAGACAGACATTGGAATACATCCAGCAAATAAATGAGGACACTGGATTCACATCCTAATCTGAGATGAATTCGTAAATCGTAAAACATCAATCTCCGACATCGCTGCTGTAGGAAAGTGATCCTTCTAGAATGGGACCAACCCCGACTGAAGAGAATCGTTCAGCGAGACAGAAGTGCAACCCTTCCGTAAATTGCTGCACATTTAAAGCTGGAACATCAAGAAGTGTCAGCGCTCAAACCATTCAACGAAACATCATCGATATGGGCTTTCGGAGCCGAAGGTCCACTCGTGTACCCTCTCGTTTCAAACTGTATCGTGTGGATGGACGTGTACTGATATGGAGACAGCCCCATGAATGCATGGACCCTGCTTGTGAGCAGGGGACTGTTAAAGCTGGTCGAGGTCTGTAATGGTGTGGGGCGTGTGAAGTAGGAGTGATATGGGACCCCTGACACGTCTAGATACGACTCTGCCAAGTGACACGTATGTAAGCACCTCGTCTGATCACCTGCATCCACTCATCTCCATTTTACATTCTGACGGACTTGGATAATTCCAACATGACAATACGACACTCCACACGTCCAGAATTGCTACAGCGTGGCTCCTGGAACAAACTTCTGAGTTTAAACACTTCCGCTGGCTACTAGACTCCCCAGACCTGAACATTATTGAGCTTATCTCGGATGCCTTCCAACGTTCTGTCCGGAAGAGATTTCCACTCCCTCGTACTCCTACGTATTTATTGACAGCCCTGCAGGACTCATGGTGTACTACTTCAGACATTAGTCGAGTCCATGCCAAGTCGTGTTGTGGCACTTCTGCCTGCCCGCGGGAGCCCTACATGATATTAGGCAGGTGTACCAGTCTCTTTGGCTCTTCAGTGTAATTTCGTGTTCAAGTAATGTAAGGTAAGGTGGTAGTTTTTTCACGTAGATCTAAATACACCCTTTGCAAGACAACTTATAGCGCATGGTGGAAGATACTACTGATACCACTGTCTTTTCCTGCATTCCATGTCCTCCTACCCCCAACTTCACTGCGCCGTGTAGAAAGAGGAACTTGCTCCACACCTAGAAAAACATTACATTCGCTCCCCGCGGCACACATTTCTCGCCAGTCAGAGTCATACTTCGCTCCTCACTCCTTTTCCAGTACAAATTAACATATTCCAGCACAACTCCTCGTTCTACATTTTCATCCAGTTTCTTCATTGCTACTCACAAACGGATATCTTGGCTGCAGTGTTGTTGTATAGTACATTTACGTTGAACGTGTCTTTCCCGGTGTTCCAGTTTCGTTTTTTTCATTTTGTTAACGTGGGTAATGTCAATTATTTGTTTGCTTTCTTATCCGCATTCATGTTAGGAATTCTAACAGCTCATGAAAACAGTAGAACAGAGAGTAGCATGCCACATACATCTCAGCAGTACGCCACATGTGATATATGTGTGCCCGTACACCAGAAGGCTACAGAAATACCGCTGCAACGAAGGACGTTGGCCCGCCTGTGGCGCAGTCGGCTATGTTGTCGGACAGAAACTGCAGAGCGCGGGAACGTGGCCAGCAGTGTGTTAACTCGCTGTGTTACCTCGTTACTAGTGCAGCGCGCAGGAACCTCTCAAGCCATTAGCGTGGCTGCACTGGTCGTGATGACGTCAGCCGCCGCCCACCGCTGAAGAGTGCTTCTGGACAAGCGCGCTTTGCGTGGGCGGCGCCTGTGGATGAGGTTTCATTGGAGCGCCATTGAAGGGAACCTTTCGCCATGTCTGGTGTATCAAGTCGCTTAATTAACGGCTCTCTGTTTTCGATTTGGACACTACCTATGGACGGGAATATTCGAGTACGCTATCTAGCACGTCTGTCAGTTTTTTTATTATTATTGCTAATTGACAAACTCTGCATTGATCGGACATTCATTTTGCCAATTTTCTATTACAACGAAGACAAAAGATAAACTATGTTTGTAGTGACGTATGAAAAAATTTCATTTCCTTCTATTCGTAAAACCACCTTCTAGATTACGAAACGGTCGTACAAAAAATATCCATATTTTATGAATGTATAAGTACAGTATCCGAACATGACCTTGGACAGTTTCTGTGCGCTGGGCGCATCTCAGTTTCCAAACCGTGGGCACAGCTGCTTCGTGTGTCTGCTACCGGTTTTTGTAACTGTCTCCTTGGCAATGCCTCTTCATAACTTTATAGACAGCTGTCGTTTTCGTCTACAGCAGGCCGCGTTTCGCAGTTGAAAGCTGCCATAAGCCCTGCCAGGTGTCAGTGATTTCCTTACGTTGGCTACACTGTGGAAGTCTCTTAGTACTAAAGAACAACTGTGTTAAAACGTGCTGCATGATGCGGCAGTGGTTCACGTTTCTCAGTGTTTATGACGTCATATACCTTCAACTACGTGGTGTACAATGATACATATGTGCAGGTATTTTCAGCGGCATACATGGGTACTGTCAGCGAAATATATTGCGAATAGAGTTTCCCCCATCTCAGTCTTCATGATGTCATGTCTCCTGAGCTATGTGTGGTACCATGATATATTTATGTAGATGAATTTAGCGGCATATGTGGTTACAGCCAGTGAAATTCATTGCACATACAATTCTTAGCATAGAAGTAATACAATTAAAACGTTATGCACGATGGGGCAGTTTTTCTCCCACTTCGAGTTGCTTATGACCTCACATCTCCTGAACTATGATCGGTAGGTGGCTCTTACCCGCACAGTGATTGTTGCCTACCAGGAAGGGGTATGAGTACCAAGTTTGGATGAAATCAGTGCAGTGATGTGACTGAAAATGTGGAACACACACACACACACACATTTTTACAATATGTGTGGATTAAAATAGTAGCTCCTGGGATTCCGAGGGAGTAACACGTGGCTTCCTGTACTAATTCATCTGAGCTCCCTCGATACCTAAGTTGTGCTGAAATCACTCTTTTATTTTTTGAGCTACCACGTGTTAGATTAAGTTGTGTGGCCCTAAAAAAACTTTGGATACGAAGGACTGCGATACCACAACTCAAGCCTGCCTCGTCATCTGCGAAGTCGCATACACGCACGCCTTTACGCCGCAAAAAAAAAAAAAAAAAAAAAAATCGCATTTATATTCCAACGGAATACTAATAGCGCTTTATAACTAAAACTCTAATGTATTTTTTAAACATTAATTTTATTTCAATATCTGCATAGGATCTATCTTTACTTGTAGATTGCCCCTGAAAGAAAATTGGAGAGTAAAGAGACAACCATTGCCACATTCCGTACGTACAGCAGAACAGCATCCCGAAATCATACCATGAGAGAACTTAACAATTTATCCTAAAATACGACAACCGTAGAAAATTTGGAGGGCTCTCTCTTTCGCGAAGAGGCATCTTCATGCAGGGAAAAACCAGCTTTCCGTCGTTTGCTGCCTAGGCAGGATGAGAAAGCTCTGAGAAACGAAGACATTTTTAGTTTTCTGTGCCCCAGTTGGCGGATGGCCACACAGATCCTTTTAAGGAACGTACCACACGACCTGGTCATTGCCCTTTCGTTCATTCCTTTGGCAGTATACTCATAGGAAGTACGATGGTACGCTATGAAATAAGTCTTCTCATGCTAAAGCAAATTCTCACAGTTTGAACGTAATTTCGTTCTTATGCTGTGTGAGCATTTTGTGAAACTGCTCGTCACTCATAACAGAAAAGGTTTGAGTCTTCTATTACCAAACACTTTTGGCCTTTTCTCAGGTACAGAAAGTTCCACAATTTCTATATCAATATTTACAAACACATACATTTTTGTTACAAATACACGTGAAAAAATTGTAAGTTATAAGCTAACTCAAGTCTCAATGCAGATGTTTTGATGTTAAGAGCTAAATTGCTTATGAAAACAATGAACGCTCAGTACTGTTTACTGACTCTTTAGATTGTAAAAAATAAAAAAAACTGTTTTTCTTTGAGCTTTTATCCATTGTTCTTAAGAGAAAGTTTCGAAGACAAATAGATAACAACGTTTTTAAACCAGTAAGATTTGGTACTACATTTGAACACTGGTTCCCAACGGGAACTCGTATGAAAACTTTCAACTCTTATAAACAGTGCAAAATCAACTCAGGCACCTCTCGGATTTCTGAGACATCATATTTAACGTGTTTGTGCAAGAAGATACCACAACATCCCGAGACACATGGAAACGTTTCCCCAGATACTGGATACCACAGATGATCATGGACTCTAAGGCAGTGTCTGGAAGGATGGGACTGGCACCCTTGTTGCTGTACTGTAAGGTCCAAGTAATTCCACACTGGAGGTGCAAATTGAAAGCACCTAAGAAAATTTAAGATTGTGTAAGACAGAGTTTTGTAGATGTCAGAGAAATTAATCGTTCCTAAAAAAAACTAGAGTTTTTTAGATCGTATTTGGCAAATATGTGTTTTGTAACATGGAAAAAGAGGATAACAAACAATTCTACTTGTGAGGCAAACAATTGGCATCAACGAATCAGATGTAAGGACAGGCCCTCACCAAATTTTGCAGAGTATTAAGAGAAGTATGAAACAGTCCACTGCTAGGCCAGTTGTTCAACTCTTTAATGTCCCGTTTGGTTGCTTAATTCTTTTATTCTGCGCACAGTGATGATTAACTAGTCGTTGCTCGCAGATGCCTGAATGGGCCCAAAAAGGCAGCTGATATCTTCGACAGCTGCTGCAGAGCTTGCTTTCTTTCCTGGGTGCAACATGAACCTTACACAAGAGCTTACCCGCTTACAGACCAGTCGGTGCTTGGTAATTCATAATATATCTTCAAAAAGTAAAACGTAAGCTGTCTGCATTCCATTCTGCCACAAAACAACCACTAACACCAAATTAGATGTACCTGAGATGATTATGAAGATAGATTTTTGAGTCTTAGTGTGTGAGGGAAACATTGGTTCAAAATAAATTCTCCATTTTGAGAACTGCACTCAATCTCGCCACAGATCGGAATTTATTGTGAAAATAAAAGCAAAATAATGTATGTTAATTTCATTCTAGTAACTGACGCACTTAGTCCTTTTCTTTGTTATTGATAGTAAATATCATACTGAAGTGCAAAGTTTTACATTTAATAAATACCATTAGCGCAAATTACCTTCTCAAACTGAAAAATGTTAAAATTTCATCGCCACTAAATAAACTACTAAAGAAGACCTACAAGTTTCGAATTAAAAATCTGCATGTGTCTGTAGACAGAAATTATAGATTATGGTGACATGTTTAACTTCAAGTAACATTTATCGTGTTGCTTCAGTTTCCAGAGAGCTCCGCTGCTACTTAATTCTGGCCTTGTCGTTTATGTATTCTTAAGAAGGTGGTTTTAACAGTATGCCGATCATTCATAAGTTGAATATTCCAGTAAAAAAGTCAATTTAAATTTTCTTCCGGTGGATACTTATTAAACTATACAGAAGATGTAGTTTCTTTGGACAATCTTACGTATATACAAAATTGTAAAACCAATTATGAATTACCACTAGATTTTCCATTTACTTTTAAACATTTAGTCATAAACGTGATGATGTCATGTTTCCACTATTGTCTGAGCTAGTAATGCTACAATAAGCTGATTTACAAAAATTAAATAACAGCCGTTGTTTCGTTTTTATTCTGGAATACTCAGGTCACTCAGCGACTATACTGTCTACAACGAAGACAGAGCTGGATACATACTACATCAATTCCATAAGCAATTCTATCGTTTTCTTATCAGAAGGACAATGCAGCAATGGCCAAAGCTGATGTGGGATAAGCCACGGAGCATCATACACACTTTGTGTTTTCAACATAGCCATTTCACTCACTGACACATACGTTTCCTTTGTCTCAAATGCCCAGCTCTGTTTCCGAATCACTGAGACTAAAATTTTTTAAACAGAATTGTCTGTGTGAACACCAAGGCCCACCCATGTTGAAATGCTTCACCTGAAGCACATGAAACTGTTTCGATATAAGACACTGTTGGTTTCTAAACAGGATACTAGATTTAACATTCCCTCGGCGTAAAAGGCATTGGAAGCAGAAAAGCAGCTATGTTGGAGAAGAATCGGGACAACATTTTTCGTGGTTTAATCGGAGGACATTCCCAGAATTCATCTAAAGTGCCTCGGAAAGGACGCTCGGAACATAAATCGGGAAGGCTGGAAGGAAATTTGAATATCACGAATTTTAAATGGAGCTCAGTTCTCCATCTCTCTTGGTCCATCGATTTATGGAAAGATGTTAACTTCCAGGTATCAGATGTGAATACCACTCGACAAAGAGGAACTATTTACGTCTTCCCCGTGAGAAGTAGGGCGGGTAAATTCCCTGCAGAGCTTCAAAGACGTACCGCCATCGGAATTTAAGATGCTGCCAAATAACATCTCCGCTGGCAGCGTTGTGCCGTCTCAATACAAAGTTTGTGTCCATGTCTCTCTCTCTCTGTGTGTGTGTGTGTGTGTGTGTGTGTGTGAGAGAGAGAGAGAGAGAGAGAGAGAGAGAGAGAGAGAGAGAGAGGGGGGGCGGGGGTGAGAGAGAGTACTAGAAGCGAACGGAAGAGGGGGCGTTGTAAAGTCCCGGAGGTATACAGAAGGCGCTGTAGAATTCGGAGGTCGTCGGCAGGGGTCCCAGTGGCAACTCCCGGCCGTTAGAAAATAAACTTAGAGAGCAGGAGCTGAGGGTGGGGTGTGGGGCCGCCCTGGGAGAGAGGCAGCCTCCGTGCTTGAAAGCGTTCTAAAGGGCGCCCAAGACGCGAAATGGATACCCCGGCCGAGACGGGGCAACAGGTACGCCGCCAGACATCCACAAGGGACGTCCACGGGTCCGCTCCAGCTTCCCCGAGGCAGGCGCAGTTCTCGTGAATAACAAAATGCAATGGCTCTGCCTCTGTGGACGTTGTAATGTAACCACGGCACCGTCAATTCTGTATACTAAAGAATAAGGTGCAACGCAATCGTAAATTGTGTAAGGCGCATATATTTGTATTGTTTACTGTCAAGCCACAATTTATGAAAGATTTTTATATTTTATTAATAGGATTAAGTAGGAATAATTAATATTTTTCATGTTGGAAATAACTGTGGTAGCAGGGAATGTCTGCCCCAAAGTATTGTTGGCAGGAGAGACCGCACATTGATGTAATTTTAAAAAGGGCGGGAGAGACCGCATATGGATACATTGTAAGAAAAGAGCGGGAAAGACCACGCATTGATACATTTTGTAATGCTAACAGGGATTCTCTGCATCAGAAAGTATTGTTGGCGGGAGAGACCGCACTTTAGCGTTCGTAGGAAGTCAGTAGAAAGCGAGATGTGAAGCGAGTCGGTAGCAGGTCTGAAGCGAGAGGTTGAGAGGAGCGGTGTGTCTGCCAGCCACCAACTATGATTTACAAGAGATTATAAACGGATGTACAGAGACATCAGCTAACTATTATCATAAGAGGAACTAATACTGTTGAATTATTTTTTTGAGAAACTCAAGATTACTGAAGGTGCGTTTGCGCAATGCTAGTTGTAAGATTATTGTAAAAAGTAAGTCCCATTTGAATGTTTGTAAAATCTTTTCATTCAGAATATAATTAATTTTCGCCAGCAATACTGCATTACTGATTACAATCGATCCCGAAAACCATCAGCGTAAAACTTTATAAAATTTTATTGTTGTCAAGAAAAAGTTTAACTATGAATTACGTAACTTCAGTCAAATCAATTAAAGAATAACGTCTGCTCTGGTATTAAAAAATAACGTTAGCTTATTATGACAGCCCACCAGCAGCTAATAGAGTATAGTAATACAGATTAAGTATATTCATGTCGCAGTTCGATGTAGCATTCAGATGACGATCCAGTAATAGTATAAATGTAACGAACAGTTTTGGGTTATTGCAGATAACGACTGAGGGCCACGACGACGACCGACTTTATGTTTCGTCGAAATAATCAAAAAATCCCTTTTAATGAGCAGCAATTAAATTTGTATGCGAAGATTGAGAAAGAGGATAAATTTCAAAGGGAAGATTTAATTTGTTATTATTACGCAAGAGATAGAAATCCTAAGGGAAGGTTTCATAGGTTACTGTAAAAGAGAAGGTTGCGTAACAAAAGAGATATAGAGGAGACGGACTGGTTTCAAGTGGGCATTCGAAAATTACATGTTCCGTACATCGAACTATTTAGTGTAGTGATTTATACTACTGTCCACACTGATACAATAAATGCGAATTAACTCTGTCTGTTAGGTTCAAATGGTTCAAATGGCTCTGAGCACCATGGGATTTAACATCTATGGTCATCCGTCCCCTAGAACTTAGAACCACTTAAACCTAACTAACCTAAGGACATCACACAACACCCAGTCATCACGAGGCAGAGAAAATCCCTGACCCGCCGGGAATCGAACCCGGGCGTGGGAAGCGAGAACGCTACCGCACGACCACGAGCTGCGGACTGTCTGTTAGGCTTTCGCGACGGAACCGCTGAACCGATTTTGATAAAACTCGGTAGGCAGATAGCTTGATCGCCGAGGAAGAACATTGGGATTTAACATCTATGGTCATCCGTCCCCTAGAACTTAGAACTACTTAAACCTAACTAACCTAAGGACATCACACAACACCCAGTCATCACGAGGCAGAGAAAATCCCTGACCCGCCGGGAATCGAACCCGGGCGTGGGAAGCGAGAACGCTACCGCACGACCACGAGCTGCGGACTGTCTGTTAGGCTTTCGCGACGGAACCGCTGAACCGATTTTGATAAAACTCGGTAGGCAGATAGCTTGATCGCCGAGGAAGAACATTGGATACTATAGAATGTGTTTAGTACAAGGTATTTATTAATTTGTATAATACAATGCGAAAAATGGAAACATTTGTAAAAGGTATTCATCCTCTGACTATTGAACTTTGTCATATAACTGAAAATGCTGCTATTGTTTGACATCTTCTACATCATACTATTCAACGTAATGAACACAAGGCTTATACAGTTCTCTATCTATTCTTTCATATTAAAATCAGTCACAAGGTCGCCTCATTTTATCCGCTCAGCGTCAAGCGTCTGTTATAGTCTCAGAGACGCGCCAGATCTGTATCAACAGCTTGTGGTCTTCTTGTTACAGTTGTTGGCTCTGTTTCTTTCTGCTCCTGACTAGGTGTGTTCGTTGGCGTAAGTCACTAAGGTGGCGTCAGGTGAAAATAACATTCCCAAGATCCCAGACATGCTGAACGTGGTCTCCTGACCAGTAAAGCCATTCGCACATTTCACTTTACTGATACACGAGCGCAGCCACCGGTGATATCCAGTATTGCATAAAGACAAGTCGTTGTGTAACATTGTTGCCAAAAATCTCGAAAAGTACTTGGGCGATTTACACCAAATTTTTATACGATACTGTAATGAACATTTGGACGTGCACATGCCGCGTGTTTTGATATACATAATATATAATATATAAAGGAGGAACGTTGTTTAGCAAACACCTTCTCCCGTTCGTCGGCCACCGTAATGTAATTGCAGGAATTGATTGGTAATGTTGATTGTGGCCGACTTACGTGGTGGGCCTTAATCAAAATGATATTTCATTCAATTTTTATTTACAATTAAACGGTTTTGTGACGTTCTCTTTTTTAACAATATTAAACTTGAGTGTAAATTATTTTTTACTTTAATGAACGTTAGACTCACTGAATCTCAAAACATGAGCATATAAGTTGAACAATGGAATAAACTTTTCATATTAATTTCCTCGGCTAGTCAGCTCACTTTAAAGCTAAAAATCTTTAGTTATTAATAACAATTGCGGCCCACACACACGCGAGAGTATTTTTTCATACCTCCGTTAACCATTTCATTGTAGTCGGAGTCTTGGCTCTGGCTCTCGGTTGTTGAACTGAAAATAAGAATCTTAAAACTACGTATTTTCTGCAGCGTCGGGCGGCTGTGGAGAACAATGTATATTATGTTAATAGCGAGCGAGTTTTTCGCTTCCGCTAAATTTTATAAGTTAATATCGCCACGTAATGACGTCGTTGGCTGCATCAGCCGCTACGATTGTTGCACTGTAAATTACTCGAATGCAGGTTAGTTCAAGGAAGGCGGACATGAAATCGGAATTACATCCTACAAATTAAAAGTGCACAATAATATCAAATGAATATATTATTTTCTTAATTAGTAGAAATATGCTTACATTTGCCAGCACTCGCAAGATGTCCGTCTAGATGCAACCAAGAGAAGAGATAAGTGAAGACGACTAAAAAATTAACAAAAGAGCGTATGTCGTCGTCTCTTTAGATCATCTTCTTAGATTTCTTTGCCCTCGAAACTTGCACAGAGGAATTATTATAATACGGATACACGAGAAAAATGTATATTATTCAATTTTTAAATATCTCTTGTTTATAAATACTGTCTTTTAAGTCTTTTCTTATTATTTCACTGGGGACTCTATAGCCTCGAAAAGTCCTTAACTGAGTTACTCAAAACTTTTACATGACATTCTAATGAACACGCGGAGGGGAGTAGGCTATGTTACCAAGAATCTAGAAAAGTTGACCAATTTACTTCCAGTTTTTACACGATACTCTAATGACATTCACACAGACATTATTCGTTGTTTCACACTACCAAAATCCAACTGAGTACGAGAACGAAAATGCTGTGCTGTCCTCTACTGTGATTGTGTGCGGTTTTGTTTCTTTTCTACGGCCTTGCAGCAGTGGTAACACCGGTTTCCGTCAGATCATCGTAGTTAAACGCTGCCTGGTTGTACCATTACTTGGACGGGAGACCATTCGGTCTGCCGAGAGCTGTTGGCAAGCGGGTTGCACTCAGTCCATGTGAGGGGAAACAAGGAGCTACTTTATTGAGAAGTAGCGGCTCCTGTCTCGTAAAGTGAAAAAAAAAAAACGGCTGGGAGAGCTATGTGCTGACAACATAACATGTCCCTCAATATCCGCACCCAGTGATGCTCGTGGGCTGAGGATGACACGGCGGCCGTTCGGTACCGTACGGCCTTCATGGCCTGTTTGGGAGTGGGTATAGTTTTGTTTGCTTTCTCGCAATCGGTTTTCCCAGAAATGAAGAAAGCCGTATTTATAACTTATCGGCTTGTCATCAGAAAATTACTATGCTATCTGAATTTCCAATAATAATAAACAAGGTCCACGGTCAGAGAGAGAGAGAGAGAGAGGAGTAGATGGCCAAAGAAAGAGCAAGGGGTAGGTCATCAAAGAAAGAGTGAGGAGTAGAAACACAGAGAGGGGGAGAGGAGATGATGGAGATGGGAAGAGGGAGGAAGAGGAGAAAGGACGAGATGGAGATAGAAGTAGAGGTAATGGACAGAGAGGAGGGGAGGTGATGGGCAGAGGGAGGCGAGAGAAGTTGATTGACAGAAACAGGGAGAAGGATTAGGAGATGAGCGAAAGCGAGGGGAGGAGTTGGCAGACGTAGAGAGCAATACTGTACATTGACGGTCTGTCGTGGAGGAACGTCATGCGTTAGAATAACACCATCACAGTCGTACACGAGAACCACCATAACTTTAGACCGCTCCATTCGCACCATCAAAAGAACAGGCTGAGATAACGGTATACTACGACTTCCACATCGCTGGAAACGGGTTCTACACGACGCTGGTGAATTCTTTGAAGGACAGTAACAGGTGCAAACATGTAACTTTTTGTATCTGTTGTGAATAAATTTTTGTCACCATTTAAGTTCCAACCTTCGTATAAATTATTCCGAGCTTCACTAACAGGCATTTGAAGTCAAAAATGGTTCAAATGACTCTGAGCACTATGGGACTTAACTTCTGACGTCATCAGTCCCCTAGAACTTAGAACTACTTAAACCTAACCAACCTAAGGACATCACACAAACCATGCCCGAGGCAGGATTCGAACCTGCGACCGTGGCGGTCGCGCGGTTTCAGGCTGTTGCGCCTAGAATCGCTCGGCCACTCCGGCCGGCATTTGAAGTCAGAATCACCAGTTATTCACAGTGACCTAACAGGTTTTGTAGAGGATAGCTACCATTTACGGGTGAATGGAAAAATTGATGAAAGCACACCACGGTGAAGATCAGTTTGGATGCCGCAGAACTGTTGGAGCACGCGAGGCAGAGCTGACCATACGACTTACCTTACAAGGTAGGTTAAGAAAACGCAAACCTACACTTATAGCTTTTGAAGATTTGGAGAAATCTTTTGACAATGTCGACTGGAATCCATTTTTCGGAATTCCGAGGGTAGCAGGGGTAAAATAGAACGACCGAAAAAAGTATAAGGACACCAACCATGAGTTGTGCGAGATAAGCGAAAGTTGGTAGGTGTGTTTCTACAACTGGAAGATTGTATCTATTGAAATTTCGCGATAGTCGCGCAAGAGTCGCACTAGTAACTCCACTGTGAGGATGAAAATCAGGTTTGCTTTAAAAATATACTCTGTAAGTGTTGTGAACGTTATGTTTGTGATTTGAAATGAGTTAATATTTGCCAAGAATGACTTTAAAGCGACAAAGAAACCATTATCAGCAGTTCGCAGACTTCAAGAGGGGTCATGAAACATGGTAACGAAAATCTGGCAGACTAGGCAGAAATGTAGACACTGGACTTAGCAGCGGTGGTCACGAGAATGTACGCTCTCAACAAGACCAGGCTCCATATGGCCACGTGGCACTACCCAAAGGGAAGACCATAGTGTTCGGCTTATGGCTCTTGCTCATCTTACTGCATCCGCAGCAGAAATCTAACCGTCAGTTGGCCCCATAGTGGCACAACGAACTGTTACAAATAGCTTACTTGAAGGACACCACCGAGCTGGACGCACTGTAGCGTGCATTTCACTGACCTCACCACCGCTGTTTGCGACTTGAGTGGTGTCAAGCGTGGGCTCATACGAGGGCAGGGTAGAGGTCTGATGCGTTTTCTGAGGGAAGGTTGCGAGGTGCCGGGGTGGAGAAGAGTTTGTACCTCTTTAATTCAGACGAATTCCGCATGAGAACGAGACATGCACTCGACCCCCTCCTTACCTACCAGCTAATTAATTATGCGCACAACGGTAACGGAAGAAAATTATGGTGGCCCCTGCTAGTTGGTAAAATAAGGAGTGCAAAATCACAATAATTTAATAAAAATCGTAATCTACTCAGAGAAAAAGAGAACTTTATCATAATAAACACCAGAATTGGGATTCTGCATATATCTCCGAAATGATATGCGGATTAAATATTACAATCAGATTCATTATACATCACAACATAAATGCACATGACTATCGGCAAAAACAATAGGTCAAAGGATAGGGTATACTGACATATTATGAGAATAAGAGTTGGCTCGAGAACAAGGGGCTCCTAACCTCTGTGATGCAATAGATTGACGATAATGACTGGATATCCTAATGAATCAAATATTAATCTCCTGACTATATGGCACTATCGCAATTAGTAGTGATAGGTCAAATAGGATCACATGGAGAAACAAGCAAAGTGGACTTGTAGCAAAGCGAGCACGCTTGCTGGTGAGGGATTCAGTATAAAATTGATAAGGTCCTGCCAGTACTGATATCTGCAGCACGTCGTAGGTAGGAAGCGTCCTGATGATGTAGGCACCGACTTCTGCCGTGCAGCGACTCTGTGTCAACCCTTGACCGCGAAGGCTGGTTCAAAATGGGTCTGAGCACTATGATACTTCTGAGGTCATTCGTCCCCTAGAACTCAGAACTACTTAAACCTAACTAACCTAAGGAAATCACACACATCCATACCCGAGGCAGGATTCGATTCGAACCTGCGACCATAGCGGTCACGCGGTTCCAGACTATAGCGCCTATAACCACTCGGCCACCCAGGCCGGCAACGAAGGCTGTCCGAGAATTCTAAGTTCTTCCGAAAACAAGCGACCAAGTCGCAAGACCGTCCGAGGAAGATCATATATCGAATCCACTGCCCGCACAACGCAAGAGCGAAGCCAACTCCCTACTCTCCTCGAGAAACCGCGAATCCGCATTCAGTGCTGATCCCAAAATTCCCCCACACCGTCTCGGTATATCATTCGCGTCAATAGCGACCGTTCCCTCCTATTTGGAGCAGGGCTTTATACGTGAACTAGCCTCAGTTTAAGTTGACGAATCATGCCTCCGCTATTCCGCAGAGGGCACTGAACTTGCCATTTGACCGGCTACGAAAACAACCTGCCTAGACCATCGGCCATCCGGCGCCAGACAGACGCACCCAGCAGGGCACGGTCCGCAAGTATTCTCAGACTCAAGAGGACAATGCAGTTAGTCGGTGCCAGGAATCTTCGTTCCAGACGCGCCGGAACGGTAAACACATAAACTGCGGCGACACTCAGACGTCTCGCAGGTCGTTTCGCCCTGCATACAGCAGCGAAACTCGACCGACGTAAGTCGTTTCGCCAGGCGCTTAAGCCTATTGTACGAACCCCTCACAATTCAGGGATGTGCAGCCCCAACCGGAAATCCCATGTGCCGCGCCCTCCGACTCTTGCCTCGCACAAGCCACGCCGTTGTTATATTCTTCTGAGTTGTTAGGCTGCGTCATATTTCTTGAAACAGGATCTTCTTCTGGATGTTCTGATGTCCACTGTTGATTGAGCACTGTCAGAGAAGAGAGGCACGTTCTTTTATAAAGGGGTGTTTTCCCGAGCTTGTGTTGGAGAAGTGGACTTATTGGATAAAAACCTTTGGACTACCATTGTTGGGCCGTCGTATTTGGGTACTAAGAGAAGTTTTCTCTCGCTAATGCCGAAGAAGAGATTTATGGGCTAAAACTCATGTAACTACCACTGGTGGGCCAACGTTATTGGTTACATAGGGATTTTTCCGCACTTATACGTAGGTGTTTGAAGTGAAATTTTAATTACGTTAATAGGATAGACGAGGAACCGCCTTCTCATTCTGTTAAGTTACCGTCTGTTCAAGGTGACACTCACCGCAAAGAAGAATTCTTAGGAAAAAATGGTATTCGAACCACTTTCTTCACTCAAAACAAAGTAAAAACCTTTTCCGTCGAAAAACCTATGGACCTGGTTGCCTCGACACTGCGGTCGTCTATGAAATAGCTTGTGGCTGTGGCAAAGTGTATATAGGCGAAACGGAAAGGACCGTTAAACAACACGTTAAGGAACACGAGTGCCATACGTGGCTAAACAGAGTATGAAATCGGCGATTGTGGAACATCACGTGAACTATGGCCTTGGCATTATTTTCAATAACGCACGTGTACTGGCTAAGGAAACAATATCTATTAAAGAAAAGTCCGAGAAGCAATTGAAATTTCTAAAAACGCATTTAACTTCAATAAGGAGGACGGCTGTAGACTTCGGCATCATGGCTCACCGCCAACAACAAAGTGAACACATGGCGGCGGTGTGCAAGCAATGCAAACAACGGCCTGAAAACCACCTCTGCAGACAATAATATTTTAGATAAACATTCCGCATGTCATGTCCTGCCGTTTGGCTTCTGGCGAATTGTGTGGGCCTGCCAGTAGCAGCAGACGAAATTTTAACTGACAGCTCTTCTCCTGCAGTGCGGGGAAAATCCCTTTCTAACCAATGAAGTTAGCCCACCAATGGTAGTTTTAGCTAATATCGCTCTTCTTCGGCATACGCACGGGAAAATTTTTAAGTAAAGACGATGACCAACCAATGGAAGCCCCCAACGTTTTTCCCCAACAATCCCACTTTCCTGCACAAGCGCGGAAAAACTCCTCTTTATTGGAGAATACGACACTGGTCTCTGAGAGTGTTCAATCTACAGTAAAAATCACAAATTCCTGAAGAAGATCCCAACAGAGGTATCGAAACGTCCACTATTTGAAGAAATGTAACGCGGTTTTACAACCCAGAAAGTTTAGACTTCACTACAAACAATAACTGGGTAAAAAAAAATTGTGCTACAACCTGAATAAAATAGGGGATCCGTTGACAGGACACATTTTCAGACATCAATGGATTACCAATTTAGTATTGGAGGAAATTGTAAGAGTCATAAATTGTAGAGGGTGACCAAGAGACGAATACAGCTATCAGGTTCAAAAAGACATAGGTTGCAAAAATTATTCGGAGATGAGAGGCTCGTAAAGGATAGAGTTATTTGGAGAGTTGCATCAAACCAGTGTTTGGACTGAAAACAATGACTACAGGAGCGTTCCTCCAAATTTTGAAAATTTCATTAGAAAATCCTTTTGAAACATTTAAAATATTTCACTAGGATAGCTATATCAAAGAACCTCGACTTTGGTGATAGTTTACTTACATAACTATGTTTTAATTATTATTAGTTTATTGTAACTTTGATAAAGATACACAATAACTCTCATAATCCTTTGCGCCGACAAAATCTAATTTCAGTTTCGTAATCCTCTGATAGAAGAGTCTGAATCATTTCATATACATCGTAAAAACATTCCGTTTCATTTTCACTTGCGCATTTTTCTAGTAGTTTTTGTGTTTTTACCTTTTTAGCCCTTCAACCGTCCCTCGTTTCAGCCTCAATATTGTGGTGTCACCGCCAGACACCACACTTGCTAGGTGGTAGCCTTCAAATCGGCCGCGGTCCGTTAGTATACGTCGGACCCGCGTGTCGCCACTATCAGTGATTGCAGACCGAGCGCCGCCACACGGCAGGTCTAGTCTAGAGAGACTCCCTAGCACTCGCCCCAGTTGTACAGCCGACTTTGCTAGTGATGGTTCACTGTCTACATACGCTCTCATTTGCAGAGACGACAGTTTACCAAAGCCTTCTGATACGTCATTTGCTACGACCTAGCAAGGCGCCGTATTCAGTTACTATGTATGTGAATGTATTCTGAACAGATAATATTGTGAATCATGTACCGTCAAGAGCGACGTTCATCATTAATGGATTAAAGTTAAGTATCAAACTAATTACGTCCGCTTTCTGAATTCTCATTCCTTGTCATGTTCCAGACCTCACGTCAGTATAGTTCTTCCCTCCTCACGCCAGCCTGCGTGAGCTAAAACGCGTGCATTTCGGCCTCCTCTCGTAACACGGTGTTGGCTCTTCAGCTAACACAACAAATATAATCGTCAAATAGATGCAGTGAATTACGTATATAATTCGCCCTAAGCATCGGTTAAAATTACATGAAAGTTAATTTTATTCGTAAGACACATACTTCTGACATAGGGCTTCTTTGACGCCATCGAATGACGCCACAACCTACCAGAATGAAAGAAGCAGCCTTATGTGGAGAGAGCTGTATGGAGAGTTTTGGTGAGTATCAGTTAGCCAGGTCAGTGGCTTCGAGTTTTCTGTTGTATTAAACAACATATTAGCAAAACTGACTAATCAGGCAGCAAGATGTCTTTCATGTTACACTGTATAATAATAATCTAATATAGCACAAAGGTTTTTTTTCATTTATAAAGGTCATCTCATTGAGAAAATGAGTCCTCAGGCCTGAAACAATGGAAAACCAACAACCAGACAAAAAGTATCATCACGTGAGTTGTGGTTTTGAGAATGTGCCAATGGGCACTCCATTTTTACTAACTAAACCGTGAGTCATAATCAGATCGCAGTTGTATCTAATGTAGGTTTTTAACACTTTCTTACATTTACCTGTTGAACGGAGATATGGAGGATGGTTAAGGGGCCCTCGTACGTTCAGCATTTATTGCGCAATACGGAGTGTTGCGTAACAATGTTGACTGTCTGAGATCAGTATTCACGGTTTGTGTAATACACTGAACAAGACTGCTGATCTTTAAAAATATTGACGCTCGCTCAGTATGTTGTGCAGTATATTTTACCGAACATGGATGATACCACGGAATACACGGCTGTTCCTGCCGAAACTAGGAGAAATTCAAGTCCCACTGAACGAATTTCTGCAAAGAACTGAAAAAACATAAACGACAAAAAATATCATGAAGTTTGTTGGACGATAGGTTTAAACGTTCCATGCGTTAGTTCGTGACACGAAATTGCTGACTGAGCAGGAAAATCCGGACATCTTGCTGTCCACTAGACGAGATTGAAAGTCGTGGTGTCATGACACTGAGCAGAAATGTTTATTTCCCTTGTAGCAGTTCTCAGAATTGACAGATAAGGTCAGGTCAACGGTCCTGTAAACATGTATGTTATCAAACCAGGGACGTAAGATCAGAACACAGTGACCCGGTGTCAGTAACACTGAGCATGTGAGGGGCGCGTTACATGTGCAGAACTTGCGAAATCAAACGACAGCTGGTACTTAGCTGTGAAGAAATCTCAGCTTCAGTACCTATATTGCACGACTTTCATTACTCGTATTTATTATGCGAACGTGACGGCACGGGAAAGACCCAGTGATGAGCTGAGAATAAACGTAGACGGAGAGAACGTAGCAGACTCTAGCCTGAAATGTCCTCGTGTTATTATGAACAGCGTTCCGTGAGAGACACATTCAGAGACTTGAAATTTTCTGCAGTGAAAGAAAAAGGTTTAACTTTTCATTTATGGGAACAGATGGCTTCCTTATCTCAAAAAGGAACATACCCAGGTATGAGCAAACAAGCTTAATGAAACTTGCCGGGTGTGAAGAGGGTCAAAGTAATGCAATACGTATTTTTAGGTTCCGCCAATTTTCGCTTCCAGGGGCTAAGACACACCCAGAAAGGTGATTTAGGTGTAGAGGAAATATCTTCGAAAGCATGCTTTATAAAAATGTGTTTCACACAAATGTTCAAATACAGTTAACATTCCTTAAAACTGTTAAATCAACTTTTGTATTAATTTGAACTTTTGCGAAAACCTCACCACTATTAATTAATTCTGAAAAGTGAAAACATTTGTTGCAACAAAAATTAAAGAAGCTTTCGTGCCCCACACATCTATGTGTAATAAAGCTGCTTTATGAAATACATTCTTTTAAAAATAAGATGTAAGCAATCTGCTGTCGAAGAATAACCTATTAAAATATATAAATGTTAATTATTGTTATAATTATTTATTTTACTTATTTTTGTTTTGTGTTTGAAATTGTTACTTTACGTTTTTCATACACTTTTTCTGTTTTTTAGTTTACCACTTTACATACTTGTATTTACAAAATTGAAAATAATAAGTAACTCACTATTGTGCTACAAAATCTTTACAGCAATCAAAATCTGCAAAAGAAACTTCTCGAAACATACCTTCTTCACCAGGCACTTAAAATGAAAGGAATTTCTCACATAATGCACATAACAGACAACACAAAATAAAACAATATTCAGCAGGTTTCTCAAATTGTAGCAGTTGATCCTCGAAATGGCTTGATTTGTACATGGCATATTTCAGTACATTGGGAAACCTTGTAGAAGAGAACTGGTTATGTACTAGATCCTTCATCTTGATTGCATTGTTTCTCAAATGGTGACTGATATCATGACCATTCAGGAGAACTATGTAGATCTGAAAACCTTATCACACTGTTCATTAAACAGTGAAAGTCATATGAGTCTCATTGCTGTACCTGTCCCATCGGGCCTTTTGGGATCACCAGATGAACAAGTTCGTTGTCATTAGTTAAGACAATCAAAACGTTTTCTTCACATTTATGAAACCCATTATCATAGTTTTAAAAGGAAGTAATGGTGTATTTGCATTGAAAATTCTAGTATCTTTTTTGGAAGCCCCAAATTTTTGGGACTGCATTTAAACTCGATAAAATAACGTCTGACAGGATTAAAAGATTTTTGAAAGAAGTTTCCTTTCCCAGTGCGAGAGAATAATCTGTTAGATTGTAGGGGTGCTCAATGTGAAACAACCGTTTTGAAGACCGAACCGAGGACAAGAAACTTGTTCGTTTGGTGATTCCAAAGGCAATATAAAATGGCACTTACACCCGTTGGGTGCGCATGTTATTCGATGATGGAAGAACTGTCTCAGAAGGTTTTCAGATGCAGTTCCGCTCAATGATTACGATGTCACTCTCCACTTGAGAAACAGTATAATGAAGCTACAGTCACTAGTATTGTCTTCTCCAAGGTTTCCCAGTATACTGATATATGCCTGGTACCAATTTGGTTATTTAGACGATCGCTTGCTGCAGATTGAGGATCTTGCTGCTCCGGCCACGGTGGCAGAGCGGTTCTAGGCGCTTCACTCCGGAAACACGTGACTGCTACGGTCGCAGGTTCGAATCCTGCCTCGGGAATGGATGTGTGTGACGTCCTTAGGTTAATAAGGTTCAAGTAGTTCTAAGTTCTAGGGGAATGATGACCTCAGATGTTAAGTCCCATAGTGCTCAGAGCCATTTGAACCATTTTGAATCCTGCTGCACTTTGTTTTGCATTTTGTTGTCTTTCGTGTTTGTTATGTGAATAAATTTCGTTCATTCTGTGCGCATGGTGCAGGAAAAAGTTATTTTGTGAAATTTCGTTACAGATACCATTATTGTAAATATTTTATACGTAAATAAGAAGTTACTTATTATTTTCAACACAGTAAATACGGGTATGTGAAATGGTAAACCGAAAAATGGAAAACAAAAAGAAAATATCAATATAAAATGTAAAATAACAACTTAAAACATAAAATAAAAATAAGTAGTATTGAAAATAATAACGTACTTTTGAATTTTTAGTTAGGTTTGTTAAAAATAGTCCGACATCGCTTACAGTTTATTCTCGAGAGATGGTATCTCAGAGATAAGCTTTATTACACGTGGATGTATGTGGCGTAAAAAATTCTTTAATTTATGTTACAATAAAATTTTTCAGTATTCAAAATTAAGTAACGGCAGAGAGGATATTTCAAAATTTCACATTGTTACAAAATTTGCATATACAGTTTTCTAAAACGTTAATTACATTTTAACTTTCATATGAAACACATTTTTGTGTGTCATAGTTTCCAAGATAAGATCTAAATATGTCAAATTATATGCGAAATCACCTTTATGGGTGTGTTTTCCTCAAAAGTGAAATTAGGCAAAGATGAAACAAGACGTATTGCGTATTTACATCCCTTTACTTACGTACCAAGTTTCATCAAGCTCGTTTATTTACACTTGGAAACGTTCCCTTGTCAGAACGGCTAAGCGACCACGTACCGAGCTTAGCCCACAGTTGGAAACTCCGAGGATGTCTGGAGTTCATGCACAGCATCCCAGGCTTACGCGAGTTCAGAGCCGGATTTGGGGCTTCTGAGAATCCGGTAGCCTCGCCGCAACTGAATCTGCAGCTCCCTTAGCTCTGGTCCCGCGTCAGGCTGTGCAGCATTATAGTGAGACGTCCGCCAACATTTACCATATAGTTCTTTATAGCGTTACTGACCTCTGTGTTGCCAGAGAAGGTAAGTTTCCGATCTTCTTTTTCACCTTTTAGACAGCATTTAGGTTTCACTTCTAGATCAAGGATGCACAGATCGCTGCCAAATCGCTGCCAACTAATGGCAGCTCGCCCCTAGCCGTTCGTTCCTGTAATTTTTTTTTTTACTCGTATTTCATTCTCTTCTCTTTGAGGCATTCCAGTGTAGCTTAAATTAGGACAGGGGTACCCCAGTCCGTATCCCTCGGCAAGCCATTCCTGAACATGCACATTTGCGCAATAGTGCAGTCACGATAGCAAAAGCCACCCGTTGCCCTGCAAGGAACGACTTTCTTTAGTTTTCAGCGTTTCCTATGTTCTACAATACATACTTTGAGGCAGTGATCTTCATCGGACTACCTAATAAAGCCTTGGCCTTTAGTGACCATTGTAAGCAATATATTTATGTATTTCTGTGAGCCTCTTAGCATTCAATTCACAATCATCATCTAAGAAAAGTTTATAATATGAATAAATTGAATATTTTTGATAGAAATGATGCGAATCAAGAGAGAGAAGCCATGTATATGAGTATTGTGTATATTCTATTTCGCAAGGGTTTTTACAAAGGGTTACCGTATTAGCAGTTTTTTTCATTCTGCCTGTGATTCGGCACATCATCTATGTAGTTAGTTACATTCTATCTTCTCCATATATATATCGCTTCACCTGCGTGCACATTCAGTACATACATTGAATTGAACACATCCCCTGTCTGTATCCACCCCCCACCTCTCTCTGTCCACCCCCTCTTTCCTAATTACCTGCCCACCATCTCTCTACACTTTCCACCTGTCTTGTGCATCTTTCCCTACTCCCTTCTCTCTCTGCCTGCTTCCTCCTTCCCCTCACTCACTCCATCACCTCCTCTATCCATCTCAGCCTGTCCACAGCCATACTCATTGGCAGCTCCCGTAGCATGCCTATCGCACAGGACAAGCTACATGGTAGGGACTTGGAAATCTTTTATGTACCCCTGATGTGCAGGCCACCATTCAAAGCAGGTCAATAAAGCAGGCTGATACCACTCCAACGAAACATGCCTGTCATGCAGGGCAGCCTTCTTTTCAGGGCCCAGAAAACAGTCTCTTGCCTTTACCTTGTATGCTGCCCTGCAAAGCAAATTGAATTGACAGGACAATACTGTTCCCACACGTCATGCCCATTATGCATCAAGGCAGCTTATATGCCAGATGCTGCAAAAAACTCGTTTTTGTCCGATATTACTATTCCTACTGGACCTAGAAGGTTATAAACTCCACAGTACTGATACTCGTAAGGCCTGCTGTTCCTATGCCCAGTTTAGTTGAAATCGATCCAGGTTTTTGGGAAGACCCTGTATGGACATACATAAGCAAATACACTTTGCTTTTTACGTATAAAGCAGATATATATTGTTTGTTTATGCTCATGTCTTAACATAATCACAGTGAGTGGTTTTAGGCCTGTGATCCAACCAAATCTGTACTCCACTGCTCTAGATGATGACTTTTCTCTGAATTTACGAATATCACCCCTGTTTCAAATTTTGTTAATGTGGCAAGAATCTCCTCATTCGTGGGCAAGATTGTTTCATTATTTTTATATTACATGCATAAAATATTATGTGTGTGAAAATAATTGTTAATTACGACGAAATAATTTGTGGGTGAGCTGCCAGATATCGGTGTCCAACAGACGAAATATTTCGGCAAGCAGTCACGCTGTCATCGTCAGGGCGCTAATGAACTGACTGATTAGGGGACGGCATCCCCTGGAGGAAAAGCAAATGTTTCAGCAGCACGCATACCTAGCTGTGAACCGACGATGGGGCAATGTGTCAGTGGGAGGACTAGGGGCTAGGTGTGGATGGTGGACAGAACGGTGGATCGGAGGGAGAAGGTAAGAGATAAAAGCCAGTTTATCAGTGCTCCTGAAGATGGAAACGTCGTCATTTGACGAAATATTGTGCACGTTCGACAATGATATCTTGCCTTCCACACACAGTCTACGTCGTTCAAAGATAACCTGGGAGAAATTACAGAATTACAACTGTTATTTATGTGAGGATTGATGGTAACACGTTAATCCGAGTATTTTAGATTTATGTATTCAATGTGATCGGTTTCGGTGCTACATTGCATTGTTATCAGGCTCTCAACTGGCAACAATTAGATCTGAGCCAATTTTCCAAACTGTTCTTACAAGAAATAAAATTAAACTGGCATCCGCAGATCAATTCATGTACGAAAGGCTGCCTGCATTGTTGTTTGATATGTTTAGCGAGCCCTTCTAGAGTAATTCGATTGTGGGACACATCAAATGCGTACTAAATGCCTAAACAACGTGGTCATCAAGACTGACACTCGCAAAGGCTTAAGAACTTCATAGACTTATTATTGGCACATGAGTTCATGAAAGTATTCTGATTTCTTCACAACAAGGATAGCACATAACCAAAAATGTATATACTAATTCTGATTATGGCTATGCATACTGAAGGAAAATCATCGTCTGCTCAGGCTAAGCTATCTGGTTTGCTCCAGTTTAACAGTCCCTTTCTTTCCGCGACGTCCAACGCTGTCTTTCTGCGGGAGAATACTGTGGATCAAAAAAAGTGAGGAAAATTATTTCCATACTCATTTCAGTATTGTGACACAACAAATCAACAGTTCTTTCCTAATATGCTCAGTTCTTTATATGGTCTCATTTGGAGTTGCCTTTCATGCAGGGAGGCAACTAGGTAGAAATACATAATGCACAAGTGAATGTTTTCGAGAGAAGGAGGTAGCAGTCGAGATTTGAATAGATTCAAAACCTAGAAAATGCATGAATTAGTTTTAATTTGTAATATACGTCTGTACAGTGTGAGGCACAGGGTACTTACACACAAGAATGACAAAAAATAGGAAACACTATATCTGCTATGGAAATTTCAGCAAAGCGTCGGGCAGATGAATTGTAGAACGACTTTCAGAATGTTTCTCGACCTTTCTACTGTCGAGTAAGAATTGGGAAAAATGGACATATAAATACATGTCTGCGAGCTCTAATTTATTTTATCATCATTGTCATATCACATTAGGTAGGAATAAATCATTTGGCATTCGGAGGAGAAAGTTACTGACTGAAATTTCTTGAAATCTCACTGCAAGGATAAACGCCTTTGTTTCAACTATTGTCATCCCACGTCCCTTAATATATGAGTCATACTATCTCCTCTTTCTTGAATATACGATACGTACCTCCATTCGTTGATTTTCGACGTCCACTTTCAATGCCAGTGTCACTTCTGTTTGGCCTTTATGGAATGTCTGCATAGCATACAGCAATATCTTGCTGCGCTACTCCTGAAGAGAACGCACAAGCGCAGTGTAGGTAATGGCATCTTCTAACTGTTCTGCCAATAAACCGCACTGTTTGGTTCGCCTTCCCCACGACATTGTATATATGATCGTTACAACCTAAGCTTTTCATAATTGTAGCGCCTAGATATTAGATTGACACGATAACTGTCAAATTTTTGTGATTTATCTTGGTAACCGAAATTTAATGGACTATTTTTAGTACTCATGTGGAGAGCCTGCCACTTTTTATTGTTGAGCATCAACTGCCACTTTCTCACCACGCATATGTCTTTTCTTAATCATTTTGTAATTCGTTTTGACCTTTTGATGACTTTCCTACGCGATAAACAACAGTATCATGTGCTTTGATTGTTGAACAAGTCAGTTATGTAGATTAAGAGCAGTGAAGAAGCTGTAACACTTCCTTTGGAAACTCCAGACATCACTTTCTTTGAACAACAAAACCAAAATTTGTTTGCTAAGGAATACAGAAAATGTGAGGAACATTGCACGCAGCTCATGTACAACAAATTTAGAATGCAGGGCCAATTACAATATTAAGATCAAATTATCTCACGCCCGTAATCGTTGGGTCACAAGTACTACCACTGGAGCTACAGCTTGCAAATATTTCTGATATTACCGAAAGCGCTTTCTGAAATGATAAACTCTTGAAGCCTGCTTGGGCATTAGGTCGTCCCTCTTGTCTAGGCAATCGTGGAATCGCGTCTGCTGTGGTCTACACTACGACATTATTAACTGACCAGTTGCAAAACCTGCTTGTAGTTGCGTGGAACAGTAACTTCCAAAAGGCAATCAAACTTCTCTGTCGTTGACTCTACGAGCAAATGCGAGGTTTTATTGTATTTACGGAACGTACAAGAAATAAAAAGTGCTGAAACTGTGGAAACACACCATTTATAACTCTGGAGATATGGTTCTGCATTGAGCTGATACAAATTCTTAAAAATTCGTACAAGATTCATCAAAGTTTCGCCATCGTCGGTCCTAATATTTTAGTCAACATATTTAGTATATTACTGGGAAATTCTGATTAGTTGCGGATGACAGTTTGTGGTAAAATATCAGCCGTACTGCCAGTGATGAATGTCAGGATAGAGAAATCCTACCAGAGCCCGATTAAATGCTTTTGAGTCCATACAGAATAGCATTTGTTACAGCAGATCGGAGAATGCTAATATAGTATTAATTAACTGCAGGAGCATCCAAGGGAAGTTCCCAGAATTAATCTCGCTTAGGTACTAGGGAAGTAAATAGCAGCCAAATTCTAAATTCGGCGGATTTCAAAAATCTTGCATCAACTTAGGTTGTAAAATCTGTTTCCTAGGTCACTAATCAAATAAGTGTATGAAAAGCAGAAATAGTGGTAATATTCCATAATAACACCTATATTTTACTAGCTGAGCAACCAATGTTAAAAAAAAATGGTTCAAATGACTCTGAGCACTATGGGACTTAACTTCTAAGGTCATAAGTCCTCTAGAACTTAGAACTACTTAAACCTAACTAACCTAAGGACATCACACACATCCACGCCTGAGGCAGGATTCGAACCCGTGACCGTAGCGGTCGCTAGGTTCCAGGATGTAGCGCCTAGAACCGCTCGGCCACCCCGGCCGGCAACCAATGTTCTCCAGGTGTGTATTTATTCCAATCTTCTATTAGTTCATTTCCCTCTTTTCCCTCTACCTGTCCATCTTCCCGTCCCCCTCTCGTTATCCATCGTCTCCATCCCACTGTCTCAGCCCCCCTCTCTCAACCATCGCCGCCTCTTTCCCTTCTGTCAGTTTCTCCCTCACTATCTCACTGTCGTCTCCTCCTTCCTGTCTGTGTTCATCTCCTTCTTTCTCCTCTATTTCAGTCTATCTCCTCGTCCTCTTTCTGTCTTCGCGTTATTAACCCTACCCAGGAGGTTGCTGGTTCTTAACTCCACAGTAGTTTAGCTTAAATCGATCCAGTGGTTTAGGAGCTGCTTTTTACTGGTGGCTTAGCCCGCATACACTCATGTCAAATATATTTAATACATTTCACACATATTTGTACGTGTAGTTCACTTGTAATTCCAGCGAATTTCGCCCTATAGTTTGGTTTCATGCACCTCAATGTTTATGACGTCACGTCTCCTGGACCGCGTATCTAAAAGTGACATAATTTTGTAGGCATAATAAGAGGCACATCCGGATACTGTCTACGAAATGTTTTGCAAATAGACATAATAGCAAAGAGGTAATTAATTCAAACATCATGCATGATGTGGCATTTTTTCACACGTCTATATTTGATGTTATATCTCCTGACCTCTGTGTACACAGTAATATAAGAATGCAGGTACATTCCAATTATAAGGTGTATCTGAATTCATCTGCAAAATGTAACGCCTATACAGATAGTCCTCCGATCGGTCCTCACCGGTGGTCAGCCTAGTTTCTGCTCGCACTAAGGTTGACCCCTCTTCTGCCGTCCAGTGGGACATCGCTCTGGAGCGTGAATTGTGGCAAAAAACTTCCTAGGGGGCCGAACGTAAGACCTGCCCAGTTAGTCTGACAGACAGGTTCCAGGTGCTGTCTGTGGCTGACACTGTCGCTCAGATAGTCGCAGTCGCCTCTCCTGCTTCAGAGGAAACCTCTTAGTCAGAACGATCCGGGCAATCACAGAGGGTGAGATTATTCATACACAACTGGCCATTGAAATTACTACACCACGAAGATGACGTGCTACAGACGCGAAATCTAACCGACAGGAAGAAGATGCTGTGATATGCAAATGATTAGCTTTTCAGAGTATTCACACAAGGTTTGCGCCGTTGGCGACACCTACAACGTGCTGACATGAGGAACGTTTCCATCCGATTTCTCATACACAAACTGCAGCTGACTGGCGTTGCCTGGTGAAACGTTGTTATTATGCTTCGTGTAAGGAGGAGAAATGCGTAACATCACGTTCATGACTTTGATAAAGTTCGGATTGTAGCCTACCGTGATTGCGGTTTATCTTATCGCAACATTGCTGCTCGCCTTGGTCGAGATCCAATGACTGTTAGAAGAATATGGAATCAGTGGGTTCAGGAGGGTAATACGGAACGCCGTGCTGGATCCCAACGGCCTCTTATCACTAGCAGTCGAGATGACAGGCATCTTATCCGCATGGTTGTAACGGATCGTGCAGCCACGTCTCGATCCCTGAGTCAACAGATGGGGACGTTTGCAAGACAACAGCCATCTGCACGAAGAGTTGGACGTCGTTTGCAGCAGCATGACCTATCAACTCGAAGACCATGGCTGCGGTTACCCTTGACGCTGCATCACAGATAGGAGCACCAGCAATGGTATACTCAACGACGAACCTGAGTTCACGAATGGCAAAACGTCATTTTTTTGGATTAATCCAGGTTCTGTTTACAGCATCATGATGGTCGCATTCGTGTTTGGCGACATCGCGGTGAACGCAGATTGGAAGCGTGTATTCGTCATCGCCATACTGGCGTATCACCCGGCGTGATGGTATGGGGTGCCATTGGTTACACGTCTCGGTCACCTCTTGTTCGCATTGACGGCACTCTGAACGGTGGACATTCCAGATGGGTTACGACCCGTGGCTCTACCTTTCATTCGATCCCTGTGAAACCCTACATTTCAGCAGCATAATGCACGACGGCATGTTGCAGGTCCTGTGCGGGCCTTTCTGGATACAGAAAATGTTCGACTGCTGCCCTGACCAGCACATTCTCCAGATCTCTCACCAACTGAAAACGCCTAGTTAAAGGTGGCCGAGCAACTGGCTCGTCACAATACGCCAGTCACTATTCTTGATGAACTGTGGTATCGTGTTGAAGCTGCATGGGCAGCTGTACCTGTACACGCCATCCAAGCTCTGTTTGACTCAATGCCCAGGGCGTATCAAGGCCGTTATTACGGCCAGAGGTGGTTGTTCTGGGTACTGATTTCTCAGGATCTATGTTCCCTAACTGTGTGAAAATGCAATCACATGTCAGTTCTAGTATAATATATTTGTCCAATGAATACCCGTTTATCATCTGCATTTCTTCTTGGTGTAGCGATTTTAATGGCCAGTATTGTAGTTGCGAAAACCTATGTTAGGCGCGTTGTTCAGCCCCTTAGGGCCACGACGGCCAAAAAGGGAAAGAAAGCTAATGCGCACTCAGAGTGTATACCGGGTCGACTCGTTCCAGACGTGGAACTGGTCCATCCGGTTGCCATGAAAAGCACAGGTTGCAGCCAACTGCAGGTGATGGATCACGTCGGCTCCAATAATCTATGTCACTTTGGATTGGAAAAGATTCTCTCTCGTTTCGGACGGCTAACGGAGGTGGTAAAGACTGCCAATCTTGCTTGAGAGATGAAAGCAGAGTTGACCATTTTCAGTATATTCGACAGGACCGATTGCAGACCACTGGTACAGACCTGAGTGGAGGTATGAATAAGAGACGGTTCTGCGACCCTGTAGGCTGCAGATTCCTCGACTTGCGCAATAGCATGGTTGGGTTTCGGGTTTCGCTGAATAGGTCAGGAGTCCACTACACTCAGGAGGGACTGAAAGGGTAGCAGGGACTGCGTAGCGTGGACTGGGTGGTTTTTTAGGGTAGAAGATCTCAGGAAAACACAATAAACGGCTTCAGTCACAAAGGGTCAGGTCGAACACAGGAAGAATGTAGATACTGGAACCATCGGTATAACAATAGTAAATTGTCGTAGCTATGTTACCAGAGCTCCAAGCGCTAATAGAAAGCGCTGATGCTCAAATCTTTATAGCCACTGAAAGCTGGATAAAGCCTGATATAAGCTCAGCCGAAAGTTTTGCGAAGAACGTAACAATGTTCCGAAAGGATAGGCTAAACAAGGTTGGCGATGGCGTGTTTGTTGCTGTCAGAAGTAGTTTAACTTGTCGCGAAATTGAAGTAGATACTTCCTGTGAGTAAGTATGGGCAGAGATCATTCTTGGCAATCGAAATAAAATAATAATTGGATCATTTTACTGACCTCTTAATTCAAGTGATACAATTGCTGAAAGGTTCAAAGAAAACTTGAGTTTGATTCCAAACACTTACCCGACTCACACAATTATCGTTGGTGGTGACTATAATTTATCCTCGATATATTGGCAAAAATATATGTTTATTTCCGAAGGTACTCTTAAAACATCATCCGATATTGTGATAAACGAATTCTCTGAAAATTATTTCTAACAGTTAGTACATGAGGCCACGAGAATAGAAAACGGTTATGAAAATGCTCTTGTGCTGTTTGCAACAATTAATTCTGAGCTAATAACGAGCATTAAAACGGTTACAGGGGTTAGTGAATACAAGGTTATCGTTTCGATAATGAATAGTGTAACCCCCAGTTTCTGCAAAAATAAAATATTAAATATATCTATTAAATAGATAAAGATTCACCTGATGGCTTCCTGAGAGAGAATTTACACTCCTTGCAAATTAACAATGTAAGTGCAGACGCGATGTGGCTTGAATTCAAAGAAATAGTATCGGCAGCAGTTGAGACATTTGTACCAAATAAATCAACAAACGACGGAGATGATCTACTTGGTACAAAAAACGAGTCAGAACACTGTTGCAGAATCAACGAAACCATCATGCCAAATTTAAACGGAAGCAAAATCTGCAAGGTTGGTGATATTTTAGGGAAGCTCGAAATTTAAGGCGGACTATAATAGTTTCCATAACGAAACTTTGTATCGAAACCTGGCAGAAAATCCAAAGAGATCCTGATCGTATGTGAAGTATGCTAGCAGCAAGACTCATTCAATGCCTTCTCTGCGTAATAGCAATGGAGATATTTTCGATGACAGTGCTGCCAAAGCAGAATTACTAAACACAGCCTCTGGAAATTCCTTCTGCAAAGAAGACGAAGTAAACATTCCAGAATTCGAATCAAGAACAGCTGCCAACATGAGTAACGTCGAAGCAGATATCATCGGAGTAGTGAATCAACTTAAATAACTTAACAAAAGTAAGTCTTCCGGTGCAAATTGTATACCACTTAGATTCCTTTCAGAGTATGCTGTTGCAATAGCTCCACACTAAACAATCATGTACAACAGTCTGCTCGACGAAAGATCCTTATCGAAAGATTGGAAAGTTGCACAGCTCACACTAGTATTCAAGATATGTAGTAAGAATATATAATGGCCTGGTGCTTCCTGTCGGAAGATTCAAGTGGCAACTTGGAAACATTTTCTCTGGTGGCTCAGAATTCCGATGCGAGAGCCGACTTGGCACCCACAAGCGAGGCAAATATGAGTCTCTCCATCGTGAGGGTTAGTCATAAGCCTATGTCTGCGCGATCGTTTTGCAGCTATGTTGTTAAGTCATTATTGGTCGTGCATCTTGCTTCCATCTAGAGACAGTTTCCTCAATTTGCTGCGATCGTCAGCGAGTTGCTCCCGCTCGTCACTGTCAATATTAAATGTGCACATATCACGCTTGACGCAACCCCTTAAACGTAGTCTTCCACGAAGCCGTCCGCTGTGACCGAGTGGTTCTAGGCGCTTCAGTTCGGAACATCGATGCTGCTACGGTCGCAGGTTCGAATCCTGCCTCGGGCATGGTTGTGTGTGATGTCCTAAGGTTAGTTAGGCTTAAGTAGTTGTAAGTCTAGGGGACTGATGACATCAGATGTTAAGTCCCATAGTGCTCAGAGCCATTTGAACCATTTTCTTCCTCGAGGTCTCTTTGCTCCTGCTATTGCGTCGGGGCAGACGGGAGTGGTCCATACGATGCAGATATCCTAAACACCGCAGGCAACGTTGCTTGAGCGTAGCAGTGATCATCTGTTGTTTTGCAGTTTTCAGAGCCATATCATTTGTCACATGTTCCTCCACGATATCCCCAAGATGCTCCGTAAGCACCGCATTTGAAAGGCTTTGAGATTTCGTTCCAGTTTGGCATACGACGTCCAAGAGTCTGCTCCATACAGAAGATTACTCAGCACACATGACTGATACACAAGTATTTTTGTCGACAATGTAAGATGTTTGTTGTCCCATACTCGTGTGCGGAACTTTCCGAAAGTGCTGGCAGCCTTTCCTATTCTTGCATTTATCTCGTCATCCAGAGAGAGATCTTCTGTCGTTATAGAACCAAGATAGAATAATTTATCGACTTTCTTCAACAAGGAGCCGTCCAGTTTGATGACAGGCGGATCTGTGTATCCCTGTGCCTCGACAATAGTCTTCTTTACGTTTATAGACATGGAGAAGAGCTTGCATGTAACACGGAATTTATCTACAAGCTCTTGCAGATCGTCTTGAGTATGCGCTACAAATGCAATATCGTCCGAAAATAAAAGGCTGTTTACAATCAAGTCTTCTCGGAAGCATTGGATCTGAGTAAGGAAATGTTGTAGAGCTTCCCATCAGCTCTAGTATACAGATGAATGCCCAGGTTAGTTTCACCAAAAGCAACTTTGATGAGTGCTGAGAAAAAAATATTGAATAGAGTGGGAGCCAATACGCAGCCTTGACAAACCTCTCTTTTCACAGCAAGCGGATCAGAAGTGATTCCGTCGAAGGCCACAGCATCTTCCATATCTTTGTGAAAAGCCTTGATTATTTTTAAGAGCTTTGATGGACACTATTTTCAAAAGTACTGGGTACAGTCTTTTCCCGATGACAGTGTCGAAAGCGTTGTTCAGGTCGATAAAGGCAATGAACAGAGGGGTTTTATGTTCGTGACACTTTTCCTGAATTTGCCGGAGGGTGAAGATCATATCAACTGTAGATCGTTTGGGACGAAACCCACATTGTTCCTCAGAGTATATGCGCTCGGCAGGCAATTGAATTTTGCCCAACACCACACGGGCAAATGTTTTCCAGGTATAATCAGAAGTGAGATTCCACAGTGACAGTTGCGATCACCTTTACATTTGTATAAAATAACAATATTGGCATCATGCATGTCTTGTGGCATAGTACCCTCAGTCCAACATTGCAGTAAGAGGTTGAAAATCAGCCGAAGAACCGGCTTAAGTTTTATACTTTCTGTGGAGATGTTGTCTTTGCCAGGGCACTTCCCAAATTTGAGCTGTGCAATTGCTCTTTGAAGCTCCTCCATAGTAGTCGTAACATCCAAGTTATGATAAGGTGTCATCTGAGGAATTTCATCCATTGCGTTTGGACTAATGTTGATGGAATGTGAGTAGAGGCTGAAGTAATATTCTACCCATCGGGGCAATTGACGATTTCGATCTGTGATGACTTTTACATCTATTTCCTTGAGTGGTAGGCCCAGTGGCCCACTTGATGTCCGAGACCATACCACTAATGTCGCCAGCGTTGAAACACTTCTGTACGCCAGTGCAAAGTTGCTCCAAATAGGAATTGATACAGTTGCGGTCAGTGCACTGAACAGCTGCCTTTGCTTTGCTTAGCTCCCTGCGTGTAGAAATGCATGAGGTTTTTATGCCAGATGACAGTGGCCTGATGCGTAGCCTCAATGAGAGGTTTCAGGACATTCACGTTCTCCATGAAACAATCCTGGGATTTTGCCTCCAGATTACTGAACACATTTCCAGCCGTAACGGTAAGAAGTGATTTTATCTTCTGCCAGTCTTTAGAAACAGAGGCGGCTGGATTCCAGGGATCCACCTCTTTTCGTATCTCGTCACCAATTCCATCTACTGCAGCAGTGTTTCTTGTTTGGCAAAGATTAATTTTTGTTTTGCAAGGTGTTCTGACAGAGCGAAACTTTTTAGGCACGGAGCGCACTTTTGTCGCTACTGGTGCATGATCCGTGTCACAATCTCCACTAAGGAAAGGACGTGTATCAATAAAGTAACGTAGGACTTTCCCTTTAATTAGAATAAGATTTAATTGGTGCTAAAGTTTGTATGTATTGGTGACATACAACTGCTACTTTGCACAGAGTTCAAGCAACCGTAGAAACTTTTCGTTCATTTTTCTCACTCCGTGTTTGTCTAGGCAGTCAGGCCAAGTGCCAGAATCACTACCAATACGAGCGTTGAAATCACCAAGGATGCATAGACGGTCCCCAGAGTGCACCCTTTGTAATACATCACTCAGTTGTTCATAAAACTGATCCTTGGCATCTGCAGCTGAGGTAAGTACTGGTGCATATACAGATATCAGCGTCAGTAGTAAACTATCTGTTGTGAAACGCAGAGTCATAATTCGTTCTGAGATCCCAATCGGGTTTTCGGCACAACACAGCAAGTCACTGCGGACAGCGAAACCGTTCCGTGCTGTCTGGGACTAGCAACATCTTTGCCCTTCCAGAAAAAAGTGTTGCTTTTTTCGCGTGTTGAGTGTTCTTCTAGTAGCCTGGTTTCCTGCAGTGTTGTTATAGCGATATTGAGTCTGACTAGCTCTAAGTCGATAGCAGCCGTTTTACGTAGCTCTTGTGAGCTTCCACAGGTGTCCGGAAGCCTTGCTGAATAGTGTGGATGTTCCATATACCGATGCATAATGAAATATCTTCACCTTTTATTTTATTTTTATTTTTTATTTTTATAGAAGCGGGTGTCGATATTATGCAGTAGCAGTACTAGTGTTCCATACACCCAATGGAACAATCCTCACCAGGACGGGCCAGTACTAAATTACAGGCCCATATCATTAAAGTCGATATCCAGCAGGATTTTGGAACATATATTGTGTTCGAGCATTATGAATTACCTCGAAGAAAACGGTCTATTGACACACAGTCAACAAGAATTTAGAAAATATCGTTCTTGTGAAACACAACTAGCTCTTTATTCGCACGAAGTGTTGAGTGCTATTGACAATAGATTTCAAATTGATTCCGTATTGACCGGCCGGTGTGGCCGTGCGGTTCTAGGCGCTTCTGTGTGGAACCGCATGACCGCTACGGTGGCAGGTTCGAATCCTGCCTCGGGCATGGATGTGTGTGATGTCCTTAGGTTTAAGTAGTTCTACGTTCTAGGGGACTGATGACCGCAGATGTTAAGTTCAAAAATGGTTCAAATGGCTCTGAGCACTATGGGACTTAACATCGATGGTCATCAGTCCCCTAGAACTTAGAACTACTTAAACCTAACTAACCTAAGGACAACACACAACACCCAGCCATCACGAGGCAGAGAAAATCCCTGACCCCGCCGGGAATCGAACCCGGGAACCCGGGCGTGGGAAGCGAGAACGCTACCGCACGACCACGAGATGCGGGCAGATGTTAAGTCCCATAGTGCTCAGAGCCATTTGAGCCATTTTGATTCCGTATTTCTGGATTTCCGGAAGGTTATGAACGTTGTATCACACAAGCGGCTTGTAGTGAAATTGCGTGCTTATGAAATATCTCAGTTACGTGACTGGATTCGTAATTTCCTGTCAGAGAGGTTACAGTTCGTAGTAACTGACAGAAAGTCATCGAGTAAAACAGAAATGATTTCTGGCCTTTCCCAAGGTAGTGTTAAAAGCCCTTTGGTGTTCCTTATCTATATAAACGGTTTGGGAGACATTTAAGCAACTCTATTAGGTTTTTTTGGAGATGACACTGTTGTTTATCGACTCGTAAAGTCATCTGAAGATCAAAACTAATTGCAAACAGATTTATAAAATTTATCTGTATGGTGCAAAAAGGCAAATGACCCTAAATAACGAAAAGTGTGAGGTCATGCACATGAGTACTAAAATGAATCCGTTAAACTTCGGATACACGATAAATCAGTCAAATCTGAAGGCCGTAAATTCAACTAAACGCCTAGGAATTACAATTATGAACAACTTGAATTGGAAGGAATACATAGCAAATGTTGTGGGAAGGCTAACTAAAGACGGCGGTTAATTGGCAGGACACTAAGAAAATGTAACAGATCTACCAAAGAGACTGCCTACACTTCGCTTGTCCGTCCTCTTTTGCAATACTGCTCCACGGTATGGTATCCTTACCAGAAAGGATTGAAGGAGTACATCGAAAAATTCAAAGAAGGGCAACATGTTTTCTATTATCGTGAAATTTGGGAGATAGTGTCACCGAAATGAGACAGGATTTCGGGTTGAAGTCATTAAAACAAAGGCGTTTTTCGTTGCGGTGGAATCGTCTCACGAAATTTTAGTCACCAACTTTCTCCTCCGAATGAGAAAATATTTTGTGGAGATCGATATACATAGGGAGAAACGACCTCCATAATTAAAATAAGAGAAATCAGAGCTCACATGGAAAAATATAGGTGTTCGTTTTTTCCACGCGCTGTACGAGATTAAATTAATAGAGAATTGTGAAGGTGGTTCGATGAACCCTTTTCCGGGCAATTAAATGTGAAACTTCCTGGCAGATTAAAACTGTGTGCCGGACCGAGACTCGAACTCTGGACCTTTGCCTTTCGCGGGCAAGTGCTCTACCATCTGAGCTACCCAAGCACGACTCGCGCCCCGTCCTCACAGCTGTAGTTCTCCCAGTACCTCGTCTCCTACCTTCCAAACTTCACAGTAGCTTTCAAAGTAGCGCACACTCCGCTGCAGAGTGAAAATCTCATTCTGGAGGCACTTAAGTGTGATTTACGGAGTATCCATGTAGGCGTAGAAAGGACTAAAGAAGTAATAAATTAACAGGTCATGCCTGATCGGGCAGTTATACTGCATGAACAGCAAAAATGCAGTAAGTGGTTAACTTATTTTTTCCTTCCATCATTTTATGAGGGTTGTCAGCGAGAAAATTTTTTCAAAAGATTTGAAAATATTTTTGAAGTTTGTTGCAAGTTGTAAAGTGCTCTCATACTGAAATAATGGATGAATAAAATTTGACTATTCGCGCGTCTTTGGCTACACGGTTTATGTTGTGAAGCGGCTTTCGAGTTTGTGTGCCATAATTAAACAATTTAAAACTGAACAGACAGTCCTCAGAACATCACCGAGAATTTCTAGACACGCAAAGGTATGCGATATTGTTGTTAGCATTAAATTATCCATTGTAAAATTGCAGTGCTTCTATTTGACATGCATACCAAGCAGCGAATTTTATGAAAAGGTGTACTGAATGCTTTATATGCTAAATGAATGACTATGAATCCCTAAACACAAGGTTTGACTTACTAAAACATATTGTACGATGGACGTTCCACATATATTATTTAATGCCTCTAAACTGTGCTCTACCTGACAGACTGTTGCAATCATATTAAAGTGCATACAGTAATAATTCGTGGCGTTACACCTAATACACTGCTGGCCATTAAAGTTGCTACACCACGAAGATTACGTGCTACAGATATGAAATTTAACGACAAGAAGAAGATGCTGTAATATGCAAATGATTTGCTTTTCAGAGCATTCACACAAGGGTGGCGCCGGTGGCGACACCTACAACGTGCCGACATGAGGAAAGTTTCCAACCGATTTTTCATACACAAACAGCAGTTCACCGGCGTTGCCTGGTGAAACGTTGTTGCGAATCATCGTATAAGGAGGAGAAATGCACACCATCACGTTTCCCACTTTGATAAAGGTCGCATTGTAGCCGATCGCGATTGCAGTTTATCGTATCGCAACGCTGCTGATCGCGTTGGGCGAGATCCAACGGTTGTTAGCAGAATATTGAATCGATGAGTTCGGGAGGGTAATACGGAACGCCGTGCTGGATCCCAACGGCCTCGTATCACTAGAAGTCGAGATGACAGGCTTCTTATCCGCATGGCTGTAACGGATCGTGCAGCCACGTCTCGATCCCTGAGTCAACAGATGGGGACGTTTGGAAGACAACAACCATCTGCACGAACAGTTCGACGACGTTTGCAGCAGCATAGACTACCAGCTCGGGGACCATGGCTGCGGTTACCCTTGACGCTGCATCACAGACAGGAGCGCCTGCGGTGGTGTACTCAACGACGAACTTGGGTGCACGAGTTGCAAAACGTCATTTTTTCGGATAAATCCAGGTTCTGTTTTCAGCATCATGATGGTCGCATCCGTGTTTGGCGACATCGCGATGAATGCACATTGGAAGCGTGTATTCGTCTTCGCCATACTGGCGTATCACCCGGCGTGATGGTATGGGGTACCATTTGTTACACGTCTCGGTCACCTCTTGTTCGCATTGACGGCACATTGAACAGTGGACGTTACATATCAGATGTGTTACAACCCGTAGCTCTACCCTTCATTCGATGCCTGCGAAACCCTACATTTCAGCAGCATAATGCACGACCGCATGTTGCAGGTTCTGTACGGGCGTTTCTGGATACAGAAAATGTTCGACTGCTGCCCTGGCCAGCACATTCTCCAGATCTCTCACCAACTGAAAACCTCTGGTCAATGGTGGCCGAGCAACTGGATCGTCACAATACGCCAGTCACTAATCTTGATGAACAGTGGTATCCTGATTTCTCAGGATCAATGCACCCAAATTGCGTGAAAATGTATTGACATGTCAGTTCTAGTATAATATATTTGTCCAATGAATACCTGTCTGTCATCTGTATTTCTTCTTGGTGTAGCAATTTTAATGGCCAGTAGTGTATCAAGTATGTGTTAAAACATTGTTTTAATTTTTTTTCGACCTCGCTTTCAGTATCAACATCAAAACGGCCTCTGTAGAATCAGACCGATAGTCATTTTACATGTCCTCATGTTTATAAGAGGTCACTGTTAATGAGTTAGAATCTCTTGAGAGTCACCCCAGAGGCTACTTCAAACGTAATTGCTGCCCATTTCGGTAACTAATGGAGAGTCCGTCACAAACCAGTGTGGGCGACAGGTACCTGATCCAGTGGCGGGAGTGCGCCGGACAGCAGGTGTTTGTGGGTCTGCGGGCGCCGAGCTATCGAGCCCTGGCGCCGTGCCACGGTCTACCGCGCCTGGCTCCGCCGCCCTCGCCGCCCCGCCGCCCACACGGTGCCGCAGCGCCGCCCCGCTGCACCGCATTGCCCTACCCTACCCGGCACTGGCCAGCTCCACCGCCGCCTACAAGCGCACGTCCTCACAATTCCCATGTCAACGACCCGGCGCCGAGGGGCGCCCTTTGCAATGCATGAGCTCCGACGTAACGCACGCCGACCGCAGGCTCTGCTGATGGCTGCTGTCGGGCTCTGAATCCCCCTGGTCTATCCGCACTGGGTTCGATCTCTCTGCTTCGCCTGTCGGTTTGTTACTGCTCCGACGTGGCCGTGCGGTTAAAGGCGCTGCAGTCTGGAACCGCAAGACCGCTACGGTCGCAGGTTCGAATCCTGCCTCGGACATGGATGTTTGTGATGTCCTTAGGTTAGTTAGGTTTAACTAGTTCTAAGTTCTAGGGGACTAATGACCTCAGCAGTTGAGTCCCATAGTACTCAGAGCCATTTGAACCATTTTTTTGTTACTGCTCCACACTGTGTTACATCAGAGCGTGGCGTGGCTCTCCGTACCGTCGTCTGAAACACAAACCCGACTCACGTGGATTATGGACTTTCAAGAAACGCTATTTGAATGCGTCAGTAATTTACCAGCGATTGCAGCGGAACGACAGAATGAGAGACGTGACTGTTTTGCATTTGTTAATATCACAAGACACTATTGACATGTACATTCTCACATTTTCTTGATCCAAACTGTGCTAGCTAATAGGTGTATGCAGCAATGGGGAAAACTCAGTTTTTTTTTTAATCTTAATCGGGCCTAAGATTATCTTTAACATCTTTCTTTCTCTTATTTCTTATCTCTCGATCACAACTCTTCTCTTCATAGCAAAGCAACCTGGGGCATATAGAGTCTCCTATCTTATTCATGTGCATTTTTTAATGATTTACCTTGGCGTCAACTGATATTGTTTTCTACCCGCAGACACATTTGCTAAACTGTTTCCATTTTTCTAAGTCATCTTTCTCAGAAGTGTTTCGCTCTATCCAGTCTCTCAGCAATTTAAACTTCTCCACTCGTTGATTTTCCTTTCTTTTATCTCTAGTACCCCAGGTGGTGACTTAATATTTGTAATTCAGTTTTCTCGAAGTAGATGTGGAATCCCTCATATGCTACTTGTGTCCCCAGGTCCTTGATTTATTCTGTAGTTGTGTATAAGTAATCAGAAAGAAATCGATGTCATCTGTAAAGGCCAGGTAGTAAACTGTAAAATTTGTCTCTCTGTAGCCAAGCCTGACTCCATTTTCAACACTGATGTCGTCACTCGCGGGTCATTTTCTCAGCGCACATGAAAATAAGAGGCGAAATGCATCTCATTGCCTGACTCCTGACCTGACACGAAAAGCCTCCAAGATCCCTCCCATAAACTACTCTAGAGGTGGTGTCAGTGAGAATCTGTTAGGTAATAGGTCTTTCCTTACTACGTAAGATTCTTTGAAGATTCCGAGAAGATGGATTCGCTCGACTGAATCATAAAACTCTTTTTTAAAGCTACTAAGGTCACTGCGAATTTCTTTCCTCCGCGTTACAACCAAGCTACAACACGTTGAAGGTTTATGATCTTGGTGTTCACCTAGCTGTGAGTCTAATTCCTTTCCTGCCCTGGTCTGAAGCGCAGTCAAAAATATTGTAGGTTATCAATGGAAGATGCCACGTTGCATTATGCAGCAGGCAAATTAGTGCGGAAGACCAGGTATGTGGAATGTCCTCAGTTTGATACCTGTCACGGAGTATTTCCGTTTATGGACAGACATGTTTCCTGGATTCGTCCACATTTCAGCCCTTACCGAGTCTTTGACAGGTGCGTTGTTGATCTTTAGTGTATGTATAACCTGTTTAATTTCATCTCTTGTAGGAAGCGATGAATCGAGATTGATGGAAGGGCTGTTTTCGAGTTTGAAGCTAGATTTTGGACCCTTACTATTAAGAAGAAATCAAAATAATTCGCCAGGATTTGACAGTTATCCTGATATCGTAGTTAGCTTTACAAATGGGGCCTTTGAAAGATAAACTTTACTTCCTGACATTTCGTTTGAAAATCTTGTAGAGGTCCTAAGAGTTGTTCCTTGTAATGTATTTCTCAGTCAGTAGCAGGTGGTTTTTGTCGAAAGCACGTTTCAGCCCTCGGATAATTTCAGCATTATGTTTTGTAGTCTCCATGAATTTCGTCCAATTATTCTGAAGGTTCAATTTCTGCCAAGGAAGCTGCCTTTTTCTTTCAGCCCTATCACATTCCCAAGTTCACTATGGATGTTTCTTTGGTTTTGCTAGTGGTATTGTTTCGTTAGCTGTATTCACTGGTGCTTTTTGCTATTTATATCAGTCATCTTGCTAATCCAACTGAACTCCCTGCTAGATATGAAAGTCTCTGTGATGAGTCTGCTGACTCTTTTCATTGGTCTTTAAGAGACAGTGAGCTGCGTCGAGGTTCACATTTCTCTCGTTTTTTACTGCCTGGACGCATTTTGTGCTTTCTTTGCGCTAGCTATGAGCTCTATCTGGAACACACGAAGTTGGTGTTTGGTGACATCCACATTTTATGTTTCCTGTATAGGTGTTCCAATGACTTTAGAATTAGAGTAAATCCCTTGCAAAGCTGGATGAGTCTCTCTCCATTCCAGTTTGTTCTATTACGAGAAGAATATTCTACAACATTGGTTTTGAATTTTCTTTCTCTAGCGACTGGTGCATTGAAATCCTCCAGCAGGATGATCTTGTGCTACACAGGAATCTTGTGGTTGATCTTGTATCTGGGAGTCTCCATACTTCCGTGCATTTGGTGCAAGCTCCCCAGAATACAGAATCCTATTTGCATCACTCGAAACAACGGTGGATTCGTTACTATATGGGGTAGCAGCATTCGCTGAATTGTTCTCCAGGTTTTTAACAGCTGTTGACTTTGATCAGTAATGTTTCACACTGGCAAAGTTACTGCAACAGCTTTGAGCCTTGGGACCCCCGCACTGACTCGCTGACCCAATTTCTCGCCAAGATTGGTCATCCAGCATTCCATTTGGTTTGCATGGCTTTAGAGAGGCCCTCCATTAGGGTACATGCAGGCTAGTTATATTGTACATGTTGGAGTTGGAATGAAAGTAGCTAGTTCGATTCTCTTGCTGTATCGAATATATTAATGTTGCATATGGTTAGCAATGACGCAATACACTTCCTTTTATCCAGAGCCACAAGGATTCTCTCAGGTTTGGTCCTAAAATTACTACAATATAAGGAATTCTTTGTGACTAGTTTCTACCTATATTTTATTCGTTAATCTGGATATGTTCATATGATGATAAAATTTAAGATCGTTGAATAGGTGAATAATTATGAATAGCTGGTGAAACGTATACTTCCTGCCAGAAGTAGTGCTTAAACACGAAATTTTTTAAATTCACCGAAAGAGTTGTATTAAGATGATGATTGTATTCTATGGCCACATTGGCCGTATGATTCCTACAAGGTTGAGCAATTGCACCTTTCTCAACAAAAGAGACAATCTACAGCGAAATAAGAAAAGAGCAGCAGGAAGTGGGGAGGACTCTGAAGGATATTCATAAATACGTTCCACTCAAGAATAAACTCTAAGAGCACCTTGGTTTCCAAGAAAAGCCAAAACCAAAGACAGACGAAACAGGGATTGTAGCAAAGAAGGAACAGCACAGGAAACGAATTCGGGAATACGTAGCATAAATTAAGACCCAGGCACAAGGGATAAAAGTGGTGTTATTTAAATAGCATGATCAGAAAATTGCCGATAGGGAAAGAAGTATGTTGGGATTACATTGAAAATTAAAACCTGAAAATACGATTTTACGACTCAAAAGGTTGTTTGGGATGTCAAGAAAAATAATCATAAAAATGTCACTTTTTGTTCGACGAAGCGAAGAAACAGAAAATTAAAAAAAAACGCGTATTCATTTTTGATCGTATCTATAATACTTCGCTTACGAAACTTGACATCGGATTGCGCTAATGGATGTATTGGTTAGCTTCCATTTTTAAGTTCACTGACATAACTGAAGTTGAATGAAATGCGTTTTGAAAGTTACATTTCCTGATTTGGCTGGAAATTTTGTAACCCAAAGCCATCATTTGAATGGATAAATGTGAGAAATATCACGAAAACACCCTTAAAGTTGAGCGGTGGAACTGACTTTTAACATCCTATGACTGAACCAAGGCAGTACTCGTCTCTTCTGTTTGTCACTATACTCTGTAGTCAGACCAAATAAACTGCAGAATTCATAGCTCTATGACTGACTTTGGCGCTGCGCTGCACCCCAGTCCCTGGAAAGACCATCTTGTCGCCCTTGAAACTTCTGCATCTTATATAACAGAAAACAGTACATCTTTTTTGGACACATGTGTTTAGCTCCCAGAATTAGGTACGAAAACGTGCTTGTAATTAATGCCTCCGAATTTTTTATATGAAAACTCTTTAAGTTTTTCAAAAGAACTAAATTTTATTAACATTCTACATCTTTATTCCCCATGTCTACATATTTGCAGCCCTCTTCCGCTACAGAGCTCCGAATTACAGCGTGTAACACGGCTGTGTTTAACATATCTATGTCGGTGCTTGAGAAACAGCGTACTGTATCGGGTCTACATCTACATCTACATGGCTACTCCTCCGTTCACACTAAAGTGCCTGGCAGAGAGTTCATCGAACTATTTTCATACTACTTCTCTACCATTCCAATCTCGAATGACGCCTGGGAAAAAGAAACACCTCAATCTTTCTGTTCGAGCCCTGATTTCTCTTATTTTATTATGATGATCATTTGTCCCTACGTTGGTGGGCGTCAACAAAATACTTTCGCATTCGGAAGAGAAAGTTGGAGATTGAAATTTCGTAAATAGATCTCACCGTAAAGAAAACCGCCTTTGCCTCAGTGGCTGCCACCCCAACTCGCTTATCATATCAGTGACACTCTCGCCCCTATCTCACGATAACACGAAACGAGCTGCCTCTCTTTGCACCTTCTCGAAGTCCTCCGTCAATCCTACCTGGTAAGGATCCCACTCGGCGCAACAATATTCCACCAGAGGAAAGACAGGTATAATGGAGGCTGTCTCTGTAGTTGGTTTTTATTGTATTCTAAGTGTTCTGCCAACAAAGCGCAGTCTTCGTTTCGCCTTCCCCACAATATCATCTATGTGGTCTTTCCAATTGAAGTTGCTCGTAATTGTAATTCCTACGTATTTAGTCGAATTGACAGCCCTTAGATTTGTGCAATTTATCGTATACCCAAAATTTATCGGATTTCTTTTAGTACCCATGTGGATGACCCCGCACTTTTCCTTGTTTAGTGCCAATTTCCACTTTTCACACCATTCAGAAATTCTCTCTAGATCTTTTGTAATTGCAATTAATTGTCTGATGATTTTACTAGACAGTAAATTACAGCGTCATCTGCAAACAATCTAAGGGGACTGCTCAGATTATCTCCTAGATCATTTATGTAAATCAGAAACAGCAGAGGGCCTATGGCACTATCTTGCGGATCGCCAGATATCGCTTCTGTTCTACTCCATGATTTACCGTCTCTCACTATGAACTGTGATCTCTCTGAGGTCGACGATATAAACAATGAAAATTTTTGGAGTATTTTATTGCTTGAACAGGGTCTTTCAGGATGTCTGTAAGTGAACACATATTTATTCAAATGGTTCAAATGGCTCTGAGCACTATGGGACTTAACATCTGAGGTCATCAGCCCCCTAGAACTTAGAACTACTTAAACCTAACTAACCTAAGGACATCACACACATCCATGCCTGAGGCAGGATTCGAACCTGCGACCGTAGTGGTCGCGCGGTTCCAGACTGAAGCCCCTGGAACCGCTCGGCCGCACTGGCCGGCGAAAATATTGGTAGAATGGCACCTCTCCCTAGGTCGCTGCCATAATCGCCAACGACGGTCGTCTGGGTTCGTACAGGACCGTGATTCATCGCTGAGCAGGTTGCGACGCCATTCATTAGTAGTCCATGCTTCACAATCACGGCAAATGCCGTTTGTGCTATGGAGAAAGTGGCATCTTACGCATGAGATAGTAATTCCCTAAACCTGTAGCTGTTACTTTTCAACTGACGATGCGGGGTGACACAAAACGTTGTACTGATTCATTACTTGTTCTCGGATGCCAGTCCCAGATGTGGAGGTCTTATAATATTCTTAGTGCACAATACGACAGTTCCTCTTATAGTGGTCAGACGTGGTCCACCGGAAGCTTGTTGACGTGTATTCCTGCCCGCACTTTCCCATGCAGCACAACACCACATCAATATGACATCCAAATCTCCCACAAATCTTAATATTGCTTAGCCCGACTGGCTGGTTAAATAGAAACCCACATTGAAGGCCCTTCCAGAATCTCTCAGGTACTGATAAAGGTGTGTCGCACGAGTAGGCGGCACGCCCATGTTCCTCACAGTGATCACTCAACAGGTGATGCTGTTCACTCCACATATTATACTCTACGAGCCCGGTCACAACAGTAAACATGAACAACACTCTTATGGTCATTCTAGTTGTCAGAGAGAACTGCAACTCCAGTTAATTATACAACTGCTGATGGTGTGTACGTTTGCAAAGTTACATCGATATTCAAAAATATCTTGTGAATATGTATTTCGTTTTCTGTTGAGCGCTTCATTTTAACTCTTCGAATTCCTTATTTTCTTCCTAATTGACAAAGTACTAAAGTAGACCATGTTATACACAATGGCGTGTGGAAACATGCAAAAATAAATTGATATTCTGCTTGGATTATTTCCTAAACTAGCAATTGTTCTAAAGGCAAAATTGCTGCATTTCGTTGATTGCCCCATTAAAAATTTTCAGCAGTATGTACACGTAAAATTCCGATTAATGGTAGCGTAGTTGCTTTTGCACGGTATGTTTCGAAGTCCCTGTTTTGCTGCTTAGGTCTGTATTTGCCTCCCTTCATTTATTGACATACTACAGAAAAAGCTGCACCTCTTCCAAGAACCTAATGATCAAAAAATGGCTCTGAGCACTCTGGGACTTTAAGTCTCAGGTCATCAGTCCCCTAGAACTTAGAACTACTTAAACCTAACTAACCTAAGGACATAACACACATCTATCCCCGAGGCAGGATTCGACCCTGCAACCGCAGTGGTCGCGCGGTTCCAGACTGTAGCGCCTAGAACCGCTCGGCCAATTTTGGACCCTCATTCTGAATTTGCCAAATAAATATTGGAGGCATAGTACAGGTAAATGCCAGTATCTTGCTATAACAGCTCGTATTCAGTACTTCCTTCCTGCTTAACGAGTTATTACAGAAAATTATTCCATAAACTATTAACGACATGTAATGTACAATGTGTATTAATATGTTGATTTTAAAAAATACTAAATGTGTTAACATGTATTTATAGTTCATTTAATTTATAAACTAGATCAACTAGCATTGTTAGAAAAACTAACAGTTCCAGAATTTATCCAACTATTTCACTTACAAGGAAACCTCCCCATCGCATCCCCCTCAGATTTAGTTATTAGTTGGCACAGTTGATAGGCCTTGAAAAACGGAACACAGATCAATCGAGAAAACAGGAAGAAGTTGTGTGGAACTAAGAAAAAAATAAGCAAAATATACAAAGTGAGTAGCCCATGTGCAAGGTAAGCAACATCAAGGAGAAGATGAGCTCACAAGCGCCGTGGTCCCGTGGTTAGCGTGAGCAGCTGCGGAGCGACAGGTCCTTGGTTCAAGTCTTCCCTCGAGTGAAATGTTCAATTTTTTTTATTTTCAGACAATTATTATCTGTCCGTCTATTATGTTTTCATCACTTTTTTGGGAGTGGTTATCACATCCACAAGAAAACCGAAATCGGGTAAGGTAGAAGAATCTTTTTACCCATTCGCCAAGTGTACAAGTTAGGTGGGTCGGCAACATATTCCTGTCATGTGACGCACATGCCGTCACCAGTGTCGTATAGACTATATCAGACGTGTTTTCCTGTGGAGGAATCGGTTGACCTATGACCTTGCGATCAAATGTTTTCGGTTACCATTGGAGAGGCACGTCCTTTCGTCTACTAATCGCACGGTTTTGCGGTGCGGTCGCAAAACACAGACACTAAACTTATTACAGTGAACAAAGACGTCAATGAACGAACGGACAGATTATAACTTTGCGAAAATAAAGAAAGTAAAATTTTCACTCGAGGGTACACTTGAACCTCGGACCTCTCGTTCCACAGCTGCTCACGCTAACCACGGGACCACGGCGCTTCTGAGCTCATCCCCTCCTTGATGTTGCTTATCTGCACATGGACTACTCAGTTTGTATATTTTGCTTATTTTTTTCATAGTTCCACACAATTTCTTTCTGTTTTCTCGATTGATCTCTGTTCAGTTTTTCAAGGCCTATCCACCGTGCGAACTTATAACTAAATCTGAGGAGGGTGCCATGGGGAGATTCCCTTGTTAGAATTCATATATGTATCTACACCCAAAATTAAGAGCATTCTGCCCTGTTCAGTGACTTCAATCCATGTGCTGCATTAACAGTCGGTGTTAGTATGCCGGGTGGTCATAAGTCTCGATTCACTTTCAAAAAATAGTGGATACATTTACATAATATGCTTGTATGTTTTTTCATCTCACTTGAAAATTGCCTCCAACCGTTTCGAAGCGTTGCTCGCTTCATTGAAGAGCAGACCTGAATAGATTCTGAATCATGTTCAGTAAAATACCCGACGCTGCATCCTGGATTCAAGCACTTAGATCCTGAAAATCCTTTACCTTTCTTTCGTACAGCCTTCACTTGACGTATCCACACGCAAAAATACTTCCAGGACTGTCAAATCAGATCGGCGTGATGGGCACAGCCATGCTGAACTTCTGCTACCCACCTGTTGGTGACCCTTCGACTTAGGTACGCTTTTACTATGAGGACGAAACGAGAAGGTGCTCCATCCTAATAGAACACAATAGTATGAGCAATGCCTTGTTGCTGAAGTTCTGATACCAGGAATCGCTCTTTCACATTCAGTGATAGCGAGTTTCGGCACACCATATGAGACAGTTAGGCTTCTTAACTTTTCGGTAGATGTGGAACGTGGCTTCATCAGCACACAAAATGTGATTCATAAGGTGATCATGTATGCAACTCTTACCGAATCGTATAACATGCAATTTGCCTAGTTGCGTAATCTTTGGGGTCTAATTTGGGAACCACCTGAGTGTGGTACTTTTTTTTTTTAACGTGAAATCTTATCGTTGATTTTGGCAAGTGGTTCAAATGGCTCTGAGCACTATGGGACTTAACTTCTGAGGTCATCAGTCTCCTAGAACTTAGAACGACTTTAACCTAACTAACCTAAGGACAACACACACATCCATGCCCGAGGCAGGATTCGAACCTGCGACCGTAGGCGTCTCTCGCTTCCAGACTGCAGCGCCTAGAACCGCTCCGCCACTCCTGGCAGCTTTTGGCAAGTCTAACGCACTTAAACGACTTATTGATACTGTTAGATTTCTTTCGATTGGTTCTCTGAACAGCCTCTAGTGGTATAGAAACAGGCCTGCGACAACCTTTCCAGTCCATTGGAACTTACTGAAAATTAGTCAAATGTTTGCTCTTGTCGATGTTGGCTTCTGAAATGTCCAAATAAAATCCCACTGCACCACCAAATCAGAAAAATCATGCAACTGCACAGCAACAACAGTCATACGTTCTTAAATCCTAAACGTTCTTGTTGATTATCGAAAAAAAGGCCCATGTTATCACAGAACTGGGTTTTAATGATGTATTACGCTAAATGCATTCATTATTTTTTGGAAATGGATCGAGACTGTATGATCGTCCTTTGTCACCGTGGATTACTCTCATAACTGAGTTCAGTTGGACGTCTACTTTCACTGAGTGGGCGCTTCGGAGCCAAACTGGTGCACAGTATTCTGCTGCAGAGTATACCAGTGCAAGGGATGCTCCTCGGAGAACTGATGTGGTTGCTCCCCATGTACTTCTTGCCAGCTTTCTCACAAGGTTCACTCGTGTTTGTATCTTCTTGGCCAAGTTGGAAAGGTGTTTTTTGTATGTTCAAGTTCTGTCCAGAGTGACTCCCAGGTATTTTTGGCTTTCGTTGTATCTGATTGTGCCAAGAGGGCCGAACTGTGGACTGATCTTTACTGATGAAAGGCGATTACAGAGGTGGAACAGGCTTACCTCGGTTTTGGAAACATTTGGTCTCAGTCGCCATGTCTCAAAATACTCGTAAAGTTTAGTAAGGCTGTTCCTTAGGTGTTCTTCACATTCAGAAAGTTCTTCAGTCTTACCAGGTCATCTGCATATTGTACAGTCCGGTCTACACCTACTTGCTGACTACCAGTGCCTTCAAACATCTACCCACCAGACCTCCGTCGAAAGGCTGCTCTTTACAACCTCTGTCAGCAAGTTTCTGAAAACAACTCGATCCCTCTTCATGATTTGCTATCAGTGCCCAGGAAACGCCTCAAATGTAGAAGACCAGCATATTAAATGGGAGTCCAAATGCTATCCACAGGATTCGACCAGGACTCAGAGTGCAAACGTGAGTGGCAAGCTACAAGAACCCGAAACCACGAACTTGTAGACAATCCAACAGTTCCAGTTCCAGGCTTCCACCAACCAAGGGAGGTGTGGGTGCAATTAAACAAATATCGGACTGAAGAGGGTGGGTGCAAATACAACATGCACAAGTGGGGCTTTTGAAGTGACAGTGAGTGTGACTGTGGTGACACCCAAAGAATGAGCCACATTGTGAATGAATGTCCAATCACACGCTTCCCTGGTGGCAGTGAGAAGCTCCATCAAGCATCCCACAAGGCACTCCTCTGGATCGAGTCCATCAAGATCTGAGTGTAGTCTCAGCCGTTTTAAAACTTGTGTACCGTATATAATTTCACATGTTCATTTTTATGTATATTTCTTTGTTTTGCTAAATGTGTATTACTGTAATTGATGCATACGATGGTAATAAATTACCGTGGATTAACTGAAGGCGCTCTCGTGACTGGAATAGAGCAGCATCTGCTTTAAGCCGCGACTCGTCCCCACTTCGTGGCCACTGTACGAGCAAAGTGGCCGGCAGTGATGCGGTGTGTGACGTTTTTAATCCCGCGCCCCCGCGCCTGCCGCCGCCCTCTCCCCCACCTCCGCCCCCGCGTGCGCCTTTTGTGGCGGTCCCGCCGCGGGGTGCCGCCCCCGGCCGCTTCGCCGCACGGCAGCCCAGCCACTCACTTAAGTCGCCTAAGTTCGCCGCTGCTTTCTCCAAACTCGAGCAACTTGCCCCTCCCCCTGTCCTGGCGCCGGAAATTCTGTGCCGGTACTCCACTAAATTTGCAGGTGCACTTAGGCCCTTCCTTCAGACCGTGCCCGCGTTTCCCTTCCACTGTCTAAGTTTTACAGCCGGTGTGGAGTTATTTTAACGTGAGAGTCAGTCCTTAACCAGCTGCCCTAGCTACACAATACTGACTACCCTCTGCCCTTCTAATTCTGTGCACTGTACTACAGTCAGCAGAGCTGACGGCCACAGAATCCTCGTACGCCGGCCGAAGTGGCCGTGCGGTTAAAGGCGCTGCAGTCTGGAACCGCATGACCGCTACGGTCGCAGGTTCGAATCCTGCCTCGGGCATGGATGTTTGTGATGTCCTTAGGTTAGTTAGGTTTAACTAGTTCTAGGGGACTAATGACCTCAGCAGTTGAGTCCCATAGTGCTCAGAGCCATTTGAACCATTTGAATCCTCGTACGCCAGTGAGACCATTGCTCCTGAGTAGAACCATATGAAGAGCCTACAGAAAAAAAGTCAAATTTAGTACATTTCGCAGGAGAGCAGATTTAAACTCTCAAGATAACAAAAAATACTTAAAACACTCCAGCCGCTTGTAAGTAACGTAATTATGATGCAAAATAAAATGATCGTAGAGGATGTACTTTAGAGAAAATAGTAACTGAAATTACAAGATAAAAAATACACTACTGGCCATTAAAATTGCTACACCAAGAAGAAATGCAGGTCATAAACGGGTATTTATTGGACAAATATGTTATACTAGAACTGAAATGTGATTACATTTTCACGCAATTTGGGTGTATAGATCCTGAGAAATCAGTACCCAGAACAACCACCTCTGGCCTTAATAACGGCCTTGATACACCTGGGCATTGAGTCAAACAGAGCTTGGGTGGCGTGTAAGGTACAGCCGCCCATGCAGCTTCAACACGATACCACAATTCATCAAGAGTAGTGACTAGCGTGTTGCGACGAGCCAGTTGCTCGGCCACCATTGACCAGACGTTTTCAATTGGTAAGAGATCTGGAGAATGTGGTGGCCACGGCAGCAGTCGAACATTTTCTGTATCCAGAAAGGACCTGCAACATTAGGTCGTGCATTATCCTGCTAAAACGTAGGGTTTCGCAGGGATCGAATGAAGGGTAGAGCCACGGGTCGTAACACATCTGAAACGTAACGTCCACTGTTCAAAGTACCGTCAATACGAACAAGACGTGACCAAGACGAGTAACCAATGGCACCCCATACCATCACGCCGGGTGATACGCCAGTATGGCGATGACGAATACACGCATCCAGTGTGCGTTCATCGCGATGTCGTCAAACACGGATGCGACCGTCATGATGCTGTAAACAGAACCTGGATTCATCCCAAAAAATTACGTTTTCCCATTCGTGCACCCAGGTTCGTCGTTGAGTACACTAACGCTCCTGTCTATGATGCAGCGTCAAGGGTAACCGCAGCCATGGTCTCCGAGCTAATAGTTCATGATGCTGAAAACGTCGTCGAACCGTTCGTGCAGATGGTAGTTGTCCTGCAAACGTCTCCATCTGTTGACTCAGGGATCGAGACGTGGCTGCGCGATCCGTTACAGCCATGCGGATAAGATGCCTGTCATCTCGACTGCTAGTGATACGAAGCCGTTGAGATCCAGCACGGCGTTCCGTATTACCCTCCTGAACCCACCGATTCCATATTCAGCTAACAGTCATTGGATCTCGACCAACGCGAGCAACAATGTCGCGATACGATAAATCGCAATCGAGGTAGGCTACAATTGGACCTTTATCAAAGTTGGTAAGGTGATGGTACGCATTTCTCCTTCTTACACTTGGCATCACAACAACGTTTCACCAGGCAACGCCGGTGAACTGCTGTTTGTGTATGAGAAATCGCTTGGAAACTTTCCTCATGTCAGCGCGTTGTAGGTGTCGCCACCGGCGCCATCCTTGTGTAAGTTATTTGAAAAGCTAATCATTTGCATATCACAGCATCTTCTTCCTGTCGATTAAATTTCGCGTCTGTAGCACGTCACTTTCGTGGTGTAGCAATTTTAATGGCCAGTAGTGTACAATAAATGCAAAGGAAATACATCTGTACCACGAAATGAACGTGGTAAGTCCATGATTTTTTTGGTAAGTTATCGCCTCTTCTTTGTGTTTTTTACCATTGTATGAATGCTTTTGTTGTTCTTCGATTTTGATTCGTTAAGTGGTAGACAGGAATAGAACTTCCTTGCACCATGACCCCAAAACTACTTAAGTTCTTGAGAGTCTGCATATGTTTCATAAGGTGTTGGCAGGAGCTCTGAAAATATACCACCAAAATTAGTTATTTCCGAAGCAATCGTGATTTATCTTTCAAAAAGTTTCATGTTACAAAACACTTACCATCATATGCTCGATGAGACTGTAAGATTTTGGTTGGTTCTCAGGCTCAATGTCTACTTGTAGACCAACACAGTGTTCAAGAAGTACCGGGCTGGGAACCACTATCGTCCATTACTCAGTTAACCATTCTTGTTCCGATTAACTGCTGAGTTGATTAACAGTTCACGCGTCTTCTGAAGACTTTTATAATCATTTCATTGCTTCTTAATCAATTGTGCGCTCTATTCTGATTCATACGGCTTTTGTAATTCTTCTGTTACTATAAATTTTATAACACGGTATGAATTTGCGGTTTGTGTCTTTTATGTGTTTCGGCAACCCGTCAACCATGATTGTCGAACATCATGATGGGAGTAACCAAATAGGTACTCATATTTTGCTCTCATTTTCTTCAGTTGAAGAAAAACCATTACAAACATCTTATCAATCTCAAATTTCATGTGTTTTGCTTAATTCATACGTTTTCCGAGTAAAATCTCATGCTTACTATATCAATCTTTTAGATTCCGTGACTATTACAATTACTTATCCAGTTGGAAGCCCAGGCCCTAAAACTATAAGAAATAGTCGAGTGGCCTGATATGTCCAAGAACTTATTTTAGGGCATTTTCAATGGGCGCGGCATTGTTTTTTCAAGTAGCCTATCTAGTTGATAGGGATAAACTGTAATTTTATATGATATGGCGCGATAGAATTGGCGTTACATCTATTTTGCGTATCAAACGAGCAAACGTTGAACTAGAGCTGTGTCCACAGCACACCCCGCTTCTGGCAATGGAATATTTTTATCTTCATTTTTGTTCATATGTGCTTGTTTATGTTGCAACAGAATACGAAAGAGGTCAGACTCAACAGCTGGCTATCCGAGATCAAATCGTTCAATTTATAATTTTAAAACTGGCTTATGCTTATGCTTCTGTTCACTATAGTTTCTCATGCATACAAAAGATGTTCTAAAGAAGCACAAAAATACCTGCGGTAGCAGTTCTTTTGTAATAAACTGTCTTTTGTCGTTGAAATGTTATTTTGTGGAACCTGGCGCCTAAATGCTAACAGCTCCAAATTAACTATAGCATTTCAGATACCCTCAGAATTACAATTTACATTACGCAGATTAAACGCAGGATAAAAGACAAAACAATGTAGGTCAGCACTCTTTACATAATACTCTAACAAGAATGGAAAATCTGCTTCCTTGTACACCGCAGTATCACCTAATGTGTTAGAATAATGTCAAACACTAAGCTCATAACAAGAAACTAACAGAGTTAAACACTGACCAGGATAGGTAGTTCAATATCTGAGCCAAAAACTGATCAATGTAAGGAACTATGTTTTAACAGTATCAACATTAACCTACTATAAGGGCATACCTACACAAGTCAGTTTGTGCTAACGATAGAGCCAGCTCAACAATCTGTGAGTAGATAGCCTGCAATAAGCTGCACAATCGTAAGAATACGACCACTACATATCTAAGTAAGCGAAAGCTTAATAATAATTCCTGAAGCATGCAGGTACACCTGAAAATGAAGATTTTATTGTGAAAGCATTTTAGAATTTACAGCGTGTTTAACAGAATCGTGCACCGACCGGAATATAGGCAGCTGCAGCCTGTCGGTGGAAGATTCTGCCAGTACACGAGTTTCTGTCCAACGAAGATTTCCTTAAAAGATGCACCGTTGCAAATATGCAAAATAACAACGAGAGCTTCAGCGCGTACATTTAGAAACTGGTACCGGAACGTAATAGGCATCAAATAACTTTCAATTTAGCAACGTAAGACATGAGAGTTATCTTTCCGGTACGCGCTCCAAACGTTCTGCGTCGCTCTCTTTCGCGTCGTTATCCGCCAACTGCCAGGCGGCTCCAGTGGCACGCGCTTCTTCGAGTCCATGAGGTTCCGCTGCTCCACAACAGACCGAGGAACTGACTTGTCAGTAACAACATCAAACGGCTCGGCCCCCGTGCACTCGACACTAGAGCTCGTGCGCTGTCTGGCAACAGCCGTTGACTGCGGTCATAACATTTCCGCTCATCACTTCTTTAGAATAAAACACAACGTTAGACAACAATGTAAACAGACAGTTATCGCTTGAATTTCATAAAGTGTTTAAGGCATTGTACTGGTCGAGAGGTACGAAAAAATGGGTGAAGTCTAGAATTTCCTTTTTTCATATAAGATTTGTTCTTATTAAAATGGTGTTGTACCACTTTACTTGGTAAAAATTAATTCTTGTATGAAAAAAATTACCTTCTAACAAGTTAAAAATGGCGGCTACAGTCCTTATCAAATTGTGCGATTCAAAGAGCTTCCTTGCTCTCACGAAGCATTATAACTGCTCATGGCTCTTTCTCATACCCATAGAAAGAGAATATTCTTTAATTGGAATGAATGTCGGTGGTCATCACGATAGGGTTTTGCAAAATATCTCGAAATAAATGGCAGCTGTTTGAAAAATATCTCTATATCTAGGCTTTTTTCTTGATATTCACAAGTTCAAAAAGTACTCAAAATTCGAGTAACAAAATCTCCTGCTTAAGTTCCCTAAATTTAATTACCTCTCATTTTAAAATGGACTGAGATGAATCAGTTTAACTGTCGAGTTACTAAAGCGATTCATGTGCTGAAAATGTTATCTCAAGAGAAAATGGTTTTAAAGTTTGAAGTAACAACGAAGGAATGTTAATCTATGATCCGAGGACCATAGAGTATTCCTCCTTTTCTTCAGACATGCTCTGGTTCTGAAATTGGGCTCTTTCAGCAAAATCAGACGTTCCTTGCTCCAAGACGGACACACGCTTCCTGTCAGATAACTCCGCAGTTTGTCCCTAGAATGATTCCGAAAACGTTAATGGTCCTCAGACTAAGTGAATAACCTTCGCTGAATATACCTGCAGCTTTATATGCTGCTGTTTCAAAAGTTTTTGCCCCACAGTAAAGATGTTCCGGTACCAGTTTCTAAATGTACGCGCTGAAGCTCTCGTTGTTATTTTGCATATTTGCAGCGGTGCATCTTATAAGGAAATCTTCGTTGGACAGAAATTCGTGTACTGGCAGAATCTTCCACCGACAGGCTGCAGCTGCCTATATTCTGGTCGGTGCACGATTCTGTTAAACACGCTGTAAATTCTAAAATGCTTTCACAATAAAATATCCATTTTCAGGCGTACCTGCATACTTCAGGAATAAAAATTATGGAAAATAATTTCAATTTTTTCATCGATTTCGACCAGGATCTCTCCTTAACGCACGTTTAGAAATCGGTATGGATCCTAAGAATCCACCACATGTGTTGTTGTGGTCTTCAGTCCTGAGACTCTATCCTGTGCAAGCTTCTTCATCTTCCAGTACCTACCGCAGCCTACATCCTTCTGAATCTGCTTAGTGTATTCATCTCTTGGTCTCCCTCTACGATTTTTATCCTCCACCCTGCCCTCCAGTACTAAATTGGTCATCCCTTGATGCCTCAGAACATGCCCTACCAACCGATCCCTTCTTCTAGTCAAGTTGTGCCACAAACTCTTCTTCTCCTCAATTCTATTCAATACCTCCTCATTAGTTATGTGATCTAATCTTCAGCATTCTTCTGTAGCACCACATTTCGAAAGATTCTATTCTCTTCTTGTCCAAACTACTTATCGTCCATGTTTCACTTCCATACATGGCCAGACTCCATATAAATACTTCCAGAAACGACTTCCTGACACTTAAATCTATATTCGATGTTCACAAATTTCTCTTCTTCAGAAACGCTTTCCTTGCCATTGCCACTCTACATTTTATATCCTCTCTCCTTCGATCACCATCAGTTATTTTGCTCCCCAAATAGCAAAACTCCTTTACTTCTTTGTCTCATTTCCTAATGTAATTCCCTCAGCATCACCCGAGTTAACTCGTCTACATTCCATTATCATCGTTTTGTTTTGGTGATGTTCATCTTCTACCCTCCTTTCGAGACACTGTCCATTCCATTCAACTGCTCTTCCAAGTCCTTTGCTGTCACTGACAGAATTACAATGTCATCGGCGAACCTCAATGTTTTCACTTCTTCTCCGTGGATTTTAATTCCTACTCCGAATTTTTCTTTTGTTTCCTTTACTTCTTGCTCAATACACAGGTTGAATAACATTGGGGAGAGGCTACAACCCTATCTCACTCCCTTCCCAACCACTGCTTCCCTTTCATCCCCCTCGACTTTTATTACTGCTATCTGGTTTCTGTACAAATTATAAATAGCCTTTCGCTCCCTGTATTTTACCCCTGCCACCTTCATAATTCGAAAGAGAGTATTCCAGTCAACATTGTCAAAAGCTTTCTCTAAGTCTACAAATGCTAGAAACGTAGGTTTGCCTTTTCTTAATCTAGTTTCTAAGATAAGTCTTATCGTCAGTATTGCCTCACGTCTTCCAATATTTCTACGGAATCTGAACTGCTCTTCCCCGAAGTCGGCTTCTACCTGTTTTTCCATTTGTCTGTAAAGAGTTAGCGTTAGTATTTTGCAGCCGTGACCTATTAAGCTAGTAGTTCAGTAATTTTCACATCTGTCAACACCTGCTTTCTTTGGACATAATCCCTTAAAAAGAAATATCAAAATTATGTTCTGAATAGATGTGTCAATAGATGTGCCATGTAAATATGAATTATACCCTGGTATCCCTGGAGAAAGGTGCATTAACTTTTTTTTAATACATCTCCGCATATTTTATGGCCTCCGCTTAATATGAAGCAAGATAAATTAATGATTTGAGGGGCAATCGCAAAGTTTCCCTTTGAGGGCGTTGCTGCATCGTATATGCAACCCAGCGCGACTCCGATGCGGGTATGCAAGAGCTGCCATGTAGACAAAGGATTAGTGCGGCCATCAAACGGACGCCTTTTTATCGCTCCCTATAGCTAAGATATTACAATGATTTTAAAATCTTCGAGATCAATTTCATTGGCTAACTAATTTACAAGTAAAGCGTTTCTGTAGATAAATTTTCAAGGATCAACTACAGCGTCGCCACGGCTTACATCCAGACGCCTGCTGACAGAGGTCGCTCTTATTGGGAGAGGCCTGCGCCACGCTTGATCCTGACGCCGCAGTCGTAGCCTCGCCTCCTTACTGGAGGGAAGGACACCGCTGGAGACTGATTTACTGTTAATAGGGTGTCAGCAGCCTCCTCGCAGCCAGCACCTTCTACTCCCGTAACAGAATGTGTGTGTGTGTGTGTGTGTGTGTGTGTGCGGGCGATCACCAAAGCGGAGAGGCTAGAGCGCTATCAAAGGACCGCTCATTCAAACGTATCGGCCTTATACGTAATGACCCTGGCGTCAATGGAGCGTCAGGACGTTGGAAAACTACTGCTGCGTCCTTGAAGTTCACTGTGTGTTGACTCAGAATGTTCCTTGGGAAAAAATTCAGCAGAAATAAACGGAGAGGTACTTAAACAAAGCTTGGTCAAAGGTAAAGAAGAGTATAAGGACCGACAGTAGTGAAATGCATCCACACAATTGCAGAAGTCACGCAATAATTCGACGTCCAAAGCTAAACCACGTAACGTTGCCGAAACAAGAGTTACTTGTGCTGTAGGCAGGAAGTATAGACATCAAATAATTTTTAAAAAATCCTGATTGTGCACACCTTCGGCACTGCCTTATACGGCAGTGAAATGTGAAATCGTAGACGAAGTAACTCTAACCATTTGAAATGTGTTGTTATCCTGTTGATCAGTAAAACGTTAGAGCACGAAATGAAGATGCTATACGAACAATAGAAGTAGGAACAAGTATACACCGTAACAATGATAGTAAAATTTGTCACTGGAAGTTGCAGTAGAAGATTATTCGCTATTTTTCATATGTAAATTAAGCTCTGAAAGCTCTAAATTACAACTACAAAATTTAAAAGAATTTTTGAAAAGAACAGCCAGACACTAGACAAGAATTGACATTCAAATGGTTCAAATGACTCTGAGCACTATGGGACTTAAAATCTGAGGTCATCAGTCCCCTAGAACTTAGAACTACTTGAACCTAACCGCCCTAAGGACATCACACACATCCATGCCCGAGGCAGGATTCGAACCTGCGACCGTAGCGGTCACACGGTTCCAGACTGAAGCGCCTAGAACCGTTCAGCCACAGCGGCCGGCAAGGATTGATACAAATCACAATAATGTCTGTAACCAACAAGTATGACAAATTTACAGAGAAATATTTGATATCCAATTAGCAGCTTCAGCTGCATCTTCCTGGCCGTCACTCCATTTCGGAAAGCATTTTCCCTTGCAGCAAATTTGGACAATGCGGTACACGGTCTGTTTTGCCGCTTCGTAGTCACAAGAGAAAGCACTTCTAAGCTGTGTACGCCGTGTGAAAAACAGTCATAATTCTGACAGTATGTAGATGTGACGTTAGGAAAATTCACCTTCTAAACCTTCGCTGGCCCCTTTCGTTTGTGACTCCACCCCATTGTGTGAAGTTCATGACAGTGAAGTGACAATCAGAGTTTTCATACTAACGGGATCTTGGAGGCGAGGGAAGAGGATGAGCAAGGTGGACACATCTTCCCAACGTCTTTTCAAATTGTGTTCAAGAACACATGTTACTCCACATGTAAAACAGTAAGTAATATGAGTACGTAACATATCAACCTCACGCACAGATACGTTCAATATTATTTTGACAATATCTTCGTGTTAATAGTCTACAGTTGTGTGCAGGATGTTACAAACGATACCGGCAATCTTTGGGGGATTTCAACCCCTGAAAATTTGTCGGTAACGTTTTGTAATATCTTGTATATGCCTTACAATCAAAATGAACAAATCTAAGCAGCTGCAAATTTATTATGAAGTTAATGATTTCCGATTTAAAATATAATGTAGCGAATCACGTTGAGGAACTGCGCATCTCCTGCAAATATACTTCACTTTAAGAGAGTCCGCTGAAAAATCCAAAGAAAATAACGTGGATCAGGGATGTTAATAACGAAATACCACTACGCCATTTCTGCAATGACACGCTCATTCGTTATATTCATTTACACTACATTTGTCCTCTGGCACCAGCTACAGTTTAGAAACCGCGCACTTTGACACAGTGAACAAAGCACGTTACAGATTTCGAAACAGTGTGTCCCGTGTACAGCGCTTCGCGCACAGGTAATAAGTGATTACAGTGGGACGGAGGGAGTCACAACTGCTGCGCACGCATGTTTAAAACCTGTACGTTCAGAAGGTCGTAACTGTGGACTATCAGAACTATGGCCCAAATTATAGCGCGCGATAAATTGTTGGAGATGATACCTCATAAGTGTACTTTTTTCTCCTTAAGATAAGAGATCGATTTGGCTACATTTCCTTGCGAAGACTTTCGATGGCGCCCCATCCATGCAGGTTAGCCCAAATTCTGACCAGATCGTAATTACGCGACATCCAGTCTTCCTGGATAGATCAGACCTTGGTGTGAGTATAGTGAGGTCTTCATATCCGTTACGATGGGAACCTCTGATAGATTTCCACCCCTCTTTCGAATCTCCGTCTAGCAGAAAATTTTGATGCTCCAACAGAACATAGTCTTCCCAACGAGTTCTGCGGAACTTCAGGAGGGAGCGTGCGGCGTTAACCAATAAACATTACTTACCATTTATTTATTTCTGCGAACAAGCTGAACCAGCTTGCACGTTACCAAATTCAGCTGGTAAATTGCAAATTTCAACTGTGAAAAAAATTAAGCATTCATTGATTCAGTTATTATCTGGCGCTGAATAAATATGCTAAAGGTGCAATAATCTATCCCAAGATCCCACTATCTAATCCCTTAAGAAATTATAAATACTGTGTCACAAGGGTAGTTGTGCCATTTTATTTGTGAATTATGAGCTGATGTTCCTGGAGCAAAAAAATGGTTAAAATGGCTCTAAGCACTATAAGACTTAACATATGATGTCATCAGTCCCCTAGACGTAGAACTACTTGAACCTAGCTAACTTAAGGACATCACACACACCCATGCCCGAGACAGGATTCCAACCTGCGACTGTAGCAGCTGCGCGGTTCCGGACTGAAGTGCCTAGATCCGTTCGGCCATATCATCCGGCATTCCTGCAGTAAAAACTAAATATAGGTACTCACTATAGTTGTACAGCATATGATTACAGTCAGAGTACTAATGAATTACTCTGGTCAATGTTAAGGTATCGAGTTCACAGAAAGTCTTTCTATAACAGGTTGTTCTCTTTCTCTGAGTGTGAGTTTTCCCGGTATGGCGTCGGTGGCCCTATGCCTTCAGAGAGGCGCTGTACCAGCAGCTGGCATCTCATCCCCGCCGGATTAATCGAGAACCATTTCCGGTGGAATTTGCTTAGAGAACTCGGCACTGACACAGACAAGGAAAAGGAATGGATGCTTGCCAAATGGCAAGTAACTGCGACTTGGAAAGAACAGCACAGCGGGTGCATGGGTTTTTCCCAAGCGTACGTCAAGACCTCAATTAAACTATATAAACTCCTCCGAAGTGACACATTTTTTGTCACTGCGTGACTCATATCCCATACATCCACGAGACAAATGTGCAACTGTGGTATGGCAGGCACGCCTGAACATATTTTGTTTGAATGTAATCAATCTCTTGAATGTGGACAGGGCGTGAGCATAAGATCAGTTAGTGTATATGGCATAGTTCCTAATAAACAAAAGCGGCAGCTGCTTAATATCTAGCGAATAATATCCAAACTTAAGCTAGATGAATATCCATTATAAGAACACTCGAGCAAGAAAGAGACGCCAGCAGTTTTCAAAACAGTTCATTAGGAATTACAGACCATCAAGTTCGAATGATTGCCGCTGGTGGAGAAACAGCACTAGGAATTATAAAGATCAAGACGTGGCCTTTCCAACGATGCGAGAAGAATCTAAAGAAGATCGGCGGTAACAGAACTGGCACTAAAAGAAAATTTTTGTGAGTGTAGCGGCAGAGGCTGGATTGAGCGCCTGGTGCAATTAAACAATGTATGTAGAATGGACCGGAAGTTTTGTTGCGAGTATTGGAGCATGGAAGCTTGTCGCTTGTTCCAATATTTATGTCCCGTTGTCTCAGGTCTTGTGCAGCATGCAGCTAAGGTGCCGGTGTGGGTTTCAGCGTTCCAGTTGTAATACGAAGGACTCATGTAGATGAACATAAATTCTATTTGTGTGCCTGCTCCTGCACCATACTGGTTGTCAATACAATGCAGTCGAACACACCAGGAATTCTACAGAGGGGCGTAGGATATCTGAACCAGACTGTTCCTGTCAATTTTATTCTATGTCTTTTCTGGGCTTTATTTTTTCGCCAATTATCTGTAACTGTTTTTTATATGTCAAGCCACGCTGAATGATGATGCAAAGGTGTTTTGTATAAGTGCTGTCCTGTAGTAGTCCAGTCAAACGGTGTTCGAAAAAAAGGCAAATATCGGAAAGTTCTGTATAAGTTATTATGACAAGTTTTCTATGTGTTTTCAAGGGTGCTAAATCCTAATTTTCAAAGTCCCGTGAAAATTTTGTTCCAGAAACTGGTCAAAAATGGAAAAAGCTCGAAAAATGGGACATTTTTCTTTTTTTTCGCTTATAACTCCGAAACGACGCAATTGTAGTTAAAGCTGACAATTTATGAACAGAAAGACGATAAAATTTCTCACAAACTAGGTTTCAGTGACTTTCTTCACCAACCGTGTGAAGCGTAACGCGTATTGAAGTTAGAGCGAATTCGAAACTGAGAACATGGGCCATCTCATGATCTGCCCCCTCCGCGCCCTTACTGTATTTTTTTTGCACATCCCTTGCAAAATTCCATCTTGGAGCGGTTGGTAGTATACTTGTCATGGTGGCCTTCACCCTCCGGAAATAGGGAAGGCGAGTCCTTTGTGCTGGTCTCCTGCCCCGGCAGCTGTTTACTTGTTTGTCCTCGGATGGCTGCTTAGAACAGTCGTACATAATGAGTTCAAGTGAGACGTGCTACTGTGTGATGGCGTTCTGCGTGGGGGGGGGGGGGGGGGGGGGAAATGTGTCATCACTCTTAGACCCAAAGTGGGTTTGAAGAATATTCTTGTAAAAAGTAAAAAGAGAATGGATAGGATAACTGCCCTTTTGGAGGACAAAATTGTGGTGAATGTTCGGGAACCATATCGAAGACAACACAATAAAGACAAATTAATTGCTGCGAAAACCAAGAGGATAGCGGCTTGTTGCAGCCGAAAAGAAACTCTTATCTGTTCTGAACTTTGTTGGGAGACAAAGTAATAAATCAGGACGATCAGTAATACGCCAGCTGACTTGGCTGTAGAAAATGCCCAGAGCCACATCAAACTCATGCAATACCTGCTCAACAATCCAAAGCCGGTAAAAAAAGAAAAAACCCTTAGCTCCACATGCCACGGAAACTGATGGAGCTGTGTAGCAAATTGTACATCAGAGAAAATGGTGAAGAGTGTCAGTTGTCCTACCATCGTGATGCTGAGCCTGTGAAAGCTCAACTGTTGAAGAAGTATGGGAGTGATACAGTGACTGCCTCGTCTAGGAAGAAATCACTGTTATTTGTTTCAAAAACTACAACTGAAATCTTACAGTGAAAAATTACACCAATGACGGGTCACAGTAAGTGAGAGTATTTCAAAATTTAAAAAACCTACAGCACGTGTACTTATCAACTAATTCGACCAAGAAAAATCAAATAAATGGCTTAAGAGCAGTAATTGCCTTGCACAACAAAAGACAATCAAAAAATCAGAAATCAAATTGCTGCCAAATAGTTAGGCGCCTTGAGGCTTGTTCATAGGAAGGAAAAGGAATGAAATGACAAATTTAGTAACTGAAAAACTCGCAGTCACAATTAAAAGTATGTTTATGGGAAAACCACAAACATTTTAAGTTACGAGTACAAACAAGTACAGTACAGTTACCGAAGTAATGGTTCAAGCCATACCCAAAATGATTCGTAGCAACTGCACCAACTACTTAAGACCCAGTTAAAAGTACGTTTCATCGGTAAGCTAGAAACTTTTAAGAGACAACTAGGTACACTACAATAAGTTAACAACATAAGGGTTCAAGATAAATCGAAAATTATTCTCAGCAACTGCACAACGCTTTAAGGCCCGGCGATTAAATCCCATGGTAACAAGACGTGCAAATATAAGGAACATTTACAGATCAAGAACATAAATGCTGAAACCAATGATTATGCCTGAAAATTTCACCAAATGACTTATGGCGCCATAAAATATAATGACCATGATCAAGGCAACCTCAAATTCTAAGGGCACTACAATTGTTATACAGACTGAAGTTCCAGTAGTATTCAAAAATGAAGGGTACCAGGCGTAATGGCTGCTGACCATGCAGACGAGTTTAAAACCAGTGAAGGAGCTGCAAGGTTTTTCTGAAATTTCCATAAAATACAAGCAATCCATTAATAACCGTTGTGAAGTTTACGGCACAATGGTCAAGAAAATGATAGCGGAACTTATATTAAAGGCAGTCTCTGAACGGCGTTTCTTTACTTAATCATTATCGTATGATCACGTGCAATTTAGATAACTGAAAAGTCCAAGTGCGGTAGTATGTTTCAAATTAGAAAACCAGGAGTAGATACAGATTAAGAATGGAAATACTAACACTGAAGTTAACTTTTACTTCAATGGAATATAACACGTAAACAGCGCTACATAACAACCGGCGCCCTTCTCCCATTCGGCGACTTCCACCAGCGGCAAGCACATAAAGCAATCACCAATTAAGAACGTATATTTCTACCATTGAAAAGTAATAATGAAAACACCAATAAAAGAAGCCTAACACCATTCCTCCTCATCCTCAATAGCCTGGCAGAGTTCGGTAAGAGTGTCTTCCACCAGTATATAGGAAACAACATTTCTCATTCAGCAGGCAGCAAAAGAAACACTATGAGGAAGGCCACTTGCAACACTGGTTGAAACGTCAGAAGTCTTAGACATTGACAATGTGGTCGCAAACTCAGAACAATTTTACTGAAAAATGTAGCACTAATTTAAAAGAAAGGCATGTACTGAATTAATGGCTGACAGCCACTCTAGCAAGCTTCACAATAGCCGGAGGTGCTTTAGGATTTGCATTGAAATTTAGTGAAATCACAAGAAGTCCGTAAGTATTTATACAGGGTGTACCAGCAATGTTGCGACAAATTTCGAGAGGTTATAGCAGGTATCTTGAGGAACGGATCAAGATCAGGAATGCACGTCCAAAAACACCAACCAACGACGCTACAGAGCATCGAAGTTATAGGCGCTTTCACCTGCCACGAGACCACCCCTTAGCAGCTAACGCGACTTTGTACGCTGAGGGAAAGCTGGTGGAACGTCTCGCAGTTTTGTTTCTTATTCAGTGATCTCAACCGATTGCCGCGATTGTCATTGGACTAGATGTAGCTACTGCGTTGAAAGACTTTGCCTCGTATGAATGCGATGCTCTGTTACCTCGCTGGAAAACGGCTTCAGATACGGGTTTCCATCCGCAGTTTATTTTTCTCCTAGAACCCTCCAAAACCTGCGTTGCTTGTCGGTATACAGGAAATAAATAAACTGAAGATGGAAACCCAGGTTTGGGACCGTCATCCACCAAGGTAAGAGAGCACCGCCTTCATAAGAGACTTGGCCCGTCTACACAGCAACGAGGTCTGTCTTCTCCACTGGAGATTGTGGCGATCAGTTACGATCACTGAATAACGAACAACCTTGTGAGACGTACTATCTGTGGTGCATCGACGTACAATGCTGAAGCGGTGTTCCAGCAGCAGGTGCTGGCGCCTATAACTTCAGTGCCCTGTAACGTTGTTGAATTACGTTCCCGGGGATGAGGTCCTATCATCAGTTTCTTGCTCAATACAGCGTTTTAACCCCTCGAAGTTAGTCGCAACATTTCTTCATTACTCTGTACAGTAAGTTCCTGTGACGCAGTGACCAAGCATGGTAAATTGAATTGACAAATAATTAACAGACAGAGTGGTAGTAAAAACAAAGCCAATTAGATGTAATACATATTCAGTGTACTCATATGGTCAGCTGTCTTGCCAAAATACATATATTTTAACGAACGTATTAGCAAATTTGTTGGGTGACTGTCATAGGGCTAGTTAATTCGTAGAGTGAGGTGCCTAACAATAAAGCTTTCAGTAATGGCTAGAGTACTTCCTCAAACACATAGATGTAAACGATATGATATTAAAAGCCAGTGCGTAAAGTAAGTTTAGCAAGCTGCAGCAAAAGAAATTGAAATAACACAAACGTCATAAAATGTAGGACACAGGAAAACATGTGAGACAGGCAAATTATAGCTAACTTTAACAGTAGGTACCAGATCACTATTTTAACAAAATAGCTAACCTTTAAAAACACCGACAAAAGAGAGACAAAAAAACAAGGAGTTAAGCTGAAAAAGACACAACAGAAATCGTCTCTTACGAGCAACACAAGGCATCCATTCAGCTCAGTAGTATGAGGAACAGATAACAATTTTACACTTTTTTTAATGCGCTTTCACCACTATTCGCATATATGGACTTAGTATCAAATACAAACTAGTGCCTTTGCCCCACAATACCGGACTGGAACAATAATGCAAATACCAAGAAGGAGCGGAAAGAAGCAGAGTACACAGAATTAAGGCCTTTCATCAAAGGATCTCATCATAGTCCACAATATTGGCAGGCAACTGTTCCCCATGCAGGATGGCTCCCTTCAATAGCCAGGTAGAAGATATCCAACTTCCTAACTAGTATTATACCGCCGATAACGTCCCCCAGGCGAGGACACCGCTTTCCAGAAATGGTTGGCCAACTCGGAGCAGTCGCCCGTCGTCAATTAACACTCACCTCTGGCTACTACTACTACAAGCCAATCACTTCCTACAGCAAGCTGATCACAGGCATACATCCCGTCCGGGCTGGTTATAACATGTGCACACTCGTGACTTAGCCTCCTGTTGTCTCCCAGCAACGGGCCAGAGGCAACCCTAGAGCAAATACTTACTTCAAAGATATCACACTCACACGGTTCAAACACCTTGAGTTAAAAGGCCTAAAAGAATACGTGTAAGATATTCATGTGATAGTGTATACAGACGAAAATATTACATCAGGATATGGAAAAGAGAAAGACAACAGATCAACTGAGCAGTAATGATTTAAAGTGAGAAAGGACAAAGAGCCTAGTCCTCTAGTGTTTAACAGTCCGAACATGCTGGAAGAAGTTAGATTTATCTCTTCGCTATATACAGAGTCATAAACCGGTTTGAGTAGAAAGGAAGAAGTAGACGCCTTAACTAATTTAAGGAAACATTTTCAATTGAAACTGTTGTTATTAGACTAAGTTTTTATTATTAATTTATTTCGCAATATCGCGATGTCGCTTTATAGCCATTAACAGATGCCAATATAAGTTGAAGGTCATTAAGTATCCAATGTGACTCAATTAAGTTCTTCTCATTTTTGCACCTGATAATTCTCAACGAAGGGAAAATCATTAATAGAGAAAGATGTTGACACTACGGCCTATTTATTATTTGTTTATATTTTTGCTCGTCGACTTTCCGAGCATGCAGTGATCTTCATTTGTACGCATTTTCCACATTTACCTGTTTATCTCTTGCATTTAACCATATCTTCGACAACCGGCTCTTACCCTAAGTCGGTACAGATTGCTGGGGAATGTCCCATGACTGAGCCTCATACCGGTTAAGTTAGCAGTGTTTTTCCAATCATTGTGTTTTTACTAAACCTAGGTGTCCAGGAAAGCGTGTCTCGGGACGTCAGATAACGACTATCCCTCGTCTCAGGCAATATATTCCAGTCTTCTTTGTCGGTAATACTGTTCGCTGGTACAAACCAGAAAAGAAATTAACCATTGCCTTGTTGGAGCTGTTCACGACAATCACTAGAAACTGTGAAGAAAATATCGGAAACCAGAATCATGTTGGCAGGATTGTGGTTCGAAATCCATTCTTCCCGATTCACATCGTGAGCCTGAATCACATGATGATGAATACTGGTAGGATTAAAAATAATGGTTGGCTTAGAAAAGTGTGAGATGAATCAACGGCAGAATAAATGAAGGTTTGAGCGCAGTTAAGCAGCATATTTAACAAAAGAATTTATAGACGATTTCTTGAAGAACTGTCAGTCTGCTCCCGTAGCTGAATTGTCAGTGTAGCTGACAGCCATGCGGGGACATTTGTTCGATTCCCGGTACTGCGACGTGTATGTCCTTGGTGGGAGTGCAGGTTCAGTGTGCACTCGGCCTCGTGGGGCCAACTGAGGAGTTACTAGTCTGGGTAGAAGTGAGTCAGAGTTCAAGATAACCGACTTTTATGACTGGGAGAGCGATGTTCTGAATACATGCCCCACCATACTACATCCGCATCCGATGACGCCATTTGCAGAGGATGACAAGGTGGTCGACTGGGCCCATTGGCCTGTCAGGACCAGAACGTGAAACTTTACCATTTTCATCTTGAAGAACTCTGCTGACAGCCAGTTTTCAGCTGGAAGTGAGAACGGAGAACCTGGTACAGTACGGCTGGAGTACAGCATTGTCGTCTGTAAAGTAAAATGTGGGCTAAAGTAATAGAGAGGTCAGGGCATTGGAAGATGTTTAGAATTAAGTAAACAAGTAAAATCCGAAACGAAGAGTCACTACAATACAAGTTCATTTTCAGCTGACCATCCTTCTGAGGTATAGATCTGCTCGCACCGTCTACCACATCTAATCGGACCCACATAGCACACTGTTCAGTTCAGTATGGAGCGTTGGCCAGTGCTGGTGCGTATTAGGGCATTGGAGTAGTTCTGTCGTTTGCAGAGCGTTGCGGCTGTCCAACTCGCAACGCACCGTAGAAGAGACCGCCATTTCCGAGCTACAGACACAAGGACAATGTCAAAGTCGATAAAACAATCGCGTGAAGCTGGTTTTGTAATCAATGTGAAGCACAGTGGACCGGAAATGACAATCTGAACGCCAGAAAATATCCGACAGCTCTTGAACGAACCCTTCAGCGATCTGTTCGTCGGATTCCAGAACATTAGAAATCTCTCTCACGTCATGGCGGACTTACAGTTTCATCCTTCTGAAGCTGCAAGCGGCTCAACGGCTACGACCGGAGGATAAAATGAGTGGATACTATTTCTACAGAACATTACTGGACTGAATTGACCAGGATGACGCACTTCTCAGAAATATTGTAATGTCAGGTAAGAGAAACATTTATTTGAATGAAAGTTGCTACTCACCAAATAGCGGAGATGCAGAGTCGCGATAGGTACAACAAAACGATTCACACAGTTATAGCTTTCGGCCATTAAGGCCTTTGTCAGCAATAGACACACATACACACAAGCACACACACACACACACACACACACACACACACACACACACACACACACAAACGCAACTTGCACACACGTCTGCAGTCTCAGACAACTGAAACTGGTCCGCAGCTCGTGGTCGTGCGGTAGCGTTCTCGCTTCCCCCGCCCGGGTTCCCGGGTTCGATTCCCGGCGGGGTCAGGGATTTTCTCCGCCTCGTGATGACTGGGTGTTGTGTGATGTCCTTAGGTTAGTTAGGTTTAAGTAGTTCTAAGTTCTAGGGGACCGATGACCATAGCTGTTAAGTCCCATAGTGCTCAGAGCCATTTGAACCATTTTTGAATTGAAACTGTGCCTATCGCGACTCAGCATCTCCGCTACATGGTGAGTAGCAACTTTCCTTCGCTAATATTGTTACATTCAGTCCTGGATTTTCCGTTGTCTGATTTATTTGAATGAACTGGCTCCGAGCACTATGTGACTTACCATCTAAGGTCATTAGTCCCCTAGAACTTAGAACTACTTAAACCTAACTAACCTAAGGACATTCCCGAGGCAGGATTCGAACCTGCGACCGTAGTGGTCTCGCGGTTCCAGACTGTGGCACCTAGAACCGCTCAGCCACCCCGGCCTGCTGAATGAACTATTCAGTAAACAAAATTCTCGATATTACTCTGACATAAACATGCAGCTCATTAATGGAAATACCCAGGGTAGCCGAAAGATCGTAGTTTGGTGTGCTGTTGGAGTCGTTGGGCTATATTATTTTGGAGACTACAGTGGTCGGATAGTGAGTGCCAGTTCCGAGCGGAATTCGGTCATTATTAACGATTTCTTCATTTCCCAACGGTAGGAATATTGCCGTCTAAACACTATATCGTTTCAGTAAAATAGGGCTACAGCCCAAACGGCCCGTAAATCGATGACTACATTGAGGCGATCACCATTTCCCACATCGATTATTCTCACGATTCGGTGATATCCAATGGCGAGCGAAATCACACAAACTTCCTCCCTCTGAGATTTTTGTGTGGCGTCTTCTTAAAACAAAAGCTTTCCCACTGCACTACACTGATGAGTTGAAAGCCGCAATCTTGAAGAGACAGAGGTCATTCCTATAGAAATGACTAAAACGGTAATGAAGAAAACAAATTTGTGGTAAGTTTCTATGGGATCAAACTGCTGAGGTCAACGATCCCTAGGTTTACGCGCTACCTAATCTAACTTAAAGTAACTTACGGTAAGGACAACACACACACACCCATGCTCGAAGGAGGACTCGAACCTCCTACTGGGAGAACCACGCGGACCGTGACAAGGCGCCGAAGACTGCGCGGCTACCCCACGCGGCAGGTAATGAGGAACTGCCTTCAACGACTCGAGCAATAGGTAGCTAATGATGGAAGAAGTTTGTGTGATGTACATTTTAGGTAATAAACTTTTGTTTGGCTTTTCAGTAATGGCAATTACCTATACGTTATAGTACTGTAAATATACCCTGATCCTCAAAGAGTAAAACTGAAATGATATCTGCCGTTTTCGAAGGAAGTGTTACAGTTCTTCTGCTTTTCCTAATCCATATAAATGATTTAGGAGTCAATCTGAACAGCCATCTTAGATTCTTTGTAGATGATGCTCTCTTGTGTGGTGTAATAAGGTCATCAGAAAATTAAAACTAAATGCGTAGACAATCTATCTGTATGGTGTGAAAACTTTCAACTGGTCCTAAATAATGAAAAGTAAGAGATCATCCACATGAGTATCAAAAGTAATCCTTTAAATTTCGGTCATACGATAAATCACACAAATATAAAGGCTGTCGATTCAACTAAATATCTAGGAATTACAATTACGAACAACTTAAAATTGGAACATGACGTAGATGGTATTGTGGGGATGGCCAACCAAGACTACGTTTATTTTTTTTTTTGGCAGAACACTTAAAAGGTTCAACAGTATATTAAAGAGACTGCCTAAACTACGCTTGTCCATCATCTGCTGTGAGGGACAAGGTTCTCACCAGATTGGATTGACGGAGGACATCGAAAAGGTTCAACGAGAAGAAGTTTGATCTGCATTATCGCGAACTAGGGGGGGAGAGTGTCACGGATATGAAAGTTAGGTAGCATTCATTAGAACACAGACATGTTTCGTTGCGGCGAGATATTTTCATGAAATCTCAGCCTCCAATGTTATCCTCTGAGTGCGAAAATATTTACATGACACCCACGCGCATGGGAACAAATTATTATTGTAATAAAATAACAGATATCAGGAACGCACTGTCCGAGAGTGGAACAGTAGAGAAATAGAGTGAAAGTGGTTCGATGAACCCTCTGCCAGGCATTTAAGTGTCAGTTGTAAGGTAATGATGTACATGCGGATGTAGGCACACAAACGATAATGTACTACTTCCTGCAGACTGGAAATAAGGCTATGGATGTCAGTAGCTAGGAGAAGTGACATTTGCTACAGCACTAACAACTAGCCTCTGATAGGAGCTATGAAAAGAATTAAATGTCAGGTCAAGATAATGCTACAAAATGTAAAACAGTTTACAGAAGTAGGTGAGTGTAACTGGCGTGACGTAACATCAATATGTTTACATAATACAAGTGGAGATTGATGATTGAGTCTTAAAAATTGAATGATGCGCAGTTTTTAAACGAACTTAACAAATACTAGTGAAATCAAAAAACCTTCTCACTTCTATATACGAAGAGTCAGAGCTGCAGACGTCTCATGTCGGACAACGTGAGTCGTATAGTCTACAAAGCTGAGTAGCGTGCCACAAAATAAATTTCACGAGAGGCAGAAAAACTAAAATTCAATCGTTTAAATGAACAATAAATCACTGAAAATACCTGACATTATATCGAGGAAATCTGAGCCTATATGAAGTTCTATCTCCCACAAAATAAAAATAAACATTATCCGTTCCAACGTCCAGTGAATAAATACCGTCACCATGGTTGCTGTACGCATTTATCTGCCATCGGATGACGTGAAATACCACAATGCCGCTCTATGTTTGTATATTAAAGTTCAACTGTGTAATTTCCGCCTTTGCAAACGGGGGAGCGTTTATTTTACCCACCAGCTTTCCCAGCAGGGAGCAGACTTGTCCACGAATGGAGTACTTGCCGTGTGACGTTTCCAGTCACCGGTTATTTAGTTTCCTTTTTCCATAGTGTCGACGTAGGGTATAAGTGAGAACACTAAATTTCACAGGCATAAGTGAGAACACTAAGCTTCACAGCAGAAGTTAACAGTCTATACTCAAATGCATTTTTTAAGAGGAGGCTGTAACACAGACCGACGAAAAAATGAGTTTTGTACATAATTTTAATCCATGAAGTATATACATTATGCTTGCAAAAGGATTTTTTGATAGCTAAAATTAGAAGACACAGTTGTTGAATGAAATAGGCGTTCGATTTATCAGTTCAAGAAATAATTCGAGCAATACACGAATTTCCGTCCAATGATGATTTGCTTAAAAGATGTAGCGGTGCCATCAAGCAAACTGACAACAAGAGCTTCAACGCGTGAATTTAGAAAATGATACCGCAAAATCTTCATTGTGTAGCAGAAACTCTTGAAATAGCACCATATATAACTCAAAAATGGTTCAAATGGCTCTGAGCACTATGGGACTTAACATCTTAGGTCATCAGTCCCCTAGAACTTAGAACTACTTAAACCTAACTAACCTAAGGACATCAAAAACATCCATGCCCGAGACAGGATTCGAACCTGCGACCGTAGCAGTCCCGCGGTTCCGGACTGAAGCGCCTGGAACCGCACGGCCACCGCAGCTGGCCATATATAACTACAGGAATATTCGATGTAGATTATTCATCTATACTGAAGACCATGACTGTTAGGATTTTTGTCGTCGGGAGGAGCAGCAAAAAATTCGTGGAGTTACCTGACAGAAACAGAGCAAGGAAGGTCTCAGTTTGTTAAAGAAGCCCGGACTGAAAAAAAATATACGGCACCAAATTCAGAACTATAGCATGTTTCAGTAGGAGGAAGAATGCCTCTATTGCTCTGTGATCGCAAATTATTTATCCGTAAGCTTTGAATCTTTTTTTTTTCCAATGAAACTTTAAACGCAATTTTCACGAAATGACATTTAACAGCGCAAAATGCACTAGATGCTTGACAGATTAACGAATTCATTTAGTTTTTTTAAATGAAAGGTATTTAAATTTAGGGGGCCTTAACGAGCTCTTTTTTATTCGAATTTTAAACAGATATTTTTAAACATTTGAACTTAGAAAAAAATGCCGCGAAATTGACATCCTTGCGAAATAGCTGCCATTTTTCGCAGACAGGTTTGTTCAAGTATATACAGTATCTTTCACCATTTACAGCTGTACTAATAAACAATAGAAATTTTGTACAATCAATTGACAGGCAACGTATAATTACTGGAGTACTTTACTAAATGCTATAGACAAGATCGAAAATGTCATTAGAAGGTATGTAAGCAATATTTCCACGAAGATGTAACAGCCAACGAAAGTAGTGGATGTTCTTTCGTCAAATAACGGTCTAATATTGCAATATTTTTGGAATTAGCATCCTTGTGCGAACTCAACAACACAGGAGTAATTGGGAAGTACAGTTCCAACAAAAGCACACATGACAAAATCTAATCAGAACACAGTGCGTAACTTCACATAAAGAGTTTAAGCCTAAATATATTGTTAGTTATATAATGCCAAATGGTGTATTACCAAAAGCTCTCCTTTTACCTCATCAAGCACGGAGTTAGGTGACAGCTATAAAAATAATCCGTAAATGACTTGAAACCTTAGACATAAGAGATCCGCCTTTGTCTCAAGAAATAATTACACGTATAATTAAAAATGCGATTTATACTTTGAGTCGGTCATGGTATGAATTGTTATAGAAATAAGCATTCTTTATACCACCTGGCCTACACCTCGTTTTTTTTTTCCTGTTGTTTCAGGTAAGCCACAACGGATGACCAACATCACATCCTACTTTGTCAACATGCAGTGATCCAATTAATCTGAAATCGGAAGGATAATACCGTAAAACCGGTAAGCTGAGGCCGATGTCAGAGAAAAACACAGTGATTTGAACTGATGTGTTTCCATGGACGCAGACGATTCAGTATAACGACTTCAGTATACCAGCAATGTTCAGGTACATTATCAACTATAATTGCTGATAAAATAGCGATAGAAATTTATAAACTCACCCAAAATGACAACTGCATTGCCACACGTCATATCATGGAACTCACGGAAATTTGAAAGTAAGCCGGGTTACACTTTAACTGAAAATTATGATTAAGTGGATATTGTCTCAAAATTTCGAATTCTACCTAACTCAGTATTTTTGGAGATGGAATTAATTTGACCTAATACGCCTGTTTAAGGAATCTGAGAATGTTAAAAAGTGTAGTACAAGTAAGATGGGTTCTCTAAAACGGGCAATCCAGTGGAAGTTCCATGGAGATATTTATTAGCATCTGAACTTCATTTATTACGTTTTTAATGCTCAGTCGCCCCTTAGCATTTACTATTTCAGTCGATATTTCACAAGTTATTCGCAAAAGAAATAATTTTACTGTTGCAGCATATATAAACGAAATCCGTCGATTTCTTTTAGTATGAAAAGTGTGGTCTCGCTCACAAAGGCTCAGTATACAAAGAAAGTAGCTCTCCGCAGGACTCCCTAATAATTAGCGCATGTTCCAAATCGATAAGTCTGATTTGACGCGTGACCTCATATTTGGAATAAATAGCATGGTTTACAACAGTTATTAGCACAACCACACAGATCACTTAACAGTCTGTTTACATCCCTCAAAATGACGGCCTCAAGATAGATAATTGCAGCCGCAAAAAAACACAGAAACACGTGAAGTACCTCAGTCAACTAATGAAATGAATGTAACGGGACAACTGTGGGGATTAAGGGGTTTTTGGCGGGAACAAACTAAAAATACGACAGTAAAGCATTCCAGAACCCCATAATAGAAAATAACACACACTATTTCCTCCAGATCAAACCGAACAAAAATATACAAAAAATACACTACTGGAATCGACTGTTTTGCTTGACCTACATAGTTCAAATAAATGCAACGATACCAGACCCCTCTCCCCCGCCACCACACTCACACAAAGTCATTATAGTTATTATCGCAAATTTCAATTGAAAACATCACGCCGGTTACAAAAACAATCCACCCTGGGAAAACTGCCACATTCGAAATAAAAGCCTAATGTTTGTGAGAAATAGGATTATAAATATAATCACCAATAGTGTCACTTGAAACAAATTGCGCCGGCCGTGGTGGACGAGTGGTTCTAGGCGCTACATTCTGGAGATGCGCGACCGCTACGGTCGCAGGTTCGAAACCTGCCTCGGGCATGGATGTGTGCGGTGTCTTTAGGTTAGTTAGGTTTAAGAAGTTCTAAGTTCTAGGGGACTGATGACCATAGATGTTAAGTCCCATAGTGCTCAGAGCCGTTTGAACCATTTTGTACAAATTGAGGTGTGCTGTTAGGTGTTCCGGCCTAACGCTACAATCGGAAGTCGTTACAAATACGGGAAGAAACAACCAAGTATATGTGAGGACCAGCGTTATAAATATTATCACTACTCGTTTCTCTAGCAGCAGTTTAAGGTGTGCTTTCAAATTATTGCCTAATCACACCCTCGTAAATCACCACATTTTACGAATAAACAACAGAATGTACATCAGTAACGAAGACAACCACAAATACCATTTAATAACAGGTCGCTGAGACGACAACATTGGTCAAAGCCAACAGTGCGATTGACAATGTTTTATTTTTTCTTTTCTTTTTCTTCAGTGTAAAAGTGTGGTTATGGTCATAAAAGAAGCAGTATAGAATGAAACTAGCAGTCTCCAGAACCCCCAATAAGACCCAAAACAGAAAGTGGTGGTGATTTCGAAAGTGTGAAAAGCTGCGCAAAATTACAATGTAATCTGGATTTCATAGCTTTAAGATCTGTAAGAAACGTAACATACAGAATCCACGATGGTCAAATCTTGAATACAGTTCGCTATATTAAACTGCTTATTAAATAGGACAAATACATGGAAAGGAAAAGATTCAAAAAAGAGTTCCATTTTATTAACGATTTTTAGGTTTTCTGTTGTGTCAGACGCATTTCGCCCAATTTATTAAGACATTATCAATGGCCTAATGACTTGTACAATACTCTTGTCGCAGCTGTAGCTGAGATTTTATATCACCCCACTAATAATGCCTTAACAAATTGAGATGAAACGCCTCTGAAAAAACAGTTATTACTTTCATTCACTTGCATACAGGTACTCCTAATACAAACTCTATTAATATAACTGCGGACTGACAGATCAGTGACACTAAAAGTTGCTTGTTTTCTCCCAAGTTCTGTTGACCATTGCGAAAGCGTCACTGAGATGCTAATCCAGCGCCATTGTCAAACATTACAAGACTAATAAAATATTTGTATTAACAAGAAAAAATTCTGTCACAGACGTAGATGAGCGTTGGTAAATTGATAGTTATTAAGTCTGTTGGCTGAAATACCACTATAAATCTTACTCTGCCTGTATGGACTTCAATCATCCAGTTACACGTGTATCGAAACATGATCCTGAAAAAGTTTAAGTTCTATCCCTTTTACTTGAGATTAACTGTAAAGTGACACTAAGTGTCCAAAATTATATCCTAGGCAAGAAACTTTTCTATGTAACAGGCTACGTTTATGTGCTTCCACTGAAGGGAAATTTGAACCCTTCAGCTTCCAGTAACATTAAAGAATCAATTAATATAATGCAAACTATATCTGTGTAAAGAAATTTTGTTTCACTAGAGACGGTGCTCACATAATGTTGAAGGGAATCTTGAACCCTTTAGCTTCCAATATCGTTAAAGAATCGATTACTTAAATGCAAGAAGTTCTTATACGTTATATCAGATACAGGAAATTTTGTGTTACAAGAGACTATGCCTATACATTGTTTCTTGAAGGTAATATTAAGTCCTTTAGTTTCCAATAAAGTTAAAGAATCAACGACTTAAAGGCAGAAAAGTTCGTATACATTCCTTAACAGTTGTTGAGGACATTACATTATATTTACGTAATTTCTTAACAAGATGAAAAGCAAGTGAGTGTCCGTAAATAGGCAGCTATATAATTTTGTCTTTATAGCGAGTTTGTCGAGAACTCCTAGCACAACGAAATTCGCTAAACGGCTGTTCAACCGTATGTTTAAAAGATGATTTTCCATATGGGTGTGTCATTTTAGGTTTTTCGTATCACATTTTACGTACTTATTGAAAAATGTGTCAGGAAAATGTGAAACGAAAATTTCAGATATTTGGGTGTTACTTTCACTGAAGAACTCTGTCATGCCACTAAATAAAATTCCCATCACTTCCATTACGAATCTGCTTAAAAATGTTGGTGTTGGCATTTTCTGCAGCAAATACTAAATAGTTGTTTTAAATTCAACGTACATTTTCTTAATGTAATACTGCTTACAGAAAAAAGGCGTTTGATTTATAAAACTATCTGCTTCATTCATTTACACTTTTGAAAACAGTGAAGTTCGTAAGGCCTTCGATGTGCAGAAAAACAACATACGAGGGTTGGAACTTAAATAGTGGCAAAAATTTATTCGCAATCGATACAAAACGGTTACATATTTGCACCTGTTACTGTCCTTCAAAGTAGTCACCAGCGTTGTGTAGAACCCGTTGCCAGCGTTAGCAGAGCCTGTTCTGTTGATGGTGCGAATGGAGGAGTCTAAAGTTTTGGTGATTCTCGTGTACGATTGTGATGGTGTTGTCCTAACGCATTACGTTCCTCCACGGCAGACCGTCAATGTACAATATTACTGTTCGTGTTTGGAGCATCAACTGCGACCAGCTTTGCGAAAGAAGCGGCGACACTTTCTGTGCACCCACCCATCATTTTGCACGACAATGCGCAGGCGCATGCAGCGCAAGCTGTGGTTGCTCTGTTCGGTCGATGGTACCGGAAAGTACTGTACAATCCACCACACTCCCTCTACTTAAGTCCTTGTGACTTTGATTTGATTCCCAAGATGAAGGAACCACTTCGTGGCATTCGCCTCAGAACCATTCCAGAGATTCGATAGGCAGTAGACTGCTGCATTCGCACCATCAACAAACAGGCTCTGCTAGCGGTATACTACGTTTTCCACATCGCTGGCCACGGTTTCTACACAGCGCCGACGACTACTTTGAAGGACAGTAACAGGTGCTAACGTGTAACTCTTTTTTATCGGTTGTGAATAAATAGTTGACACTATTTAAATTCCAACCCTCGTATATATAGTTTGTTTCGAAGCGTTTGCGACAAATGTATAGAGACAATAGATCACGTCATGCGGAGCAACTTTTGTTAGAGACAGAGTGTTTGCTGAAGCTTCCTAGAGTCACTAGACGTCTTTCATAATTTATTAATACCCTTGTGTTGTAGCAGGGCATAGACACTCTGCAGCATTCGTATGTAATGTGTGTTGCCTGTACGCCAGTCACCTGCGTTCAAAGATTTTTAGGTCCCGACGCTCATACAAGGTTTTACTTCCACACACCATAACATATAGACCTCCGAAATGATCACGACAATGCTAGACGTACCCTCAAATGACAAGGCGGGAACATGTAGAGCAACCAGGAAAACTATTGAACATCATGTTATGACGTGGTAGGGCATAATATTGTGTATGTGTACTGACCTCCAACTTTTGGAACATGGTACACTCATCTATCAACGTTATTGTAACACTGTACTGCTTTGCCATGTGGACTTTTCAGGGGTATTTTCGATCCTGGCATCAGTGTAATGGTTCCGTACCTCAGTCGGTAAAAATGAAACCCTCATATACCGAATAGACAAAGGAACTGGTATAACTGCCTACTATCGTGTAGGGCCCCCAAAGCATGCAGAAGTGCCGCAACTCGACGTGCCATCGACTCGATTAATGTCTGAAGCTATGCTAGAGGGAACTGACATAATGAATCCTGTAGGGATGTCCATAAGTCCGTTAAGAGTACGAGCGGGTGGAGATTTCTTCAGAACAGCTCGTTACAGATATGCATAATAATGTTCATTTCTGGGGATTTCGGTGACCAGCGGAGGTGTTTAAACTCATAAGAGTGTTCCTGGAGCCACTGTGTTGCAATCCTGGACGTGTGCAGTATCGCTAGAATTGCCCAAGTCCATCGGAATACACAATGGACATGAATGGATGCAGGCGATCAGACAGGATGCTTATGAATGTGTCACCTGTCAGTGTCGTATCTAGATGTATCACGGGTCCCGTATCACTCCAACTCCACACGCCCACACCATTACAGAACTTCCACCGGCTTGAACAATCCCCTGCTGACATGTAGAGTCCTTGGATTCATGAGGTTGTCTCCATACCCGTACACGTCCATCCGCTCGATACAATTTGAAACGCGACTCGTCCGACTAGGCAACATGTTTCCAGTCATCGAAAGTCCAATGTCGGTGTTGACGGCCCTGGCGAGGTGTAAAGCTTTGTGTGGTGTAGTCATCAATGGCATACAAGTGGGCCTCCGGCTCCGAAAGCCCAGATCGATAGTGTTCCGTTGAATAGTTCGCACTCTGACTTGTTGATGGCCCAACATTGAGATCTGCAGCAATTTGCTGAAGGGTTGCAGTACTGTCACGTTGTACGATTCTCTGCAGTCGTCGTTGGTCCCTTTCTTGCAGGATCTTTTTCCGGCCGCAGCAGTGTCGGAGATTTGATGTTTTACCCGGTACGTGATATTCACTAACTCGGAGATGCTGTGTCCGATCGCTCGTGCGCCGAGTATAACACCACGTTGAAACTTACTTAAATCATGATAACTTGCCATTGTAACAGCAGTAACCAATCTAACAACTGCGCCAGACACTTGTTGCCTTATGTAGTCGTTGCCGACCGCAGCGCCGAATTCTGCCTTTTCAAATATCTCTGTATTTGAATACGCATTCCCACACCAGTTTCTTTGGCGCTTCGGTCTATGATAAATCTGCTGTCCAGCGGTCTGTCTGTCCGTCTTCAAGCCCCCTTTCTTCCTAGGAATGGGTAGAGGTGTCAAGTTAAAATTTATGTCGAATAAAAGACTTCTGTCTCTTGGAGGTGAGAAACTTAAAGCTTGTAACTCAATACTGTCGAAAGACGCGGCCATTTATGTCACATATTTTAATACACTCAAAAATACCACAGCTTTTCACCTAGAAACATGGAATTTGGCAGTAAGTAATGTTTCATAGTAAAAGTAAAGGGAAAATCGGAAACTGTTAATTTGTAATTATAACACATAAAAAGCTATTTTTCTGCCACTTGTGGTCCGCCTGATGTCTTGTTGTTAAGGCCCCCGTTTCTCAGGAACGTGTTGAAGTATAAAATTGAAATTTATGTCAAATGCTAAGGTCTACATTGCCTTGGCGGGGTAAAGTCGATGCAGTCAAAAGATACCGTCTGTTGAGAGCCCTTTTCCTGAGGAACAATCATATGGTCCGAACACACGTTGTCACAGATTTCTTCTTCTAAATAAGGTGCGCGCTTGATTCTAGTAGTCTTCTTTTGCCCCGGAGCACCCAGTACCTATCACTTATCTGTTTCACTAAACTACTGACACGGCTCTTGACATATAATCGGAGTTGCAGGTTGCCTATCCAATAGTTGGGTTGGGTTGTTTTGGGGGAGAAGACCAAACAGCGAGATCATCGGTCTCATCGGATTAGGGAAGGACATGGAAGGAAGTCGGTCGTGCCCTTTCAAAGGAACCATCCCGGCATTTGCCTGGAGCGATTTAGGGAAATCACGGAAAACCTAAATCAGGATGGCCGGACGCGGGATTGAACCGTCGTCCTCCCGATTGCGAGTCCAGTGTGATAGCCACTGCGCCACCTCGCTCGTTATATCCAATTTTCAGTGTTTCATAGAATTATTGACTGAATATAAAAATTTAAAATGCTGCCGTAGTTTACTCTTTAACAGGTATAATCTTCTGTTACAGGTTTAACACAGCCAAGTATTATAGTGACATGCAATGTATATGTCTCGAGGTACCGTAACTCGTTCACAAATACTCAGACTATGCGTATATCGTGCATGAGAACATTCAAACATTTATACAACATTTTTCGCTGACACTCCCCACAAAATGACGAAACGTAAAAAGTTTATCTCTTACTACATTTTCTTCGTTCGTGCAATAAAACTTATATGACACGACGTTTTAATATATTGCTTCTTTACTACTGACTCTATGGCAAGAGATTTCGCAAACAGTGTCCACACACACATTGCTCCACGTACTTGCAAAATTACGTATGTGTACGACCTATAGTTACTTAAATATGACGACGTAAACGTGTTGCTGCGATAAAAAACTAGCTTTTCCTTAAACCGGAGGACAAACTCTCACCGACTGTAACTATCCAGTGTTTGATAAAGGGAGCACTTAGCGACTTCAGATAAACTTGACATATAATTTCAGACATTTTCTTAATTTTTTTTTGTCGCACGCGTGCTTAGCCTTACAGCAAAACGGAGTAAAATGTTCCAATGCTACTAAAATATCGTAAAGCTTACTACTCCATATTTAATTCAAAGGAAGTCATGTTGTCGGTTATGCATTAGTTATGTCCAGTGTTATGCTATATACCAAATTAAGTACTATATGTTTTGTCTTATACCCTACTGAAACCGTAAATTTTTCAATATCACATATGTAACTGGTCGAGCGGTTCTAGGAGCTTAAGTCTGGGACCGCGCGATCGCTACGGTCGCAGGTTCGAATCCTGCCTCGGGCATGGATGTGTCTGATGTCCTTAGGTTAGTTAGGTTCTAGGGGATTGATGACCTTAGAAGTTAAGTTCCATTGTGCTCATAGCCATATGAACCATTTGAACATATGTAACACATGATCTCGTTTGTAAGGTCATCTGAAGTTTGAAGTTTCTTTGTAGATGGTTGTTTCATTCTGTAAATAACATGGGGGTTTACTTGCCTCACTGTAAACGAATACATGCCCCACCCCTTCTCAGTCTTCCTGAAAATAACCTGTAGTACACCTCGAGATATTTGCTGCTCCCTCCTGACGGTTATAAATACAGAGCACTAGCTTATCGAAGTGACGTTAAGTATACTAACTTAGTGCGACAGTGAAGTTCACCGCACACTTCAAGAGAAAGCCAGCTTAAGCAAAATTCCGCGGAAAGATAAGGATTCTGAGTTTACCCAATGGATAGCGCCGACTGTACAAACACGCCACCGGAAAATTGAGATGAGAGCCTCTGAAGACATCACGCTAACGAAGAGCGGCATCTCCCGCGGAACTTGGAACAGTCAACATCGCGCGCCGCGTTTACCTCAAGTTGGAGAGGCGGGGTGGCGCCGAGTTGAGTGTCTACTCTCGATACAGCCCCGGGGTGGGCGCCACCCCTCAGTACTGACTGCGGGCAAGCGCTGCTGCCGCTGCCGCCATCTAATTGAGGGAAGTTGCGTCAGCGAGGCAAAAAGAAAGTGCCACAACAGGGAGTCTACCAAAGCTCGGTTACATCAGGTGACTCTTATCAGTATGAGGCCAGACACGAATTTATAAGATAAAAAATCTCTTTTTTCGGCCATCAGTCTTCTGACTTCTTTTCTGGGCGAACCCCTTCTATTACCTGTTGTGAATCTATCACACACAAACTTGGTAAAAGGAAACCTCTAGCTAGCAATGTAGAACCAAGTACTTTAAATTCCGGTTACGGTATCGAGCTCGTCTTCTGACCCAGAATAGCCTTACTTACCCTGCTTCTGAGCATGAGAATTAAAGGGCTTGTCGGAAAAACAGCATTAGTCCAAAAGTCAAGTTTTAGGGAAATGATTCAAAATTGTCCACCATCATAATGCAGCGATATATATGGAATTTGGCGTTCCATAGGGATTCGTTTACACAGCCAGAAACGTAATATGCATTTGCAAGTACGTACAGTGCTATAGTTCACACGTGAGAACAAAAACTACGCTGGACATGTAACATTTATATCTGAAAAATTCAGATATCATAAACACTTCTTTTTTTAATATATAAGAAACTATCAGTCTCGATTGCAGTAATGAAACCAACCTTTACCTAGGTTTCAGCCCAAGTAATTGAGCCTTCTTCAGAAGATATACCTCATTCTGTAATATGTCTACGAGGGCATGGACTAGAAGTAAAACTAAAACAGCCTCAATAGACGTAGTCACATTTTAAAAATGCGCTACATAGGTACTAACCACCAAGACTTAACTGAAGCTCCGGCGAGAGCCTCGTCTCCATGGACGCGGTGCGGTGAACCTTGGGAGCTCACGTGAAACGTGGCGCTCGCCGGAGCTTAAGTCAAGTCTTGGAGGTGACTTAGTACCTATGTACCGCATTTTTAAAATGTGACTACGTCTATTGAGGCTGTTTTACTTTTACTTCTAGTCCATCATTCCTAAATTGTGACCTGAGTCTCTATCTTCTCCTGGGTACGTTTTGCAATCGAATATCTGATTTCGGAATCTATGAATGATCGTGATGTAATCCAGCTGGAATCTTCCAGCGTCTCTGGTCTTTTCGTACTACATCGCCTCCTCTTTCGATTTATGAACACTGTGGAGACGTGCACATCATTGCGAACGACGCTTGATCTCTTCCCCGACATCATTGGCATCTTCCAGCAGGATAACTCCCCTCGTCACGAGGTCAGTTCGTGCTACAATGGTGGGTGTCTTAGCAACAAAATTTTCCTGATCTACCTGGTCGATTCCATGTGGGATGCTGTCGGGCTCCTGTTCCTACCCACAAATCACCCTGCCGTGATTAACGGAAATTTGCGTGACGGAACCAGCCTACCAAGGAAAAGTCAATTTCAAAAAAATTGCTCTGAGCACTGTGGGACTTAACATGTGAGGTCATCCGTCCCCTAGAACTTAGAACTAAGCTAAATACATCACACACATTCATGCCCGAGGCCGGATTAATTTCATGTCCTGCATATACGCTGTTGTATTGCGCTCCATATGTGGACCAACATGGTATTAAGCAGCTGGTCTTAACACAAGTCGGCACAACTTCGTTAACGCTGTCATTGATTTTTGCAGTCTTCTTTGTCGTTGGGCTGCGTCATATTCCACTTCTAACTTCGACCGATGTTTCGATCCATCTGCAGGGCTTTTCTCTAAGATAATGTTTTACCCCACCTATGTAGTTGTTGTAATCCTCAGTCCTGAGACTGCTTTGATGCAGCTCTCCATGCTACTCTATACTGTGCAAGGTTCTTCATCTCCCAGTACCTACTGCAGCCTACATCCTTCTGAATCTGCTTAGTGTATTCATCTCTTGGTCTCCCTCTACGATTTTTACCCTCCACGCTGCCTTCCAATACTAAATTGGTGATCCCTTGATGCCTCAGAACATGTCCTACCAACCGATCACTTCTTGTAGTCAAGTTGTGCCACAAACTTGTCTTCCCCCCAATCCTATTCAACACCTCCTCATTAGTTATGTGATCTACCCATCTAATCTTCAGCATTCTTCTGTAGCACCACATTTCGAAAGCTTCTATTCTCTTCTTTTCCAAACTGTTTATCGTCCATGTTTCACTCCCATACATGGCTACACTCCACACAAATAGTTTCAGAAACGACTTCTTGACACTTAAATCTATACTCGATGTTAACAAATTTATCTTCTTCAGAAACGCTTTCCTTGCCATTGCCAGTCTACATTTTATATCCTCTCTACTTCGACCGTTATCATTTATTTTGCTCCCCAAATAGCAAAACTTCTTTACTACTTTAAGTGTCTCATTTCCTAATCTAATTCTCTCAGCATCACCAGACTTAATTCGACTACATTCCATTATCATCGTTTTGTTTTTATTGATGTTCATCTTATATCCTCATTTCAAGACACTGTCCATTCCGTTCAACTGCTCTTCCAAGTGCTTTGCTGTCTCAGACAGAAGTACAATGTCATCGGCAAACCTTAAAGTTTTTATTTTTCTCCATGGATTTTAATATCTACTCCGAATTTTTCTTTTGTTTCCTTTATTGCTTGCTCAATATACACATTGAATAACATCGGGGAGAGGCTACAACCCTGTCTCACTCCCTTCCCAACCACTGCTTCCCTTTCATGTCCCTCTACTCTTATAACTGCAATCTGGTTTCTTTACTAATTGTAAATAGCCTTTCGCTCCCTGAATTTTACCCCTGCTACCTTCAGAATTTGAGAGTATTTCAGCCAACATTGTCAAAAGCTTTCTCTAAGTCTACAAATGTCAGACACGTAGGTTTGCCTTTTCTTAATCTAGCTTCTAAGATAAGTCATAATGTCAGTATTGCCTCATGTGTTCCAATATTTCTATAGAATCCAAACTGATCTTCCCTGAGGTCGGCTTTTACCAGTTTTTTCCATTCGTCTGTAAAAATTCGCGTTGGTATTTTGCAGCCGTGACTTATTAAACTGATAGTTCGGTAATTTTTACATCTGTCAACACCTGCTTTCTTTGGGATTGGAATTATTATGTTCTTCTTGAAGTCTGAGCGTATTTCGCCTGTCTCATACATCTTGCTCACCAGATGGTAGAATTTTGTGAGGACTGGCTCTCCCAAGGCCGTCAGTAGTTCTAATGGAATGTTGTCTGCTCCCGGGGGTTTCGACTTCGGTGTTTCAGTGCTACCTCACCTATATAGAAAAAAAGAGACAAACCTAAAACTCATTTTGCAAAATTATTATCTCCGAAAGGGAAGGCTACTGGTTCTACAATGGACATGAGGCGCAGTTTTTATTTTGTGTGCTGTTTTTGAATACAATAAAAGTTTCAGCGATCCCAGAAGCTTCCACAGTGGAAACACACTGGCAGGAGTCGGCAACCCCTGTCGGACAGGCGCAGCAGCGTGCAGCGCGAGGCGGACACGGCCAGTTTGCAGAGCGCGTGTTGCTCGCAGGCGGCCGTGTCGGCAGCGCCCGCTGGGGCTGACAGATCGCCGGAATTCCGGGTCGTGTCGCCAGCCGCAGCTGGGGCGGCGAGCAGCCGCCAACTCTGCCGCTCTCCGTCCGGTCCGCGGTACATGCTGCCCCCTGTTTCCCGTTCATCCACCTCGCCGCGCTAATTAATACCGCACTCCAGTGAGGCATCGACCAGTGCCCCTATCGATCCTCCCATGATCGACAGCCTGCCGCAATGCCGCAGTGCTTAAGACACTGCCTTGTGGTTGCCCACCGCGAGCTAAGTGGTTATCAACTGTAACTACACGAAAATGTCAGTACTGTTCTCTCAGATGTTTACTAACATCAGATAGCTAAAGTTAGTTCTCGGCTCATCTCCTCCTAAACCACTGCGCCGATTTCAACCGAAGTTGGTACACGTATCATTTACTGACTGGAACGAATTACTCTTGGGGAAAGAATCTCCCAACCATCAAAGGGGTGGGATTAGTGGTGAAAATGCTTTGTAGCCCACGACGCGAGATTACGCATGCTTTATTTATCCAGTATTTGAGAATGACAGTACTTACAAAAACGCTTTACCGATAATTTCAAACTTCAACGAAACTTTTTCTCGGCGTTGACGCCCACAAAATAACATGTTGTGACTTGGCAAGACAGCCAAGCCACTAGGAGGTAGTCGAAAGGCACGCGTTTAAGCTCACGCAGGCTGGCGTGAGGTCTGGAAAAGGTAAAGTAATTATACTAGCAAAAAAGGTACGTAGCTTCTGGAATACTTAACTTTAATCCATAATTGGTGAACATCGGTCTGACGGTACATGCATCACAAGATAAATAGCAAATGATAATGGCGCCTTGCTAGGTTGTAGCAAATGACGTAGCTGAAGGCTATGCTAACTATCGTCTCGGCAAATGAGAGCTTAATTTGTCAGTGAACCATCGCTAGCAAAGTCGGCTGTACAACTGTGGGCGAGTGCTAGGAAGTCTCTGTAGACCTGCCGTGTGGCGGCGCTCGGTCTGCAATCACTGACAGTGGCGACACGCGGGTCTGACGTATACTAACGGACCGCGGCCGATTTAAAGGTTACCACCTAGCAAGTGTGGTGTCTGGCAATGACACCACATAATGAAAGGCAAAGAGTTTGTCGTTTACTACATTTTCGCTCCTCATGCAGTAAAACTGTCATACGAAGCGTAAAGTTTTAATTTACTACTTCTTCACTACTAACTGTATTTGTGACACTTCTGCAGACAGTATTTACGTACACCACTGAATGTACAAAAAGAAACTACTTCACTATACGACCCGTGAAGCCTTCCCGTCTCCTCTATGCCTCTTTTGTTAATGATAACCTTCCCTTTTACAGTAACTTATGTAACCTTCACTTAGGATTTCTATCTCTTGCTTAATAATAACAAAAGAAATCTTATCTTTGAAATTTATTCTCTTTCTCAATCTTCGCATACAAATTTATTTGCTGCTTATTAAAAGTGATTTTCTGATTATTTCGACGAAACATAGAATGTGTCGTCGTCGTGGCCCTCAGTCTTTATCTTCAATAACCCAAATCTGTTCCTTACCTTTTTTTACTGTTACTGGATCGCCATCTGACTGCTACATCACACTGCGACATGAATATACTTACTCTGTTTTACTATACTCTATTAGCTGGTGGTGGGCTTTCATAATAAGTGGCAGTATTTATTACCAAAGCTGACGTTATTCTTTAATAGCAAAGCTGACGTTATTCTTTAATTAATTTGACTGAAGTTACGTAACTCATAGTTACACTTTTTCTTCACAACAATAAAATTTTTGCAAAGTTTTACGTTGATGGTTTTTGGGATGGATTATAATCAGTAATGCAACATTTCTGGCAAAAAATTAATTATATTCTGAAAACGCTTCAAATATTTACTGTTGGTAATGAAATAATTTTACAAACGTTCAAATGATGGGACTTTTTTTTTTTTTTTTTTTTTGGTCATCAGTCTACTGACTGGTTTGATGTGGCCCGCCACGAATTCCTTTCCTGTGCTAACCTCTTCATCTCAGAGCTCAGAGTAGCACTTGCAACCTAAGTCCTCAATTATTTGCTTGACGTATTCCAATCTCTGTCTTCCTCTACAGCTCCAGTTTCACAAGTTTCGAACAGAACTATCAGCAGAGAAGGTTATGCTGGCTCTCTTTTGGGACGAAAAAGTCATCATTTCGGAGCATTACAAGCCTAGAGGGACCACTGTCACCAGTGCATCATACACAGATCTCCTAAAAAATCATCTGCGGCGTGCAATCAAATCAAAGCAACGTGGATTGCTGTCAGCAGGTGTACTTTTGCAACATGACAATGCAAGGCCCCACACTGCCCGTACAACAGTTGCAACAATCATAGACCTGCATTTTTAGTGTCTTCCTCATCCATCATACTCACCAGACCTTGTCCCAAGTGATTTCCATATATTTGGACCACTCAAAGACGCAATGGGAGGAAAGAAGTTCCGTTCTGATGAAGAGGTACGCCACGCGGTGCATGAGTGGTTGCACGGACTACCAAATGATTTTTCTTTATAAAGGAATTTATACACTTTATAAGCACTTGAGGACTTGCATTGACCGTGGGGGAGATTATGTTGAAAAGTGATACAGCTTTGTACCACTTCCGCACAATAAATAACATTTTAAAAAATAATTAAGGTTTTCATTTGACTCACCCTCGTATTTGCCGCTGAATGTACCTAGAAAAATATGTCAGTGTACGACAAAGGAATCTGATACGGCCGTGCGTATAAAAGAGCGATGTGTGACTGAATTTCTTACTGGTGAAGAAATTGCGCGGATTGAAATCGACCGTCGCTTGCTAAAGATTTTTGGAGACGATACAACAGACGTGAGCAATGTGAGGCGATGGGTACAGCATTTTCAAGGTGGTGAAAAGGGTATCCATGACAAGTCACGGCCTGGTCCACCTTGCACAGTTGTCATCCCTTGCAATGAACAGCGTCTTGATCAACTCATTCGTGCTAATCGATGGGTAACGACCAGAGAACTGCGTTAAAGCTGAATGTCAGCTATAATGCCTTGGAAACAATGATGGAACATTTTGGTTACCGCAAAGTCTGTGCGATGCTTACACAAGAACAAAAAACTAATCGAATGGAAAATTTTTGGGACCTGCTGGACCAATATGAAGCTGAAGGCTACAATTTTCTGAACTGCATCGTCACCGGAGATGAGAGGCAGAGCCGGAATCAAAAAGAGAGTCAATGGAATGTTGACATGTGAATTCTCCGTCAAAGAAGAAATTCAAGACACAGCCGTATGCAGGCAAAGTGATGTTAACAGCCTTCTGGGTTAGCCAGGTTGTGGTTTTTCTTGGATATGCTGGAGCCTGGAGAAATTCAATTCAGTACGCTAAAAGAAGACACTGACAAAGCTGAAAGTCCGAATTTCCAGAGTAAGGCCAGAGAAGAAGACCAACTTTCACCTGCAACATGATAACGCCAGGTCTCACACCAGTTTTGCGACCACGCAACTCATTGTAAAATTCGGCTGGACTGTCTTACCACGTTCACGGCACAGTCGCGATTCAGCGCCTTCAGACTTCCATCTCTCTCGGCCTCTAAATGATGGATTACATGGCGAACATTTTCAAACCTCGGCTGGCGTTTTCCTAGCTGTAAGGAAGTGGTTAGCCCCAGTTGGTTCCGGTTTTTACGAGCGCATCATGTAGATTCTGGTTCATCGTTAGCAAAAGTACATAACGAATGGTGAGGAAAAATGACAGTAACTAGCTGAAATATTGCTCTATTTAGCTGTTCTGTTCTGATTTTCGTTTCTCCTGCAGTTTCCATGGATAAAAATAGGAGGCATTACTTTCAGAATGACGCTCGTATGAGGATATAACTATTAAGCTGTTTGAAAATGAAACTGCAGAGTGAAATCCGCTAGACATACAGTGAAGTATGTGCACAGATACGCTTGAAATACGTTGAATATGTGTATACTAAATTTTCTCATGTGCGTATGTGTGAACAAAACTGCGGTTAATAAGCTCATCCTAAACTCCTGAAACGATTTGAATCAATTTTGGTACAAATAATAGTTATAAACTGGAAAGAAATACAGTGGGAGTAAGAACTACAAGCCTCCTATTGGGGTGAGTGTGATAATGTAGAGAGAGGAGGGAGGACGAGGAGATGGACAGAAAGCGAAGAGGAAGGAATACATACGCATAGAGAGTAGATGGAGGATATAGAAATAGAAGAATAACTAGAGAGAGAGAGAGAGAGACGGGGGAGGAGGAGATGGAGAGAGAGGAATGAAAGCTTAGGAGACGAGTAGAGACAGGGGGACGAACAGACAGGCAGAGACATGCATTCAATAGTATTCTGAATACTGAAACGACGAGTGGTACTAGAGACGGTGTCACAAAACGTAAACTGAAAGGCCTTGTTCTACCAGTCGACTTGAAGGGTCTTACGTATTTTTAGACTGTAATTTTAAATTTGGCGTTAGTAATAATGATACTTTTAGTCATGGTAACGTTTGGTGTACTGTTGCTGTTGTAAGGACCACCAATGCTGCTCCTGGGTTGGAGGACGTGGATTCTAGTAGTGTGATTGCTTGTCATACTTTCCATGTAGGAGAGGTTGCAAATAAAGACTTTGGTAGGATACATTATGTTTCTGATATGGCGTTGGTTCTCCGTACTTGCAGTAAACTTAGATTATAGGGTACTGGATGTGTAAATCTGTCGATTAAGGGCCAATGAAGTTGTGAAAACGTTACTGTAACTTGTGATTGTACTATATATTATTATCACCGAAACTTTCCTTGAATCCTTTACCCCTCTCTTGATTTAAGAACAGTTGGAACGCCATACCGAGACTATGTAAAATTTAGTGACTTGGCTTCCCTGTGTTTCAGGAGCCACTGTGGCCATTGACATGAAACTTTTACAGGGCATTAAACTGTATGTTCTGATCTACTGAACTACAATACTTGAATTTCAGCCACTGCTTTCGGAAATACAAATATAATTACACGATTAAAATTTTGCGTACTTTTTTGCACCTTCTCCTAAATAATTTTAATTATACACAACATTATGTTCTTCTTTTTGTTCAGTAGACTCAGGATATGTACGATATCACTCCCTGAAAATTTGAATACTCTACGCCAAATGGTTTCTGAGATTTAGGGCAAAATGAAACATAAAATGTAAATTTTCAGGAACGGCTTCTAAAGTTTCAAAAGACTGTAACTCACTTAACACATGTTTAATTTTTTTTTATTTTTAGTCACTCAGAAGCACCCTGCACTATACTGTACATCATCGGCCCGATCTTTTTCCAAGTTTTTTCTTCTGTTCTTCTTTCTGGACTCCTTAGTGGCCAACTGTGCTGTATACTCTGCTTTATCAGTGCGAACATTGTCCATCCGTTCAAGTTCTCTGATGCCGTTTGCTCCGGGGTTAATTCCCATATGCTGTAGCCCTTTCACCCTACCAATGTTGCCATCATTAAAAGCAATAACAGCATCAGTGACCCCCTCATTCCAACAAAAATATTTTTGGTAAGCTAGTCCATATACGATTATTGAACGACTCATTGGGATTTTGAGTCTGACTATGAAGACACGTCTTCAGTAATTTAGGATTTGCCAGGTCTCTGTAAACAGGTTTTATTTTATCCATAAATGCTACCTGGGATGGAATGTTTATGGCTGTGTAAACTGTCTGAGTACTGCGCATTGCGGTAATTGCCCCATGAATCAAGTCCAGGAGGGCAATGGTGGTGTACTGGTTTTTCATCAGTTGACTGTCTGTGAAAGAAGGTAGCCCATACTGCCTGCTTCATTTTCAACAAATCCTCAATTTATTTCTAACGGTCATCCCATAATACTGCTGTAGTTCATCAATCATTTTATCTGTCAGCCTGCCTCTTACGGTTTTAAGATCATTAAGTTTCTTGTCTCTCAAACTTTGTTTCAACTTCCTCAACCTGGTGCCCATCCTCTTCCGGACATGACCTTCATAACACAGCAATTCACAGCCTTCTATATAAAAAATTACCGATTTTATTACCTCTCTAAGTAATACACGCAAAAATTTTAACATTTTCAACCGGTGTAGATTATATCCAAAAAAATAAAATAAAATACTTCCCATGTGAGTTTATAAGTGGTACCATTTCATATAAGTTAATAAGTGATATATATATATATATATATATATATATATATATATATATATATATATATATATATATATATTGTAAAGGTACTTTGACTACCGCACCTCCGCCAGAGCAAAGATGTGATTTACGATCGCGCATGCAGAAGAGCGCTGCGCCAGCAACAGATTTTCATAAGTAATTTGGATCTTCTTTTACTTTTGCGTAGGAACTTGTTTTGACAACTAGTTCATTACTCTCTTGTTATCTTGTCTTCATACGTCTAAGACGTGTATTTTTTGGCGCTTATGTTAAAGAATTAATTTTAGTGGAGATTAAAACTATATTATGAAACGAACACACGGCGTCTTCAAGTTATTTCAGTGGTGATCCGCAATGGTTATCGCCAAATTTATAAATTAATCCAGACAGTGAGAACTTCAAGAAATTTTCATTACACGGAGAACAAGAGGACCAGCGAACAAATAAAATAAAAAGGACATCCTACAAGAAAATCAAGAAGTATTCGAGATGCAGCCACGAAGACTATATTATAATAGATACTACGTTTCTGACAGAATTATAAGGTAAATTTCAACTTATTTCTGATGCTATTTCCTCACAGTCGCTTTATGTAGTGTTGCCGACCCGGTCTGCCATTCACGGTCAAATTACAGCACTATCTCAATCAGTAATACGAAGTCCGCCTTATCCGTAAATTATTCCATCAAAATTCAAACCCCACTCAGATTTTCTATTTTGTATTTTCACGGCAGAACCCCGAGGAAAGGAAACACTACTATAATATTTCATTTTTCACGTTTTATAATGAGATAAAAATCCGAAAACGTGGAAAAAAATTTTCCCTTTTGACTCACCTTAAAAAAAACAACAACTCATTGACGTATATGTCTCTGTTTTCACACAACTACGTCGGCTTCCACGGCCAGTGTCACGATGAATAGAATTCTTCTCAGTGTTGTACATTGTCATTACATAAACACTTCAATTACAAACAGTAAACCCAACGTTTCGCTCTTATTACAACCGTGCTCCACAGAGCAAGACTGGTTTTGGAGAAGGAAGGATGCGTTTATTACAGACGATCTGTGTGAATGTGTCATATTTTGGCCCTAGAATGTAATAGACTAGTACGACGAAACGGAGAGGGTAGGAAAGAAGCTATTCGAGGGCTAGGCTAGCCGGTTTGTCAGTGAATGACGACAGCCTGCAGATCAGCATTTAGTCTCTCGTGAACAAGTTGTCTTTCTGGTGTGCGTGGAAATAAACTGATAGTCACTCTATAGGTGTTTGCTTAGGCTGTCGCGTCCGTGCCCCGTGAGGCTTCTGCTCCGCGACCGCTCGCTGCCCGTCGGATTGGCGTAGCCAGCAGCCAGGACGTCAGCAGTTCGTATCCGTCCCCTCTGTTGCTGTTATCAGGCTGCTTAGTAATTTCAGTCGACTCTCGAATTTTGTGTTGTCGCCTTCACGGCTCTTTTCGGGATTCCTAGAACAAGATAAGCTGTCAAATGGTTCAAATGGCTCTGAGCACTATGGGACTTAACATCTGAGGCCATCAGTCCCCTAGATGGCTAAAATGGCTCTGACCACTATGGGACTTAACTTCTAAGTTCATCAGTCCCCCAGAACATAGAACTACTTAAACCTAAACAACCTAAGGACATCACATACATCCATGCCCGAAGTAGGATTCGAACCTGCGACCGTAGCAGTCACGCGGTTCCGGACTGAGCGCCTAGAACCGTTCGGCCACCACGGCCGTCGATAGGTTGTCCGGCTGTCCATAATATAGGCGTTGTACCAGATCGCCGGTTTATTATGACATGCTAATCGCGCATAACGTTCGTGTTCTGCTCTTCGTGTGCTAACTGGTCTCCCTGTCTCTACAAACTCACAGCGTAGTTCATATACTCCTCCGGTATTTAGTTTGTTGATAGCATCCGTGGCGGATCCTGTCATGTTGTGGATGCTGTCGCTGCTGCGGAAGATCTATTTGAAACCTCTTCGGCGGAGGACGTTGCCTGGCTGTTAACTGATGACTTTCACAGATAAGTGCATTAGCAGAATCTTCATTTCCTTGACTTCTTGTCTCGATTTTTTGTGCACCAGTGGGCCACCGTAGTTCTTTATGCATCCACGACTAAAAATGGTAAGCCACCGTTAATTTCGGTTTCGTGAATGAGATGTATTTCTTATGAAGGCTGTTGAAATGCTAAAGGAATCTTCTCACCTGCGTCTCCCAGTGTGGCCGATTGGGATGTCCACATACCGTATCCGACAAAGCGGGCGTAAGGGTGCCGAAGCTAGGGCGTTTTCTCAAAAGCTTCCATGAAGATATCCGTAGGAGAGCCCATTGCCACCCCATCCAATTGCTCGTAATATTTTTCTCCCCAGGTGAAGTACGTTGATGATAGACAAAAGCACGTCAGATCACAAATGCCAAGTGCAATCTGCTCGTATACGATGCGAATGGTCTCCTCTAAATGTATGTTGGTGAAGAAAGACTTGATATGAAAACTAACTATAATGTCAATTGACTTTATCCGTTGCTGCTTAATCGGTTGTGTGACTGGGAAGAATTCTTTAGCTACCACTCTGTTTATCCCACAAGACGTGCAACTTAGATGCCAGATGTTTCGCTGTGTAACAGGTAGGTGAGTCGATTCAGTTCACTACTTGCATTAGGGTGTAAACCTTCTCATCACACAACTTTATCTATCTACCCTCCCAACTCTCTCCGTCTCTTCAGCAACTTCTCCCCTCTCTCTGTCCGTTTCCTCTTCCCCTCATTGCGTCGATCCTCTCCTTTGTCCATCTCAACCTATCACCTGCTATGCTTATCAGAATATATGAAGGGCTTATTTCAATAGTGGTACAAGTCCATTTTTGTTCATTCTGAGATACAGATTCCTGAAGTTAAATGAGCGCTGAAAAATCTGCAGTTGAGATACCAGAAATATTCAAGTATATATACTTGAGTATTTAGGACTCTGTATCTCAGAATGAACAAAAATGGAGTTGTACCACTATTGAAATAAGCCCTTCATATAGCCACTGCATTAACGGAGACCAATACCAATCTCACAACATGCATCTTACGCAGGACATGCTACACACCAAGGAATAATGTATTGGATGCAGTGCAGAGTACGTCAAACAAGCATGCTGATGTACTACAATGCAGCACTTTTGTAATGTACAACAGCCTACATTTCAGAGCCTGTAAAACTGTTACTTGCCACATACGCGAATGCTGCCCTAGAAATCAGGTTGAATTGGCAGGCCAGTACTGTTACCACGCAACACGTCTCTTTTGCAGAGCAGTCTGTATGACAGAGGTTGGAAAAACACGTTTTTCCCTATATTTTCGCTACCAGAAGAAAAATCCAGGGGTTTAATTCCAGTGATGTAGGAGACCATGCTAAAGAGCCTTCGTGTCCTATTCAATGTCGAGGTCTCGGCGAACTGTAATGCGGAAGTAGGGTGTTGCTCCGTTATGCAGATATCATATAACCTTTCGTCTTGCCAGTGTATTTTCAGGAAGTCCAGGTTCTTTCCTCAGCTGAAGCTTTGTCGGTTAATAACCGGTCCACGTATGTAATATGGTTCATCTCAATATCCCGTAAAACCCAGTCCAATTCTGTTGTACAGTCTGCGGCCTCCGAGAAAGTTTGTCTCGATCGTTACCATCTGCGTGGCCGTTCCTGGCTTGTTTCTAAGCTGAGTACCACACCATTGAACGGCTTACAGCACGCTGCGTCAATAACACAGCCTGCAACAAGCTAGGAACACACAGCACGTGGTCACAAGTACTTTCGTTTGTCAGCGCCATCTACCATTTCCGGGCACATGTTCATAGGAGCTTTCTTCCATCATTTCCAGTCAGAAATCCGTCCCTTCAGTTTGTCAGTTTTGTTAATGTTCACCCATTAGTAAAACTATATATATATATATATATATATATATATATATATATATATATATATATATATATATATATGATACACACATCAAAAAAGTTTTGCATCACCTCGGTTCCGAGAGTTCCGAAACCTGTACAGAAAATGGAAATAGAGATCAACATAAACATAATTTCCTCCCTTTTTATTGCCCATGAAAACCACACACTGCATGTTGTACCACCGTACATTGAGACCTACAGGGGTGGTTGTCCAGGTTGCTGTACACACCGGTACCTCTAATACCCAGTAGCACGTGTTCTTGCAGTGATTCATGCCTGTATTCGTCGTGGCATACTATCCGAAAGTTCATCAAGGCACTATTGGTCCAGATTGTCGCATTCCTCAACGGCGATTCGGCGTAGATCCCACAGAGTAGTTGCTGGATCACGTTCTCCATAAACAGCCGTTTTTAATCTATCCCAAGTATGTTCGATAGGGTTTATGTCTAGAGAACATGCTGGCCACTCTAGTTGAGTGATGTCGTTATCCTGAAAGGAGTCATTCACAAGACGTACACGATGGGGGCGCAAATTGTCGTCCATGAAGACGAATGCCTCGCCAATATGCTGCTGATATGGTTGCGCTATCGGTCGGAGGATGGCATTCACGTATCGTACAGCCGTTACGGCGCCTTCCATGATCACCACCGGCGTACGGCGGCCCCACATAATGATGCCACCCCGAAACAGCAGGGAACCTCCACCTTGCTGCATTCGCTGGACAGTGTGTCTAAGGCGTACATCCAGACTGATTGCCTTCAAACACGTGCCCGACGATTGTCTGGTTGAAGTCATATGCGACACTCATCGGTGAAGAAAACCTGATGCCAATCCTATACTGTCCATTCGACATGTTGATGGGCCCATCTGTTCCACCCTGCATGGTGTCGTGGTTGCAAAGATGGAACTCGCCATGAACGTCGGGAGTGAAGTTGCCCACCAAGAAGCCCTTTGCAGACACTTTGAGTCGTAACACGATGTCCTGTGGCTGCACGAAAAGCATAACTCAAAATGGTGGCGTTGCAGTCAGTGTTCCTCCGAGCCATAATCCGTAGGTGGTGGTCATCCACTGCAGTAGTAACCCTTGGGCGGCGTAAGCGAGGCATGTCATCGACAGCTCCTTCTGTCTGTATCTCTCTGTATCCGAACAACATCGTTTTGGTTCACTCCGAGACGCCTGGACACTTCCCTTGTTGAGAGCCCTTCCTGGCACAAACTAACAGTGCGGATGTGATCGAACCGCGGTATTCACCGAGCCGTGTACCTCCTTCTTGGTGGAATTGGAACTGATCGGCAGTCGGACCCCCTCCGTCTAATAGGTGCTGCACATGCCTGGTTGCTTACATCTTTGGGCGGGTTTAGTGACGTCTCTGGACAAAGAGGCTGTGTCTGTGATACTAAATCCTCAGTCAATGTCTATCTTCAGGAGTTCTGGCAACCGGGGTGATGCAAAACGTTTTTTGAAGAGTGTAGATATCTCCAAAATATGACACGAACACAGTCAATAATAAAGAAGCAAAAGAAGCAGTAAATTAAAACTTCATGCTTCATGTAACAGTTTTACTGTATGAACAACGAAAATGTAGTAAGGGACAAACTTTTTCCCTTAATAGTTTTGTGGGTGTCATCAGTGAGAACAAGTTTCGTAAAAGCTTGAAATTACGTTTAAAGTTTCTTGCAAGTCAGTACGTGTTCTACCTCTCAAATACCCGAAACTAAAGTATGGGTACCCTCGCGTCTTGGGCTACACTGCTTTTCCACCCCACCATGTTTTTAGTTGCGGGGTTCTAACATCACAGTGACTCCTTCCAGACAGTATATAATATGTATATCAACTCTGGTTGAAATCGGCCCTTTGGTGTTGGAGATGAGGAATGAACATACATACATACATACACACTGACGTAAGAACATTTTCATAATTTGTGTGAGTACTAGCGGAGAAATCGGACGTTGCTCGGGATATTTATTTATTTCATTGTTGTTGGGCCATTCCCTCCTCCCTCTTCTTTCTGTCCATCTCCTTCTCCCACCTCCCTCTGTCCATTTGCTCTTTCCCCCTCTCTCTGTGCAAGTCCTCCTTCCCCCTCTCTCTATCACATCCTCCTTCCTTTCTCTGTATCCATCCCATCTCTGTGTATGCACATCTCCTCTTCATCTGTCAATCTCCCGTCTATCACTTCCTCCCCTCCCTCTCCATCACGAGCCTCTCTCTCCACCCCCTTACCCCAACACTCCGCCTGTCTACTTCTTCATCTCTCTCTGTCATCTCCTCCTGCCTCCTCTCTCTGTCAATCTCAACCTCCCCTCTCTATCTGCTCCTTCCTCTTCTGCCCATCTTCTCTTACCTCTCTAATTCCAACCCCTCATCCCCCTTTCTTTGTCAGTTTCCTCCTTCTCCTCCTCCTCCTCCTTTCTCTGTCCATCTGCTCCTCTTCGTTTCCTTAGTCCATTTCCTACTTCTCCATTATCTGTTCATCTCCTTATCCCCCATCTATCTGCCTGGGTCTTCCTTCCCCTGCCTCAGTCTATCTCCTCATTTTTCCTTTCTCTGTCTATTTGCCCCTCTCCCCTCTCTCTGTCAATTCCCCACTCCCCTATCTCTGTCCATCTACTCCTATCTGTACCTGAACCCTTCTTCTTCCTCGCTGTCACACCATATTCTTGTTCACTTTTCTCTCTCCAAATTTGGTTAAAATCGTCCCTTGGGGCTTAGGAAGAGCCTTTTACCCATTGCTTTACCCGTGAACGCATATTAGAAATATATTTTACGTATGTTTAAAATGTTTCACATTTATTTGTACATATTTTTGACCTGTATCTGTAGCCAATTTCGTCCTGCCGCTTGAAGTTCACACAGCTCAACGTCTATGTCGTCGTACCTCCTGAACCATATTTCGTACAATGTTTTATTTTTGTCTGCGAAATGTGTTGTGAATTGAGCTTGTAGCGAAGAAGTAGTAAATTCAAACATCATTCTTGATGGGGCAGTTTTAGCGTATAAACAGCGAAAATGTAGTAAGCCATAAACTCTTTACCTTTCATCATCTTTTAGGATTGTCAGTGAGAAAAATTTCGTTAAACTTTGAAATTAAGTCTAAAGTTTATTGCAAGTTCACTAGGTCCTCTCAGTCTCGAATAAAGAGAACGAAGTCTAGATTTACGCCCATAGTGGATTACGCTGCTTTATCACCCCGACACACATCCGCACCTCTTTGATAGAACAGTGTTTTTTATCGCCCAAGCGATTCTTTTCAGGCAGTAAGTAATATGTGTAGCATTTTGCTAGAAATCGGTCCCGGGGTTTAGGAGTAAATGTAGAAGATACATATGTACAAATATATGCACTTCCATTTGTATAATGTGTATGGGTGTCATTGTGACACGATGATTTGTTATGCTCAAGTACAGAGCTTTCGGACAAGGAGTTGTAGACAGAAAGCGCCATTCGGATTACACGCCGACGGTAATCTTTCACTTCGTTTGGTACGAATTGCGTAGCAATGTGAAAAAAACCTCTTCCGAGAGCGAGGGACCGCTGCCAGGAGGAAGTCCGATAAAAAGTAGACGGGCGAACAACTTGAGCAATAACGGCCGTGGCGCACGGCCCTGTCCTGTCTGCCGCAGGCGCCGCGCCGGTTGGTGGCTGGCGACTGCCTGCGCCGCCTAATTAATCCGGCAGCACTTGGGGAGCGCCGTGGCCGCAGTGCCAAATGCTGGCGACTCCGCTCCGAGAAACCCGCGCCGATCGCGAGAAAGGAAATGTTCTTAAGGCCGAAAACAACTCTAAAAGGGAGGGAGAATAGGTTCCAAGAACAATGTTTCACTCCAGAGTGGACTGTGTATTGTTTTCATACTTATTCGTAGATGAAAACACTTGGACGGACCAGGACGCCAACTTGGAACGGGCAGTACCGACGACGGACAAGGTTGCCAACCCGACCGCTGCAATCTGGCACACAGTTCCAAGCAGCCAGGAAGTTTCACAACTGCTCAAATTCCGCTGTCGCCTGAAAGATTAAACTGGAAACTGGCGGCTATCGCTGAAACAACCGGTTTTCGCTTTATCTTTTTTTTTTTTCAGCGCCATTTGAACCTCACTTTTAAAAACCGCTCATACCAAGCAGCTTTAGAAATAACCAAAAATATTTTCAAATGTGTGTGAAATCTGATGGAACTTAACCGCTAAGGTCATCAGTCCCTAAGCTTACGTACTACTTAACCTAAATTATCCTAAGGACAAACACACACACCCATGCCCGAGGGAGGACTCGAACTTCCGCCGGTTCCAGCTGCACAGTCCATGACTGCAGCGCCTAAGACCGCTCGGCTAATCCCGCGCGGCTTCAAATAACCGATTTTCGTTATTTTATTCGTATTATTTCCTGTAATATAAATATAGAAATCGAACAAAGATTGAAGAATCTTCCTGGTAGATTAAAACTTTGCGCCGGACCGAGACTCGAACTCGGGACCTTTGCCTTTCGATGGCAAGTGCTCTAATAACAGAACTACCCAAGCACGACTCACGACCCGTCCTCACAGCTTTAATTCCACCAGTACCTCGTCTGTGCTGTGAGGACGGGTCCTGAGTCATGCTTGGGTAGTCCAGTTGGTAGAGCATTTGCCCGCGATAGGCAAAGGTCTCGAGTTCGAGTCTCGGTCCGGGATGCAGTTTTAATCTGCCAGGAAGTTTCATATCAGCGCACACTCCGCTGCACAGTGAAAATTTTATTCTGAAAAACTGAAAAACTTTGACACTCTCAGTTTTCAGGATGCACAGAATCAAAATATCAAATTCAATAGCAAATGAAAGAAAACTCAGTCCGTCCATCGTTCGCTGCTTATCTCGAAAAGTGCTTGAATACTGCAAAAAATCACAGGTATTCTCCTATTGATTCTACTTTGTTGAAACTACTCAAAAATCATATTGATTAGGGAAACATATGACTATTTGTGCGTCGTGTATAGACAATGCTAAAGGGTGAGAACTGAGGCTGGAGAACTCTGTTTTTCATGTTAATTTGTCCGGTTTCAAGAGCTACAAGCAGATATGTAGAAACAGGCGACAGATGGAGTACTTTCTGTTTTCATTGAATGCTGTGAAATAATTGTTGTAAAGTTATTAATTTATTACTGCTTCTATAATTTCTACGTCATTACGTAAAAGTATTTCCAGACTAGATTTGTGCCATTCTGCAATACGTACAAGAGATGTTCGACGACAAGAGCGAGAAACTACTGTGGGGCAAGAAGTATTGTGCACTGCATGTACCTTAAGACATAACATCCGACAACAGGGACGTTATTGTCTCAGAATATGCTGCACCACTTCTTATGCCTGATGTTTATTGGTCATTTCTGCACCGTTATTATCAAAATATCACTGATTGCTTTTCCCATTTTCTGTAAAAACGCAATATTTCAAACTTATGCTAATTTTACTAATAAAACTTACTCCTTCTTTGAAACAGATTTATTTAAGAACGGCCAGCAGGTGTGGCCGAGCGGTTCTAGGCGCGTCGGTCTGGAACCGCGCGACCGCTACGGTCACAGGTTTGAATCCTGCCTCGGGCATGGATGTGTGTGATGTCCTTTGGTTAGTTAGGTTTAAGTAGTTCTAAGTTCTAGGGGGCTGATGACTTCGGATGTTAAGTCCCATTGTGCTCAGAACCATTTAAGACAGAAAATTTTTAAGCGCAGCTGCTGTAGCTAATTGAAACTGTGGTTTTTCTACTCTGTTATTAGTAAAACATTAAAGAATTAAAAATGAAAAAAAACTGTTACCACTGACACCAAACAAACATCGAAAAATACTGTTTATTTAGAACTAAAATACCGCTTTAACCATTGGCTGCGGCTAATATATTTCTCCACAGTATCCTTAACGAGAGCTCTACACCACAAGATATGCAGACCTACAGTGCAGTTAAAAGGGCATGTCTTGAATCGTGCCCGGATAGCTCAGTTGGTAAGAGAACTGCCCGCTAATGTAGCGAATTACAGACCCAGTCCAGCATACAATTCTTGCTACTTCCTCTGTCGGTCTTCGGACGGCATCCTGTAGTACGGCGCTGTGACAGAAGTTACATAATCAACAGGTGCGACCGTTCGACAAGACTGATAGGGAAGGCCGCCGTAAGAGGGCACCGCAGCTGACGGAATTTCATTGGCACGCCTTCTATAAACATCCCGTTACGGGGAGAGCCAATGAATAAGCAGCCAATCATCACGGGTGACGAAAGCCAGTCCGCATGATAATGTGTCCAACACAGCCGATCCCCTACGGTCAATAGGCGCTCAGCCGATAGCGAGTACAGTAAGCTCACGGATGCCCACCGCTAGAGTCCACACCAAGAAGTAAGCTACCTACCCCCTGCGGTAGTCATCAGTGTGCAGTGCCACCGTCACTAGAGCAATCTAATAAAACTTAGTACATATGAACTTGTAAGAGGAATAATCAGACTTGTGTTGCATTGTCAAGTAGTGGACTTAGTTTTTGGAAGTTACCTAATCCACGAAGTTACATGTATTCTGTTGTACCAGAGATCTATAGTGCTCCTGAGTGTTCTTTTAAATACAGTTATGGTACATCGATTATTTATTTCTTTACATATCTCTCTCACAGTACTGGTTCAAAAATGGCTCTGAGCACTATGGGACTTAACTTCTGAGGTCATCAGTCCCATAGAACTTAGAACTACTTAAACCTAATTAACCTAAGGACATCAAAAACGTCCATGCCCGAGGCAGGATTCGAACCTGCGACCGTAGCGGTCGCGCGGTTCCAGACTGTAGCGCCTAGAACCGCTCGGCCACCCCGTCCGGCCACAGTACTAGTGGCGTCATGTTGAGGTGATGCGCTACTGGACAGATAGTAACGTCCCGATAGTGCTATTCTGCCAGTTATCTTCACTACAGCTGATTCTGAAATAAATCTAGTAAACCATTTCTCCACAAGATACTTTCTATAAAGGGAGGCTTGTCCCACAAGGTAATATTGCTTGTTGGTAAGAAAGCGATTAGATGCATTAGACCAGTCGTCATCGAAATGCGAACCGAGTCAACTATTCATACGGGCCACTGTTCTCATCCGTATTTTAAACAAGTATCTAGCAAATAATAGTGGAATCCAGTAACATGAATTATCGATTAGAGCTTCATAAGAGCGTAGTTTTCGTGCTCATCAACAAACAACAATACTTACAGAGACAGTAATATTTTAAGATGTGTTTCATTTTAATTGACGCTGCTGAATTCGGCTGCGATCTAAGTAAAGATAGCTGCTTACCTCAGAGCAGACCACTGTTGGGGTAGAGGATGTGAGAGAGGAGTTACTTTATCGCTTGTCTTCCAGTACTGACATCTAACGGGCTGGCGCAATTAGTAGGGATCAGTTGTTTTGGCATGAATTTTGACGCGGAAGTAACATGCCTTCGTGAATGCACATTATAGACACAAACTTCTTCAAATGCGGTACTTCCTTGTAGCAAAAAATATGGAATTAAATTAAGGCTGTCCTAATACAATGAAAAGAATGGAAGACGAATAACACTCAAAATAATAGAAAACATCTGAAGAGTGGAACTGGAAACGTTCTTAAGTGCCAGAATTCACATTTGTCAAGAGAATCTATTTTCGTACATTCCAAAAACTGAGAATTTGATCTGTCCCAAAATGTCCATCTCATAGCTGAGATAATAAGGAGAGGATGAGAAATTGAGAAAATTTAAACTTTAGTCAACAAGAACAGTTTCTCAATTCCTTCAATTTTTTTTTGGCAATAACATTATTAAATTCAAGAGAAATATCTTTCACTGTAGACTTTTCTTTCTTACACAGCTGCATTCCTGGTATCATGTTTTACAGAAGATTCCCTGTGCTGTTCAGGAACAAATGGCAATACCGTCAACAGTTCTACCTGCTTTGCAACTGACAGAAGTGCTGATATTTCAGGTGCGGCTTGCCACGTACAGCTTGTTTCACAAATCATTTTACACACTTCTAAATGTTCTATAGGGGACTTAAAGGATCAAGCTTTATATAGGAACACATGGCCGGAAACGTCATCCAGCGACTCCGCAGAGTGTCAAAGTTACAAAAGCTGGCACCTACAAATGGATGTGTATACAGAGTGATTCCATGATGATGTTACAAACTTTCAAGGATGATGAAGAAGAATAAATGTATCAGTTCCAGGTAAGGGTCGAAAGCTACAATCGAAAATCATTCTGATACTTCTGTCAGTGGAATACAAGTGCCAGTTTTGTTTTTCCTAAGAGCGTAGATTTCAGATATGGTAGTATGGACCAAAAAACACAAAAAATTCTAGTAAACACGGGCTCTAAAATGCATACCTTAAGTGCTACGAGCAGTTGTTAATTAGAGGAAATGTGTTTCATGGTAGCGAAGATGAACAAGTGCTCACAGCTCCTCAGGTATGCATTTTAGAGCCCATGTTTAGTAGACATGATTTTTTTTTTTTTTTGTCTTGGTCTATCTCTGAAAGTTGCATACCCTACATTCTTAGCAGAAAGTACCGGTACGTGTTTTCCACTGTCAGAGTTACCGGAACTATTTTTTCTTGTAACTTTCGACTCGTTCGTTTCTGAAACAGGGGCCCTTGCCTTAAATTGATAAATTTACCCGTCTCCACCATTCTTGAAATTTCTAACGTCATCACTGAATCACCCTCTATAGACATAGCAATACCAGAGAAGGAGAGTTGCTACTCACCATATAGCAGAGATGCTCAGTCGCGATAGGCACAACAAAAAGATTCACACAAGTATAGCTTTCGGCTACCTGTGAAACCAGTCGTGTGATTTACAAGCCAAGTTGCAACCACTGTGCTGCATTCTATGTAGGCATGAAACCAATAAGCTGTCTGTCCACATGAATGGCCACCGACAAACTGTGGCCAAAAGAAAAGTGGGCCACCCTGTAACTAACACGCTGCCCCCGCTGCCAAACATGATATTCCTCATCTCAATGACTGCTTCACAGCCTGTGCAATATGTATCCTTCCCACCAACACCAGCTTCTCAGAATTGCACAGGTGGGAACTTTCCCTGCAGTACATCCTACGTTGCCACAACCCTCCTGGCCTCAACCTTCGTTAGTCACTGTCCACACCCATCCAACCCACTCCCTGTTCCCATCCCAGCACTACATAGCCGTCTTTTCACCGCCACACCCAGTCTTTTAATTTATTTTTATTTCCCTCCTTTCCGCTACTTTCCCCCTTCCCCCTCCGCACCTTCTCTCCTGCCCTCTGTCTAAACCGCAACACTTCACTATACGCCACTCCCAACATACTATCCCTCCCCCTTCCTGCCCCAGCCTCCTCCTTACCAAGTCGCCACTCCCATCATGCACTGGTGCTGCTGCTCGCAGTGTGGTTTCAGTTCTCTGAGACTGCAGACGTGTGTGCAAGATGCATTTGAATGAGTCTGTGTGTGTGCGTGTGTGTATGTGTATCTACTGTTGGCAAAAGCCTTAATGGCCGAAAGCTGTAATTGTCTGAAACTTTTTGTTGTGCCTATCACGATTCAGCATCTCCACTATAGGGTGAATAGCAACTTTCCTTCTCTGGTACTGTTACATTCCATCTCGGATTTTCCTCTATAGACATACATTTACAGGCGCCGCCGCCCGTAACATTGACCGTCTGTATCGTCGTTGGATGGTGCTTCCGGACATGGGTTCCTATGTAAATGTAGATTTACTAAGTCCTCGCTACAGCCTTTAGAAGTGTGTAACGTCAGTTTGTGACACATCCTGTACACGATCTGCTCACATTAATGTGACCATCATCAATGCTTGACGTCAATGTGCAATTAACATTCAAAGATGGCAGGTGCCAGCACTAGCAATGGAGGCTACATAAAGCTTGTCGGGAGGTATGAGCAAAACAGTACAGTCGTCATCTTAATGCCGAAGTGGAACGATTTATCTGACGTCCAAAAGTGCTTGACCATTGGTTTTCCTGCTAAGGGGGAAAACATTTCCGAAACGGCTAAGATTCTTCCTGCGGCCGATGTGGTTGAAGTATTCCGTGCATGACAAAATGGCGCTATCCAAAACCGACGCCAAGGCAACTGCAGTGCAACTCGGGCCACAGATGACAAGGGTGAACGACGGCTGCAGAGACGTGTACAGACAAACAGAGATGGAACCGCTGAGCAGCTGACCACGAAGAGTGAACCAAGGAGCTATCAACACTGTCACCTGAAAGACTGTTCACCGAACGTCTCCATAGCAGGCAGCCGGTCCGTCTGTGACGAATTTAACTTGGGGTCCACGGAGTGGCCTTATCAGATGTTCCATAATCTACAGAGTGAAACGTAATAAAAGGAAACGCCCTGCACATGTTACCGAAATTATCCAGACCGTAGGAGGGAGCGTTATGGTCTGTTTTCGTGGGAAGCCCTGAGTAGTCACGTCATTATGGAAGGCAAAATGGACAGCATAAGAACGAATTTACCTCTGTGGGCAATATCCACCCTTTCATGCAGTTTATTTTTTACTCGGGACGATGACATCTACTGGAAGGACAATGGAACGTGTCACACAGCTCGCAGTGTACGTGCGTGGTATGAAGAGCGCCAGGTTGAGTTTACCGTACTCCCCTGGCAACCGAGCTCTCCGGATTTAGCCGGCCGAAGTGGCCGTGCGGTTAAAGGCGCTGAAGTCTGGAACAGCAAGACCGCTACGGTCGCAGGTTCGAATCCTGCCTCGGGCATGGATGTTTGTGATGTCCTTAGGTTAGTTAGGTTTAGCTAGTTCTAAGTTATAGGGGACTAATGACCTCAGCAGTTGAGTCCCATAGTGCTCAGAGCCATTTGAACCATTTTTCTCCGGATTTAAACCCAATCGAGAATCTATGGGACCTTCTAGATCGAGCTGTTTGCATCAGCGCAGCTGGTCACGGCAATGGAACCGGCCTTGTCGGTATCTTCTAGAACCGAATCGACTCTGTTCTTGCACGTCTTGCTGCTGTCGGAGTAGCAAAAGGTGGTTATTCAGACTTTTGGCAAGTGGTCACATTAACGCGACTGGACGGTGAAACGTTGTAGCACATCGTTGATTTATTTAATGAACCTTATCATACAAATGGGACTTAATAGCTATGACTCTTCTCACCAATGGGAAACAGCAAAATGAACCAAGTAAATCACAAACTCCCTGTCAGATAAACTACAAGCTGCGCCTGTATTCGAATCTGGGGTCTTCACCTTCTTCGGGCAAGCGCTCTACAAACTGAACTATCCAAGTACGCCTGTTCCCAACAGTCTCCCTACCATCGACAGGGCCATCGTTAGAACACTTCTACGTGAAAGGCAGAGGTTGGAGGCTAGAGTCCCAATTAGGTATACAGTTTTAATCTCTCATTGAATTTCAAATCAGTGTTCACTCCACTACACTACAGACTACCACACATTCTGGAAAGTAAATCTGCTTCTGCACGTGACATTTGAAGCACCATTTCAATCAGCACGTCGGGCTATGTTAAATCGATCAGGTCTCGGTAGATGCCGGTTACCCACCCATAAGCTGCGGGAAATTCCTAGTCAACGAGAATACCGACCAACATTTGTTATGTATCTTAACACCGAGTAAATGAATTATGTATCAATACCTGTGTACTGTAGAGACGTGCAAGAAGATGAAAAGAGTAAAATCGGGCTATTTTCACAGATCACTCCGCGTATGACTGCCATAATTATCGTCTTCATCATCATAATCAGGAATTTAATGTCGATTATGTGCAAATGCCTCTTATAGAGATCATAGAGAGTTTCGTCCATTGCGGTAACCAGATGAGAGACTACATGTTTCTCCTGGTTGTTTTCTAAAGTCATTTCTTCACCTTCCTTACATTGTTCGTCAGTATTTATCAGAACTTATTAAAGACCTTCCTAAGCAAAACCATTCGCCTGTTTATAAATTCTAACTACTGTCACTGCATTATGAATTTAGTCATAATTGTATAATTCACTCTAAACTGTTGCCGGATTAATCTCCTCCTTCCCGTGTCTGCCCTAGGAACTTGATTAAATCACAGTTCCAGTTGAGTAACTATATATTATTCACCTCCAACGGTTTCTCGTACTAGGATTTGATCAAGATATTTTCTATCATAAACGTCACAGTTCATGATAACTAAAGAGAATTTATCTAGTGAAACCGAAGTGATATCTAGGTATCCCCAAAAATCTGTTCTCATTTTCTACAAACTATTTTGGGGACAATGTGAGCAACACCCTTAGGTGGTTTACAGATATTACTGTGATTTATTCTCCAGTAAAGTAATCGGAAGATCATAACTGATTGCAAATTTATTTAGACAAGATATCTGCATGCGGAGAAAAATGACAATTGCTCCTACAAAACAAAAAGGAAGAAATCCCGTTCGTAAATATTTTAATGGTAGGGAGCTGGTTAGGTGCCGGCCAAATTAAATCGTATTTATATGAATAAATTGTTGTCTGCTAAACAAATAAATCACTTAACAACAAACAATAACAATTAAGGTGGAAAACTCAATGATCTTAAAGCAAAAAATTAACTCAAAAACAAGTAAGTACAATTTTCGGAATTTTAAAAGGAATGTTAAGTGCGGCAGTATCTAAAGTAATTTGCGCATTTACTCGTACTAAAGATGTCAACGGCTCATAAATCAGTTCAGTATGCAACCACAGGAATTTTTGATCACCTGCTCAGCACTGTTTTTTTTTTTTTTGGTCATCATTCTACTGAGTGGTTTGATGCCGCCCGCCACGGATTCCTTTCCTGTGCCAACCTCTTCATCTCAGAGTAGCACTTGCCACCTAAGTCCTCAATTATTTGCTTGACGTATTCCAATCTCTGTCTTCCTCTACAGTTTTTGCCCTCTACAGCTCCCTCTAGTACCATGGAAGTCATTCACTCTTGTCTTAGCAGATGTCCTATCATCCTGTCCCTTCTCCTTATCAGTGTTTACCACATATTCCTTTCCTCTCCGATTCTGCGTAGAACCTCCTCATTCCTTACCTTATCAGTCCACCTAATTTTCAACATTCGTCTATAGCACCACATCTCAAATGCTTCGATTCTCTTCTGTTTCGGTTTTCCCACAGTCCATGTTTCACTACCATACAATGCTGTACTCCAGACGTACATCCTCAGAAATTTCTTCCTCAAATTAAGGCCGGTATTTGATATTAGTAGACTTCTCTTGGCCAGAAATGCCTTTTTTGCCATAGCGAGTCTGCTTTTGATGTCCTCCTTGCTCCGTCCGTCATTGGTTATTTTACTGCCTAGAGAGCAGAATTCCTTAACTTCATTGACTTCGTGACCATCAAGTTTCTCGCTGTTCTCATTTCTACTACTTCTCATTACCTTCGTCTTTCTCCGATTTACTTTCAAACCATACTGTGTACTCATTATACTGTTCATTCCGTTCAGCAGATCATTTAATTCTTCTTCACTTTCAGTCAGGATAGCAATGTCATCACAGAATCGTATCATTGATATCCTTTCACCTTGTATTTTAATTCCACTCTTGAACCTTTCTTTTATTTCCATCATTGCTTCCTCGATGTACAGATTGAAGAGTAGGGGTGAAAGGCTGCAGCCTTGTCTTACACCCTTCTTAATACGAACACTTCGTTCTTTATCGTCCACTCTTATTATTTCCTGTTGGTTGTTGTACATATTGTATATGACCCGTCTCTCCCTATAGCTTACCCCTACTTTTTTCAGAATCTCGAACAGCTTGCACCATTTTATATTGTCGAACGCTTTTTCCAGGTCGACAAATCCTATGAAAGTGTCTCGATTTTTCTTTAGCCTTGCTTCCATTATTAGCCGTAACGTAAGAATTGCCTCTCTCGTCCCTTTACTTTTCCTAAAGCCGAACTGATCGTCACCTAGCGCATTCTCAGTTTTCTTTTCCATTCTTCTGTATATTATTCTTGTAATCAGCTTCGATGCATGAGCTGTTAAGCTGATTGTGCGATAATTCTCGCACTTGTCAGCTCTTGCCGTCTTCGGAATTGTGTGGATGATGCTTTTCCGAAAGTCAGATGGTATATCGCCAGACTCATATATTCTACACACCAACGTGAATAGTCGTTTTGTTGCCACTTCCCCCAATGATTTTAGAAATTCTGATGGAATGTTATCTATCCCTTCTGCCTTATTTGACCGTAAGTCCTCCAAAGCTCTTTTAAATTCCTATTCTAGTACTGGATCCCCTATCTCTTTTAAATCGACTCCTGTTTCTTCTTCTATCACATCAGACAAATCTTCACCCTCATGTTTTCCATCTATCTTCTCACTCCTCTGCATTTAACAGTGGAATTCCCGTTGCACTCTTAATGTTACCACCGTTGCTTTTAATGTCACCAAAGGTTGTTTTGACTTTCCTGTATGCTGAGTCTGTCCTTCCGACAATCATATCTTTTTCGATGTCTTCACATTTTTCCTGCAGCCATTTCATCTTAGCTTCCCTGCACTTCCTATTTATTTCATTCCTCAGCGACTTGTATTTCTGTATTCCTGATTTTCCCGGAACATGTTTGTACTTCCTCCTTTCATCAATCAACTGAAGTATTTCTTCTGTTACTCATGGTTTCTTCGCAACTACCTTCTTTGTACCTATGTTTTCCTTCCCAACTTCTGTGATGGCCCTTTTTAGAGATGTCCATTCCTCTTCAACTGTACTGTCTACTGCGCTATTCCTTATTGCTGCATCTATAGCGTTAGAGAACTTCAAACGTATCTCGTCATTCCTTAGTACTTCCGTATCCCACTTATTTGGGTATTGATTCTTCCTGACTAATGTCTTGAACTTCAGCCTACTCTTCATCACTACTATATTGTGCTCTGAGTCTGTATATGCTCCTGGGTACGCCTTACAATCCAGTATCTGATTTCGGTTTCTCTGCCGGACCATGACGTAATGTAATTGAAATCTTCCCGTATCTCCCGGCCTCTTCCAAATATACATCCTCCTCTTCTCAGCACTACAAAATGTCTGACAGGTAGATGGGCAAATTTTAAATAAAGGCTATTTTTTTTCTTTTTTTCAAAGGTACTTTCCCATACAGGGATATTTATTGAGAACAGGTGGTATGTGTAGGCGAATGAAACTAAATGTAAGTGTAACAGTAGTTCCATGAGTAACATTGAAGTCTGTTTATTTACAGTATGTTAAAGTGATGGTGCTATTTATCAACATCTGAAACGTTAGTATGTAGCCATACTTATGAACCATCATGTTTACGCTACCTTTAAACTGAATCGCATTAGATCATTTCAACCTAAACCATGCAGATGTAACTAACTAAGTAATTAACTGAGTAGAACGTTGTTGTTGTTGTTGTTGTGTTGTTGTTGTGGTCATCAGTCCTGAGACTGATGCAGCTCTCCATGCTACTCTATCCTGTGCAAGCTTCTTCATCTCCCAGTACTTAGTGCAACCTAACACCCTTCTCAACTCCTTAGTGTATTCATCTCTTGGTCTCCCTCTACGATTTTTACCCTCCACGCTGCCCTGCAACGCAAAATTTGTGATCCCTTGATGCCTCAGAACATGTCCTACTAACCGGTCCCTTCTTCTTGTTAATTTGTGCCACAAACTCCTCTTCTTCCCAATTCTGTTCAATACCTCCTCATTAGTTATGTGATCTACCAATCCAATCTTCAGCATTCATCTGTAGCACCACATTTCGAAAGCTTCTATTTTCTTCTTGTCCAAACTGTTTATCGTCCATGTTTCACTCCCATACATATCTACACTCCATACAAATACTTTCAGAAACGACTTCCTTACATTTAAATCTATACTCGATGTTAACAAATTTCTCTTCTTCAGAAACGCTTTCCTTTCCATTGCCAGCCTACATTTTACATCCTCTCTACTTCTACCATTATCAGTTAATTTGCTCCCCAAATAGCAAAACTCCTTTACTACTTTAAGTGTCTCATTTCCTAATCTAATTCCCTCAGCATCACCCGACTTAATTCGACTACATCCCATTATCCTCGTTTTGCTTTTATTGATGTTCATCTTATATCCTCCTTTCAAGACACTGTCCATTCCGTTCAACTGCTCTTCCAAGACCTTTGCTGTCTCTGAGAGAATTACAATGTCGTCGGCGAACCTCAAAGTTTTTATTTTTTCTACTTGGATTTTAATACTTACTGCGAATTTTTCTTATGTTTCCTTTACTGCTTGCTTAATATAGAGATTGAATAACATCGGGGAGAGGCTACAACACTGTCTCACTCCCTTCCCAAACACTGCTTCCCTTTCATGGCCCTCGTCTCTTATAACTGCCATCTGGTTTCTGTACAAATTGTAAATAGCCTTTCGCTCCCTGTATTTTACCTCTGCCACCTTTAGAATTTGAAAGAGAGTATTCCAGTCAGCATTGTCAAAAGCTTTCTCTAAGTCTACAAATGCGAGAAACGTAGGTTTGCCTTTCCTTAATCTTTCTTCTATGATAAGTCGTAGAGTCAGTATTGCCTCACGTGTTTCCATATTTCTACAGAATCCAAACTGATCTTCCCCAAGGTCCGCTTCTACCACTTTTTCCATTCGTCTGTAAATAATTCGCGTTAGTATTTTGCAGCTGTGACTAGAACGTTAACAGAGTAAAATATGCAGGTATCAGAGTATATTTTGCAGATAAATGAAATAGCAGCGCGACATGCTGATGTTACCTGCTAGCACAAATCATAAAGTGTTTATGTTAAATGGCACTGTTTTCCAAAATGAGACTTGGTTCATCTGCAAACAGATACTCACTTACTAAGCACTGCAGTGCTAAAATTAATGACGGTGTCCTTCTGGTAAACATGGACCGTGGCGTTTATTCAGACGGCCGCACTGCATCGAGAAATTGAATAATTCCACAGAACGCTCCTGCCCGTTGTAATTCGTCTCCACGTGCAGCCCCCAGGGGTCGCGAGCCACTCCTCTGGTTGGCGGAATGACGCGGTCGCGAGAGGACGACCTGCGAAGTGCTGTGTGTTTTACGAGGACGCGCTAGCGCTGGCAGAGCGCTCATCGACACCCAGCGGAGAATTGCAGTGGCAGCGGCTCTGCAATCACCGCCCCGAAACAAGGACGCGCAGATAAAACCGCTCTCGCTAATGTGAAAGGTGCGCCCCCTGTCCCGTCATCGCTCTATCACGGCTGCTCCTTTCCACCCACTCGCACCTAGTCTTGTTAACGTGCCACACTTCCAGTCACGGCTGTCGATTAGAAACCCAGCAGTGTTCGAAGTCGTTCTTTACGAGCATCAGGAAAAAATTATGGATCTGGAGATTTGGCTGACCACCTTGGAAAATTCCTACCCAGGAAAATTTTTTAATAAGTCATCCTCAAATACAGCATTTAGGCCTTAATTATATATTATTTTATTTATTATTACGTGTGATTAGTCCCTGTTGGACCACGCAAAGCTTCTTGATTCTTTTTCATATTTTTCCATACTGCCCTCATTTTTTCTGCATGGGCTCTTGTAGAATACTCAGAATTGTAGAACACTCAGTATACTGTCGTTTATTGGAACTGAACTACACTTCTCGAACAATCACTATATACACACAAAAACAAATAACTTGCGTAGACGACCATTCATCAAGAGCATCAGTGAGGTCGGTCAGAGCTGGTCCTAGCTCGGTGAGGAACTGGCTGTACTGCTGCTGCGCTGGCCTTATAAAGCCGGCAGAGACCGGCGGAGTACTTCAACTTTCCCTGTATCTGTGAGGCGACCTCTGCAGAAAAAGGATCGCATTAGTCTCTAGCAAGTTCTGTTTGTTTTGAAGAACTGTTTTCCTCTTGGTTGCGCCTCCAAGTGCTTGTGTATGTTATATGGTACACAGGGGTGTCTTGAGTGTAGTGTGTCTGGCAGGGGCCATCTGTGGCAGACGTGACAGCTCTCTTCCTTTCCTCCGTCCATTTTGTTACTGCTTTCTTCGGAGCTTCGCTCTCTGACTCAACTTCCCATCTGTCAACTTCCTGCTTGAATACCTTTCTGTACTAATATCTGAATAAAATATCTGAGCTTTTTGTAGGTCCTTTTGTATCCAGGGTATAGCTTTAAGTTCTACTATGTATTTAAGAATTTTGTGAGCAAGTCTTGTTTTGGGAAAAATACAGAGTGCCCATAAAATTTTAACCGCCTTTTTTCTAATGTCTGCTGCAAGGTTGGACAATTTCTCATTTCTCTTTGACGAGATTGTAGTATATAGCCCTCTTCGGTTTACTTAGGTACTAGTATCTTTCTTATGATTTTATGTTCTTCCTTTACTTGGTTTTCTAGGTCACATTTTATGTGACTGTCAGAGTTTCACTGGCATACAGGACTTCAGGTTTTAAAACTGTATTATAGTGCCCAATTTTAGTGTTTTTGAACAAGCATTTTTACTGAAAACCTTTGAAGTTCTTCCAAAGACTCTCTTTAGTTCCTGGAAGCGTAAATTTTGTGCTATTAGCTCTCGCCCGGTAGGTTCAAGGACTCCACCTAAGTATTTGAAATATGGGACTCTACTGATATGACTGTATTTTGTAGTCTACTTTTGGGTGTCAGTTTTTGTGGCGATGAACTTTAGGAAAGATATTTGTAGACCAACTTTCTCTGCACACTCTTTAAAGGTTTTAACCTGTCCAATCGCTGTTATCTCATCATCTGCTAGGAAGACTAAGTCGTAAGGAAAAGCTAAACGTGAAATTCTCATGTCATCGTTGACTCGCCCTGTCTGCATATGTTTGCAGATGAGGTTAAGGGTTTTTGGATCTAACACTTGTTCTTCAAAGATATCAAAAAGCAGTTTTTATTCTTCAATTCCTTGTCGCATTCTTCGATGACCTTGTCCAGCACAAGGCTGATTAGGAGAGGAGACACACCATCTCCTTGTCGGACGCCAGTTTTTATCAGCAAGGGCTCGGATATTTAACCCATGAATTTCACCTTGGAGGTAGTATCGGTGAATGTCTCTTTCATGAGGTTAAGGGTTTTTGGCTCTAACCCTTGTTCTTCAAGGATATCAAAAAGTGCTTGTCAGTCAACTAAACCGTAGCCATTTTAAAGTCAACAAACGTGCGAATTTTTGGGCTGTTTCTGACTGCTTTATAGAATTTTACTATACAGTTTATGATTTAATGAATTTGGGAGTCTAACTAATGGAAGAGACTGGGAATCATGAAGCCATCCAACCACATAGAGAGACATTCTAATGAACAAATTTATTTAAAAAAACTGCAAGCTCTGATTAATGACGATATAAAAATTACCATTTTATTTTAAAAAAATACAGTAAATAAAACAAACAGGTCTGTTAGGCAGTTGCAGTGTAGCAAAAGAAACGTAACTAAAAAGCTAATTTTGATTATACTTAATGCAAAAACAATAACGCTCCCATCTAACAGCTTTAAATAATCTTATTGGCACTGTAACCGACAGATTCGTCACTAGAGAATTCAGCAAATATGTTGATATTTCACGTTTCTGTTCTTTCAGACATGTTTGAAAGAATGGAGACCATTCTTGAGCACACAGCAGTACGTATAAAGGTGGAAATGAAATAGATTCGGACATAGGCCGTAATTGGACATTAATTGAATTCATTGGCGACAAGGTAAATTTGTGCCAAATCAGAACTTGAACTCGCATTTTCCGCTTTACGCGAGCATTTGTGTAACCGCTTCGGCAATCAGATCACGCAATCAAAATTTCCCATCTTCTCGCACACGACTTACATAGTGCCCCCTGCCTATCGTATTTATTGCTCGCCGCATCACGCCGGCTTCCCACAACCGTTCAGCAGAGAGAGTGCTTCCGCACTGAAATGGGCGCCTAGCCATATAGGCCTACACACTGAGGGGAAAAACAATCGCAATATCAGAAAATAATTATTGTGGAGTAATGAAATTCGATGACTACATTTATCTAGGTAACATATTTAAGAGATTAACATTGCAAGATCTGTTGATGCTGTTTCTGGATGAAGCTGTAGTTGTCGTCCAATGATTTCCCACATGTGCTCGGTTGGAGACGAGTCTAGCGATCGAGCAGGCAAAGCCAACATGTCAACATTCTGTAGAGCATGTTGGTTACATCAGTGGTATGTCGGCGAGCGTTATCCTGATGGAAAACACACCCTAGAATGCCATTCATGAATGGCTGCAAAACAGGTCGAATCACCACACCGACGTACAGTTTTGCAGTCATGGTACGAGGGATAACCAAGAGAGTGCTCCTACTGCCATACGAACTCACACTCCAGACAATAGCTTCAAGTATAGGTCCATTGCATCTAGCACGCTGACAGGTTTGTTCTACATCTACATACATACTCCGCAATCCACCATACGGTGCGTGGCGGAGGGTACCTCGTACCACAACTAGCATCTTCTCCCCCTGTTCCACTCCCAAACAGACTGAGGGAAAAATGACTGCCTATATGCCTCTGTACGAGCCCTAATCTCTCTTATCTGATCCTTGTGGTCTTTCCGCGAAATATAATTTGGCGGCAGTAAAACTGTACTGCAGTCAACCTCAAATGCTAGTTCTCTAAATTTCTTCAGTAGCGATTCACGAAAAGAACGCCTCCTTTCCTCCAGAGACTCCCACCCGAGTGCCTGAAGCATTTCCGTAACACTCGCGTGATGATCGAACCTACCAGTAACAAATCTAGCAACCCGCCTCTGAATTGCTTCTATGTCCTCCCTCAGTCCGACCTGATAGGGATCCCAAACGCTCGACCAGTACTCAAGAATAGGTCGTATTGGTGCTTTATAAGCGGTCTCCTGTACAGATGAACCACATCTTCCCAAAATTCTACCAATGAACCGAAGACGACTATCCGCCTTCCCCACAACTGCCATTACGTGCTTGTCCCACTTCATATCGCTCTGCAGTCTTACGCGCAAATATTTAATCGACGTGACTGTGTCAAGCGCTACACTACTAATGGAGTATTCAAACATTACGGTATTCTTTTTCCTATTCACCAGCATTAATTTACATTTATCTATATTTAGAGTTAGCTACCATTCTTTACACCAATCACAAATCCTGTCCAAGTCATCTTGTATCCTCCTACAGTCACTCGACGACGACACCTTCCCGTACACCACAGCTTCATCAGAAAACAGCCGCACATTGCTATCCACCCTATCCAAAAGATCATTTATGTAGATAGAAAACAACAGTGGACCTACCACACTTCCCTGTGGCACTCCAGATGATACCGTCACCTCCAATGAACACTCACCATCGAGGACAACGTACTGGGTTCTATTACTCGTACGTAAGAAATCTTCGAGCCACTCACATATTTGGGACCCAATCCCATATGCTCGTTCCTTAGTTAGTTACTAGGTGTCGTCGTCGAGTGACTGTAGGAGGATACAAGATGACTTGGACAGGATTTGTGTTTGGTGTAAAGAATGGTAGCTAACTCTAAATATAGATAAATGTAAATTAATGCAGGTGAATAGGAAAAAGGATACCGTAATGTTTGAATACTCCATTAGTAGTGTAGCGCTTGACACGCGGCCATAACTGGAACCGAGGCCAAACCAGGTTTCATCAGAAAACATAACACACCTCCAGCCTGTTCTGAAATGACCTCGCACTTGACACCACGGAGTCACTAATGGTAGTTGTTTAGGGTCGGGGGATCACACGTTATAGACCATCTGTCCCTCAGCTGTCCTTGAAGTAACCGATTTGTAACAGTCAGCTGTGTCACTTTTATGCCAACTGCTGCTCCGATTGATGCAGTACAATGCGCCAGAGCCTACCGTCGAACACAATTTTCTCTCTCGGTAGTGCCATGTGGCCGCCCCTAATCCTATCTTCTTGCCGTCGTACAATTTCGTGATCATCGCTGCTAGCAGTCATGCACAGTGGCTACAAATCGTTGAAATCCTTCTGCAGTAACGCAGAAGAAACATTCAGCTTCTCGTTGCCCTATTACACAACCTCGTTCAAGCTCAGTGAAAATGGCCTCTCAGAGTTGAAAATGGCGTCTTTTTCGCCTCAAAAGCATTCTTGACCGACGTCAGCTCACCGCTTCCAGTCTCAAAGGTAACTAACGCTCTCGAACGTTGCGGCGTGTATTTAAAGCTAACTTGATTTTCGTCCCTACAGTAGCAATACTAGCAGCATTCTTATGCGACCGGAACTAAATCTGAGCAGATATCATATTTCAGATGTAGAAACACGCCCCAATTGTCGTTTATGTCGCACGACTCCTTGTTGATATTACGATTATTTGTGTAGACAGTGAATTTACATACGGTTAGTGTCTTTTCTTTCCGGCAAGTTCTAATGAATGTGCAGCTGAGACGGAAAGATAAACGATATGCGAAGGCATGCTGAAAAGTAATGCCTTCTAATTTTCACGTGAGAATTTTTAAAGATTTCGAATTATAACAAACGTTACAAACGTTTTATATCTTTGTTATGCGTGTCCACATATTTATTTCTCGATATGGTCGCCCTGGCGAAGAACACATTTCTCCCAACGAGAGACCAATTTGTTAATAACGTCACCGTAGAACTTTTCTTGATGGGGGTCACAACCTCACTTATGCTTGCACCGCTTCATCAGTATCAAAGTGAAGTCCTAGAAGATGGTCTTTAAGTTTTGGAGAGTTTTGTAGATAAATGAAAACAGGATAGAACTGTATGTAGGATGATCGACGACAGTGAACCCGAAGCGTCGGATGATTGAAGATGTCGCAGAGCTCGTGTGTGGTGTGGCATCGTCACATTGAAGGGGTGGATGCTCCATGTGTGGACGAACTTTCCAAATTAGAAACGCTGCTACAGCTCGGCATTTCTCACGTTCCGACGTAGTTACGTTACATATCGCCATGCTGCACGCTATAATTCGGAGCCCTCTACCGGCAGAGTGCTACATATTTGTAAGCGTGACGAATAAAGATGTTGTTGTTGTTGTGGTCTTCAGTCCGGAGACTGGTTTGATGCAGCTCTCCATGCTACTCTATCCTGTGCAAGCTTCTTCATCTCCCAGTACCTACTGCAACCTACATCCTTCTGAACCTGCTTAGTGTATTGATCTCTTGGTCTCCCTCTACGATTTTTACCCTCCACGCTGCCCTCCAATGCTAAATTTGTGATCCCTTGATGCCTCAAAACGTGTCCTACCAACCGATCCCTTCTTCTAGTCAAGTTGTGCCACAAACTTCTCTTCTCCCCAATCCTATTCAATACCTCCTCATTAGTTACGCGATCTACCCACCTTATCTTCAGCATTCTTCTGTAGCACCACATTTCGAAAGCTTCTATTCTCTTCTTGTCCAAACTGGTTATCGTCCATGTTTCACTTCCATACATGGCTACACTCCATACAAATACTTTCAGAAACGACTTCCTGACACTTAAATCTATACTCGATGTTAGCAAATTTCTCTTCTTCAGAAACGCTTTCCTTGCCATTGCCAGTCTACATTTTATATCCTCTCTACTTCGACCATCATAAGTTATTTTGCTCCCCAAATAGCAAAACTCCTTTACTACTTTAAGTGCCTCATTTCCTAATCTAATTCCCTCAGCATCACCCGACTTAATTCGACTACATCCCATTATCTTCGTTTTGCTTTTATTGATGTTCATCTTATATCCCCCTTTCAAGACACTGTCCATTCCGTTCAACTGCTCTTCCAAGTCCTTTGCTGTCTCTGACAGAATTACAATGTCATCAGCGAACCTCAAAGTTTTTATTTCTTCTCCATGGATTTTAATACCTACTCCGAATTTTTCTTTTGTTTCCTTTACTGCTTGCTCAATATACAGATTGAACAACATCGGGGAGAGGCTACAACCCTGTCTTACTCCCTTCCCAACCACTGCTTCCCTTTCATGTCCCTCGACTCTTATAACTGCCATCTGGTTTCTGTACAAATTGTAAATAGCCTTTCGCTCCCTGTATTTTACCCCTGCCACCTTTAGAATTTGAAAGAGAGTATTCCAGTCAACATTGTCAAAAGCTTTCTCTAAGACTACAAATGCTAGAAACGTAGGTTTGCCTTTCCTTAATCTTTCTTCTAAGATAAGTCGTAAGGTCAGTATTGCCTCACGTGTTCCAGTGTTTCTACGGAAACCAAACTGATCTTCCCCGAGGTTGGCTTCTGCTAGTTTTTCCATTCGTCTGTAAAGAATTCGTGTTAGTATTTTGCAGCTGTCACTTATTAAATTGATAGTTCGGTAATTTTCACATCTGTCAACACCTGCTTTCTTTGGGATTGGAATTATTATATTCTTCTTGAAGTCTGAGGGTATTTCGCCTGTTTCATACATCTTGCTCACCAGATGGTAGAGTTTTGTCAGGACTGGCTCTCCCACGGCCGTCAGTAGTTCCAATGGAATATTGTCTACTCCGGGGGCCTTGTTTCGACTCAGGTCTTTCAGTGCTCTGTCAAACTCTTCACGCAGTATTGTATCTCCCATTTCATCTTCATCTACATCCTCTTCCATTTCCATAATATTGTCCTCAAGTACATCGCCCTTGTATAGACCCTCTATATACTCCTTCCACCTTTCTGCTTTCCCTTCTTTGCTTAGAACTGGGTTTCCATCTGAGCTCTTGATATTCATACAAGTCGTTCTCTTATCTCCAAAGGTCTCTTTAATTTTCCTGTAGGCGGTATCCATCTTACCCCTAGTGAGAAAGGCCTCTACATCCTTACATTTGTCCTCTAGCCATCCCTGCTTAGCCATTTTGCACTTCCTGTCGATCTCATTTTTGAGACGTTTGTATTCCTTTTTGCCTGTTTCACTTACTGCATTTTTATATTTTCTCCTTTCATCAATTAAATTCAATATTTCTTCTGTTACCCAAGGATTTCTACTAGCCCTCGTCTTTTTACCTACTTGATCCTCTGCTGCCTTCACTACTTCATCCCTCAAAGCTACCCATTCTTCTTCTACTGTATTTATTTCCCCCATTCCTGTCAATTGCTCCCTTATGCTCTCCCTGAATCTCTGTACAACCTCTGGTTCTTTTAGTTTATCCAGGTCCCATCTCCTTAAATTCCCACCTTTTTGCAGTTTCTTCAGTTTTAATCTACAGGTCATAACCAATAGATTGTGGTCAGAGTCCACATCTGCCCCTGGAAATGTCTTACAATTTAAAACCTGATTCCTAAATCTCTGTCTTACCATTATATAATCTATCTGATACCTTTTAGTATCTCCAGGGTTCTTCCATGTATACAACCTTCTTTCATGATTCTTAAACCAAGTGTTAGTTATGATTATGTTGTGCTCTGTGCAAAATTCTACCAGGCGGCTTCCTCTTTCATTTCTGTCCCCCAATCCATATTCACCTACTATGTTTCCTTCTCTCCCTTTTCCTACACTCGAATTCCAGTCACCAATGTTAATAATATTTCTTTATTTGAAAAGAGGTGTAACCTGAAAAAATCGAGGACATTACTTTTCAATAAGCGTTCATCATAATTAGAAAGAAGTAACATACAGTAAATATAAGTAAGCATGTTTGTTAGGCAAATGCAACATAAGGAAGTTAATGTAACTGATAAACTAATTTTACTTACATCTAATGCAAATACGGCAACTTGAAAAACAATGAGCATCTAAGTGATAGCTTTAAATAATGTTACTGAGACTAAAACCGACACTTTCAAAAAAAATGGTTCAAATGGCTCTGAGCACTATGGGACTTAACAACTATGGTCATCAGTCCCCTAGAACTCAGAACTACTTAAACCTAACTAATCTAAGGACATCACACAACACCCAGTCATCACGAGGCAGAGAAACAGACACTTTCCTCTCGAGAAATTTCAACAAGGATACGGAAATTTGTAAAAAAAAATATGTTTATCATTTATTTTTCCGTCTCAGCTACACTTTTTTGGGTTATTCCTAGATATGGTCACAGTTGATCATCTTCGTCTCTACGTAGTTGCCTAAGCAATCTGTGCCGGCTGGGGTGGCCGAGTGGTTCTAGGCGCTACAGTCTGGAACCGCCCGACCGCTACGGTCGCAGGTTCGAACCCTGCCTCGGGCATGGATGTGTGTGACGTCCTTAGGTTGGTTAGGTTTAAATAGTTCTAAGTTCTAGGGGACTGATGACTTCAGAAGTTAAGTCCTCTCAGTGCTCAGAGCCGTTTGAACTTAAGCAATCTGTCAAGTCTGTACAGGAAACGTGTTCTGATGTGTAGTTCCTGTACAGACAGGACTGTCTGCTTACGCAGCTACGTAGATCTGAAGGCGATCGAGCATGACCAAAACTAGTTCAAAAGTGGTTCAAATGGCTCTAAGCACTATGGGATTTAACATCTGAGGTCATCTGTCCCCTAGACTTAGAACTACTTAAACCTAACATACCTAAGGACTTCACACACATCCACGCCCCAGGCAGGATTCGAACTTGCGACCTTAGCAGCAGCGTGGTTCCGGACTGAAGCGCCTAGAATCGCTGGGCCACAGTGGCCGGCTTTCTCTTCTGAACATGAGTGCATTTTATTAGGCAGTGCATATTAACAGTGTCTGTTCTTAACTGGATCAAGAATATCGACATTTCATTAAAACTATTCAACTAAATTGACCAGTACTGAGTGAACTATGTGATTAAATATACCATGACATGAGCATACCATTAATCATCTCCTAAACGTATTTATGCTTCGATATGTAAGATACTTCTGCGCCAAACCATACGCAAACAGAAGACCAACCATTAAAACTCATATTAAAAAGAGTGTAAGTCAGGGGTGCAGTGGTTCTCCTGTACTGTTGAATCTATACGTCGAAGAAGCAATAACAGAAATGGAAAAATGGTTCAGAAATGGGTTTAAAATTCTGGTTGAAAGGTTATCAATTATAAATTCGCTGATAACATTGCTACATTGCTATCCTTTGTGGTGCTGAAGATTTACAGTACCTGTTAAACGGTATCATCAGTGTGATGAGTAGAGAATGTGAGTTGTATGTAAGCAGAAGGAAGACGAAAGTAATGAGGAATAGCGAAAACGAGAATACCAATGAACTTAACATGAAAATTGTTGAGCTTGAAGTAAACGTTGTGCAGCAAAATAACACATTAAAGACAAAGCAAGAAGGACATGAAAAGCAGTCTATAAGAGGACAACAGGGTATTCCTGGTTAAATGAAGCCTACTAAAATCTGAATTAGCAAAGAGTCTAGGAGTAATAACACATGAAAATCTGAACTGGAATGGGCAAGTAAGTGTCAGGTGCAAGACGGCATCAGCATCTCTCCATGCCCTACAAAAGTATAAATAGCTCTTCGCCCTTGATCTGTAAAAGAAACTTGTACAAACATTTATTCTTCCACTTATTGATTGCAGCCATGTTATCCAGCAAGGCTTTACTCAGGAAAGCTCATGCCGCCTGGAACTGGTTATGAATGCCTGTGTTCGTTATATTTGTGGTGTTAGGCTATTTGAGTACATTTCACAGTCATATAGCCAGTCATCCTTGCAGCATGTAGACAAGCGCAATTGTTTCCACAACCTCTCGCTTCTCCAGTGTGTTGGCAGTGAATACTGACCCTCAAATCTCTCCGCGATCTTGACGCTCTTGTCTAAACAACGTTGCAGAAACACCCCCTCGCATCAGAGCAAAATCCTTTGTTTCCTACTACATCGTACAGCCGTTTTCTCGGAGTCCTCCTCAGCAGCAGGAACCCGACTCTGGAAAAACCTACCACATTTTACATATTGGAGAACTGAATATCATCTTCAACTTCAGAAGACAACGATCTCTCCACTAAAGCAACAGTGAGGATTACCATTGTCTCTGTACGACTTCGTTATCCTTGTACATCCCTCGTTCCAACTTAATCTTCCTTAATTCCCTGCATTCTTAACCGAAACAGTCTCCTTAAATTTCCATTTCCCCTAAAATCACTATATCAGGAGACATCTATTTTGTACACCTATAAACTCTTCTTGTTAATATCATTATTATTACTATTTCTTTCTTTTCTCAGACGTTATGTCTGGTCAAAAATGGAAAGTGACGCGGACCTTCATCAAGCGTGACTTCCTTCTAACTGTACGCTATATGTTATACTGGATTTAGGAACTTTCGGGTAATTGATCATGTATCAATAATTACGAATTTCTGTAGTTGTATATATAAATTTGGATGTAGCTGTATTGCATTGATGTACTGGTGGATATTGTGTGGTATGACTCCTGTAGTTGATAGTATAATTGGTATAATGTCAACTTTATCCTGATGCTACATGTCCTTGACTTCTTCAGCCAGTTGGATGTATTTTTCAATTTTTTCTCCTGCTTTCTTTTGTATATTTGTTGTATTGGGTATGGATATTTCGATTAGTTGTGTTAATTTCTTCTTTTTATTGGTGAGTATGATGTCAGGTTTGTTATGTGGTGTTGTTTTATCTGTTATAATGGTTCTGTTCCAGTATAATTTGTATTCATCATTCTCCAGTACGTTTGTGGTGCATACTTGTATGTGGGAACGTGTTGTTTTATAAGTTTATGTTGTAAGGCAAGTTGTTGATGTATTATTTTTGCTACATTGTCATGTCTACTGGGGTACTCTGTATTTGCTACTATTGTACACCCGCTTGTGATGTGATCTACTGTTTCTATTTGATGTTTGCAAAGTCTGCATTTATCTTTTGTGGTATTGGGATCTTTAATAATATGCTTGCTGTAATATCTGGTGTTTATTGTTTGATCCTGTACTGCAATCATGAATCCTTCCGTCTCACTGTATATATTGCCTTTTCTTAGCCATGTGTTGGATGCGTCTTGATCGATGTGTGACTGTGTTAGATGATACGGGTGCTTGCCATGTAGTCTTTTCTTTTTCCAATTTACTTTCTTCGTATCTGTTGATGTTATGTGATCTAAAGGGTTGTAGAAGTGGTTATGAAATTGCAGTGGTGTAGCCGATGTATTTATATGAATGATTGCTTTGTCTATTTTGATTGTTTCTGCTTGTTCTAGAAAGAATTTTCTTAAATTGTCTACCTGTCCATAATGTAGGTTTTTTATGTCGATAAATCCCCTTTCTCCTTCCTTTCTGCTTAACGTGAATCTTTCAGTTGCTGAATGTATGTGATGTATTCTATATTTGTGGCATTGTGATCGTGTAAGTGTATTGAGTGCTTCTAGGTCTGTGTTACTGCATTTCACTACTCCAAATAAGTAGGTCAATATTGGTATAGCATAAGTATTTATAGCTTTTGTCCTGTATCTTGTTGTCAATTCTGTTTTCAGTATTTTTGTTAGTCTTTGTCTATATTTTTCCTTTAGTTCTTCTTTAATATTTGTTTTATCTATTCCTATTTTTTGTCTGTATTCTACATATTTATGGGCATCTGTTTTTTCCATCGCTTCTATGCAGTCGCTGTGGTTATCCAATATGTAATCTCCCTGTTTAGTGTGTTTTCCCTTGACTATGCTATTTTTCTTACATTTGTCTGTTCCAAAAGCCATATTTATATCATTACTGAATACTTCTGTTATCTTTAGTAATTGGTTGATTTGTTGCTGCCAGTAGTTTTAGATCATTCATGTATAGCAAATGTGTGATTTTGTGTGGGTATGTTCCAGTAATATTGTATCCATAATTTGTATTATTTAGCATGTTGGATAGTGGGTTCAGAGCAAGGCAGAAACAGAAAGGACTTAATGAGTCTCCTTGGTATATTCCACGCTTAATCTGTATTGGCTGTGATGTGATATTATTTGAATTTGTTTGGATATTAAGTGTGGTTTTCCAATTTTTCATTACTATGTTTACGAACTGTATCAATTTAGGATCTACTTTGTATATTTCCAATATTTGTAGTAACCATGAGTGGGGTACACTATCAAAAGCTTTTTGGTAATCAATGTATGCGTAGTGTAGCGACCTTTGCTTAGTTTTAACTTCATATGTCACCCCTGCATCTATTATCAGTTGCTCTTTACATCATCGTGCTCCTTTGCAACAGCCTTTTTGTTCTTCATTTACAACTTTGTTCTGTGTTGTACATGTCATTAATTTCTGTGTAATGACTGAAGTTAATATTTTGTATATTGTTGGTAGGCATGTTATGGGGCGATATTTAGCTGGGTTTGCTGTGTCTGCTTGATCTTTAGGTTTCAGATAAAATATTCCATGCGTAAGTGTATCAGGGAATATGTGTGGGTCTGCAATGTAACTGTTAAATAATTTAGTTAGATGTGAATGTGTTGAAGTGAACTTCTTTTGCCAGAAATTTGCTATTTTATCTTTTCCAGGGGCTTTCCAATTGTGAGTAGAATTAATTGCTTGGGTGACTCCATGTTGCAAAATTATCACTTCAGGCATTTCTGGTATCATCTTGTATGTATCTGTTTCTGCTTGTATCCACCATGCATGCCTGTTATGTTGTACCGGGTTTGACCATACGTTGCTCCAGAAGTGTTCCGTGTCTGTTATGTTTGGTGGATTGTCTATTTTAATGTGTGTGTTATCTATTGTCTGGTAAAATTTTTTTTTGTTTGTGTTGAATGTTTGGTTTTGTTTCCTTCTATTTTCACTTTTTTTGTATCTTCTAAGTCGTTTGGCCAATGCTTGTAATTTCTGCTTCTTTTCATCTAATTGCTCTATCGCTTCTTGTTGCGAGATTTTATCTAACCTTTTTCGTTCTTTTCTGATATTTCATTTCTTATAAATTGTGTTAGCTGTCCGATGTCTTTTCTCATTTTTTCTATTCTGATCTGTAGCCTGTGTTGCCTTGCTGGTTTTGTGGGTTTCTTCTGTGTGTTGGTTGGTTCTGATCTCTGCCTTGTGCGTATAGTTAGTCTAGTGAGTGCTCCTATATAAACCAGTAGTTGTAACTCTTCCATAGTTGTGTTTTCATTTATTTTGCTGTGTATGATTGTGTTGATAGTTTTTATTGTTGTTTCGACTTGTGGGTTATTTGGCGGTCTATGCAAGAATGGTCTAATGTCTGTATTTGTGTCTTTTTATTCTATATATGTCAGCTGAAATTTTTCTTCTATGTCTAACATGTGTGTTACTGCGAGTTCTATTTGTGCTTGTTCTGGTGGCTGTCTTAAGATTTCGTTTTCCTCTGATTGTTTAATTGATGCGTGTTGTTCTTTGTTTGTTTGCTCTGGGATGTTTGAGTCCATTACTGTATTTTCTTCTTCTTCTGGTTGCACATTATTTTGTTCCAGTATTTGCTGTACTTGCTGTTTGATGTTTTCTAATTCTGACTGGGGTATCCTGTTATTTTTGATTACTACACGGATCTGATCAGCTAGTCGTTGTTCTGTTAAAAATTTTAATTGTGGGTATCTGATAATAGATGTTGTGTATACTTGTGATCTGTATCCAGTTGTGTTGGTTCCTGGGTTTGTTGCTTGGTAATAACAGAACATGTCGATTAACTTCACCTGACCATCTCAACCTCTGGCTTTGTTTTCCTTCTAGGGTGGTTGCAGGAAGCATATCCCGCAAAACACCTCTATTTGGATTTAAATCATTTACCAGTTGGCTAGCAGTGTCGTTACAATTGTGGGCGGGCATAGAGTACAAACGTCGTCCCCGACCATGACGGCGCTTGTCCGAGGCTTCTTTATTTCTGTCCTGAACCAACTAATCACACTAAAAGGGGGGTTATCCCTATTAGTGGTTTGTTCTTTTCGTCGCCTTTTACGACTGGCAGAACATTCCAGAGGCTTATTCTTTTCCCGGGCCTCCACGGGGTTTATTACTATTATTATTATAATTACTATTATCATCAGTAGTGACTGCAGGTGCAGTAGTACAAGTGCTGCCAATACTAAATTTATTAGTTGATTTTCGGTAAAATTTACTCACTATTCCACTTCGGTCACTCAAATCATTTTAATTCTTGTTCTCGAATTAAAATTGTTATTTCTTACGAAACTACGATGTAAGAAAAGTGACGTATGTGTGAAAACCTGGTCAACCGTAAGAGAGGACCTGATGGCTATGATCAGACAAACTTAAGTAATAAATATCAACATGTCCTTGAATCTGAGAAAAAAATTTCTGGGTAAGTACACTTGGACAGCAATACTATTTGGTAGTGAATCATGTAATATGTGAAAATCGATAAAGAATAGAACTGGAGCATTTGGGTGATGTTGGTACAGAAAACTATTGAAAATTGTGTCTGCTAATAAGAAATGAGGTTATTTGAAGAACTGGCGAGCTATAAAGACTAAAACGTGTAAGTGAGTACAGAAATTTGAATACATCCAACAGATGATTGAGGATTTTGTGTGCATGGGCTGCTATGGGATGAAGACGTCGGCGCACTACAGGAACCCGTGGCGAGCTGCATTAAAGCACTCAAACTTGTGACTATAGAGAATATAGTGCTAGGTGTTATCGCTAACCTCTGTAGAACCTCTACACAAGACTATCGTGAGTGACCGCCATAAACAAAACTTAAAATAGTACTGCGTCTACTAGACGATTTCAGCCAAATTTATGATACGTATAAGTTTCAGTCAGAAATGATACAGAAGTGCGAGTTCCAGATGGCAATACGTTTAGAAATGATAGCATCTCTGCCCCGGATCGGGCAAAGCATGGACCATTTACGTTAGCGCAAGATGGAGACAGTGATTGGCGAAGCAGAAAGAGTAGACTGATAAACCCAGGATCGAGGATTCGAGTATGCGTGCGGAAACTTTATTTTCTGTTTTTACGTTACTTCGGCTGCAAATAAACCGAAATAATGATCAGTTTATTGTTTTTATTAATAATTACATAAGAGCCGTGAAAGGGAAAGGCAACGAAAACTGTGGGACTGCAAATAAAATTGCAACCAGGGATTGTATTTGTAAGACCTACTCTAGAACTTCGTATATAAAATTAAGTACTTTTATTACTTCACATTTAATGAATTACACGTGCTGAAGTGATTTTCATCGTAAAAACAGGGGAAACAGTAATCTCTTAGCATCTTGCACACATTATAGACACCAAATTTTACAATTACGTGGTGGTTTTAAAGTTTCTGTAGCAAAACAAACCTGGTTTACATTCTTTAAATATTCTCTTTCACTTCACCAAACCACGCGTACACCATCATGTCACGAGTTATTGGCAGTGGAATGCATTTTGATGCGATCTTTTCGGAATGCTATATCTTTTTCTCTCTAGAGGAGATAAGAGCAATTTTGTACTTTTCAGACCATTCTTTCCTCGACAATAAAACTGGACATCGCGGGGTTCCACTAGCGACGGTACTGTTGTGGGGGATGGGGGAGTGGGAGTTGGAGGAGGAAAATAACTTTGATACTACATTATGGCAATTCTTCTGCATCCAGAAAAATGTCGGCGTGCAATTGAAGGGTCATCATTCTAAAGGGGTTAAGTAAGAAAATGTACTTTCAAGGTTCATTCACATAACCCTAAACTTAAATATTCACCAATTTCACATTAACAGTTGCTCTTTGACTTTAGGAAAGCAAATTATTCCTCGGAAAGATACAAAAACGACAGACTTTACTAAATAAATTTCCACTGAAATGTTAAACTGGCCAAGTCCACCACACAAGTTTCATCTTACCAAATGTCTTTTTTTATTTGAATTACCCCAAGTGTGGTGAATTTAATACATGCGGGAGAACTTATATTAAACTCAGATGTCTTATTGATCATGTCATTTGCATGCTAAAAGTCCGTAAAATAACTGTATTTCATCTGAAAAACCTTAAATAGTTGATTATTGTGATCTATAGCTGTGGTGTTCACTACACCAGCAGGGACCAAATGCTTCCTCTCTATTGCTCTTATTCAGAGTTACCAGTTTTTCTGGATCTTTCCTTTGCTCAATTAGTCATATTGTTTTCACTACCCAACGTCCCGCGAATGAATACACGAATAGACTACATATCGGTAGCAGCAACCGGAAGCGTATAATCTCTACGTCTAGCAACTCATGATACATTCCGCCATTTAGAATGAATAAGATATAAGCGTTACTTCTTGTATTGGCTATTATCATTCCTTATGGATTTACTTACCTTATTAACCCTCCTATCCCTATCAACTGAGATATGGAAAAATACAAACGAAAAGAATAACATCCCATAGGTTTCTTCGAGATTCGAATCCGAGTTTCCCGATCGCCAGCCAGTTACCTTGGCGGTTGCGCTATCTGCGCTGTCAGCGTAAAGAGTTTATCATGTGGGTACAGAAGCGGCAGTTTTAAAAGTTCCTTTGCTCGATTTGTGGAAAAGTTTGGGTTTGCGGACCCCATACCCGATAATTAAAAATGCTCGATTTACAATTATCTATCGATCCCTCCAATTGAGTCGATTGCTCTTCATAACCTGTAAGGGTGATTTTCTCAAAATTGCGGTGGTGTTGACCCAAAATATCTTAGAGTCCTTCGTTTTAGGTTGTACACAAACGACCTGCCAAATTTGAGCCGAATCGGTTGGCCTTCCCCTTGTGAGCCGTCCATAATTGCTAAAATGTTGCCGTACAGGATCATGGCCCATAAACGTTCGGTGGGATTTAAGTCCGGAGACCTGGATGGCTAAACCATTCGCTGGAATCGTCCTGAATGTTCAAACCAATCGTAAACAATATAGCCCATTGACATGGCGCATTGCCATCCATAAAAACTGCATTGTTATTTGGGAAAATGATGTCCATGAATGGCTGCAAATGGTTTCCAAGTAGCCGAAAATCCAGAGGGCCGAGTTCAGTCCATGTAAAACCCTTATGGAACCACCACCAGTGTGCACAGTGCCTTCTTGACAACTTGGGTCATGGCTTCGTGGAGTCTGCACCACACTCGGACCCTGCCATTAGCTCTTATCATATAAAATCGGGATTCACCTGACCTGACCACAGTTTTCCAGTCGTCTAGGATCCAACCGATATGGTCACGAGCCCAGGAGAGGCGCCCCAGCTGATGTCGTGCTGTCAGCAAAGCTACTCGCATCGCTCGTCTACTGTTGCAGTCCATTAACGGCAAATTTTCACTGCACTGTCCTAACCGTAACGTTCATCGCACGTCCTACAATGATTTCTGCTGTTGTTTGACGGAGTATTGATTGTTTGTCAGCACTGACAACCCTTTTCGGGCCTTATGTACGTGATGCTACCGCCATATCTACGCTACTGGCCATTAAAATTGCTGCACCACGAAGATGACGTGCTACAGACGCGAAATTTAACCGACAGGAAGAAGATGCTGTGATATGCAAATGATTAGCTTTTCTGAGCATTCACACAAGGTTGGCACCGGTGGCGACACCTACAACTTGCTGACATGAGGAAAGTTTCCAACCGATTTCTCATACACAAACAGCAGTTGACCGGCGTTGCCTGGTGAAACGTTGTTGTGATGCCTCGTATAAAGAGGAGAAATTCGTACCATCACGTTTCACACTTTGATAAAGGTCAGATTGTAGCCTATCGCGATTGCGGTTTATCGTATAGCGACATAGCTGCTCGTGTTGGTCGAGATCCAATGACTGTTAGCAGAATATGGAATCGGTGGGTTCAGGAGAGTAATACGGAATGCCGTGCTCGATCCCAATGGCCTCGTATCAATAGCAGCCGAGATGGCAGGCATCTTATCCGCATGGCTGTAACGGATCGTGCAGCCACGCCTCGATCCCTGAGTCAACAGATGGGGACGTTTGCAAGACAACAACCATCGGCACCAACAGTTCGACGACGTTTGCAGCAGCATGGACTATCGGCTCGGAGACCATGGCTGCAGTTACTCTTGACGCTGCATCACAGACAGGAGCGCCTGCGATGGTGTGCTCAACGACGAACCTGGGTGCACGAATGGCAAAACGTCATTTTTTCGGATAAATCCAGGTTCTGTTTAAAGCATCATGACGGTCGCATCCGTGTTTGACGACATCACGTTGAACGCACATTGGAAGCGTGTACTCGTTACCGCCATACTGGCGTATCACCCGGCGTGATGGTGTGGGTGCCATTGGTGACACGTTTCGGTCACCTCTTGTTCGCATTGACGGCACTTTGAACAGTGGACGTTACATTTCAGATGTGTTACGACCCGTGGCTCTACCCTTCATTCGACCACTGCAAAACCCTACATTTCAGCAGGATAATACACGACCGCATGTTGCAGGTCCTGTACGGGCCTTTCTGGGTACCTAAAATGTTCTACTGCTGCCATGGCGAGCACATTCTCCAGATCTCTTACCAACTGGAAACGTCTGGCCAATGGTGGCCGAGCAACTGGCTCTTCACAATACGCCGCTCACTACTGTTGATGAACTGGGGTATCGTGTTGAAGCTGTATGGGCAACTGTACCTGTACACGCCATCCAAGCTCTGTTTGACTCAATGCTCAGGCGTATCAAGGCCGTTATTACGGCCAGAGGTGGTTGTTCTGGGTACTGATTTCTGAGGATCTATCCGTGAAAATGTAATGTCATGTCAGTTCCAGTATAATATATTTTTCCAATAAATACCCGTTTATCGTCAGCATTTCTTCTTGGTGTAGCAGTTTTGATGGCCAGTAGTGTAAGTGCGCGTATCGCTATCCCTTGACTTTTGTCACCTCACTCTACATTGAGCATAATTTCGGCTTATTTGTAGTGCAAGTAAAGTAAGAACTGAAACGAATAAAAAAAATTTTTCAAATAGGGACTTGACACCATGGCCATGAATTACGGTTATGTACTCTTTCTACTGCGCCAATCAATCATGCGTCGCCAAACACGGACCAAAAATAATTTTTCTGAACATTGGACCACTTCGATCTTCCATTCATTTGTGGTCAAGCCTGTAAATACGATACGACAAATTTGGGAAAAATCGGTGATCACTATAAGGCGCTGTTCGCTTATTACCATAAAACAGCTCCTGCCCCTTCTAACAGCCCTACCACAACAAAGGTCAATAGTTAATTATGATTGTAGTGTTGCTCATGCTGCTAAATACTGCATTTTCGGGCAACAACAAAGTTATATTAGGTGGCAGGTGTCATTAGAGCACAGTTAATAAAGTCATTTCTTGAAATAATGGATAAACTAGGTATTCATCTTTTCGTGTTTCCCACGCTGGTCTCGTTGTGATCTCATGGCTCAATCGTCGAAAATCTAGGTAGTGATGATTCCAAGCTCGGATGCAAAGAGGCCTAGATGTTATTCTGCGATATTCAGAAGTCTTATAGATGTGTTTCATAAACCATTCTTGAAGATTTAACTTTTGTAAGTTAGGACTATGGTGATGTAAAAAAGTAATCAGCACTCCGAATTTAAGTTACACTTATTTTTTATTACTTTTATTGCAATATCACGTAACTCGTTCGAAAACATCACATCACAATATAAAGTATACTTGAAAATATCTTCCTCACAGTCAAAATTCACATTTCATAAACTGACTACTATTTGCGTCAACATGATGACCAAATCTTGACTCTCTAATAACTGCTTATACGCCCAAAAATCAGAGTTACAAGTACGTCGAAGATCATAGTGACAAAAGAAAGAATACACATAAGAATAATATCATTGCAATATATACACTCCTGGAAATTGAAATAAGAACACCGTGAATTCATTGTCCCAGGAAGGGGAAACTTTATTGACACATTCCTGGGGTCACATACATCACATGATCACACTGACAGAACCACAGGCACATAGACACAGGCAACAGAGCATGCACAATGTAGGCACTAGTACAGTGTATATCCACCTTTCGCAGCAATGCAGGCTGCTATTCTCCCATGGAGACGATCGTAGAGATGCTGGATGTAGTCCTGTGGAACGGCTTGCCATGCCATTTCCACCTGGCGCCTCAGTTGGACCAGCGTTCGTGCTGGACGTGCAGACCGCGTGAGACGACGCTTCATCCAGTCCCAAACATGCTCAATGGGGGACAGATCCGGAGATCTTGCTGGCCAGGGTAGTTGACTTACACCTTCTAGAGCACGTTGGGTGGCACGGGATACATGCGGACGTGCATTGTCCTGTTGGAACAGCAAGTTCCTTTGCCGGTCTAGGAATGGTAGAACGATGGGTTCGATGACGGTTTGGATGTACCGTGCACTATTCAGTGTCCCCTCGACGATCACCAGTGGTGTACGGCCAGTGTAGGAGATCGCTCCCCACACCATGATGCCTGGTGTTGGCCCTGTGTGCCTCGGTCGTATGCAGTCCTGATTGTGGCGCTCACCTGCACGGCGCCAAACACGCATACGACCATCATTGGCACCAAGGCAGAAGCGACTCTCATCGCTGAAGACGACACGTCTCCATTCGTCCCTCCATTCACGCCTGTCGCGACACCACTGGAGGCGGGCTGCACGATGTTGGGGCGTGAGCGGAAGACGGCCTAACGGTGTGCGGGACCATAGCCCAGCTTCATGGAGACGGTTGCGAATGGTCCTCGCCGATACCCCAGGAGCAACAGTGTCCCTAATTTGCTGGGAAGTGGCGGTGCGGTCCCCTACTGCACTGCGTAGGATCCTACGGTCTTGGCGTGCATCCGTGCATCGCTGCGGTCCGGTCCCAGGTCGACGGGCACGTGCACCTTCCGCCGACCACTGGCGACAACATCGATGTACTGTGGAGACCTCACGCCCCACGTGTTGAGCAATTCGGCGGTACGTCCACCCGGCCTCCCGCATGCCCACTATACGCCCTCGCTCAAAGTCCGTCAACTGCACATACGGTTCACGTCCCCGCTGTCGCGGCATGCTACCAGTGTTAAAGACTGCGATGGAGCTCCGTATGCCACGGCAAACTGGCTGACACTGACGGCGGCGGTGCAAAAATGCTGCGCAGCTAGCACCATTCGACGGCCAACACCGCGGTTCCTGGTGTGTCCGCTGTGCCGTGCGTGTGATCATTGCTTGTACAGCCCTCTCGCAGTGTCCGGAGCAAGTATGGTGGGTCTGACACACCGGTGTCAATGTGTTCTTTTTTCCATTTCCAGGAGTGTACATATCGATGTATCGAAGTACCTCTACACTAATTAAATCTAATCTGAATGTTGTCACAGAAATATGTTAACTATTTTACAGAAAAACAGTAGAATATTACTGGTATCGAGAGGTTGAGGTGATGTGCCGTAATGGTTACGTATTCAAGCACCATTGCACCCTGAAGGCTTCCCCGGCTATTAGTCCGCCAGAGTCCACGAGGGCCGTGCGCCCCTCGGCCTCTGAGTCACGCCGGCTGCGCCGCGCTGCACCGCGCTGCATGCGTCGGCGGCTTGGGGCAGGCGCGGCGCGGCGCCAGATGCCGCTACGGCTTCGGCTCCGGCTACGGCGTGTCACTGGGTCGCCGGATCGATGTCGGCTGTTTTCGCCGCCAGCTGACGGCCCGCCCGCGCCGTCCGGGTGCGCGCGCACGCCGCCGCGGCACGCCGTCGCCGCGCCGGCAGCGGCGGCCGCACAGTGTCCGTCTGCCCGCGCCGAGCCCGATCGGTCCCTCCTCCTCTTGCCCGCCGCGGGCTGTTCGCACCGCCCCAGAGACGTTCTCCCTCCCTTGTGTCTCCACCCGGAGTGTGATCGAACGGGTGATGGCCCGCTGCCGACTGATTTGTTCGATCGTCGAATGCGACCGCATGCGGACGTACTTCTTGTGGTGCCTACTGGTACACTGGATAGCCGTCTCATCGGCAGCAACTGGTGAGTAGTCTAGTGTCTCTCCTGGAGTGGATGACGTATGGGTGTCCTTTAGATAAGGTGGCCATATTTCTAGGAGTGGACGAAGGGACCAATTTTATAACTACTCACTGCTCGGAAAGCGACGATGTCTATACTGTTTTTGTCCAATTGGTCCGTGATCGGGTGACGGCCCGTTGCCTAGTGACTATTTTCGCTCGTCAAGGTCAACTACATGCGGAATTACTTCTTATATTGTCCTCTGTTCCAAGGGACAGCCGCCACATCGGCAGCAAGTGGTGGATACTCCAGTGTCTCTCCAGGAGTGGCTGACACTCGTATGTGCAAGGAACCGATTTCAGATGCCCTGTAGATAAGACGACCATATTTTCGGCAGTGGATGCTCGAAATGCTGCAACGCTCTGTAATGCTCTACGTTATTGGTTCAAATGGTTCAAATGGCTCTGAGCACTGTGGGACTTAACATCTGAGAACTTAGATCTACTTAAACCTAACTAACCTAAGGACATCACACACATACATGACCGAGGCGGGATTTGAACCTGTGACCGTAGCGGTCGTGCGGTTCCAGACTGTAGCGCCTAGAACTGCTCGGCCACCTCGGTCGGCGCTCTACATTATTAAAGTGGATGATGTACAGTAAGACAGTTTCTATCACTGGCAAGAGTAAGGGCCAAAAGAGACGGTGTAGGCATTGCTCTCAGGGATATTCGACTGTAAAGTGTGGAAACTCTGATACTTTTCTCTGCTTTGTAGCACAAAGGAATTGTTTTGACACATTTAACATGAGGTAGCGTAAAACACATCCATTCTTTCGGCCACAGGAACAACATTACAGTATTTACGTTCTAAATGGTTCAAATGGCTCAGAGCACTATGGGACTCAACTGCTGAGGTCATTAGTCCCCTAGAACTTAGAATTACTTAAACCTAACTAACCTAAGGACATCACACAAACTCATCCCGAGGCAGGATTCTAACCTGCGACCGTAGCGGTCTCGCAGTTCCAGACTGTAGCCCTGAAACCGCTTGGCCAATCCGGCCGGCTATTTATGTTCTAGCACCAATGTGTCTTTTGTGAGCAGTGATGCTTACAGCCTACATATTCTATTTTGAAACAAAGTGCATGAAAATTGTTTACATGACTATGTACATTTGATTTAAGCAACTTGATGTTCTTTCTCCTCAATATTTATGTGTGTGCCAAATAAGTGGATAATGTAACAAACATCTAAAAATAGGCATATTCATACTTACTGTAAAATTATAATACAGTTAAATCTTAAATATTAGTAAACAAGACACAACACTTGCTTAGATAACCTCGTAAGAGTTTTAACACTCAGTTGTTCATGCCCCCAGACTTCTCTCATGAATGAATTGATTTCAGCAGTGTTTGCTTCCCATTAAGTTTAACACGCCACAGAATTCAGAATTGAAAATGCAGTGCCGTTCGGGCATTTCGGGGACGGTTACAGTCCCAACAAACAATAAAGTACCCGTCATCTGTCCTGCACGTCCTACAATACTTCCTTCGACGAAATACGCATGAAAGCTTTAGGGCTACCGCTAAGCAAATCCAGCTCAGTAAACCATCTTCAGTGCAAGTGCTACCTAAGATCTCTAACTTGAACGTACGATGAAGAAGGCTCCTTAAACGCTTTTCATAGTATGGCACGTTAGTATGATACATTAGACGTACGCTATTGAAATAAAGTGTACATACTTTTACACTGCTAAAAATTATGTGCTAGAATGACATATGTTGAAACTTCACACGAGGGAGAATTTGATTTCATTCCTAAAAACCAGAACATTTAGGCATCCAGCAGAATCGGATAGGCACAAGGGCATTGGACAAGAAAAATAGGAACTGACCTGGCCAAAATGGGACATCTGGTCGCTTTACATTGTACAACCCACATTTTCATTGAACACTCACAAGGATGCATACGCACAACGGTTATACATGAATTTGGTAAATTTACATGCAACGAATGCTGCTCTGGTATACCGTGTGAGGCAGCTACGAAAACCCACGCTAAATACATCCAGAAAGAATAAATATACAGAGATGCGGTTTTCACCGAGTTAAAACGGACAATATAGGGAATTTCCTCCTGTTCGCGAGTAGATTTTATCGTTTATTCTTGCCGAATAATGACAGCGATTTTATTTTTTCTTATGGAACGATATACTTTTTCTGTCGAACTTGAAAGAAGCTTCTAATGGATAGTAAGCGACACAACGTGTGGGACTTATTAACTAGTACCCAGCTAATACCCAGCCAACAGAGCCGCAATCCACTGTTTGCCATCAGAAGAAGAGATTCCACAAACATCTGCGCTGTTATACCAAATGTAAAACGAACATGGAACACAGATACTGCCCGTGTGTTTACTGTCACGGCTGTCACACCAAGTGCTCAGGATGTTGACTCTGAGCACTGATACACGCTATAAATTGATTCTGGAGACACAGTGATGCACGTTGAATTTCTTTTGGAGTTAATGGCAGCATAGCCCGTCTTATCCACTGATCAGCCAGAGCATATGACCATCGACCTAATATCGATGCAAACCCGTCCAGGCAATAACGGCGTCACCCGGGGAGGAATGATTGCTTGTCAGACAGACGCATGGTACATGTAGTAGCAGTGGTGTCCGTGTGTATGATGGGGAAAGCGCGACCGAGGGCAGATTGTGATGGCTCCTCACGGCCATTTCAGAAGCTGCACGACTTGTCGGGTATTCGAGGAGCGCTGTGGTGAGTGTCTTCAACACATGGAGAAACAAAGGTGAATCCATTTCCGGACATCGTTGGGTTGGGCGGCCGCCACTCATTACAGATGTCGAACGTCGTAGTTTGGGTGGATGAATAAAACAGGACAGGGGGCGAACTGTGTCTGAACACACAGTGCACTGAACACTCCAAACGATGGGCCTCCACAACCGACGACCCATGTGCGTGCCAGAGTTAACTCCACCACATCGGCAACTACGACTGAAATGGGCACGTGACCATCGGCACTGGACGTTGGTACAGTGGCAAAGAATTTCACGGGTCTGATGATTCCCGACATATTCTTCATCATGGCGATGGGAGAGCGCGAATCCGTCGTCTTTCAGGGGAACAGCTCTTTAATACCTGCACCGCGACCGGGGGACAGGTTGGCGGCCGCTCCGTTATGCTGTACGGAACATTCAGATGGACATCCTTGGGTGCAATGGAACTCGTGCAAGGCACTGTGATGCCCAAGGAGTATCGTACACTTGTTGCAGGCCTTGCACACTCCTTCATGACGATCATGTTTCCCTATGACAGTGGCATTTTTCACCAAGATGCGTTGCCATGTCACAAGGTCAGAAGTGTGATGGAGTGGTTTGAGGAACACAGTGGCGAGTTTCAGTTGGTGTGCTGGCCCCCAACTCGCCAGATATGAACCCATGGATGTGATTGAACATGGCGTCAGAGCTCATCGCCCCTCTCCCCGAAATTTACAGGAATTGGGTGAAGTGTGTGCAGATGTGGTGCAAACTCCCTCCAGCGACCTACCAAGGGCTCATTGTTTCCATGACAAGAAGCGTCGCCGCTGTTATCCGTGCCAAAGATGGTCATACCAGCTACTAGGTAGATGGTCATAATATGCTGGCTGATCATTCTAAGGCAATTCATGCCTTTAGGAGTCGTCGGCGTTTCCTAACAGACCTCTTGTTTTAATTTTCGCCACAGATAAAAGAATAGTATTGTTAAGGTTGGTGAATGTGCAGACCATTTTACGTTTCCCAAACGACCTTTCCAGTGCTCTCCAAATGTTCAGTTAAGAGTGTCTGTTATTACATATGTGGAATGCGTAGACGGCATTCACGTTTGTACCACACTGTTTTCGTTACGTCCACTGGGATGTTTTCCAGTAACAGCGGCAGCAATATATCATAGTACCTCGAGAAACGAGGCGTGTTTTTTAAGTAAGTACCGTTTTGAAATTAAAAAAAGACGTGCTAAGATATCTCAATAACTTTATTTGTACTTGAAAGCCTGTACCTCAATCTATTTTTCTACATAATTTCCATCAATATTGAGGCACTTGTCATAGCGTTGTACCAGTTTTTGAATACCCTCCTCATAGACGCCTGCCGCCTGACTTGTTAATCACTGCATCATCACTGTTTTGACTTCGTCATCGTCTTAAAGACGCTGACCACCTAGGTGTTTCTTCAAGTGCAGGAACACATGGTAGTCACTGGGCGCAAGGTCGGGGCTGTACGGAGGATGATCAAGAGTTTCCCATCGAAAAGATGTGATGAGTGATGTGTTGGCAAATGTGCCAACACCTTGTAGATAGAGGAGGCCGAAATGCACGCTATCTAACGCAGACGGGCATGAATTCTGGAACAGGATAAGTAGTGAATGGTAGCAAGAAAAGTACGTTGCTTTGGGAATACTTAACTTTTATATAGTCCTTTGGTTTACAACGTTCTTGATGAGATATTTCATACGCTAACTATCAAACTATGTAAGGCTAATGGCGCCTTGCTAGGTCGTAGCCATGGACTTAGCTGAAGGCTATTCTAACTGTCTCTCGGCAAATGAGAGAAAGGCTTCGTCAGTGTAGTCGCTAGCAAAGTCGTCGTACAACTGGGCGAGTGCTAGTCCGTATCTCGAGACCTGCCTTGTGGTGGCGCTCGGTCTGCGATCACACAGTGGCGACACGCGGGTCCGACATGTACTAAATGGACCGCGGCCGATTTAAGCTACCACCTAACAAGTGTGGTGTCTGGCGGTGACACCACAATGAGATCTTTGGTCTGATTCGCCACATGCGGACGGGAATTGTCTTGCTGCAAAACGATGCCCTTGCTCAACTTCCATGGCATGTTGCTTTGTTTCTGGTGTGACGTAGACCACCCACGTTCCATCGCCCGTAACAATTTGGCTTAAGAAATCATCACCGTCGTTGTGGTACCGCTCAAGGAAAGTCAGTGCACTGTCCAAACGTTTGCTTTCGTGCACATCCGTGAACATTTCCGGTACCCAACGTGCGCACAATTTTCGGTAATTCAAGTGCTCGATCACAATGCCATCCAAAACACTACGAGAAACATTAGGAAAGTCATCCCGTAACGAGGAAATCGTAAAGCGTCTGTTTTCTCTCGCCTTATTGTCCACTTCCTGCACCAAACTTTCATTAACGAACGAAGGACGCCCACTCCGTTGTTCATCATGCACATTGTGAGGCTGTCTTTAAATGCTCTCACCCACTTTCTTACCATTCCATCACTCATAATGTTTTCTCCGTAAACTGCACGGATCTCACGATGAATATCGATCGCTTTTAGGCCTCTAGCACTAAGAAATCTTATAAAAGCCCGTACTTCACAGTCGGCGGGACTCACAATTATCGGAGGCAACTTAAACACTCAGTGCACAACGTAAACAAGAAAGAATCAGTCTGTAATGGCGTCAGTGCGTAGATTAAGGTACAGGCTTTCATGTGAAAATAAAATTAATGAGATATATTAGCACGTCTTTTTTTGATTTCAAAACGGTACTCACTTAAAAAACACGCCTCGTACTAGAGTGTAGACTTCCGTCAATGGAAAGGGGACAAGGGGACTAATGATGCGCTTCTTGAAAAACACACACCAACCGTTGATAGACCACGAGCATTGTTTTTGACCATTACTTGAGTCAACGTTAATTTCCTACTGCCCATGGATTGGTTTGTTTGGGGGAGGAAACCAGACAGCGAGGTCATCGGTCTCATCGGATTAGGGAAGGACGGGGAAGGAAGTTGGCCGTGCCCTTCCAAAGTAAACATCCCGGCATTTGCCTGGAGCGATCTAGGGAAATCACGCAAAACCTAATTCAGAATGGCTGGACGCGGTATTGAACCGTCGTCCTCCAGAATGCTACTGCTTATGGTTTCTAAACGATGTTTCCTCTTCAAACAAAATTTTTCGTAGATATGCCTCATCATTTTATACTTTCCGTATATAACATTCGAAGAATCGTATAGCTGCAGCGAAATGCGAAGAGAATAGAATACAATGGCGTGCAGTGTTCGCGGAACACTCGTCTGGTAGAACCCTCCCGTACTTCTAAGATGCCTTTTGGAGACATTTTCTTTTTTTTATAAGTTCCTTTTGATTTTTTTAATGTTTGCAAAGACAGGTGGTGAGTGCTTGGCACGATCTAAATACTTTTCAGGATGCAACCGAACCGCTGCTCTAATAGTTTTCCGACACTCGCCATAAACGATGCTCACTTTTTCGACTGTCATGTAAACTGTAAATGCCTCAGTAGCCTTACGAGTGAGTTATCTGGCTGCTACGACAGCAGAACACAGCTCATGGGCTTCAAGCGCACAGGTGAACACATGGAGTATACCTGAGCCACCTTATGCTTACATTTGGTATAATAGTGCAAAAGTTTGTGCAACCTCTTCTCCTGACAAGGAGACAGTGGTATTATCTTGATATTATGTGATCAACTCCCACACATGTAACGTTGTTTCTTAACTAGACACGGGCCTTATCCCACGCACTTAAGCCGCATGAGTCTGAGACAGACTCCTGCATATGCATGCAAGGAAGAAGGTTCCTCAGAACACACTGTCTTCTTCTGCCAGCAATACGCGAACAGTAGATATATACTATGCTTAGACCACAAACAAAATAAGAAAAGAAGAACAATGAGTACAACTAAATGTATTAAGAAGCAGTATTTCAAAAACAACACATGAAGAGTAGCTGTGGACACTACATAACAGACGTGCCTACATGCAACGTAACAACAATCTCCAGAGGATAGGCAGTTACACCCACAGTGACAGCGAAAACAGGAGGCAGAGGAAGACGAGAATGGCCAGTAAACAAGACAGCTAGAATTAAGACTCAGACATAACATGCCAAAATGCGCTGACTAACCAAATATATCAATCAAATAATAGTTAAGGATAGCGAATACTAGAGAAAATGTAGTGCAAGGTGCTGGCGGTCTAGCCAAGAAAGCTCCCAGTGCTGTACACAGAGGAGTAACTAATGTTAGTGCATAGGATTAACTATACCATTTCGCTACTGCTAACTAAACTTTCTTGTTGTGACTGGCGATCAACACCTAGAAGAGCCCATTCCGAGGTATTCACCGCCATCACAATAGATGATGGCGCTAACAAATCTCTCTTTTTTCCTCTTTTGTCCTTTTTCTTAAAATAAAATTTTATTTATAGTTAAAACTCAAATTTTTATTATTTTAAAAAATTATGATCCTTTGTCAAATACTGCAGATAAAAACAAAACGAAAAAAAACTAAAAAAAAGAAAACCCAAAACTGTAAGATGTATGACCTCTTTTAAAAGATCAGGTAACAACTCTTCAGATTTTCAATAAACAAATAAATAAATAAATAAATCCTCCGTACGAGCCCTAATTTATTCGTAGCCGTTACGCGAAATTTACATTTCTGGCAGAAGACTTGTTCTTCAGTCGGCCTTAAATGCCAGTTCTCTACATTCTTTCAATTTTGTTTCGCAAGAAGAACGTCATGTAGTCTCTAATATTCCCATTTCAGTACATGAAGCGTATCCGTAATACTGCGTCATGATCAAGCTTACCCTAAAGAAACGTAGCGGCTCGTCTCTAAGTTGCTTCGATGTCTTCTTTTGATCGGAGTTGGTGGCGATAGCAAACAGTCGTGCGGTAGCCAAGAACAGGTTACACTAACGTGCCTAAATTTTGCCAATAAACCGAAATCGACCATTCGTCATCCCTACTACCGTCAATACGTGCTCCTTCCATTTCGTATCTCTTCGCAACGTTGCGCCTTGATGTTTAATCGACGTGACTGTCAGGCAGCACCCTACTACTGGTGTATTCAAACAATACGAGATTGTTTTCCAAGTTATCTGCATTAAATTAAATTTTTCTACTTTTGGAGCAATCAGACATTCATAACGCCAACTATAAATTTTGTCTGAATCATCTTGTATCCTCGGGCAGTTAATAAACAATATCCAACCGTACATCTCAGCAAATAGCCACAGATTACTACTCACTCTGTACTTCAAATCAGCCGGCCGCTGTGGCCGGGCGGTTCTAGGCGCTTCGGTCCGAAACCACGCGGCTGCTATGGTCGCAGGTTCGAATCCTGCCTCGGGCATGAATGTGTGTGATGTCCTTAGGTTAATTAGGTTTAAGTAGTTCTAAGTCTAGGGGCTGATGACCTCAGATGTTAAGTCCCATAGTGCTTAGAGCCATTTGAACTTTAAATCATTTATGTATATAGCGAATAAAAGCGGTCCTGTCACATTTTCCCATGTCAATCCTTATGATACCCTGGTCTCTCATGAGCTCTCACCGTCAAGGACAACATACTGGGATCTGTTATCGAAGAAGTATTCGAGCCACGAACTAGTAACCCGTAACATACGCTCGTAACTACGCTAAGAGTCTGCCGCGGGGAACTGTGTGAAACGCTTTCCGGAAATCTAGGAATGTGGAATCTGCCTGTTGCCGATCATCCATGATTCTTAGGATATTTTGTAAGAAAAGCGCAATCTGGGTTTCGCACGAGCGATGCTCTTTAAATCCTTGCTGGTTAGTGGACAAAAGCTTTTGTGTTTCTAGAAAATTTGTTTTATCCGAACTCAGAATCTGTTGAAGACATCGTTCTGTAATTTTGCAGGTCCATTCTTTTACCCTTCTTAGATACAGGACTCATCTGCACATTTTTCCAGTCTGTCGGTACTTCGTGCTAAACCAGGAATTCGCGACAAGTACAAGCTAAGTAAGTGGCCGATGCTGCACAGCACTCTCTGTAAAACACAATTGGGATTCCATCCGGACCTTTTTTGTTTTCAACTTGTTCAGTTGCTTCTCTACGCCGGTTATACCCACCATCTTGTCCTCTATACGGGAGTCAAACGACGGCATCTTTCGATTTTCTTCCTGAGTGAATAACTTCTTAAAAGTGAAATTTAAAACTTCAGCTTCCCTTTTGCTGACTTCTGTGGCCACACCAGACTATTCAACGAGTCACTTGATAGAAGCCTTCGACCAGCATAGCGATTTTGGAGCACCAGAATTTTCTCAGATTGTCACCGAGATTCTTTGCTAATGTGCGACGATGGAAGTTGTAGTATGCTTCTTTCGTAGATCTTTTAACAGAAGCACGAATTTCTACTAACTACAGCCTGCCTGCATAAGCGCGTTCTTTTTTGAACAAAGGGAGCAGCTGTTTGCTTCTTCAGCATTTTGGGATTTTGTTATTAAACCTTGGTGGATCTTTTACGTCCTCAGTCCACTTACTCAACGCGTATATCTCCGCAGCACGATTTACAATACTTTTAAACTTTGACCGTAATTGCCCGGCGTCCATCATACTGGAACTAAATATCCATTCGTTGTCTAAGTGTGATGCTAATAACCGTTTATCTGCCCTTTCTAGCAAAAGTACATTTCCAGCCATCTTGATACATTCGTTGACTTTAGTAACCATCACTGCTATTATGATGTCATTAACATTAATCCCTGTTCTGTACTGGCATCATTCAAAAGGCCAGTACTATTTGTAGCTAGAAGATCTAAAATATTTTCATTGCGTGTCGGCTGTCGAACTAGCTGCTCAAGATAGATTTCGGAAAACGTGTTCAAAAATATTCCACAAGATTGTCTGTCCGTGAAACCTGCAATGTATCCACGGACGTCTTAGTACCTACTTTGTAGGTTAAAGACGTATCCAACTACTATTGCAATTGCATGATCTGAGTATTTCCGCGCTACTGAGGTTATAGCTTCTTTGCACGATTTCTAAGGCTTTCACGGTGGAATCGGGTAGCTGGCAAAAACAGCCGACAATTATTACCTTGAGTTTACTTACATCTGTCACTAGCGTCCAGACAACTTCACAGTTAGACTCAATTTCGACCTCGACAGAAATATTGTTTATGTAGAGTACAAGAACACTTCCGCTCCTGTGGCGTCTAATCTGTCTTTCCAATGCACGTTACACGACCCGCTAAATATCTCAGAAATTTTGGTACTGAGTATTATTTGAGCGCGATAACTTTCGTGAAGCGCAGTAAATTCATGACCTTTGAGACGAATACTTCAGCAATTTGCTGTTAAAATTTTGACAATCGAAGTGTCTACACTTTTTACGCAGTCTACGTTTTCTCTCTGCGCATCCATTGCCGAGTGTTCATAAAGTGACGCCAAACTACCGCATAGCCTAATAAACCGCCATATGCGCAATATAAGGACACTGTTACCTGTACAGTCGCTTCTCTTGTGTATTGTACCGCTGACCTATAAACGGGACCCCTAAAATTGTTAACCTCACAAAGCGGATCCAGTTTTTGTCTTTATTTTTTTCAGAAGTTCTACCATCTCCGGTTGCTGAACTTGCAGTTTTCATCTCATAATGATAATTTTAATTCAGTCTTTATTGCAATAACAGGTCTTTTGGAGTCTTGTCCTAACTACCACTCTTATGGGGCTTCCTCATTCCCTGACATTAAGTTATGTCGGTTCTTCTATTATCACGGGTCTTCTATTATTGCTCACGGAACTTTGATTTTATGCCAGCACTCTCTGTTTTCTGTGCCTGTATTCTCCAAGTCTTGTGGTTTGTATCAATGTTTCTATTTTTTCTAAAATATTTCTGGTGTATTTATTTCATTTGGTCCCATAGCGTTTCCACCTCGAGTTCTTGTACGTGTCTACAGTTCGTGACCATCTTGGGGGCTTTAAGAGTAATCTGAAACATCAGTTTTGCAATAGCCCAACTTGAAGCACTTTGACGTTAGTGTTTCGTGTGGACCCTCGGTTGAAGTGTCGTATAGTATTTCTGATAATATTGCTTCTTTTTATAGTCTTAAACTGGTGCCAATATTCGTTCGTATGCTGGAACGTAGTGGGTACAACTTATGTGTTAGTCTTTGATTTCAGCGTGTGGTTCAAATAATAGTGTTCTGTATCGAATTGTCCCAGGCATCATATGTATTCCATCCAGTTCATTTCAGCCTCATCTCTTTTCGTATATGAAAATATGTGTCATCAGTTAAAACTATGTCCACCGGGAAGCGATCTCGAATACCTCTCTCTCACGGAAACTGCGCTACCAATTTGCATCCTTGTACGCCTCGTGGACGGACTCATTGGTTATACGTGTCGTTTCCCCATCCACCCACCCCACTATGCTTTTGGTGCATTCAAAATTCGACGTTAGACGGTTTCTGAATAATGTTGTAATATCTCAAAAGTGTGACATGCTTCAAGTAAAACGATGCGAATGTTCAATTATTAATAGCTCATAAACTGTAACTGTAATTTCCGTTACGAACTGTATGATAACATAATTCAGTCCGTCAAACACGCGTATACATTTTTCATTTAAACAGCTTCTTCTTCGTTTTGCAATTAGTGGTAATCAGGTCTAGTATGGGAGTCCGCTGTACTGAAGCTTTGGCCAAATTCATCTGATTTTAACTGCGTTTTACGATTATGGAATATATAGTGTACTGTAATGTGTTTTCAGGATGGCGAAGTACAAAGGTTAACGAGATGACAGCCAAACGCAGTTGCTCTGACTAAATCAGTGATCTGTGTGCGTCTTTATGTTTCGTTGCTATAAAAGACGGCTGCAATAAATCCCTATTCAAACATAGAGAGAACGAATTAACCATATACACTATAATGTCTAATATACTGCTATGAAAGAAGTATCCCTAATGCCACTTCAATTAGAAATGATGCGTTACTATAACAAAATGACCTCGCACCTGCATTGTATATCTGAACAAAATAATTCTACAGAATCACATAACACCTGTAACTCTACTAGCTCATTATATAGGGTAATTGACGTATAAATGCATATATTTTTATTTGTGACTTAGCACAGTGTATTGGACAACATTACATCAGTATTTACTTTATTTTCAGACTAATAATTACAGCTAATAGGAATAATAAGTTTTTAGGTTGTACAGTACCCCCAAGTACATGTGCCAAGAACAGGCCATTAATACTTCATCTCCCTGGGCCAACATGTCAGGTATTGAAGTTTGGACGCATAGACCCAAAACGTGTAGTCAATACTGACAGGCTTAGTCCTCTTGTGTCGCTGTTACAACCGTGCAGAAAACATTAGGCAGTAAATTTTGTGACGTGTTTGTAGGAAGACTGTTAGAAGCAGGAAAAAAATACAAACATGTCAAGTGGGTACATACACTACTGGTCATTAAAAATTCTACACCACGAAGATGACGTGCTACAGACACGAAATTTAACCGACAGTAAGAAGATGCTGTCATATGCAAATGATTAGCTTTTCAGAGCATTCACACAAGGTTGGTGCCGATGGTGACACCTACAACGTGCTGACATCAGGAAAGTTTCCAACCGATTTCTTATACACAAATAGCAGTTGACCGGCGTTGCCTGGTGAAACGTTGTTGTGATGCCTCGTGTAAGGAGGAGAAATGCGTACCTTTTTTTTTTTTTTTTTTTTTTTTTATTAGAGGTGGAGCCCCTCCACGCCCACACCGGCATGATGGCCAACACAAAAGGTCTACTGCCATCTCTGCATAAGGGTTAGTATTCACTAAAGTGAGGTGTCGCAGGATGTGGGTACTGCGATGTTTGCGTACGTCTGGTTAGGATTAACCATTAATACGCGCTCATCTGGAGATAGATTGGTCGAAATCTGACGAAGGGTAGCGGTTTGAAGGGCAGAGGAAAAAAAGTGCCAAGGCAAGAGCCAAGGGAAAAAAAACCTCTGCGAAAGTTAGGTCGGGCGGCAAGAGCAGTAGCGGTTGTCTTGCTGCCTGCGATAGGTTGTGCAAGGATAGGCTTTGTTAGTAGTGGGTATCATGCGTGTCGATACCTTGACGTTGTGCGTTTGTGCTGCTCGGCGGCTGGCGCTGGGTGCTGGTACAGAGTCCTCGTTCAGCGTCCTGCGACCTGCAACAGTTATGTTTGTTATCGGTCTTGTGTCCGATAGGTCATATACCGGAGGCACAGTGTGAGGGAGTGTTGGGAGATTGTTCGTGCGTCTGTGGGCGAGCTCGTCGGTGTCCCTGCTGTGGCCTGTTGGTCGGCTCTAATAGCAGCTGGTAGTTGCCAGTCAGTATTGCTGATATGCAGGGGCTTACCGTCGTTTGTCGCTGTTTGCGTATGTTAGTTTACCATAGGTGGTTATGCCCTAGCTAGCAGTGTCTTTGGTCGCTTGTGTTTCCACCTGTGGTTGTGATCGTAGTTTCCCAGAGTGAGGATGAAAGGATTGTTCGAGTGTCTCGAGTTCCTGTATAGTCGTGTAGCGTGTTTCTTGAATACTTCCTTGAGGGTATCAAGGCGGTATTCATGGTGAAGATCCACGGTGCGTGTGTAGCGTGGAGCATTGCTAATGATTCGTAGCACTTTGTTCTGTATGATCTGCAGGCGGCGCAGTCGTGTGGGAGCTGCATATCCCCAGACGGGAGCTGCGTACGTCATCAGAGGTCTAATCAGTGTAGTGTATAAGGACCTCGACACCCTCCTATTCAGTGTGCTTTCCCTGTTGAGCATTGGGTAGAGCTGTTTGAGCCTCGCGTGCGCTCGGTTGGCAACGTATTCGATGTGGTCCCCCCATGTAAGTTTCCGGTCCAGCCAGACACCAAGGTATCTGACTTTCTCTCGGAAACGTATTGGGCGTGTATGTAGTGTTATCGGTCTACAGTGTTGGTGTTTGCGCAGTAGTTTCGGTCTGCGTGTGAACAGAACTGCTTCGCACTTGTCGACGTTTACTTTAATACGCCATCGCTCCAGCCAAGGCTCAGCTGTTCTGAGTGCTGTCTGTATTCGTGAGTTGATGTTCGACGGTTTCCAGTCTTGCGCGAGGATGGCTGTGTCATCCGCGTAGACGGCTAACGTCGTGTTTCGTGTCGCTGGGTAGTCATTAATGTACAGGTTAAACAAGATGGGCCCCAGAATGCTTCCTTGGGGTACTCCAGCTTGGATACCGTGTTGTGTTGATTGTTTATCCTGCACGTTGGTGTTGAAACATCTGTTCGTGAGATATGAGTGTATGAGACGTACGAGTCCGTCTGGGAAACCAGCTTCGCTTAGTTTGCGTATGAGTCCGTTGTGCCAGAGACGATTGAAAGCCTTTTCGATGTCTAGGAACACGGCCCCTGTGGCTTTGTTCATGTTGTAGCCGTGTGTTATATGTTCGACTACGCGGAGGAGTTGTTGTGTTGTCGAGTGGTGATTCCTAAAGCCGAATTGCTCCGGTCTTAGGGTGTCGTTGGCGATGCAATGCCTAGTGATACGTTTTAGTATTACCTTCTCAACAATCTTGCTGAGCGAGCACAGCAGACTGATGGGACGGTAATTTTGTGGGAGGGAGTGGTCTTTCCCTGGCTTCCTGAACATCAGGACCTTGGCCGCCTTCCAAAAGTCAGGGAAGTGTTGGTGTGTCAGGATGGCATTCGTTAGGTGTGTGAGGTATTCTACGGCTTTATCCGTGAACTCCTGGAGGACACGTTTTTGAATGCCATCAGGCCCAGGGGCTTTTCTAGCGTTGGTGTGCTTGATAGCCCATGTGACTTCATTTGTGCTAGCACGTCTGATTACGTCGCGCGAGGGCTGGGCTACAAGTCGTGTAACCTCCTGGTCCGTTTCAAGTGTGAATGCTGGGTCTGAAGGAACCAGATTCGGCATGAAGGACGCTGCAAGTGTTGTGGCCATAAGCTCTGCCTTCTCCGTCGCGGAGTAGGCTGGGCCGTCTGGTCCTTGTAACGTGGGAATGTAATGTTTCTCCCTGGTGAAGTGTCTGGCCAGCTGCCACACGCCAGGACGTGTGGTATCCAGCCGAGCGAGTCTCTGTCCCCATTGTTCGTTTCTGAATGTTTGGATTTTATTCCGTATTATGCCCTGGAGTCTGTTGACGTGCAGTTTATAGAACGGACGCCTGGTACGCTGCCAGTATCTCCTGAGGCGGTTCCTCATTGAGATAAGGCCCAGGATTTCCTGGGGCAGGGCCGTCGAGTGTTGTCTTGGTGTTGTAAATGGAATGGCGTCAGTCATTGCGTCTTGGACGGCAGTTGTGAGAGCCTCCACAGCCTCATCGATTTGCTGTGTGTTGTTAAATTCGTGGGTGTCAGGAATGCGACTATCAAGCGTTTCCTTGAACAGTGTCCAGTTCGCACGTTTGTAGTTAAGCATCCTGCGTGGTTCAATGTCCTGCAGTGTCTCTTCCATGTGCAGTATTACAGGCATGTGGTCTGAGTCCAGATCGTTTTCAACCGTTAGGTTGAGTGTGCATGTGATGCCCTTTATGAGGGCTATGTCTAACACGTCTGGCCTATGTCGGGCCTGTGTAGGCACGAACGTCGGAACGTCCGGCCCAAGTATAATGTAGTTTCGGCCTAGTGCGTGTTCGTACAGTTTCTTGCCGTTGGAGGTTCGTATTCGTGAGTTCCAATCGGGGTGTTTTGCGTTGAGGTCTCCAGCGGCTATTACCCGCGGTGCCATGTTGAGTACTGTGCTGATATCGCGTGTTACTATGTTTTTAGGAGGATTGTATAGCGATACCAGTGTGGTGTTGGCTCCGTTGAACTTGACCCTAACGGCCGTAGCCTCCAGTCTTTCAAGTGCTGGGAGCTCGATGTTCGTGTGGTCTATGTCTCTGTGTATAATGATTGCCGTGCCGCCTCCCCTCCTGCCATCCGCTCGGTCGGTACGATAGACGCAATAACCTGGGAGGTTTAGTTGTTTGCGAGGCGTAAGCAGTGTTTCGTTCACAAGAGCGATTCGGATACCCTTTCGCTCCATGAACGCGGCCATCTCGGCTTTTTTGTTTGCGATCCCGTTGGCATTCCAAAACAGGATCTGTGTGACTGTGTTTAAGTCTGCGTTTCGGGGCTGGTGTGGTGTATTATCCATGTAGTAGTGTAAAGAGCGGTGTGATAGTGGCTTGGAAGCTAGTCCAGTTGAGCGTACCCGACATGAACTGCATAAAGAGTTGTGAGACACACCCCATAATCTTCGTGACTATTTCGGTGGTCGTGCGTCCTGGGAATAATGTTTCCATTATTCTCTGGAATGTTGTTGTGATGTTGGTCATGTCGGCCTGGGAGTTGTTGGTCGTGTTAGCGGCCGCTTGTTCCAGTGTTGGCGTTTGGTGAGGGCTGGCCTGCGAGTCGGTTGTTCGTGTGGCAGTTGTGGGCGGCTGTGTATTTTCTGAGGTGAGTGGGTGTGTTATGTGGGTTGTTGAGTTGGTGTCCGGGATGTGTTCGTGGGTGTTGGTGTTCTGTTGCCTGTGTAATTGTTGTGGTGCGGTCGTGTTCCTCGTGCTGCGGCTGTTTCTCCTTCTCCTCCTCCTCTGGCGCTGTGGTTGTCCCTGTGTGTGTGCGTTTTCTGTAGCCTGTGGTGGGCTGCAGTTCGCGATCTCAGGGGGTAGGGTGGTGTTGTTGCTTGTCTCGTGCGGTGTGCCCGGTGCGGGTGTGGTGTCATTTGTTGTGCATGTCTGTTGTGTGCCTGTTGCTGGGGGTGTTTGCTGAGCGTGTTCTGAGCTCTGGGGCTCCTCTGACCGTCCCGCGCTGCTGGGGCTGCCAGCGACCGCTCCAGCGAAGGATAAACCACTTCTTACTGGGCGCGGGGGCGGTTTTGGAACTGTGATGGCGGTTGGTTTCGCATGTTTGGCGATTTTGCGCCTCAGAGCTGCTTTGTATGCAATGCACCCTCTGTAGTTTGCCGGATGGGCAGCACCACAGTTGGCGCACTTGCGAGGTGCTGTATTGGGGAGTTTGCAGCGTTGGGTTGTGTGACCGCCGGCGCAAATGCGGCAGCGGGGTGCGAGACCGCATCTGATACCCGCGTGCGCATAGCGCTGGCAGTTGTGGCATTGTTGGGGGGTGCGCGGCGTGTTGTACACCTCTACATTAACGACCATGTGAAGAAATAATTTTAACTTCAGCAGGTCGCGGGATTTGGCCGTGTCGGCCAGCTCCGCCATGTAGTTATGTGACGGTCTCGCTGTGCCGAACTCTGACATCCGGTTTACCCGAATGCACTCCCACCCGAGAGCAGAGAGTTCGTTGTGTACCGTGTCGGTCGGGGTTCGTGAGTCTATCCCCTTAATCACGTACTGTTGTGTTTTTTCCAAGACTGTCCTGTACGTGAAGTGTTCTACCTTCCTTTCTTTGAGAAAGTCCAGTAGATTCGTGTAGTCTGTCTTGTTCGCCACGTACAGTGCGGCGTGTTCCCCGGTGAGCTTGGAGTAGTATGTTGTGGGGCTGTGCTTATTGTTAAATTCTCTGTTTAGGAGACTTAGGTCTCCATAGTTGTGAATGATGACCGGTGGGAAGCCGGTCGCGGTGTTGTTAGTGTTCTGCGTAGCTGCGTGTATGTTTGTGGTTGCTGCAGTCGCAGGGTTGTTTGTGTTGGTCCCTGTGTTGTTATTGTTTGTTCGCGGCGTGGATGGTGTTGGCAGCAGCGCTTGGCCGTCGCCTCGTGAGTTTGTGGGCTCACTTGTTCGTGTAGTTGGCTGCTGTTTGCGCCTTGGGCCGACCTGCTGCCACGGCCCGTCTTCATCAGTGTTTGTTGTGTCCTCTGTCGGCTCTGGAACCGGTTCCGTCGGTGCCTGGGCCGCCAGAGGTGAAATAGGGGGCATGTCCTGTTGTTCAGCAGGTGCCTGTGTGTGTGGTGTGGGTGTTTCTGTTCGTGTGTTTTCGCTGCCCATCAGCTCTGCGATCAGCTCCAGCTGTTCCGCGATCTGCTGGTCCTTCAGGGCAACCTGCTCCTGGAAGGTGGACAGCGGGACGGAAATGATGGCGGGAGTAGCCGGCATTACCGCCTCTTGTGCTGCAGCTTTGCTGCGGGTGAGTGGTGGGGAAGCACAGGAAAGATCGGACATCTTCGCTGTTTCAGGAGTAATTATTTATTTGGATAGGGAAGGATGGAACACGACAATTTTGCTCTTTTTAAGGAGCGACAATAATGCTTTTTAGCGATAGCGCTGTGTATCCTGTTCCTACAGAAGAGGGGGGTCCCTACGACCTATCTGCGCGGAGTGCAATGCGCGGCGCAAGAGAGCGCGGGTTGAAGAGAGCGGCCTACAGTGCGCGGGGTTATCCGACGTGAACGGGCCCCTGACACTGAGATTACCCTACCAAAGAACGGGAGAGTCCCGCTGGGGAGGTTTGCAACCGAAGTTACAGGAAGTGGAGCCGAAGCTCTTGCCACTTAGCGCCCGAAAGCGTTAAGCAGCTTGCGCGGGTTCGTGCCGCTCAGAAGAGCGTCACTGGCAGCTACGCCAGTTGTAGCTTATTGGGGACCACTCCAAGGAGCTATCCGCGGGCAGCTACGCCAGGTGCAGAGAGCAGCGTTCCGCTCGGGTCGGCTGCTCGACTGCGAAATGCGTACCATCACGTTTCCGACTTTTATAAAGCTCGGATTGTAGCCCATCGCGATTGCGGTTCATCGTATCGCGACATTGCTGCTCGCGTTGGTCGAGATCCAGTGACTGTTAGTAGAATATGGAATCGGTGGGTTCAGGAGGGTAATACGGAACGCCGTGCTGGAAGGCAACGGCCTCGTATCATTAGCAGTCGAGATGACAGCCACCTTATCCGCATGGCTGTAACGGATCGTGCAGCCACGTCTCGATCCCTGAGTCAACAGATGGGGACGTTTGCAAGACAACAACCATATACACGAACAGTTCGACGACGTTTGCAGCAACATGGACTATCAGCTCGGAGACCATGGCTGTGGTTACCCTTGACGCTGCCTCACAGGCAGGAGCGCCTGCGATGGTGTACTCAACGACGAACCTGGATGCACGAATGGCAAAACGTCATTTTTTCGGATGAATCCAGGTTCTGTTTACAGCATCATGATGGTCGCATCCGTGTTTGGCGACATCGCGGTGAACGCACATTGGAAGCGTGTATTCGTCTTCGCCATACTGGCGTATCACCCGGCGTGATGTTATGGGGTGCCATTGATTACATGTCTCGGTCACCTCTTGTTCGCATTGACGGCACTTTGAACTGTGGACGTTACATTTCAGATGTGTTACGACCGTGGCTCTACCCTTCATTCGATCCATGCGAAACCCTACATTTCAGCAGGATAATGCACGACCGCATGTTGCAGGTCCTGTACGGGCCTTTCTGCATACAGAAAATGTTCGACTGCTGCCCTGGGCAGCACATTCTCCAGATCTCTCACCAATTGAAAACGTCTGGTCAATGGTGGCCGAACAACTGGCTCTTAACAATACGCCACTCACTACTCGTGATGAACTGTGGTATCGTGTTAAAGCTGAATGGGAAGCTGTATCTGTACACGCCATCCAAGCTCTGTTTGACTCAATGCCCAGACGTATCAAGGCCGTCATTACGGCCAGAGGTGGTTGTTCTGGGTACTGATTTCTCATATCCATGCACCCAAATTGCGTGAAAATGTAATCAGATGTCAGTTCTAGTATAATATATTTATCCAATGAATACCCGTTTATCATCTGCATTTCTTCTTGGTGTAGCAATTTTAATGGCCAATAGTGTATTAATGTACCAATGATCACAATATCTGTCCTTATATCCCCAATACTCTGTAGATATCTGGAAGATATTTTTGCTAACGTTATTCAAGGAGGTATAGTACCAACAGAAACACAGAAACTGTTAGTATCAACAACTCGCTCGGATAATCAGACAGTTTTTCTCAAACACATGTTGAAAGGCTTACAGGATAAATACTCCATATGCACACTGTGAGAATACGCGCAGAGTCTGTTTGGTTTTCAGCACCATCAACACCATTAATGAAGATAAAAGTGACGTGTTAATAGCAAGTATGTGTCGAATCTAGGATGGCCAATATAAGGGCGAAACTGTCGAAGGAGAAGAAGAAAATGAGAGTAATAAGGGCATTAGATAAGTTAAGTGCAATGAACAATGGTCACTGGGTGTGATGTTTAAGTCTAGCATAGCATGTAAAACATAACATTGTTGTTCGTACGTTTTCTGTTGTCCGTGATTACTGCTATAACTAGGGCGTAGTCTTTGTTTCAGTTTTTCACACTAGTGGAGAAATGTTATAGTACTCGAGGAGGAGTGAAATCCCGTAATCCTCGAAAGCAGGGAATTCGAACCTACTTACCAATATGAAACGAAACTGAACTGTCAGAGTTGTTAACCAAAGGTATGAGAATGTGGGTAGGCAGAAAAGCCATGAAGCGAAAACTCGAGGAAGGGCTTGGATGTGGTAACTGTTTTTGTTGCTTAGCATAGTCCAGTATACTTCGTAGTTCTAAAACAAATTTTCGTTATCTACACTTCTGAATTCCCGCCAGGAGAGTATGTTTCCCTTTAGCTCCGTATTTATTTGTGATCTTCGTCTTAAGTCAGTTGTCAAATCATAAGGGGCCGGGGAAAGCGAAAATACAAAAGTAAATTCTGTGTCTCTCAAACCACAAAGTCAGACGCAAAACACACACACACACACACACACACAACTACACATACAAGCACTTGGGCTGAAATATTTATCTGTTTCCCGTCGGCGCTTTTCTAATTTGCTGCAACCACCAACTATATAAATGATATCCTGTAAGTATTTAATTAACTGTAGGTTAATTTACACGCCAGTACCTCAAATGAACCTCCATTAAGTGGCGACATGTGGCCTTTCCAGATGACTCAGGTTTTATGTTCCATTGGACAAATAGCAGTTGGCGTGCACGGCGTGAAATGCCGGAGAGCAAACAGTCTGCATCAATCGTCGGAAAGTTCCAAGTCGTAGGAGGGAGCGGTATGATCTGGGAAATGTTTTCGTGGCATTCAATGGGTGGACTCGTCTCTCTGTAGGGCCCAATGGATCAGATGAAGTATGAATGTAACCTCGGAGGAAAACGTTCAGTTTTGAAAACTTCACAGAAACATCCCCCAGGCTGTGGCTAAGCCATGTCTCCGCAATATCCTTTCTTCCAGGAGTGCTAGTTCTGCAAAATCGCAGGAGAGCTTATGTGAAGTTTGGAAGGTAGGAGACGAGGTACCGGCGGAATTAAAGCTGCGAGGACGGGGCGTTAGTCTTGCTTGGGTAGCTCAGTCGGTAGAGCACTTGCCCGCGAAAGGCAGAGGTCCCGAGTTCGAGTCTCGGTCCACCACACAGTTTTAACATGCCAAGGAGTTTCATATCAGCGCACACTCCGCTGTAGAGTGAAAATTTCATTCTACGTTCAGTCTGTATTCTTCGCCACGATGATATCTAGCAGTAGGAGAATGCAACATGTTACATAGCTTGTAGCGTACCGTTCGGAGAGAACCAGGACGAGTTAACAGTACTCCTCTGGCAACCAAACTTCCCAGACTAAATCGAGAATGTGTGGTATCTTCTCGGTTGCTCTCTTCACGCCATGGATCTTTGACCGAAAACATAGCACAGCTTGTCACGACACGGAAGTCGGCATGACTCCACATCCCTGTCGCTACCTCCCAGATACTGACTGACATTCTTCCAGCACATCTCGAACCGGTCCATGCTGCAAAAAGTGGTTACTCATGTTTCCGACAGGTGGCCACAGTAAAGTGATTGGACAGTGTACACCACTGGCCATTAAAATTGCTACACCAGGAGAAATGCAGATGATAAACGGGTATTCATTGGACAAATATATCATACTATAACTGACATGTGATTACATTTTGACACAATTTGTGTGCATAAATCCCGAGAAATCAGTACCCAGAACAACCGTAATAACGGCCTTGATACGCCTGGGCATTGAGTCAAACAGACCTTGGATGGCGTGTACAGGTACAGCTGCCAATGCAGCAAGCTTGGAGAAGTTTAACGAATGTTGTATACCATTTGCTTGTCCAAAACAAGCAACTGATTACATGAAAATAGTGAAAGAGTAGTGACTGGTGTATTGTGACGAGCCAGTTGCTCGGCCACCATTGACCAGACGTTTTCAGTTGGTGAGAGATCTGGAGAATGTGCTGCCCAGGGCAGCAGTCGAACATTTTCTGTATCCAGAAAAGCCCATACAGGACCTGCAACATGCGGTCGTGCATTATCCTGCTGAAATGTAGGGTTTCGCAGGAATCGAATGAAGGGTAGAGCCAAGGGTCGTAACACATCTGAAATGTGACGTCCACTGTTCAGAGTGCCGTCAATGCGAACAAGATTTGACCGAGACGTGTGACCAGTGGCACCCCATACCATTCGCCGGGTGATACGCCAGTATGGCGATGACGAATACACGCTTGCAATGTGCGTTCACCGCGATGTCACCAAACACGGATGCGACCATCATGATGCTGTAAACAGAACCTGTATTCATCCGAAAAAATGACGTTTTGCCATTCGTGCACCCAGGTTCGTCGTTGAGTACACTATCGCTCCTGTCTATGATGCAGCGTCAAGGGTAACCGCAGCAATGGTCTCCGAGCTGATTGTCCATGTTGCTGCAAACGTCGTCGAACTGTTCGTGCAGATTGTTGTTGTCATGCAAACGTCCCCATCTGTTGACTCAGGGATCGAGACGTGGCTGCACGGTCAGTTACAGCCATGCCGATAAGACGCCTGTCCTCTCGGCTGCTAGTGATACGAGGCCGTTGGGATCCAGCACGGCGTTCCGTATTACCCTCCACCGATTGCATATTCTGCTAACAGTCATTGGATCTCGACCAACGCTAGCAGCAATGTCACGATACGATAAACCGCAATCGCGATAGGCTACAATCCGAGCTTTATCAAAGTCGGAAACGTGATGGGACGCATTTCTCCTCATTACACGAGGCATCACAACAACGTTTCACCAGGCAACGCCGGTCAACTGCTGTTTGTGTATGAGAAATGGGCTGGAAACTTTCCTGATGTCAGCAAGTTGTAGGTGTCGCCATCGGCGCCAACCTTGTGTGAATGCTCTGATCATTTGTATGTCACAGCACCTTCTTGCTGTCGGTTATATTTCACGTCTGTAGCTCGTCATCTTCTAGGTGTAGCAATTTTAATGGCCAGTAGTGTATTTCTGCCTCTGAGAGACAGACCTATTTTCAATATGACAAAAGACGTGAGAAGATACCTAAGCTGACGTGGACAACCGGGCAGCTGGAGGAGGATTGCATAGAACAGTACAGAGCAGAGAACGTCTGTCATTACGTCGTGTAGCCCCCTAAGCCGAATGCTTACCAGGAGATCGCCCATATACGGTAGGGCTTTTAAAACGAAGCGACGTTAATGGCCGATATGTCTTTTTCGGCCGGCGGCCTCTGCGAGCGCCACCGGCTGGAGCCCCGCATTAGCCCGCGGATCAGGAGGGAGTCCGCGCGCTGACGCAGCTAATATCGGGGCGGGACTTGACGCGAGCTTCGCAGGTGCCACCGGAGGAGTGACGCATTAACAGCGCTCTGATGATTTATTAACAGCAATATTCCCCGGGCGCCGATACATCGCTGCCCGCAGCCAGCCACTGTGCGCCCCTGAACGGCAGCCCCTGCAGTGTGCGGCCAGGATAAATTACAGTCCGTGATGTGCGCAAAAAGCACCTATTTCGACTGCGCCCATAAATCTGTTAAAAACGAGGGGAAAGTTACGGCCGTCGGGAATATCTGCAGCGAACCTCATAACGGCAGGATAAAACACACGTGGGGGCGGAATCAATCACACTGCGCAAGTCATGGTGCCGCTCGTCTGCGATGAAAATCGGAGGCAGTCCGTCTCCGATTAGATGAATTGGAGTCTCCTTTCCAATTAACGAGATAAATAATCGGCCCGATCATGCAACAGAAACAACGCGTTGTCAGCAAATCGTCGAATACATGTGATGATATCTGAGGGAAAAATGTGATGGGAGGTATATTTAGTCTGTCGTCAATACGAGTGTATATGTGTCTGGTAGAGACAATTAAACGAGGGCTATTCAGAAAGTACAGATCGGCCGTGAAACAGAAACCATAGTGAAAATCCGATTAAGATTGGCACAGGTGTGTTGGACAGTGTATCTAGTACGCCTGTTCATCACGACACCTCTTACTTTTCAGTTCTCAGCCCACAGTGAGCACATAAAAATTCCTGTTAAATGTGTCCCAGCAGGTATGGGCTCCCACTGTGAGGTTTTGCCTGATGTGATGCAACCCCACATAACATACCTGTCATGATTTCTTTGCTCAAAAAAAAAAAAAAAAAAAAAAAATGGCTCTGAGTACTATGGGACTTAACAGCTGAGATCATCAGTCCCCTAGAACATAGAACTACTTAAACCTAACTAACCTAAGGACATCACACACATCCATGTCCGAGGCAGGATTCGAACCTGCGACCGTAGCGGTCACGCGGTTCCAGACTGAAGCGCCTAGAACCACACGGCCACTCCGGCCGACATTTCGTTGCTCATGTCACTCTCTGTCGCATACTGCAGGACAATCAGGACGCCCCTGCAACGTTGTCAATGGGAAGTGTTTGATCGCCTACCATACAACCTGCACTAGGATCCCTCTGATTTCCACCTCTGCTCTTCTGTGAAGAGAACATTTTGCCACAGACAATGAGTTGCGTACAGAAGTGGCGGAAAGCACAACTGCCTGCCTTACATGACTAGGGTATTGAAAAGTTGGTAAAAGAATACGACAAATGTCGAACCGGAGCGGCGACTATGTAGAACTGGAAGGTGTAGCATATTGTTTCTATCAAAACAACTCTGATTTTCTGTGTGGTTTCCATTTCGAGACCGATTGGACCCTACTTTCCAAATGCCTCGTATTTGCCGTTGGCTGAATGTTCGGTTATACGTTGTAAGCGTCCTACAGTATCAGTTCCTGCGTCATATCGATAGTAACTAGTGTGGAAGTTTTGAAGGCCGTAAGTGCCAAGTTTATTAAATACGATTTATTGCCGAACAGGTGATGGATGTGTTAGGGCCTCTTTCCTGAAAAAAGCGCTATGTCATCTTCTTGCAGGAAGTGGCTGATATTATTCTTGGTGTATGTCCATGCTGTTTGGAAGTTGTAGTTATATGTACCAGCCTCCAAGCTTGTGAAGTTATGCGCTTTCTCTCGTTTCCGCTCAGCACGCCTAGGAAGGATTTACGTCGTGCCTCTGCTAGTAATACTGATACGCTTTCGAAATCTAGACGAGAGATTACGAGCCTCATAAAACAACAACACAGTTAAAGAAGGTGGTGAAAGTTATTATACCTATACAAATACTGAGAAGCCAGAAAGTGAATTACCATCTTCTGAAGTAAGTATGCATATAGGCTAATATTATTTCATATATCTTAAATTACTTAATTACACTCCAAATCAATCAATTACATACTAAATGTTAACATTTTTTGTCACTCCTTAGAAACTGAATTCGAAAAATTACAATAATCAAGGCCTTTTAAAATTTAAGTTGATATGCAGGTGACGATGTGAATGCAAGAAAGTACAAAGTGAATCGGAAATGTGGTCCACTGAGTTACATTTGCTGGACGATGAGCAAAAAAATTATAGAATATTTTTTTTAAAAAAAAGATCTGTTTCCTAGGATTGAGTATCTTGATGAAAGTATGTCATCTTGATTTGTGTGAAAAATAAGTCTCACATTTTGTCTTAGATCTTCCAAGATTTATGATTTTCAATATTTCAGAATATCGTAGCTTATGGTGTATCATAGTGTTTGATAATGTAACTGAATTTTTTAATCATCTTCTTGCACTTTTTCCAATTTTCATTAAATATTTAGTACACAACTACTGATTTGCGTAATGGGACAAAACTCTCTTCTGTTTTTGAGGGCAAATATCAAAAACAGAAATTATTTCCGCTATTTCTAAGAAAAAAAGATTACAGTGGTATATTGTTTTATATAAGTGCCTCATCATTAAAAGTGTCCGTAAAGTATTAACAACAAGTGTACCTTGTTGTAATGCTGTCGAGGCAACGATCAGCCACGCTGCGATGATTAGAGAATCAAGAATCTTGAACGTGTGCTGCTGTGAAAAAGTTAAGATCGAAAGTAACTTTAAAATGACGAATTTATAGTCTCTCTCAAACAGAATGTTCAGTGAATTACACTGCTGAAGACGAAATTCATTTTTGCCTGCTGTGTCACTGCCAGATAACAAAGATCGATGGAACATGGACGATAAACGGGAAGAACTGCTCCAGTGCTGTACAGAACGTAAGTGAAAGAAATGAGAAATGAGACAAAGAGATACGATTCATTCCTCCAAAGATAATAATTGCAGTGAAGTCACCGTGATGTACGCTGGACATTACAAAAGGGGGAGACATGGTTCCGAATACCGTGTATGATCATCACGGATGGCAAGGCATATTCTGTAATGTGCTCCCATGCTGACCACGAGGTTGGTATACAGTCCTGTGGTTGGGTGTTCCGTCCTCCACCAGTGCTGTGGAGTACTGCTGAATGGACGTTGGTGGATATGGACATGCTGCTATATGTATCCCCGACGCATACCACATGTGCTCGATGGGATTTAAGTCTGAGGATCTGGCAGCAAAGCCCATTCGCCGATTATCTTCTCCTTCATGATCTCCTCCACCTGCACTATGATGTGGTCGCGCATAGTCATCCACAAGGATGAAGTCAGGGATGAAGTCACAGCTGAATGTACCCTTAAAATGACGTACATCGAGGATGAGTATTGTGTCACAATAACGATGACCGATGTGTGTACCGAGTTCAAAGACTTTGAGGTCAATACGCCCATGCATCGTTATGCCTTCCTACACCACAACACCTGGACCAACCAAAAGAACCTTTTCGGCAATGCTGGACGTACTCTCACATGGGTATGGGTGGGAATACTTAATACACCACCCACAACTCTTTACCAGCCATGTAGCATGGGAGCACGCTGCAGAACAAAAGCGTCATTTCTGTTCGTCTTATTGCTTATTACTTTCAGTTACGTTTCCACTACACTGTAGAATTTCTTTTCTGTGTGTGATGTAACTTTCGTCATGCTACACAGAAGTGTCACAGAAACTAATATAATACAGAGATGAGTAAACAGACAGGAGACGGCGCTTCGATCGGCAACGCCTATCTAAGACAATAAAAATCTCACGCAGTTGTTGTATTGGTTGCTGCTGCTACAATGACATGTTATCAAGATGGAAGTGAGTCGCCGCACGAGCTATGGAACACAGCATCTCCGAGGTAGCGATGAATTGGGGACTTCCACTACGATCATTTCACGAGTGTACCCTGAATATCAGGAATCCGGTGAACCATCAAATCTCCGACATCGCCGCAGCCAGAAAAAGATCCTTTTAGAACTGGGTCAACGACGACTGAAGTGAATCGTTCAGTGTGACAGAAGTTTAACACTTCCGCAATTGCTGCAGATTTCAAGGCTTGGTCCATCAGCAAGTGTCAAGAGTGCGAACCATTCAACGAAACATCATCGATATGGGCTTCCGGAGCCGAAGGCCCACTCGTGTACCCTTGATGACTGTACGAAGCAGAGCTTTATGCCTCGCCTGGGCCCGTCAACACCGACATTGGCTGTTGATGACAGGAAACGTGTTGCCTGGTTGGACGAGTCTCGTTTCACATTGTATCGAGCTAATGGACGTGTACGGGTATGGAGAGAACATCATGAATCCATGGAACCTCCATGTCAGTAGGGGACTGTTCAAGCTGGTGGAGGCTCTGTAATGGTGTGGGGCGTGGGCAGTAGGACCCCTGACAGTCTATACGACTCCGACTGCTGACACGTATGTAAGCATCCTATCTGATCACTTGCATCCATTCATGTCCAATGAGCAATCCCAGCAGGAAAATGCGACACCTCGCATGTTCGGAATTACTGAAGGTTCAAATGGTTCAAATGGCTCTGAGCACTATGGGACTTAACATCTATGGTCATCAGTCCCCTAGAACTTAGAACTACTTAAACGTAACTAACCTAAGGACATCACACAACACCCAGTCATCACGAGGCAGAGAAAATCCCTGACCCCGCCGGGAATCGAAACCGGAAACCCGGGCGTGCAAGAATTACTAAAGAGTGGCTGCAGGAGCACTCCATGAGTTTAAACACTTCCGCTGGTGACCAAACTCTCCAGACATGAACATTATTGGGCAAATTTGGGATGCCTTGCAACGCGCTGTTCGGAAGAGATTTCCACCCCCTCGTACTCTTACGGATTTATGGACAGCCCTGCAGGATTCATGGGTCACTTGCCTCCGGAACAACTTCAGACATAAGTCGAGTCCATGCTAAGTCCTGTTGCTGCACTTCTGCTTGCTCGCGAGGGTCCTACACGATATTAGGCAGGTGTACCAGTTTCTTTGGTTCTTCACTGTATGTTACTTGGCAGTGACACATCAAATGAACATTACTTTCGTCTGTAAGATTTGTACATTAGTGCAATTCGCTGAACATCATTTGAGAGAGACTGCAAATTTTGTCTTAAAAGAATGTACAAGCCAAGGTGCTTTCGTTCCTGTATCGTGTCACAAGATTAGTTGCCAACCGCATTGCAAAACGGTTATGCGTTGTAATGTAACCAAGCCAGTGATGCATTAGGAATCCTTTGATACCAGCGAGCATCGGTACGCTCATTTATATAATGAAAAGTTCTTTTAAACACTGTGCGCACAGAGATCATTTATATATCACATGTACTTACAACAGTTCTTAAGTTCTAACATAAAGTTTTGTAAATTCGGATCGATTAATGTTGCTGAGAATGTACCAGCGACTGTCTCTGACAAAAGTGTGAACTGTTTGCTTTAACACATTTGTTTGCGTGGCCGTCTTCCGCAGCAGCTGTTAAAATCAGTTACTATTCGTTATCCGTCTTGAGCTTACGGCAATTTAATTAAAGAGAATTACACCAGACGCGTTTAACTTTTATTTATAAATCATTTTCTGTGGTTATTCTGCAAATTGGATACAAACGTTTCAACAAAACAGCGTTTTGTTTACAAAATTGTTGTACAAGTTACTTACGGCATTCCTTTACACATTCTGCTTCTTCCATCTTGCTAGCAGTGCTTGACATCGAAATACTTCGATTCACATTTGCACTTGACAGTTTTTGCCATTTTACAGCATTTCTTAAGGTGAACTATTCATCACTTCGCTGTTATAAACTGAACTTAAGTTACGTGTGTTTCGCACTCTGCACAGTAACAGAATGTCAGGAGCGATCATTCAAAGTAATATCTGGTAAACATGGGCTCTAAAATGTATACCGCAGCTACTGTGGACACTTCTTTACCGTCAAAACTGTGAACCACACCTTTTGTCCTGCAGTCTCTTTCGTTTCCATATTTTGGGAAGAGGTAGTATCGACCAAAACAAGAAAAAATTGTCTACAAAACATGGGCTCTAAAATGCATTTCTTCAGAGATGTGAGCGCGTGTTCGGTAAAAGACGAGTGTTTCACATTAGCGAAGATGAATAAATGTTCATAGCTCTTGGGACATGCATTTCAGAGTTGGACATTCTCTTCTAATCGTGGTCCATACTATTACCTCTCAAACTATGGAAAATCAAAGACTGTAAAGTAGAAGAGATTTGTTGAACAGCGTCAAAGAAGAGCGTGAAGAAGAGCTCATAAATCTTAAGATATGCATTTTAGAGCCCATGTTTAATAGATTACTTTTCTTCGAATGATCGTTCTTGTCCTACCACTGAACAATGACCACTCCTCATACGACACGGTGTATAACGATGAAAGAAGCTGCAGAACTGTTCACTCTGATCTTGATAAGATTTCAAACTGATGCAAAGATTGGCTACTTGATTTAAATATTCAGAAATGTAAAATTGTACATGTCACAAAACGAAGAAAACGTGATATCTTATGATTTAACAAGTCACAATTGTAATCGGTCAATTCATACAAATACCTCAGTTTAATATTTTTTATGAGTATGAATTGGAACGATCGTACAGCTCACTCGTAGGTGCATTTAGTGACAGTCTTCCATTCATTGGTAGAATACCATAGAGGTACAATCAGTCTTCAAAAATCAGACAAAATAGTTACCAGAATCATATTAGAATACAGCTCAGGTGTGTGGAGTCCGCAGCTCGTAGTCTTGCGGTAGCGTTCTCGCTTCCCGCACACGGGGTCCCGGATTCGATGACCTTGCGGGGTCAGGGACTTTCCCTGTCTCGAGATGACTGGGTGTTGTTGTGTCATGTTCATAATCATCATTCATCCCCGTAACGGTCGGAGAAAGGCAATGGCAAACCACATCCGTCATGACCTTGCCTAGTACGTCGGTGCTGGTTTCCCTCATCGTCCCCTACGCTCCTCGGAGTATGGGACCCCCTCATCACACGTAACAAATAGGACTATTGTCGGATGCTGAACATATACAAATAAGGGAAAGTGTTACAGAGATACTGAAGAGACGCAAGTTGCACGTGTTCGAAGACAGACGCAAACTATCCCCTAGAAAACCCACTTCATAAGTTTCAAAAGCCGGCTTAAGTGATGAAACCACGAATATACTACAATCCCCTACACACCAATCGCACATCCGTTTCAAGAACAGGATTAGACTACTTACAACGCGTACAGAGCCGTTTAAACTCTCATTCTTTCCGCGCTCCACACTTGAGTGCAAGCCGGCACGGTAGCTCAGCGTGTTCGGTCAGAGGGCTGCGTGCTCTCTGTAATAAAAAAACTGAGTCAAGGAACCAACGATCAATTTGAACGGATGTCTTGTGACGTCCGCTCCGACCAAACGCAACGAACTATATCGAACAAAATTAGTAAAAATAAAAAAAAGTGGAAAGCAAGGGTGCCCTAACAACCTGTACGATGGTAAGTACCATCTGCCATGCACTTCACAGTGGTTTTCAGAGTATGGCTGTAGCTGTAGATATAAGCTTCTGAGGCGGTAATATTAGTCTACTTCACTACAAAAGACGCCAAGCGCTCGCTCATTAACAGACAAAAACACAAACAAACAAACACCATCCGAACAGGCCTTAAAGGCCAAACAGTTCTGACCGGCCACTGTGTCAGCCCCTTGGGCGTCATCGGATGTGGATACGGAGGTACATGTGGTCAGCATACCGCTCTCTCGGACTTCGTCTGTTCTCGTGGCCGGTGCCGCTACTTCTTAATCAAGTGGCTCCTCGATTGGCTTCGCAGGGGCTGAGTGCATCTCCATTCCCCCCCAACCCCCGTTGCCAATAGCACTCGGGAGACCTGGACGGTGAATCATCCAAGTGCTAGGAAAGGCCGACAACGTTTAACTTAGGTGATCTGACGAGAAGGCCGTTGGCAATGGGCAGAAATAGAGAATAATAAGTCCCTTTCCATGCACGATGTCATTCATCAACGTTCTGCAATCCGAATGAACCTCGACAACCCCCATGAATCGGTTAGCCAATGGTTTTAGTGTTTTTGCTGCCTGGGAATATAAGTTATCTTCACCCCAGAAAGGCTTCATGCAACTTGAAAGCCCAACTATGAAACTGTCGGGCTTCAGCCACCTGGCGCATACCGAGCGGAATCAGCCGGTCGGTAGATTTTCCTGAGGACCCTATTTCAAAGGTAAGGAGCTTCAGTTTTCCGTCTTCAGTGTCTTAAATCCGGCGTTATGTAATCCTAATAGGGTATCATGCTCTCAATACACGCCCTGATAGACGACTAATTTTATTGCTTATAGATATATTATTTAGAGTCTGGCTATTGTAAAAATTTCCGTGATTGAGATTTTGTATGGCTGAGACTTTTGAATTCGTTGCTTCTGTCTTTTGCAGAGCGTCCATAATAATTTCCGCCTCATTTTGAGTATAATAGACCAATACAATATCGAGGAAGTCTTTCTGTCCTAGACTGATGTAATAACAGCTTTGCCTACCAGTTTGTATGATGTTAAATAAGAACTGTTGACAGCTTGCCTCCCTTACACAATTTCGAAGCTAGGAGCAACTTTATTACTTCCTTCGATCTTAGCGTCTGTATTTGAAACACGTAGTTCAATAATATATGGATTTTGTAGGAGTCCCAAACGCAGGTAAGAACCTAATTGGATTTGGCTTGTGGATAACATGTGCAGTCCGTAAGCCGATAAGAAGGAGATGTGTTTCATGACCGTTAAGAGCATTGTTTCACGCAGGTGCTTCAGGAGCGAGATTTCTGGATTTTCCTCACCTGTATACAACTTGGAACTCTCAAATTTATACTTTCACAAGTGGTTTTACACGAGTTAATATACTTCAAGACGTTTGTTTGTTAGTACTATGCGTTTGTCCTTATTACATAGGCAATCTCTGTTCTTTCCAAATAGTATCCACTAGTGCGTGCATTATCGAAGTAAGTATTGTCCGCCAACGTGTAGCAGTCTGGCTGGTATTCCATCTTTTGTTAGTTTTAACTATATTTTCTAATTTCGCTGACACTGTGAGGTTGTGGGGGGAGTAAATCAGGATCCCCTGTTACGGACTCATGAAAATCGAAAAAATTCATTCGGATCCTACACCATCTGAAATATGTTGAAAATATCTGGAAATTTTTCTTTGCCGGTCACTGTGGCCGAGTGGTTCTAGGCGCTTAAGTCGGGAACCGCGCTGCCGCTACGGTCGGAGGTTCGACTCCTGCCTCGGGCATGGATATGTGTGATGTCCTTAGGTTAGTTAGGTTTAAGTAGTTCTAAGTCTATTGGACTGATGACCTCAAATGTTAAGTCCCATAGTGCTTAGAGCCATTTGAACCATTTGAACTTTTTCTTTTCTTGCTACTACGTTGGTCATGCTGTTTCATTCTCGTCTCTTGCCTCGGTCCTTGTAGGAATCAATTTTGCTACTGAATTCTGTACTTCTGTTTCCACGAATGCTTCTCGAGCCTCTTTTTTTAAAGCTTTAACTTAACTCGTTTCTTAGCATGATATTTTGCACTAATATCGCCGAATACTGCGTTGCCTTATACATACCTGACATTTTGTGACCACACCAGTATAGCTTACTGTTTTTCCTGTACGGTTATTTCACGTAGAACGATTCTAGTCTGTGACTGACGCTACTTTCTAAGTGATTTTTATATTTCATCTTGTATGTTGTAATCGATTAAAGCATCAAAAGATATTATGGCGCTGGTTCGTATCTCTCGTTCTTCTATCAAGTCAAAATCTGGAAACTTTTCAATCACCTATTGTTTCCACTGCGGTTTGAGCCATGGAGGGCTTGCAGTCGATTTCGCACGCCTTGATTTCGGACATTATTCACTAGCGCTACTAGTGGCAGCGCGAATCGATTGTGGCTTGAAGCCGATTATCTCTGGCAGAGCGAATCCTAAAGTAGGCGTGAGCAGCGTTGGTGGGGCGGTAAGAGCCAGGCAGTGAGTAACAGCGGACCAGAGCGCTTCACGGGCTGAGTTCCAGACATGATGGGTCAGTCAGCCGTTAGCTCAGTTTATGTCAAGAGTTGGTGTAACTGGTGAAGTCGGGATTACGACGTTTGGCTACGTACTGTGTCCTCCTCCCCACGCCCGCTGATTTTTTCCAGTTTTGATATTCCTTGCTACGTAGGACTGTGTGATGGGGAGCAGCATTGGATGTTTCCAGCATTATCTTCCTCATCGTGCATTTATGGACAGAATTTCTCACACTATGATACGCCCACCTCTATTGTCTGCGCTTGGTGGCTTACTGAAATATTTGTTTGAGTGTAATTATGTGAGCTAAGTCTCAGCTGCTCCAGATTATTTATATTTCTGATCAGTCGAATATTTGTCTGTGTATGCAATTGCCCCTGTATTGGATATTTCTGTGTGCCACTGAGAGCGTCACTGTGGTGTATTTGTGGTGTGCGTACTGTAAGACCTTCAGTACACACACCAACAGATTATTTGGCCTGTCGCTCTAACAAAGTAGGCGAGTGTCAGCAATATGTCTTGTGGTCTTATCGTGGCGTGTTTATCTTCTGCCGTTAGGTCAGACGATAGAAATGCCACTTGCACGTTTAGAGTAGCAGATTGACGGTGACCAACTTTTAACAGAACTTGATTAATTTTCACACTTATTTATTAAAATAATAAGAAGCATAAAAATTACTTAACTTGGTTCTGGATGCTATTTACAGTTGACAATCAGAAGTTCCTTTGGTATTGGTACGTTAATCTTATTGTCACACTTATCTCTGAGACTTGACAAACGTGTCTATACATGTGTTTTAATGGTTATGTACAAGAATACGGTAATCTTATTAGGCGCAGGGTGAAACTTGACTATAGACTGGTACAGACAAATGTAGAACTCGTTCAGACTGGTATAGACTAATGCAGACTGGTGCAGACAAATGCAGACTGACTAATCGGAGGTCTGTACACTCGTTCTAATACCTCGCGCGTTCATGTATCACTGCGCGAGTGTGATCCGCGAGGAGAAAAGGTTCTACGTTAGCAGCAATCTCATTGGCTGCGTTACATATTAATACGCGGATCGGCGGAAGCATAATTTGGTCCGTCTCTATGGCAGCACCATCTCGTAGTGTGGAGACGGACGAGCGCTGCGCCTGCGCTGTTGTGCTTAGCGGGGCGCGCTCTAGTGGGAAAGTTGTGTATGCGCTGACTACGCGGAACTATGTACACAACAGTACTAGTGTTGGCTGTATGCGGTGTTAAAAACTAAATTCAGTGGTTAACCTTAATGTTAAATTTTGTTATGGATATGGACGCCGTGTCTTTTGTGCCACAGTATTCCAGGAAAGTGTTTTGACCACAAGCTGTGGAAAACATTTTTAAGTTTAAATTGTAATCTTAGGTGTTTTTAAGGATTTTGCATTTAATCTTTTATTTTATATTTCGTCAACTTTAACAGAAATATCCTGTATTTAGTTCACATGTTCTAGATTTCCATATCTAATTATTAAATACCGCCTCGTAGAGGTAAGCTTGTCGTTTCCAGTAGATGACTGTTTGGTTCACTCAAGGTTCCTTCCCATGTGTTGGGCTAAATTACTGTCAGATCTTATTCTCTGGTTGTTTATTAAGTTTTCTTGAATCAAATTAAATTCAGTTAAATGGTTTAAGATACCGGCCGCCGTGTCATCCTCAACCACAGGCGTCACTGGATGCAGATATGGAGGGGCATGTGATCAGCACATCGTTCTCCCGGCCGTGTGTCGGTTTTCGAGACCAGAGCCACTACTTACCAATCAAAATGTTCAAATGTGTGTGAAATCTTATGGGTCTTAACTGCTAAGGTCATCAGTCCCTAAGCTTACACACTACATAACCTAAACTAGCCTAAGGACAAACACACACACCCATGCCCGAGGGAGGACTCGAACCTCTGCCAGGATCCGCCGCACAGTCTTATCAGTCAAGTAGCTCCTCAGTTTGCCTCACAAGGGCTGAGTGCACCCCGCGTGCCAACAGCGCTCGGCAGTCCGGATGGTCACCCATCCAAGTGCTAACCCAGCCAGACAGCGTTTAACTTCGGTGATCTCACGGGAACCGGTGTATTTACTGCGGCAAGGCTGTTGCCCGAAATTGAATTATACCACACGCAAAAAGTGAGATGAAATTAGTAGATGTTTTAACATTAACTCATTGTGGATGATATTTCTCCTTTCCTGTTTCTGAGGCTGTTGTCAAATTGATAACAGAGTTGGAAATTAGCCCTTGCTGATGACATTTCTTGATAAGCATAATAAAAATTAAAAGGAAACAGAAAAGAGTTTAGTACATTCTCCTTTCTTCATATGTCTTGAGTTGCCACCATGGCACGGCGTCGCGTCATCGCTTTAAAGAGTAGAGAGAATTACGCATGAAAAAATGAAGAAGAGTTTTGTATAACTCTCTGTAAGTTTCGTTTGGAGCTTCCATTGCCGATCTGCTAGGTGCTCTGAGCGGTCTTGTATATTATAGTTTAAACTGCTCTTTATGTATTATGTGAAACAGCCGGAAAACCGGCCTAAGTTATTTTCTTTTGCTGAAAGAAATATCCCCCAAAAGGATTGCAGAAAATCTATGAGGTTTTATCACATGCGCGAGCGGTTCTGTCTATATCGACATTCAGTCTAGAACGGCACGTTTCTTTCATGTCCAGTTCCATATCTGTAATTGTTCCATGCAGAGGAAAATATGAGCGACGGATACTATCCCATAGGTTTAGGTGTTTTAACCGCTTCGCTTTTGAAATTCGTCATAATATTACATAATAAAAAAAATCATTTTTTTCCTTTTCATAAACGGCTTCGGTATCGTGATCTATTCATAAGACATTAGTGGTGTCCGCTTCATGTCGGATCGACAGTATATGCCGGATTAGCCCCTTTCAGTTCGTTGCCGTAACACGCGCCACGCACTGTGAATTGCCCCGCGCGGCTCTACCACCCCTTTTGCTGCCTCTGCTTTTCGCGTAAACTGCTCCCCAACTCACCTCCCGCTTTGAGATGTGGGTCAAGCGCTCTCCAGCAGCTGAAAGGGCAGTCTGTATCTGCTAAAAGCGTCCCGCAGGAGATCACGGCGGCTAAATCTGGCCTCCCGGTGGTATATCGGGATACGTCCTCTGGAAACGGCTCTCTCTGAGCCAACAGCTGGAAGCCGTTAGCTCAGCCTCTGATGCAACAGTCGTGACCGTGAGTAGCCGCGAGGGACTTCATTGATACACAACTTCGAGAAGGCCGTGCTGCAGCCTTCTAAGTATGTGAACGGAAAAGTGACTGTATAGTCTACAGCTAAACTCTTCTAAACATGAACAAAGTGCATGGCAATTACAGATGATCCATTCGGTTTCAAATCTCTATATTTTCCAAAGTATGACATATACAAATACGATTGCTGTAGAAATACGATTTCCTGGCAGTGGGAGTACGTAAACACGGTCCTTTATTTACCCCCCACAGGATAAAGTTAAAAGGCGTTAGGTCCGGTGATTCGCGGAGACAACGGAACAGAGTCACATCATCTCCGTCGCTACGCCGAATCCAGCAATGCGGAAGTTCATCGTTTATGCAGCGACGAACATCAATGCTCCGTTGAGGATGTGCCCTGTCTTGGAACGTAAAACTCTCTGAGTCATTCGGAAGCAACCAAATCAACATATCAACGTAAGTGGTACCCCCAGTCTTCTCACGGGATAAAAACAGCCAATACAACTTTGTTTACCACATTGCCCAGAAAACGTTTGCCTTCGGCGAATCTCGTTGATGTGCCACAAATTTCATGAGGACTGTCAGTTCCCAACACTCTCACATTGTGGCAACTGACCTTTGCAAATAATTGGAAGGATGCTTGGTCTCTAAGTATGAGCTTGGAGGTGAAATGTTCATTCTCAAGTGCTTCCTGCATTTTGATGCATTGATGGCTCCAGCCAGAGTCGTGGTGGACCACTATTTTTTATATATATATATATTTTTTTTACGAGACATTCTGTCGCGGTCTCCACGACTGCATGTGGCATACCTGGTACTTTCTTGTTCAGAGACAAGCAATGTCCTAAATTGTCGATATCAGCGCACATGCTCTTTTTATATGGTGGTTTCTTCGTAAGACCTTCTGAATGCGAGCTGCACTGCTTTAACACATAAGCGTCTTGCATATTCCATCATAAAAAGATCTTTTATTACTTTGTCTCAATTTTGCGAAGTCACTGCACTGGTAACGCCAAGTAGTAGGCACAGTAAAAACACAGTGAGATTACAGTTTTAATTACTCATCAGTCATATTCGTACATGTTATTCTTTGGATGATACAGAACTTTGAAAACGCCCCGTAAGCGTATAAACTGATGCATACAACTGCGAGGAAAAAATGTAAGCTACATGTGCTGGAAGTTCGTTCAAGTGTAGGCCCACACATCGTCTTGAACATGGTTTAAAATGTAGCCGATGGAAATGAATACGAATGAACGAGGATTCAAAAGGGATTCGCCTATGTTCGCTGCCATTTGCTTGTATCTGTGAACAAGCGTTTATATGAGATAACGAGTATAGCCTACAATAGTGCGTTTTTGTTTTTTGTCGCACAGGATACAGTTACAGCCACGATGCAAAACTGATATTCAGAGATGACTGTTTTGCATGGCGAGCGCGCTGTTTTTGACAAAGTAAGCAAAATACCGTAGCACAAAAAAAGGGTTAGGTGTCTGAGTTTATACGTAAACGTGTAATGCGTGGAAGTGTGGAAGTAGTCCACCTAACACTGAACTGCAGCTACAGATTACATTAGCATTCGTTAGTCCCGATCTTTGCACATACGTCTGTTTACTTTTTTCAATAACTTTTCAAAATAAATGAGGAGGAAATTTACAAGTGGAGCACTAATTACCAACGACCATCTTAACCTAAAGAAATACTAGCACTTAGATTTTTGTTTGTCAATAGCTGGAGACATTTGCGTTAGTGATTGTTTCGAGTTTCCGTGGCTGCTGTATCTTGCTTTCTCATGTCAGCAATAAAATAAGAGAAGCACTTCAAGTATTTTATTAAATTTCCTATAAGAATGGTTATGTCAATAAAACACGCTTGAAGAAATAAATATACGAGAGTGTGCTGAAAAGTAATATCTCCAAATTTTTTATGCTATTCTGGATATCCGTTGAGATATTGCATGTCACCTGCATATTACGCATATTACTCGGTATATTTTCCCGCTTCGATGACACAAGTTGCAACCTTCTGCCACCAGAGGCTCCGAATTTTAACGTGGATCATAACAGGGTGTAACGTAAGAATGTTTGTGAACTGCGCGGCGGTTATAAAACTGAAAGCACGAATTCGGAGAGTTCGTCCCGATATTGAACGCCCTCTCCTTCAGCATGACAATGCTGTACCACGCCCGAGCACTGGGACATCTGCAACAGTCCGACGCCTTGGGTTCACAGCCATTGATCATCCTCCACACAGTCCCGACATGGTCCCATCCGATTTTCATCTCTTTCCAAAACTTGAAGAACACCTTCGAGGATTTCACGGGCATACTGATGAAACTGTCAAGCAGATGTGATGATGCGACTATGTTAAACATTCTACAGTGAGGATACCAAGAAACTTGTGTGTCGTTCGGAAATGCACGTTTTTCGCCTGGGGTACTACGAGGGTGGTTTGGAAAGTTCTTGGAAAGCAATAGAAAAAAAGTACTTACATCAATAAAACTTTTCTTAGTCTTCAACGCAGTCTCCTTTTAGATTAATGCAATTGGTCCAACGATGTTCCAGTACCTTGATCCCATCTCGAAAATTAGTTTCCTCCGGGCCTGCAAATTAGTTGTCAACTCCGGCTATCAATTGTTCGTTTGAAGTGAATCTTCTTCCACGAAGAAAAATTTTCAGTTTTTGGAAGAGATGGAAGTCTGACAGAGCCATATCAAGTGAATAAGGCTGATGTGGCAACAATTCATACCTTAGTTCGTGTAATTTTGCCATGCCCACGACACATGTGTGCGGGCGCTCGTCAAGAGTCGAGACACCCATCTCGCAGATTTTTTTTTTTTTTTCATTTCTAATTCTTCGCTTAAAATGTGATATACCCTTTCAGATGACATCTGCCAAGCTTGAGAAATTCCACGCACTTTCAATCGGCGATCCTACATGACCAGTTTTTGCACTTTTGCAGCGATTTCAGGAGTAGTGACACATCTTGGCCGACCACTGCTCGAATCATGATCTAACCACTCCCGACCAAATTTAAATTCATTTGTCCAATTGGCAACAGTTGAATATGAAGGAGCAGAGTCCCCAAGTGTATTCTGGAAACCGGCATGAATGTCCTATGCTTTCATACCTTTCTTCACGAAGTACTTAATCACTGCTCGAATCTCGATTTTTTTCCATCTTCGCAAATCACTACGTGGCAATAAAAACGTAGCCACGGCACAACCACAGCTCTCTTCCAACAGCACTGAGGTGGCACGTGTTTACAGGCAACAGTACGACGAATATCACGTGAACAAAAAAAAGGGTTCAAATGGCTCTGAGCACTATGGGACTTAACATCTGTGGTCATCAGTTCCCTAGAACTTACAACTACTTAAACCTAGCTAACCTCAGGACATGACACACATCCATGCCCGAGGCAGGATTCGAACCTGCGACCGTAGCGGTCAGGCAGTTCCAGACTGAAGCGCCTAGAACCGCACGGCCACACCGGCCGGCTCACGTGAACAACTCGTTTCACTAGCACTGACCTCTCGTGGTGATCCCGAGAAATTTTCAAAACAACCGACGTATGTTGAGAAATAAATACGTAGAAAGGAAGAATAACGATGCAGAATGTTAATACAGTTTCTTTTATTTAAAAAGGTGTAAGAGTTTTCACATAAAAAGTTCGGAGGCATTATTTATCAACATGCCTTCGAACCTACGACTTGTCACAGAAGCTGCTTGATAAAATTTGCTGTAAAGATTTCGGGTAAATCATTTTTATCATCGAAGATCTCCATAACAACAGCTATAGGAAATTTGGAAATTTGTGGTAAGTACTATGGGACAAAACTGCTGAGGTCATCGATCCCCAAGCTTACACACTACGTAATCTAACTTAAACTAACTTACACTAAGGACAACACATAAACATCCATACCCGAGGGAGGACTCGAACCTCCGACGAGAGGAGCAGCACGAACCGTGACAAAAAGCATCAGACCACACGAGTAACCCGCGCGGCTCAACAGCTACTCTTCAGCCACATGATTAGAGACAACATGAATGCAAACCATGAGAACGATCAGGTTTTTAGTATATTTTAACTATCTGATAAACCCAGCATTGGCTGTCCGCAGCTCGTGGTCGTGCGGCAGCGTTCTCGCTTCCCACGCCCGGGTTCCCGGGTTCGATTCCCGGTGGGGTCAGGGATTTTCTCTGCCTCGTGATTACTGGGTGTTGTGTGATGTCCTTAGGTTAGTTAGGTTTAAGTAGTTCAAAGTTCTAGGGGATTGATGACCATAGATGTTAAGTCCCATAGTGCTTAGAGCCATTTGAACCAGCATTGGCCGTGTATTCATTTTGCCAATTCTCTATTAGAAACGAAAACAAAAAAATGTACCATATTTAAAGGAAAGTACCAAAAAAATTTATTTTCATGTGTTGGTAAAACCGCCTTTGATATTATATAACAGTCGTACAGAGCAATATGCGTAATGTACGTATGCGTAAATACGGAATTCGAATTAAGGAACACGATCCCATACAGTTTGTGTACGCGAGGTGCCGCTGCTTCGCATGTCTAGAACGCGATTTTGCAAACGTCTCAGTGGCAACGCCTCTTCATAGCTGTGTAGACGGCTACTGTTTTCACCTACTCCTGTGTGCGCCTCGCAGGTGAAAGGTGTCAAAAGCGCTACTGCCGGACAGTGAGATTAGAGGAGGCAGCAAAAGCATTTGACCTCACTGAAATATACGTATTCAGTACTAACGTTTATTCGTAGGAAGATTTTAGGCCATCCTGGTTAACGACGATAAACGAAACAGCACAGTTACCAGTACTAGAAACAGTGCTCCAGCAAAAGAAACTTATCCAGAAACATAAACTAAAGTTCCAGAGTTCACTGCTGCAAGCGCACACTCCCATTCCTATGTGCCGTCTGTCAAAATTATCGCTCGTTAACAACAATAAGCACTAGGTCAAAAAAGTAAGAAATCGAGTTGTCATCACCCTTGAAGCACGCTCTAGCACAGAAACACAAGAATAAAGAGGAGGAGCAAACCCGAAGCGAAGAGAGGAAAAGGAAACACGATGTTCTAGAAAAGAAGAAATGTTGTCCAACAAAAAGGCAACTGCGCACAGCTCCTTAAAAAAAAAGGGGAAAATAAATCCTGAGAATTGCAGGCGCGAAACCTTGCATTGCTGAATGCACACTCTTATCTGCCTGGGCAGGTAAGAGTTCGCGATTGAAGCTTTGTGCGCTTGCAGTAATTATGTCTTTATAGGTAAATAGCCAGATTACAATAAAAAATAAGCAGTTATTCGTATTTTTTTCCTGAACTCCTTATTCTTGCTTCAGTATCCCTTACCTTTCTCGGCAGAAAGAATAATAATATTTACCTATCTCCTATTAAGTACTTATATTAAGTAATCGCCGGCCACGGTGGTCTCGCGGTTAAGGCACTCAGTCCGGAACCGCGCGACTGCTACGGTCGCAGGTTCGAATCCTGCCTCGGGCATGGATGTGTGTGATGTCCTCAGGTTAGTTAGGTTTAAGTAGTTCTAAGTCCTAGGGGACTGATGACCACAGATGTTAAGTCCCATAGTGCTCAGAGCCATTTGAACCATTAAGTAATCAGAATATCTACCGAGAAACAAAACAATCCTAAATGTGTTCTTCACGTAGCCTCCAAAAATGTAAGAATGTTCTCTATGTTTCAGACAGGTGGTTGGGATGATGTTTTAACGATTTCATATCAACTTCTCTTTCATTCATCCTTCTAACATTTTCTGTCGCCTTCCACCTCTTCCACTGTTACCGTAAATTTATTAGTTTTTGTCTCTGTTACGCCCATCATAAGCGACATTTCACGTCACATGTCTTGGGTGTTTCGACCCTTACATACGAGGGAGTGCTGAAAAGTAATGGCACCGAATTTTTGATGCGAAACCTCTTAAAGATTTTTAAATAAAACAAACGTTATTAACATTCTAGTACTCTTTATTCTCCGTGTCTCTTCTGCCCCTAGATGGCTGCGAATTATAGACTGTGTAGTGGTGATGTAACTGTGTCGGTGCGTGACAAAGAGCGTGCTTTAATCGATTTTTCTCTTCGAAGAATGCTCCATACGTGGAGCATCCTCGCCTTCTGCATAACAATGCTAGACCACACACGAGCGCTGCGATATATGTAACATTCGGACGACTTGGGATTGCTGTCATCGATCATCCTCCATACAGTCCCGACTTGGCTTCACCAATTTTTTGTTTGTTTTTTGTTTCCGAAACTTAAAGAACACCTTCAAGGACTTCACTTTGATAGGGATGAAGTAGTGCAACCAGAGATGTGGTTGTGGCTTCGTCAACAACGTCAAACGTTCTAGTGTGACGGTATCAACAAACTTCTCTCTCGTTGGGAGAAATGTGTTCGTCACCAGGGTGACTGTAGACATGAAGAATAACGATGTAGAATGTTAATAAAGTTTGTTTTATTTGAAAATCTGTAAGAGATTATAAGATACCTCGTGTGGGAGGGTGAAAGAGGTGTGAATTTTATTTAGATTCTAAAAATGATATGCAAGGAGTGCTCTTCAACATATAAGTGGTTTATTCAGTGAAACTGCATTAAACTGCATACGCAATAATTATTGAAATATTATCAAATTCACTAAACATTCACTCACAAATTATTCAAATAATGATAAACAAAAACAAAAAGTTTTGGGTCACCAGATACTGTAGAAAATATATATATATATATATATATATATATATATATATATATATATATATATATATATATATATATAAAATAGATCTGAATTGACACCAAGAGCTCACAACAAGTGAAGGTGCCTGCACTCGTATTAGCCTTTTAACATGAGCATTGTATGATTTCATTCTAATTTAACATACAAATAAATTACACGAAACGAGCTTACCTGGTGTAGTAAATGAAGAAGGAATAAAAAAAAAAACAGCTGAACATATGACTCTCTTAGCGGCAAATGGTGAATACTGTGCCTTGCATCTTTATGAGCAGCCGACCGGTGTGGCCGTGCGGTCTAGGCGCTTCAGTCTGGAACCGCGTGACCGCTCCGGTCGCAGGTTCGAATCCTACCTCGGGCATGGATGTGTGTGATGTCCTTAGGTTAGTTAGGTTGAAGTAGTTCTAAGTTCTAGGGGACTGATGACCACAGCAGTTAAGTCCCATAGTGCTGAGAGCCATTTGAACCTTTATGAGCATCTAACACATTGCAAGGAAATTGAAGAAAGCGAAAGAAGAATGCGTAGCTAGGAAAGCGGGCGTTTTCTGTATTACCATGTTCATAGCGTGGTCGGCGTGGCGGTGGAGACGGCTGATTGCGTGCGGCTGCATTAAGACTCTGCCGGCGACGTATTTGATAGCGTCTAACATGCCCTACGCTAAAAATAGTGACCGAAACCTACTACTGAAAGCTATCATTACTGGACGACGGTAAGCGTCCATCTGCATGTGCAAACCTACGTGAAACTGCATTAAACAAAGCTCAAAACTGTTCTAACAGTATTCCAATCATCGGACATGTAGTAAATCAAAATGTGATCCTGTGTTAAGCTCTTGATAAAGCGCACAGTGAGTGAAGCTCGCCTACTTGGATCTAACAAACTTTGCTCTCTACACTGTTTGCGACGAATGCAAAGTGCATCGTCTGATGACAAGCGGTAGTAGAATCCTTGCGACTTATCGGGAGCATTCAAGAGTGAACTCCTGCCCCCTCAGAAGCAATATTCGGAATGCCCAATACTAGTGAGCTCCTCGCACCTGGAGAGAGAGAGAGCCGCTCCCCTCCAGTGTCTTGTCTCCGCCCTTCCACAAATTACGTAGCTCGTACTATTTTTCAAAGCGAACATTAGATTCTTACCAATGAAGAAGTCCCTTTCAAAATTTCGTACCTCCTTGCCGTCGCATTCCGAGAGGAAAAGAGAGCGATACTCTATGTGAGGCAGAGTTTACAAATAAACCAAGACTTCTCCCTTTGAGTATTGCCGCTACGTTCCCAGTGTTCTGCTCGCGGGAAACGGCCAAAAGTCCCCGGGCCACTTGAGATTCTTGGACACCCAAGTCATGCTGTTGCTATTCAACTCGCCGCTCTGTCCGCGTTACCTAGAATCGTGGCAAAACTGTTTTTCGCTCTAAGTTTGTAGTTTCCGCTGCCTCGGGCACACGTGCGAATGTCCACGGCTTCCCTTGGTAGCGTGTTGATGTACGCAGCGTCTTCGCCCGTCGCTAATCCTCTGGGGGCCTGCCCTCTGTGAAGCGTGCCGACATGGGCGCGCGACCGCCGTCGCCCGTGGGCGCACTACCTGTGTGCACCTGGTCGCCGGGCTTCCCAGCTAGGAACGCATCAGAAGAATTCCTTTCATGCACAAAGTGTACCAACTTTGCAAAGAGAAGAATCATAGCCCGTTACCGATGCTTAATGACACAATAATTCACCTCCATCGCACTTCACATATTGCAATAAACTGATTTTAACAGCGATTATCTCCTTTGATTATAAACATGAAAAGCTTTGACGCTTTTCAAGATTTCACACAAAAAGTTCGGAGATATTACTTTTCAGTATGCTCTCGTATCTTCGACCTGTCACAGACGTTGCTTGATAAAATTTCCTGTACAGTTTATTAGAGAACAGATAGTGATATTTGGAGTAAATTATTTTTATTTTTCAACAAGGGTCTCTGTCTCAACAGTAATTATTCAGCCATATGATTACAGGTAACATTCACGCAGACTACGAGAATGGTCTGGTTTTTCGTATATTTTTAACTAGCTCTATTAGAAACTAAGATAAAAGTCCAGCGGTGTGCCAGTCTGTCGCAGTTAACCGAACGGTATGCTCGCCAGCCACCTAAGAAAACCGACTGAGATGGCGCTGTGGTTAGCACACTGAACTAGCATTCGGGAGGACGTCGGTTCAAACCCGCTTTCGGCCATTCTGATTCAGATTTTCCATGATTTCCCCAAATCGTTTCAGTTAATGCCGGGTTCGTTCCTTTGAAAGGGCACGGCTGACTTCTTTCTCCACTCTTCACAAATTCGATGGGACCGATGACCTCGCTGTTTGGTCCCCTCCCTCAAATCAACCAACCACCTAAGAAATTCTATAGTTAGGCAATAAAGTAACGCTGCTGAAGCATTCTGCAACTCGGTGGTCAACCATAATAGGGGTCTCAGTTGCTAAAAGCTGTAGCACAATGTTGCGCTTCTGAGGGTAACGACAAGAAGCAAAGAGGGCCGTTGCTGCAACGAACCCGAGCGGAGTGAGTTTAAATGCTTCCGCTCAGCCCTTAGCAGCCCTCGTAGCGGGACTTCCAACTTCCATCGGCGTTGTGACTGTCTCCGCAGCAGTCATCAGTCAAATGTTTTGTCAAGCAGAAAGAGCTTCAACGAGCAGCATTATCAACTATGGTCTTCGAGCCATCAGCTGGGCGTAATGCTTGTGGGTCTTGAACGGATACCGCCGACCTTAGGCCACCACCTTTCAATGTAACACTCCAGCCAGTCACCGATTTCCTCGGTTCAGTACCAGTCAGTCTCTGTCACAAAACAAAGAAGGTTGTTCTGAGAGGTCGTCATTGGTCCAGTCGATGAGACATCGCCACAGAATTATTAAAAACTGAAAAAAAAAACATATTAGAGGGAACAATATTGAAGTTTGGAAACTCGAAACGGACAAAATACCTTTGATGAAAGTACAGCAAGATGTTACCGGAGATGACGATACTGATTACTTTCTGATGATTCTCAGGCCTTGAATTTCCTGCAGCATTACTAAAATGTATTATGATTCATTCTGTAACAAGAATAAAATTTGTCAGGGAAGCTTGTGCTTCTTTACCTAAAGTGATTAAATATTGAATAAGTTTATAACCCGCTATTCCTTCCGTGCTTAAGAACTAGGCGAATCACTGCACTGTCAAAACAATACCAATAAAGCAATGAAGCCACTGTTTCATACGACAGCACAAACTGCCTGGTGATGCAAAACTGATGGCTGCACTCGCGTTACCTACAACCTTGTCTGTGAGCCGCAGAAGAGTGGAGATTCCCATGCCGATGCAGCTCGGCCCGCCGGCGAGAAAAAGACGGAAAAATGAAACAGTGACGCGTACGAACCTCCACATTATTGTGTTTGTTCACCGTTTCTAATGACCTCGATATCGACAGGCTATTAAATCCTAAACTTCCTTCTTTCTTTCAGTTAAAATATAAAAACCGACGGTTAAGGCGCTCAGTCCGGAACCGCGCGACTGCTACGGTCGCAGGTTCGAATCCTGCCACGGGCATGGATGTGTGTGATGTCCTTAGGTTAGTTAGGTTTAAGTAGTTCTAAGTTCTAGGGGACTGATGACCACAGATGTTAAGTCCCATAGTGCTCAGAGCCATTTGAACCATTTGAACATAAAAACCGAAGTAGACATCCCTTAGGAACGGAGATAATATGTAATTATTTACAACTCGTTGTAGTATGCTCTTACAGAAACACAAAATCGAAAATTCCATAACGGAACATCTTGTGCATTAGTTAACTTAGATGTAGAAACATCTATTAATGTAACTGTATTTTTTTGCGGCTGCCGTTTTTCATCTCCAACTAGAAGGCAATTAAGTAGAATGACTCAAGCGTTTAATACAGTCCAACCACAGCAATGTCTCAGGTTAATTTATTCTTATTACATTTCCAGATATAAAATGTACATTCTACTAACTGAAGGATGCTTGCGTTGTGTAGTGTCGAGTGTGGCCTTTGTTAAAACCGTAGCCAGTATAATCGGTCGTTGCCGAGGGAAATAACTCGCATGTATTGCGAGTTATCTGGAAATTGATCATTGAAGTAATACAAAAGACCGACTCTAGGCCTGCAATGGTGGCCAATAATTCGTTTTTTACGTCCTGCACTGTTTGACATTACACCAAATAAGCACAAACTCTGTAGGTTTGCTATCAGGGCATTGGCGCCATTCAGTAACTCAAATCTATTTGTGAACGAAAACAGACACCATCGTGACTAGTTTTTTTTTTAATCGATGTTTTAGCTATATTTAACTCGCAATTATCTGTAGTCTGCGATGTTTCTGACAGTACGCTGCCCACTATCAGACATTTTCATTAAAAGATTTGTAATTCAAGTGCGTATGTTCTCTAAACAGCTTCATTTTAAAATGACTGTTACGAATTACGAAAAGTTCGATGATCTATTAAGAAGCTAAGATGCTACACTGCCTTAAGGACAAAAATCTGATTTATTAACAGCATACTTTATTCAATATCGACTGAGCATCACAAAGAAAGTAAGTCTTTTAAGGAAAAAAATAAGATTATAAAGTGCGATATGGACTTACATCGAACCATTACAATAAAATAAATATTTCCGTCAATGCCAAATTAAGACATTACAAAACAGTAGTCTTACCGGAGGCCTCGTATGCCTCAGAAACAACAGTAATCAGAGGAAGAACTAAAATCAAGGAAATGGAAAAGCAAGAGAGGAAAATTCTGAGAAAGATCTATGGGCCAGTTCAGAGACAGGGGATCTGGATAAAGGGACCAACAAAGGAATTGTACAAACAGGCAGAGACAATTACAGACAATATCAGAAAAAGAAGGGCAAAATTCTATGGGCACATTCATAGGATGAATGAAAATAGGCTGACCAAGAAGATTTTTAACATAGTGGTGACGAATAAGGTGAAAACTAACTGGGTAAAGGAAACCATGGAAGACCTCAAAAATCTAAACATCTCCACAGAAGAAATATCAAACAGAGGGAAATACAGAGAAAAAATCAACAAACAGAAATTCGAAGAAACACCAAAAGAGAAGAAATCAGGAAAGAAGTGGACAGAAGAGTGGAAGAAGAAACACGGTGAATTTATGAGAGGTTTTTGGGAAGAGAAAAGAAAGAGACAGAAAAAAGTGCCATGAATTTGAAATGTACCAATTTATGTACCATATAGTCATTGTGAATATTTATTGTGTTTTAACGCTGTCCGTAATGGGGAATAAACGATGATAATAAAGTGCGATATGGCGCAGTCTTCCATACTGCCAAGAGTTTTTACCACGTGAAAATCGGAAACGTGGAGTTTCGCCCTTTTCACCTTCCCGGCCCGGGGCGCAGTGTGAATACTCTGGACGGCGGCTAGTACCGCCTATGTGTAGCGGATTATGTGCCTAAATTAAGGGAAGGCCAGGAAACATATGCGAAAATTCTCTTTCAGTTTCTTTTAACGCACACATAGCTAACGTTCCTAACGACCACAAGCACCACCATTGCTACTACTACTACTACCACTACTACTATTAGTACTACTGTAATATGAGAGGTGTACACATTCCGCTTTTAACCTGTGCATGCTTGTCTGTTATCTAGGCAGGCATGAAGCCCCTTGTTATCAGCAGAACTGGTAGGCTGCTCTATTCTCATTCAAGCGTCATGTTACGAGTAGGGTTCGCAATTACTATCACAAGACGAGGCTCAATGAAGTACATATTCAGTTTGGGTCTTTGTTGGCCAGAAAATTGTGGATTTTATTTGTCCTTTTTTTCCTTTTCGACGTATTTCGGGGTTACGTATTTATTTCGATATGAACGGTTTTCTCTACAACTTCAGTTTCTTTCGACGAGTACTAGCTGTTAGGAATTTTGAAAGTCTAATTCCTGTAGCCTTAGTGTGTTTCAGCCAAATATGGACCCTGTGACACCAATTTTATTTACTTTTTCCAGGACGTGTATTTTGGATTCGCTGAATTCGTTGTAAGAGGCCAAAAGAGCTCGTTCTAAATTCCCGAAATGCATTGTAGCGAACACCAAATTCATTTTACATATTACAGTAATTTAAAAAGTAGACTTTGAATGACGAAGCTTTTCTTTCTTACCAAGCTTTTCTGTTACGTACCACCGGAATGCGACTTTTAATATCCAATGAGCAACTTTTTTTTCCTATTTCAATCAATGTTTGCCCCCTATGTACTGAAAAACGGCCCCCACTCTTAGTACAAATTTCTATACACTTGCCAGCTAGTAAGTCATTGTCCTCGTTCAAAATATTTATGGAGAGACGAAATTGCTGGTGAAATGTACAAACGTGCCGTAATATAATCGAGCTTCCAGAATGAGTTTTATTAACATTTTTAAACATTTAGCATTGCGAGACACCGACCGATACATTCGAAATTGCCTCATAAACACATGAAAACTGGTTTTGTTTCGTGACTGGTATATAGTCTCCAGTTCTTAATTTCTCCTCAGTCATCTTTAATTTTGTATTCTTCATTTTTCTGCACCCACCGTTGTGGTATGAGCTGTTCGGAAATTACCTACGCAGATAATATATACACACATTAAACGGTTCAAATGACTCTGAGTACTATGGTACTTAACATCTGAGGTCATCAGTCCTTTAGAACTTAGAAATACTTAAACCTAACTAACCTAAGGACGTCATACACATCCATGCCCGAGGCAGGATTGGAACCTGCGACTGTAGCGGTCGCGCGGTTCCAGACTGAAGCGCCTAGAGCCTCTCGGCTACACCGGCCTGCTACATACACATAAAAAAAAGTTTTGCATCACCTCGGTTCCTAGAGTTCAAGGACCTTTACAGAAAATTGGAATAGAGATCAACATAAACATCATTTCCGCCCTTTTTACTGCTCATGAAATCTACACATTGTATGTTGTACCACAGTACAGCGAGACCTTCAGAGGTGATGGTCCAGATTTCTGTACACACCGGTACCTCTAATACCCAGTAGCACGTCTTCTTGCATTGATGAATGCCTGTATTCGTCGTGGCATATTATCCACAAGTTCATCAAGGAACTGTTGGTCCATATTGTCCGACAACTCCACAACGGCGATTCGGCGTAGATTCCTCCGAGAGGTTGGTGGATCACGTCGTCCACAAACAGCCCTGTTCAATCTATCCGAGGCATGTTCGATAGGGGTAATGTCTGGAGAACATGCTGGCCATTCTATTCGAACGATGCGCGAATTGTCGTCCATGAAGACGAATACCTCGCAAATATGCTGCCGACATGATTGCACTATCGGTCGGAGGATGGCATTCACGTATCGTACAGCCATTAGGGCACCTTCCATGACCACCAGCGGCGTACGTCGGCGCCACATAATGCCACCCCAAAACATCAGGGAACCTCCACCTTGCTGCACTCGCTGGACAGTGTGTCTGGTTGAAGGCATATGCGACACTCATCGGTGAATAGATCGCAATGCCAATTCTGAACAGTCCATTCGGCATGTTGTTGGGCCCATCTGTACCACGATGCATGTTGTCGTGGTTGCAAAGATGGACCTCGCCATGGACGTAGGAAGTGGCGTATCATGCAGCCTATTGCACACAGTTTTAGTCGTAACACGACGTCCTGTGGCTGCACGAAAAGCGTTATTCAATATGGTGGCGTTGCCGTCAGGGCTCCTCCGAGCCGCCGTTGGATAAGCAGCTGCAGCAGCAAGTCGTATACTCCTAGCTCACTCATTTGTTACATAGCTTAATTCTTAATTTCTTTGCGTGTTTTTGGTACTTGCATTGTGTAATTCATAAATTTCGGGCGTATTATAGTATTTGAGAGTTGTAGCATCGCGTTTTAGTACCTGAATAGTGTAAATTCGCGTAGTCGTTTGTCTACTGTTTTGTTTTGAACGGCCAGTGTCGGTTGGTCGCAGTTAGTGTGCTCCCTGCCGCCGTTGGATAAGCAGCTGCAGCAGCAAGTCGTATACTCCTAGCTCACTCATTTGTTACATAGTTTAATTCTTAATTTCTTTGCGTGTTTTTGGTACTTGCATTGTTTAATTCATAAATTTCGAGCGTATTATAGTATTTGAGAGTGTAGCATCGTGTTTTAGTACCTGAATAGTGTAATTTCGCGTAGTCTCCTTCCGCCGCCGAGCAGTGTCAGCAGTGCGCAAGTAGCAGCATTACTGCATTTACTAGGCAATCTTGTATTTTAATAACCGTTTAAATTTTGTCGATTTGTTTGCGCTCTCTGTAGATTAGTTCAGACGTTCTTAGCAAAACAGTTTTTAGCATGGATAGGGACTGCAACTGCTGTGATCGGATGCAGGCTGAGTTGGCATCCCTTCGCTCCCAGCTTCAGGCAGTGTTGGCTTCGGTCACACAGCTTGAGGCTGTTGCCAATGGGCATCACTGTGGGGGTCCGGATGGGGGTTTGTCGGGGACGGCCAGCTCGTCCCACGCATCCCCTGATCGGACTACGACTGTGGTTGCCCGGGATACTGCCCGCATTGAGGCTGATCTTTCACCTGTGGTAGAGTGGGAGGTCGTTTCAAGGTGTGGCAGGGGGCGAAAGACGTTCCGGAGGGCTGAACGGAAAGCCTCTCCAGTTTGTCTGACGAACCGGTTTCAGGCTCTGTCTCAGGCTGATACTGATCTTCGGCCTGACATGGCTGCTTGTCCTGTTCCAGAGGTTGCCCCTCAGTCTGCAAGATCCGGGCAGTCGCAGAGGGTGGGCTTACTGGTAGTTGGGAGCTCCAACGTCAGGCGCGTAATGGGGCCCCTTAGGGAAATGGCAGCAAGAGAGGGGAAGAAAACCAATGTGCACTCCGTGTGCATACCGGGGGGAGTCATTCCAGATGTGGAAAGGGTCCTTCCGGATGCCATGAAGGGTACAGGGTGCACCCATCTGCAGGTGGTCGCTCATGTCGGCACCAATGATGTGTGTCGCTATGGATCGGAGGAAATCCTCTCTGGCTTCCGGCGGCTATCTGATTTGGTGAAGACTGCCAGTCTCGCTAGCGGGATGAAAGCAGAGCTCACCATCTGCAGCATCGTCGACAGGACTGACTGCGGACCTTTGGTACAGAGCCGAGTGGAGGGTCTGAATCAGAGGCTGAGACGGTTCTGCGACCGTGTGGGCTGCAGATTCCTCGACTTGCGCCATAGGGTGGTGGGGTTTCGGGTTCCGCTGGATAGGTCAGGAGTCCACTACACGCAACAAGCGGCTACACGGGTAGCAGGGGTTGTGTGGCGTGGGCTGGGCGGTTTTTTAGGTTAGATGGCCTTGGGCAAGTACAGAAAGGGCAACAGCCTCAACGGGTGCGGGGCAAAGTCAGGACATGCGGGGACCAAGCAGCAATCGGTATTGTAATTGTCAACTGTCGAAGCTGCGTTGGTAAAGTACCGGAACTTCAAGCGCTGATAGAAAGCACCGAAGCTGAAATCGTTATAGGTACAGAAAGCTGGCTTAAGCCAGAGATAAATTCTGCCGAAATTTTTACAAAGGTACACACGGTGTTTAGAAAGGATAGATTGCATGCAACCGGTGGTGGAGTGTTCATCGCTGTTAGTAGTAGTTTATCCTGTAGTGAAGTAGAAGTGGATAGTTCCTGTGAATTATTATGGGTGGAGGTTACACTAAACAACCGAACTAGGTTAATAATTGGCTCCTTTTACCGACCTCCCGACTCAGCAGCATTAGTGGCAGAACAACTGAGAGAAAATTTGGAATACATTTCACATAAATTTTCTCAGCATGTTATAGTCTTAGGTGGAGATTTCAATTTACCAGATATAGACTGGCACACTCAGATGTTTAGGACGGGTGGTAGGGACAGAGCATCGAGTGACATTATACTGAGTGCACTATCCGAAAATTACCTCGAGCAATTAAACAGAGAACCGACTCGTGGAGATAACATCTTGGACCTACTGATAACAAACAGACCCGAACTTTTCGAATCTGTATGTACAGAACAGGGAATCAGTGATCATAAGGCCGTTGCAGCATCCCTGAATATGGAGGTTAATAGGAATATAAAAAAAGGGAGGAAGGTTTATCTGTTTAGCAAGAGTAATAGAAGGCAGATTTCAGACTACCTAACAGATCAAAACGAAAATTTCTGTTCCGACACTGACAATGTTGAGTGTTTATGGAAAAAGTTCAAGGCAATCGTAAAATGCGTTTTAGACAGGTACGTGCCGAGTAAAACTGTGAGGGACGGGAAAAACCCACCGTGGTACAACAACAAAGTTAGGAAACTACTGCGAAAGCAAAGAGAGCTCCACTCCAAGTTTAAACGCAGCCAAAACCTCTCAGACAAACTGAAGCTAAACGATGTCAAAGTTAGCGTAAGGAGGGCTATGCGTGAAGCGTTCATTGAATTCGAAAGTAAAATTCTATGTACCGACTTGACAGAAAATCCTAGGAAGTTCTGGTCTTACGTTAAATCAGTAAGTGGCTCGAAACAGCATATCCAGACACTACGGGATGATGATGGCATTGAAACAGAGGATGACACGCGTAAAGCTGAAATACTAAACACCTTTTTCCAAAGCTGTTTCACAGAGGAAGACCGCACTGCAGTTCCTTCTCTAAATCCTCGCACAAACGAAAAAATGGCTGACATCGAAATAAGTGTCCAAGGAATAGAAAAGCAACTGGAATCACTCAATAGAGGAAAGTCCACTGGACCTGACGGGATACCAATTCGATTCTACACAGAGTACGCGAAAGAACTTGCCCCCCTTCTAACAGCCGTGTACCGCAAGTCTCTAGAGGAACGGAGGGTTCCAAATGATTGGAAAAGAGCACAGATAGTCCCAGTCTTCAAGAAGGGTCGTCGAGCAGATGCGCAAAACTATAGACCTATATCTCTTACGTCGATCTCTTGTAGAATTTTAGAACATGTTTTTTGCTCGCGTATCATGTCATTTCTGGAAACCCAGAATCTACTATGTAGGAATCAACATGGATTCCGGAAACAGCGATCGTGTGAGACCCAACTCGCCTTATTTGTTCATGAGACCCAGAAAATATTAGATACAGGCTCCCAGGTAGATGCTATTTTTCTTGACTTCCGGAAGGCGTTCGATACAGTTCCGCACTGTCGCCTGATAAACAAAGTAAGAGCCAACGGAATATCAGACCAGCTGTGTGGCTGGATTGAAGAGTTTTTAGCGAACAGAACACAGCATGTTGTTATCAATGGAGAGACGTCTACAGACGTTAAAGTAACCTCTGGCGTGCCACAGGGGAGTGTTATGGGACCATTGCTTTTCACAATATATATAAATGACTTAGTAGATAGTGTCGGAAGTTCCATGCGGCTTTTCGCGGATGATGCTGTAGTATACAGAGAAGTTGCTGCATTAGAAAATTGTAGCGAAATACAGGAAGATCTGCAGCGGATAGGCACTTGGTGCAGGGAGTGGCAACTGACCCTTAACATAGACAAATGTAATGTATTGCGAATACATAGAAAGAAGGATCCTTTATTGTATGATTATATGATAGCGGAACAAACACTGGTAGCAGTTACTTCTGTAAAATATCTGGGAGTATGCGTACGGAACCATTTGAAGTGGAATGATCATATAAAACTAATTGTTGGTAAGGCGGGTACCAGGTTGAGATTCATTGCGAGAGTGCTTAGAAAATGTAGTCCATCAACAAAGGAGGTGGCTTACAAAACACTCGTTCGACCTATACTTGAGTATTGCTCATCAGTGTGGGATCCGTACCAGGTCGGGTTGACGGAGGAGATAGAGAAGATCCAAAGAAGAGCGGCGCGTTTCGTCACTGGGTTATTTGGTAACCGTGATAGCGTTACGGAGATGTTTAATAAACTCAAGTGGCAGACTCTGCAAGAGAGGCGCTCTGCATCGCGGTGTAGCTTGCTCGCCAGGTTTCGAGAAGGTGCGTTTCTGGATGAGGTATCGAATATATTGCTTCCCCCTACTTACACTTCCCGAGGAGATCACGAATGTAAAATTAGAGAGATTAGAGCGCGCACGGAGGCTTTCAGACAGTCGTTCTTCCCGCGAACCATACGCGACTGGAACAGGAAAGGTAGGTAATGACAGTGGCACGTAAAGTGCCCTCCGCCACACACCGTTGGGTGGCTTACGGAGTATCAATGTAGATGTAGATGTAGATGAATCCATAGGTAGCGGTCATCCACTGCAGTAGTTGCCCTCGGTCTCTCTGTATCTCCTCCATGTCCGAACAACATCGCTTTGGTTCAGTCCGGAACGCCTGGATACTTCCCTTGTTAAGAGCCCTTACTGGAACAAAGTAACAATCCGGACGCGATCGAACCGTGGTATTGACCGTCTAGGCATGGTTGAACTACAGACAACACGAGCCGTGTACCTCCTTCCTGGTGGGATGACTAGAACTGATGGACTGTCGGACCCTCTCCGACTAATACGCGCTGCTCATGCATGGTTGTTCACAATTTTGGGCGGGTTTGGTGACATCTCTGAACAGTCAGAGGGACTTTTCCTGTGATACAATATCTACAGTCAACGTCTATCTTCAGGAGTTCTGGGAACTAGGGTGAAGCAAAAACTTTTTTGGTGTGTTTATATCTGGCTAGTCACGTTGAATTGACAGTGCACCCTGTTATCAAGTGCAGCAGGCTCGACGTGTCCCGTGAGATTTGCCAGGCTTTTTGACACCCAAGTTGGTCACATTTAACCACTGTGGTTCTGTACATATGTACTCTTGTGTCTCCGTTATGAGCTGTTTTAATTGTTGCGGGCCCGCATCTCGTGGTCGTGCAGTAGCGTTCTCGCTTTCCACGCCCGGGTTCCCGGGATCGATTCCCGGCGGGGTCAGGGATTTTCTCTGCCTCGTGATGGCTGGGTGTTGTGTGGTGTCCTTAGGTTAGTTATGTTTAAGTAGTTCTAAGTTCTAGGGGACTGTTGACCATTGATGTTAAGTCCCATAGTGCTCAGAGCCATTTGAACCATTTGAATGGTTGCGGCGGAGATAAGGGCAGGCAGACCGGAAGGAGAATTTGTACATCTCTGACTACGACTAAGATGACGAAGGCTACCACCACTACTAATGCTAACACTAATAATAATACTAAGTTATTGTTATTATTAGAATTATTATAATAATAATAAACTTTTGTCTACGAATGAAGTGATGGGGTGAAAGTCAACTCGATGATACTTCTTCCTGAAACTTTCGGCGTCATAGTTATACCATATGCCTCGACTTTCAAATATTCGCAGTACCGTCTCTTCAGTTGAGGTATAAACAAGAGCTGGTAAGCAATCCTGGGCCCTGACGTCCTTCAAATATGTTTTGTGCCTTGTAGACAAGAGAAACTCCTTTAAGCTGAAGCGTTTGTTGCAGGAAATGTAGTAATTAGACAACGTAGTCTGTAACAATGAGTCCATACCGTATACAGGGAAATGGTGACGAAAAGTGAGGAGGCCCGGCCTCTTTTGTACCCTCTGATCAGTCGCCACTGCTGCCTTGGTACGGGCGGACCCAGCACACGTCATCCCGGCCCGTCTCCACGCGCGTTGTGAACGCAGCCAAGTTTAAACAGCAGCAAGGTCAAACACTGCGTCAGCTGGTGTTATGTTGTGGCAACAGGCAGCACTACTACTTTGGCATCTCTACGTATACACCTTTGAGAAACCGTTTTATACACGTGAGGGGACTGTACATGACAGATTTATTCACTGTTGTAAAGGTATTTCTACAGGAACGAAGATAACTGGAGTACCAAACCGAATAAATCATGATTACATTATTTCTGTGGAACAAACCAATGGAAGCTACAGTTTCTCATATTAAAATTCTCATAAAATATCTCTTAATCTCCCTGAAGAGGACAGCAGCAAGTCGGTCGAAACGTCTGCAGTTCAGCTGTTTCAGCAATTTACAATGACGCAGCCCAATACCCAAAATTACTAGATCCGAAATGACACCAGTCGTGGAAGCCTACGAACTTACATCTCCGAACAATATCCGAAATATTGTAGACAGAGCCCGAGTTTTCTATGTGTATGACAGAATACAAAGGTTTGTACAGAAAGAGGGCCTGATCTCTGCCTGAGCCGAACCATACAGAGAAAGAATATCATAAATTTAGATTGCGATCTAAACGGAAAGTACACTTTAGCTTCACGTTTACCACAAAAAGGCAACAGGATAAATGCAATTGATACCAACAGCTGACTTCTCGTATATCGCCACATAACGACAGTCCTCTGATTTTTCCTTACAAGTGCCTCATAACGGCTTATTTTTGGTATGTCCCATTCAGCCTAATGATGCCAGCTCGTTATCCAGCAATTAGCACAACCTGATTTACGAGGTATTATTAACAGAGTGAATGCTATTTAATTATATCTTTAACAGTAAAATGGTAGCTCCAAAACGCAACAAGTGCGTAAATTATTAGAGGCGGGTGCGAAACCGACACACAGGGAGGGAGGAATTTGCTGTAATAGCCACCACGAGCATTTATTGCCACTGAGATATGCTAAATACCAACTTGTCATTTATATGTAATCATCCACTGTATCGCATGTGGTATTGTTTCATTTTTCTTAAAATGGAGCCGACAGATAAACACTATCTCGTAGATTTCCATACCCTGTCAATCAGGTAAGTGCCTTAATGGTGGCTAACTAAGGCGCTAAAACATTCGACAAGCAGAGATTTTTGAAACAGCATTTATGATCTGTTAGCTCCTAGGTCACAACTCTCTACAAAATTTGTCTTTAAAGAGATCTTCCTTCAGCAGTATGTTTACTTCCGGATGTGATTTCATTATGATAATTGTTGCACAAGCCAGATTTTGCAGCAAGTTAATACGAAAAACTAAAAATCAGCTGTTATCACTTATGAACAATTGCTTTCTTTCCTGACCTCAGTCAGACCGAGATCAACAAAAATATGGGCAAATTTTTTTTTTTTTTTACATTTTTATTTGACGCTGTCGAATTTGGAGTCAGGCGATCTGTTACGTTAAAATGTGCGGATAAAAATCCTAGGTCACATTCTAAAATTCCTTTGTGGAATATTAGTTACAGCTCATTGACGGGCCATCTTCAGATCAATTAAAATTGTTACTTTACTCAGTGTGTATCAGCCATAAAGCATTACACATCGTCATAATCTGTTGAGCTGAATAGATATTGTTATCATGAACACACTAAAGTAATTCATCATCTTTGCAAAATTTACAACGTTATCCACATACACTAAAGCGCCAAAGAAACTGGTATAATCAGGCAGAATACCGCGCTGTGGTCGGCAACGCCTATATAAGACAACAAGTGTCTGGCGCAGTTATTAGTTCGGTTAATGGGCTACAATGGCAGGTTATCAAGACTTAAGTGGGTTGCAATGTGGTGTTACGGTCGGCAAACGAGAATGGGACACAGCACCTCCGAGGTAGCGATGAAGTGGTGATTTTCCCGTACGACCATTTCACGAGCGTACCGTGACTATCAGGAATCCGTTAAAACATCAAATCTCCGACATCGCTGCTACCGGAAAGAGATACTGCAAGAACGGGGCCAACGACGACTGAAGAGAATCGTTCAATATGAAAGAAGTGCAGCCCTGATACTTTCTGCCAATATAAAAAAAATATGCAGGAATGACTCAGCTGTAACAATAAAGCAACAGCATGTTTAAACCTTTAAGTCTAGCCTGCAAGATGCATCGTCTGGGATAAAGAATGAATCGGATATAACGAATTGTTGGCGGAAATATAACCGACACTGTTGGTACCTACCTTCATTAAGTCTGAATCTTCCTCCCAATACTGAACGTGAAGAACGCTTCAGATGCTGTCACTACACGACAATGGACGACCGTAGACCGTTACCACAATGATAACAGCGTTTTTTGGATGAAAGAGATTAGGAGACTAGCTGGCATGTGGTTGTCCTCGTCCAATAATGTATCGTTGTTCAATACTCAAACTTCCTATTTCCTACAAAGAAATCTCGAAAATTAACACAGTGTTGGCGTTTTCTTCTACTAGGAACTAACCTAAGAGTACTTTTCAGAAGTGGGATGAGGAGACCATCATGCAGCCGGGCTGTAGAGAACAATGGGCACCAACATTATTATTTTAAGTGTGTATTGTTTCCTAAAATGATGGAATATATGGATCAGTGACCTGTTGTGCCTTTGGTGCCATGACAAGTTACACGCTTTTTCCGATTTTTCACCAGAGTTTTCTCCGAAAGATCACGCGAAATTCTTTCCAGTCTAGACTGCGCAATGAAGGCCTAGTAGAACTATAGAAGAGCAAAAGAAATAATCTGCAACGTAATTTTAACAAAATTAATGGCTGCTACTTGTAATTCTATTTATACTTTTTCCGTGAAATGAAGACTTTGAATCTTGTAATGAATACGTACGAGACGTCTCTAATGACAACTATTAATGTATAACAAGGATATAGTAAAATGTAGGTAATGGATCACGACAGACTTATTTATTTCGAAACAAAAAATGATTGAAAATGGTTCAAATGGCTCTGAGCGCTATGGGACTTAACGTCTATGGGCATCAGTCCCCTAGAACTTAGAACTACTTAAACCTAACTAACCTAAGGACAGCACACTACACCCAGCCATCACGAGGCAGAGAAAATCCCTGACCCCGCCAGGAATCGAACCCGGGAACCCGGGCGTGGGAAGCGAGAACGCTACCGCACGACCACGAGATGCGGGCCAAAAAATGGTTGAAATGGCTCTGAGCACTATTGGACTTAACAACTGAGGTCATCAGTCCCCTAGACTGAGAACTACGGGTACCTAACTAACCTAAGGATATCACACACACCCATGTCCGAGGCAGGATTCGAACCTGCGACCGTAGCAGCAGCGCGGTTCCGGACTGAAGCGCCTACACCCGCTCGGCCACAGCGACATTTCAAAACAACTACTTTGTTTCTTAGAGTTGTGTTTTACAAATGTTTAATGCAGCAGCATGTATAGTAAAATTTTACATGCAACCATTTATAGTAATATCATTGCAAAAACGTGAAACCGAAGAAAGTAAAGTAAAGAAATTATCCTTCAGAAGGAAGAAAACATTTAGATGTTGAAAGCCGCTATAGCCTAAAAGTTGAAATATAAGTCCATTCGACATTCGAATGAATTACAGTGGCCTTATGCGAAGAATCCACAAAACTGTTCTCCCGTCATGCTCTTCGAACAATAATGTGTGACCTCCGGTTGTTGTCAATGTGTGAGCTGCATATCATACGATTTGCAAATGGAACTTTTCTTCATGATCACCAATAAATTAATATTGTCTGTGAAGTCCTCAAGACGAAACTCACTTCTTGCTGTGTTCTCTGAATCAAATACTAGCGTTTTTCATGAGACACCAACAAATGACCAACTTACCGAGCTGTATCATATACTTTTGTAACCAACTTTCCATTCAGGAAGCTTGAATGCACATCTTGTGGAATGAAAACAGCAAACAGCTGTATGTAAGATCCTTTATGTGGAACCACAAACGGTTTCGTAGCTTAAAGCATCATTTTAGGCGGGTATCTGAAAACAAAAGGGAAGTACCTGTTAACAAAAACAGAGTATACCCCCGATTACAAACACTATTCTGTTTTTAACAGATGTTTCCTTTTCGTAATCAGATACACACCTTAAGATGAGGTTTTAAGCAACGAAACTGGTTGTCCTTCCAAGTAAAGGATCTTACATGCAGCTGTTCAAGTTTTTCGTTCTACAAAATCATATACTTTTTCTTCACCTTAAATTATTTATCAGCTCTGGTGTCAATGTTGCTTTCAACGCCTCGACTTTACCACTCCACCCTAGTTTTATAATTCTATAAATTTTCTGGCTGACCTTACTTTCTACAGACGAATCTTCTCTTTAACGAAAGATTGATGACCTCGCGGTTCGGTCCGGTAACGCTCAAGCAACCAACCAGCCAACGTTAACCTGGATACCTCCACTGTAAGCTGGTACAGGAAAGCCCAAATCAATTTTTTGTTACGCTTTTAACAGCGTCATATCTATGTGAATGGTGTACTTTTGTGCGTTTTTGAACACCTCTTGAGAAGACGAGTGCATTACTTAATAAAAAGTATTCAGCTCTGCTTCAAAGAGACGGGCTGGTGTTCGTACAGGGTGACAATTACTGAACTATAGGAAATGAATTCATCACAACTTAAGAACAGTTTGCGTTAGGGCGTTCAAATTGCGCGGTTGACCGCGGGGCACGACGGGAATTGGTGTGCGCATGCGCACGCGTCTTGTTGTTGTCGGCTATTTGCACATGTACAATGTGCCCGAGCGTACAGTACTTGAGAAGACCTACTATGCGAGCAATCGGGCAATAACAGCCCAACTGAGGCTCAAACCAAGTTTGCAATCGAGTTAAAGTTGAAGACAACCGGTCGAAGTTTGCAGACAATTGATTTGATTCGCAGGTTTGAGAGAACTGGTAGTGTTCATGACGACAGTGAAGGCAATGTCGGTCGTCCAAAATGGGTGGAAGCACCTGAAAACTTCGAGAAGACACGACTGCCCCCAGAAAATAGATCATTCGAGATGCACAACCGATAGGAATCAACTGGGAGACACTGCAACAAATTGTTGTTGCAGACCTGCGTCTCGTCCCATATAAAATTCAAATCTATCAGCCATTAATAGCCAGGGACATGGAACAGCGGTTGTGTTTCGCCAACACTACACTCCAGACAATTGACGAACAAAACTCTGACGTGAAATTGGGTTGTTTAGCTTTCATTTGGATGGGTTCGTCAATAAGCAAAATTGGCGCATTAGGGGGGCTTAGAATTCGTATTTCGCGATCGAGAAGTGTCTTCACTCTCAACGGGTGACTGTGTGGTGTCCAGTGTCCAGTCACGGAATAATCGGTGCGATATTCCTCGATGGTATGGTGACTACCGAACGGTACGTGAAGGTTTTGGAAAATGATTTCATTTCCGTTATCCAAAGTAACCTTGATTTTAGCAAAATGTGGTTCATGCAAAACGGAGCTCGACCCAATCGAAGCATAAGAGTGTTTGATGTCTTGGAGGAGCACTTTGGAGACCGCATTCTGGCTCTGGGGTATCCAGAGGCCACTGGGATGGACCTCAATTCTCCAGACCTGAACACATGTGACTCCTGTACGTGGGGCTACATTAAAGACAATGTGTACAGGAATAACCCCAAAACCATTTCTGAGCTGAAAATGGCCATTCAGGAGGTCGTCGACAGGGTCTATATTCCGACACATCAGCGGGTCCTACAGAATTTAGCTATTGGTCTGCGCTACATCATCGCCAATGATGGCAGGAATATCGAACATGTCATAACCTAGATCCGAATATCTGAAGTGACGCTTACATGTTGAATAAAGAGTGTGCATGACGTAGTTAACTAATTTACGCTTTTTTCATATAGTTCAGTAATTGTCACCCTGTATCTTCACAATGAAAAAAGTTACGAGAAAGGCAGTCATGCTGGTACACGCCCCTTGATAGCAAAACAACGGTTGCTGGACAAAATATTATTTAGGGTGGTCAAGACGAATGGGACAAACTCTAAATGTAGATGTATAGAAGAGGATTAGGAGTGCTGTCTACGATGTGGTCATTAGAGACGAAGATTTTGATACACACTCAGGGGAAAAAGGTCTGGTACACCTCCTAATATCGTGTCGGACCTTATTTTGCCCGGCGTAGTGCAGCAACTTGGCATGGGCTCAGCAAGGCTTTCGACGACCTTTGCAGAAATATGAGCCATGCTGCCTCTACAGTCATCCACAACTGCGGAAGTGTTGCCACCGCAAAGTTCTGTGCACGAACTGACCTCTGGATTATGCCCGAATGTGGTTTGATGGAACTCATGTCAGGTGAGCTGAATGGCTCAGTGCAGAATATTCTTCAAACATTGTGGCCGGTTGCATGGTGGTTTGTTATCCGTAAAAATTCCATCGTTGCTTTGTATCATGGCGCCCATGAATGGCTGCAAATGGTCTTGAAGCATCCGAACGTTCAGAGGACTCAGTCCATTCGATTTATACAAAACCCACACCATTATGGAGTCACCATCAGCTTGCACAGTGCCTTGTTGACAACTTGAATCCATAACTTGGTGGACTCCCCGCAACACTCTATCCTTACATCAGCTCTTACCAACTGAAATCGGGAATCATCTGACCGGGCTACGGTTTTCCAGCCATCAAACCGATATGGTCACTAGCCCAGGAAAGGTACTCCAGGTACGTCCTGCTATTAGCAACGGAATTCACATTGTTTGTAAGCTGCCATAGCCCATCATCGCCTAATTTCACCACACTGACCTAATAGAAGCGTTCGTCGTACATCTCACATTGATTTCTGCGGTTACATCACGCAATGTTGCTTGTCTGTTAGCACTGACAACTCTACTCAAGCGCCACTGTTCTCGTTCTGCACTGTCCGCTGTGAATGGTAATGCCTGAAATGAGATATTCTCTGCTCACTCTTGACACTGTGGATCGCGAAATATTGAATTTCCTAACGAGTTCAGCAATCGAATCTCCTTGCGTCTGCCTTCAACTACCGTTCCGCTTTAAAAGTCTGTTTGTTCTCTTCGTGCGGCCATAATCACGTCAGAAACCTTTTCATATGAATCAACTGAGTACAAATGACAGCTCTGCCAAAGCATTGCCCTTTTATACCTTGTATACGTGGCACTACCGCCATCTGTATATGCATATCGCTATCCCATGACCCTTGTCACCTCACTATATTGAGAAGACGTGACTGAAACATAACGTTGACTAGTGTAAGTGAGGGTCATGTGCTAGCTATAAATTATTGCAGATCGTTCATCCCACATAAGGAGAGAGCCATCAGTTCTACAAACGGTTTGAAGGCCTGCTTGAAGCCGATGGACCAGTAAGCAGCGAGGCTGGCGTTGCGCTGGGCAGGTCGGCGTGCGGCGGCAGCGGATGCGCGCCTGTCCCACGGCACGCCGGGCTGGCAAGTGGCCGTCCCGCCTCCACCGGCACCAATTTACGCCCCCGCCGCCCCCACCGCCCCCACCATCCCTCACTGCACGCGCGTGGGAAGCGGCAGCCGCCCCCGCTCACGCTGCCTACCTGTGAGTGTGCCTACGTCCGCACACAGGCGCTCCACTCCTTCATACTTGTCGTGTGACAGGGTGTGTGGGCATTTGCCACGCCGGACATACGGCACGATTTTACCTGCTCCGAGGGGTTGGTACTCTTGTCCACCCTCCTCCTCCTCATCCGGCTCTTTCTAGAGAGAGTTTCGTTGTGGAAACTATTAACTGCATCTCGCATTGAATTCCGCACCAAATTTCGAGTCTCAGTAAAACTTCGACAGCCTTGGAGTTTTTGCGTTCGTCTAAATTATACGTGCCTTTTTCGGTGATCCTGCAGCAGCTTTCTGTCGTGTTTTGTGCACCATGGGGGATCAGCTCCGTCTCTTATTAGTTTATTTGGTATGAATCTCTTGAGTGCTGTTGATACTATTCCTTGGAACTTAAGCCACATATGGTCTTCACATACATAGTTTGGAAGGATTGGAGACTGTCTCTTAGAAAGACAGCAACAGAATCCTCAGCTGGTTTTATAAATAGATAAATTTCACGTTTAGTTCTGGTGAATTTCTTTGTTACAAAACTGAGCCTCGCTACAACCGTGTGTTCACTAATCCCTGTATAATAATCCCTGTATAATAATCCTCAGGATTATTTGTGGCTAAGAGGTCAAGTGCGTTTTCGTAACCATTTACAATTTCAATGGCCTTGTGAACTAACTGTTCAAAATAATTTTTAAAAAAGCATTTAGAACAATTACGGAAGTCGTTTTCTATCTACAATAGGGTTTGAAAATGTGTTTTTGTAAACATACGGAAGCTAGATTGAAGTCACTGCCAACTATAATTGTATGCGTCGGGCATCTATTTGTGATGAGACTCAAGTTTTCTTTGAGCTGTTCAGCAACTGTTTCGTCTGAGACCGCGGGTCGGTAAAAGGAGCCAGTTATTAATTTATTCCGGTTGTCGAATATATAACCTCTGCCCATACTAAGTCACAGGAACTATCTCCTTCAATGTCGTTTGTGAGCTGGAACACACATTACATTATTTTTCCTTAAGTTGTGCTTCTTGTTTCTGTTGTAGTGCAGATCATTACAATTACGACTTTTCCCTCCAAAACCTAGGATGCTCTCTCTGTGACCCTGTAAATACCAGAGCTAAACAATATAGAACAACAACGTACGTTACAAGCATAGCATTCTGTATTACTTCATTTAATTATTTCTAACATTTTAAAATTGTACGTCGACTTTAGATGATTTGTCAATCATAAATGATCTTATCTCTATTTAGTGAACGGATTTTCAGTCGTGTTTTGAACATTGTCCCTTTACACTTTACCAAGTAATGTTTCGCCGCAAGGGATATCGGATTTTAGAGTGTAAATTTATATGGAGTATGTCGTTCTTCTTTTCAAACATTCACATACCCATTTTTTATTTCCTTATTGTCTTTTGGGCATGCAGTTGTAGTAACTGAAGTAGGCACAGATGCAGTGATCAAAAAGAAATGATAAGCGTATATTCGCATTTTCTTTACATCGTTCCTTTCTTGTTGCTCCCATGGCGATGGACTGTTTCCATCGCAATCAGTAAGCGTGAAAGGAAGCTACCGTACAGACAGAGGGATCTATATTTATACTTGGCAGAACCAATTACATACTGACATAGTCGTCCGTATTGCTTTCGTTTAAGAGAAGTTATAAATATTTCGATTTCGGAAAAGAAGCTCTGTATTTCGCCAACATGTCGAAGAAGAAGGTCCCTTACGTACTGGTTGTATGGAGTAAGATTTGGAGACGGCGGTTTGAAAGAGGACAGAAGAAGTACGAGGAAGAGCGTCCCATACCTGAGGGATCGCTACTCAAGCTACCTGGCGAAGGGTCAAGTGTGGCAAATGTCCGGCGTGGCAAATGTCCAGCATTCGTGTGACAGTGGAGCTAGTACGACCTTGAATGAATAATTAACTGAGGTCTTACAAAATAAATGATACGTTTCAATCCACCTAGTGATGAATGGCAAGTATGCGAGCCCCCACAAATGTAAATACACATTAGGCCAACGAAGGCCAAAGAATAGCCACCATCCCCTTCGTTGGCCGAGATTTGCGTAGTGTGTACGGGTGGCAAATCGGATCCAACGAAGCCGTTGGCTTTGGTTGCGATTCGGACAGCCGGCGATAACATCAAAGCATTTGTGATGGGTTGTTTTTCAGACTCCTCTCTTAGTGCGGTTGCCGGGTCGAATGTTCCTTGGTTCAGTAGCGATTTTCTGTGTCTGTTGAACGGGTTTATTTTAACTCTGTTTAAAAATACATTAAGGTGGCATGTGTATCTCCAGAAGCTAAGTATCTCAGAGTGCTCGTTAATCATTCTGCAGCGGGTACAGCTCTCTTAAAGGAAGCGTCGTCTTTCGAAATTTTAGGGCCTACACAGTTCATTAACAGATTGACACCTGTAGCTTTCATTCAGTAATATTTATGAAACAGCCCTTACTCCACATCACTTTCGAGGTCAGACGTTCAGTGTTGTGCTATCACATTGATTCCTACTTTTTAAAAGAAAGATTCGTCTTCTTTTTTCTTTTCTGGCCATCATCTTCCTACAATAAAATAAATCCTACACACATGATGACTGAAAAATCCTCTTCTTCCCTCATACTATCGTCCGGTCAAATTGTGATTAATGCGATACTTTATAACAATAACAACATGGTAGGAACCTGGAGAAGTTCGCAGAGCCAACTGCGACTCCACATTACCGTATCCCTTGAACCCAAACCCTTGGTTTGGTGAGGATGAGAGGCTGAATGCCAATGCGTTGGCGCCAACGTTAGGCCGAATCCTTTGGCTGTCGTTCGTTGGCCTTCTTTGACCTATTGTGTGCTTGCTGTAGACCGCCATGAGAAGACTAGAGGTCCGCTCTCTCGAATTCCTCGGTGTATGATGTTTCTTGAAAGTCCAGCAGATGTCCATAAAGCCCCTTTGGTCTTGGGAAGCAACTGCACTCGACTTTCTTCACTCTTTTTCTAACTGCTTTGCTCGAAGGGCCCAACCATCTACTCACCTGATTGCCGATCAGTTACTCGCTGCAAATCGTGGCGCTTGAATGTGAAACGAAGGAAACTGCGAAACTGTCTGTCATGGAAAGAGGTCGTAACTGTTTTACGAAGAGACGTTTTTCATTAGTGAATGATCGTGATAAACTGGTGACGAAAGTTCGACACAGACAAGCTTGAAGCAAGAAAGGGAGACTATTTGAAACGACTCGTTTAGAATGCTACAGATTCTAACTAGGCAGGAGGATAAAATCGTGGAACTGATGGCGGAGAAGAGTGTCTCTCAAAAACTTATTCACACTGTGTGCCCACCAATTGAAAATGGTACTTAATTGCAAAGTGTCAGTTTGAGGGTTACTGGCAATTTGGCAAAGCAATCCAAGTGTCATATTATCGTCCAGTAACTGTCTCCGTCTCATAAAGTCGGGACTAGGGCTATGCACTGTGGCCACCGTTCAGATTATCAGAAGTGATGTCTGTTACTAACAGAGATGTTAAACACTGTGCGTCAAATTTCGGGTAAGCTAGAACTTTTCTATTTAGTCGCTAGGGTTCTGACTTCTCTCATGCGGCCCGCCACAGATTCCTCGCTTGTTGCAATCTCTTCATCTCAGAATAGCACCTGCAACCTACGTTCTTAGTTATTTGTTAGATGTGTTCAAATCTCCTACAGTTCTGACCCCCTTCAGTCCCCCGTTAACGCATGTCCTGTCAACCTGTCGCTTCTTCGACGATCCTGAAGAGAACCTACTCATTTTTTGCCTTATCAGTCTCCACATTTTTCAGTATTCGTCTGCAGCACCTCATTTCAAACTCTTCGATTCCCCCCTGTTCCGGCTTTCCCACGTCCATGATTCGTAAATGCCGTGTACCAAATGCTAGTTCTCATAATTTCTTCCTCAAGTTAAGATGTATTTTCGACACCAGCACACTTCTCTCGGCCATGAATGCCCTCTTTACCTGTGCTAGTCTCCTTTTTATCTCCTCTTTGCTTCGTCTACCATGAGTTATTTTACTCCCAATGTATCAGAACTCCGCAACTTCGTCGACTTTGTGACCACCAATTTTGACGCCAAATATCTCGCTATTCTCATTTCCACTGCTGCTCATTACTTTTGTCTTTTTCTGGTTTACTCTCAATCCATATTCATTACTAGTTATAGTGTTCATTCCATTCAACAGATCCTGCAATTCTTCTTAACTTTCACAGAGGATAGCAATATCATCATCATATAATTGATATCCTTTCAACCTGAACTTTAATCCAACTCTTATTTCTGTCATTACTTCTTCCATTCATAGATGGAACAGTAGGGGCAATAGTCTACATTCCTTTCTTAGACCCATTTTAATCCGAGACCTTCATTCTTGGTCTTCCTCTCTTATCGTTCTCTCTTGGTTCTTGTACATATTATATATATATATATATATATATATATATATATATATATATATATATATATATATATATACGTATCTCGCAGTAGCTTATTTCTGTTGTTCTCAGAATTTCAGTCTTGCACTATTTCCAACTGTCAGACGTTATTCGTAGATCAATAAATCCTATGAGAGTATCTTGACTTTTCTTCAATTTGTTTCTTTTATCAAGCGCAAAGTCAGAGATGGTGTCTTTTTCGAATCAGTAACTAATTTAACACATTTCAAGGACAGTGATGATGGTAAAGACACATCAAAAAGTTCATCTTTCCAAGAACTAGTTCTTTTAAGCATAAAATGTTACATCTCTATGATATTTAACTTTGAAAATAGTTTACTTTGAACCAAGTACTAAAATTGGGACAGTTCGAGAGCACAAGGCGCCAGAAAGGCAAAAAGTCAATCTATAAAAAAGGCGTAGCTGTTCTGCGTGCAAAAAGTGGGGCTGTTATGAGATGCTTGATTTTTAAAATGGCTTTCTTCGAATCACGAACTAAATTTAGATAAAGAGAGCAGCAAACGATAGCAATGGAATGACAAGTAGTTTGTCTTTAGAGTATTTGCTGTTTTGCACATATAATGTTACATTGGTATGATATTTAGCTGACAAAATTGTTTCCTTCGAAACAAGTATGACATTCAAGACATCGCGAGAACATAAGTCGCTAGAAAAGCAATTGAGCTGTCATTGAGAACATGTTTTATGAACAAACCTTGAAGATATAGGAAAGAAGATGAAAAAATATCGGTCAAATACCTTATGAAACCTTTTGTCTAAAAGAAAGAAATAAGACAAATTAGAGAAACGTTTCCACGACTTTGAAGGAAGCTCGAAATAACGTAGAACAAAGGAGATGCGTCACAATCTGTTTCAATTCTTACTTTCAGACAAATCATATACCACAAAAGATTTGACCGATGTCTTTCCAAATAATAATAATAATAATAATAATAATAATCTAGTTAAGTTGCTCCATAGATTTGTTTTCTGCCATTTTGATTCAGTACCTCTTCCTTAGTTATGTGACCTACCCATTGAGCTTTCGGCTTACCTCAGTAGCACTGCTTTTCAAATGTTCTCTGTTCATTGTCCAGATTTCATTCCGTAAATGTTACGTTTCAGATAAATATGCTGAGGGTTCCAAACACTTAAATTTGTCTTTCCGTGTAAACAAAGTTCTCATTTCGGTTTCTTTTTTCTGTTGTCAGTTTCCATTTAATATGGACTTTACTTTGACTTCCTTTCCAAATAGCAAAACACACCTAGTGTCTCATTTGCTAATCTAATTGCGTCTCCACTGATTTAATTCGAGGTTATGCCGTTATCCTTTGTTAATATTCACCCTATAACCTTCTTTAGGGTACTACCTATTCTGTTTAACTCACCTTCCAATTTATTTTCAGCGTCTGGCAGAGTTACGTAGTCTGTGAGCCTAACAGTTTTTATTCCTTCTCTAGGAACTTAAATTCTATCCCCAAAATTGTCCTTAATATCCTTTACTGTTTGCTCAACGTGCGGATTGAAAGTATGGGAAGCTACTACGTTGCCTGACTCCCTTTTAACTACTGCAGCTTCCTCTCTCCCTTCTAGTCTTTCGAACTTCAGTCTTGTACCACTTGCTTGCTCTATTTTATCCCTGATACCTCCACAATTTCAAAGCGTATATTCGACTGAATATTCTCAAAACCTTACTGTAACTCTACTAATGAGATAAAGTGGATTCTCTTGTTTAGATATGCCATAGGGTGAGAAATGCCTCACGTTTCCTATGTTTCTTCAGAACACAGAATGATTTTTCCGGCAGCGGCTTCTTCCAGTTGTCCAATCTTCTGAAAATAATGAGGGTTAGTATTTTGCAGGTTTGTCTTACTAAACGGATGGTTCGGTAATACTTACCAACACCAGCCTTCTGTAGCAATGGTATTGTTACATTCTTCTAGAGATCTGAATGTTTTTCGCCTCATATACCTTACGCATCAGATATAACAGTTTTGTCCTTGTTGCTGCATTCAGTGTATAAAATGTTCATACTGATGAACTGTAGCATTAGTGATTCATTTTTCACTTTTATCGGCGGTCAGACGGTATTCAGGGAGCCTCTCCGTGCAACCTCTGTTTTGACTCTGCAAGTTTAGAAGTGAACAATGGTTCCAACATTCTTACTAGGGTACAACAATGCCCCACTAAGGACTATTTATTCCAGATGAAAAGTCTCAGCCATTTGAATGTAGTCGCATTTTGGGCCTGCAGAAAGCTGGATGAACATTTTGACGGGTTTCTGCAAGTATCGGTGGTCGCTGCTTTCAACAGTGATCTATGGAACATTCCCACGCCAATAGACCAGGTTCTGGACGTCTGCGTAGCACGCACGTCGAGATCGATGGATTGTGCGAGCATCGGTGACCGCACGAACATTATCCAGGGTCGAAATCCGGGCACACACTGCACCTTATGTGTGATTAGGGATCGTTGGGGCAAGATTAAGATCACGTATGCCTCTGGCCAGGCTACAGCTCCCATCATGACACCACTTAGCATGGCTACTCTGGTGTCATGAAAGGACCTTTATTGTTTACAATATGCATAAATGACTTAGTTGACAACATCGGTAGCTCCGTGAGGCTATTTGCAGATGACACGGTTGTCTACAGGAAGTAGCAGCATCAGAAGACTCGTACGTACTCCAGGAGGACCTGCAGAGGATTAATGCATGGTGCGACAGCTGGCAGCTTTCCCTAAACGTAGATAACTGTAATATAATGCGCATACATAGAGGCAGAAATCCATTCCAGTACGATTATGCCATAGGTGGTAAATCATTGGAAGCGGTAACGACCGTAAAATACTTAGGAGTTACTATCCGGAGCGATCTGAAGTGGAATGATCACATAAAACAAATAGTGGGAAAAGCAGGCGCCAGGTTGAGATTCATAGGAAGAATTCTAAGAAAATGTGACTCATCGACGAAAGAAGTAGCTTACAAAACGCTTGTTCGTCCGATTCTTGAGTATTGCTCATCAGTATGGGACCCTTACCAGGTTGTATTAATAGAAGAGATAGACATGGTCCAGCGAAAAGCAGCGCGATTCGTCATGGGGACATTTAGTCAGCGCGAGAGCGTTACGGAGATGCTGAACAAGCTCCAGTGGCGGACACTTCAAGAAAGGCGTTATGCAATACGGAGAGGTTTATTATCGAAATTACGAGAGAGCACATTCGGGGAAGAGATGGGCAACATATTACTACCGCCCACATATATCTCGCGTAATAATCACAACGAAAAGATCCGAGAAATTAGAGCAAATACGGAGACTTACAAGCAGTCGTTCTTCCCACGCACAATTCGTGAATGGAACAGGGAAGGGGGGATCAGATAGTGGTACAATAAGTACCCTCCGCCACACACCGTAAGGTGGCTCGCGGAGTATAGATGTAGATGTAGATGTAGACTTGATTGGAGAGTAGGTTCGGTCTGCATGCGAGTGTTGGACATACACGTGTATTGCGTCGACCTGGTGAGCTGCCTATTACAGAGTGCATTCGCCCACATCCCAGCCTTCAAGGGTGGGGGCCGTCAGTTACAATTCGCGATCAGATCTAATGTTCCTGCAGGCTAAAGTAACTAGTTAAAAAAAATGGTTCAAATGGCTCTGAGCACTATGGGACTTAACTTCTGAGGTCATCAGTCCCCTAGAATTTAGAACCACTTAAACCTAACTAACCTAAGGACATCACACACATCCATGCACGAGGCAGGATTCGAACCTGCGACCGTAGCGGTCGCGTGGTTCCAGACTGAAGCGCCTAGAACCATTCGGCCACTCCGGCCGGCCGTAACTAGTACCCTCTGCATTATAAGCTCTGTTATCCACGTGCTGCTGCCATCTCTTTGACAGGAAGGTAATGTGCTTTTTCAGCAGGACAGTGTGCAATCCACTTATGGCGGTTGTGACCACAACGTGCTCTTCGCGTTGTACAACTCCCATGGCAAGCGAGATCACCAAATCTCTCGCCAATTCAACACGGGTGTGTCGTGATCGAAGAGGGAACTTACTCGTAGTCCGAGATCTGCAAGAACCATTGCCAAATTTCAAGAAAAGGCGCAGCAATCAATCGCAGGATGCCATTAGGTCCGGTTATGATCTAGAGAGTGCAGAAATTTTCCTGCAGGGGAACAGCAACCGCTAGAAATTAAAATTTCAGAGCCGCCATAAGTAGCATGTAACTTTTTACAATTACGTGCAACTTTTGGCATGTCTACAATTTTAATCTTTATGATCGTTTGCATGGTACAATACACGCCTCCACTGACGCCGGAGGAGAGTACAGTGTGTATTCACGTGTTTGGGAAACGTTTACTGCGACTTGTATGTCACATTTGTTCTGGGTTTGTCGTGATATTCTCCTGAAGTGATCAACTACCTTTCACAACACTTGTCAGTCAGAAATGTTTTCTGGAGTAGGTTTATTTCCTCTATTCTGGGTCGCAGAACGACCGGTGAATGTTCAGGCATATGATTGGAATGATCACTCGCAGCAATAAATTCCCGGAAACATTGGATCTAAAGTGCATGCCTTAAGAGCTGCAAGCACTTCTTCATCTTCACTACTGCGAAACACATCCCTCCTACTGAACAAATGGTCATAGATCTTGAAGTATGGGTATTTAGAAGACCTTTTTGCTTCACATGTTTGTCCCTGTCATGTCTTTGAATACTGACCATTGCTCCTGGGACGCCATGTATGAACATATTAGAAGAGCTAGAAATATGCACATCCTGCCCATAATACAAAGAACCTCGTTGCTGGCCGGGGTGGCCGAGCGGTTCTAAGCGCTTCGGTCTGGAAGCTCGCGACCGCTACGGTCGCAGGTTCGAATCCTGCCTCGGGCATAGATTTTTGTGGTGTCCTTAGGTTAGTTAGGTTCAAGTAGTTCTAAGTTCTAGGGGACTGATGACCTCAGATGTTAAGTCCCATAGTACTCAGAGCCATTTGTACCATTTTTCGTTGATTATTAATGGGAACAGGAAGATAATTATATGGATCGAATAAAGGCTCAGCAGTCTTTTGTACTGTTGTTTCTGCATTTCAAACGGTTTAAGGTACAAATATTAATATGCATTCGTGATAAGGGGAACGAGTGATGGCTGCTTCGGCACTTCATCAACGACGCAGTCAGATCAATGTGATTATCCGACGGCAAAAAAGGGTGGTTGTCAGAAAACTGCAGCGATCCTCAATTACAAGCTCAGTTCAAGGTAGCTTTGTCTACAGTGTGTTGAACGTACGTGCCGTATTCATGAGAGCGACAATGTTATCGCTTGAGCTTAGCCAGCAAAAGCGCTTTATCCCGCGGTGGCGATCATATCGAATGGCCGTTGCAAATATCATTACGTCGCAACAGCCTCTGTGGCGATTTACCCGGTATGTATATACACAGGCGGTGCAAATTTCCACACCGTGCGTGCCGTGCTGATATTTTTTTTTCCCACTCCATCGATCCTGACTGTGGCTCGCTTGCAGCGTGTATCCGGTTACGCTGTGGAACAAAACAAGAATGGAAAAAAGGACGCAAAAGAAAAAAAGTTACTGACCAGCACTGCAAACTCTGCAATCAATAGGGAGCTAATGCCGCCGCAAACTGTGCTCTGCAATGCAAGGGTAGTCAGGGTCGGACTTGGGAGGCTGCCGCGGTGCACGCTGGGATAGAGGCGGCCGCCATCGTGTGTCTACCAGCGGGTGTTCCAATTACATTCTGTTTGTCAACTGGGAACACTTGTTTATACGATGTAGCGCGCTGTTTACCGTGTAAAGCTGTCCAGAGCCGTGACTGGACTGTCAGAATGGAGCCCTTTGCCCAGGAGGTGGCAAAATTTCTGCAACGTCCCAAATTCTCTCTCCGTACGCTTCCCTTTGGTAATAGCCATGTTGCACTTTAAGATGTGCTGTTCGTACTTGTTCATACAAGCAAATGATTACATTTAGGAAAATTTGGATGGTTTATTCAAGAGAAAGAGCTTCACAAATTGTTGACGTCAATAATGTGTTCGTCCGCCTCTGCCTTTTGTGCGAGCAGTTATTCGGTTTCGTATTGAGCGACAGAGTAGCTGCATGTCCTCCTGAGAGATATCATGCATAATTTTACCCAACTGGCGTGTTAAATCGTCAAAATTCCGAAGTAGTTGAGGGGTCTGCCCGTAAGGCGCCAAATGTTCTCCATTGGGAAGAGATCCGGCTAACTTGCTTGGAAAGAAACGGTTTGGTAAGCACGAAGCCAAGCAGTAGAAACTATTGCAGTGTGTGGCCAGGCATTATTCTGCTAAAATGTAAGCCCAGGATGGCCTGCCACGAAGGGAAACAAAGCGGACGTGGAATATCGGTGGCGTACCGCTATGCTGTAAGGGTGCCACAGACGACAATCAAAGGGGTCCTGCTATGAAGTGAAGTGGCACCCTGGACCATGACTTCTGGTTGTCAGGCCGTATGGCTGTCGACAGTCAGGTTGGTATCCAACCGCTGTCCGGGGCGTCACCAGACCAAATAATGCACGGAGGAGATCGTTATCAGTTCGTGGCAGAATGACATTATGAATTTACGTTCAGTAAGTATTTACAGCATGGCGCGGGCTTTCAAATAAGAATGAAATTAATGTGGTGGTCCTCAACTACGTACCCTCAAATGTTTCAAATGGCTCTGAGTACTATGGGACTTGACATGTGAGGTCATCAGTCCCCTAGAACTTAGAACTACTTAAACCTAACTAACCTAAGGACATCACACACATACATGCCCGAGGCACGATTCGAACCTGCGACTGTAGTGGTCGCGTGGTTCCAGACTGACGCGCCTAGAACCGCTCGGCCACATCGGCCAGCTACGTACCCTCAGACTCAGAGCAGAAGTATTAGAGGTTTTGGCTGGTTTCGTTGTGCAGAGGCTGGGATACGAAGTTGCCGCGTTACAAATCATATACTGCTGAGTCTACAGTATACGATATGAATATACACATGAATCGAATAGTCGAAGGTTCCTTTCACTCGGAAATTGCGAATTTAACATAGAAATTTATCAATGAAAGATTTCAGTTAAATAAAATCTGCAGGTACTTTCTTAACGACTTTAAATGGTGAGTACAATAGTAGAAGTGCTTTTGAGAATGTGGTATACTTCTGCAAAACACTATTGGTGTCGATGGTCCTGCAATTAAATAAAGTATAAGCTGAATAACAGGGGAAACAATAGATTTCTACTTCACGTAATTAGTTATCAACAACAACATAGCTCGCGAGATATTCACATCCAAACGCGTACTACGTCTTCACTGCAGAAGCCACGGAAATCTCACAAGTACACAAGTCGGCACTCCAAAGTATTTCTATCTCTCGCGATCAAGCGCAAACTGCTCCACTCCAAGTCTTTCCCACGACCGTACGTCGCGCCTTCACCTCCACCACTCTCCGTGTCCTATCCGACTTTCCCTCGCACCTCGCTCTCCAGCACTTCCCATGTCCTGTGCGACTCTCGAAACGATGCTCTTTTCCCCCTTCCATCCAGTCTCCCCATTCACGAGCGCTGTGATAGGCTAAGGCACTCGCGCCATGTCTTCAAGCCAACGCACCCACACAAACATAATGGAACATATTCGAAATACTGGATTTACATTTAAATAGCTTGAAATTGATTAAATATCCCTACGGCTGGACCATAGACACGCTCTAACACACATTATTAAATACACAAACAAATTAAATAAACATATATCAAAGGAACAGCAACAAAGGTAGGCCAATAGCCTAATGTCTCTGTGCTTTCTAAAACACAGTAAATATTTAACCAATGAATAGCATATAGCCGATATAAACAAAGACATAGATGTATAAATATATTTATAAGCATGCTGCTACCGTTTTTTCGAGTGACTGGAGTACTTACGGCTTGACGCGATCGTTAGTAATCAGCCACTTTGACCTCCAATCACTCGTTGACTATTAAAGTCACATGCCTCTAATTTATACCAATGTAGGTTTACACTAACAGCTTTCTAAAGACACGCCGATCGACGAAATCGGATGAAGCATTTAGATTTTGGAAATTCGTTGTGCAATTTACCAACAGGTACTAAACTTTAAACTAATAAGGATATTGAAAATCTGATTACACCATCAGAATCGTCATGCAAATAATGGTAATGTACATATTTCTCTTTGAGGTATCATGACTCATCTGGCTACTATTAATTTCCATACAAACTGTGAAATGTCTGCCATGATGGTTTCACAAAGCCTGCCATCTTTGGCTCTCTCAGCGTGTCTCCTTCATCGACACAGCGTCACTACGAAATTCCCAGCCACGTGGTCTGGCCGTTGTGCGGCATTATGCGCTTGAAAACGTGCCGCACCTTGCCGAACGGCGCGAACGGTGGCCGCCAACTCTGAACTTAGAATATTTCCAGGGCGCCACAACTCGCCCGTTACCTCACAATGGAAAGAATGTTGTTTCGAATCAGTGCCCAAATGCAACCTACTGCGGAATTCTGTAAGCTTACAGTGGAGTTCACTACAATCCTAGACGGACTTAAATACAGGGTTGGGACAAAAACATGAAACCACGATAAAAACAACACATTACAATGCCTAATATGGTACAGGAAACCCAATGGCATTCATAATGGCTTTCATTCGGCTCTCAATGGATACAGGTCCTGTACGGTTTTTAAGAGAGTGTGGTACCATCCTTGCAGCAAAATAGTGACAACTTCATGTAAGGGTGATGGAGAAGGATAGCGATCGCACGCAATTATTTCCAAAGTATATTACAGAGGCTCAATAATATGTAGATCTTGTGAGTGTGGTGGCCAGGGGAGACGTGTGAACTCATCCTCGTGCTCATAAAAGCAGTCCTGAACGATGCGAGCTGTGTGAACAGGGGTCCTTCCATCTTGGAACACAGTGTCGCCATTAGGGAACAAACATTTTGTCATGAATGGACGTAATCCGCCAAAATGGACACGTAACCCTTGGCAGTAATGAGACCTTGAAGAGTAACCGTGGGGCCGACGGAATACTACGATATGTGTCGTCAGATCATCGCGGAATCACCGCCTTGTTTCATTCTCGGGATGTACACTCGGTCAGAAGTTGTAAAAACCGTGAAACAGGACTTACCTGACCGAATGACTATCTTCCACTGCTCTGTACTCCCCTTTTTATGGATTCGATACCACGTTTTTGTGTTATCGACATTTCGATGAGTGATGAGTGCTTCGAGAATTTCAGCTTCTATCATATTTTAGGCGTATACAGATGGGAAACCTCTTAAAATTTCTGAATTACATGTAGTGTGTTCTCTTCAAGGTTAACTGACAAATATTTGGCTAGGGACAATATATTAATGTCCATGAAAATTTCATTAATCGATCTAGTGAATCAAGTATAGTCTTAGAAAGTCCGGTAATGAAATTTCCATGGACATTAATAAGTGCTTCGTAGCCAATTCTTTGTCATTTACCTTTGAAGAAACACACTACATGCAATTCAAAATTTTTAACGGTTTCCCCATCAGTATATGCCTAAAATATGATGACAGACAGATAAAAGAAATGGACAGTGTTAAATTCTTTGGGTTACAGCTTGATAATACATTCATCGGGAGGAGCACATCGCAGAACTTTTGAAGCGTCTAAACAAATCTGTATTTTAATGTGAATGTTGTCAGATAAAGCGGAGATAAAAATGAAACAGCTGACATACGGTACTTGCTTTCATTCTATAATGCCGTATGCGATTATTTTTTGGGGTGACTCATTAAGCCAAGCTCATGTTTGCCGGGTACAAAAACTTGCAATAAATGTGTGGTGTGACTCCAGTAACATCCTGCAGTGGCCTACTTAGGGCCCTATGGATATTAGCCACTGCTTCCCAATACATTTATTCCTTAATGAAATTTGTCATTAAAGATACATCTCATTTTCAAACCAACGTCACAGTTCATGGAATCAGTATCAGAAATAAGAATAATCTTCACAAAAATTTAATACCACTTACATAGGTGCGCAAAGGTGTCCATTATTCAGGAACACACATTTTCAATAACTTGACAGAAACCATGAAAAATTTAACTATCAGTAAAATTCAAGTTAAGAGGACCCTAAAAGATTTATTGGTGGCTAGCTCCTTCTGCCACACTGATGAATGTCTGGTCTCTTCAACCCCACAAACCAACCAACCAACCATTGATGAATTTCTCAGTAGAAACACCTGATGTTTTTGTGCGCTACTAATAACATAAAATAATGCGAATAACAGTACAGTCTGACTTCAGTACAAATTCAGTGCAGTAATGCGATCATTGTAAATAAGTGTTGTAAAATGATCCTTCTATTAGTGTTCATTGCCTCATGAACGAAAATATAGTCAGTTTTCTTAATTCTTTCCACACCCATGACGATCATTCCACTTGGGATCTGTGGAAGGTACATTAGCAAACTCGTATATGCTTTTCATTGTAACTATTAGTTGTGTATTCTTGTTGCTCTGACATATTCTGCACCCTAAATCTGCTCACTATGGACCGTTTGGAACGAAAAGTACTTCGGATGTAATCTAACTCGCCTTGCTTCTGGAGCAGCCTTTCTGTTGTTTTGGTGCTGAAAAGGAACTTTAGCATTTATCGTTTTATTTTTTGTCACACTCGTCTTCAGTGACTGTCTGTCACAACTGTCACATTCACTCTAAGCACATTTTCGTCCGTGTTGTGACTTAGTGGATAATGTTTCTCCCTTTTCCTTGTACGCGGTATAAATTTTCGATACGTTGCTTGTTGAAACACCAAATACTTCGGCTCTCTAGGTTACGGAAACACTCACCATACGAGCACCAGAAATTTTCCCAAGCTGGAATAACATTGCGACATAATGCACTCACAACTATACAGAATACTGTTATAACCACACCGATGCTTTCAACGTATTGGGGACAGTGATCAAGTTTCGTTCGTTCTTAAATGCAACAGCGTATCCTTCAAGGTTGGCTAACATGTGAATTTATTTCAGACAAGCATTTCTCGCAGTGTTTCCTTATTTTGGTCCAACCCTATATGCGGACAGCTTCGATAAAGATACAGTTTTCATTGTAGCTGATTCGTGGTCAGCGTTTCTGCTCGTTCCGAACATCTTGTATATAATACCAATAGTTACTTGGTGTACCATCTTATAGACCGGATTGGCGAATTACTGTGACGTAACAAGAAGGTCAACATATAAAGGGTGAAGGGGCACCGCGGTGGTAGGCGTAATGACATTGTCGACGCTCCCATTAAGAATGCGATTCACGACGAGACAAAGATGTACGAATATTTTCCCCACACAGACGTTCTCCAAGCTGTGTGGCAGCAAATTAGAGCTCCATTGAACAACAACAAGTGGCGCCTGTCGTACCAGCATAGGGGAAGATAGACATGTAAAAAGAAGAGATGATTCTCACGCTGACAACACAAATTTCGAATGTCCACTTCTCTACCACGCGGCAACCAATTTACCCCCATTGCTTAGTGCTACGGGGACAATTCCCAGAAAGCAGGATAAAGATGCTCCTTACAACGAACGATGTGTCAGTGTATAAACATCGGTATAACTTTATAGCGGTTAGTCAGATTATGATTTAATTAACATGTTTACAGAGTAATAGACAATTTGTTTTTAAAAAAGTCAACTCTGACTTTGGTCTACAAAGAGCTATCATCACTACCGCAGTGTCTACAAAACGAATTCTCCAGAGCTGAAACGCTTCTTAGACACTCTATAAGGCTATTCTCACCGCTAAATTGGACACCGATTCATTTCTGATAGCAGTCACTATAGAACATGACAGAATTCCAAAAAACGTACCAAATACTTGGGCATACAATCATACGTGTTAGGCACATACAGTGAATCACAGATCATTTTAATATGCCAAACAGCAACAAATTCATACTACATCATCTCTAAAGCACTCACAGGAAAGAGCATAAACGCATTCAAGCACAAAACGTATTAGTGCGCCCATACGGCGTTCACACACACGCACACACACACGTAAATCATAGTCTAGCCACAGAGGAAGAAATTTCCGAAAATGCTCCGGTAGGAGCACAGATATTGAGATATTGCACGAAAGCGACTGGACTGGCGAACATGGGAAAGAAGAGAATCGAGGTGTTTGGGATGTGGTGCTATAAAAGAATGTCGAAAATTAGATGAACCGAAGAAAGAAGAGTGATAAGACAAGTATTTAAACTCTTTAAACATCAGGGAATAGCTTCCATGACACATAAGATAGCTGTACAAGATTAAAAAATGTAGGGGAAGGTAGAGACTGGAATATATCCCACGAATACATGTGGTGCCCAATAAGAAACAAAATTTTTTTCTAGGCCATTTTCCGTTGAAAAAATGTGGAATTTGTTGTGGGATGTCATGGAATAATCCTGCTTCAGACCCTATGGATTCATGTTATTCCGATTGGTTGTGGCGCTATACGTAGCCTTCAAATTGACGTCTGTAAATGAGGTGCGTTCCAAGCAAAGAGCTGTCATTATGTCTCTTTTGGTGGAAAATCAGAGGATCACAGTTATTCATAAGAGCCTGCAGAATGTCTTTGGAGACCTGACAGTGACCAAAAGCACTGCAAGTCGTTGAGCGAGGAGTAGGTCATCATCGCACCCAGGTCTCACAAACCTGTCGGATCCCTCGTGTGCCAGCCAGCCGCACACAGCTGTCACTACTGAAATGTTGGAACATGTGGACATTCTCATTTGAGATGATCGACGGATCACAATCGAACACTCACTGCCCAATGGGAAGTCTCTATCGGCAGTGCTGGCACATTCACCCGTCAGTTGGGGTGCTCAAAAAATATGTGTGCCCGTTGGATTCCTTGACTCCTAACAGAAGACCGTAAAGAGCAACAAAGGACCGTGTGTAATTACTTGTGTGTTATGAGGCTTAACGCGACAATTTTTTGTCGAACATCGTCACAGGTGTTGAACCATTAATGATCACTTCGAACTGGAAAAAAGGGCAGTCTGTGGAGTGGCATCAAACCACCTCTCCTCCTAAGAAAAAGTTCAAAGCCGCACAGTTGGCAACGGTACTGGAAGTTTCCGTTAGACACCAATAGCTGCTGTACAGTATCTGTCGGACCCAATGGTGTGCGATTCCTGAGTCGCGCCTCCAGCTGCTCCGTACCACAAGCGCCCTCCGCCGCTGCAACACTGGATAACCGGCGGCAGAGACTCAACCCACTCGCACTCGGAGCCACTTCTCTGTGACACCATCATTCATGCTTTGTACAGTGAGCCACTTCGCTGTTGATGTTGTGGCAGGTCGATTCTGTTTCTTGCTGCATTATTTGTAATTAGTAAGATAATGGTTCACATGGCTCTGAGCACTATAGGACTTAACATATGAGGTCATCAGTCCTCTAGAACTTAGAAGTACTTAAACCTAACTAACCTAAGGACATCACACACATCCATGCCCGAGGCAGGATTCGAACCTGCGACCGTAGCGGTAGCACGGTTCCAGACTGAAGCGCCTAGAACCGCTCGGCCACAAATTCCGGCAGTAATTAATCATCATCATCCGCTTGGAGAAGTACAATTTAGGTGAATCTTCTATTTATGCATTAACGTGTTTGCTAATCACTTCTGCTCCTCACCAACTTTCCTACAACGGCAGTTGCTGCACCATATCTTCACCAAAAATGAATTAATTGTCATTGCCGGCATGTGCAATTGTTAAGTAAAAAATGTTGTACAGGGTTGTTTGCCGTACTGATGAGTAGGGATAGAGATCAAGTGCGGCATACAATCGTAAGGGCCGAAAACAGACGTGAGAATCTCTCCAGAGACAGGTAACACGGTGCGAGGGCGGTGCTGGAGGGGAATACAGCGAGAACACAGGGCGAGCACTTAACCTGTAGGCTGGTGGCTCACCGTGGAGCGAGGCCCGGCTGGTGGCGTTAATGCGAATACAAACTGGCTGGTTATGCAGATGCCTGCCGGCCTAATAGACCCCGGCACGGCTCCTGAGGTGACGAGCAGCCAGCTCAGACTCCTCTCTGTAGGCGACTACCGTAGCCTGTGTCAGCCGAGACACATTTTCAAGTATGACATTTCAGTACTGTTCACAAACGATGTTTTGGACATTTGTTAAACCCAATAATTTATCTGATAGATTCCGTTCCACACAAAAAGTATTGTAAACAGGTGCAGTGGTACACTGACGGGTCAAAGCAATGTGATCACTGTCCATAGATAGAATGAAAACCGAGCGAGGTTGCGGAGTGGTTAGCACACTTGGTAGAACGATGGCTCAGACCTGCGTATGGCCATCCTGCTTTACGTTTTCCGTGATTTCCCTAAATCGCTTCAGGCAAATGCAGGCATAGTTCCTTTGGAAGGGTACGTCCGATTTTCTCCCATTCTTCCCAAATCCGATGGGACCGATGACCTCGCTGTTAGGTCCCCTCCTCCAAATCAACCAACCAAACAACAGAGAAAGTTAGCCTGCTGGTGTTGCTGCAGGCACGTGACGAGGTAAAGACAGTAATTAAACGGACCAGAGACGAATTATCCTAGCAACGCTACAGTCCATAAATAGGATTTTCATTTTCAATTGTAATTCACTGTCATCATTTGGCCATTTGGAGACAATGAGTGGGGCTGTGGAAGTAGAAAATGAAGTGCTAGTTGAAAAATCGGAATATTTACGAGATATGTCTGAGCTCAGTACAGGGTTGACAGTAGCGGAGGCAGCCAGAACCATTTAGGCCGTGTGCGGGGATAATGCCATTGAACAGGGGGCGGCAAGAAAATGTTTTCCTCTTTTAAAGCAGGATCGTTTTGACATTAACGACTCTCCACGTTCATGAAGAACTTAGGGGTTTGATGAAGAACCTTTAACCGTATTAATCCACAATGAGCCACGTCTCTATACTCGTGAAGTGGCGGGTGTGATGATGTTTGGTGATTCAAACACCGTGCGACATTTGCATACAATGCATATCGTTAAACATTCGTGTGTATAGGGGCCGCATTCTAGCCAAAGTCACGAAATCCAGTGGGTGGCCAAATGTGCATTTCTGCTTGCTCTCCATCAATCGATCCACGAACAACACCGGGCATTTCTATCCTTTATCGTTACTGGTGACGAGAAAATGTGTTTTTATGCTATTAAAAGGAAATGGAAGGAGTTGTTGAGCCCAAACGAAGCAGCAACTCCCCGTTCAGAGACCTGCGCGTGTCCACGAAAGACAATGCTGTGCATCTGGTGGAACAGTGACGGTGAGGCATACTAACTGCTTCCCGGAGGTGTTACCATCACTGCTGAGATTCATTGTCAAAAACTGAGACGTTTTGCAGACGCAATCCAAGAACAACGACCATGAAGACTGCGTGAAGTGATGCTACTCCACAATAACGCCCAACCGCATTCTGCTAAAGAAACACTACACGGGAGAGGAGTTGAGAATTCATTCCGCACCCACCTTATTCACCTGATCTTACGCTCTTAGATTTTCATCTTCTCTGCTCTCAGTTGAACAACCTTCAAGGAACTTCTTTACCGGTGAAAATGCGCCTCGAACATAGCTCGACGAGTTCTTCACCCAGAACCAAGTGATTTCGACAGTCGTGAAATCGAAAAGATGCTCCAGCGTTGGCAGACTGAAGGAGAATGTATTACTGATGACTGAAGACTCTGTTATGTGTATCTGTTGTATTTATTAAACTTATGGAAAAACACTACGAACTTATGCACCAACCCAACATTTAGGCATCGAGAACAAGTGTTTACGTAGAAAACATAATTGTACAACGAAAATATTTACAGAATTGAAAGTGGAAACCGTCATTTTGTTTCCATAGCAAATGTTTAAAAAATAGAATAAGAAGTAAACTAGACATATCTATGTTTTCAACTCACACTAATTGTTCAATTTAACAATAAGTAATACAAGTAAATGAAAATATGAGTCGTACACAATTTTCGGTGTACTAATTTACAATCACATTATACAGGGGAATGTCTTCAGAAACAAAAAGAAAATATGCTGTTTGAGGAAAGAGGAAATCGATAGTCATCTCAAGTCTTCAAAAGTTCCGATCGTTCATAGTCAAATTTGGAACACGAAAACAATACGTGTTTTACATCGGCTTCACATTCAAATGCCAGGGAATTATAAATATTCATTCATTGTATCTACACAGATGTACAGGAAACGAGACATTGTTAAAATGGAGTCGAATGATGGTGGAGCCCGCCGGTGTGGCCGAGCGGTTCTAGGCGCTTCAGTCTGGAACCGCGCGACCGCAACGGTCGCAGGTTCGAATCCTGCCTCGGGCATGGATGTGTGAGATGTCCTTAGGTAAGTTAGGTTCTAGGGTACTGATGACCACAGCAGTTAAGTCCCATAGTTCTCAGAGCCATTTGAACCATTTTTGAATGATGGTGGAAATCGTAGATCGGTCCAAATGCGTCCTCTCAAACCGTGGCCTTGTAGGAAACTGAGGCTATAATTTGTTGGGAGACGCTCCGCAACTCTTGCCATTGGTGTTTCCCGTGGCTCTTGACTTCATGTAAGTAGCCTTTATACAATTTCAAATCGAGAACAGTTCCTGTGTGTATGCAACTTGCTTCGCTACCACACGAACTTCCTCACTATAGCGGATTCCAGCATTGAAACACACCAACAGCAGCATAATTGTTTACCCTCTCCCTTTACAGTGAATTTATCGCATTACCACAACTTCTGTGCTGAATATTTTTAGGAACAGTCTGGGAGTCGGACACGATTAATATTTTTAGGTAGGAAGTTGAATATAGAAACTTAATTGCTCCCAAAGTTGCCACAAAAAATGTCTCTGAGCACTATGGGACTTAACATCTATGGTCATCAGTCCCCTAGAACTTAGAACTGCTTAAACCTAACTAACCCATGGACATCACACAACACCCAGCCATCACGAGGCAGAGAAAAATATTGCCACATTTCCACTGTAAAAATTGAACCAATTTATGGGTTAAATGATACAGATAAGATGGCATAGGAATGCACATCCAGTATACACCTGGTGTGGAATTTTGGATCCATCAGCTTATATACAAATACAATGAGGCCACTGTGCCTCAGTAAGGTAATTATATCTGCAATTTACGTTATCATTCAGAGAGCTTGTCATATCATAATAATCAACTAGAATATGGCAGCTGAATGTGTCAAGATTACATTCGGTCAAAGGCAAATATGAAGAACATCGCTGGATGAAAGGTCCGCCAGTTATTTAAAAAAAAAAAAGAAGTTTTTTCCAACCTCCCAAACGTTGTTTCAGCACTTCTGTGCCATCATCAGTGAGTTTCTGTTTCATTTAATCTGTAATGTGAACATTTTTACTAAATTATTAAAAAATTGTGGGAATATTTAGTTCAAACAACATTTTTTTTCTTTTAGATAATACCTTTACACTCTGTTTGCATGGTTTTTCAGGACCACTTGTGTATTATTTATTACAGGTAGCCTGTCAACTGCAACCAAACGACGATGATGAGAAGTTGTCGGGAGCTAACCTATTATTCTATGCTTTAAACACAATTTAGTTTGTCGCGATATTTCGCGCCTATATTCGTTTTTACTTACGGTTTTGTGTGGCAAGCGCCTATATTCGGCTTTACTTACGTTTTATTGTGGCAAGTTCTTTTTTCTAAGCATCCTGAGGAGGTGTTGTGAAAAACACGTAAATGTAACACACATTTTCAAAAATAAGGTCGGAGAAGCACTTTGCGCTTTAACACAATTACAGTACGGTTTGGTGAAGTCCAAAGTGCTTTTAGGACCATATTTGTGAAAATATGAGTTATATTTGTGTGTGCTTTACAACATCTCCTCAGGATGCTGAGAAAAAAGGACTTGCCATAATAAAGCGTAAGTAAAACCGAATATAGGCGCGAAATATCGCTACAAACTAACTTATGTTTAAAGCATAGAATGACAGGTTAGCTCCCAACAAAATTTCTCATCAACTTCGTCTGATTGTGGATGACAAGCTACCTGTAATAAATAAGACAGAAGTGGACCTGAAAAACCATGCAAACCGAGTGTAACGGTATTAAATAAAAGAAACTAATTATTGTTTGAGCTAAATATTCATGTAATTTTGTAATCACTTAGTAAAAACATTCTCATTGCCTATTAAATAAAATAGAACCCCACTGATGATGGCACAGAGGTGCTGAAACATGTTTGGGAGCTTGGAAAAAACGGTGTTTTGCATAATTGGAGGACCTTACATTCAACAATTTTAACTGCAAACATGGTAAACACATGGAGCTGCAAATCCAAATGATGAATATGAAGAACATCGTATAGACTGAATGGGCAGGATACCGATTCGAAGCTTGTGCAACGACCGGAATTTCAGGCATGCAGTGTTTGCTGGACAAGGTATGTACTCTTATAGACAGGACATTCCATGAAGGCCAATCCTTGAATGAAAAATTCTACTGACAGCTTTTAAAGTCTAATGCTTAACGGTATATCTCCTGAATGCACTGAAAGAGCATCTGCAGGCGTCGAACACATGACGTAAGAGCCTTTGACAAAGAATACTGTTACGGTCCGTCATCAGGACAAGAGGTTCTCGGAATGACGAACCTGCTCGCGTGCTACTGTCGTTAGCGTCTAGAGAAAACGGTTAAACGACGGAGAAACACACTGATTAATTGTAGGAGCGATACCCTGTAGCACATAACACAAACTACAGCGTGCACACACTTTATTCTACACTACTGGCCATTAAAATTGCTACACCAAGAAGAAATGCATTTGATAAACTGGTATTCATTTGACAAATATATTATACTATAACTGACGTTTGATTACATTATCACGCAATTTAGATGCATAGATCCTGAGAAGCAGGCCGGTGTGGCCGAGAGGTTCTACGCGCTTCAGTCTGGAACCGCGTGACCGCTACGGTTGCAGGTTCGAATCCTGCCTCGGGCATGGATGTGTGTGGTGTCCTTAGGTTAGCTAGGTTTAAGTAGTTCTAAGTTCTGGGGGGCTCAAGACCTCAGATGTTAAGTCCCATAGTACTCAGAGCCATTTGAACCAATTTTTTGATCCTGAGAAATCAGTACCCAGAACAACTACCGTAAAAACGGCCTTGATACGCCTGGACATTGAGTCAAACAGAGCTTGGATGGCGTGTACAGGTACAGCTGCCCATGCAGCTTCAACACGATACCACAGTTCACCAAGAGTAGTAACTGGCGTAATGTGACGAGCCTGTTACTCGACCACCATTGACCAGACGTTTCCAATTGGTGAGAGATCTGGAGAACATTTTCTGTATCCAGAAAGGCCCGTACAGGACCTGCAACATGCGGTCGTGCATTATCCTGCTGAAATGTAGGGTTTCGCAGGGATCGAATGAAGGGTAGAACCACAGGTCGTAACACATGTGAAATGTAACGCCCACTGTTCAAAGTGCCGTCAATGCGAACAAGAGGTGACCGAGACGTAGAACCAACGGCAACCCATACCATCACGCCGGGTGATACGCCAGTATGGCGATAACGAATACACGCTTCCAATAAGCGTTCACCGCGATGTCGCCAAACACGGATGCGACCATCATGAAGCTGTAAACAGAACCTTGATTCATCCGAAAAAATGACGTTTTGCCATTCGTGCACCCAGGTTCGTCGTTGAGTACACTATCGCTCGTGTCTATAATGCAGCGTCAAGGGTAACCGCAGCCATGGTCTCCGAGCTAATAGTCCATGATGCTGCAAACGTCGTCGAACCGTTCGTGCAGATGGTAATTGTTCTGCAAACGTCTCCATCTGTTGACTCAAGGATCGAGACGTGGCTGCACGATCCGTTACAGCCATGCGGATAAGAAGCCTGTCATCTCGACTGCTAGTGATACGAGGCCGTTTGGATCCAGCACGGCGTTCCGTATTACCCTCCTGAACCCACCGATTCCATATTCTGTTAACAGTCATTGGATCTTGACCAACGCGAGCAATAATGTCGCGATACGGTAAACGACGCTCGCGATAGGCTACAATCCGACCTTTATCAAAGTCGGAAACGTGGTGGTACGCATTTCTCCTCCTTACACGAGGCATCACGACAACGTTTCAACAGGCAATGCCGGCCAACTGCTGTTTGTGTATGAGAAATCGGTTGGAAACTTTCCTTATATCAGCACGTTGTAGGTGTCGCCACCGGCGCTAGCCTTGTGTAAATGCTCTGAAAAGCTAATCATTTGCATATCACAGCATCTTCTTCCTGTCGGTTAAATTTCGCTTCTGTAGCACGTCATATTCGTGGCGAAGCAATTTTAACGGCCAGTAGTGTCCATGTAAACGTTACTACAGATATTCGGATTTAAGTTATGTTCGATATGCCTGCCACCATTGGCGATGATGTGGCGCAGACGAATAGCGAAATTCTGCAAAAAAAAAAAAAGAACAAAAAAATATCAAATGGCTCTAAGCACTATGGGACTTAACTTCTGAGGTCATCAGTCCCCTAGAACTCAGAACTACTTAAACCCAACTAACCTAAGGACATCACACTCATCCATGCCCGAGGCAGGATTCGAACCTGCGACCGTAGCAGCAGCATGGTTCCGGACGGAACCGCCTAGAAACCCTCGGCCCCAGCGGCTGGCGATATTATGCATGACACGCTGAATTTTCGGAACGTGTCGACGCTGTCGATGAGCTCCTGAATAGCTATTTTCAGCTCAGCAATGGATTTGGGGTTACTGCTGTACATCTTGTCTTTCATATAGCCCCACGAATACGGGTTGCATGTGTCAGATCCGGAGAATATGGCAGCCAATCGAGGGCCATGTCAGCGGCCTTGGGTACCCCAGAGCCAGAATGCAGTTACCAAAGTGCTCCTCCGAGACATCACTCTCCAGCTTCGATGATGGCGAGCTCTGTCTTGCACGTAACACATCTTGTCGAAATGAAGGTCATTTTGGAAAAAGGTGATCAGATCATCTTCCAAAACTTCCTGTACCGTTCGGTAGTCACTGTGTCATTAAGGGATATCGCACCGTTTTTTCTGCTGTTGGACGTTGCATACCACACAGTCACCTGTCGAAAGTGAAGAGACATCTCGATCGCGAAATGCCGATTTTCAGTTCCCAAAGTGAGCCAAGTTTCCTTACTGACGAACCCACCGAAATGAAAGTGAGTTTCGTCGCTAAACCAAATCGTCCAGCGCATACTAATTCCCATCATGCGCCGTGGCCAACCGTGCAGTTTGAACAGTTCAGAATTTATCACTATTTAATTCATGTAGTTCAATAATTGTCACCCTGTACTTAAAAACCTCGCTGCTATAAAATTCTGTGGATGGCTTATCGAGAAATAAAATTATGCAGACTCCGTTATGGATTACCTTCGGCGATTTAAAATATCGGTGACTGCAGTCAAACAAAGATGATTAAAGTTTCCTGACATTTCAGCAGGAGAGGAATCTCTGAATCTGGATAATTTAATCTTCTTACTAGAGAAGGTTATTTGTCCAGATCGAAAAATACATACAGTATGTTTACAACTAGTTTCGGCAAGTTAAATTCCCGTCTTCAGATCACTTCTATACATACACTTTTATGCCGCTCTCGGTAGTGGACGGCCATTTAGTCATGGGTATATCTGGCGACAACTCGTTGAGGAAGACGCAACAGTGTAACGTTATACCTTACACAACCATTATGCAACCGCGAATCAATCAAATACATTTGGCCGACAGGATATTGCTTGTTGTTGAAACGTCCCCTTTGAAAAATTGTACAAGACTGTGCTTAAACTGACACACAATATTTTTGACGCAACGCAATCTGACTTTCAGTAATCCCTACAGAAGAATGGCCCTGACTAACATTAACTTATACGTTTCACGTATCTCTTACCTCACAAAAATCTTCGTCACTCGAACTACTGCAGCCGGCCACGGTGGCCGAGCGGTTCTAGGCGCTTCAGTCCGGAACCGCGCGACCACTACGGTCGCAGGTTCGAATCCTGCCTCGGGCATGGATGTGTGTGATGTCCTTAGGTTTAAGTAGTTCTAAGTCTAGGGGACTGATGACCACAGATGTTAAGTCCCATAGTGCTCAGAACCATTTGAACCATTTTTTCGAACTACTGCAAAACAGCGAGCGCCACTACTGCCAGCTAAATAAAAGATGCAAACTACGGAAGGCACTAACTACTGACAGGCATAGTTAGCAAATGAAAGATTTTAATAGAGAACAAAAAATGTATTTACCTTAATAGTCATAATATATATAGCAGTTCATGACATCCATTCTTACAAATCTAATGTTTCTGATGGACACACCTCCAGATTATCCATTCTCAAAAATCCGCCATCTCACTTCCCCACATCCACCACTGCTGGCGGCTCACGTCCAACTGCGCAACGCTACGCGCTGTTAAAATCCAGCTGCCTAACACTATAATGGCAGACAACAATGGAAACTAGCCACTGACTGCACACAGCACAGCCAGTGATTTTCATACAGAGCGCTACGTGGCTTTACCAATAAGAAAACCTAAACAGCCTACTTACACTGTGTCCGTGTTGACGGCTGACGGCACACTATGCCAATCATTGTACAAGTGCTGGGGGCACTTTGGAACTCAGTACTGATTCCTTCCGCAGGTTTCGTGTGAATTCTTACAACTACCATCCCTGACTATTATGTCTCTCTACGCACTCGTTACCCTTTACATCCTTCTTAGCAACCCGTTCTCCTTCATTTCCTAGTGATCTTAGCTAGTATATGCTCCTTAAATTTCCCTCCTCCATAACTTGCTATACGTAAGAAAATATCTATTTTGTACACCTACAGATTCTTTTTACATTTTCTGCTATTATTATTATTATATCAGAATTGTTCTACAGACACTCAAATCATTTTATTACTAGTTGTTAAATTAAAATTATTGTTATTTCTTAATCTGCTATGATGTAAAAATAGATATTGTATGTGTGTCACCCAACTACGATATAAGAGATGGCCTCAAGGACCTAATCCTATCAGGTAAATAAGTAAATAAAAACAAACAAAAAGTAACGCTCAGTGGTCCAGTTTGTCATTATATGAGATTTTTCTGTCATGTTTGAGTTGTGGATTATTCTTCGAGTTTGCACATCACGATCTCATCGCCAACAGTCGACTTGTGCAGCTTTAGGTTAGAAGCGTCCTTGATGAATTTTGTTATTCGGATGACATCCAGTGACTAGTCCACGTACGAAGTCACTGGGTATTCCTGGCAGACCAGTTCTGCTGTTACTTCTTATGTACCGACACCACAATACTCCCCGTTACTCGTGGCATTTAACGGTCCATTTCGCATTATTTAGGGACGCAGAATAATTTTGATTAGATAGTATAACTTAAGGGTGGCAACGGCCTTGCCGCAGTGGACACACCGGTTCCCGTGAGATCACCGAAGTTAAGCGCAGTCGGTTGTGGTCAGCACTTGGATGGGTGACCACCCAGGCCGCCATGCGCTGTTGCCATTTTTCGGGGTACACTCAGCCTCGTGATGCCCATTGCGGAGCTACTCGAGCGAATAGTAGTGGCTTCGGTCAAGATTACCATCATAACGACCGGGAGAGCGGTGTGCTGATCCCACGCCCCTCCTATCCGCATCCTCCACTGAGGATGACACAGCGGTCGGATGGTCCTGGTAGGCCACTCGTGGCCTGAAGACGGAGTATAACTTAAGGAAATTCCAACGTTTTCTAAATCACAACTACGACTTAGCAAGTTAACGAATTGAGCGTTTTCCTTGCAAGTCGTGTTTTCCCTATTTTCATTAAGGATTCAATTCATTAGTGGCATTCACGTACGTAACGCTTGCTGTGGAGCGTTATTTATTTTCCCTTGAAACTTCCGTTGATAACTCAATCTCGAGGAAGAGACGGCGGTAGGGGACCGCCCTAAAATGTAACAGGACAACCCGGCGTTTAGCAGCCGAGACAGTGCTAAAAGCTGCTCCTCTGCCCACAACCGTAATTAGAGCTAAATAATCGCTGTTGCATTGCCAGAAGGCTGGGCGTGGCTAAGCCCCACAAATCTGGCCCGCTGGCGCGTCACGCGAACACAGTCCTCAGTGGCGAGGGCGGGGCCTTCAGTTATGCCGCCGAGCACCAACGTGGGCGCCGTCCTGACGGCAGCGCCAGATTTAGCGATTAGGGTGGGTGTGAATCATTCGTGTTTCTAAAAAAACTGCAATTGGTCAGCTGACGTTGCCGTGCGAAGAAGCCAGTCCCAGAACCGTTTACGTACTTCTGACTCTATGGTGCTGGGTTGACTGTATAGTGTCTTGTGGATGAAATCCGTGATGGAATATCCTTTCGTATCAAAAACGAATCTTACAATGTCTTCACGTCGATGCCCACCTGTTTTGCTTTCTTCTGTGTTGGTATGCAAACAGTCTGACGCATGCACAATTTTGAAATGGTTATCAGCTCGTATCGTGGCCTGCAAAAAATTTTGATAAAAGCTTCTTACCACGTCTGCAAAGTTACCAGCACGTATCGTGACGTTTCATAAAATCTTGTTACACGTCCGTAATTTTGAGATCACCAACCATTTCAGATGGTGTCCACAGAGACGAACACTCCATTGCAAATGATGAGAACTGTTGATGGTAAATCAGTTGTTTTAAAATGTTGACTTATAGAAGTACCTGGTGGAAGAACTGACAACCCTTCGTCTACGAGAAAGGGTACGATAGCATTGTTGGCAGACAATATTGAGAACAACGGAGAGGCAATTTGATGATTGTTTGGATAGGTATAGGTAAAGAAGGAAACGGTAAAGTATGAACTGCGGCTCACAACCGCGGATAGAGACATAAGTATCACTTAAAATTTTCTGTTTATCGACACTGGAGGATCATTCCAAAACAAAATATTTTTACATAAATATCACTGAAAAGAATCATTCAGAAAGTAATACGTCAATATCCACATGACTACTCTGCAATTGACACTTCAGTGCATGGCAGAGTGTTCTTCGATTTCTCTACCGTTCCACTCCCTAACGGCACTTGGAAAAGACGAACACAGCGACAATAAAATATTTTTACAGTCACTGCAGAAAGTTTGTCATCAACAGTCCTTGAAAAGATCTCGCCATAACGAAAAACACCTTTGTTTCAATGACTGCCATCCTAAATTTCTTATCATAACCGTGACACTCCCCTGTTTCGTGATAATACAACAAAATCTGCTCTTCATTCGACTTCTTCAATGCCCTCCATAAATGCTATCTGGTAAGGATCCCATACTGTAGCAGAGGACGAACAAGCGCAGTGCAGCCAGTCTCTTTGGTAGACTTCTTGCACTTTCTAAGCGTCCTGACAATATAACGTCTTTTTTTTCTCCCTCTCTTTTTTCCTCACATTATTTGTGTCATCGTCCCAATTTAAGCTGTTCTAACTGTAGTCATTTGCCTCGTGAACGAAACTTAAGGAATTTCCTCTTGTACTCATGTCGATGACCTCACTCTTTTCGTTAGTGAGAGACGGTTGCCGCTTTTCACAACATACAGATATCTTGTCTGAATCATTTTGCAATTGGTTTTGATCTTCTGCTGACTTTCATAGACGGTAAATAATAGCATCATCAGCAAACAGTCTAAGAAGGATGCTCAGATTGTCTCCTAAATGGTTTAAGCGGAATGGGAAGAGCAGGGTGTTACAACACTTCCTTGGGGAATGCAGGGTATCACTTTTGTTTTACTCGAAGATTTTCTGTTGTTTACTACCACCGCAATTTTTCTGACACGAAACCGCGAATACGGGGTACAACTGAAGAGATACTCCACAGGCTCGGAATTTTACTGGAATTCTCTTCTGAAATACTGCGTCAGAAGCCTTCTGGAAATCTAGAAATATGGAATAAATTTGAGATCCATTGTCGACAGCATTCATACTTCTCACATTTCCCATTTATTTAAATGGAAACGGCGGTAGACGCAAAAAGCGCATTACCTCAGGTAAATATCGAATGATTTCAGCGACATACTTTAATTTATCCTACATATTCACCACCATTAGTTAAGCACTATTGTCAATGATGAACAAAAGCCTACATACCATGTTCGTAAAAACGGAAATCAGCTGAGGCTAGTGTTACAGTTTTGACGCCAGCATCTGTATCTGGGACATGCTGGCAGCATATTCATACTCTCATAGGCTCAAAGAGATGTAAATCTGGAGCTTCTGACTTAGCTCTGTACGATGGACGCGTTAGAAGAGTCCAGACAAATCTGGTAATGAGATACACGTTGGAGTAACTGTTGTTGTGTTGCAGTCGGAAGTTGTCCGTTTCTAGACTGACTAGGAAATTCGCATTTTCAGCCTCGTCAGTGTTGTCTTTCAGCTTTCTGATTTGACAGCTGTTTTAGGCTCTGAGGCACCTATAAGAACTTCCTGTTCCAGAAGGGTTCGCACACCAGTTTGCTTGTAGATGGGCTATATTGTAATTTGTTAGAGAATTCGTATGTCGCCTTTCGCTGGGCTGTATTTTGAATTCTGGCTCATAGAAAATTGTCACATTTGTATGATATCTGTTAAATCGGGTGTGACTTCATTATAAGTGACTTAACAAACAGCTGTGGACATTAAACACCCACTTGACATTTTTCTGACTAAAGAAACCATCTATGCAACGTGAATAAAGCCCAAAGAAGATGATATTATTATGCGGACTATCCTTAGGAACGATTTACCAGAGACACCATACTTAATACATCGGAATTTCTTTTCGCGTTTGAAATGGTATACTATTGATTGAGACCTAGTAATGTAAGGCTGTCGACGAACATAAATATGTAGACTACGAAGCAGCTGATCCCCAGAAACTATCGAGGCTAACTTACCTTCTATTATTTGAAAATAATATACTAACGCAAAGAAATGCTTTGTTAACTGCTCGGAGCAGAAGCGGCACCAATTGAACTCTCGGTTGAATTAGTGCAAGCCTCACAGTTGTTCAATACTACCACCTTGAAAAATCTTATTTTATTTACATTAAAGCGATGAAAGGAACGAAATAGTAATCAAAATTTTGTTTTTACTTCAGGAATATTATTTGATTCCAAAAAGCACAAGGACTCTACAACAACCAGAGTTATGTTACACTATTTCTTTGTTGCCCTCTGCACAGCCATACAAAAATATACACCTTCACGTAAATTAGAAAAAAATATAAAATACCAAACATTTTGGTGAATGAGATATCGGCTTGGTAAACCCGATAATGAATCAAACAAAACGCAACTAAAACGGGATCTGGGCCACATCGATCGATTGTCACTCTGCTACTCATTCGCTAACGTTGCCTAAGCAACCACAATGATCCCAAATAGCTCGCCAGGTCTTAAAATAAAGAAACGCGTCACCTAGTGTTGCGGAATCTGCGCATAGAGAGGAACCATTTATGCTTGTTATAATCGGTTTTTCAATACAAGCTCATTGTTGCTTTCATGCACATCTGCCTCTCACTCAATATTTGAGAGATTAGTCATTTTTCCGACACTCAGTACTAGAATACGAGAGCGTGATGAAAAGAAATGCCAATTTTTTATGTGAAAACTCATCAGCCTTTTTAAATAAAACAAACGTTGTTAGCATTCCACATATTTATTTTTCACGTTCACATATTTGCAGCCCACTGGTGTTAAACAGCTTCGAACCGTAGCGTGTAACATGGCGGTGTGTAACGTAACTATGTCGGTGCATGAGAAACAGCGTGTTGCAATCGAGTTTATAATTAGAAGAGTTCTTCCGCACAAGAAGCACGCATTACTTCAGCTTGAAAAAGCTATATCACAGATGAACACTGCACTCCGACCCCTTGGGTTCATCGTCATTGATCATCCTCAATTCAGTCCTCATTTGTTCCCAATACCTCAAGAAAACCGGCGAGGACTTCCCTTGATGATGAAGCGGTATAGCAGAGGTGAGGTTGTGGCTCCTTCAACAAACACTCTACAGTAACGGTATCATCAAAGTGGCCCGTCTATGGGAGAAAAGTGTTCGTCGGTAGGGTGGCTATGATGAGAAATAAATGTGTATACGTGGAGATGAACTTCAAGGCAATATTATAGAAATGGAATAGGACGTAAATGAAGAAGAGATGGGAAGTATGGCTGCACAATAATAACACGAATTCTTCACAGATGAATGGAAAAACTGATGGAAGTCGACCTCAGTGAAGATCATTTTGGATTCTGGAGAAATATAGGAACACGAGAGGCAGTACTGACCCTACGACTTACCGTAGCAGACAGGTCAAAGTAACGCAAAGCTACGTTTATAGTATTTTCAGACTTAGAGAAAGCTTTTGACAGTGTTGATTGGAATACTCTCAGAAATTATGAAGTTAGCAAGAAAAAGATACAGGGTGCGAAAGGCTATTTACAACTGGTACAACAGGCCGACAACATTTACAATTCTTTCAGAGACGGCAAACGACTTGGAAGAGCATTTAAAAGGAATGGACAGTGTCTTGAAACGAAGACATAAGATGAACATCAACAAAAGCAAAGCAAGGGTAATGGAATATACGCGAATTAAATCAAATGATGCGAGGGAGTTAGATTAGAAAACGAGGTACTTACAGTGCTAGATGAAATTTGCTTTTGGAAAATAACTGATGACGGCCGAGGTAGGGAGGATGTAAGATGTAGACTAGCAATGGGAAGGAACGAATTTTTGAAGACGAGAAGTATGTCAACATCGAATGTGTAATTAATTGTTGTGAAGTCTTTTCTGAAAGTGTTTGTAGGAAGTGTTGCCACAAATGGAAATGAAACATGGATGATAAAAAAGTTAGACAAAAAGAGAATGGAAAATTTTGAAATGTGTTGCTGTAAAAGAATTCTAAAGATTAGATGGTTAGGTCACGTAATTAATGAGAAGGTACAGATCAGAATTGCGGGTAAAAGAAATATGTGACACAAAGTGACTAGAAAAAGGGATCGATTGATAGGATACATTCGTAGACGTCAAGGGGTTATCAACTTAATCCTGGAGGGAAGGGTGGGGAGTAAAAATCGTAAAGGGAAAGCAAGATAATGAATATGGTATGCAAATGCAGATGGGTGTAAGTTGCAACAGTTATTCGGAGATGAAGAGGCTTGCTCAGAATAAGGTAGCTTGGAGAACCGCGACTTCGGACACAACACCACAGAAACAATTGAATGAAGGAAAGAAACGTAGAATGTTTGTGTCGTTCGTTTTATTTGAAAAGCTTTAAGAGTTTTATTTTTTTTTTAACTTTAAGGTTTATCTTATAAAAAATTCGGAGACATTACTTTTCAACACGCCCTAGTGGAACAGGAATGGAGACCGATAGTACCGGAAAAATGTACCCTCCACCATGTACTGTACAGTGGCTTGCCAAATATTTATGTAGACGTAGATGTATATCTGGATACCGGGTGTAGATTAAGAATCAACTCCCACACTGTGGCAAGCAGCGAGTGTTAACTTTGTTTCTCCACGGTCTGTGGACATAATTAGCGAAAACAAAGCAATGTAGTGAAACAGAGACCCAGAAAGGTGGCGTGTGTGTGTCTGCTCTCTGTGTGGGCCTTAATGGGAGCCGAAGCGTGGCCCGCGCGGCCGATACGTTTCCCCGGGCTTCCCGAACTAATTACCGAGGCCCTGCTCTTGGGGCTTGTTTACCGTAACCGCGGCGGGAGGCGTAGAGGCGCTCCCAGAAAGGGCCTGCCCTGCCCCTCGCCTCCCCTGCCCTTCCCTCGCCGTGCCTTGATTCTCCTTCCGCCCCCGCTCGAGAAAGCGTCGGCGGCGCCGCAGGCGCCATCCAGGGACACTAGATCCGGAAGGCGCACCGCCGGCCGCAATTTCCTCACGTATTCCCCCAGCACCCGCCAACCCACCCACCCACACACCCACCCACACACACACACATACACACACACACACACACACACTGCTTACATCACTCCTAACTGGCTCGAGGAATTACGTCTTGGAACTGAATACTGTTTCCATTTCCAACGATCTTATCCAATGTATCTCATTCATTGGCTATGGCATTTGCGAAACTTTAACACACAGAGGTTAACAGCTTGAGAATTTGAAATAATCAGCCATGGTATACCACAAGGTTCTATTTTAGGTCCTCTATTGTTTCTGATATACACAAAACTTCCTCATCTTTCAATTTCAGAAGAATGCAAATTTCCTTCAGCACCCTCCCCCCCCCATCCCCCCCCCCCACTGACACACACATACAAACACACACTATAGTGGGGGTTGCCTCTAATGACATGCATGTGAATATGGGGGAGTATGATGACTTTTGAAGATAGGGTGTTTATTCATGTCAGGCATTGTGACATCATTGAATCATGCTGTTTGCGGCGAAATAGCGATTTAATAAACTTTTGCAAACGTTCGCTCGCTGTATTTTTTACAGTTTTCTGTACGTTGAAGTCGTTTAGTAAATTTCGTACTTTCGTTTTCAGCTGACGTTTCTTATTGTTTCTAGTGAAATATATCACTAAATTTTCATTCAGTTTTGTAACTTCGTTGATTGTTCCAGTGATGACTTGAATCTTTGGTTTTATCTAATAATTTTGTGAAGTTTTGTTGGTATTGGTATTAGCTGTGGTGTAGTAGTATTACCACAAGTAGTTGCTTTCTTAGTAGACAGAGATTTTCGAGACCGCTATTGTAAGTTCTAAAAATAGCTCTACTGGTGTAACTGAACTTATATAACACAGACGTATAGTTTTTTTTAGTAACTGCAAAATTTTACCATGAGTGAGAAGTGTGGGCCCTGTCGTAGCTTTGTGAGTAGCTGGTTACGTTGTGGGATTTGTTCAAAGTATTTTCATTGGGGGAATGCAGTGGAGAAGCCAGTGGACATTCTAGCGAGATCCTCTCCTGGGAATGCAGTATCTGTAGTAGAAATAAGTTGATAGAGGAGCAGGAGCGTAAGATCTGTGTCCTTCAGGTGCAGTTACAACGCGCAATGGAGGAACTAGATAGGTTGAGGATGGTGAAGGGTGGTTGGGACTGGGAAGTGGCAGTTGGCAAGAACGCAGCTAGGATGAGGAGGTATTCAGTTTTACTTTGCGTATATGCAATAGATTTGACCAATTGTCAGAGCTATAGATGTAGGAAACATGCAGCAGTCCTCAGCAATTAGGAGGCCTAGGTCAGCAGTAAAGTTTAACAGAAAGAAGTAGGTTCTGCTGCTAGGTAGTTCGCACGGTAGAGGTGTCGGCCAGCAGTTGCAGAAAGTGTTGGGGAGTGAGTACCAGGTTACCAGCATTGTGAAGCCCAGTGCAGGGTTGGCTCAGGTGACTGATAGCATAGGGGAGTTACGTAGGAATTTTACGAAGGAGGATTAGGTAATGATAGTGGGTGGAGCACGGAGAAGATAGGGACGGGAAATATAATATAGGTGGTGACCTGCTAAAGATAGCTACTCGAACTGCTGGCACTAATGTGTTTTTCGTGCAACTGTTTCAGCGTTATGATGGGCCTCAATTTAGTGAGGCTGTTATGCGCGTTAACATGGTGCTGGAGAGGGCGCTGATGGCAAAGGCCATGGGTCACATTTCAATGGTGGCAGTTGGGTCTATCAGTAGATCGGGTGTCACTAGGCATGGCCTGCACCTCAATAGGTATGGGAAGGGAAGGCTGGCAAAGCTTAAAGGTGAAGAGTGTAGTGGGTGGTAGTCGGATCACTCATGGAAAAATTCCTGTAGTACTTGGCGTTAGGGCTGCATTTTTTTAGACTGGTCAGCTGATAGGTATACCTGCTTAAAGGAAGTCCCTTTAACTAAGGACTCATCTTCATATGACGTCATGTTTCCAAGCAGAGAAGGAATTAGCGTATTTCATCCAAATATAAGGGGAATTAGAGATGAAGTTAGTGAACTGCTTATAGATGTTGACTCTGAAATTATTGGTATATCGGAGCACCACTTAAATTATTTGACAATTCACAGGATTCCTTTAACAGGATACAGACAAGCTGGCTGATTTTCAAGGACTTCCTTGCGGGGTGGGGGAGTGTACGTAGGCAACAGTATTGTTCAAATGTTCAAATGTGTGTGAAATCTTATGGGATTTAACTGCTAAGGTCATCAGTCCCTAAGCTTACACACTACTTAACCTAATATAATCCTAAGAACAAACACACACACCCATGCCCGAGGGAGGACTCGAACCTCCGCCAGGACCAGCCGCAAAGTCCATGACTGCAGCGCCTCATACCGCTCAGCTAATCCCGCACGGCGAAACAGTATTCCATTTGAGTTCATAGACGTATCACGGCACTGCACTGAACAGATACTTGACTGTATTGCAGGGGCAGTTGAATTTCGTGAAACTAAACTTCTAATTGTTGTTGTTTATAGGTCCCCTAACTCTGACTTCAGAGCATTTCTGCTCAATCTAGAGAGGGTTCTTGATTTTAAGAATTTAGTTATATGTGGTGACTTCAATATAAATATTGTATATGATGGTGCAAAAAAAAGGATATTGGTAGATCTCCAAAATTCATATGATCTGATGCACACTGTGTTTTTTCTAACCATGGTGCAGGGGAACAGTAGGACAGCCATAGACAATATTTTTATTCGTTCTTCATTATTAGATAGGGTTTCTGTTAGTTAAAGGGTGAATGGCTTTTCAGCCCATGATGCACAAATTTTAACACTAAAAGGCTTTTGTACTCAAATAAATGTCACATGTAATTAAAAACTATGTAGGAAAGTTAATCCAATAGCAATAGGGACTTTTTTAAACCATGTCAAGGAACAAGAGTGGCAGGATATTTATAGTGCCGATTATATAGATGATAAGTATAATGCTTTCCTTAACACGTTTCTGATGTTCTTTGAGAGTTGCTTTCCATTAGAACGTTCTAAATGGGGTATTATCAGTAATAGGCAGCCTGGTTGGCTGACTAGTGGGATAAGGATATCATGTACAACAAAGTGGGAGTTATATCAAAACGTTAGAAGTAGTCGCAATCAAGCAACAGTAGCCCATTACAAATAATACTCCAAGATGCTTAAAAATGTATTTAGGAAGGCAAAGATTATATGGTATGCAGTTACAATAGCTAATTCATAGGATAAAATTAAAACCATATGGTCAGCCGGGAAGGAAGTGTCTCGTCAGCAGCACAAGGTCGACGATACAAAGTCAGTTCATAGTAAAAATATTTCTATTACTGATAGATCAGATATATGTACAGTATTTAACAATCATTTTCTCAGCAATGCTAGTGAATTAAATAAAAATTTAGTTTCAGCGGGTAATCAAATAACTTCCTTGGCAAATGGCTTTCCGAGATTTATGTCTGAAATACTCCTCTGCGATAGAGACAAGTGGGAGACTGAGTCTATAGTTAAATCACTGAAGACGCAGGACTCTCATGGATGTGATGGAGTGCCTAGCAGAATATTAAAGTACTGTGCAGCGCATGTTAGCCCAGTACTTAGCCGTAACTTTTTCTTTAGGAATGTTCAGTTTCCTGAACGAATAAAGGACTCAGTAGTAAAGCCGCTTTATAAAAAGGGAGAAACGGATAATTTGCAGAATTTCAGACCTATTTCTATGTCATCACTTATTGAAAGGGCTGTGTATAAGAATAATTGATCATTTTATATCACACGATTATTATAAAATGTACAGCTCGGCTTTAGAAGTCGTTTAACAACTGAAAATGCTATATTCTCTTTTCTCTGTGAGGTACTGGATTGGTTAAACAAAAGGTTTCGAATGCTAACATATTCTTCGATTTAACTAAGATGTTTGATTGTGTTGATCACAAAATATTGCTTCAGGAGGTGGCCCATTACGGAACCCAGGGAGTAGCTCACAATTGGTTCACCTCTTACTTTAGCAACAGACAGCAAAAGGTCATTATTCACTATGTTGAGAATGGCTGTGATGTGGGGTTGGAGTGGGGTACAGTCAAGTGGGGGGTGCCCCAGGGACCAGTGTTGGGGCCACTCCTGTTCCTTATCTATATAAATGGTATGCCCTCTAGTATTACGGGTAACTCTAAAATATTTAATCTATATAAATGGTATGCCCTCTAGTATTACGGGTAACTCTAAAATATTTATGTTCGCTGACGACACTAGCTTGGTAGTAAAGGATGTTGTGTGCAACACTGGCACAGTTTCAAATAGTGCAGTTCATGATCTACGTTCATGGATTGTAGAAAATAAACTAACACTAAATCACAGTAAGACTCAGTTTTTACAGTTTCTAACATATAATTCAACAAGCCATGACGTTTCACAGAAAAAGACATATGATTATTGAAACTGAACAGTTCAAATTTCTAGGTGTTCAGATAAATAGTGAACTGTCGTGCAAAGCCCACGTTCAGGACCTTGTTCAAAGACTTAATTCTGCCATTTTTACTATTCGAACGGTATCTTAAGTAAGTGGTCGTTCAACACGAAAAATAGTCTACTTTACTCATTTTGATTCTATTATGTCGTGTGGTATTATATTTCGGGGTAACTCTTCCCATTTAGAAGTTCATTTTTGGCTTAGAAGCGGGCGGTTCGGGAAATAAGTGGTGTAAGTCATGAACCTCTTCTCGACCCCTGTTGACGAGTATGGGTATTCTGATATTCGCCTGTCAATATATATAATCCTTACTGTCATTTCTTGTTGACAATATTAGCTTATTCCCAAGAATAAGCAGCTTTCACTCAGTTAATACTCAGCAGAAATCAAACCTCCACTAGGATCGGGCTGCCTTAACGCTTGTTCAGGAAGGTGTGCAGTATACTGCTGCATCCATTTTCACTGGAACCGCGTGACCGTTACGGTCGCAGGTTCGAATCCTGCCTCGGGTATGGATGTGTGTGATGTGCTTAGGTTAGTTAGGTGTAAGTCCCATATTGTTCAGAGCCATTTGGACCATTTGAACTTTTCAGTTTTTGCTCCTCAATTTGGTCCTACGAAACGTGACCTGTAAATAACATTAAAAAATACAAACATCTCATTCAAGTCGATCGCAAATGGCTCCAGATCTGAATATTGTTAGCATTCACACTCTGTCATATCCACTCTGTTATTATACTTGGCTAAATGGTTTTGTGTAACAGAAGCAGCCTCGTGCAAAACTTAAAATACTATTGACTACTCTGCACAGCAGGTTAATGATTCTATGTTACCGAAGGTGAATTATTTATGGAGGAATGGTAAAACTGGTAGAAGCTGAAATGTGGAAAAATAAGTTTCAGTTCAGTGGAATGCATGCACAATCCATGCCATATTCACCCTACGACATATACAACAACTTAGGATTACGAACGGCAAACCTATAGGCCTAAGGAGCATCAAAAAGTTTCCGTTTGAGGACGTTGCTACAACATAGCGTGACTGCGATGCGGGTATGTAATCATCGACATGTAGGCAAGGGATTAATGTGTCATCTGTGTCTTTCGGACGAGCGTGCGACAAATGGTTCAAATGGCTCTGAGTACTATGCGACTTAACTTCTGAGGTCATCAGTCCCCTAGAACCTATAACTACTTAAACCTAACTAACCTAAGGACATCACACACATCCATGCCCGAGGCAGGATTCGAACCTGCGACCGTAGTGGTTGTGCGGTTCCAGACTGTAGCGCCTAGAACAGCTCGGCCACCCCGGCCGGCTACGACAAATGAACTATGGTGCTGTTATTACTAAATGCGTCCAAAATGGACCAACGTGCTGTTATCCTTTTCTTGGCTGCCGAAGGATCAAAATCTATCGCCCAATGAAGAATGCGTATGGGCGGCATGTCTGTCGACCAAAGCCGTTGATGAAGCGTGCTGCTGCTTCATATTGACAATGTCATAGAGCAGGAGCTATTCGACTGATCTTCCGTCAGACCAAGACTTCTCAGATGTCAGTAACAATATATTCGTAGAATTAATTTTCTTGTACCAAGATCTTACAACCACTGGAGAGACTGACGGACAATGATTGAGGACACCCCTCTAATGCGTCTACGACAGTATTACGAGCAGCAGCAGCAGCTCTCCGTCTTCAGGCCACAAGTGGCTCATTGGGACCATCCGACCGCCGTGTCATCCTCAGATGAGGATGCGGATAGGAGGGGCGTGTGGTCAGCACACCGCTCTCCCGGTCGTTAAGTTGGTTTCCTTTTACCGGAGCCGGTCGAGTAGCTCCTCAATTGTCACCAGGACGCTAAGTGCACCCCTGAAAAATGGCAACAGTTCATGGCGGCCCGGATGGTCACCCATCCAAGTGCCGGCCACGCCCGACAATACTTACCTTCGGGGATCTGACGGGAACCGGTGTATCCACTGCGGCAAGGCCGTTGACCCAGTATTACGAGCACCCATTGTTATTTTTCAGTTTCATTTTATACAATTTGGAGAGTACAGTACTCAGACATCTCTCGAATTCCCATACTAATTTGTTTCGGTGGCTAAAACCGATAAGGCACATGCCAAACACCGATGTACTCGCTTTTATCGATCAGCCCGTGTACCTACGCCATTGCTTACTGTACAACCTCTGGCACATAGGCTTGCGTAAACCATGAAGCACTTGTATTTTCCGAAATGCAGTTTGGGACGACTAGGCAATCTTTATAGTAGCCCGAGGTCAAGGTCACGATCGAAGGAGATGGATGGTTCTTACGTGGAAAATCTAACGGCTGTGAATACGAAATATCCGTCGTGGTGAGTGTAGATTGGTGTCCATCATTTTGAAGACGTTAAGGGTCAAAAGTAATTGGTGGAATCAGCAAGTTCAGTCCTTAAAAATTCCTCATACTGTTATGTAAGTTGAAGGTGGAGAGAGTGGTTTATCAGCTGCGTTGGGACTTCATGCAGGATCAGCGGCGACGAATGAAATTGTGTGCCGAATCAGGACACAAAACCGGGATCTCCTGCATACTAGGTAGTTGCGTTAACCGCTGAGCCATCCAGATAGTTTATCACAAACGCGCGGAATATCTTGGTACGCTCCCTGAATGACGCACACTCCCAGCCAATGGCACGTTCTCAATGCTCCCTGATTTCAGATTGCCGCTGAAGTTCGAAGGTAAATATGCATCCATGCTGAATATTGTGGATTAACTGATCATCGAGGCGAATCAGTTATATGAATGCGTGGTATCTGTTTTTTTCGGATATGTCATAAAGATCGTAGATCACACATTCGTATAATCCCTCATACATTAGTATGTAATATATTTATTATCACCATAAGATAATGAGAAGATCGAAACTGACTAATCGTTAAATAAATGGTAAAATTTCTGTGTGTATTCCTTATAAAATTTAGCTAAGCCATCTGTATTTCCCCGTTCAGGAAAAATGAGTTCTACCTGGTCCGACACTCCCTACGAACGTACAGTGGATCCTTGTTCATGTGGCCCTCTTTCAACATTTTCATCTCAGAGTAGCACTTGCAACCTACGTCCTCAATTATTTGCATGACGTATTCCAATCTCTGTCTTCCTCTACAGTTTTTGCCCTCTACAGCTCCCTCTAGTACCATGGAAGTCATTCCCTTATGTCTTAGCAGATGTCCTATCATCCTGTCCACTCTCCTTATCAGAATTTTCCACATATTCCTTTCCTCTCCGATTCTGCGTAGAACCTCCTCATTCCTTACCTTATCAGTCCACCTAATTTTCAACACTCGTCTATAGCACCACATCTCAAATGCTTCGATCCTCTGCTGTTCCGGTTTTCCCACAGTCCATGTTTCACTACCATACAATGCTGTACTCCAGACGTACATCCTCAGAAATTTCTTCCTCAAATTAAGGCCAGTATTTGATATTAGTAGACTTCTCTTGGCCAGAAATTCCTTTTTTTCATAGCGAGTCTCCTTTTGATGTCCTCCTTGCTCCGTCCGTCATTGGTTATTTTACTGCCTAGGTAGCAGAATTCCTTAACTTCATTGACTTCGTGACCATCAATCCTGATGTTAAGTTTCTCGCTGTTCTCATTTCTACTACTTCTCATTACCTTCGTCTTTCTCCGATTTACTCTCAAACCATACTGTGTACTCATTAGACTGTTCATTCCGTTCAGCAGATCATTTAATTCTTCTTCACTTTCACTCAGAATATCAATGTCATCAGCGAATCGTATCATTGATATCCTTTCACCTTGTATTTTAATTCCTATCCTGAACCTTTATTTCCATCATTGCTTCCTCGACGTACAGATTGAAGAGTAGGGGCGAAAGGCTACAGCCTTGTCATACACCCTTCTTAATACGAGCACTTCGTTCTTGATCGTCCACTCTTATTATTCCCTCTTGATTGTTGTACATATTGTATATGAACCGTCTCTCCCTATAGCTTACCCCTACTTTTTTCAGAATCTCGAACAGCTTTCACCATTTTAAATTGTCGAACGCTTTTTCCAGGTCGACAAATCCTACGAAAGTGTCTTGATTTTTCTTTAGCCTTGCTTCCATTATTAGCCATAACGTCAGAATTGCCTCTCTCGTCCCTTTACTTTTCCTAAAGCCAAACTGATCGTCACCTAGCGCATTCTCAATTTTCTTTTCCATTATTCTGTATATTATTCTTGTAAGCAGCTTCGACGCATGAGCTGTTAAGCTGATTGTGCGATAATTCTCGTACTTGTCAGTTCTTGCCGTCTTCGGAATTGTGTGGATGATGCTTTTCCGAAAGTCAGATGGTATGTCGCCAGACACATACATTCTACACACCAACGTGAATAGTCGTTTTGTTGCCACTTCCCCCAATGATTTTAGAAATTCTGATGGAATGTTATCTATCCCTTCGGTCTTATTTGACCGTAAGTCCTCCAAAGCTCTTTTAAATTCCGATTCTAATACTGGATCCCCTATCTCTTCTAAATCGACTCCTGTTTCTTCTTCTATCACATCATACAAATCTTCACCCTCATAGAGACTTTCAATGTATTCTTTCCACCTATCTGTTCTCTCCTCTGCATTTAACAGTGGAATTCCCGTTGCACTCTGCTTTTAATGTCACCAAAGGTTGTTTTGACTTTCCTATATGCTGAGTCTGTCCTTCCGACAATCATACCTTTTTCGATGTCTTCACATTTTTCCTGCAGCCATTTCGTCTTAGCTTCCCTGCACTTCCTATTTATTTCATTCCTCAACGACTTGTATTTCTGTATTCCTGATTTTCCCGGAACATGTTTGTACTTCCTCCTTTCATCAATCAACTGAAGTATTTCTTCTGTTACCCATGGTTTCTTCGCAGCTACCTTCTTTGTACCTATGTTTTCCTTCCCAACTTCTGTGATGGCCCTTTTTAGAGATGTCCATTCCTCTTCAACTGTACTACCTGTTGCGCTATTACTTATTGCTGTATCTATAGCGTTAGAGAACTTCAAACGTACCTCGTCATTCCTTAGTACTTCCGTATCCCACTTCTTTGCGTATTGATCCTTCCTGACTAATGTCTTGAACTTCAGCCTACTCTTCATCACTACTATATTGTGATCAGAGTCTATATCTGCTCCTGGGTACGCCTTACAATCCAGTATCTGATTTCGGAATCTCTGCCTCACCATGATGTAATCTAATTGAAATCTTCCCGTATCTCCCGGCCTTTTCCAAGTATACCTCCTCCTCTTGTGATTCTTGAACAGGGTATTCGCTATTACTAGCTAAAACTTGTTACAGACCTCAATTAGTCTTTCTCCTCTTTCATTCCTTGTCCCAAGCCCATATTCTCCTGTAACCTTTTCTTCTACTCCTTCCCCTACAACTGCATTCCAGTCGCCCATGAACATTAGATTTTCGTCCCTCTTTACATACTGCATTACCCTTTCAATATCCTCATACACTTTCTCTATCTGTTCATCTTCAGCTTGCGTCGTCGGCATGTATACCTGACCTATCGTTGTCGGTGTTGGTCTGCTGTCGATTCTGATTAGAACAGCCCGGTCACTGAACTGTTCACAGTAACACACCCTCTGCCCTACCTTCCTATTCATAACGAATCCTACACCTGTTATACCATTTTCTGCTGCTGTTGATATTGCCCGATACTCATCTGACCAGAAATCCTTGTCTTCCTTCCACTTCACTTCACTGACCCCTACTATATCTAGATTGAGCCTTTGCATTTCCCTTTTCAGATTTTCTAGTTTCCCTACCACGTTGAAGCTTCTGACATTCCACGCCCCGAGGCGTAGAACGTTATCCTTTCGTTGATTATTCAATCTTTTTCTCAATGGTAACCTCCCCCTTGGGAGTTCCCTCCCGGAGATCCGAATGGGAGACTATTCCGGAATCTTTTGCCAATGGAGAGATCATCATGACACTTCTTCAATTACAGGCCACTTGTTCTGTGGATACACGTTACGTGTCTTTAATGCAGTGGTTTCCATTGCCTTCTGCATCCTCATGTCGTTGATCATTGCTGATTCTTCCGCCTTTAGGGGCAATTTCCCACCCCTAGGACAAGAGAGTGCCCTGAACCTCTATCCGCTCCTCCGCCCTCTTTGACAAGGCCGTTGGCAGAATGAGGCTGACTTCTTAAGCCGGAAGTCTTCGGCCGCCAATGCTGATTATGTATCAAAATTTTAGGCAGTGACGTGGATCGAACCCGGGACCGAAGACGTTTTGATTATGAATCAAAGACGCTACCCCTAGATCACGGGTACAACACGTCGCCCTCGTTAATCATCGGTTAATCCAGATTTTCTATATTTGTAAGTACAATGCAAAAATAATTTGTATATACACGTTTTATTATTTACAAGGACGTGATTTCTGTGGCCTAATTTCCTAGGTAATAAGTTGCAGTTGTCAAGAGTGTCTCTCCTTAGAACCGTTTTCCCTGATGATTCGGCAGATATCTGCAATTTCGTTTTTGAAATGTATACCTGGAGTCGGCCCAAAAAAATTTCTGCTCATCACGTCTTTTATGCGACACCTGGTATTGATGGAATGGATCAGTTTATTTCCTATTACAATGAAAGTGACTTAAAGCGCAATTTTATGTGCCCCTGCGATAGAGCGGTCGCAGCTTAGTCTTGCGCGACATTAGTTTTATTGATGTGTATTAACAGACACAGCCCGTACTCCAGCAACGAATTGTGTGCCACTCTGTCGTGCACTGTTTGCTATGGCAATGCACCAGGGCTACTCGGGCGCTGCTGGAATACTAGCCGCTCTTCATGTTTTACTGAACCTCTAAATGTATACCGATAACACGATTATCACACAGACTCTGACTGAGACAGGTACTTCGGATGCGCCCGTAAAATTCCGCTTTAAAAATCAATTTGTTCGTAATTGGAAGCAGACTGGCGCTTAACTGACACCCTGATCCGTAGTAAATATATGTATATATATACTGATGAAAAAAATCGTAACATCTGGAAGGTGTTGTGCGGTATAAACGGTAGCCGTGTTTCTAAAGATGATGTATATTCACATTTTGCTCCAATCGCACAAAGAGTGACCATAGTTGCGCTACTATGGGGCACAAATCAAGTTTACTTCAAATACACGCTGTTACAGCCGTGAGCTTTAGGTACGTTTGAGATTGGACGTGCTTAGTTGATGGTAGACAAGAATGCATTCAGGCTGATAAAGATGCCATTATAACACCCCGCTGAGTTTATTCCTTCTGCGATACTGCAGAAAAACTTCGTAAGAATGTAGCCACTGTACATGATTGCCGGCAGCAGTGTTCACGAGAATGTACGGCTGGAAGAAGATCGATCTCCGGACGGTCAAGTGGCACTGCCTAGGAAAGACAATCGTATTCGGCGTATGGCTCTGACGCATCGTAGTGCATTTGCAAGAGCAATTTGTGCAGCAGTCGGCACCACAGTGACACAACGATCTGTTATAAATCGGTTGCATTAAGGACAGCTCAGTGGAATGCATTCTACTGAACCCAAACAACCGTCAATTGCGACTTCAGTGGTGTCAAGTGAGAGCTGATTGGACGTCTGGGTGGAAGGAGGTTGCGTTTTCTGGTGAAAGTTATAGTTCTGCCAATGATGGCCGTGTGTTGATAGAAGGGACGCCAGTTGAGTATTTACAGCCAGCTTCTCTGCGTGGTTGACACACTGGACCGACTCCTGGAGTTATGGTCTGTGGTGCGATTTGCATGACAGCAAGGCCACTCTCGTTGTTATTCCACGCACCCTTGCTGCAAATTTATACCTCATTCTGTTGATTCGATCTGTTGTGCTGCCATTGATGAGCAGCTTTACAGGGTTTTTTTCCAACAGGATAATGCTCGCTCACATACGACTGTTGTAGCCCAATATGCTCTATGGAGTGTAGATATGTTGCCTTGACCTGCTCAGTCACCAGATCTATCTCCATTCGAGCACATATGGGACACCATCGGATGACAACTCCAGTGTCATCCACAAACAGTATTGATCGTTCGTATATTGACTGACCAAGTGCAAGAGGCATGGAACTCCATACCACAAACTGATATCCGCCACCTGTACAACAGCTGGCCTAATAACGGTTTATTTGGAACCAGAGGCAGAAACAACCTTGACCCAACTACTACTAGTGAACAGCTACGTGACATGCTGCAAGAAACGACATATGATCCTGGCTCAAAAGACTTTGATTACTTTATTGTGTAAAACTGTTTTTTTTCTATATCTGATCAAGATTTGTGTGAAAATAATGTGAAATTTTTTTCTCTTCACGTAAGTAGTCTGTGTCATTCTTTCTGTTTCCTCATTTCCTGGAATATCCGGCTTTTCGAGAATCGCTCTCTAGTCTGTACAACGAGGATCCACTGTACTTTTTCTAGTAGATGGTGCAGAAGTATACTGATCCACAACAGCAGAAAATAAAGTGATCCATCTAAACTGTTGTCAGCTTTCTCATCATTGTTTTCTCGACGGTCAGTAAAAAAGTCGCACCACACAGTAGATGCGGGAAAAACAATTTAACCGGAGTAAATAACTCGTTAAATAACTCGTTATTATCCGAGTATTCACAGCTGGTGAAATAGCCAGTTATCAGTCTCAGATAGTTATTTCAGTAATTGCCAACACAGTGCGCCATCTGTTTACCAATGTGCGTACGTCGTACTTCAGTAGTCTACTTCCCATTTGGTCTCATTCTGTCTTAGGCCGAATAATGAGCACACTGACCACGTGATGTTCATGCTACCATGGACTTAACTGGTAAGTAACAGATAATAATGCTTACCATCTAATTACTGACAAATATACACTCCTGGAAATGGAAAAAAGAACACGTTGACACCGGTGTGTCAGACCCACCATACTTGCTCCGGACACTGCGAGAGGGCTGTACAAGCAATGATCACAAGCACGGCACAGCGGACACACCAGGAACCGCGGTGTTGGCCGTCGAAAGGCGCTAGCTGCGCAGCATTTGTGCACCGCCGCCGTCAGTGTAAGCCAGTTTGCCGTGGCATACGGAGCTCCATCGCAGTCTTTAACACTGGTAGCATGCCGCGACAGCGTGGACGTGAACCGTATGTGCAGTTGACGGACTTTGAGCGAGGGCGTATAGTGGGCATGCGGGAGGCCGGGTGGACGTACCGCCGAATTGCTCAACACGTGGGGCGTGAGGTCTCCACAGTACATCGATGTTGTCGCCAGTGGTCGGCGGAAGGCGCACGTGCCCGTCGACCTGGGACCGGACCGCAGCGACGCACGGATGCACGCCAAGACCGTATGATCCTACGCAGTGCCGTAGGGGACCGCACCGCCAGTTCCCAGCAAATTAGGGACACTGTTGCTCCTGCGGTATCGGCGAGGACCATTCGCAACCGTCTCCATGAAGCTGGGCTACGGTCCCGCACACCGTTAGGCCGTCTTCCGCTCACGCCCCAACATCGTGCAGCCCGCCTCCAGTGGTGTCGCGACAGGCGTGAATGGAGGGACGAATGGAGACGTGTCGTCTTCAGCGATGAGAGTCGCTTCTGCCTTGGTGCCAATGATGGTCGTATGCGTGTTTGGCGCCGTGCAGGTGAGCGCCACAATCAGGACTGCATACGACCGAGGCACACAGGGCCAACACCCGGCATCATGGTGTGGGGAGCGATCTCCTACACTGGCCGTACACCACTGGTGATCGTCGAGGGGACACTGAATAGTGCACGGTACATCCAAACCGTCATCGAACCCATCGTTCTACCATTCCTAGACCGGCAAGGGAACTTGCTGTTCCAACAGGACAATGCACGTCCGCATGTATCCCGTGCCACCCAACGTGCTCTAGAAGGTGTAAGTCAACTACCCTGGCCAGCAAGATCCCCGGATCTGTCCCCCATTGAGCATGTTTGGGACTGGATGAAGCGTCGTCTCACGCGGTCTGCACGTCCAGCACGAACGCTGGTCCAACTGAGGCGCCAGGTGGAAATGGCATGGCAAGCCGTTCCACAGGACTACATCCAGCATCTCTACGATCGTCTCCATGGGAGAATAGCAGCCTGCATTGCTGCGAAAGGTGGATATACACTGTACCAGTGCTGACATTGCGCATGCTCTGTTGCCTGTGTCTATGTGCCTGTGGTTCTGTCAGTGTGATCATGTGATGTATCTGACCCCAGGAATGTGTCAATAAAGTTTCCCCTTCCTGGGACAATGAATTCACGGTGTTCTTATTTCAATTTCCAGGAGTGTACTTCTACAGGGCCACTCACATTAATGTGACCACCAACTATATTCGACCTCAACCTATAATAATCAAACAAAGACGGCAAGTGGCCGCACTAGTATTGGAGAGTATGTAATGTAACTGGATGACATAGAAAATAATGCATTAGTTGTCGTAATATGGAAATTGAGCGATATATCTGGTGTCTAAAAGGACATGAGCTTTGGATTTCGGGTCGGTAGTGGAAGCAAATAGATCCACGTCCGAGGCAGAATTCGAACCTGCGACAGTAGCAGCAGCTCGGTTCCGGACTGAAGCGCCTAGAAACACTCGGCCACAGTGGCCGGCTGCCGTTGTGGTTAAAGCGTATCGTGCATGGGAAAATTACGATTGCCTAGGCAATTGTCGTGCATCACGGGCAGGAATGACAGGAGTGAATGACGGCTGCAGAGATGTGTACAGGCGAATATACAAGCAACCGTTGAGCAACTGACCAGCCAGATGAACCACGAGGTTACCAACATTGTCCCCTTGACGACCGTCAGTGAATGTTGCTCTGTATGGGCCTGTGTAACAGCCTCTTGATTCATGCACCTATGGTGACTGCTTTACGTTGGCGAGGAAAACTCGGATTTCCATTCCAATAAAGCAAGTGGACATCCCCTGACCGCAGACAGGTTGCTTTCTCAGATAAATCACATTTGATGCTCCGTCAGACAGATGGCCTTTGGAGTGTACAACGTGAAACGTCTAAAAGCAGTCGGTAGTAACAGCAGCGCCTTTCAGCCACATCAGCAATTCAGACTCAGCACTACAAGGTGGCAGTACCAGCAGTTGGTCGGCGCTCCACGCCGACAAACCCAGCCCATTTCGTCCTGGTCTTCACCAGCAGCACGTGAGCTGTCATACATTGGCAGCACCAGCCAAATAACGTCAGGTTTTCAAGCAGCTGCCTATCGCGACTCTAGGGTTCCTCACGTAGGAACGTCACAGACAACGCCGTAAAAGATACATTATTGTTGTATGTAGTTATATGGATATTCATCGAAGGATACTATAATTGAGTTTTGGTTTTATTAATGAAATAATTCTTTTAAAGTGTCTTCGATCGTCCCTCAACACAAAGATAGTTAAATCTCCAATTACATCGGAATCAGTTCAGCTGTTTAGTTAAGAAAACACGAGAGAGTTATTTGTGCATTTAATATTAGTATCGAAGTATGTATTGTATAAGCATTGTATTTTAGCTATTACCCACACCTCTGGTCGCACGTTAATAACATGAATTGAAATATGCGTGTAGCTTTATTGCCCGAGAGATAATGGGCCACCTGGTGCAAGTCTTCTTATTGCTGCAAGTTCGGCTACTTGCACGTTAATAATGATGAGATGATGATGAGGACAACACACGTTCCCAGTCGAAAGTGAATAATTTCCTATGCGGCCAGGAATCGATCCCGTGATCCCGTCATCGAGGGTCAGCAGTGCTAACCACTTTCCCTTTCAATTCCCATGCTGTATTCTACAACGTGCTTTATCCTTTTTCCTCCTCTTCTTTTTCGTTTTTTAATCTTCATGCTGGAAACAAAAACTTTTCATGATGAAAATGGAAAGAAACATAAATTAGAAAATACGAAAAGATATTCTTTCTTCGAGATTCTGATAATCGTTGGGGTCCACTAAAGATCATTTGCATTCGAAACGTCCCTTCCGTCATCATTGTAGTCCAACTTGTGTACTTGGTCAATGCAAGCCAAGAGAGACGAATAAAATCTTTTGGAACTGCTCAATTTAATTTCTGCGGCAACTATGCCACACGATGCAGTGTTGCTGCTGCAGGAAAGATGGTGGTCTGATATGTCCACAGTAGCTTTTTTAATTGAGTACTGACTGAAATGAGCAACATGCCAGGCATGCGAACGATGTTTTGTCCGTGGGGAAATGCACCAGCCCTGTTGTAAAATGACGTTTAAGTCGATGGCGGTAGGGATCGTACTGGTACTTGAAGCCTGTTTCTTCCTTGTCCTTATGTTTTAATCCAAGCAAAGGAATATATGTCCTAGGGTATCCTGTAACTGAAACTTTCTGCATAAAAGATTTGGTCTTACACTAATGTTTTGCAACTTAACTCTAGTTAGAACTCTCAAATAGGTTACGTCTAGCTTAATGGATTTGACCTCTGACTGTAGAAATTTTTGATGAACGTTTCGCCAAAGTCTGCTCCAGTCTGTCGATGGCAACTCCTGTAAGTGTGTCTACATCTACATCTACATTGATATTCTGCAAATCACATTTAAGTGCCTGACAGAGGGTTCATCGAACCACACTCACAATTCTCTATTATTCTAATCTTGTATAGCGCGCGGAAAGAACAAATTTCTTATTTTATCGTGGTGTTCGTTCCGTATGTAGGTCGGTGTCAACAAACTAGTTCCGCATTCGAAGGAGAAAGTTGGGTATCGGAATTTCGTGAGAAGATCCCGTCGCATCGAAAAACGCCTTTCTTTTAATGATGTCCAGCCTAAATCCTGTTTAATTTCTGTGACACCCTCTCCCATATTTCACGATAATAGAAAACGTGCTGGCCTTCTTTGAACTTTTTCGATGTGCTGCGTCAGTGAGATCTGGAAAGGATCCCACACCGCGCAGCAGTATTTTAAAAGAGGGCGGACAAGCGTAGTGTAGGCAGTCTCCTTAGTAGGTCTGTTACATTTTCTAAGTGTCCTGTCAATAAAACGCAGTCTGATTAGTCTTCCCCGCAACATCTTCTATGTGTTGCTTCCAATTTACGTAGTTCGTAAATGTAATTCCTAGGTAATTAGTTGAATTTACGGCTTTTAGATTAGACTGGTTTATCGTTATCCGAAGTTTAGCGAATTCCTTTTCGCACTCATATAGATGACCTCACAGCACCATTCTGATATTGTTTCTAAATCGTTTTGCAATTTGTTTTTATCTTCCGATGGCTCTATTTGTCGATAAACGACTTCGTCATCTGCAAACAACATAAGACGGCTGCTCAGACTGTCTCCCAAATCGTTTTTACATATAAGGAACAGTAAAGGGTCTATAACACTTCTGTTTTACTCGATGACTTTCCGTCAATTACTGCGAGCTGTGACCTCCCTGACAGGAAATCATAATTCCAGTCACATAACTGAGACGATATTCCATAAGCACGCAATTTCACTACGAGCCGCTTGTGTGGTACAGTGTCAAAAGCCTTCCGAGAATCCAGAAATACGGAATCGACCTGAAATCCCGTTTCAATAGCACTCAACACTTCATGTGAATAAAGAGCTAGTTGTGTTTCACAAGAACGATGTATTCTAAACCCATGTTGACTGTGTGTCGATTGACCGTTTGCTTCAAGGTAATTCATACTGTTCGTAACAACATATGTTCCAAAATACTGCTGCGTATCGACATTACGATATTGGCTCGTAATTTATTCGATTACCCCTACTACCTTTCTTGAATATTGGTGTGACCTGTGCAACTTTCCAGTCTTTGGGTACGGATCTTTCGTCGAGCGAACGGTTGTATATTGTTGTTAAGTGTGGAGTTAATGCATCAGCATACTCCGATAGCAAGGTGATTGGTATACAGTCTGGACCAGAAGACTTGCTTTTATTAAGTGACTTAAGTTGCTTCACTACTCCGAGGATATTTACTTCTACGTTATTCATGTTGGCAGCTGTTCTCGATTCGAATTCTGGAATAATTACTTCCTATTCTTTTGTGAAGGCATTTCGGAAGTGGTGGATGCTGAAGCGCTTATTGGTATAAAAAATCTGTGGAATGATAGATGGATTCCTCCCTCATGAAAACTGCCATATTGAAATACGGCTGCACATAATACGGCGAGGTATCTGCGTCAGCCATCAATTCTGGGGGTGACACGTCGTCCGGACCACACGAGTTATTGACGCATATCAGGAGTATTGTTATGATGAGTGACAGTGACAACACTAAAATAAAATATTGAGATTGTAAACATATTGAATAGCATTGAAGTTCTGAAGAAAGAAAATAATTAATTTGTAGTTTTTGCAGCGCAAATTTTATAATATTCGTGCATACAGTAACGTCACCTGTCCTCACGTGTCTGATTATTACCGGCGGCTGCACTCGCTTTTCATAATCAAATGCAGCCACACTAAAGGCCTCACACGTTCCACACGTAAAGTAATGACATCTCTGTGGTTATCGTACAGCTTTCAAATGATGCTGCGGTCGCGAGTCTTCAGGGTAGTCAGAAACTATAAGGGACGCGTGACAATCAGCGATTAAAAGGGGATGTGGTTGTGACTGATGTTAGTATGGAACTATGGATAAAATACATTGAGGATCTTATAAGCTTGTACTTATTACGTTGACTCGTATTACGTAGAACATTTTCACAAAAATGATGAACTTCAAAATTCAAACGGTAAATAGCTTTTATGTCTGTATATTTCGAGTTACATTCTCCAAAAAAGTATCTCTTACTACACTTTCTAAGGTAGCCTGTGTTATCAATCAGTCTTCAAGCTATGAAAACTTCATCAAAATCGGTTCAGCCGTTTAGTCGTGAAAGCGCAACAGAGTTACTTCCGCATTTATAATATTAGTATGGATTGCACTTTTCAGAAGCGGGACAGGGTTGTACCCTATTCCCAACGTTATTCAATCTGTAGATTGAGCAAGCAATAAAGGAAACCGAAGAAAAATTTGGAGTAGGAATTATAGTTCAGGGAAAAGAAATACAGACTTAGAGATTTGCCGATGACAGTTGAACAGAATGGACAGCGTCTTGAAAGGAGGATATAAGGTTCACCTTAACACAAACAAGGATAATGGAATGTATTCGAATTAAATCTGGTGACTCTGTGGGAATGAGATTAGGAAATGAGGCACTAAAAGTGGTAGAAAGTTTTGCTATTTGGGCAAAGTAGAGCGAATGCAAAATGTTGACTGTGAATCGCAAGGAAAGTGTTTCAGAAGAATAGAAATTTGTTAATATCGAATACACATATAAGTGTTAGGAATATTTTGGATATTTCTCGAGTGCAGTTATGTATGGAAGTGAGTCATGGACCATAAACAGTTTAGGTAAGATTTGAATAGAGATATTCGAATTGTGGTGCTACAGAAGAATGCTGAAGGCTAGATGGGTAGATCACGTGCCTAATTAGGAAGTACTGAATAGAATTCGGGAGACAAAGAACTTGTGCCCCAGCTTGACTAAAAGAAGGAATCGGTTGGCAGGACACATTCTGAGTCATCGAGGTTTTACCAAGTTAGTATTGGAGGGAAGTGTGTGGGATGGGATAGAAATCGTAGAGGTAGATAAAGAGATGCATATCGAAAGCAGAGTAAGAAGGATGGATGACGCGGTAGTTATTCTGTGATGAAGAGGCTTGTACGGAATAGAGTAGTATGGAAAACTGCCTCAAACCAAATGAAATTTTTCGTGAACGCTGATTTTGAAACTAACTTTGTATCGTCCCCTTTGAAAATTTATAAATGACTGTGCTTGTAAACATCTTACGTTATTTGATTTTCAAACAGCTGAGCAAAACTAATCGTACTCAGACATTTCTCTCTTTACTTATTCTAATCACCACTAAACTGACACACAATGTTTTAGCGCAACGCAAACTGACTTTCAAAAATCCCTGCAAAAGAATGGCCCTGACTAACAATAACCTATACGTTTCATGAATCACTTACCTCGCAAAAATCTTCGTTAATCGAACTACAGCAATACATCGAGCGCCAATACTGCCAGCTAAATAAAAGATTCAAACTACTGAAGGCACTAACTACTGATAGGGACAGTTAGGAAATGAAAGATTTTGGTAGAGAACAAACAATGTACTTACCTTAATAATGTGCAAAAGTCAGCATATATATATATATATATATATATATATATATATATATATATATATACATATGACAACCATCTTTACAAATTTCCTTTTTGTGGCGGACACACGTCCAGATCGTGCTCACATAGCACATCGTAATCTCTCAAAACTCTGGCACCTCTCTCTCCACATCCACCATTGCTGGCGGCTCACCTCCAACTGCACAACGCTACGCGCTGTTCACATCCAACTGCCAAACACTACAATAGCGAATATTCCAACAATGCCAACAAGCCACAGACTGCAGACAGCACAGTCAGTGATTTTCATACAGAGCGCTACGTGGCGTTACCCACATAAAACCCTAAACATCCTACTTACAACTTTTTGAAGTTGCTTAGATGTCTAAATTTCATATTAACTGATGGTCCCCACATTGTATGAAAAAATGTTCAAATGTGTGTGAAATCTTATGGGACTTAACCGCTAAGGTCATCAGTCCCTAAGCTTACACACTACTTAACCTAAATTATCCTAAGGACGAACACACACACACACATGCCCGAGGGAGGACTCGAACCTCCGCCGGGACCACCCGCACAGTCCATGACTGGAGCGCCTAAGACCGCTCGGCTAATCCCGCGCGGCCATTGTATGAAACACCGATATCCTCGAAAGCATCATTAACTGAAATGTTCTGGAAACTTTGTCAGCTCAAGACTGCTTCATTTACATGGTCAGCTCAGCTCGACAGTATGGCAGTATGGCTCCCAGTTACTAATAATCGAAGTATTTGTTACGTGTTCTGCAACTGCTTCACTGATAACTGCATCCACAATAACTTACACCAGATGCGGAGGGATGTCGTTGGTGCATTGTTAGTACGAAGTTATTTTTGGCGTTTATTTATAAACGTTAAAAATAACCGTTATCGAAAAATAACCAAAATAACTGATACCGGAAAGTAACTGTTTAGCCTACCCCTACCATGTAGGTGGAAATTGTTGAAGAACGCCGTGGCGCGGCGCGTCGGTGACCCGCATTGCAGGCAAGCTATGCGGGCAGAGTACACAGAGGCTCCGACGCTATCGCGACGCGAGACGAGGTGCTGCGTCTGCACTGGGACCATTCCTGCCCCCTCCTCCTCCCTCGCCCCACGCACTCACACCCACCCATCCTCCCCCCCTTCCCCCTCACAACCGCCGCCATGTCACTGTATCCCCACCACCTCACCCCTTTGCTCGTTGTCCCTGCACCGAGGCGGAGCGACCCTCGAACTGCATACACGAGCCAGACGCCGGCATTCACGTCCCGATAAAAGCGACGCAACGCCAGTTTTGAATCTGTGTTGTCCGCATTATCACTGTTTCATTTTTAGTCGCTCCGCTAATCAGGGCATTACAGTTACATGAAACATTTGTTTTATTCAGACGTTTCGTCCGATACGTGGCAATACTTCAGCAGCGCAAAGCTACCTCTCTTATTACGAGACGAGTTTTATCCGCATGTGTTTGCTTGTTCCTGATTACCGTAGTAAATATTCCATACTGTGCCCTGGGCAGGGGAAATCCTTTCATTTTTTTAACAGCATTGTGATTAAAAATCTTTCCATATTACTGTTACTGTCTGAATTCGTAATATTCGTACATCTGTGAAGTGTTTCACATTGCAAGTTTCAAAATTAACGTGTTAATTTCATACTGTCTCCTACGAAAGAAATTACCCGCTCAGCGTAACAACATACGTCAAGATCCTTACATTGTTAAGAGGAATCAAGCAGAAATTTTCCTTCGTTGCATTTTGTTCAAAAATGGTTCAAATGGCTCTGAGCGCTATGGGACTCAACTGCTGAGGTCATTAGTCCCCTAGAACTTAGAACTAGTTAAACCTAACTAACCTAAGGACATCACAAACATCCATGCCCGAGACAGGATGCGAATCTGCGACCGTAGCGGTCCTGCGGTTCCAGACTGCAGCGCCTTTAACCGCACGGCCACTTCGGCCGGCTGCATTTTGTTGCTATTGTAGTCTTCATTCCGGATAAAGATGTGATGCACCCTCCCACATTAGCCCTGTGCAAGTGTCTACATCTCCGCGTAATTACTGTAAACTTTATACACTTCAGTGTGTTTAGTATAGTCAATCCCTGGTCTCCATATGTCCTCGACTCCTGTAATTGTAGACTGGTGTCTGTATAAGTTGTAAATAACATTTTACTCCCTGTATTTTATACCTGCTGTCTTCAGAAATTCAGATAGTGTAGTACATTCATTACCGTGTAAAACTTTCTCTAAATCTACAAATGATATAGTCACAAGATTGGCTTTCCTTGACCGCGTCCAAGGTGAGTCATAGTGTCAATACTACTTCTGCTGTTCCCACATTTCTCTGGAACCCAAACAGATTCCCCCGTGTCAGTACCCACACATCCTTCTACACTTCTGTAAATAAATTGTGTCGGTATTTTGCAACCAAGACGTAATAATTTCAGTTCACGATTTGCGATATAGTCGTAGCAAAATACACTCTGATCCAAAAACAGTTTTTGTGTATTCCGGTTACACACCACAATATTATACAACAGGTAATAAATTTTGGTCTGTGATAACCTTCAATACATAAGTACAAAAGATTTTCTAACACACCCAGCCAACATATGTAAACACGGTATGGTCAGAAAATTAGAATAAGCCAGAGGTCCATATTTGATGGCTCGATAATATTCACACTGGTTTCTTTGAAAATGGAATCGTATAACCTTCTTTAACTCAGAGCATATTTCTACTCTATCGTGCAACATGCATATCAGGTGGATTTAATTTATCAAGGTATGACCTACTATACTTCACAGTAATGTTTATTCAAGAGGGTAATATACGACCAATAAAACTCAAAAATGTTTGGAGATTTTTGTATTAATTTATCATTGATTTGTATTTTAAGTAACTGAATAGCTGTTCTGTTAACAGATTCATTTTAGCAGATGAACCACAAAGAGCTGACAGTCATGTCCACAGACTGTCTTTGTGAGATAACGACAGCATAAGAAACACACTTGGGTAAATGATAACTTGTCGAACACCACAAGTCATGGCGATATTATGACGTCACTGAAATTAAATGTATTTTGTTATGTTAGTAAGGAGTGAAAACAATTTGATCGGAGAAGTGAATCCTCAGTGATCTTACTTTGCTCGTGTAAGACATCTCTTCATATACGGCGAAAAAGTAATTTAACTTGAATGGACCTACGTACTTGTTTAATGAGTGAGTGCTGGACGGAACGGTGATCAGACTCCGTTGAGGAGGGGACTTCCGAGTATTTTCATTTGAGTTCATTTTGGAATGACTGATGGGTCCTTCTCCTTGACTGAAGTCGTCAATTAGACGCCGTGTGCCTCTACGAGGGCTGTTCAATAAAGAATAATGATTTTTTTTCACTACATACCTTTACCCATCCTCATAATTTTAATGGTCCTCATCAAAGTAGTCTACCATGAACGCGATGCACTTGTCCCAGCGTTTCTGCGAGTCTTCAAATACATGCTGGAATCCATTTTTTTGAGAGGTCCTTCAAATCGCCTCCGTAGCCTTCACCACTGCTTCTGATGATTGATAATGCCTCCCACGAAGGCGTTTCTTCATGTTAGGGAATAGAAAAAAGTCACAGAGGGCTAAATCCGGACTATAGGGGGGGGGGGATGCACTTCATGTTGATTTTTGCAAAATATTCAGGAACAACAGTGGCAATATGAGGCCGCTTACTATCGTGGTGCAGTAGCCAGCTTGCTTCAGGGAAATGTGGTCGTTTGAGCCTGATATGGACTTGCAATGTTTTCAGAACACCCATGTAATGTTGTCCAGCTTCTGATGTGTGTGCAGGTACAATATGCTGATAAACCATTTCATGAATATCAAAAAATGAGATGACCATAAATTTCCCAGCAGAAGCAACCACTTTTGCTTTATTTGGGTGTTGGTGATGAAGGAAATTTCCACACTAAGCATTGCTGTTGGCTCTCAGGATCAAAATGATGTAGCCAAATTTCATCAGCAATGATTACATTTGAGGGAAACTCCGGATCTTCCTCTAACATCAAC